>NW_024465582.1:32846697-34207546 GCF_017591425.1 Ochotona curzoniae | reverse complement strand
CCCTTGAACACCTGTCCCCACACTCCTAGGAGACCACAGGTAAGGGTGTCAGTGCAGAGCCTGCTAACTGTATTCCTTCACTGTCCTCTACAGGAAGCTGGGTGTAACCGGATGTGTGTCCAGAGAGAATGAGTGCATTAAGTCTGATGCCACTTTGCCAAGTAATACGTGGAGACTGCTTATCGCACAAAGCCACAGGTCTCTTTGGGGTGGGGGTGGGGGAGAGAATGAAAGCCTCATACCTTACTAGAAACCAGAATTTTTTAAAGTCCGTGCTTGCCTTCTGACAACATGTTTTAAGTATTACTGATTTCCTACTAGATTTTCATTGTGTTAAAAAGTAAAAAATTCCGTTACCCCACTTACTTCTAAAGAAACATCTTGAACCATCCAAATCGAAACCTGTGGCTAATGTACTCTGAGCACGGAGTTACTCATTTAGCCATGGTGTCTAATTGCACATGCAGTTGAGAGATACTCATGCCTTCCAGAAGTCTTTTCCTTCTAAAAGAAGTTCTACTCAATATGTTCAATGTAAGTGTTACAGAAGGCATTGTTCCAGCTCAAGGATGCACCATTTTTCAAATATAACTCAAACATAGAAACCTGGGTTGCCAAATGTCTTCTACATATTGTCCTCTACAACTCAAAACACCATCAAGATCATCAGCTTGTCTGTCTTGCAGCCCCAGCTGCTGTAGGGAAAGTCTTCACAGGCCTCCTCCTCCTCCTTCTTCTAAGATTTATTTTTATTGGAAAGTCAGATATACAGAGAGGAGGAGAGACAGAGAGGAAGATCTTCCCTCCAATGATTCGCTCCCCAAGTGGCTGCAACTGAGCTGATCCAAAGCCAGAAGCTTCTTCTAGGTCTTCCAAGTGGGTGCAGGGTCCAAAGGCTTTGGGCCGTCCTCGACTGCTTTCCCAGCAGGGAGCTGGATAGGAAGGGGGCTGACAGGATTAGAACCGGCACCCATATGGGATCCCGGTGTATGCAAGGTGAAGACTTTGGCTGCTAGGTTACTGCACCGGGCCCTTCACTAGCCTTCTTAAAGCATGGTAATTTCAACTAGTCTATCAGCTGCTGAAAAGTTCTTCCCCGTCATTTTCTGACAAGGAAAGGGTCATGTGCTCAATTATTTCTCTCCCAGCTGATTTTCTGAATACTTGGCAAACAGGCCAGAGCTTGCTTTGGCGTGAACTAGGCAGCTCCTTCCCTCCATGACAAAGGAGGTTTGCAGACACACCACCTAGTGGACAAAACACCGTCAGTCAGCATAGCTTCAGTTCACCTGGCTTCTGTTTTCCAGCATTTAACCATTCGGAGGCTGCTCTCAATGCAGAAAACCGAGTGCTCTGCAGAGCCATGCTGGGGACGCTGTGCGGGAGTGCTGGCCTCTGCTGCTTCTCTAAGGATGCTCCACAGGTCATGACTGAGAAGGGACAGGCTTCCTGCTGACCTGGAGCACAGTGACTGCCTGCCTCTTCTCCCTGCTAGCGCACAGCAGCCCGTTCTCCTACAGATGCCATCAGGCTAACGAGGGCCCAGGGATCATCCACAGGCATTTCGATTTCACAATTTGCCATTAGCTCAGGTAACATCATAAAACTGAAAGACCTTCCTTTCCACAGGAGGGATGAGAAAGCAACAGGCAAATAGTACCTTCTTTTTATAGATTACACATCCCATACAGTGCCTCTTTCTTTCTTTCTTTCTTTCTTTCTTTCTTTCTTTCTTTCTTTCTTTCTTTCTTTCTTTCTTTCTTTCTTTCTTTCTTTCTTTCTTTCTCTCTCTCTCTCTCTCTCTCTCTCTCTCTCTCTCTCTTTCTCTTTCTTGGTTTATATTTATTTACATATTAGAAAGTCAGCTAATCAGAGATTAGGAAGAGCTTCTGATGATTCACTCCTCAAGTGGCTGCAACAGCGGGAGCTGAACCCTGATCCGAAGCCAGGAACCTCTTTCGGGTCTCCCACATGGGTGCAGGGTCCCAAGGCTCTGGGCCGTCCTCCACTGATTTCCCAGACTGCAAGCAGGGACCTGGATGGGAAGTGGGGCTGTCGGGATTAGAACCAGCACTCATATGGGATCCTGGGGTGTGCAAGGCGAGGACTTTAGCTACTAAGCTACCGTGCCAAGCCTTCCCCCTTCTTTCTTTTACCCCATCCAGCCTGGGGCCAGATGGAGTGGCCTTTAGTTTCCCTGTCCTTTGGCAGGAGGGAAAGACAAGGAGGGCAAGTAAGGACCTACTTAGACCCCACCTCCTGCTCACAAAGCTCTTGCAAGAACACATCCCATTCTGGAAGCCACAGAAGGGTGTGGCCTTCAATTCTCCCCTCCTCTGCCTATCTGACTACCACAGCAGCCCTGAACACTTCATTCTCTGCTAAGCATTGCTTCCAGGACTCACTCTGTCGTTCCAAACCATCAGAAACAAAAGTTGTAGGTCCAGCCTCATCGGTGTAGGAAACATCGACCTAATATCATTCATGTCAATCCCACTGGCCATTTTGTAAGCAGAAACGTTCACACTATGAGGTCCACAAGCAGAGCCCGGAGGAGAGATCTCCATACACCTGTACTCTCTAGCAAAACGAGCAGCTGGCATCTCTTCCGGCTTTCTCCACTTCACTTCCTCGTGTCTTTGGGAAGATCACTTCATAAATTGCTTTGTTTAGTTTGTCTTTTTTTTCCTTGGGGGAGAAAGAAATACACTAGCCTGTTTCTACCTCCACTGTTTTAGTTTGAAAATTTTCAAGCCTCTACAAAGTGGGAAGAATAAAACAATGAATGTGTTTACACCCTTCACGCAGATTCACCAATTGTGAACATTTCTCTACAATTTGCTTTGCTATGGATACGGGGCACTTCCAAAGTTGCGTGGAAAAATGGAATTAAGAGATATATTGGTTTTGCTGCAAAGAAATGAAATGTATGCAGAGTTCTGTTACAATATGCATTTTCATGAACTTTTTGAAGAGCCCCCTCATATGCATAGGTTGCAAAATTTTTCTGCACCAAAATAGATGGATTTTTAATTTCCTTTCCCACAAAACTCAAATGACCTTCTTAGTTGTCAAAAGTGCATTCCAGATGAAAAAGGGCTTTTCATCCAAAAAGTCTGAGACAAGAAATTTTGCAAAAGGAGGGGACAGAATCAATAATTGTAAGAGCAAGGTTTCCTACGAAGGAGGCTTTTGTGCTGCACCAGGTTAAGCACTACATGACACTGGCACCCAGTTTGAATTCCAACTCCTGAACTTCTAAGGCAGCCTTCCGTGGATGTGCCTGGGACACACAGCAGATGGTATCCCAAACACTCAGGTCCCAGCCACCCATGTGGGAGACCCAGATGGAGTTCCTGGCTCCTGGCTGTGGCCAGGCCCAACCCCAGCCATTGCAGCCACTTGGGAAGTGAGTGACCCAGCAGTTGCAAGATTCTCTCTATTTTCCTCTCTCTCCCTCCCTTTCTCTCTCCCTCCTTTTCTCCCTCCCTTCCTTCCTCTTGCCACTCTGTCTTCCAAATAAATGAAACAGAAATATATATATATATTTGCTATGAATCTTTTGCTAGGAATGAAGACTTCTGTAAGAAAGCTTAAAGCTGGGCCCGGCCCAGCGCAGTGGCGCAGTGGTTAAGGTCCTCGCCTTGCACGCCCGGGATCCCATATGGGCGCAGGTTCTAGTCCCGGCAGCCCTGCTTCCCTTCCAGCTCCCTGCCTGTGGCCCGGGAAAGCAGTTGAGGACGGCCCAAAGCTTTGGGACCCTGCACCCGCGTGGGAGGCCCAGAAGAGGCTCCTGGCTTCGGATCGGCATAGTATCGGCCGTTGCACTCACTTGGGGAGTGAATCATCAGTCGGAAGATCTTCCTCTCTGTCTCTCCTCTCTGTATATCCACCTTTTCAATAAAAAAAAATAATAATCTTTAAAAAAAAAAAGAAAGCTTAAAGCCAAAGAGTCCTCATTAATACCTTCCAGGAAATGCTTCCCTAAGCACAGTGAGCCCTACGTGCACCCCAGAGACCAGGCTTTCTCAACCCATCCTTTCGGAGCTGTGTCAACGCACCAGCAAAACTGCTTCTTGCTGGCACTAACTTTTCAGCCTGCCATTAACAACATGAACTTCGCCAGAAGAGAGCTAGGAACACCAAGAGGGAAAGCAGAGTACAGGGAGGAGGGGAAGGCAGCGGGGACAGTCAAGGACAGCCACTGCCCTCCCCCGCAGCCCTCCTCCGAGGCAGCCCAGCCTCCCTGAGCACCAAGGGCATGTGAGAGGTTGGCTCTTCAGAGCAAGCCCAAGTCTGCCAATTCCCCTTCCCATCCTCAGCCTTACACCCGCCTTCCCCTAAGCCACAGCCAGGCCCACTTCACACATTCACTGCAAACATACTCATTTTTCCCTCTTTGCAGATAACTGGTTTTCATGTCCCTTCTCACTGCAGAGGAAACACAGGTTCTATCAGAGCAGAGATCTGAGCATGCCAAATGAGGCTCTAGCACACACAGCTTTGCCGGATAACTGCCTCTCTAAGCCAGCCCAGGCAGGGCCCTCTGGAGGACACAGGTAGGTGGGCTGTCCCCTAGTCTCACATCCCGAGGGCTTGGGTTAAAGATGGGATTGCCTCTGCTATTTTGGTCTTGTGCTCGGGAAATACACAGGCTTTTGTTAATAAACCTATCCAAGGCTATTTCCCAAATCCGCAAATCAGTAAAAATAATTCAACAGAATATTAATTTTCAGGAACGTATCTTCTATTGATCATCTCCTTGCCATACTTCCTGAGGCGGTATGGTCCAGTAGCCAGATGTGTACCCACTGGCTGTATTGCAATGATAATTATCGATGGAGCTCTATTGTGTCAGATCACACCATTACCCAACTGGCCCATTCCAGCCTTTCATTGTGGGTTTGTTTTTTGTTTGTTTTGTTTTGTTTTGTCATGTTCTGTTTCCTGATCCAAACCCAGCTCCACATGGTGGACAGGGAGCAGCTTACCCTTCCCATCAATTGCTTCATTTGTTAAATTAGGGCACTCATGAGTTCCTCTATTGAACACTCAAGATGCCTTGATAAATTCCAGCAAAGGCACACAATTCCGGTATTGATTCTTAGAGTTGCCAGGTTCTCTGTCAGTCCTTGCTGCCTTTGAAGCTATCTTGTTAAACATCTTTTCCCCTGTCAGAGAACTGTGTCCAAAATCCTGACAGGTACCATTATTTAAAGGGCAGATAATGCCTTCAGCATCTGAAAGTAACAGGTCATTGTATGTGTCCATCTGCCCTCTTTCTATGTGCCTGCCCTAGGACACAACAAATGGTAAAATCAAGATGTTCACCACATACCACTTTCCTGACATACGAAACTGCTCAAAGATAACAGATGTTAAGCTACCCAGAATGTATTATAGGTTCTATCAAGACATCAGAAATACTCTGAGGCTTTCCCAAGCTCAGAAATGCAAACACTTTCCTTGAAAAAAAAAACACAAAGGAAAGAGGCAAAGGAAGCAGGCTGGAGTGCGGAAGGCAGGAGAGATGTGCGGAAGGACAACGAAACTGGTTTCCAGCCCTCCCTGGAGGATGTCCTCATGTCCTCAGAATCCAACCGCATGTAGAGTAGTCTTTTAGGGATTTGTTTCTCATGTTGAAAACATGTCTACACGTCAAGAATAGAGCTGCCTTTCATTCTTTACTCCCACTCTAAAATAGCAGCATTAAAAAAGCGCTTATTACAAATGCGGTCTTCACTGACTCTCCAATGACCAAGCTACACGGAACAAGCCATCCACTGTCTGTTGCTTGCCCTGGGCAGGCTGGGATTCCTGAGCAGCCAAGGGGTGACAGACCATTACTGATGTCTCTCTCTCTCCTGCTCTCAGAGCTCAACAGGGAGAGAGCCCAGCTGGTGGGACAGAAAGGCCAGCATGAGCCACTTCTGTCTGGCAGAGTCTCTGGGCTGCTGCCCAGCTCCTGCGCGTGCCTGGCCCTCCTCTCTTCTAGGAAGCCAACACCTGGCAAAGCCCTCGCGAGGCTTTCCCCGCAAGCAGTTACACAGCGGTGGATCCAGGGAGTGGGTAACAAGTTGTTGTGTAAAGTGACAGCAGCGTTGTTAAAACTTCTGCTTCTACGTCAAGGTTCTCAGAGAGATTCCACACACACTACCTTACCCCACAGGGCTCTCCCCCTTGTCTCCTTAAGCTCAGCCACAACTGCTGCGACGGTCATGAAAGAATGTTAACTTGGAACAAGAATGGAAGAGCAGAAGGAAGGACTCCCTTCTGGAATAGCAACTGGTTCTCCCCAGGACAGCACAGCCACTTCCAGGAACAAGTCTTGCTTTGGTGACACAATCGTTCAAGTGTTTGGCCATGTCTATCACATCTGTTTCTGAGAATGCAGAACACCTTTCCTACTTGCCCTCGAGGTGAGTGTGGGCACAAGGCCAAGGGCTGGACAGCAGAACCCAGGCACAAGAGTGACATCCTCTCAGATCTAATGCGTGCCTCCTGGACTCAGTCTCCTCCCCACCCCCTTTTACAATTTGGATGTCAACTCCAAGAGAGTTCCCGGCAGTGACATCAGATAGCAAGAGCTCTGTCCACCCAAGTGCCCAAAAGACTATGTGAATTTGAACACAGTCTGTCGGTTAAGGAGAAGCACACTTTCATGGCCATGAGCCAATGACAAGTCTGAGTATATTTGTCATGACGGCTAACATTTCATGTGACCCAACACACTCACTCTAAGTCATCCCAATCAAACTCTGGAAGAAGATATCCCTCACCCGTAACTATAAAAGGCCATACAGACTAAAAATAAGTGTGTGCCAGCATTCTCACAGCAGCCAGCATGCATGCCACAGATAGTCACAGTGCCTGCAAACTGAGGTCTGGGGACGCGCCCCACACGGGCTGCTCAGACGGTACCAAGGAATGCTGTACTCATACCATACCATAGCGCACGTTATTAAAATAGACACTGCAAGCCTCCACACACTACTCTGAGACCCATTCAAGTCAAATAGAAAAGTCAGGCTCTATAAAAATTGTTGATATTTATTTAAAAATTATATATGCTTTTTTCCTTGGAACAACTAACAGGAAACAAAGAGCAATGGCTATCTTTAGAGAGATGAGGGAAAAAGGAATCTTCATTTCAATACTGTTCTAATTTTCTAGTATTGTTTATGTGTTATTTTTAATAAAGATGTCATCAGGGGTATACTTTTCTTCTTTATACAGTGCTTTTTTGATGGGCATTTGGCTGAGAAGAGAGCATGCGTCCCAACACATACTGCAGTGGCTACATGTACGTTCCCAAACCAGGTTCCTGCTAATGTGCACTGTGGGAGGCAGTAGATGACACCCATGTGGGAAACCAAGGAGTGCCAGGCTCCCGGCTTCAGCCTCACTCTAGTGGGTGCTTGGGAAGTGAATCAGGGGATCGGAGATATCGCCCACCCCTCTGTTTCACTCTACTTTCCAAACAGTTGTTTAAAAAATCAGCAGTACCAAAGGAAAGACTCCTTCAACACTGCCAGAATGAGCCACCTCGGATGAGGAGTACTAGGAAGCTGTTGGCAGGCAGCTCCCATCCTAAGCACACTGTTCTGGCTGGGCCTGGGTGCCACGAGGGTCCGTGAGCACCGTCCTGATGGGTCACTAAGAAAGTAACACGTGGCAAGGGCAGTGCTGCTGAGCCGTAAGAGCAGCTCTGTCTGGACTTGTTCTCTCCATCTTCCTGGGAGTCCGCCTTCAGGGGAGGGAAGAAGCGGGCACCACTCAGGTTCAAGCTACACGGATGTGGACAAAGGCATGTAAAGTGAGAAACACAGGAAAGGTGACAGGCCTCGGGCATCGTCCTAGGACCACATTCAAGAACCATCTCTGCTGCCTCTGTGAGAAGTTTCCAGAGCCCTACCACACAAATGCCCTTCAGAAAAGTACTGCTCTTCAACCTGCCCAGTTCCCAATCAAGCACAGAAGTGCCTCTTACAATTCAGTATCCTTTCCAGTTTAATGGGCCCTGGGGCGGCAAAAAGGCTGCCCCTGCAACTCCATATTTTGCTTAAATCAACTGAATCCTGCTCCACCGGAACACAGAAGTGATGCCAGAGACAACGCGTGTCATGTGTTTAAGCATTCCAAGATGAACGTTCCTGAGATGCTATCAGGTGCTTTCAACTACAGGGTGGAGAGGGTTTGCAACAGCTTTGCAACTTGGCCTTGACCTTGGAAAAACAGAGGACACACACACACACACACACACACAAAAGAACCTGGCCTGAAATATATTTACTATATATATAGAGAGAGTATAGTATAGTATATATATAGTATAGTTATATATATATATTCACTCCCCAAATGGCAGTACCGGCCAGAGCTGAGATGGCCTGATGCCAGGAGCTTCTTCCAGGTCTCCCAACTGAGTGCAGGAACCCAAAGGCTCGGGCCATCTTCTGCTGCTTTCCCAGGCCATAAGCAGAGAGCTGGGTCAGAAGTGGAGCAGCTGGGACATGAACCAGTGCCACAAGATAAAGAATTAGCTTGCTGTGACACCACCCCGGCCCTCCAAATTGTAGTGAAGAGCATTGCCCTAAAATGTACGCTTTCTCATAACTGAACCAGACCCAATGAGAAGAATTGGGTCTCAAACATGGCAAGCTTAAGACGGTACTAGGGAAGCCAGAAACAGGATGTGCTCAGCATTCTACTTTATGACCATGTGCAGAGTTTAAAATACACCACCAACTGAAACCAGGGCAAGGGAGACAAGGGCTGTGACGTCCATCACTCAGGATGATCATCATCCCAGGAAAAGACCCACGGCTGCTGCTCCAGGGTCCCCTGCAGGCAGAGGGAAGTCAATGCTGCCCTCTAGAGACGCCCAGGGATATCGCCAGTGAGATCAACGCAGCCAGCACAAATGGCATCGCAGAGCAAGAGGAAGGACTTCTGCACAGCCGCCCAAGGCTCACAGGCTTTTAGGAACCAAGTCCCCATCCCCAGCTCATTCCAAGAGAAACTAAACCAGCAATCCATCAGCCCCACAGTTCCCAGGAGCACACGCATGTGAATTTCTCAGTGAAAAGAAAGTGGAGCACCAGGAATCCAAAGAAAGAGAGATCAAATAAATAAAAGATGACGTCTAAATGAATACAAGACAAGAGCGCAGGTAGCAACAATGAGATGTGTCACCAGGGACCAAAGGTGAGCACCTGCTGGGGTGTGAGAAGCCCCTGAGTTCCACCACCAGAGTTATGAACTGCAGAAAAGGAAAATGAGGTTAGGGAGAAAGCCAAAGAGAGAAATTAAAACCAGACAGGCAAGGAAATCAAGGAGATATGAGAGTCCGTCTCAGACTGGCAGCTTGGGGAAAGGAAGAGTGAGTAATAAAAAGGCACACTTCTCTCACCAGGTACTGTGACGCAGGAAATGGAAAATGAGTTAAGATTTGTATCCTGCTTCAAGTTTCTGCAGAAACTGACAATAGAAAATTGCCGAACAGTTTTTAAAGTAAAAGATAAAACACAGAGGTTACCTTCGTTTCCCTGCTGGTCAAGTGGACCTAAGACACAGTGATATGGAGCTAAAATTAAGTTCTGCCTGACCAATGATATTTTACCTGCCCTGATATGGGATCCCGAGCCCCTTCCCTCACTGTGCACTGGCAGACACAGAGGATGATCGTAAATCAGATGCAAGTGTGTGCCACCTGCCAGGCTTCCAGGGCAAGTCAGAAGCTTCCGACCGCGGTGGGAACTGTTGTCACCAGCAACTTCAGCCGCATCTTGTTCATCTCAGATCAAACACAGATTTTTTTTTTTCAAAATGTCACACAAGGCTAGATCATCCAGGGCTGCCCAAGACTCCCAGCCGTGACAGTGGCCGTCAGGCTTGGTAGATGAAGGAAATTATTGCTGGTGGGCTGGCAGCGCCCACCCCTGGCCTCTGAGCACAGCCCTCCCATCAGTAGCAAGAGGTAGAGATGTCCTGAATAACTCCATGGACAGTTGGGGCAGACAGCGCATGCCCAGTCACACGGCACAGTCACCAACTTTCTACTTTTTCCATTGGCTGACACCAAGAGAAAATTTCTACATCAGGAAAAATCTCGAGTTACAGTGGCACTTGGTTCCACTCACAATATCACACCTATAAGCCACAAGAAGTCTGCTCCTCCTCATTCTCCATAAAAGTCAAAACAGTGCCCTTGAGACTGGCAGAAGCTGGGCGGGATGCATGATGCCAAATCCTGCCTCTGCCCAGCCTTGGGAGACTGGGGACCAGGCAGCTCCTCTTTGCTGGGCTAACGTCTGCCGTGCACAGGCAGGCCTGCTCCAGAGTTCCAGGTCCGGGTTACCCATCACAAAGCTCTATGTGAACAAGTCCCACAATAGCCTCCAGGCTAAAAGGGGAGTAAGGAGAGGCAGCCGGAGAAGAAACCATTTCTCTCTCCACTGACAACACAGAGGGACCAACGGTTTTACAAAAGTAGCTGTTGTTTAATATTTTCACCTCACTGGTACTTGAAGAAAATGTAGTCACTTCCAAAGACAGACAAGTGTTAAAACGAGAGGCTGTCTTTTAAACAGAACTCAAAATAAACGTAACCCCAAGAGTTATGAGATACCCCTAATCAGCCCTACTAGATATGAAAATATAAAATGAAACTACAGGAATTAGTTACGTGATAAGAATCAACAAGACAAATCGAGGGAAAAAAAAAAACCCATAAGCTGGGGCTGGGCAAATGGCACAGCAATTAAGTCACAGCTAGGGACCTCTGCATCCAATGTCAGGGTACCTGGTTCTAGTCCTGGCTATTCCACTTCCAATCCTGCTGCCGGCTGACACCCACCCTAGGAGGCAGCAGAGGACGGCTCCAGTACTGGGTCTCTGCTGTGCACACAGGAAACCTGAGTTGAATTTGTACATCCTAACTGTGGCCTGACCCAGCCCTGGCTGCACTGGGCATTTGGAGAGTGAATCACCGAGTGGACGGGCTGTGTTTTTATCTCTATAAAAGTACTGGCATTTAAATATTCCAAGCAAACAAAAAAGGACATTCTTTACCTGCCATAGAGCGTGGGGGGGAAAAAAAAGCAAAAACCTTACAGCATGAATCAAAATGAGTATGAATCAGACACCAAATGATGTCAACACTCTTATTCAACCAGGTCTTAGACATTCTAATGAATACAGATGAAGAAATAAACACAACGCCTGGGGAAGGGAAAACCAGAGCCATTATCTGTACATCTCATCTACAAAACCCCTTTATCCTCCACGGATTGAGAAAAAAAAAATCAATGAGAAGTAGCAAGCTTAGCTGGCAGCACTGTGGTGTAGCACATTAAGCTACTGATTGCAACATAAGCATCTTAAACTGGACCATCGCTTGAAGTCCCAAGGGCTCTGGTAACAATCCAGTTCCTTGCTAACGCACCTAGAGAGCAGTGGAGGATGGCCCACGTATCTGACTACCACCCACATGGGACACCTGAATGGATTTCCTGGCTTCTGTTTGTTCTAAGCCTAGTTCCTGTGGTCACTGGGAGACTGAACCAGCAAGCAGAAGATCTTTCTTCCTTCTCCCTTCCCTCTCTGTTGCACTACCTTTGAAATACACACACACACACACACACACACACACACACACACATACTTGACTAGTGAGTTTATTTTTAAAACATATAAAATACAGCTGAATTCTTATGTATTAGCAAACAGGTAGAAATGCTTTTTTGTAAAGATTATTTAAAGTTCCTAAAAAAATTCTTTCTGTTAAAAAAAAATCTTGTAGAAAAGGGGAGTCCTAAGTAAATGCAGCAATATGCTACATTCCAGAATAATAAAATTCAGCAACATAAAAATGTCAATTGCCACAATCTGATCTACAGATTTAATGCAATTTTAATCAGAATCTCAATCATCCTGCAGAACCTCCCAAGCAAATTTATAGGGAAGATTAATGTGCCAGCGAGAACCAACACTCCTGAATCACCGCAATGACGTAACGGGCCTTTCCTGATGATTACCAAGATTTGTCATGAAAAGTCCTTAGGGAGGTGTGATGCTAGCACAGGAATAGGCTGACTAACCCGTGAAGGAAGGAAGACCAAGAAACACACAAAGGACACCCAGAGTTAGCCGCTTGCTGGGATAGGAATCACACCCTCCAATGGTTACAACACTGCGGCTGGGATTAACCATTCTCATTAACCAGGACTCAATGAAACTCAGACAAGTGCCCAGCATTGCCAAGCCAGCAAAGTCAGCCACAGAATTTAGTCCTAGGCTTCCCAGCCTTGAACACACCAGCCTTTTCCCTCATCTGTTATGTTTTGAATTTCAGCTAATAAATAAAACAAGACGAAGGGCCTCCTGCTAAGGGTGACAGGAGTCCCTCAACAAAAGTCTTCACAGAAAACCAGGCAGAGCACGGCAAGACGAACAATCATTGCAAGGGGGTCAAGGAGAAATGCTCTCTCCTCTGAGACCCTCACTCTGGGGCCAGCCCCAAGCCCACTTAATTGAGGAAGGTATATTGCATGTCCTGGAGAATCAAGGACACAGCACCCGAACTGCTGGACTGATTTATGTGGGTCACAGTTGGAAAACAAGAAAACAACAAAGCAATCCAGCACACTCAGGTGAAAAGGCTCTCATATCCACACTCACAGAGACCAGAACTCTTGCAACAGATACGGCTCCCAAATCATTGGGCACAACCACACTGCACACACCACCTATGCAAGAAGTGGTGAGGATTTAGATATGCCATTAGAAATGTTATTTATTATTTATTATTATCATTGGAAAGTGAAATACACAGAGAGGAGGAAAGACAGATAAAGATCGTCCCTTGACGTACTCCCCAGTGGCTGCAATGGCTGGAGCTGCACCGATCTGAAGCCAGGAGGAACCTCCCGCAGGTCTCACACACAGGTGCTGGGTCCCAAGGCCCCAGGCCATCCTCAACTGCCTTCCCAGGCCACAGGCAGGGAGCTGGACAGGAAGCAGGACTGACAGGACCAGAACTGGTACCCTTATGGGACCCCAGCTGCTAAGCTATCACACTGGGCCCAGAAATGCTAATTTTTAAACATCAGTAGCAGAAGGAAAATCGACAGCACCACGTCCCATTAAGTTTGTTTCCAAGGAGCTATAGTTCTCTGCTTGGGCTCTCAAATATTTAGTTTAGTTATGTGAAACTCCTATTAAAATGTTTTATGTTCTAGGCTTACTTAATAGCTTGATTTCTCTAGTAGTTTGTTTATGCCTGGCTTCCATGAATATAGAGACTCATGCTTTAAATAAAAATGAAATACAAGAAAAATGGCATTTTAAAGAATGGAACTCAAATTAAAATCTAAATTGCAAATCGTCTAACATATATAAGAAAGCTAAATTAGAACTCCAAGAAATGCTGAAAGGAAATATATTTTTAAGGGTCATAAACCAAACGATAATATTAATTGCAATAAGAAGGCTTATCTAAATGAAAAGCCCAAAACCAAGGATTTCATAAGCAATGGTCCTAATTTACATGCGTCACATGCTAACATTTGTTTCTTTCCTATACATAGCTAACCAATTAGAGTATATTTCTAAAGAACCAATTTTATTTGCTGACAATTATTTGTTATCTTAGCTATAATTCTGCAGCTTTTCAAGCAACAAATGAATGTCTTACATCTGGAGAAGGAAACACAGAAGTGATGGTATAATGTTTGAATACATGCAATTACTGGTATGTTACATTCTAATTAACATAATGAGCTTGGAAACAGTTCTCACAATAACTGTCAACACTTATGTCAATTTAGTGGCAGTTAATGACATGTGTAACAAAGCTCTGCTAGTATTTCCACTTAAAAATAAAATAAAATAAACCTTATCAAGAAAGCAGGGGCAGGCAGGCGCCCTGCCTGAGCACTCAGAGCTCATGTTCACCAACGGCTCTGCTCCAGAAGGCCCAGAATGCAGAGCTGGTATTTCACTGCACGGGTCTACACGCTGGGTACAAGAAGTGGCACAGCACACAAAAGAAATACTGGAAATGTTTAGGGAGACAAGAGCAAAACACCAGTTTCTATTTTTCTATATCTTCTCTTTGTTGGTGGGTTTTAGAATACATTCCGTAAGCTAATACTTGGCAGACACACACCAGCAGTGACGGCTGTCAGGTTGGCCACCAATTGCTGCCCCCAAATGCCCCAAGTACAGTACAACCCGGAGTTGTCTGAAAGAGAGGGCCTTATCTTTGCAAGGCAAGCTTCACCAATTCTTTAAGTCATGAACACCAGCTCTGTACTTAACAAAATTTACATTTCTTGGCTTAAATCAATATGTCGGCTCTTTGCCCAAAATGATACAATGGTTAGCATTCAATACAATCTTAGGTGCTCCAAGTGGATGTCTCTATATGTGCGATTTCTTGATTCCAGCAACCATCACCTCAGCAGTCCCACTGCTCAATGGCACTGGACGTGATGTTCCTCAGCCAAGGTCATGTCTCCAGTGGTGAAATCAAGATTCCAACCCAGGCAGCCAACCTGTGGAGTCCAGGCTCTTCAACCTCACTCTGAACTGCTTGTAATCATTAACTTCTAAATCTAGTGGCTGTAAATGATCACGATTGAGAGAACGGCCATCACAGAGCATGAACTGCCTGGGTCAGGGGAAAGGAGTGACTCCATGCCCGACCTGTGCACAGAATTCTCTGCTTCCAGGATGCATTCTGAAAAGCAGTCATTGCAAAAGTCAATTACATGTAGAGAGGAGCTACGGACACGATCGTACACTGCTTCGTCTAGCATCATCTCCAAGAGTCCATGCCAACAAAACCTTTTAGACTCCCATCCTCCTCGGTTAGCGCTCATTTTCCGAGCCATGGGGATGAGGAGAGACAGGAAAGAAGACGGGAGACGCTCAAGACCTGTGTAACTATATAATGAAGGCACAATTCAAAGCAAGGTCATGTACATAACCCTGACTACAGTAAGCACGGGCAGAGAGGTCAGCAAAGAGGCTTTGCATGAGCCAAAGACAGGGCAAAGTGACATCATGGATCACATTACTGACCATGCTAACACTGACCACATGTGTATCCTGAAAGTCCACGGAAAAATGGAATTGAGGATGGTGTTGTGGCATCGTAAGTAAAGCCACTTCCTATAACAACAGAATCCTGTAGCTGGTTCCTGTCCAGGCTGCTACATTCCCAATCCAGCCAGCTTCCTGTTAATGGCCTGGAAAATAAATGACAGAGAATGGCTCACGCACTTGAGCACCTGCCACCATGGAAAGTCAGTCTCTCTCTAATTCCTTCTAAATAAGATGGTGGAAAAATAAAAATTAAAATTAAAAGTGTATCCTAGTGAAAAGAAATTCTGAAATCTATACTTTGTTCATAACAAGTGTTTCCCACGAACTTATTGAAGACTTCTGCATAAAGAAAGTGGATTTCATGCAATAAGATATTTTATAATTAAGAGTACTGAAAGAAGTACTAGTTCTTGCAAAAATAATTTCAAATGGATGGAAATAATTTATACATACATAGAATGCGCACACATTAAGGACATATTAGTTCCAGTCATTTAGTAGCTTTACAATGATACAATGAAACAGTAACACAGAATCTTTGATTTTTTTTTAAAGATTTACTTATTTTAATTGGAAAGGCAGATATATAGAAAGAGGAGGAGAGACAGAGAGGAAGATCTTCCATCTGATGATTCACTCCCCAAGGGCCACAACAGCTGAAGCTGAGCCAATCCGAAGCCAGGAGCCTCTTCCAGGTCTCCCACATGGCTGCAGTCTCAAGGCTTTGGGCCGTCCTCGACTGCTTTCTCGGGTCACAAGCAGGGAGCTGGATGGGAAGCAGGGCTGCTGGTATTAGAACTGGTGCCCATATGGGATCCTAGTGCGTTTAAGGCAAGTACTTTAGCTGCTAGGCTACCACACTGGGCCCAGAATCTTTGATTCTTAAATCATTTTAAATATTGACCACTCAGAGTAAAATTCAAGTTTGAGTTGAGGTTCATCTTGAATATACAGAGAGATACAGAGACTAAGACAGATAGGTCAAAGGACGGACATCAGGACGTGAAGGCTGGATCGTCGTCAATCTTGCTGTGGGACATTTATCAAAGCTCATCCCAGTCTTTAGGCTTCTGCCTGTTATTTGTTGAAATGCCCTCGGCCTATCCATTGCTGAGAATTGGGGCCTGGCACGATGGCTCAGTGGCTAAATCCTCATCTTGCAAATACTGGGCTCCCATATGGCCGCCAATTCGTGTTCCAGCTGCTCCACTTCCCTTTTAGCTCCCTGCTTACAGCCTAGGAAAGCAGTAGAGGAAGTCCCAAGTCCGTGGGATCTTGCACCTGCCTGAGAGACTCCAAAGAGGTCCCTGGCTGGTGGCTTTGGATCAGCTCAGCTCTAGCCATTGCAACCACTTGGGAGTGAACCAGCAAACAGGAGATCTTTCCTTCTGTTTCTCCTCTCCATAAATCTGATCTGCCTTTCATATAAAGGTATCTTTAAAAAAATTAAAAAGAAAATTCTTGACTTAGACAAAAATATTATTATATTCTCACAATACAGAAATGGAAGGTAACAAAGAATATGTATTTCCTTCTAGCTAAAACATCTAAAGATTTCATGCTTTCCACCATGAATATTTCCTAAGTGGAAAGGATTATTGGGTTCGGTGGTTAAGACGCACATGCAGGGGACTGGCATTGAGATACAACAGGTTAAGCTGCCACCTGTGAAGCTAGCGTTCCCACACGGACATGGAGTTGAATCCCAGCTGCTCTACTTCTTTTTTTTTTTTTTAAAGATTTATTTTTATTAGTTTTTATTGGAAAGGCGGATATACAGAGAGGAGAGAGAGAGAGGAAGATCTTCCATCCGATGATTCACTCCCCAAGTGAGCGCAACGGGCCGATACTATGCCGATCCGAAGCCAGGAGCCTCTTCCGGGTCTCCCACGCGGGTGCAGGGTCCCAAAGCTTTGGGCCGTCCTCAACTGCTTTCCCAGGCCACAGGCAGGGAGTTGGAAGGGAAGCGGGGCTGCCGGGATTAGAACCGGCGCCCATATGGGATCCCGGGCGTGCAAGGCGAGGACTTAACCACTTGCGCCACCGCGCCGGGCCCCAGCTGCTCTACTTCTAATCCAGCTCCCTGCTGATGCACTTGGGAAAGCAGCAGCAGCAGCTGGTCCAAGTGCGCGGATGGAGTTGCAGGCTCTTGGCATCAGCCTCACCATCCTGCCCACCGCAGTCATGCGGATAGAGAATCAACAAATCACAGTTTTTCTCTTTCTTCCTCTCTGTGTAATTCTGCCCATCAAATTAAAACAAATCCTAAAGAAAACTTATTTACAGAAATGACCGCTTGTCTGGGTAGTTGGAGGATCCCTACACACTTTAAGCAGGGACTTCCCTGACTAAGCAGTAAAGGTGGCAGTACAGGTGGTATTTTTCTGAGCTCCACATTAAGTCAGAAATCACCCTATCACTGCAAGGTACCCCAGAATTCTCACACAGCCCTGGAAATGTCACGCAGGAATAAACAGCTCCACTTCCCACTGCGATCTACCATCTCCCTCCCCTGCTCCACTGCATATACATCTCCTGATGCGCTGTTTGTCTAACCAAAGGCCACTCGGCTTTTAAAACTCAAGTTGCAAAGCTCTCCTAGAAACCTGCAGTCCAGGTTATTCTGCTTCTACAAGTTCTCACAGCTTCAAATTATCCAGCATGTCTCTTTTACCTTGCTCCAATTTCTTGAAAGTCTTACTTGAATTTGCGTATAAGCATCTCAAAAGACAGCCACGTATTACTTCTTTTCTATACAGATTTTAACAGCAGTCCCATAAAAGAGACTCCATTAATAGTCAATTAAGCGATAAATGAGCATTTGGGGAATACATGAATTAAAAAATTCAACCTAAATTGATGCTTCAGGTGCCAACAACCCAGAATCGAGCATAATTACCAATATCTCTTATTATACTAACTGCAGAATTCTGTCTAGAAAAGGAAGGGTGCAAGGATATTAAAGCATGTTTTCCATGAGCCACAATAACCAGCAATTTCCTCAGAAGTTTCTGAAACAAAACACAAATTTTTCCTTTTTGCAAAAATGAGATATTCCAACCCCTCTATCCCGACACCTTTCCTCTACAAAGCTACTGTCTGTGGTTCTGTGGTTTCTTGGTTTCCTCAAGGCCACAAAGTCCTGTGAAAACTACAGCAGATAGATGCTGATATTTTACCACGGGAACAAAGAATATCAAAAATGATGCTCCAACAGGTGTGCAATTATGCAATATCCATCCACCACTGCATCAGTGAGCACTTCCAGACAGTGTTCCTGCTTTCCATCCTTTATCCACAGGGCCCAGGGAAGTCTCCAACTATCTGGGAATTCAACCAGTGTGGGTTCCAGGAGCAAGAGGACCACCAAAGCAGAGAATGGAGAAGTCCTCCCATCTGTGAATTAGCAGCTACTTTCCACGGACTAATTAGACACCAGGCACTTTGCCAAAGATGCAATACCCGTTCCTTGTTCCTAAAGAGAGAGGAAGGAGTAAAAGCTGAGCTGCATACACAGACAGCTGCCACGGGTTCGTGTTTCAATACTTCACACCCAAGTTGGCCAGCTCCTGCAAAGGTGCACCAGTTGGGCCAACAGGTCATCAAGGCATTAGTGTGTGCATTTCTTTATACAAAGGTACTGCAAAAAAAAAAAGAAAAAACCCATAGGAAAATGAAATTAAAAGATAACATGACTTTCCATGAACTTTTAAGAATCGTGCTGTTATAAGTCTGCTTTGCTCTCCTCTGCCAGGATAAGAATGTAAGAAAGGACATGTGTTTCTGTTCTGGAAATTCCACAGACCACAGAAGTCTGGTCACCATTAACCTGATTCTCAAATGCCTTTGCTAACAGGAAGCTCATTCACTGGGCTGGTCTCTCCAGGCACACCCACCGAGATCTGCCCTGACCCCACAGTTAGCACACACAGAGTGTAATGAATTGCAGCTTTTTAACCTTTGCTAAATGAAAAGAAGAAAAAAAAATGTGAAAAAATATGAAGTGGCTACTCTTGGTGGAATTTCATTTCAGAAAAAGAAAAATCTTCCAAATATGTAGAGGTTGATTCATTCCTTCAAATGCTGTCTGCTCATTTCCCTCCTCACAGCTATGTGTGCCTAAAGAAGGATGCACGTTCAGATCATCTCTTCACAGAGGCAGCAGTTGGATTAAAATCAGGTTTTTATCATTCATTTTTAAGCTGATCTTTGCTTTACAGACTCCTGTTAAAGCAGCTACTCTGTGGATGAACCCAGGTGAGCCTATAATGAGATTTCTCTTTAAGGATTAGGCCTGACCTATTATAATCTGCTCAGGACTCCCCACTGCTGTTTCAGCCTTGAGTTATGAAAATTCATCCCTTTACTATAAACAGAGCCCAGCTCAGAGAGTAATAACTATGAGATGTATGACTCCTCGAATACAAGCACTCCAGAGACTCTGATTATAATGTCCACAGCTGAAGGCACTATTTCACAATTGAGATTACTACTTTCCAGATGAAAAAAATACTGAACTGCGGAATAATGCCTTCAGCTACACGCACTGTAATCACACTCAGCAGTTCCCATATCCCAAGAGCATTACAGGTTACCAACAGTTGGTATGGTAAGTTGATTCAGGGAATGAAGGGGAGACATTACAGGAGCAAGCATGGATAACCCTAATTTCCTATTTGCTACATCTGCAGGCTTTACCATAAGACTTCAACTTGTCCCAAAACCACATAATCCTAATGAACAGATTGCAAAGAACAATTATTTTCCATCAAACAGGCAAAGCTTTCTTTGCTTTTTGTTTTAAGAAAACAAGGTTGAGCCCGGCGCAATGGTCCAGTGGCTAAATCCTCATCTTGCATGTGCCAAGATCCCACATGGGTGCCGGCTCAGTTTCCCATTCAGCTCCTTGATTGTGGCTTGGGAAAGCTGTATAAGATGTTCCAAAGCCTTGGGACCCTGCACCTACAAAGGAGGTCCAGGGCAGGCACCTGGCTTTGGATCAGCTCTGCTCTGGTCATTGTGGCCACCTGGAGAGTGACCCAATGGATGGAAGATCTTTCTGTCTTTTTATCTGTAAATCTGACTTTCCAATAAAAATAAATAAGTCTTTAAAAATTTGTAAAAACCCAACATTAACTGTTGACCAAGGTAAAGTGAGATGACTTTTCCAATGTATACAAGCATAACTTTGAACAGTACGCCTAAAAACAATTCCACAAGAGCGATGCAGAACCTCAAGCACCTTTTACTCTCTATTCCAATAGACTCACTCCAAGAACCTACTATAAGAAATAATTAGAGGTGAACAGGGCTTATTGAAAGTCTACTCATCCCCATTATTTGCAATAGAAAACATTCCAAAGTCATCAAAAGGGGAAAAGAGTTTAATAAATGATGATAAACCCATACATTAGGCTATTATGAAGCCTTTGAATTGAGTCACAATGACAATGAGGGAATGCTTATTCGGAGATGGATTCTATAATTTTTGTGAACCAATTTATCTAATGGCATTCAAACTGTTCCTGCATCAATATTTAACAGACACTCTCTTGGAGTTAACTAATACGGCTTCAGATTGGGTTTTTGTTTTTGAGCTATAAGGCTAATGAAGTATTGATATAATATTAAATGACTGCAAATAAAGTCTGTATCCTAAATAAATGCTGACATTATGTCTCAACATTCTGAATGAATGGAAAAGGAAGAATGCATTTTTGCATATGCTTAGTGCATTCTCCCTGACTCCTCATAATGTATTTTTGCAAATAGAAAAGATGAATATTCATCAAGGCTCTCTGAATATATTACAGTTTAAATAGTATGGTTTTAATATTTATAGTACATCATGAAATATAATTTTTCCATTAAAAGTAATGGATATGACAGCCACTGCAGAAACAGAAAAACACACAACTTAACCTAATATTTAAAAGTTGAAACACAGTGTTTGAAAGCACCTTGCCCTTCACAAAAGTTAAGTATTCTGGAAGAAGATCTTTCTGTTTCCTCAACTGGTGAATTTTGAATGAAGTTATGGAAGAAAACACAAGCTATTCCACCATTATGCAAGGTAAGAGCAAAGGGCGGAAAGTCCTACAAAGGCCTGATGATCAGAAGGAAGAGTGCCTGCTTTTCTCTCTCCTAGAAATACCATTCCAGCAAAGCCTAATTGCCAAGCTCCAAGAAGCATTTTTCATACCAATCTCAGAAATCCTGCACACAGCTTTCCTGAAAGGCAAACACCATGTACGGAGTCTACTCGTTTTATCCACAGAACGACCTGAATAAGAAGTATTACCATTAGTCCCATTTCCCAGATGAAGAAACTGAGGCTGACAGCATTAACCCTGAGGATAATAAGCGAACAGACAGATGAACCTGGGCAGCCTATGTTCTTACACTCCACTTCTCCCCTTAACTCCCATTTTCCAATGGGACAATTAATTGTATGTTAATTTCTTAACATCCCCAGTTAACCTTTCTCTGATTTGATGAATCAATTGTGCATGGTTAGTATTATACAGCCTAATAAAAATAGTTATTTTAATTGAAAATAAATACAGAAGAGCCATTTTTAGAACACTGACAATGTACAGAAATGAAATATACTATTTACAGATGCAACAATCATACTAAATATTTACTGTGTGACTGGGCACTGGAAAAACAGATGGAAAACAGAAAAAATATCTCTACTATCATAAAATTGATATTACACTAAGAGATTTACAATAGGCCTTCTATACTCATGGCTTAAACATCTGTGGGCTTAACCAATCTTAGTGCAAACATATTTTTACATAAAAATCATGCCTGTATTTGAACACATACAGAATTTCCTTTCTTGTCTTTATCCTATGGGATACAATACAGACAACAATTGATGCAAAGATGACTTAAAGAACACGGGAGTATATATGGGAGCAGGCACCGGGAACACTGCTTGGGACACCCGAATCCCAGGTTGCAGTGAATGAATTCAATTCCAGGCTCTACTCCTAGACTCCAGCTCCCTGCTCACATACACTCAGGCAGGCAGCAAGCAACAGCTGAAGCAGTTGGCTTCCTGCCACACACATGGAGATTTGGGTTGGCTTTAGCCTGGTGCAGCCTCAGCTGTTACAGGCATTTAGGACATGAACTGGCAGAGAGGAGAACTTTTCCCCAACCACCCACCTGTCAAATTTATAAATATTTTTAAATATATAGAATGAGTGTGTCAATTCTATGCAAACACACCATTTTATACAAAGGATTTAAGCAGTCTCACAGTTTGGTATTCACAGAGAGTCCTGGGACCAATCCCCTATGGACAATAAAGGACAACGTATAGCACAACGTGCTAATGGCATGGTGCACTGGAAGGTGAAAGAGCCATGAAAAGCAAAGAAAGTAAGTGAGTGGAATGTATAACAAGCAATAGACGAAAGAATGTCAAACAGGACAGCCAAGCAAGGTCTCTGTGAGGAAGTGCACAAACAAAACGGATAAGGGACAAGACTCAAACAGAAAAATGAGCAAAATATTGGGAACTAACTTGGACACTGCTTCTGCCATTTGATTACTTGAAAACCCAAAAGCCATGAATATTCCTCACGACGGTCACATGCAACATGTCTAAACTTCAGTCATCAAGGCTCACGACCTTATTTTCCTACAAAGAAGTCAGTTACCACTGGCCCTGCATTTGCCTCCTGAAATTTCCATCTTTCTTGCCAGAAAACAGCATCTGTATAAATCCCTCGGCTTCTGACGAGTATGACTTCTTTGATAAACTACCCATGTGTGTGGGGAGGGACAGCAAGATGGAGGCAGCAAATGGGAAAATGAGTTTTCCCTTCTTCAGATTAATGTATATGAAGTAGACAACTGACACTTCATCAGCACTCCCGGCTGGTGTCCCAGCAGGCCAAGGCTGGCGGAGCATGTATCCTGCCCGCCACCAGGCTACTTAGGAGGAATTGGCAACATGCCATTTATCTGAAATGCCCAACGTGTCGGGGCGAGGGAACACAACTCCATTTAGCATTGCCAAGGAAAACTAGATACTTCAGGCTAGGAATTAATCTCTTCTTGAGAAGGTAGTTAGCACTGCCTTCAAGTTGGCCTGTGGCATTTAAATCACTATAGGTCATGCATTTACTAAAATGTGTATCCGACACAGCACAGGGCCTTCAGTTTATAACTTACAAACATATTAATACCTCTCAGTTTAAGGGTCTGTGCTTTTCTGAAATGTACAGTGTTATGATGGAGCACGGCATTTTGTTACACTGAATATAATGCTGTCATCTGGGCATAAAGCACATTGATTCCCTATTTTTCCCATTCTCTCATACTTGGAAACACATATCACTTCCAACCTAGTTATTCCATGAATCAACAAAATATTTAAACCATGTGACTACCTGACTGATTAAAAGTGAACACATGAAATATCCTTGACCGTGATCCCTGATCATCCCTTCTTTGTCACCCTCTCGTCTGAGAACTCCATGGGATCTGCCTTCTCCATGGACTTGAAGGTTGGTCAATTGAACAGCAAAACCACGGAGGTTCTGGATGGACAGGCTCACAAGGTCAGCCATTCCAGCGTGTAGGGTCACACGTCACTCTCACCTTGTGACTAGAGCTACCATCTCTCTCCCACAGTAAGGTTTATCTATTGAGAGTCCAGGTAAGTGCGATTGTGCTAAGAGTAGGGAGGAACAGGAAGTTCACCAGTCAGGAATTCTACCCTCTTGGAGCTTATAGTCACGCAGGGACATATTAGACACAAACGCAAAGCAGAGACCCACAGTAAATGCTAAGGAGATTCCTGGGGAAGGATGACTCACAGGGACAGATAAGGGCAATGAGGCAGGACGAGTGGCCAAGGGGATCCAGCAGAGTGAGGCAGATTCTACAGCAAAGCACACACCCATCACGTTGAGTTTGTTTGGATAGTCAGGAAAAGAGAAAGAAAAAGAATCACAGGGGAAAAAAAAGGCAGAAGGGTTCTTTTGCTTACATTTCTACTTCAGCATTATTCTCCATCAAATCTCTTAGTTTGTAACTGGCAGAAAGAGTTTAGATATGACCCAATTCAAGCTTGATAACATGAAGCAGATGATAAACACTAGTCTACTTAGCTGGGTAGTTTTGCAATGAGTACCAAAAGGCAAGAAAAGAAAAAATGATTCTGAATGGTTTTGAGTGACATATTGACGTAAAGAATGTGGCGCAGGAATGAGGGCAAGCATGTGGCAGGGAACAGGATGGCACACTGCCCAGCAGCTCTCCCTGGTTCCTTTGCTCTCCATCCCAGCAAAGAAGAATGCAAATTGTTTTCACAGTCTGTGATTAGGAGCTAGAGAAGTTTCTGGAGGGAGAGCGGGAATCCTTCATTACCTAGTAGCAAATGCTAACCATATTCTGGCCTCTGTATTTGAGCTAACCAATGACATAACTACGGAAGAATGAACACGGCAGGTATTGGAGACTTGCGGTAGCTAAGTACTATTTAAGTTTGCACCACATGGCACTTCAGCATCTTGGCAATTTTCATCTTGGGCAATTCTATAAACATAAAAACCTGCAGGTGACTCATTAATAATTTGTGATTGTTTGATAAGAATGCCATCTCAAAGGTTTTAGATGGTGTTCTTAGATTTTTCTAGGAACAGTTATCTTTACTTTTGAATCCTATTCCTAAATATTTAACGTTATTACACACATATTTTATTATGGAATAATAGATCACCTTCTGAATATGTATATGTGACTAAAAGCATTAGGCATGTTCTTTGTGATAATGATTTTTTTTAAAGATTTATTTTTATTGAAAGACAGATGTACAGAGAGAAGCAGAAACAGAAAGTTGAAAGTTCTTCCATCTACTGGTTCACACCCAAATGGCCTCAATGAGCCGGAGCTGTGTCAAAACAAAGTCAGGCGCCAGTAGCTTCTTCTGGGTCTCCCATGCAGGTGCAGGAACCCAAGATTTTGGGAGCTGGATGGGAACTGGAGCAGCCAGGACATGAATTGGCACCCATATGGGATTCTGGCGGTTGCAAGGTGAGGATTTAGTCCCTAGGCTACAGCACAGGACCTTAAGTTTATACAAGTATTTGGTAGCAAAGGCAGGACTATAGGCTAGACCTAAATCAAATCTATATGCATTATTATATGAGTCCCAAATAACCAAGATGTTGTATTGCCAATGAAGAAAGCTGTAAGATACTATGGCATCCCAGTTTAGTACCATTCACATCTTTACCAAAGAAGATGTTCAAAAATCCATTTCTGTATCCTCACACACTACAACCAAATGCAAAATAACCTTTAAAGACTTCAGTGCAGAACACAAGCTTATAGTAGAGAAGCAAGGAGTCTACCAGCAAAAATCATCATCCTCACCATCATCATCATCACCACCATCATCACTACGCTTCAAAGCTTTCTGACAAGTAGACAGTCAGCAGTGCTACCATAGCTTTGGGGGAAGGAAGGCTGATGAGCAGCTGTCAATCAACCTAATACCAAGTGTGAAGGCTGACTGAATCGATCCAGTGGTGACCCCCAAATGGTGGCCTAATATACTAAAGGCCCTGTCGAGAGTAGAGCATTATGGGAATATGCTGTTCAAAGGCAGGCAAGAAGCAAGCAGGGTTCTACATCTTGGAGTAAGCTCAGAGGCACTGCAGGAACCAGGAGCAAACCCTCCCGCCTTCCCCAAGAGGAGTTAAAAGAAGTCTCAGCCAGTGTATGTCCTGAGACCCTGAAGTCCAGGCAAAGCAGGTAGCTGTAAACACTACATCCTGTGCCAGAGTGTCCTGGGGACACATAGAGAAAACTATAGACACTGGCTACCAGTCCCAAGACCAATCCTTTCAGCTAGTAGAAGCTGTCTTTTAAGTTTTCAACAAACAAGGCACAGAAGATGAGAACCTAAACAGTGGTGTGAAGGCATGTGGCTTTACTAGCCACTATTCGTGGTCCATTCTAGGTAAGCTAAAATGACAAGAGAGGCAGCCATACTCCCAATGTGGGACCAACAATAGATCGCTATCTAAGTCAGAGCCTAGCTAATATGTACACTACCATCAGGAGGGATCATGGAACTAAGAGAGTCTGACCTGTCTCCAGAGACAAGAACAAGTCAGAGGAGAAAATCGAATTCCTTTCAACAATCCTGGACAGAAGAAGAAAACTGATGGGGCCACAGAGTTCCACGTGGTAGAATTCAGCCTCCCTCAAGAAGCTCCGGGCAAGGCCCAGAAGTGCAAGGAAAGTGAAGTTTTTGCTCAATGCTCATGCCACACTCTGTGTTAATTCCTAAAATGGCTCACTCACTCATGTGCATGCTCTCTCTCCCTCTCCCTCTGAGAGGGAAGGAAATGATGAAGGAGCTATAAAGAGATTTCTCAAGCCTCTGACTTGTGAAGTAGATTCTCAATTTCTGATTTACTTATTTTTCTATGTCCTTGAGGGCCTCATCACATTTTTGTGAAGAGACCTATTAACTTAAAAAATAAGTGCCACATCACATTTCAGTCACAAGTTAGTAGAAGTGGAAGCCCAAAGAGCAAAAGCACAGAATTCCCAGCTCTCCTCCACAAGGCACCTATGATCATTCCAGAAGGCATTCTAGCTCAGGTTCATCCCATCCACAGGCACATGTCCAGGTTCAGGTGGGATGGTCTACTGATGCCTAACCTTTAAAAACACTGAAGCCGAATGGTCCAGAGCCAGACAACAGTCTCTGAGAACTGAAGCAACTTCTAGAATCTTAGCAGCTAGAAACAATCTTCAGCCAAGCACTGACCACCCAACACCCCTATACTATCCTGCTAGGAATCCTGGCTCTGATGACTGTAGACAGGACTTGAGGGAAGCAAACCAATGCAGATCATTCATCCCATAGCACCCACCCTACACTTCGTTGATTAGTTTGCTTGGGGTAGAAAGTATTACACAGTCACAGACTTAAATGGTGAATCCCTGAGCATTTGCTTGGACTCTGAGTGGGAAGACCTCAAAACCCAGGAGATGTCAGTGGTACTGGCTTATTTCACCACATGCTATAAAAGTATTATTTTGTGAGAAACTGAACGAAAACTTCTGGGGCTGCTTACTGAGCCTCAACAGACTAATCCTCTGCCTGCACCAGTAGCATCCCATAGGGACACTGGTTCATGTCCTGGCTACTTCACTTTAATCCAGCTCCCTGCTAATGCAGTGGGAAAGTAACAGAGCTCAAGTCCTTGGGCCCATGAACCCACAAGGGAGACCTAAAACCTCTTGACTTCTGGCTTTAGATCAGCTCAACCCCAGCCATAGTGGCCATTTTGAAAGTGAACCAGAAGACGGTTTGAAAATCTGCTTTTGAAAAAAACCTTTTTCTTTTCTTCTTAAAAAAGGAAAGGTCCAGTCCCACCTTATGTAGAAGACATTCTTCCTGCCAGCCCCTCAGAGACTTCTGATAAATGATGTGGCAATAAGGTAGCAAATTTTCTAAAGAACCTGAATTATTTAAGGTATATAATATCCCAAAGACACAAAGCCTGTCCCAATATGGGGAAACTATAGCCTGTAACTGACAAGGAAATTAAGAAGGATTCTTGGGAATGGCTGTATTTGGATAATCAATTTGGGGCTAATAGCAAAATCTTTTACAGGAGAGGAAGATGGCCCCTTTGAAATGGAACAAACAATGTAATCAGGCCTCCTCAAAGCAAATGCCTCTGCTTTGGTCCTACAGAACTGCTTGCATGGAAAAGCCCTAATTCTAGTCACCACCTGACCTAGAAAAGCCCCTCCCTGAATGAACAGAAAGACCAAAAATCATAGTGGGTGTCCTAATGCAAACGTTGAGAACATTAAAATAGGGGATTATTTTTGCAAAGTTAGCTAAAATGTCCCAGACCTGCAGGTGGCTGCAGACACCTGCTCACAGGTGAGAAGTGGGAAGAATTTACTATGGGATAACTCCTAACTGTCTGAGCCCCATTCTAGTGGCAGGTGTTCTGGAAACAAAAGGGCATTGCCAGTTGGCTGGTGGCCAGATGCTGCAGGACCAGGCTGTGTGACTGGACGCTGCACACCTGGTCAGATGGCTGCCTGTGTCTCAGGAGGTTCAGCCTAGGCCCGCTGCGAAGTAACAGACCTGTGTAGTCAAGCAGAGAAGCTCTCAGAAGTGACCTCTCTGTCTGCTGCAGAAGCAACAATGGTTTGTACAGGGCACCGGTTTTATAGTAAATGATCGCTCGAGGGCAGGGTATCAACTATGCCTTTCTTTCTAAGGATGTCTGCAAGAGGCATAAAGAATAGCCTGCACACAGGCCCATTACTAGAAGGAGGAGAAGGACTTCAACAATCCAGAAGGACTCACAGCCCTGGAAGGAAAGAGGGATCCGTAATTCAAACAACAACGAAGGAATTACAGACAGCAAAGGAAGGCTGTGGAAGAATCTAAATAGTAGGCCACCCAAGAACAAAACATTGTGTTACAAAGTAACATCCTAGCTCTGGTGACTGGGAAGCCCAGAGCTGTCACCACAGAGACTCCATTTACTGAGGATTCCCCCCTTTCCCCTTACCAAGCTGAGTCTAATTTGTCCCAGGCAGGCTCAGAGGAAGCTCACTGAGACAGTTTTCTAAGCAACATGGTCTAAGACAAGGAATGGAGTACAAGGGATGGCAGACAAAAGAGGAACAGTGTGGACACCCTGGAACCTAGGCTGGGCTCTTACAAAGTACGCCCACGCTTTCTCCCCAAATGGTAAACAACGTATAACTGATTGACACACTAAGGGAGCCAAAGCCTCTCCCACCCCCATGAAGGAATTGGTAGATACACTGGTTCTTTTTTTTTAATGTACATATCAGCAAGAAAGTAACACAGAGATCAGACATCCCCTATCACTTGTTTCCCACCCTACCCCCTAGTCCCAACCTCAATCTAACTAAGCAAAACTGTTCAGACAGGGGTAGGTCACCTGGAGAAGACTGGCCAACTGACTACACAGTTATGCCAACAGAGAATGTTAAATACCTCCTAACATTTATAGTTACCTTCACTAAATGGTGCAAGCCTTCCCCTGCCAAACTGACAAGGCTAAGGAAATCATTAAAAGCCTGCTAAGAGAAATTCCTGGAGAGTCAGTCTCCCTAGGGCTACATACAGTGATCATGGAGTAGTTTTTGTTTCAAAGGTAGTGGTTGCAGATGCAAACACTCACATCGCATACCAGTGAACCAGTTCAAGTTTCAGCTGCTCCACTTCTGACCCAGCTGCCTGGTAATGCTCCTAAATAATTTGGACCTGGCAGCCCCTGCGGGATACCCAGAAGGAGTTCTAGGCTCTGAGCTGACCCAGTCCTGGTCATTGCACTTATCTGGGGAGTGAACCAGAGCATGCAAGATCTCTTTATCTTTCAATCAAATAAATCTTAAAAAAAGAAAAAAAGAAAGAAAAACAAAAAAGTTGGTGGTTGAAATGTTGCAGACGTTCAAGGTTAAATCAGAAATCACATGCAGCCTGGAGACCCCAGCCATCCAGTGGCACTGCAAAACCATTTGGACACTAAAGCTAACCTCAGCTAAACCCTCCCAGGAAACTCATCATAATGTGTTAAGGCTCTTAAAATTGTCTTAAACCATGTTAGAGCAGACCCCAAAGGAAAATCAGGCTTTATCCCATTTGAGTTGCTATAGGAAAGACACTTTGCTAGTATGACTGGGCCTCTGACCTGCCCAGATATGGAAACTGGAGTGATAGATAAAATGTAATAGATACAATTAGGGCAGGTAATGATGGCTCTCAACAGATACACACATGTGACTCTACTCCCACCTACAGCGGTAAAGCTCCACCCATAAGAACCAGGAAATGAAGTCCTCCTTAAGAACACTGGAGATCGTGTTTTTCAGAGCATTAACAGAATCTTCTCTCAAATTACAAGATGTAAATTCTGAGGTTCATCACAGAAGAATAAAGAAAGCCCTTTGGACAGAGACTTTCGGAAGCCAGTGATTGTCCAAAGGAACCAACACTGACTGTAAGATAAGGATACTTTCCAACTTCTTGCCATGTTGCTTACAGCCCCTCTGTGCTACCGTGAATCCTGGAATGTAAGAGTTCCACTCCTGTACTGAAGAGAATGCCAGCACCCCAAATGCAGGAGCAAGCATTTTCAGAAGAATGACCTCTTTCCTTTATCCCTCAAGAATGAGGAATGAAATGTCTGCAGGGGTGGCACCTATAATCAAGAGTGCAGAATTTAGAAAAAACGGGCGAGCAGAGGAGGCACAAGAGCAGAGGGCAGCTGTACTCTCTTAAGCTTGGTTTTTCAGAAGAGCTTGTCTGGCAGTTGTACTTAGAAGGCTCGGGACCTTCACACACAAGGAGCAGTTAAAGGTGCAGGAGATCAGCACTGGTCAGGTCTTGGAGACAAAGCCAAACTTTCTTCATGTAACAGGAGGCAAGGGGAGAAGAGGGCCTTCTTTACCGTGATGTGCAGCGTGTGAAGAAGCAACATGATGAATGTTGCTTCTACTGGGAAGCGGAAGCAGAAGCAGCATCCCCCTTCCTCTACTGTGACATCTCGGATATACTCCTCATCTTCGCTACAAAACCACTATCCACCTGCTTCTAAAGAAGGCAGCATCTTAGGGAATTGTCCCTTCCAATGGCCCCATTCAGTTGTCACAGGTAACGCATCCATCTAAGTAACTGTCATTGGAGGCTGTGGTCTGGCGGTCACACCAGCCAACTGACCCCTTGTCTGCTACCAGTGCCTCCTCTTTCCTGCAGCAGCTACGGGGGAAAGCAGGCAACACTGACTGGAGGCCCAACATTACCACCACAGTAAGAGACAAAAGGATCGTGGGCCGCCACACCCTGAGGTCACACCATCCAATGCCGTATTCTACCCTCGACTAGCACAACAGGACAAATACAGACACTCCAGCTTAGGAAAGTTTCTCAGAATGTCCATTTTTGACAAAAGGCAAAGCTTATGGAAATGTCCCCCATTAGTGAAGACTAAACAGATTAATGATTAAATACAAAACATGATACCAGACTGGCTCCTGCACAGGAGGCGGTACAGAGCCAACTGATAACCCTGAGTCACGGATGACTCAGGTTTGAGGCAGCCACAGATTTACCCAAGTCGGTAAGAGTAACAAAGGGCTTTTAAACAACTTGCTGTCAACTAGCTCACACATGATTATATGTGTGGGCATGGGTATCTGTGTCTATACACACACATGCGGATACATGTCTGCTTACATGAAAGCAATAAAGCAAACCGAGTAAAGTGTTAAGAGCCTAGATGCAGTACCAACTGGAAATCTATGCATTTTTCTTTGCAGCTTTCCTGCAAGTTGGAAATTATTTCCAAATACTTTTTAACATCCCCAAAACATTTTCATTTCTTCTGAGAAAAGTGAAAAAATACAAATGGAGCAAAGTATTTCAAATTGGGAGGTGGGGGTGGCATCAATCAGCACACTAAGAGAACTCCAGCCTGCCAAACCTGTGCTTAATGCTCCACGGGTATGTTTGAGTGTAGACAAATACAACACGTTAATACAATTCCCAGGTGGAAGGGGACTGGAATGGAGCCTGCTCTTCGCCGCACAGGGACACTCACCAGGCTGGCGGTGAGCGAGGGCGCCGACTGGCCCAGGGCCTGGCTGCGCATGCGCACGAGGTTGGACGTCTCAGCAGAGGCTGGCCAGGCCTGCCCGGCCACTGGGTTCGGCAGGAGGTATCGCCCTGTGGGGGGAAGAGGAAGTCAACGTTAAGTGGCAGGCAGAGGACAGTGGTTCCGTCGCAATGGGGCCTCTCTTCTAAGCCATCCTTCTTCTATATTAGCTCTGTCTTCTTCGGTAATTACATTTATTAATAGCAACCAGAGAAAAATTGTTTTAATTAAGCCAGGCGATCCAGTGGTGCGTTCTGACCCTGACTTCCCGCGGAAACCCAAGGAAACTCTGTCTCCTGCATTAGAAGCTGGATCAGGACAGGATGAGGGGTTTTCATCCATCTGCCTGCCCCGGGGGAATGTGCGGAGGCTATATTTAAACACACAGAGCACTCACAGAAATGAACGTTCGCATTTATAAATGCTCTTGGAAACCAATCTCATATGGAAAGTGATCTAAGAATTGACTCTGAAAGGGCTAACCAGGAAGAGGCAATGACCAACGACAGAAAACTGGGGATTCTTTCAAGATGAAACGGGACTGGCATCTCTCCTCCACCTGCTCTGGGGAGGCACTGGCCATCCAACCACCACTGATGCACACATGAAGTCAGGATGTCAACGTCTGTCCAGCTTCACGGAGCAATGTCTTTGAACGCTAACGTATAGATGCATGTTTTTAAAGTCAGGCAAGTGAACCATTTGATACTATCCTTTGGCACCTCAGCTGGTTATCAGTACACAAGAATGGAAGCTTTTGGACTCAGGAGAAGCAAGATGGACCTGAGTATTCTCATACTCAGTAAAAGCAGAGGCTACGTCTGGTTTGGATCTGCTTTGTACCAGCACAATGATGGGTCATGAGAGATGCCCCATGAGCGTTTACCGAGTAATGAAAGGATGAATGGGCATGCACGTGCCAGGAAGCACAAGGGAACAATGAAAAGACGGCAGGTGATTCAGAAAATCTACTCAAGAACCTTGCAAGGAGGAAGGTGAGGTGGAATGGAAATCAGCTTTGTTCCTCTTCAACCATGAGGGACTTTGGCATGCATGGCTGATGGTTCTGCAGGAGAGCTGAACATCTGCGGCTCACTGCTCTCAGGGCGTATATCACAAGCATGCATCCTGGGTAACAAGTGCTGCATTATACTGACTCGCATATCTTGACTGCACATTCTAACTCTCTGTATTATCAGAGTCCATGGGGCGAAGGATACCTCCAATGAATTGTCCATGCCAAGAGACCCAATACTTTATATAATCCAAGTGCTTTTAGGAATTTGCTTTAATTGCACAGGGAAAAGGACTTAATTTGCCAAAAAAAACCTCATTGTTCTCTTATTGTACAATCAAAGCAAAGATTCCAGAGGGGAAAGTCAGATCAGCTTTTGAAGTTTTGTCTGATAGTTAAGTGTTAAGTTTGTCAACCTCTGCTGGCCTTAGTTTTTCTGCCTCTAAAATGGAGATGACAGAATCAGTTAAGTTTAACTTGTTGAAGAGATTTGCAACATTCATGAATAAAGAACCCAGGAGCTATTTAGTGCTAATAATGACAAAAATGCAATGTATATGGCTTTGATTTCTTTCCCTTCACTTATAAGAGAAAAATATAAATTTAAGAAAATACCTTGCCTACCAGCTGCTTAACTGTGGCTGATGCCACCTTGGGTCAGGCTGGGCACACGAATGGGAGCTTTCACTCCACCAGCCACACACACAGTTTTAGCTGCTGAGGGGGAGAACGGCCTAGCCTCCAGAACCGGGAATTTCAACCCACCAGCTGCTTAAATGCGGCTGGCGCCATCTTAGGTCAGACAGCTAGGGTACCAATGGTGCTGGGAAAAGACCTCTGCCCCCCTCTCTGCCAGCTTTGAGCTCTGGGGATTTGCGGGTGTCTATAGGTTCTTGTGGGGTTCTGTTGCAACCTGAGAATTCATGTCCAGGTAAGGAAAGACTTCCGAGGGACTTCAATGGACATTGCCACTGTTCTGGCAGGTGAGCAAGGGTGCTGAGACTGAATTGTTTAGAGCAGAGAACAGAAGGAGCTTTAAGAGTCATACTGAAGTACAGTTCATCTAGGAGGCCTGAGCTGGAGCAGTTAGTATCGACCATCACCAAATATCACTCACAGGCACATACTGAGGCTACGATGGGTGCCCTCATGGTAGGGCTGGATCGAGGTGCCCACCAGTGAGAGTCAGAACAGTGAATGGGTAATGTGTGTCTGGGCCATGAAACTGAGCAGCATATGAGTGAATCAGGACTGGGGGCAGAATTTGTGGGAGCGTATGGGTTCTCACTCCTATGGAACAACAATCTCCACTGGTATGAGCAAGAGCTGTGGCTGGGAATGGGCCTGGTTGGGATACTAAGGGAACACCTAGCTGGGTTGGGCTTCCCACTGGTGGACACGACAGCCAGAATGGGGGCACTGTTCTAGGCTCGACATGGCTCCAGTCTCCCTCAGTGTAGTTGTGGACTAGGTCTGGGGAGTGCCAGACTGGGCTAGACTCCAGCTGAACCACATGAGAGCTATGTATGGGTGTGGACCAGGTTTGGCTAGGCTGTAGCACCCAACAGTGAGAACCAGAATGGTTGTGGGCTGGTTGGGCAAGGCCATTGTTCCTACCAGGACAAGAGGTGGACGAAGTCAACCTGGGCCAAAGACCCACTGGTGTGTGCAACATCTGCCACTGGGAGAAGACCTGATAGAGGAGCTAGAGAAACTCCTTTGTCAGAACACAGTCCCTGCAGATGAGCACAAGAACCAAGGCAAGTAGCACAAACCCACCAGCACACATGTGGGTCAGGTCTGGAAGTGAGCCAGGCTGGGCCAGTTTATAACATCCACTGGCAGATCTGAGAACTAGGACAGGATGCAGGAGGAGCCGGGTTGGGCTGCAACACCAGCCAGTTCACATTAGGTCTGGGACTAGGAGCTGCGTGAGCCTGGCTGGGCTGCAGCACCCACTGGTACGAGCTGGAAGAGGGGCCAGGCTGGACCAAGCCAGGCTGGTGGATAATGAGGTGAGGCAAGACAAGACAGTCACGGGAAGGTGTTGCTGGGTCTGTGAGCACCTAAGGGTGGGAATTCTGGCAGGGCATGAGTTGCCTTTCCGGGCTCCTTTCCTACCTGTGAGATGGGTGCCTGGTCTGTAAGCCTCAGGGCCATGGGGTCCTGCAAAGCCTGGGTTGCCTGGCCAGAGTCCTTGGCCCACTTGCACGGTGGGTGCTGGGTCCATGAGCTCCAGGGATGGAGGATCCAGCAGGACTCAGGTCCTTGGCTCAATTGTGTGGTGGATATCGGGCCTGTGAGCCTCAGGGTGGGTAGTACAGTGGGGTCCAGGTCACCTGGCCTGAGTGCTTGGCCTGTCTGCGGGAACTGGTCCTTCTCAGGGGAAAAGATGGAGTAGTGGTCAGCTGGCCCAGATGCTCATGGAAGATAGGGCAGCTCATTGAGGCCTACAGAGGACATCTATACCATCCCAGGGAAAGGGGAGCAGAACATACTGGACAACTACCCAGCCAAGTGATGACAGCAAATATCTGGGTGAATGGAGATGCTAAGGCCAACTATGTCAGCCAATGGGGATCGAAAGGGTTCCTCCGTGCTTGGATCAGTGATATTGACAGTTCAGAACTATCAAATTCTCCTGGGCAGAACCCTCAGAGTGTGCATAACATCAGGACCCTGGGTTGATATTGGGTGGCCATTCCCTATTCCCAGTTTCTGGAACAGTTGGGAAGCTGGGGATAGCTTCTCCCCTTCCCTCACCCATCTCCTCACTGAAACAAGGAAAAATAGAAAATTCTGAAACAATGATCACACCCACTTTTCCCTAACTGTTGATCATGCCACTCTGATCAACTATGTTAAATCATGTAAAATTAAAAATAAGTTAATAATAATAATAAATACCTCAAAAGAACCAAGGAAAATGAAATCAGCATGTATTTTTGGTACAAAAAGCCCTCAAGTATGTGAAGTTTTTCATAATATGGATTTCCATGAATTTCTGAAGACACTTAAAACTCCTGAACGAAGAAAAACATCACCTTCAATCATACCAGAGAAAACCATTCTCAACTTTTCTGTGATTTTTCTTCCATCCCCTATCTCTACAACCTGCATTTTCTTATAAAAATGGGGTCTTCTTGGTTTTTGTCACCTGTCCCCTGTCAGTGCTATAAGCGATTATGATGCTTTTCTAAGTAAATAAATATAGCAAGTGTCAATTAAGTAAAACATAAACACCATAATTGAAAATTCAAATGCAATTACTCTCTGGGGTTCTGATGACCATTTCAAAAACACAGACACAGTTTTGTGCAGGCAATGTCATATTTCAAGCCTAGCATTTGGTTTTTTGTTTCATAGCATTATGCTGAAATGGGAAGTAATAAACTAGTAAAGAAGGGCTTTGGAAAATCTGCACCTGCTCAGCCCAAAAGCAAGACATGAAGGAGGAAAAGCAGAAAAAGCAGACTGCATTTAGGAATGCGGAGTTAGTGTCACATGAATGCCTGGTTCCTCTTGACGGGGGAAGCTCTCCACTGTGCGAAGGCCATCAATTACTGTTTCAGACTGGCCTCCAGCAGTCCGAGCCCAGTCATGCTCACTTCCTCCCTCTTGGGTCCTTTTCCTGGGCTTTAGGTGTGCTGTAAATACTTTGTTGTAAAAGCAAACAAGGGTTGAGAAGAAAACACTGGGACGATCGACTGTAATCCTAGAAAACTTCAATGAACAATTTTGTAAAATTAGTTTTTCCATTAATAGAAAATTGATTGTGAGATTATCTGCCTGTAATCCCCTTGATGCGCAGACATGCTCAGTATATGTTCAATAAATGCTTGTCGGCTGAAATGTAGTTGAACTGAACAATACTTGACCAACTTTAAACCAGAAGAGCACTGCTGAAGAGAGTATTTTCTGGACTTTCATCAGAAGATAAAGCACAAAAGCTAAAATACACAGACATCTTCACACATGCCCGGCAATGTAATAACCAAGCCTCCACACGGCACAGGTGTTACACCCACTTCCAAGCCAAGCAGTGGGTAAAGGCACATAGCTCTCTGCAGCCAACTGGAATCACGACTCCAAAGCTCATTACTCATCATCAGTGTAGACATGAAAAAAAGAATTCATAAATGAAGACAGATGACTCCACTTACTTAGTATGTTCTTAAAGGAAAATATTAAGCTTTAATAAACTCACATGTTCAAATATGGACCACATTCTGATAAGAACCCCTACAAGCAGGGGAATAAAATACCATGTACATAAGCCTACCAGCTAGTTTTATTAAAGCTTAATATTTGCTGTTTTATTCAGATGCATTTAAAAATTCTACACTTAAGACCACTTAAGTCCCGAGTGGCTCTCTGATGTATACATGTTATCTTGGCAACAAGGACAACAATCCCTTTGTTATCATCACAGAGCCTGTCCTGAAAGAAGACATTCTGATATTCCAGAAATGGTCTCATACTGCCCATGGAATTACCTTAGACCCTCATTCCACTCAACAGGACATAAAGGTCCTTGCCATTCACAGTCAAAGCCAATTTCTTTGTTGTGGCTGACTTGATGGTATGGACTGCTGAGTTACTATTCTGAACCCCAAAACTAATCCCATTACTTACATACTGAACTTTAATTCTCAGGTCCTTCACTTTAAGGCAGCTGAAAAGGTTGAGGATTATTGTAAAATCTTAAACAGAAAACATTTTATAAAATGAACACTCAATAAACATGAACATTAAGAAACACAAAGAGCTATCCAACACACATCAGATTACAAACTGAAAAAGAAACAAAATTGTGCTCAACCACCAGAAAAAGAATAGATGAGGAAGCAAATATATACATATACAATGTAGTGTCCCTAATGATGAGGAGTCAGATTTTAGACGTCATTATTTTTATATGGGCCTCATCCAAAGGAATTGTATAAACGGTACAAATTGGAAGGTCTATTAGCACAACACATGGGATATTTTATTCCTGCCTAGATCCCCATTAGCACTAATAGGGAAAAGAGGACAACAGATGGATTTAAGGCAGTCATTAGAAGGCACAAACGCAATGCCATCATGGTAGTGATTGCATCAAACTTTATATAAATCCACTTTCTGATGACTACCAAGAGCCTCTAAAAAGTGTGTTGCTGTTATATTCATGCATCATTTGCTGCCTACAATTTAAGAAAATTAGCATCTGTCAACAGCATTCTTCAGCTGCACAGGGTGGAAATTAATGTATTATTCCCCTTCTAATTTGTTGTATGAGAGGTGAGCTTTCCTAGCAATCTGGCTGCTCTATTTTCATACTGATTTGAGTTTGTTGTTAATCTGGAACTTCGATCAGCTCTGTGTTCCTTGGAAACATGCTTCAAAATCTCTCTTTGTGTATGAAGGTATTTATTGCATATTTTCTAATGACATAACTAGAAATTTGGAGGCAATAAAGAAGATTCCATTTTAAAGTAGGATCCACTGGCTAGGTTTCCACTCCACATGAGCAAGTTGTTTCAATGGACATTTTTGTAGGCCACGGTGACCCTACTGAACATAGGAAGTTCTGTGGCCTTGTGAGCGATACAGCATGTTAAAGCAGGTTGCTGGGCCAAGGCACAGAAGGGAATGTGGCTCCGTCTGGGGCATAAAGAACGTCCTTAGCAATGTGCTGTGCTTTATTTTCATGCCAAGTTCCAAATGAAACCAGCAACTTTACCAATTTGTGCTTTCATACACGACACACATGCACTGAAGTCCCCCAAAGCTGGAAGTATCCCTGTGAAGTTAAAAAAAAAAAAAAACCCTACAAGTCAGCAATAACAGCAGTGGCATGGCCGTATAAAGAATTAAATATAGCCTCTGGCGATCGACTTTATCACTGGGCAATAATGGCACCTGACTCAACTTGAAAGCTTCCATTAGGAAAGTTCTCTATTACCTGAAGTGCAGTGCTTAGTACTGGGTCTGGAGTCTTCTGTTTTAGATTATTTCTCATGGACTACAAGCAGGATATCAAAGCAGAGAGGAGGACTTAATAACCATGCAACAGATATCTCTTTTGATATGGCTTCTGCTGTTCAATTATACATAAAGACTCAAAAGAGTTTGCTCAGCCCTCTGAGGTACCACCCATCAGGAACAAAGGGAAGCTAAGGCCAATGTGCCGCAGTTAAAGGTTTCGTGGAAGGAGGGAGAATGAGGGTAGCACAATAAGGGCCAATGAGATGGAACCTTCTGAAAGTCGTTAAAAATCCACATTAAGAAAGAAAAGTTTACGTCTTAAAAACCATTTTTTATTCCATTTTCACCATGGACATTAAAAGTATATTAACTTGAGGACCCAGCATGATGCCTCAACTGGCTAATCCTCCACCTCCAAGTGCTAGGTTCCATTATGGGTGCCAGTTTATATCCCAGCTGCTCCACTTCCCATCCAGCTCCCAGCTTGTGGCCTGGGAAAGCAGAAGAGGATGGCCCAAAGCCTTGGGACCCTGCACCCGTGTGGGAGACCTGGAGGAGACTCCTGGCTTCAGATTGGCTCAGCTCCAGCTGTTGCTGTCACTTAGGGGAGTGAATTAGCATTTGGAAGATCTTTTTCTCTGTCTCTCCTCTTTGCGAATCTGTCCAATAAAAATTAGTAAATCTTTAAAAAAAATTATATTTACTTGTACAATTGATATATTTAAGAGACAGAGAGACAGGGAGAGACAAAGGAGAGATTTCCCATCTGCTTGTTCATTCTTCCAACGTTCCGAATAGTTGCGAGTTGGCCAGGAACTCTGTTTGGTCTCCCGTACTGGCAGCTGGAACCCAGACACTGGAGTCATCACCTCCTGCTTTGCAGGGTGTGTGTTCACAGGGAGCTGAATCGGGAGCAGAGTCAGGCCTCGAACCCGGGTACTCTGACATAGGATGTGGGCATCCCAACCACCTACAGCTCTAGGGTATTTCTGATGTATCCTTACACTAGCTTCTACATCAGGCAGATGGGGCCACAAGGACTTCTAGGAGACCTTCTTCTTTCATCCTGTATCTTTTAGGCAGGTCTCCTTACAGACAGTTGTGGCCTGAGCACCTACTGAAGTTTTAACAGTTGTGTCAGAAAGTTTCTGTCCATCCAGCACTCCATCGGAGGGAGGGACGTTTCCACCATTTTACCTTCCTGCCCACCAAGTCGAATTGCCCCTCATCTGCATGTGCACACAAAGGATATGCCAACAGGACCATAAACAGATATTTGTACACCTATGCGTTTGGAAGCCTTATTCACAACAACCAGAAGATGGCAACAATTCAAATACCACCAGATAGATCAAGGAATAAACAAGATGTATTTGCATACAATGAAATACTGGCCAGCCTTTAAATGGAATGAAATTCTGATACTTGTTATACAATGAAAGAGCTAGGAAGATGCCATGCTACATGAAATGAGCCATTCACACAAAGACAGGTGTTCTATGATTCCATTTACATAAAATACTTGAAACAGTCAAATTCATCGAGACAGAAAGTGTAACAATGGATTCCAGAGGGGAAGAGGAAGAAGGAGTAGGACTTCCTTATTTACTGGGAACAGAGTTTCAGTTTTGCATGAGGAAAAAGTTCTGGAGATGGATAACTGATGGTTACACAAAGATGTGAGTATACTTAATGTCACCATACTGTACACTGAAAATTATGTAGGTGGTAACCTTCGTTATGTCTATTTTTAACATAGCGTATTTTTTAAAAGATTTCTTTTGCTTACCCCAAGCCACCTTAGGAGGAAAAACTAAAGGCTTCCTTTTTGCTGTTCAAAAGGAGGCATCCAATTAAATAACATTTATACATAATTTTACAAGTGATAATAACTGGAGTTTTTCAAATCATGTGCAAGTCAGGGGAAATGAATTTCTTTTTTATTTTATTTTTATTAATTACATTGCATTATGTGACACAGTTTCATAGGCTCTGGGATTCCCCCAACCCATCCCCGTGGTGGAAATGAATTTCTGAAGACCCCTCCCAACCTCACAAGTGAGGAGTCTAGACCACGGTTAAGTCATTGCGGATGCTGGACGGAACTCACTCAGCATCCCTCAATCTAACTGGTGCTCCCTCATCACCCAGAGATTTGTCTTCTATGCCCCATTGCTCCCTCCTAAACATTTGTTCCCGGGTCGTCACAACTCTTGTCCTCACAGGCAATGCTAGCCTCCTGTTATTCATCTGGGACTGTGCTTCTACACACGGAGACATGGTTCCTTTCATCATCCCACTCACATGGGTGACTGACTTCCAATTTCTTTGTCCCCACTGCAAAAGAATGATTGTGCCTAGACAGCATCGGCAATGCTGCTACATCGTTCTTCCTAATGGCATAAATAAATACAATCTGAGAAGCCAGAAGACCTGGGATTAGAGTGCTGAAATTCACTGACTCCTAGACTGGGTTGCTGTTCTAGCATCTAAAACAAAAACCTAACAAAAAAGTGTTATGTGTTTATTTACACAGCAAGACCTAAGCAGACCCCCAACTTTAGGTCCTTGAGACATCAGTCTACTGGCCAGTCATCTCCAGATGATAGGACACTGGACACTGAGTGGACAGAACACACGTGTTTTGAGAAGCTGGCCTTCAGAGAAGTGTGATTCTGCCAGGGCATCTAGGTCTTAATCAAGTGAACTTTTTTTTTTTAAGATTTATTTATTTTTATTGAAAGGCATATATACCTAAAGGAGGAGAGAGGAAGATCTTCTATCCGTTGATTCATTCTCCAAGCAGCCACAACAGCTGGTGCTGAGCCAATCTATCTGAAGCCAGGAGCTTCATCTAGGCCTTCCATGCAGGTGCAGGAACCCAAGACTTTGGGCTGTCCTCGACTGCTTTCCCAGGCTGCAAGCAGTGAACTGGATGGGCAGTGGCGGCTGCTGGGATTAGAACTGGTGCCCATATGGGATCACAAGGTGAGGACTTTAGCCACTAAGCTATCATGCCAGATCCGAAACTTTCTTTTTGCTATAAGATTCATCCACCAGAAATGCCCTGTTTCACTTTTGAGAATTTTATCCCCAGGATTCCATGTTTCACAGGATGCTAAAAACTACAAGAGCCTGGTGACACAAGTCAGAAGAACGCTTTAAAATGAAGCTTATAGCAAGCAGTACAGGTTTCAAAGTTAGCAGACACATTTGAGCCCACAGCACAAGTCTGCAGGAGTCACTCTCGGAGTGACTCCTAAGCTCAATGCCATGCTGAGACGGCCAGGACAAGGACAGATGCACACAGCAGAAGCCCACGCTGCTGGACAAGCCGTGTTATACCATCATTCTACACTAGAGTACTGACTCCAATGCCAGTTGTCGTGCTTCAACCCCAGGTCCCCGCTAGCACACTCAGAAAAGGAGTGGAAGATGGTACTTGCAAGTACTTGGGGTCCCTGTTACCCAAGTGGGAAACCCAGATGGACCCGCTTTCTGGCTTAGAAGCCATTCGAAGAGTGAAGTGGTGGATAAAATATCTCTCCTTCCCTCCTTCATTCTGTTCCTCCCTTCTTCTTTCTCCTTCCCTCCCTCTGCCTTTCAAATAAGTACACTTTTTAAATAAATAGTAACTTGTGGTGTGGTGATATAGCAAGGCGATCAGAGGTAAAGCAGTGTTCTCCCTTACTGACAGCCAGCTGTTTCCCTCACCTTCTTATGAGAAAGGGGCAATAACCTCAACATGTAATATACATTAAAACAGAAACAGTTCTCAATCATGCTTGGAAATGTATCTGTTCTTCCCTTCCTTTTGCTTTCTCTTCAATTGTTCTTAAAGGATGTTTCTAACATTACCACTCTCCCTCAGATTCAAATAGAAGTAGACATTAAGATCAAATAAGTTGACAGTTATTAGGCTGTGGTGCTGGCATTATTAGAACAAAGCCCGTGCCCAGAAAACTCTCCCATTCTGGGACGAGACCCTGCCAGGGCACCTGTCTCCTGCACCTAGACCACCAAGGCAGCCTCCCTTCAGGTGCTCCTTGTCTGCATTTAAAATACTAATCCCAAAATAAATAATGGTTTAGCCCTAAGCTCCAGTTGCATAGACCAAAGGCTAATGTGACAACCCCAAATTGATTTTAAAGAAGCATTAAATGGAGCCTACTCTAATGAGAACAAGGGAACAAGAATCTGACACCACGCAGCGTGCCTTGGAATGAATGTCTGCGGGAATGGGGGGTGCCCAAGTTGCTGGCGGCAGCTAAGCGACGCTGGGCAGAGGTCAGAGCTAACATCTGCGAGCTGAACTCCCTCCATCCACGTATTGAAATATAATTCAGCAGAATGAATTGCTAGACATGTCTAAACCCCCTGGGAAATGACAGATATTGATGAATGCTGCTGGCAAGATATATGGAAGGAAAAGGCAAATAAATAGAACCATTTTTTCTGCAAGTCATTTCGTAGCTACGTGGAACAGCTGTTAAACTACTCGTCAGCTCCGCGTTCCTCCTCCTCCTCTTCCTTCCTCTCCTGCCGGTCTCCTCCATGGCTCACTAACAGCTCCTCACAGCCCAGTACCTTCTCTACGTCAAAGCAGCCAGCAGAAGAGTCAACACCGTCCCCTTCACCTCCCCATCAACCTCTGCCTTCTCAACCCATGAGTGCCACCCTGCCCCAAATGCCACTCTACCCTCAGAGCACTCACTGCCCCCCATCACCGATCAGTGCCACCCTGCCCCAAATGCCACTCTACCCTCAGAGCACTCACTGCCCCCCATCACCGATCATCCTCCACTTCTTCAACCCAGGAGATAACCCTGTTGATTTCAAATGCACCGCTACTTGATCCCACCAGATCAAATCCCAGATTCAAATCCTGACCATGTAGGAGCTGTATGACTTTGACCAGGCTTCTTAATTGTCTAAGCTATGGTTACCCCTAAACACTCTGTAAAACAGAGATACTATCCCGCTCATGACACAACTGTGAGAATGACTGTATGAAGAGCTACTCGTGAAGAAAAGAGCTACTCGGATCATGCAGTATGGAGGAGGCCTGCCTCTGTCAATGACCTTCAACAGTCTCCCCCTAGGAGTCAGCCTCTGACAGGATCCGATTCTTTGTGGCAATGGACATGTGGGAACAATCAGGTATGCCACCCATCAGGCAGTCTCAGGAATACAGGTCCCAGCTTCTCAGTTCACCACTCAGCAGGCAGGGAGCCCTCTTCAGGCTTCTGTTTCCCTGATGACAATGATGGCAGGTGACACACACAGAGTGTTTAGCCCAGGCCTGAAGCCATTGGAACACACCACCTGTGGGACTCACTGGATTTGTCCCATAATCACCTGTTTATGCTTGTGTACAGTCATGCTCCACTTGGTCTCTGAAATGTATTTCTCTTGCAGATTGCATTTCCCCAATATGGTTTAGCTTTACATTGCCTCAACGAATATTCCAACGTAGTTCAACTCTTTAACAAAAAAGACAATCATGAGAAGACTCGGGCCTTAAATGTGACATGGAGGAGATTATGCTTTCATCTCTCGACTTTGATTTTTACTTCTGAAAAAACTCCGAGGAAGCTCACTATACCCACAAAGCTATGATCGTTTCAAAGCAAGGCAGTTAAGGTCTATACGCTGCAGAACAATTCCTACTTGGCATGAGACCTTTGGAGACTAAGGAATCCCACTCAGTGACACCTGCACACAGCAAGATGCTCTGATTGATGTACCCATGTGTCCCTGGCAGGCCTGAGAAAAAACGACCACTTCTGATGAATGCCCTCCATCTAGACAGGTAGGACAGAGGCTAAGTGGGAGCTAGGGACCAGAAGCCTCCCAAGATAAACAAAAGGACAAACACAGGGAGGGAATGAACTCATTGTTCAAGTAGAAGCCACTGTTTAAGCAGAAATTCTACAGAGGTCCCAATTTCCTAACTGCTTCCTTGGTTTTCACAAGGAAACCCTAATACACAGCCTAACGTACTTCATCATTCTTTCTCACATATATTCTTTTTTTTTTTAAGATTTATTTTTATTATTTTTTCATTGGAAAGGCGGATATACAGAGAGGAGAGACAGAGAGGAAGATCTTCCGTCCGATGATTCACTCCCCAAGTGAGCGCAACGGGCTGATACTATGCCGATCCGAAGCCAGGAGCCTCTTCCGGGTCTCCCACACGGGTGCAGGTTCCTAAAGCTTTGGGCCATCCTCGACTGCTTTCCCAGGCCACAGGCAGGGAGCTGGAAGGGAAGCGGGGCTGCCGGGATTAGAACCGGCGCCCATATGGGATCCCGGGCGTGCAAGGCGAGGACCTTTAGCCACTTGCGCCACCACGCCGGGCCCTCTCACATATATTCTTTTGAAATATTTTCTAGTTGCAAGCTGGGTCTATTTCAAACAGATTTTAAGTTGTTCCTCCTCAATCACCATGGCTATCTAAAGTTCCAAAGAGAAAACTTGGCCTTAAGGAAAGCTTGTTAATATTAATTAGTGAATAAGAAATCAAGCACGCAATCATAGATTATTCCTTCAAATTCAGTAGATACCTCTTCTAGCACGTCCCAATGACAAGGGATTAAAGGCCCCCTATTTCTAGACAAGAGGTCTCAGGCAAGGACTTCATAACCTGCTCTCCCCTCTGACTTAGCAGGGAAATTAGCTTAATCTTCCAGGCTTAAAAGTAAGAGGATGGCAGCAACCATTGCTACTATCCAAACAGCAAGTCTGCTGCCAGAATTAAATCCCTCAAACTGCCAAATGGTTTACAAAATATAACCATGCCGTTGTTTTTAAGAGAAAAAACAAAGCCAAGACTATCATCCTGATTGCCTCAACACTGCCAGGAAACAGAGGGCAGATGCAGCGTTGAAACTCAGCCTGCCCATTTCTGCCTGTTATCCAGCCGCTGACCACTTCCGGGGTCGGGGTCTCATGCTGGAAAGCAACAGCGTTGTCACGGCGCTTTGCAGAGAATCCAGCCATGCTTACCGGAGGCTAGAACAGGGGAAGGTGACCAATTCGTTCCAGTCATCCTCCAATGAGGACTCTCCAAAATGAAAGGCTGATCATTTTCATTTGCTTACTCCCTCACACACACTTAGCTCTCATTATTTGAATCCACAGAAAAGTCCTGGCTCCTGGCTTCAGATCAGCTCTCAATTCTGGCTGCTGCCGCCATCTGGGGAGTGAACCAGCACATAAAAGATATTTTTCTTTGTCGCTCCTTCTTTCTGTAAATCTTTCAAATAAAAAAGTGAATCTTAGGGGAAAAAAATACTGTAATAGGTCACATGCACAATGGCTTTTTATGTCAAAGAGATATATCTATCAGATAAGCTTGGAGTCACCCACAAAGATGCTCCTGACAGTGACACACACTGGACCAGTGTCTGTGAATAACACATCCAGGCCTTAACCACTCAGATCACACAGACCTGCGCAACAACAATTTCGCAAATATTCACACAAGGAATCGGTGTTTTCTGATAGGATGATCAGGTCAGCAAATAAAAATGCAGAATGCCTGAACACAACTGACTGCAAAAACATTTGACTATGTAGGTGCCAACTATGATTACAATGGACGTAGGATAAAAATTGTATTCATTTTTAATCTGAATAAAATTTCCTGGGCTGTCCCCTAATTTACCTGTCACATCTTTTTACTGGGCATATAATACATGAAATGCATGGAACACTGCCTTGGATATACACAGGAAACATCTTCAGGAAACTGGTAAGAAGACAGAGAAAGGGCTGACAGGTACACAGTAGAAAGTTAAGAGTGATCTCCTCTTAAGCACAGGCACTAGCAGAGTGGGGTATCCAGCTCTCGTGGCAAAACAAAAAATTCAAGTTTCTCAGCCTGGTCCAATCCCTTTTACTTTCTTCTAGAGAAATGGGTTCCAAAGATATCAATAAAAGAGCCATGAGACAAACAACTTTTCCTGTCATTCAAGGGAATTTTGAGGAAATGCAGGAGGAACATTACAGTATGGGACACTGCATAAAGCACAAACACAGAGGAACACACAGCCATGAGGCGCTTTCCTCTGCTACCTTATACAAAATCCCTCCTGAAGCCGTCTTTGGTGGTGTGACATTAATAATTTACAGCGGCCCCAATCTGTCTTAGTTGGCACTGCTACAACAAAATACCTGAGCTCGAAGGGATTTATAAAGCACAGAAGTTTAATTCTTGTGGTTCTGGAGGCCCAGACTGGGATCAAGGTTCTGGCATGAGGTCTGATGGGAGGCCTTCTCCTGGACCCTTGCAGGGCAGAAGGGAACGCAGCCCTCACTGTGTGAAGCTTCTTATAAAGGGGTCTCAATCCCATTAAACAAGGGCACAGCAGCCCCAGGAAGCCTAAGCGCCTTGTACACTGTTACCACCATCCTGCACTCACCACCTGAACTGGAGGAAGCCTGGTTGAACCGTCACAGGATTCCCACCTGAATTCTTACTCAGATAGAAAGAAGCGGGCATTCAAGTCGCATTGTCTTGCTTTCACAAGCATTTTCCCCAGTGAGCAAGTCAGCAAAGAGTTAAAGCTGCCAGTAGTGTGTGAGCACACTGATCTCAGACCCTCCAGCTCTCCCTTCAGGCCTAAGCCCGACTGGCTCAGACAGCAATGTCAAAGTACAGAGAAATTATCTGGCTAGGCAGACATGAGAAAATAAATGCAGCCTTGACAATACATGTTGATTAAGCACTTGAATGACAATGGAACATGACAATGACAAATGCAGCCTACCACCACCAGAGTCATTAATATATCAGAAACACTAATTTTTATAAATCTTTAAACTTCCCAGTTGGTGGCATTTGCATTTCTTTGCCTACTCCTTCTCTTGGGGAGCTGACAAAGAATCATTTTCAGTTTCCATCTGGGATGTTAAAAAAAAAATACCTTCTAGGTTTTCAGTGGCTTTGACGGGTCACTGAAAATGAGTTTCAAGAGATGGATGGTGGGGTGGGCACTGTCTCAGAGAACAGTCCTGCTCAGTCAGAGGAGGAGCGGGGCTTCTGCAACAGCAATGGGAAAAGATGTGAGCGTGCAGGGGGCTGGAAGAGAAGACTAGCAAGTGAGGGGAGAGCAAAGAAAACCATTTTCTGCAAGGATTTCTCTCTCTCTCACCTTGGTTATTAAACTTCCTATCAAAGCTCAAAGAGACCTTGAGAGTAAGAATCCAGCCAACCCATTTTACAGATGATTAAACTGAGTATCTATGCAGCAAAGGCATAGGTCCTTAGAGGCTGTAACAGCAGCCTAGGATCCCACTTCATCTGTCCCCTTATACCCCCAAAACAGAGAACCTCAAGACACAGTCTCCATGGTGCCACCCACCTGCCCTGGTGCCTTCTGCTCCACTGCAATCTCCACGGTGCCACCCATCTTCCCTGGTACCTTCTGCTCCACTGCTTTCCTCATCACTACCACCCAGAACCTGTTACAGTGCCTCTCTTCTAGAGCGGACCTGGGTACAGTCTAACTGACCTACCCAGCACAGCAGCAGTTGGCACCTCACACACACTGCTATACCGGATGCGCTGCACTGTAGTTGATCAGAAAATGACACCAGAAGAATCAAGTGCCTACATCCACCACTGTACCCGTGTCCTAGTGCGGCAGGCCATGACGCCACCAGCACTGGGTTCCTGCCTTCTCAGGCTTCATTCCCTCCTCTCAACAACTCCAGCACCACTAGCTGTGAGATTTACCCATTCACATTAATGTTCTGCTGTTTCAACTAATATCCGGTGCTCTGCAGTGTATTATAATGGTGTTCCGGAATTTTCATGAGAAAATAGAATGAACAGACACGGACGTGAGTGGAAACATTTTGAAATTCGTACAGAGTTTTCATGACAGGCATCTTTCAAAAAAAATATTTTGGATATCCTTTGCAAGAATCTCAAAAGCTCTTGCATAAAAATAAACTTTTCTACAAACTTTTCCAAGCACCATGGTATACGCAATTCAACTTTTGTGGCTCCCTTGCATACCCTAAAAACTCACCAGGAACTAAAACACCACCATCACTTCAAGGCTTCTCACACAGGAAAATCAGTGGATTAGCCATCAGCCTTGCACTTGCAAGGCACCAAGTATCAGGAACGCATGCCCAGTGATGCCCAGGCCTCGACTCATTCTATCTGGACAAAACAGATTTTCAGAGAAGTACCAAACCAAACCAGAAAACCAGCAATCACCACATGGAAAGAACAAACTGAATAGGATTGCATCAGAATTCCACGCCTTGACAATATGCTCGAAAAGACAGACAGAAATAAATTTCCTATAATAAAGGGAATTCTATGAATAAACGTCACTGGCTGGAATTTTTCATATATGGATTCAATAATTCAGTAATTCATTTTTTATCCTCTCAGGAACAATAAAACTTCATTATATAAAGATTCACACTATAATGCAAGAAATGGGCAAGATGGAAGAGAGGAAAGCCTCCTTAAAATGTTTTAATGGATCCAAATGTTCTATACATTTATGGTGTATTTCTGCAAAGTTTCTTTGTTAGCCTAATTGGCATGGAGAGCCCCTTTCCAGAAATACATCTAAACACACCTCTAAAATCCCGCAGCAACGTTTAAATGGGAGCATGCGTTCAGGCTGCAGATGACGGTAGCATGTCCCATTTCAGAGGGTCTGCCTTTAATTCTCAGCTGTGGCTCCTGGCTCCAGATTCTGGCTAATGCAAACCCTAAGAGACAACACATCATGACAACTATGATCTCGTCACCCACGGGGAAGACCTTATTGAGTTTCTTGCTCCCAGATGTTGGTATTTAAGGCATAAAACGGTGGACGTGATTCTCTCTCTAAAAATAATAGACTTGAAAAATTAGAAAAGGAAATTTTAAAATATCCATCACATACATACATACTTTGGTATTCTTTTGAGAGTTTCAGCAACTGAGTTTGGTTTACCACGTTCATAGTCACGTTCATCAGTACAAGGAGGGGCACTCTACATATTTTTGCAAGTGGTGACTGTTTAGCTGTATCTATTTCCTTGAAATTCTACATCAACAACCTATGAATTCAATGTTAACTGTGACTTAAGGTCCCGGTCCCCTACTGCAAGAAGAAACACTCATCAAGGAAATAGAGAGAAACCAGACCTTTATGGGGCCTATCATCTTAACAAACACTCAGGACAAGTGTTAAACCCTTACAATCTCAGGTAAGGAATTGTGAAAGGGACTACTAACGAACCAGGTTCTCATTGAGTCCATCAGAGCCAACAGCTGCCCAGGCCCTCATCTGCATCTGAGGTTTCAAGTCCTCATTAAGCTCTTTCCTTAATTAACTCTCTCCTCATGCCTGACTGGTCACCTCTCTGGAAGGCTTCCTTGGTGTAAAAAGCCCAAGAGAACAATTTGAGCTTCCACAAGGGCTCTGCTGCCAGGCCAAGAGTGAAGGGGGCGGTTTGGCACTGCCTAAGTAGCAGGTGCCTGGAGGCGTGGGGGCCGGGGCCGGGGCAGCACCATACGAGTGTGTCCCAGGAGCACAGATGCACGGATGGACCATCTGCATGGGAGATGTCCATTGTGATGCTCCTGGACAGCCAGCCGCTGGGAGGCAGCATCTGCCAAAGAACGTGCTGACAGCTGCGTGTCCAATTAAGTCATGGTCTCAGGAGTCCTTCTCTTCTGACAAGGAGAAACTGCCTGCACTTAAAAACACAGGAATATTCAGCTTCTGTCTAGAGCACCCAGATTGTCGGCAGCTACTCCAGGCTAGCAGTTGACACACAAGCAGCGAAGGCAGTCAATGATTTTAAAGGCTTCTTAAAATTACACGCTGTCTCCAAGAGCAAGAGGCTAAACAGAACTGCTTCTCTATTGCTGAGCCATTCAGCAAGAAAGAGATCACCTCTAACGTCATAAAATACTGCTGGCCAGCAAAAGAATCCCTGCCTGGTGTTACGTGTCTTCAGCACAGAGATTCGATAGGACAAAGGATTGTGTGAGCTCTCTGTGATCCGGGCTTTTGTCTTCCTCTCGACAGAGAGCCCAGATCCCAAGAAAGCATAACAGAGCACCAACGCTAAGAGTTCTAAAGATCTTTGGAGTAAAAAGTTCCAAAATGTGCAGAACTATAAAATGCTGCCATTCCAGTCACCCATTAGGGTCTGGTGAAGTCAAGTGTAGACCAACCAGTGCCCAGCCCTCCATCCTCCCCCACCCCACTCCCCGGTCCCCACTTGCAGTTATCTTTTTAAGCTTCCACTGGAGCTTTGCCTTGTCCCCAGGGGAAAAGCCCATGGTGCACACACCTTCCTGTATGGGTGAGCTGCACCATGCCTACAGCCCCGAAGGCTTCTCACCAGGCCTCTCTGCTGTGTTTCCCAAAGCCAGCATCCCCAGTGCACAAGCTGTCCCAGTGCCCAGCCCTGCCCTTGGACATGCGCCCAGTTTTTATGATCGGCTCCTGACAGCAGACCCCACTCTGGCTAACTGCTTCCAAGCAATCCCACTGCACTCCCTGATTTTCCCTTCCCTGATTTTAAATCTCACCCCATATAAGGCCACCAATGCCAGCCAACACAGTGTCACAAGGCTGTTAGAAGAAACAAAACCGTGACATCTATCCAACTACCTATGCTCTTATTTTTCTAAAGATTTTTTGTTTTTATTGGAAAGGCAGATATACAGAGAGGAAGATCTTCTGTCTGTTGATTCATTCCCCAAGTGGTCGCAATGGCCAGAACTGTGCTGATCTGAAGCCAGGAGCCCAGAGCCTCTTCTGGGTCTTCCATGTGGGTGCAAATTCCTAAGGCTTTGGGTCGTCCTTGACTGCTTTCCAAGGCCACAAGCAGGGAGCTGGATGGGAAGCAGGACTGCTAGGATTAGAACAGGCGCCTATATGGGATCCTGGTACATGCAAGGTGAAGAGTTTAGCTGCTAGGCTACCATGCTAGGCTCTACCTATGCTCTTTTCAAATATTTATTTATCTGAATTGCAGAGTTATAAATTCAGAGACAAAGTGAGGTCTTCCATCTGGTGATTCGTGCCCAGATGGTTGCAATGGCCTTATGCCAGGAGCACCTTCTGGGTCTCCCTCATGTGTTGATGCTTGGGCCATCCTGCTGCTCTCCTATGCACATGTGCAGGGAGCCGTATGGGAAGTGGAGTAGCAGGGACTCAAATCAGTGCCCATATGGGATACTGGCACCACAGGCTGTGCCTTACCTGATATGCCACAGCACCATCCCCTACCTATGCTTTTAATGCAAAACAAACTCATTAAAAATTACTGCTATGGAAAGGGATATTCTAAAAATTTAACTCCTTCATCTGAGATTGCTGTAGGTGGCTATGCAGTTGTAAGAAATTGGTATAAAAAAAAATCCCCAAACTCCAACATACCAAGTTTTCCCCACTGGTAACATCTTGGAAAACCACATTACCAATTCACAAACTACATCATATCACAAAGTCAGCAGAGCCTCTTAGCCATGCTCGCGCTGAAGATCCAGGGGAAAACCATTAGCAGCAAGAAAAGCTGAGGGAACCTTCCTGCAGCCACAGCCACTCCCTCTCACCTCACTGCCTCCAGAAGAGTCTAGCCATCAGCAGTCAGGGCCTCAGTTCTAGAAGGTTCTATATGAGCAGACTTCATACAAAACAGAGGGAAAGACATTTTCTACAGACCTTCTGATGGCCCACATCCATCCAGCATGATGTCTGCCGGGTCACCTAGGTTATTGCATGCTCATTCCTTTTTTATTGTTCTATAGTATTCCCCGGTAAGAATGTACATCCATCACCTGCTTTTCATCTATTTTCTCCTGCACAAAGCAGGAAGGGTCCTCCTCCTGCAACCTTTTCCCATGTGCTCGGGGCCGCCCTGCCCTTTTCTGCCAGTCCTCTTTCCCAGGACGAGCATCCGTAGCCTCTTGCAGTCACATTCTCACAGCGCTCACACTGCTGGCTCCCACTGAGCCCTGAGACCTTCCCAGCTCACACTCCACAGCAAACTCCTCAATGGCGTCATTGTGTTCCTCCCTACCCACACGTAAGCTACCTCCAAGTGCTTTAGTCACCGATTTATTTTAACCCACTCTAATCTGTTTCTACATCTCGCTATTCCTTCCCCATGCTTATCCAGGGATCATACTGTCAAACCCAAAGATACTACTCTGCCCTCATTGTATGGACATGCTCAGATGCAGTCTATATACAATTTGCCACTCTCTCCTCAAATAATGATTATTTCTATGACTATACAACTCTAGTTGATTTGCAAGGTGGTGTTAGAAACAGGGACATCTTCTATCTGCTAGTTCTCAGGAGGCAGGCATGTCCTCTGGGTCTCCCACATGAGGGCAGGGCCCCAAGCATTTGGTGTATCATCTATTGCTTCTCCAGCACTCTACTAAGGAGTTGCAGCCTCAGTAGCACAGCTGGTATTTGAACCTAGGACCGTATAAGTTGCTGGCATTGCAGGGAGTGGCTTCACCCACTGTGCCATAACTTTACAATTCTACTTGACATCTCTCTAGAGCACGTCTCTTTGGCCTTTCACGTGTCATACACTCAAACTTGAACTTACATCCCATCTTTATTATAATCTATTTCTTTCTCAGCCTCCCCCACCTTCCTTGGTGCCACCTCACGTGTAATTGAACTGAACAACAGGTCAGCTGAATGTGCATCCTGGCATCCACCGCAACAGCAGCAGCCATGGGATGGGCCATCACCCTGTCACTGGCTCCCTCCACCAAGAGTGGAAAAGAACAGGAGCTCTCCTCTAGCTGAGAATGTCCCAGTGCCAGAAGGTTCCTCCTCTCCCCCTCCACTTTGGTCAACTGGAAAGAGACCAACACCAGGAAATGGGATGACTATGATTCCCTGAGTCATGATAGAGAAGGGAAGTGTGCAGTACGCTCAAACTCAGGGGGCTGGCACTGTGCTCCAGCTCTGCTCCTCATAGCACATGGTGTCTCTAACAGGCTCCACTTTCTGATGGGTATTCTTTCAGTGGCATTCAGAAACTGAAAAAAAAAATGTGATTGTTCAGGTTGTACTTAGATACAGTATCTACTAAACACCATGGCCACCCATAAAATAGCCTTCTTTTATGTAAATTTGATTGAATCTGAATACTTCAGATTTGCCCAAAAAGTTCAGATGACTTGTAGGCTGAGAAAATCATTAGCCCTAAACAATATTCAAATGCAATGGCTTCCAAGTCAATCTTATTTTAAAAAAAAAATCATTTATTTGAAATACGGAGTTATAGAAAAACAGAAGAAGTGACAGATTTTCCATCTATAAGAGTTGGGTCTGGGACAGACTGTGCCCAGGAATTTAACCAGGTCTCCCATATGATTATGTACAGGAACACAAACTCTCAGGTCATCCTCTGCTGCTTTTCCAGGTCATCAGCAGGAAGCTGGATCAGAAGTGGAGCAGCCAGGACATGCACAGGTGCTTATGTAAGAGGCTCATGTTGCAGAGCACAACGCCAGCCCCATCCAGGTTAATTTTAAAAGAAAAATTGGTTCCTACGATTGTGTTGTTTTTCCTTTCCCTCTTCAAGTAAAATTCACACTGAATTCTCTTTTTAAATTTTTTAAAATTGTTATTATTTTGATGATCTTTACATAGTTGATCAGGGCACAAAGGGACAAGGGCTAAAGGAAAGTGGGTAAAACCATTGTTTCCACAGTTTCTTTCTTCTTCCTGTATCTGAGGAAAGGGGACAGATTAAGGGAGAAGCCCCCCGCCCAGCCTCCGACCCATCCCAGGGTCCCTGACATGGGTCATGTTCCAAGGGCACTGTTTAAGTGGTTTTGATAGTTCAATAGTTCTGAATTGCTGCCAATCTCACCATTCCAAGCACAATGAAATCTCTCCAGAATCCACTGGCTGACATAATCTACCTTTGTGTCTCTATTTGCCCACTACCAATATATGGCTGGGGCATATGATTGATTTATTCTGTCCTCCATCCTCTGTTGTGGTACCACGTGTCCTCTGCAGACTCCACTGTACTGCCTTATCCTCCATGAGCACCTGGACATGCTGTCTACTGATCCCACTGAGCCTCTGAGGTGGCTCAGCTTTGACATTCACTCCACGATCAGACCATGGAACCTGCAGTTCGCTTCATAGTTGGGGTTCTGAGATTAGCAGTTCAGAGGCAGGGAGATCCCCAAAGAAACTTTGTCTGAGGTGATCCCAGACCTGATTCTTGCGTGTGCTTGCCAGTACAGGGTCCGGTACAGTCCAGTGCTCCAGTCAGCTTATGCACATGCTGATGGCTGCAACTGCTGGGTCAGATCTATTTCCAGCCTTGTCTTCTACATGAATCAATGGGTGTTACAGTCCATCCCGATCCTGCCCACCACATACTTGGCCCTCACACAAGCCAGTGGGAGCTGCAGCCTAGTCAGAACGACCCGCAATGACCCCCACCATGCCTCCCTCCTGTCCTGGTTCCACCAGGGGCTGGTGCTATGACGCAGAGATGAAGTCATGGCCTGCAGCACCATTATCCCATTTGGGGCACTGGTTCAAACCCCCGTTGCTATACTTCCAATGCACTGCTAACACATCTGGGAAAGCAACAGAAGACGGACAAACACCCACCTGGGACACCTATGTGCAGTTCCTGGCACCTGGCTTTTGCCTGGCCCAGGTCTAAACACTGAAGCTATTTGGGCAGTCTCTCTGTCCCACCTCATTTTTCAAACAAATAAAATAAAATTTCAAATATTTTTTCAGTTGTTATTCCAAACTTATTTCCACAGCCCAAGGTGTTAAAAAAAAAAAGGCCTTTTTTTTTCTTTAACCCAAATTAGAATCCCACGATTCTAACAATTTTAGAAAATACAGTATATATTATCTACAAAGCTAATTTCACACCTTCTCACTTTGGAATGTACCAAAATTCCTCTCTTATATTCCAAACAATTCCTACCCTCCAGCACACAACCCTTCCCAAGGAACAAGGACCACTCCCTGCATCACCATGCCAGCCGGGATGCAGGACGAGGACTGGGGCATTAATTGGCATCTCCAGAAGCCAGGGAGAGATCCTGTCATCCCATGCCTCACTGTGCAGCCTGTGAACTGTCAAGCATATTACACCACACCCATGCCCAGCGCCAACGGACAGCGTCATGATGACACTAAGATTCCTCAGCCTCATTGGGGACTCCAGAGCCCAGCCACCTTTTACACTATACTTGCCAATTCAGCAAGCAGTGAGCTGTGAAGCCACAAGTAACCCCAGCCTCCAAAAATAAACAAACCAAATGGAGGCAGTGACAGACCTATTGTTTAAATGTTAGTTCTGAAAAAACAAAACAAAAAACCCCATCAGTTGTCCTGTCTTCCCTCTTCCTTTTAATCTAATATCCTTAGTGATTTGGAGAAGAAAAATATCAAAATTTCAACCATGTGTGAAATCACGGGCTTTGTTTTTCTTTAGAGTTGTCTATTGTTTCTAAATTTTCTACATTGGTGTGGATTACTTTTATAGATTATAAATAAGCAACGAAAATATTTTTATTGTAAATAACTTTTCTAGAGAAAGAGAAGCTAATTATGATAGCTAAATTACTGGACTCTCCAATGGTAGTGTTATGTACAGTCACGCGCCATTGATGACAGGGTCTTCATTCTGAGAAATGTGTCATGAGTAGATTGATTTTGTTGGGTGCACATTACAGAATGCACTTCACAAACCTAGATGGGATACGTCAATCACTTGCTGCGGCCTCGTGATGCAAATTTATGAGGCTGCCGCTGGCCTAACACGGCAGGCCATCTTACAGTAGATTATTTTTTAGGAAGTAAGAGGGAGTGTACTCTTAAAAAAGAATGGTAAACAGTATAATACAATGGTACTCCAGAAAGCACATAATCAGGGGCAGGCAAATTCAGCCCACAAAGTAAAATGTCAGTTAAGAAACTGACAACCCACTGGCAGGGCCCCTGTCGCTTGGCCTGGGTCCTTAACCTACCTGCACGATGCGTGTTGGATCCATGAATTCCAGGGGGGTGATCTGGCAGGGCCTGAGTAGCCTGACCTGATTATTTTGGCCCATCTGCAAAAACGCATCCTGCTCAGTGGGAAAGACAGAGCAGTGGTCACCTGGCCCAGATGCTCATGGAAGATAGGGCAGCTCATTGAGGCCTACAGAGGACATCTGTACCATCCCAGAGGAAGGAGAGCAGAACAAACTGGACAACTACCCAGCCAAATGATGACAGCAAATATCTGGGTGAATGGAGATGCTAAGGCCGACTATGTCAGCCAATGGGGATTGAAAGGGTTCCCTCATCCTTGGATCAGCAAGACTGAGAACGTCTCAGAACTATCAAGCTCACCTGGGCAGAACACTCAGCACGTGTGCCACATCAGGACCCTAGATTGATATTGGGTGGCCATTCTCCTTGCAACTGGAACGGTTGCAAGGTTTGGTATGGCTTCTCCCCATATCTTTTCCCTCTCTCCGCAGAAACAGGAAGAAGAAATAGAAAATTTATAAACACTGATCACACCTACTTTTCACTAACCCTTGATCTTTCCCACTCTGATTAACTATATCAGAGTGTTAATATCATCTAAAATTAATATATATACATACACATATACATACATATAAAAAGAAATTAATTGATACTCCAGAGGGCTGATGCTGTGGCACAGGGGTTAAGCCACCACTTGCAACACCATCATCCAATACAGGCCCCTACTCAAAGCCTGGCCACTCCAATTCTGACCCAGCTCCCTGCTGTTGCATCTTGGGAAGCAGCAGAGGATGGCCCAGTCCTTGGGCCCTGCAATCACAAGAGCAGACACAGATGGAGGTCTAGCTTCATGGCTTTCGTGTAGCACAGGCCCAGTCACGTGGCCATCTGGGCAATGAAACAGTGGATGGAAGGACTGTATGTGACACTGCATTGCAAAAAGGAAAGAAAGCAGAGAGGAAGAAACCCACAGGATCCCTGAGACATCTAGCTCCAGCAGCTCGAACTCTTCTAGTCTTTCACTGGGGAGCAGTCTTCTGTCAGTCAGTCCAGCAGCCCCACAGACTAAGTCAGCTCCAGATACCAACTAAGTGAAAAAAAATTTTTTCCCACTTAAGAACTCACTGTAATTAACCCTGATAGAATTTAGAGTGTATTTAAAACTTTCTGAATCATAGTTGTTCTGCTAAAGAGATGGTGTTGAGAGGCTCAAGGCAATGGCTCAATGGCCAAATCCTCACCTTGCAAGAACCAGGATCCCAAATGGGTACCGCTTCATGTCCTGGATGATCTACTTCCCATCCAGCTCCCTGCTTGTGGGCTGGGAAAGCAGTAGGGGACGGCCCAAAGCCTTGGGACCCTGCACCCACGTGGGGGATTCAGAAGGAATCAAAGCAGAGCAGTGGACAGGAGGCTGGTCTTTAAGGAGCTGGCTTCAGATCAGCTCAGCTCCAACTACTGCGGCCATTTGGGGAGCAAACCAGCAGATAGAAGATCTTTTTCTTTCTCTCCTCCTCTCTGTAAATCTGATCTGCTTTCCAATAAAACTAAATCTTACAAAAAAAAAAAGAGAGAGAGATGGTGGTGAGGACTGACTCCCCAGCCATAGGGTGTGGGCAGGTTCAAAGTCAGATGCTGCTTTCAATGAGCACCATGACCTAACTTGGCCTGCCTCTGCTTCTGTGTCCTTACCTGTAAAACGGAACAAGAGTCCCTCACACTCAAGGAGAGATGGAGTATGTCCGTAAATTAATTCCTCCCAACAGTGTCCACTACACAGGAAGTTCTTAACGTTAGCTGGCACTCTTGCTACCCTCTTCATGTGAACTGTCACTCATCCTCAGGCTGACAGCAAGAGCCATCACTCCTCCTAAAGCTAAGATTCACGAACTCAAGAATAACTGGGTGGCAACGTGTTCCCTCTCTCCACCACGGCATCACAAAACCTTCGATGCACACTAGCCAAGTAAACACGCTTGGATTAAAACAAGTGAGAATGACGGACAGGAGGCTGGTCTTTAAGCAAAAAGCTGACGCTGCCGATGGGAAAAGCAGCTTGAGGTCACCGTTGTTTAGCCTCAGGGTTTGCCCCCGAAGGAGAGGTCCCTTGTGGTGATTCACCACTGTCCAGGCCTCGCAGAAAGTCTCCTTAAAGACCCCATTGAAGCTGTGATCCTGGACACAAGCCTCCATGAACAGCGCCTAGCACAAGTGGAAATTAGCCAGCTTTCAGGAGCCCGCCCTCCCCACCAACTTTAAAAATGCCACACATTCAATGTCTTTAATGCCCATCAGTAAGCTAAGTGCTTTGCATATATTATTCTATTAAATCCTTGGCCAAGTCAACCAGAGGCCTAATTAACAATATATTTTTATATTCTAATACATCTTCGGAAGAACTGTTTTCAAAAACAGGCAGATGTTAAGCAGATTGTTAAAACTGCTTCTAAGGACTGGTACACATTTCTTTTTAGAAATCTGATGGAACATTCCATGATAATATAAACCGGATAGCAATTTAACTGCCTATGGATAGAAATGACAGAGTTGTTAAAATCTGTAAATAAGGATCAAGTCATTTTTTTCTAAGCTTAAAGGCCAAATGGCATGTGGCTGCTCAAGTGCTTACGCCCAGAGCTTTGTGCTGGCATCAACGTGAGCTTCGAATAAGTGGCTTTAATAAAAACGGAGAGAATAACTATTACCTCTATTATTTGTCAAGAATGGCTGAATCCAAGCAAATAAACTTCCTCTAAGATTTCCCAGTCGATAAAATGAGGAGTGCCCCACTTACAAAGCATCTGTGAAAGCTAAGCAGGAACGCCAACAGAACAAGCATCAGCCACAACTTGAGTGAAACACTGGCCTTGAACTTGGTCAAGTGTGGCAGTTTTTCTTGACAAATCTCTTCCTTGCCCTTGCCTTAAGCTTAGTTTAGCCTCCCGTGCCAGCTGCATGCCAGACTGGGTCAGATGTTCCAGACTCCACTGACCATGTGGCAAAAGCATTTTCGTTCCCAGAAATTTTTCTCTAAAAAGTCAATCATCTATAAGTCTCAAAAGAAATGTGAACAATTCAATTAATTTTCCAGATCATTTATAAGCCAGCAGTCAAGACCAGTGTATAAAGAGAGAAAAATTTTCTTAGCGCTTAAAAACAATAAAATTCCTTCAGAATGTTTACGTTGAGGGAGAAAAGGAGCTAAGAGAGATCTAAACTTTAAGGACTGAAGTTTAAGGCCATGCCATTGCAGATGACACGTTCGATCTTAAAAAGCCAAGCGTTAGCCAGCTTAGTTGCATTATTTTTCAAATCATTAAAAGCTATTTCTGAGCTTTCTGGATTTAAACAGCTTTAATTTATTGTGACAAAGCAGGTAAAAGATCTGAACAGATCCTTGACAACAAATGTCCAATAAGCTCGTAAAAAAATATCCTGAATTATGGAGTCATCAATGTAATGCCAATTAAAGCCACCATGTGATACAAATACACATCATTAACCATGGCTAAAATGCCAAAGGCAATGTCTCAGGCTGGCAAGGAGCAGAGAAGTGACCTGCTCATCCACGGCTGGCATGAATGCCACAGGAAACAAATTTTGGACCTGTCTGGCAGTTTCTCATCATGTTAAATACACAGTCCTGTAACACGCAACATGGATGAATCTCAAAGACCAAGCAAAAAAAAAAAAAAAAAACCTAGTCACCAAAGAGGATGTAATATAGTCTTCCATTTATATAAAACTCCTAGAAGAGAGCTGTGCCCTGCAGGGACAGGAAACATCTGTGGGTACCTGGAGCCAACGCCCCCAGCAGGAGCAAGGGAGAGGCTAGCCCTGGTCCTACTGTGCACAACCCACTGCATGCGGGCATTCATTATCTGCGCGTTATCCTTTATTGAAGTTCATTAACCAGGTTCTCCACGTAACTGCGTTCTGCGCCGAGTGAGGCTTGACTACATGGGTTTGCATGGGCCAGTTGTGAGCCAGGCTGGCATCTGCACGTGGCCCCCACGGCCATGGGGCCCTGCCAGGGAAACGGCGCCGTCTGCTGCAGAAGCCCCCCCAGGACTCACCGGTCAGGGCTCCCCCCAGACTCCCTCGCCGCAGCTGCCGGCCATCCTCACTCAGCTGCCGTTTGTACTTCAGGGACTTGGCGGGGCCAGAAGCCACATCTGGGTTGCTGCATTTCCGAAACGGCATGGGTGGCGGTGACAAGATGTGGTCAAGCTGCAGAGAGAAGGACAGTAGCGTCATTTCATTGTGAATGGGCAACATAACTCCAAATGTGGGCCAGCCCTCCTCCCCCGCCCCCCCCCATGTCATCTTGCTTTTCCTCCAACCCTGTCTTCAATTTGGCTAGCTTAGAGTGTTCAGGATTTCATTGCTGTGTCTTCCACCTGCCAGGTCACCACACACTAGAAGGTGATAAAATCATGCTCAACAAATTGTGACCACTATTTTTTTTTTAATGTACCAGAACAGACATGAATGCAGTGAAAAAGAGAAAAGTTCTTCTGTTTCATGACATGTTTTAATCAGCTACCCGTGCATGTCTGTCTTAGGTCACTGCATAGAATATGTCATATGATGAGCACTGGCCTAGCAGTTAACACGACACTCGGGACACCCAAGCCGCTGCATCCAAACCCTGCTTCTGGTCCCAACACAAGTTTCTTGCTGATGCCAATCCTGGCAGGCGACAGGACATGGCTTGAGCAGCTGGGTCCTTGCCACCCGTTTAGGAGTTGTACATGGAACAGCCAGCTCCTGGATTTGGCGCGACGCGTCCCTGGCTATTGAGAGGGAATGAAACTGCAGACGGTAAACTCCTTTTTTTCTCTCCCTCCAGATCAAGTAACCTATCTAAATACAATTTAAGATGGTCCAGACCCCAAAATGGAAGACGGGTGCTTTATGGAGAAGTAACTTCTTTAGTTCATCACGAAAGCAAATTCACAGACGGCTCACACATACACATCCACGAGAGAAATTCCCAAAGACCACAGCCCTTAATGGAAATCAATACATCCCTACATGACTTCATAGCTTTTTAAAAGAAAACCTGTCACAAGAAGCAGAGAAACCACAGTCACTTCAAGAGACAGCTTCTTACAAAAGGATCCCTGTGCACAACACTTATTTCAAGATCCGGTCTGCTTTTATAAGAAAACCTTTCAAGCTTGAATTGTGCCACACCTTCTAAAATGCTCTGCTTCAAGTAGACACGTTGCATGCATTCCAGATAGATAATTAGGACAAAACACAGCTGTGCACACATGTACACATACACATAGCTGTGTATGCATGCAGATGTATACATGTATGTCAGCCATGTGTACATATAACTATCAAGAATGAAAAAAGGATAAATATCAGACATTCAAGGGAATTCCCATTTCACAGAAAAGGGCCAATTTCATAGCAATTAAAAGAAATAAAGATGTGGACAATTGCATAAAGCCAGGCATTTTATTTTTAAATAATTTTCCTTTAAAAATTTATTATTTATTATTTCTTTTTATTGGAAAGGCAGATTCACAGAGAGAAGTAGAGACAGAGAGAAAGGTCCTCCACCTGCTGATTCACTCCCCAAGTGGCTGCAATGGCTGGAGCCAGGGCAATCCAAAGCCAGGAGCTTCCCACACAGGCGCAGCACCCCAAGACTTTCAGCCGTCCTCCACTGTCCTCCCAGGCCACAAGGAGGGTGTTAGATGGGAAACAGAGCAGCAGGGACATGAATCGGTGCCCACATAGGATCCTGGAGGATGCAAGGTGAGGACTTCAGCCACTAGGCAATTTTAAGAGATGATTAACTGAGATTCGTTTTATTTCCATGAGACAAAAGGAACTCAGTGGGTGGTAACTGTCTGAATCTTTTCCAAGATGACCCTGGATCTACTTCCGGCAAGAAGAGGTCTGGGATGAGGCCATTCACCCACTTGTGTTTGCACAGCATGCTTAACACTACTGCACATGGGCAGGCCCGTGGCCTGACACTGCAGCTGTCACAGCACCTGGCTCCAAATCTCCCACATGGGTGCAGGGGCCCAAGGACATGAGCAAATTCCAGCTCCCCGTTCGTGCAACCTTGGCAGATCTGTGGCAACAGCTCAAGGAATTATTTCCTGTGACACTGGTAGGTGGGAGACCTGGATTGAGCTCCCAGCCCTAGCAGGAGCTCCAACCCCAGCCCAGGCCCAGCCCAGCCCCAGCCCCAGCCCCAGCCCCAGCCCAGCCCAGCCCCAGCCCAGCCCCAGCCCAGCCCCAGCCCGAGCTCCAGCCCAGCCCCAGCCACAGCCCAGCCCCAGCCCCAGCCCAGCCCCAGCCCCAGCCCCAGCCACAGCCCTGTCCAGCCCCAGCCCCAGCCCAGCCCCAGCCCAGCCCCAGCCCAGCCCCAGCCCCAGCCCAGCCCAGCCCAGCCCCAGCCCCAGCCCCAGCCCAGCCCAGCTCAGCCCCAGCCCCAGCCCCAGCCCCAGCCCTGGCTGTTGCAGCATTCAAGGAATCCAGAATCTGCTCTTGGGGGCCTGTGAAGGTGTTTGTCTGGGATTTCATCCATCTACCTCTCAAATATATAAAGGAGAGAAATTCTGTTTGGAAAAAAAATGTAAACCACAAACTTGGTCCTGCTTATGAACAGTCTCTCCCCAGGGTGGCAAGTCACAGCTCCCACAGAGAGTGGCACGTATGGGAAGGTGTCCGCGCAGGGGCCCGCTCACTCATCCGTGCCCAAGCGGGCGGGGTCGGCGGACAGCATTGTCTAGCTTCAGATCCGGGAGCAACGAGGCCAGGGAAGCCCAGCCACTCTGCACCAGCCTGGGCCATGGTCCAGCTGTCAGCAAACCATCATGCAACACTGTCATTTTGGCTTCCTCCTTAGATTTCATTTGAGGCCATCACTGCAATTAGTTTTTTTCTGCCCCCTTTCTTTTACTTTGAGAAATAAGACAGTTAGGAGAACAGTACAATGAACGCCCATCCCTCCTTTCCAAGGGTGAAGTTTTGACCTTGTGACATCGCTTTTGCTCGCTCCCTCTGCACACATGCGCATAGCATGCACCTATACAGTGACCGTGACTAACAGTCAACACACCATGCATCTTTGTCCCTAAATATTTCAAATGGAAAGGACAGAAATAGTCACTTTGAGTCTCTTGTGCTGTATCTCACACATTCTCACAAGAGGTCTCCAATCTTGCATGGTCAAGATGAAGTATAAATACCAGGACTGATGTGGCACCAGGCTATGTAGCATGTGTGGACTTAACGAAAAATTTCCTGTTTCAACATTTCAGGGAAATGCGCAGCCAGCCACTAGGTGGCAGTGTGTCACAGTCGGTCAAATGGTTCCTCCCAAACTCCAGGTCCTTGAAAGGCACCCAGAACGGCTGACCGCCCCCAGCGCCATCAGGCGAGTTAGGGTCCATTCTACTCAGTGATTTGCTCTTAATTACTAGTGGCAGCTGCATAAAATATAAATATTTACTGTTTAAGGTTCATCAGCTTCTCTACTTATTTTTCATTCAGCTTGAAGAATTGCAATTAATTACTCTGGGGAAGACGGTTCTATCACAAATTAACATAGGATAGGAAAATAAGTAGGAAAAAAAAAGATAATTCCTAAGTAGGAATTCTGTGACTTCCTTACATATTTCAACAAAGACATGAAACAAACATGGGAAGAAAAAAGGGAAATCAGGAGGGAAAAAAAAATTTCCTCACTGACACAGCCTGGGTTTTAATCAGAGTCACTACCCCAAGAGTGGAGTATTATTTTAAATCTGGGCAAACTGTGGCAGTGAGCTGTGAGGGCTGCAAATGTTTCCAACACAATATGAGTTACATCATGCAAGGCTCCAAGATCCTATTTCTACGTTCCCATCAAATCATACTCCCTATAGGGCTTTCTCTAAATCGATCATTTTTCAAAGTTTGCTGTGCTGTCAGTGGCTTAACTATTCTTTCTACAATTAGTCAAAGCTGCTCAAACGCTCTGCTGTGGCCTTGCAATTTATTTTCCATTTTTTTGGTCCTGGTTCAAACGCTCAGGATCTCTTTAAAAACACTTCATCACACCCTCGTGCTTAAGAGCAGACATCAGATATGGCACTGTGGACATTGCCCTTGAAATAACTTCAGTATTATGTTTGTCAACTTTTCCGAACTCTCAAAGTTGTCCTGTGATAAGGAAGCTAAGGGCAGAGGCTGTCTTCAAACTTCCACTGGAGTCCACAGGCAGCTGAACCTGGGCTTGTTACACTTGCGTCAAATGCTTGTAATTCCCCGCCCTGGGCAAACAGTAGGCGTCCAATCGTACCCTCCTCTTGCCCAGCACTGAGCCAGCCACAGAGCACCCTGACTAAGCTAGGAGAGCACCCAGCACTGAGCCAGCCACAGAGCACCCTGACTGAGCTAGGAGAGCACCCAGCACTGAGCCAGCCACAGAGCACCCTGACTGAGCTAGGAGAGCACCCTGACTAATCTAGCCACAGAGCACCCAGCACCGAGCTAGCCACAGAGCACCCTGGACCAAAACAGGCTCTCCAGCCATCCATCCCCATTGCATTCACTGGTAATATGGATTGATTCTGGTGGCTGTGCTTGCTCAAAACATCGCATCACTCTTCAGGAGGTGCATTTGGAAGTCTGATGGGGGCGCAGCCGACCAGCAACATGTGAGGGCTATGTAATCCCTCCTGCTAGCTGGCTATTCCCAAGTCAGCATCTTAAGGAACAAAAGGTACACAACCAAGATGAATCCAGTGCAGCTTTTGGGGACAGTGTCCACAATGACCAGTCCTAAAGAGGTGCTGATCCTCTCCGGGGCAGATGATGGAACGTCACAGGTGCGTTTCTGGATTTACCACCCCTTCCTTGTGGATGCTATTGCACGGCGAACAAGGGAAGAATCCGCTAGCATTACATCGTGGCTCCTGCCAATGAGGAGGGATCACTGCCACTGCACGCAGACCACAGCCCTCCACCCACGCGCGTCTACCAGGCAGACTGCAACTGGCAACACCAAACTGTCAGTCCTCTCTCCCCTGACCATCTTCTTCAACTTGATCTCTAGACACCCTCAAGGCCAGACCCAGTTTCTAAACATTAATAACACTTGTATGACGAGAAGCAGAAAGGTTTTCCTGACTTCAGAAAATGGTAACTGCTTTTGTCTAGGGACTCAGGTCACAAATCTTACCGTTACCCTCTCTCTCTCTCTCTCTCTCTCTCCCCCCCCACACACACACACACACCCAGCCAGCAAGTCCTCTGGCTCCACTTCCCAACACATACCTTCATCCAGATTTCATCTACCTGTCTCAGCCCTGCCCTCCACATCTCCCCCACGATATGTGGCTGTCTCTCCAATGGCCAGTGGCCCCTGACCCAGCAGCCAGATGCCCCAGCTCCACCATCGGACTCCTCTCCTGGCTGCCCTTCACCCTTGAGCATGGCCTACAAGCTCCTACCACCTCTTTTCACATCTTTGATTCCAGTTCCCACCTCTCAACTCAAGGAGGTCCACTGGCCCCTTCAGATGCCAGGAGTGTCCCACGCAGGATGCTATGCTCATCATTTCTACGAGGGACACTCCCAGGTAACAGGTGCCATGCCCTTGACTTTCCATTTCCCCGTGCGGGAAGCCATCCCTAACTGGCAAGGAGAAACAGCAAGTCCACCATCCCATGCTCTAACTCTCCTCAGCAGCATCTATTTCCATGAGACACAAGATCATTCCAATCCTTTTCCTTGCCATCCTTCCCTTGGTAAAACAGAAGCTCTATGGAACACGGGCACAGCCGGCTTCATCCTTGACACCATCCCTACGACACAGCTGATGACATAAAGGGTGCCCTGTAAATACTGATGGAAAGAACAAAGGAATGGCAAATATCTGGTATTTAGATTAAAAAATTTAACAACAGGGAGAAAAAAAAAACAGAGCTGGCGTCATAAAGGGCTTTTGTTGCTGAAAAAACTGAATAAATTTATATTAAATGCTACTCAAGGCAAAAGGCTAACATGAGTCCAAATTCTGTGAAAAAAAATCGAACCCCTCATGTATGAAAAAGACCTTTAGGTTATGGCAAATGGCATCTTTTCAAAGGGCTCTTTTTATATCAGGCAAACTAATATGCTAATTTTTGAACACAGCTACCTCTGAAGGTGATTCCTAAATAATTAATTATTCAACTTTCCCGCCATATCCCTGTGAAATTGACTCATGTCTATCAATCCAGCCTTTTCCAGGGCCCACTCCTCTCCTGCAGCAGCTCAGCACTCGCTTGCATTTTAAACAGCCATCCAGAGCGCACGTGCCCGAAGGCCAAAGTTCACAGTTCAAAGCGGTCACACTGTCATACAGAATGGGAGGGGCTCACCCACCAGGGCTTTTGTATGCTCACAAAATAACCACGTGGTGAATGACTCGCAACCTCAGGAAGACACTGTTTATTCTTCTCATTCTTAACATTAAAAATTCTTTAAAAAGCGGATGATACGTGAATGCTGTCATCCTCAACCACTCTTCTCTTCCTCCATTCCCGCCACTCAATAAAGGATCAAATTGCCAACCTTACTGTCTTTCAAAAATCGAATTTTACTTACTTTTCAACCACAGTCTCCAATCAATATTTTAAAATTTGATAGGCCAGGGGCTTCTATCCTTAAAGCAGTCATTATTGGAAATGTACTAATTCCACAGTGGTTAGGCACACGCAAGGGCCAATACTTACTGTTCCAAGTCAGGTAGTTAACTATTTCTGCACCTGCCTCCTCTCCCATAAAAATCTCAGTAGCGATAATAACTATTACTGGGGTGACTGCTGAGTTTCCAAACATAAAATACTTGGTGCTGCAATACATATTGTAGTTGCAGAATGAATGGGGCTCAAGTCACTAGTAACGCTCCTAATTGAGAAGTCACCTACCTCGCTGTAGAGGCAGAGGTGGTTAGCAAGGAAATGCAACTGCTCACAATGTGGCCAAGTTTTAGATTGTTTCTTGGTTTTCATTTCTAAAATGAAAATTGGGTTGAGACCACCACCACGCGGCTGCAGACTGTGCTGCCACTCCTGCATGCTGGGGACAGTGTCGCTGGAGGCTGTTGGCAGTTACTGCCTTGTTTTTGGCAGGAGGCAGGGTGGATCCCAGGGCCTGCTGAATGGGTCAGGAACAGAATCTCAGCACCGGGCCCTGGTGGGGGGTGGCTGCTCTCCTAAGCGTGGACCCCACAGGTGGTGAAGCACAGACACACACTCAATAACCAGGGGAGCTCACAGCGCCGACCATCCCAACCTCAGCTCAAGTCTCCTTATCCCAATGCCAGGGCAAGCCCGTGGCTGGTACCTGGCCCTTCCTGAGTTAGGCCTCTGCTCTGCTCGAAGAATAGAAGTAAACAGAAGCATTTCCCATCCTCTGCGCTGCCAGAAGAACACACATTACCCCTTCGCCTGGCATCCTAAGTGTAGCTAGCAATGACACTAGACAACCAAGTCAGCGGGCCTTCTGGTCGCACTGTGTACCTTACGCCGTCGGCTCCTTTCCCTGAGGCTCCAGTGTGATGACACCACCCGGAATGCTATCCCTTTCAGTGACAGCATGACGAACAGCCCAGGAAACAGTGTCGTCAAGACCCCTAGATTTTTCTATTTTATTATTATTTTTTTAGATTTACTTATTTCTACTGAAAAATCAGATGCACAGAGAAGGAGAAACAGAGAGGAAGATCTTCCATCTGCTGATTCACTCCCCAAGTGGCTGCAACAGCCAGAGCTGAGCAGACCCTTAGCCAGGAGCCAGGAGCCTTCTCTAGGTGCTCCACATGGATGCAGAGTTCCAAGACTTTGGGCCGTCCTCGACTGTTTTCCCAGGCCACAAGCAGGGAGCTGGATGGGAAGTAGGGCCGCCGGGATTAGAATTGGTGGCCATATGGGATCCTGGCCCGTGCAAGGTGAGAACTTGAACTGCTAAGCTACCATAGCAGGCCCGAGACCCCCCAGGCTTTTTATTGTGGTTTGAAGCAGCTGCATGTGTGAAAGTGCTCTGAGCTTAGCAGTAGGCCAAACAGCCATAAATGATACAGACAAAACTCCCTGGCCGCTGGGAGCTTCTGCCAGCTCGGGAGACAGGCACTTGGTGCAAATCCTTCCTGTTTTCTGCAACAGAACTGCTGCTACCCTTTAGGTTCCAGGGTCATTCGTGGACCTGGGGGATACAGAAGCCAGCTCGTTCTCTCCTGAGTGAGTCTCGGACCCCTTCCCAGACAAAGGTGGCCTTGTCTCCTGTCCAACCCAGACTTCACGGGTCAAGGCACTGTGTGACCCTCAGGCCATATTCACCTTTGCCACTAAAAGAGGGTGTCTCTCCTCTCATACCTCCATTCTGGGATACGATGGCATACTCAGATGGGTGTGGGCTGCTGCTATCTCCTGGCTAGAGGTCAAGGGCATTACTAAGCATTATATAGTGTACTGGATAGCTCTGTAACTGAGACGTATACAGCCCCCATGGCATAGCAAACTCAGCCATCAGTGCCACTGGCTTCCCATGTGATTTGAATACCAGCTAGCTGCTTTATTTCTAATCCAGCTCCGATGGCCTGGGGGGCCAAGGAGGATGGCCAACTCTTTGGGCCCCCATAACCACTTGGAAGACTGACTCCCAACTTTGGACTAACCCAGCTCTGGCCATTGTAGCCATTTAGAGAATAAACCAGTGGAAGGAATGTCTCTTTCTCTCTTGTCTCTCCTTTTCTAACTCTGCCTTTCAAACAAAGAAATAAATCTAAAACTGAAAAGATTCTTTTAAAAAGAATTAGCCAGCAGTGTCTACCATGCCGCCATTATGCACCACGCTCTCCACTCACTCCCTTCTGTATGGTTGCCACCGATTTGTAAGTTGTTCACCTTGCTGAGTTACATATTCTTACAGCTTGTTTAATCTGCAGAAAACTAGAGGGATGAGAAGGGCCTGGCACAGTCACCTAGCAGCTAAAGTTCTTGTGTTGAATATGCCAGGATCCTGTATGGGTACCGGTTCTAATCCCGGCAGCCCCACTTCCCATCCAGCTCCCTCCCTGCGGCCTGGGAAAGCAGTTGAGGATGGTCCAAAGCCTTGGGACCCTGCACCCATGTGGGAGACCTAGAAGAAGCTCCTGGCTACAGATCTGCTCAGCTCTGGACATTGCGGCCACTTGAGTGAATTATTGGACAGAAGATCTTCCTCTCTGTCTCTCCTCCTCTCTGTATATCAAACACTGAACCTTCTAAACACTGCACCTGCCGACAAGCCTCGGCCTACCAACCATTTCCTGGGCAACATGAATTAGCCCAAAGCATTTGCTGTTAACTGCACTTTGCTTTCATAATCAGCATTCGTACTAAACACACACACACACACACACACACACACACACACACACACACACACACACACACACACACATTGATAGAATATATTTAAATTCAAAGACATACTAGAGACCAATGTAATTTTCCAACTTTGGTTTTGTCATTAATTCTTTGAATCATAAACTTCAATTAGCTATATTAAAAGGGTTTCAGAAACAGTCCAAAATACATTATAGGATCAAAATGCAATGGCATTGACCTCAACAGAGTTGTACCACTGGCTTTGTCTGTTAACAGATTGATTTTCTTTCTTCCCTTCCAAGAGAAATATGTAAATGAGCACTTTGATAGCACTATCTCACTTTTGTCTGTCAACTTGACTTCAAGAAAGTCAATTCCTTTGCTTACGAACACACACACACACATTCCAGCAGCACAAATTTCATCACAGCTCAAGGACAGAGATCTATACAGCAGGCATTTAATCACAGCTGTGTGATCTGTGCATTGAACAATAAACAGTTTAAAGATATGAAAAAAAACAAAGATCGTCATATTTCTTACATGTTTTTACAACACGACATTTGCATGCATAGTGTTGGGAAGATGAAGCACTTCTCCAACTTCAGCAACAGTGACGCCAGGGAAAAGCCGGAAATACACAAATGCGGCTTTGCATATGTAACACGTGCTCTCCTGTCACTTTCATATTGCAGATGTTCCCTGACCTTTATGTAGACATCCAATCCATGCTTGAAGTTGTTTACTCATCTGAAGTCATTAGATCCCCTGGAACCTTCCTGTCCCCATTAGCAACAGTTTCTCTCTAGCCCCCTTCTTTCTGTCTCAAGTCAGAAAGGAAGATCCCTGTCCTGCCCCGCCCCCCAAACCCCACCTACAACTCCACAAAACGTGGTGAGCACTTCCCCAGGGATAGAGCAAGCTCCCCGCCAGAGCCATTGCTCCCATTCCTCCCACGAGGAATCCGGTCCAGAAAGATTAATCGAAGTATCACCCAACAGGAGGCAATGCCAGGAATAAAGACTCACATTGCTCTTGCCGCCAGGTACGTCTCCCAGAGAGTGCCCCCTGCTGGCTGAACAGGGAGTCTGCACCTCCTCTTCCTCAGTCTGAGAAGACTCCCAGGAGAAGACCACAGTGCGAATCCTGACAACCAACTTGAGCATCCTGCTCAATTCTAACTGGAGGTTTATGAAATCAGTTCCCAACACTCCTAAAACTAAATTCTTCAAGTGAGAATTCCAGACTCACAGAACCTCAGGCCCTGAAGAACATCAGTTGTCTAATATCCTGGAGCCTGAGAGGTCGACGACTCAGGTGTAGAAGCCCCATCTCCATGTGGAGTCTCCTGCCTGCCCCTACCGCACTCCCTTCCCTGCCTCTGCTTTCCGCAAGCCTGCAGCACGTATCACAGAGCCACAGACAACAGGCAGGACTCCCTGTGGTTTTCTGGTCAATACATGCTCCCATTACACAAAGTTTCCAAACATTTCTCTTACTCTTGTATGTCCTGTGGGTGCGACATGGCGGAGAGCAGAGGGGATATGCTCACCTTCCACAGGGTACTAACTTCCGAAGCCAAAAAACGACACAAAACCACACACGCACACAGCATGGCGAATGTCAGCACGGAGTCAGATACAAGTGCGCCCCTAGGGCTTAGAGCAGGGTCATGGTCCCGCATCTCATTACTGGGCATGTTCCTGCTGCACTGGCTGGGTGATGCTGGGATTATTAACGCTTGCATTTCTTCGCATAGGTAAGGGGCTTCTCAGGTGCCCGGGAGTCAGTCCCAGAAGGAGCCTGACATGGTATAGCACACTCGTCCATCTTCCTTCTGGTCTGTGGACATACAAGCCCATTCACTGTTGAGAAGTTCAGAGGGAGTGGAGTCTTTCCGATATGTGACAGGAACCCTCTTGACAGGTGCCTTTAAGATCCTACCTCTCCCGTGGTCACCAGCAAAGACCCCCAAAGAGCTGTCAGCATAGCCCAGGCTATTTCCCAAGGCTGGCAGGGGGAAGATGGCGCCCAGAGGCAAGCCCTGCTGGGACCACCTTCCTCTGCTTATCTCTCAAATAATGTTAAGGACTTCCTGCTTGCAGCATCCTTGCAGATCAATACAAGCCTCCCAGCGTAATACCTGGCCCAGGAAGCCTCCTTCCCTGCCCTCTCTTAGCCATGCCCATCTTGTTCAGACCATCAAAGAGCATAACTAATCCTTGGAACTTCCCCTGTTCAATAACATGCATCGGAGCTAAGCATAAACCTGATACGTTTCTAGAAAAATTTCCAGGACACACTCTCCTTTTTAAAATGATGTTTAAGCTCTCTCACTGGATAAAGGCCATAAATTCAATTCATTTGTGATTTTACATGAACAGGAAGTAGGCTGTGTGGGCAAGTCCCCAGAGAACAGCAGTCATCAACTGACCTCTGACCCAAGAGGAAAAAAAGCATCCTTAAAGCCTCAGTGACAGGGTTGCACAGCCTAGGGCTCTTGCCTAGTGAAAAACCGAACTACTTCAGAAGGATCTAGAAAGGCAATCACTGGCAAATCGTAGGACGGTAAGATGGCGCCAACCAAAAGACATTAAAGCGGAGGGAGAAGAGAAAGGCTGTGGGGAGGGGCAAAGGAGAGAGCGAGAAGAAGAAGTTAAAAGGAAAAAGTGATCAGATAACAGATGCCTCCCGCCCCAAACGCCCTGCTTGTCTCTCACCAGCTCTTCCCACGGCTCCACTCAACACTGCATCTACTGTAGAACCCAAGATCAATCTTCTGTGTTAGACAAAAGAATTAATCATTAGCAAATAAGTAGCATTTATGCTACATAAGATTTATTCCACAACAATTATTTCAGTTATAAGAGCTGAAGTCAGCCTTTCCCTGGTACAGCACCAGCTCCACGTTACCCGTGATGTCTGCGTGGCCAGAGCCCAGCCCTGCCCTGCTGCCCAATCTGTTTCACTGGGCTCAGTCCCTGCTTCTTCACATCCTGTGTCCTGGATCTCAAGGTCCAGAGGTCTGCTTTGTGTCCAGAGTTTGCACCAACTGCCTCCTACTGCTGAAAGGCCACCTGCTAAAGACAGGACCCCAAGTGGCACCCAGCTTCAGCGATGCCAGTCCATCTCCAATGCTGTGTCACACATCTGTCCCCACCTCTGCCGGGGGCACATATGGAAACAGAGCTTGCTTTAGCACTTTATCCATTGGCAGAGGGTACCCCATCCTTCCATGGCTCACTGCATGCCACGCTAGAGCTGAACCCCAAGGTGCTATCTGTCAGCTGAACTCCCAGTCCCCAAGGCAGGCAGATCTAACTTTCAACTCCATAATGGAACATGGACTCAAGAACCAGCAGAAGGTTAAAACTGAAAGAAAGACACAAGGAGAAAGAATGGAAGCGATCCGAAAGGAAAAAGGACAGTAAGGAATAGTCTGATGTACTCTGCAGAAAACAACCCCGCTCCCACCCCCCCAGCGGAGATCTTCCCTATAGCCTTCTATGCATGTGGGCTGCTGATGGGCTCAGAAACAACGGCACATCACAGAGAATCTCCCACATTCTCATACAGTTTTATTCTTCACAGAAAGAGCTGGTTTCCACCAGAGTTGATCCCTCAGCTCCCCAGGAAGCCAACTCTAGGTTGTAGAAGTAACCAGGGTAGTCCCAGATCTCACAGGCAAACAGGAGACAGGGTCTTGCCTTTGGGAACAGGTCCATGCTGCGCAAACACAAGTTTGCACCAACTGTCATCACACAGGAAGACAGACAGCAAGCTATTCAGTGTCACGAGCCCCTTGCACCATCCAGAGACCCCCAAGGAATGGGCAGCTAGGAAGGTGCCAATAGTACAACAAACCCAGAGGACTTGAAGAGCTTTGAGAGCTGCATGCTATCATGTCTATAAATACTAACAACAATTACTAAAATGACATCCAATTTTAGTCACCACGAAGAGCAACTGATTCTTTGTGTCCTAAAGAACAAAAACAAAACCTATCCAACGCATAAGAACCCCAAGGTGGAAGATGCCAAACTGGGAGCCACCTGCCTCCTTCTGGAAAGCATAAATGTAGTAACACCTGAAAGTCAGCCTCTTTCCCAGCCTGTCTCCTGCACCCAGGGTTCAGTTCCCCACTCCTTCCTGCTTCTTACTGGAGACTGGGCTCACACAAACAGGTGTGCAGCTGAAGGCCGGGATGGAGTGACAATCTAAAGGAAGTTTCACTTTGGAACCTGAAATCTGCCCAAGGGGGGGCGGGGGGGAAACATTCCACTGTACACGGAGAACATTCCTCTCAACAAGTCCAAGGGCAGAGTGGGCCTTGTGGCACCCTTGCTAACCTTAGGTTTGGGAGACCTAAATCCTATGTCAGAGTACCAAGTGGCGTTCTGAATACTCTGCTTCAACTCCCGCTTGCTGCGAATGCTTCGGGAGAGCAGATGATGGTCCAAGTGCTTAGGACACCATGCAGGAGACCTGGCTGGAGTTCCTGGCTCCTGACTTCAGCTTGGCCCAGACCTAGCTGCTGTGGATATTTGGGGAGTTAAACCAGCAGATACACAATCTCTCTCTCTCTCTCATTTTCTTTCCAAGTGTGTGTGTGAATCTGCTTTTCAAATGAATAAATCTTTTTCATTTTTGTTATTATCTTTTAAAAAACTAATGTATGATGCTAATGTATAAAAATCTAAAATTAAGAGACTTGGGAGGGAAGAAAATGGTTAACAGGAACAAGGGTGGGATTATGTAAGAGGAATAACTTGTAACATACCGTAGCACTGTAGATTAACTACAGTTGGCAGAAATTACTTGCACACGTTTCAAAACAACTAGAAGTGAGGATTTTGAATGTTCCCAACACAAAGAAATGAAAAACGCTTGAGGTAATACAAATGTGAATTATACCCATCTGATCAGTGCAACTGCATATACATCTATTGAGATGTAACACTGCAACCCCAACCTTCACTAAATCAATTAGACCTCTTTTCCTTACACAGAGATTTTAAACAGCTAATTCATTTTCTATGTGTTTATTTAAAGATAACAAAAACTAGTTCTCAGTGTGTGAAAGAGCAGCTCCTATTTATGGGGCCATTTATTTGATCGTGTGGTTGGTGCAGCACACAGACACCACCCTCAGGGATCATCAGGTCCAAGGGAAGTCGGCTGCCTCTTTCCCAAGGCTACAGACTCCTCTGTCCTCCAATTCCGTACTTTCCCCTAAAGATGGGCATCACCTCCCCACTGCCTACAGCAGATACGTCTACCACAGCCACTTCAGGCCCATCCCTGACCCACACCATTTGTTGGTATTCCGGGGATCAACCACTCATGGCCCATATGCCAAGTTAACAGTTTTGAACTCTAGCCATGCTTGCTTGTTCATGAGTGTCTATACTCTTCCCATAACAGCATGGTTGACCAGTTGCCACAGAGATTGTACAGTGCACAAACTCTAAAGTAAGTGTTATCCAGTTTCGTTAGATTCAGTGTGTAAATGCCTGGTATAGTGAGAAAGTTTGCTGGGTAGCTAGCAAGTGATGAAGGTAGCTTGGGCACTGCAGAGACAGCAGTGACTGCAACAACAAAGTCCTTCAGGAGGGCAGGAAAGAGGAAGAAAGCAGGCTATGGGACGGAGAGCAGACACACAAGGGAAGGGCAAGAGGAGCCAGGGAGGGAGTTAAAAGGCTTCCAGGAATCCGCATGTGTGAGCGACAGCAAGCAAGGTGGCTAGGCCAGCACCGCCTGATCACCGATGGGAACACTCTCCAGATGGCCTTACCTGGTGAGACTATCAGCCCTCCCCCACAATGCAGGGACCAGCTGAGGAGTCTCCTTAGCACACAGGGTTGAGAAGGGATAGTGCAGATTTCTTCACTGCTCTCCTCAAGTTCAACGATCCCCTCATGCTCTGAGCACAGACACAGCTTCCTCACCAGCCAGACATCACACTGTTCTGTGACTCCCTTTGCCCCATTCCCTCTGTCTTCATAACAGCCTATGATGCCTTCATCACCTGTGTCCCTTCCCCTGCCCTCCCACACTGGGTACAAGGCACAAGTGATTGGCCTTGGAGCCACCATGGGCCCACATAGCACTGACTCCTCCCAGAAGTGCAAGAGCCCACAGGTAGGTAAGATGCATGAGGATTTTCCCATGTGTCCAAGCCAGATATGGGGGTGGAATGCCCATTGCAGCCCTCCAGACAATAACACTGAGAAACCTAACACTTTTTTATAACCAGGTTCCATGGCAACATTTATAACCAGGTTCCATGGCAACATGTGCCACAGAGCAAGGAACCCTGTCCAAGAAATATCACCTACAAAAGGTGAGGTGGGAAAACGGCAGAGGAAAAATCACTTAGCCAGCCCAGTGGGATGACAAGTGCCAAAGTGCTCTGGCCAATTCTCCTAATTGCCATAACATAGACCTCGGCCCTGGTTAATATTTTCATGACACACTCTAAGCTCTACTCTCCTGCCCAACACTCTTAGGAAAAGATTTGATATAATCAGTACTTGGGATATCAGGTATCTAAGTAAACATCCACTTGCATTTGAGGGCACTTGATCAAGGTGGTAACTTTTATTCCCACTTTGACTTGAAAGGCCGAGACAGAGAAAGAGTGGGAGAAAGCAAGTGGGACAGAGAATCTGCCATCCCCAAATACAACAGCCAGGGTTGGGCCAAGCTCAAAGCTAAGATGTCAGAAAACAATCGACGTCTTTCATGTGGGTAACAAAGGCTCAAGTTCTTGAGCCACCACCTGTCTCCAGGGTGTGCCAAAGCAGGACACTGGGCTGGAAGTGCAGCCAGGAGTCGAACCAGGCACTGTGACACAGAATGCCAGAGTCCCAAGCAGCATCTTCATCACTGCGCAAACTCCTCACCTTCTCAAAAGGAGGTAAGAGAGACACCACGGTGGGCACATGATAAGACTGAATCCAGGTTTAACTGCTTCTTCTCGGAGAAATGGAGAAGAGCCCTGGCTATTTGGAAAAAGTCCTTGGAGCGGGGTTAGGAGAGGTGGCATTCAGTTCTCTAATACCCTCCTGCTACTCCTTAGGCTGAAACACACTCTCCCAGGAATCCCAGCCCGCAGGGAGTCAGAGGTCAAAGAAAACAAACAGGAATGGCCACTGCCCCACAAGCAAAGAGAGAGGGGGCTGACGGCTGAGCAGGAAGTACCTGCAGGTTTAGAATAATTTTACATTTTGTCATCTAAATGATATTACACGTAAAAAGGCAAACCGTGTATCATTTCCCCCATGTCCTCTTGTGAAAGGAGGAAAGAGCAGAAAACTTAGTTCTGAGAACTACTTAGGAAATTGTGGGCAGTTGGTCCCGGGACTCTGCCTGCTACCTGGTGGGCACGGCTTAGAGCTCACCTGCCTGTTACCCGAGGCACAGCTTCCAGACCTACAAGTGGAAAATGACCTCAGATGTGACCAGAAGGTCAAGGGAAATAGACCTGTCGTGTGGTATTGCGAATTACAGTGTCTTTGGTGGGTAGGGGGCCTGCCGGAAGACGCCCTCCTCCCCTTCCCTTCCAAAACCTTTAAAACCTGTAACCTGTGCATAATAAAATGGATATTCCTCACCAGCTTGTCTCGGGTAGTTCTTGTGGCTGAAGAACACCACTGCCTCACCCTCGATGACCTTGGGGCCTGTGGGCAGGCCTAAACCCTGACAGAAAACTTAGAAATTACCACTACCAAACCACACAGATACAATTAAGTGATGACATTTCTCACATGATACTAAAACTATCATCACCATCACTAACAAAAGCAAAAACCAAAGTTACCCACAGGAAAAGGACAATGAAGGCATCAGTCATTCCAGACTCCCCCAGCTGCAGCCAGAGAGAAGTGACCAGCCTAGAATTTTTTGATTTGCTTGTTTGTTTCAAGATTTATTTTTTTAGTATTTGAATGTTAGCATGATGGGGTGGAGGCAGATCTTCCACCTGGTGGGTCACTCTCCGCATGCCTGCCAATGGCCAGGGCTGTGCCAGTTGAAGTCAGGATCCATATCTCCCGTGGTGGTGACAGGGACCCAAGTACGGGACCATCTTCTGCTGCCTTCCCAAATGTATTAGCAGGGAAATGGATTGCAAGTAAAGTAGCTGGGAGTCAAATCAGTGTTCCAATATGGATGTTGGGGTGGTAGGCCGTGGCTTAACCACTGTACCCCAGAGCCTTTTAAAGAGACTTCTAAATGCTATGCAGTCACAGTATCTTATGGCCAAAATTGAATAAACAAAGGAACTCAAGTTGGAAATTAAAAGTCAGGAAGTAAGAAGGCAGGATGGTCATTTGTCCTCATGCTTAAACCACTGGGTTGGGATATCTGCTTCCCAATATTGGGAGTGCCTGGGTTTAAATCCCGGTACACTCCCGATTCCAGGTTCCTGCTAATATAACCTTGGGGGCAGCAGTGGCAGATGCAGTAGGTAGGTCCTGCCACCCACGTGGGAGACCTGGACTGTGATCCTGGATGCCGGCTTTGGCCAAGCTCAGCACCAGCCACTGGGGATGTTTGGAGAGTGAGCCAGTGGATGAGAGCTCTGTCGGTCTCCGTTTGCCTCTCACATTTCGAACAAACACTGTAAGAAGGCACACCTGTCACTACATTTTCATACTGGAGGACGCCATCACAGCCACCTACACAGCCTTGCAGGAAACCGTTAGAACAGAGTCATCTCCTCCCTGCCACACACAGCCTTGACCCAACCCTTTCTGCTTTGTTCTGACCCATGGCACCTTTCACCTTACCACAGTACATGTTTGACTTGCTTGCTCACAGTCGCCCTTACCTCATTCAATGTACGCCTCATGGAGGGAGAGACCAGGATCTGTTCTGTTCTCCAGCGAGTTTCACAGGCCAGAAGAGTGATCGGTACACAGAAAGTGCCCTAACCATCAGAGCCCAGGAAGTTGCTCAGTTACTCCACTTTCTAGGCCCCCAGGAATAGCACATACCCTCTGTTATCCTGGACTTAGTTGAGGCCACATGACAAAGTCCACTTCTGGCCAGTGAGGGTGACAAAAGGTGGCATGTGCCTTGTCTGGCCTAGGACACTCACCTGCAGGAACGACCCTCGGGGCCTCTTGCCTAACTCTGCTTCAGTAGTTTCTGGAGCATTGTTCTGTCAGCCTATCCCAGCCAACTCCCAAGGGATACAAAGCAGCTGCAAAACTCAACGTCTGCGCCTTAAATCTGTTAATTCCATGGTGGCTGGTTGTGGCTACTGCTCTCCTAGAGCTCATAGATCAGAATGGATTCTGAGGGACTCAGATGGCTCACAATGCTTCCATTCCAATTTAGAACATGCCACAGTTCCTAGCTGACACTGAGTACTTGGGCAGGTGCTTTGGCACTGAGGTCAAGCTGCCACGTGGGTTGCCCACATCCCCTATGTGTCCTGGGTGAGCATCCCATCTCAGCTTCAGCTTTGTGTAACACGAACGCTGGGAGGCAGCATATAATGGCTTAACAATGTAACCTGGACCGCATGGACCATGGACTGCATTTGGAGTTTGGGCTCCTGGTTTCCACCTGGCCCAGCTCCAGCTGTTATAAGCATTTAAGGAGTAGATCAACAGATGGAAGATATCTTTATTTATCTACCTACCTTCCTATTTTTCTGCATCTCTCTGCTCTTCTGCCTCTTACAGACATCAATAGACTTTAAAAATAGCATCAGTATGTGAAAAAAAGAAAAAGGTGTTCTTGGAGAATGTACCTGGTAGGACAAAGTTATCAGTTGCTTCCATTCACACATCCAAGGCTCAAGGCTTCCAGCCTCAAGGCTTCTTGGAGTTTTTAGTTGATCACAGTGCGGGGACAAGCATGGTGACATGGTGGTCTTCCACCTGTTCCACTTCCCATCCAGCTCCCGGGAAAGGCTTGGCAAAAGCAAAAGGTGGACCAATTGTTTGGATCCACATGGCCTGGCTCAGTTATCTGGGAGCAAAACAGCAAATGGAAGATAGATCTACATAACTAGGACTTTAAAAAATAAAAAGAAGAAAGAAAAAGAAGTCTTTATTGTAAGGAGTGGTTGTCGTTTGCAAGACAAAGGTCTACCTTGAAGATGTTTTACTTGTAAGTCTTTTTAGTTTTTTAAAATTTATTTTTATTGGAAAGTCAGATATACAGAGAGGAGGAGAGACAGAGACGAAGATCGTCTGTCTTATGATTCATTCCCCAAGTGGCCATAACAGCCAGAGTTGAGCTGATCCGAAGCCAGAGCCAGGAGCTTCTTCCAGGTCTCCCACACGGGTGCAGGGTCCCAAGGCTTTGGGCTGTCCTGGACTGCTTTCCCAAGTCACAAGCAGGGAGCTGGATGGGAAGCAGGGATGCTGGGATTAGAACTGGTGGCCACATGGGATCCTGGCCAGTCAAGGCGAGAACTTTAATCACTAGGCTACCACACCAAGCCTATTGGAAACCTTTTTTAAAAAGGGCTTAAAGCTCTTTCCAGCAAAACACAGAACCTGGAGGCAGGAAGAGACTTCCAGGATGGAGTTGCAGCAAGTCCAGAAGCAGAAGGCTGAAGTGATCAAGGGGACCAGACCAAGGGGAGGCAGTGGGGTGCCCAGAAGTGGTGATTTTAGCAGTTAGCACCAATTTCCACTTCCCTTCTCCCTTCAGTATGTATCCCTTAGAGACCTCCCATAGACTGTCATTCTGAAGAGTGACTCACCTCTTGGGGTCGCAACTCAGCATCTATGACCTCATGACTCCTGAGGCTCAGCCACCTTGGTGTTGTGGCTTCCTGTCTCCATGTTTTTTCTCCCTGTGCCCCCACTATTCCATCTGGCAGAAGATGTACTCTTCCCAGGCAGCCCTAGGCAGAGGAAATAAAGTCTTCCTAATGTGGCCAGCATCAATGTGCCAACAACATGAGGGCCCCTCTCAGGCCACAAGATGACCGCAGCCCCCTGGAACCTCATGAACGACCCAGAGCCAGAAACAACCAGTTAAGCTGCCTGGGACAGAAACTTTGGAATTATAGCTTTATGGGTTTTTTCCCAAGCTGTTACATTTGGGGGACAACTGTGTACAAAGCAAAAGGAAAGGAATATTTCAAGTTTTGTGGGCTGGATATGTGCTGGTTTTCATGTGTTTTACAAGTGATGTAGGGCCAGCGACTTCCTGCAATTCTTTTACATGCCGACCCAGATAACAGATGTAACTGTGAGAATGCAAACAGATTCAACCCAAGCACAGCATCCGCAGCTTCACAGGCCCAGATCCTACTGGTTAGTAAAACAGTAATTCCCATCACTGCAACTTTGACTTTTTGCAAATAGTCTTCTATTGTGAAAAAGTTCCGTTCTTTACAACACATCATGTACAACAGACCACCTAATCACAACCCAAAAAGTTCTTGCAAAATAGCCAAGAAAGGAAGAGCCCGCTATGAACAGTAACTGAATGTAGTCACTTTACCTTTATTCATAATCTACCTTGGTCCAAAAAAGACAAGAAAAATCTTAGTAGAATGGTCTGAGGAGGAATCGTTTTCCCTGCCAGTGACCCACTGCCAGCTTCAACTAAAACATAACTCCAGATAGCAAGCTGAACATTTCTCATTAGTTTAGATGGTTCAAATAATGTTTTGGATATCATAAGAGCAGAAAAAGAACTCAATTTCATTTTTTTTTTAAAAAGGGCTCAAAAAAAAAAAAAAAAGCTCAACTTCTCTATTTATGCTGTCAAGAAGACAGAATAACAAGCCAATTAGGAACCAGGAACTTTAAAACTTTTTCTCTTGATTTGTGGTGCATCTTCCAGGAAACAGGTTCTCAGACACATGACAGAGTGTTCTCCAGAGTGGGCATGTGATGTCAATGGGTGTCAGGTGCGTGAAGGCAGAGCCCTCACAGGAAGAAAATGGGCGAAGACAAACCACAGACTTAGGCATTCCCAGGGCTTCAAGTTGGAGATATCCCACATACCAGCACCACCTCCTATGTGCCTAGTCACAAAGAATTCAGTTCCTCACTTGCAATAGCATTGCTGTAAGAAGCTCAAAGACACACAGGGCTGATGGCTACCATGCTGGACACTGCTGACTAAAGAACATCTCTACGGCCTTGACAAGCCCCATTGAGAGAAAACACAGAATGCATTCAGATTCAGGCATGAGCAGAAAGTACATGGCTTCAGAGATGAGTCCTTTTCAGCTAAGCTTTTTGATCTTAACAGGACATACATTAACAAAAAAAAGCAGAAAACAGGATTAAGAATGTCGAGTTCAGCACAGCAATGTCCCATGTGACACAGTGACAGCCACAGAGCCAAGGACTTCAATGGAGGCCCAAGAGCAGACTCAGGAGCAGAGAGCTCAGACCTCGCCTGCTAACTGCATTTACCGAGTTCCTAATGCAAGGGCACTGCACAAAAATTCATATAAAATGAAATGAAAAGTTTATTTAGCTCAATTTTTTTTTCTTAAACCCCTGTACACAAGATATCATTAAAAAGTGCATGGAGATTCGGGCCTTGGGGTTGGAGGCAACTGCAGCTCCCTGCAGTGTGGTGGCTGTGTGTGGGGGGTGCCCCTGCAGGGTCAGACCCAATGCTGGGGATTCAAGCCAAAGACACTGCTGCAAGGCAGTGAACGAGTCCTTGGCCTTGTGCGGCCAGTGCACTAAGTGGTGCCAGGCTTTGCCTGCTGGCAACCAGGCAGCAAATTCTGGGGTTTTGAAGATATGTAGCTGCTGTCTGGGGACACCCATGACTAAGGCCAGTTTGAGTGTAGGTCAGAAGTGAATTTTGGGTGATTCCCTGTGACAGGATCATGAAAGTTTCAGGCATGAATGGGGACTGAGACCTGGTGGTTTGGAGGGAAGTATCCAGAAGATAATTTGGGTTAGACAGATTCACCAGCCCAATTAGGAATCCAGAGATGGGCTGTTAGCATAGAACATCACTGATCACCACACACCAGCCCACACCAAAGCTATGGATGGGGGCCTTTTTGGCAGTGTTAGGTATCATTACCCGACTGGGTGGTGGAGTGTGGAATGGTCACATTTGGCAGGGTCAAGACACTATCCAGCATGCGAGAGAACTTAGTCTGGGGATAGACTCTGTGGGGTTGTGTGGGCCCAACCCTGTGGAAATACAAGTCCCCCTGGTTAGCTCGCAAGCTGGGGTTGCGATGGACTAAGCTAGGTGTGACCATGACACCTGCCATCACTCACAGGTAAAGGAACCCACAACAGTCAGGGCAAGGCAGCAGCACTTGAATGTGCATCCTAAAACAGGGTGTGGGCTGGGCCAGGCTACCACTGGAAGGGGGCAGAATGGGCAGGGCTAAACAAACCTTAACTCACAAGAAACAGAAATCAGGTTGGAGCACAGGTCATGCCAAGTAGGTCCTTGCACCTACTGATCTGTGTGAGACAGGGACGCTAGCCACAGCATCTAAGGGGCCAGGCCAAGTGAGGGGCTCTGCCAAGCTGAGTCAGAGCAACCACTGGCCTGCATGTGATCTAAGGCTGGGGATAGGCCCGACTGGGGAGCTAAGTAAGTGGACACTCTAGCAGGGTTGAGTTTCCCACCAAGGAGCACATGGGCTGGAATGGGGGCTGCGTTCTGATCAGGATATGATTGTAATCTCACTTGGCACAAGTGTGGACTGGGACTGGAAGCACCAAGCCAGGCCAGACTCCAATACCATCTGGTGCTCTAGAGGAGGAGGGGAGATGTAGGATGGACTAGGCCAGGTCTCAGCCCTTACTGAACCATGTGTGAGCTGTATGGGGGTATGGAAGAGCCATGGCTGGGTTGACTCATCCAACAGTAAGACCCAGATTGGGTTGAAGGTCAGTCAGGAAAAGCCACTGTTCCTGCTAGGACAGGAGGTGGACTGAGTAGGGCTGGCTCATGGACCCACTGGTATGCGCAAAATGTGGCACTGGGAGAGTTTCTGATGGAGGAGCCTGGACAACTTCTTTGGCAGGACACAGTCCCTGCAGGTAAGTGCAAGAAGCACAACAGGAAACAGCCCACAACAGGCAATGGAAATTATCCCACTGACATACACAGGGCATGGTTTGGGGGCAGACCAGGCTAAACCTGTTCACATCACCCACTGGCGAATCCGAGCACCAGAACAGAGTGTGGGTCGAGCCAAGTTCAGTTGCAACACATACCAGTACAGATTAAGGAATGCCAAGGTGAGATAAGCCGTAACAGATGTGGTTGCAGCGCCCAAACAGCGCATGTGATCATCAGGCGGGGGGGGGAGGCAAAGCTGACAGGGGAATGTGGGCTCCCCTGCTGGACAACTACTTCCATTGGAAAGCGTGAATTGGGATGGGAGCAGATCAGACTAGGCAGGGCTATAATACCGGTGGGCCTCATGTGAGCTAGATCAGGGAAGGGCCAGGTGGGCTGACTGTTCTGACTGGGGCAAGCAAAAATTAGGGTGGGTGAGGGTTGGCTGGGCTTAGCCGCAGCATCAGCTGGCAGAGGCTGGCACTGGGAGCTAATTCTGTCAAGTCAAATGCCAGAACCACCTGGAGAGTGCATAATCTGGGAGTGCGTGTGGCCTAGAAGGGAAATAGTGGGCACCTCGCCCAGGGTTACCACTCTCACTGGACAGCACGAAAACCAGGACAGGGGCAGGGGTGGCTAGACAGAAAGGCACCTGCCAGTAGGTGTATGGGCTGGATAGTAGGTTGGTTGGGTTGAACTAAGCTTCAATGCCCAGTGACATGTGCGAGAGCTAAATGGGATATGGGACAGACTGAACATGTGTGCATTACATACTGGCATGCATGGGAACCAGGGTAGGGGGCAGACCTGGTGGGGGTTATGGGGAGTCACCCCAACTAGGCTGCAGCTCCCACTGGTTTGCATGAGGACCAAGTATGAAGTGGGTAGGATCAAGCTGGACTACAACTCCTGTTGGTTCATGAGGAAGACAGGGCTGGAAACAGAATGGACCCAGCAATCGCAACGACCAGCATGTGCATAAGCTGATTGGTGTGATGGATGGTGTTAGAGTGTGTACTAGAAAACTCACGCAAGAATCAGGTCTGGAATCATCTCAGATGAAGTTTCTTTGGAGATCCCTCCAACTGAACTGCTGATCTTGGAACCCCAACCATCAAGAGACTGTCAGCCAGTGGACTCTGAATAGGTTTCATCACGATTGGAATGGCAAGATTGGCAGCAATCCAGAACTGATGAACTATCAAAACTGTTTGGGAAGGACCCTCGGAGAGTGCCTCCCATTGGGGATTTGGGATGGGTGGGAGGTTGGATGGGGCTTTTCCCTTTGTTACTGCCCTCCCCAGATACAGGGAAAACTGATAATATTAGTGTGGAAACAATGGTATTACCCACTTTCACCCTGTAGCTCTTGCCCCTTTGTACCCTAGTCAACTAAGTAAGATTATTAAATAATAATTTTTTTAAAAGTGCATGGAAGGGCCCAGTCCAGTAGCCTAGTGGCTAAAGTCCTTCTCTTTTATGTGCCAGGATCCCATATGGCCACCAGTTCTAATCCTAGCAGTCCCACTTCCCATCCAACTCCCTGTTTGTGGCCTGGGAAAGCAATGAAGGGTAGCTCAAAGTCTTGGGACCCTGATCCATGTGGGAGACCCAGAAGAAGCTCCTGGCTCCTGGCTTTGGATCGGTGCTACTCCTGCCCTTTGCGGCCATTTGGGGAGTGACTCATCGGACAGATGATCTTCCTCTCTGTCTCTCCTCCTCTCTGTATATCTGACTTTCAATAGAAAATTAAAAAAAAAAATCTTTTAAAAAAGTGCACGGTGATATATGCTCTGAAAAGCCACAGGGATTTCAACATTCTTTGCACCAACATGTAGTTTTGAACTCTATTTTCTAAGAACTTTGTGAAGAACCTTTGTATCCACGTAGACTCTGCAGAGAAAAAGTTTTGAAATAAGTAACACATGTTTTATACTTCAGGAGGGAGAGAGGGAAGGGGGGAAGGGAGGGCAAGGCTTATCATTTGTATATCTAACTCACACAGCTTCAGTAGCCACATGTCAAAACCACCATTAAACCGCATCCAACATAAGAACCCCGTGAATCATGCCACATCACTGTTAGGAGAGATACTCCTGATTTTCACTCAAACATTATCCTTTCCAGAGATTCATCTCATTATGTGTCTCCTGAATCCTTTTGCCTCGTGACTGACTGGATATGATGTCTACATGAAAATAGGAACTTTTCAGAAAGCCTCCATTTCATCACATAAAACAATTAAGAAATGAGACAAACAACCCAAGCCTATTTCTCCTTTGGGTCCAGTCAGGTCTAGTATCAAGTCATGCACAGAATGCTCTAAAAATAACCCCTCCCCACCCCAGAGTCTGTTACCCAGTTGGGGAGCTTGCAAACACTCACATAGGAACCACGGCAGAGTCACAAATCCCATGAGGCTAAACGAGAAGGAACTCAATGACAACTTTCCACAGAACATGCAAAAATGTCATAGAACAGAAACAAACAAACAAAAAAATAGGGTCCAATTTTGTTTGTTTGGTAACAAGAAAGGCTGAGAGTAAGATTTCCAAGACAGGCTCACACAGCAGGCTGTTAACTTGTCAACAAAAGGGAACAGGAAGAGAGGCAACCATTAGCAGAACATTCAAGAAACTATTATGTCAGTAACTTTCAAAATTACCTACAAACCACTCTAGCAAAGGCATTTTGGACTCTACTCAGCATTGTGCCACCGAAAATTCTCATTTTCCAAGGTGAGAATTTAGCCTTTGCTTGCTATGCTAGATTTCATCTCCAGTGTCATTTCATCTTTTAACAAATCTAAGTTGTGGCCAACTGAGCTAATTTTGTGACCCATTCATGGGTTCTTAGTAACAGGATGAAAAACACTGCCTTTGATAGGGAATAAGAACACCTGTGATAGCAATTGGTAAATAGTCTATCTGAAGAAAGAGAGGCATATTTGTAAAGATAGCATCAGAGGGGCCAGGCCTATGGTCCACAGGTTAAACTGCCACCTGCTATGACATCCCATGTGAGTGCCAATTCAAGTCTAACTGCTCCACCTCCAAACCTGCTAAAGTATCCCTGAAAACTACAGAAGATGGTCCAAGTCCTTGGGCCCCGCCATTCACGTGGGAACCTGGCACGTAGTTCCTGGGTCTTGGCTTAGGCCCAACTCTGGCCATGCTGGCCACTTGGAAGTGAACAAGCAGATGGAAGATCTATCTTTCTATCATTCTGCCTTTCAGATAAATACTTTTTTAAAAATAAGAGGATCAGAAAATCACCTGTGCATGTATATATGATTATGTGCTAGAGGCAGAAAAGTTCAAGGGAAGTGTTAGTGAAAGAAAACCTTCCATGTGTACTTCCACCTCTGGAAGGCTAGGAGAAAGCATTCAAGGACAGCCTGGCCCAGCGGCTCTGCAGAGGGTGAACTAGGATGTCAGCCTGTGGGGCTGTCAGCATGCACTTGGAGAGCCAGCGTGACTACTGAAGCATCAACATTATAAATACAGTGAGGACCTGGGTGACCGTGGTCAGAGAAAGGAAGCGGGGCTTTACAATGGAAACAGACAACATGAACAACAGATCATCAGAGCAATGATGCGGCTGTGAAACAGAAGGGGGCAAGCTCATCAAGCCATTCCATCAACACACTGGTCCTGTCTGACCTACTTCTTCCTTCAGCAAGCTGGAATGCATCATGGGTAACTATGACAGTAGCCAGAGATCTCTGTCCCAGGCCCAACACATTCAGACGTGGAGCCATCGGAAGGGTTAACTATGCATCTGTCCATTCTACCCCCAGGGAATCAGACGATGTACGAGCCACTGGTTACACCAAGTTCATGAAGACTGTCCTTGCCATTAAGAAACATAGTTGAAGATTTATTTTTTTTATTATTTTTTCATTGGAAAGGCGGATATACAGAGAGGAGAGACAGAGAAGAAGATCTTCCGTCCGATGATTCACTCCCCAAGTGAGCGCAACGGGCCGATACTATGCCGATCCGAAGCCAGGAGCCTCTTCCGGGTCTCCCACATGGGTGCAGGTTCCCAAAGCTTTGGGCCATCCTCGACTGCTTTCCCAGGCCACAGGCAGGGAGCTGGAAGGGAAGCGGGGCTGCCGGGATTAGAACCGGCGCCCATATGGGATCCCGGGCGTGCCAAATAAATAAATGAGGTGGTAGTAAGTGAGCACGGTGGGGACACAGTGCAACACCAAGTGCTACAGAAACACAGAAGACAATGTGTGTAGCCTGCCAGGATGACCAAGGCATTCAGGAGGGGCAGGAGGGGGACAGCTCTTCCATGGGAGGCGAGAGCATCTGCCAGGTGGTAAAGACAGCCAGTGCGTGGTGTGCAGGAGGGGGAACATACACCATGAGGTCAGCCAACAAGGACTGGGGACAACCAAGAGGGTGTCAGAAAGAAGGGTGGGAAGAAGATGCTGGTGGAAGAGAAGGCAGAGATAGGTTTGTAGGCATCCTGTAGGCAGAAATGACAAGGACAAGTTGCATGAGGTCAGCCAACAAGGACTGGGGACAACCAAGAGGGTGTCAGAAAGAAGGGTGGGAAGAAGATGCTGGTGGAAGAGAAGGCAGAGATAGGTTTGTAGGCATCCTGTAGGCAGAAATGACAAGGACAAGTTGTAACTCCAACATAATAGGAAGCTAGACACTCCGAAGTTAGGAAACAGTTCATACCAGCAGTGATCTCTCAGAAACCATCCAGCGAGAGGCGAGAAGCCAGGAAGCGAGGGCACTTGAGAAAGAGCCTGCTGCCACAGCACAGACGGGTACAAAGCATGGGAGCAGGTGCAGCCACTCCACAGACAAAATGAGAGATCTTTGTGGCTAACCAGAGGGAGGGTGCTTAACCCAAAGCTTAATGCATTCAAACGCTTACCTGGGGAGAGCAGGGTGGTTTCAGAGGCAAGATAAGAAAAACTGTTCCCCAACAGGTTGAACTGAAAATGCCTATAGAATGCTCTGAAGGATTTATTGGGAAAACAGGAGAGAAATCTAAAGGAAGTGACACATTCTGGGACTACAATATTGAGCGATAAGCAAAATGGAAGCAGACAAAGAAGCTACTAACTCTTAAACACCAACCAAACCAAAACGTGGATGAGAAATAGGATCAAGTGGTCTTCAAGAGCAAGATGAAGTGACACAGGCGCACTGAGCAGCACGCTGAGCACATCTGTCTTTCCCGGTTGCTACACGTGTTTTAGAACTGAGCAGCTATCACCTAAACACACAGTCATAAAAGTGAAGGCGGTTCAAGAAGGGAAAATTGATGGGTTGCCAGTTCATTGGATGCTCTTGAACAGGAATCAGGCAAAGTCCCAAGAAAGGTGATGTAATTAAACTAGCATGACACACGAGCAGAAACACCTTGTTCTGTATGCGGATGTCTGACAGATAGACCCCAGTGTCTCCATAGACAGCAGCTGTTCTGATCACAGGAGATCACGAAGCTGTGCCAAATGCTGCTTCATTGCAAAGCACGTCACGAGGAGATCACGTGCTAGGAGAGTGTCCCTGCACCTCTCGGGGAGCTCTCAAGAATCTGTGTCCCACCACTCCTCCTCCGTAGGCTGTCCTGATGCTTCTCCAAAAAACAAAAATAAAAATGCTGCCGATTTCGAGAGGTGGGCTAGCCTTCATTTGTGCTGGTATCTGTAACGAGGCCAAAGTCTCAACACCACACCCGATCAAAGTTCTGGTGCTCATTTCGATCTGGATCTGGATCTGACATCTGCTTCTGTTGTCAGTGTCTTCAAAACTTTGAAAATCAACATTTCTGTCCCAGCCCTTGCTCCTTATTGACTAAAATTTGTTTGGGAATGTGAGGGTATTTTCAAAAAACAAATGCAAAATGATAATTAAAGAGATGTTTATCTTTTTATAATGAACCATCTGGGAATTCATGAATAGTTTTTCCTAACTCTGTACTTCTTTCCCTTGGGGGAGGTGTACTGTGGGAATATGTAGAAAGTAAAATGGTGTGGTTAACACATGCCTTCTTCCATGACCACCGAAGGACGCAGGAAAAAAACAACCACAGCAAGCAAGCTCACCAGGTTCCGTACAATCCCCTGACAACCAGCTGCCAAGACCCACACTTAACAGAGCGACTTTTAAAGATACTCATAATTTAGGCTTTCTTGATCTTAACTGATTAATGTGAGGAACATATTCCACCTTAACTGCTGCTCAGAATCCCTTTAAATTACCACAGATCGGCAATCTGTCATCAGCAAATACACTTATGTCAAATGCCCCGATAATGAGCTATCACGTCTTCCAACATTTTCTTCCATTACCTAACCAGGAGATTTAAACAACACCCCTAACCGTCAGAGAGGAGAGTAAATGAAATATTGAATCTGGGTTTAAATGAGCCAACCCCAGCCTGAACAGTAGGGGGGGAAGGAAAGTATAAATTGAGAAAAGAATTACCTATTCATCTTCATCAATAGTTGACACCATCATCATTGGGCCTCTAAAAAGGGGGGGCGGAGGATATTTTAATTTGCTGGGAAGAATACATACATCTCTTCAGGGAGGAGATTTGGGGATCTGACCATGAATAATAATGAGATATGCAGAGTTTTCTTCATATGTAAAATGTAACTCCAGTCCTTCAATCCAAATGAGATTCTAAGTTGCAGAGGGAGGGCAGGGGGTTCCATTTATTTATTCAAGACCATGTAGGCAAGCTTCATCCATATCAACCAGCACTACACTTCCTCTCACTCAAATTAACATGAAGACAAAAGGAAAAAAAAGACAACATTCCCATTTGTATTGGCCAGCTTGTAGCAACAACCCCAAGTTCAAAGAACAGCCCCTGTTCATGAAGCTGCTCACGGCCCTGCCTCAATGCTCCACCGCAGGAGCTTCGGGTACCCACTACCAGAGGCCTCTCATCATCCCCCCCACACCTTCGGGAAACGCAAACCCTTTCCATGGCATCCGTGTCTTGCAATGAATCGTTCAGCCTCATGTCAAGGTTCGAACCCAAGCATTTATCAATTTTAACTAAGTTCTGATACCTATTATTGGCTATGAACAATGACAGTATGTTTCTGAGCCCATTCTTTCTCCTATGCACCTCAGAAAGCTGAGAGAAAGCAATGATACCTCTGACCTTCTGTGGCTTCCCAATCACTCCTGCTTCCCACAAAGGGGAAAAACAATCCCGGAGAGTCCAGGAATATTATGCAAGTCAGGTAGACCAAATGAGAATCTGGGTAACGCAGACTTACAAAGAGGCCCTCAATATGCAGCACTGAAGTGATGTATAAATCAATAGCAAATGATTAAAACACTGCTCTATGAATGGCCTGCATAGTTAATATGCATTTCATTATGGAAAAAAGAATGCAGTAGTCAGACCAAGTGCTTGGGCAAGCAGTATAACAGAAGCAAAACATGTACCAAGCTATCTGAATATAAAGAATATCAAGGAATAGGTTTCATTAACACGATCATCTTTAATTTCACTTAAATTCCATTTCAAATATTTCATTTGGAATTTAAATGTTCACATCAACAGACATACACACACCTACGTATACCCTGGTTTCTTATCTACCTCATCATTTTACAGATAGTCCCCCAATTCAAAGCATCAATTAAAAATCACAGTATTCACACACAGATTCCAGCACAAAAATATCTTGAGCTAAATATCCCTACTTGCGAGACCATGACACTCATGGGAATAAAACACATTCTTATCCTTCTTTCTAACTGGATCAATTCAGTGCTGTTGCACTTCCCACTCCCGCCCTCCCTTTTTCTAGAAAAGAAGTTTAAGAGCTACATATTGTGTGGTTTGACTTCTATTATCTTCCTTGGAAATAAAGCATTGTGCTTACAAAACAGAGCAAGAAGGCCTGGGGAGTGGATGGCATTCAAGAACTCCAGAAGTTCAAGAACATTCATCAATCCTAGCTCAAGTCAATGTCCCCTCCTCTAGACACAAATACAAGGCCCTGACCTTTGGAGCCACCTGCTGGTGTCAAGAAAGCCATGAGGGCTTTTGCTAAAAGTCTCTTGGCATGTCCTTCCCAAAGAAAATAGTCTTTGCTTTCATTTTCCACATTTTAACCACAGCGAACATGGAAGTTGATCCCAACACAATTCACCTGAGGTTCATAACCTTTGTTGCCAGTGACGTCTTTGAGCTAAATACTAACTTCCTCTATTCAGAAGAAATTAATCCTTTACAGACATGACTTTCCCATCATTCAAAGAAATCTCAAAAAAGGGTTAAATGGAGTCATCTGGAATGCACCAGAATTGTACCACGCAAAGAGGGATGATAACTCTAAGTTCATGTCACAGACGGGTCAGTCAGTGCTGCTGACGAGCTTTGTGAATCCTCTGCAAATTCAGGGTGTGCCTGCTATTCCACAGAAGCCAGCCACAAAACTATCTACATTTGGATGTATTCTCACGCCTTTCTGCATCCCAGGACATCTTTATTTTTCATGGCAATTTTTACACTTCAGCATACACCAACAGAAGAATTTTAATCCTAGCTCATTTGGGCCTGGCACAACAGTTCCATCAGCTAATCCTCCCCTTCAAGTGTCAGGATTCCCATATGGATGCCAGTTCATGTTCTGGTTTGCTGCTCCACTTCCCACCCAGCTCCCTCCTTATGGCCTAGAAAAGCAACAGAGGATGATCCAAAACCTTGGAATCTTGCACTCATGTGGGAGACCTGGAAGAAGCTCCTGGCTCCTGGCTTTGGATTGGCTCAGCTCTGGCCACTGCAGCCCTTTGGGCAGTGAGCCAGTGAATGAAAGACCTTTCTCTCTATGAATCTGCCTTTCCAATAAAAAAAAAATTTTAATGAACCTTGAAAACATTCAACATCTCTCCCAGTGCAAAATAAAGTTGCTCAATAATTTAGTTATAAGAAGACAATAATGATTCATTCATTTTCAATGTTTGCTACGCTTCACAAAACCTACAAACCAAACAGATGATTATATCTCCTGTTTTATTCTGAAAAGACCTAAGTCTTTGGTCAGAGGAGACCACAACAGTTCCCAGTGAGAACCCAACCCAGACTGCTACTCTGTCCTGGAGCCCCCACAGACACTCTCAAGAACAAGCCAAGTGAAAACGGTCTTTAACGGTGACCCTTGACCTTGGGAACACCACCAAGGAGTCTTCAGCTCTAGATAAGGAGAATGTGAACTCATTCCTGGCACCCCAATGTTTGTCTATATTCAGAGGAATGCAGACAATTCAGCAGCATAAGGAAGACACAGACTGGCACTTGCTCTTCTCCTCTCCAAATCCCTCCCAAATCATCTACAGGAGTGCCAGCAGGACTAACAACCCTACTGGTAGAGATATCAACTGGGAATGAAACCCAGGTTGCCCGGGAAGGTGGCAAGAATTGAACTGCTTGAGCCATCAACATTACTCGTCAGGGTCTAGCATTAGAGGGAAGTTGGAGTCATGAGCTAGAGTTGGGACTCCAACCTAGACACTCGGATGTGGGACACAGGTCCCTGAACCACTAGGCTAAATGCCCACTCCAGCATGTGACACTATCACTGCGCTGTGTGACCTTTGGTTGGCTGGTCAAGCATGTGGCACGGTACCTTGTCCAAAAAACATTTCCGTAGTACACTCAATTCAGAAGCAATTCTTTGTATTTCCCGCTCTCTCCTCTACTGTGTGTGGAAGGTATCCAGAGAGAAGGAGTCATAAAGAAACTGAGAAAGATGAAGCTCCTTGGCCAGAGATGCGCAGCTGAAGAAGCCAGAGCCAATGGCGTTTACCCTGTTGGTCATGACCCATGGGTAGAAGAGTTCAGTCAGTTCTTGGCAGTACTTTAAAAAAACTGAAACAAAATAGAAATCAAAGTGTCGTGGTGTGTACACCCAGGAAGGTAAAACACTGTGCAGCAACATCTCTTTAATGCAGTTATGCATATGCCAGTAGTATGTGTGTCCAGCTATAATCTAAAATGTATTTTTACATTTTAAAAAATGTCATGCAGTACTTGACACAGCTGTTATGGTGTCATTTCATCCCATGATAGAGTGCCTCGGTTCAGATCCTGGCTCTTTTGTCATCTCCAGCTTTGGAATACATGTGCCCTGGAAGGCGGGAGGTGATGGTGCAAATAGCTGGGGAAATGTCACACGCACAAGAGACACGAATTGGCTACTGCAGATATGGGGAGTGAATCTTTATGGAAGATCAATTTCTCTCTCTGTTGGAAAAAAAAAAGTGACTTGATTCCTCCTCTGACCTTCACCCTGGTATGCCACTAGCTGCCTCTGTCAAGGTCACCTTCCTGAATCCATGCCAGCCTCTCTGCTTCCCTTACTGTTCACACACTTCCCGGGAAGGCCAGTTTCTCTCACCACCAGCTTCCACTCTGATCTCCAGGACAGCAGCATGCCCCCTTCAACTTAGACAGCCTCTGCCAGAAGGACCAATCCAAGACAGATCCCTAGCAATCCCCAAGCTGCAGGCTTTAGTGCTTGCAGAATCAAACCGAAGTGGCCAGGACGGCACAGCACCTGCTCAGAGCCCACAGGGAGCACCTGTACATTCATCTCCGAGGTCGCCCACTCCCCTTCGCTGCTCAGCTGGGGCTCTCCGAACGCTCCTGGACATCCCCATGACACTGGTACGAGCGTGTTCTCCTGTGGTCACACACAAGCCAGTCTCTTTTCCTCCAGTGTCTTTCTGCAACCTTGGAATGCACTCCTAGCTCCCAGCTTACCCCATATCTGCCTCTCTCTGTAATCTTACCCCTGGGAAATGAAATTACCTGTTTACTTGCAACTTCTATTAGACAACAGGGTTTTTATCTAATTCCTCCAGGCCTTTACTCGAATGTCACCTCAGTGAGACCTTCCCTGCTTTCCCCTGACCATCTCATCTGGATTTTAAACCTATCACGGTCATCCTGTCCCACTGCAAGCTCCTGACACTGGTTTCATCTTGCTTTTTTCACTCATCATGAACTAATGTGCATGCACACATTTACACAGACACATCAGCAAATACACAAGTATGTGTACACATTTTTAAACGTCTAATTTTCGTCTACCTTCACAGTCACGAATGCCAGGTGCTTTTTTCTCTTCCTTACTGCTAGTTTTCAATATCTGGCGAACAAAAAGGCTTTCAAAAGATACTCGCTTAATGAACAAATGAAAGAACACCATTAAGATCAGACGTGGAAACTAGCTCAACTTTAAGTGTCTGACTTGTATCGTAGGGCCAGTGCACAGTCCATACGCTGTACAGGTTTGCATTTTAGAAAAGGAAAACAACTTCCATGTGATACATTCTTGTGGGGAGCAGTGTGTCGGGAGCTGACCCCACATGTATGAGGGGCCACTGCAAGATGGCGGCTGGCCGAGGGCCAGGAGGCGGGATTTGTCCCGCCAGCAGATAAACAGGAAGTCACAGGGATAGGGTAGCGATTCCACCAGCCTATTAGGTAGTGCCCAGTGGACCCATGGGGAGAAGTGATTGGTGAAGAAATATATATAAGCAGCCCATTTTCAGCAATAAACTCTTTTTGTTCACCTGCCCCTTTTCGTTCATCTCTCCTTTCTTGTCTGCCTATTCGTTTGTGTGTGTTCGTGTGTGTTCAGTGTGTGTGTGTCGGTTGCAGTGGCGGTTCCAGGCCCTTGAGATTCCTTGTCATTTTAGTGTCGCCGCAGGACGGCGACATACTCTTGCTTGTTTGGGGGGCTTTTGTTTTTGTTTGCTTGTTTAGTTGTGTTTTTTTTTTCCTTCATATACTTCTCCTTCCAGGAGACACAAGACAGGAACAAACAAACAAACAAAACAAAAAGGCATCAGGCTGGATAGACTGGCAAGCTAAGACCGAAAGAGAAAGCAGAGGTTTAGAATATGATTTGCCTGTGGCCTGGGCAGGCCACCAAAGTGAAGAGATCTCATGTCCAGCTGTAAGTACTATTGAAAAAAGTCGTTCCTTTGTTTGACACAAGGGTCAAAAGGATAAGGAATCTAAATGGCTGTATTTTCGGGATACTCATCTTTGTTGATAAACCATTAAATCTCTGAAGGCAGCTGAAGCCAATGAATCGTCAGGCATCCTATCCTTTTTGGGAGAGAGATGGGTTTTCCTTGATAATAAATCATGGACATACTCAATATTAATGATCATTTTGAAAATCAAATCAAGAATGTATACAGAATGATAAAATATGCATATGTTCTTTAAGTTGAAAACTAATCTCACACATGGACTTCAGTAGTTTCCACTGGAACACAAATTTGTGAAGACTTCAAACTGAAAAATAAATGAAGTCTTTTTTTAAAAAAAACCTTCTTGTGACCCAGTAAAAATTATGATATAAAACTGACAGAAGTTTTAAGATGCATCTTAAAAAATACGGCCAGGAGAGACAGTAGTTCTTCAAAATGATAGGGTAGTATATTAAGAACAAAGTTGACTTGGCTGAAAAATAAGGAAATATTTTTAACACCTCCTCTTTCCCCCAAAAGGAATGGAACAATGAAGGAACAAATGGAAGGTGATGATCTACAGAGGAAAAACCCAATAAAGACACCAACTAGTAAGATTCCTTGAGCCAAGGTCCTTACAAATGTTCACCCATTAAAATGGCCCTACATGCTGGAACCCTGGAAGAGAGCACGATTCCAGAGGGTTCCACTTTGCTCAACACAGCACCCTGCTCCTGAGCAAAGGCAAGAATGACTCAAACCTAGATCCACGACTTGTCACAAGTAAGCAAAACCCTGCCTGCCAACTTGCTGTGTGTGACGACTTTCAAACTTGCCGTGACCGTGAAATTGTGCTTAATCAGGGTTAACGAGCCAGCAAACGAGACCCAGCCTGGTACTTCTTTGTAATGCATACTGTATAAGCGAATGTTTAACTCAACAATGTATAGCCAGAATATCAAGACTACTGTTACAAATGCTGTAAAAAGAAAAGGAAATATAGCAAACAGAGCTCTTTCCTCTGCCAGGAGGAAAATTAATACTTCTCTTCCTTAAATGGGCCAAGATACAATCACCATATTTGCTTGGAAAGAAAATGAGAATAATGCTACTGAAAGTGACAGATTTGTATTTTATAACCTTGAGTCAAACTTTCAAAATATCTCCATGTTTCCCTTCTGCCCACTATCCCCAGAAATATCCTAGCCATGGATTTGGCAAAGGTGGGTGCAGGAACAAGAAGATGTTCCAGGAGGTGCTGTAAAATCCACCATAGAGCACCATGTGCTCTCCAAAGTATTTCTACTTTTAAAAGGGGGAGAACAAATTAAGACATTGGATTCACAAGGCATAATTTGCCAGGGAAGGTGTCTGGTCCATCATTTAAGATGATGCCTAAGACGTCTACACCCATGTCGGAGTGCCAGGATTTGAGTCCCTTCTCTGCAACACATTCAGTCTCCTGCTAACACACATCCTGAGACACAGCAATCGATCATTCAGGAACCTGTGCCCCCACCATCCACGTAGGAAACACTAGGAGTTCCTAGCTCCTGCCTATGGGCTGGACCAGCCCTAATATTGCAGGCATTTGGAGAATTTTCTAGTAGATGCAAAAATATCTCTTTCTACCTCTCTATTTTGCAACAAAATTGCTTTAAATTTTATATACATATATGTGTATAACATATATATGTGTGTGTATATATATATAATTTGTTTTTAAGAAATGTGTTCTTTTCACTCAAATGAACTGGTTAAGTAAGAAAAACACTGTGGGGATCAGTTCAGTTGCACAGCACACTAACTCTCTACCCTATGGAGCTGGCATCCCATATGAATGCTGGTTTGTGTCCTGGCTGCTCCACTTCAGATCCAGCTTTCTGCCTGGGGCCTGGGAAAGCAGCAGAGCATGGCCCGAGCCCTTTAGACCTTGCACCCATGTAGGAGAATCAGAAAAAGTTCCTGGCTCCCAGCTTTGATTCAGCTCAACTCTGTCACCATAGCTGGATAGTGACCTAGCAGATGGAAGACCTAGCTTTCTCCCTCTCTCTGTAAAATCTGCCTGTCAGATACAAATAAATAAATCTTAACACCTGCTCCCCTACCAAAGGAATTCAGTATGTACAAATCTCTGATTAAAAGAGAAACCATCTATTTGAGATCTTTCCTCAAAAGGCACTCAAGGTAACATCTCCAAAGGTTCCTATTTTCCTAGATTCACAAAGTCCAGTGAAAGTTTCAAGTTTGCGAGAGGCAACAAACACTTCCTTTTGTGTACAAAGCTGCTTACTTCCATACGCAACATCAAACAAGAAACATAATTAGCACTTCTCTTATCTGTAAGGTTACGCCATTATTACAGAATCCTAACAAGGGTAAAGTCGGCAGCTCCACAGCCAAGCCTTCTCGTGCTATTCCAGTCCGCAGCACTGTCATTTCCACAGCAGTGAAACAAACACGGCTCTGGCCTATTTCTCCAGACATTCAGTAAGCTGAGTTTTCTAGGAGAGCTAGAGCCAGGGATCTATAACAGATGGCACCATGCTTAAGAAGAAACTTTGGGATGTAGGAATAAGGACAGTTGGAAACCCAGAACCTGTCCACTAACATTCTGGACAAGGGATTCCAAGAAGTCATATCCTAAAGGAGCAATTATTCCCACGCCCTCTATAGTACAAGGAGGCTGGAAACATGTGACAGAACCAGGAAGAACCCACAAGAAGGAATGGGCAGAAGCATAGCCATACATTTAGTTATGGCACTATTCCTCTTACTGACACTCAGAGATGGGAATGGTGGAAAGTTGCTTCAGAAGTTCACCTCTGATCCTGGCACAGTAGCCTAGTGGTTAAAGTCCTCCCCTTTCCTGTGCCAGGATTCCATTTGGGCGCCAACTAATTTTGGCAGTCCCATTTTCCATCCAGCTCCCTACTTGTGTCCTGGGAAATCAGTTGAGGATGGCCCAAAGATTGGGATCCTGCACCCAAGTGGGAGACCCAGAAGAGGCCCTGAGCTCCTGGCTTCGGACTGTTGCAGCTCCAGCCATTGTGACCACTTGGAGAGTGAATCATTAGACAAAAAAAAATATTCCTCTCTGTCTCTCCTCTTCTCCATGTATCTGACTTTCCAAAGCAAATAAATGAATCTTAAAAAAAAAAAAAAAAGAATTTCACCACCAACCTGACTTCAGCACATCCTTTTCTGCCCCAGGCCTGGATGTTAGACAGAAAGGTCCCTCACTGCCCTGGATGCTGCTTCCTCAGGGCCCATCCTTCTGCATCCAGAAACAGACCAGAGGGCCCAGAAAACTATTTCAAAACCAAGTTCATTTGGATCCCGAACATCGACTTTCCTGAGCTGCGGCCAACATGGCTTCCATTTGCTCAGCTGCTTGGCAAACAGTCAATGGTTTTCCTCCACGTACCAGCTACTATTGTGCATGTGTGGAACACATCAGTGAAAAACCAGAGATCCCAGTCTTCCTGAAGTTCACATTCTTCTTTTTTAATGGGAATGTCCTTTTTTCTTTTCTTTTTCTTATATTATTTTTTGTTTATAAAGTGAACACATTTCATGTATTTCATGATTTAAGATCAAAATGTTACCTGCCCCCTCCCCCTTACCCATGTTCACACCCTCCTTCCTTGTTAAATTCCTTTTTTGGTGGCGGGTTAAGCTTGTGATTATGACATCAACTGAAATTATGTCACTGAAGATTACATTGCAATGAGGGAAGCAGAGAGTCAACAAACAGAACATGTGATACCGTTTGGCAGGCAACCAACAACGCTGGATGAAGGGCAGACATTTTCTGCAGCAGGCTACACTGTGGGCTGAGATGTGCACATTCCAGGACTGCCTGGTCTGCGTAGTCAAGCTTCTGCTCTGGCTTCTTGCTAATGCACATCTTAGCTGACTGTAGATAATAACCCAATTCCTTGGGTCCAGCAAAACGGCCTAATGGCTAAAGTCCTCACCTTGAATGTTCCAAAATCCCATATGGGTGCCAGTTCTAATCCCAGCAGCCCTGCTTCCCATCCAGCTCTCTGCTTGTAGCCTGGGAAAGCAACTGAGGACAGCCCAAAGTCTTGGGACCCTGCACCCCCATGGGAGACTTGGAAGAAGCTCCTGGCTCCTGGCTTCAGACGGGCTAAGCTCCGGCCACTGCAATCTCTTTGGCAGTGAAATATCGGATGGAAGATCTTCCTCTGTCTTTTCTCTTCTCTGTATATCTGCCTTTCCAATAAAAGTAAATAAATCTTTTTTTAAAAAATTCTAATTCCTTGAGTCTCTGCCACCCATTCGGAAGATTTAGAAGGAGTTCCAGACTCATGATGTGGGCCCGGCCCAGCCCAGGCTTATTAAAGGTATGTGGAGAGTGAGCCAGCAGATGGAAATATTTTTATCTCTCTCTTCCTTTCAAATACAGGAAAAACAAGCTTGTTAAAGTGCTATATTTAAAACTATACTGCCAAGTAAAAAGATTGGAATCAAGGGCCATGGTTGAATACAACGGTTAAGGGCAAGCCTCAACATTCGATGAAGATGGAACGAGGTAGAGGGAACAGGCCTCCTAAATATCAAAGAAAGCATTTCTAGAAAGGTGCTTGAAGCAGCCATGAGATCACAGTATGTCTGGCCCATCCCAAGAACACAAGGAAGCCACACGGCTGGACTGCAGGCAGGCAGAGATGAGCAGGAGCTTGGAAAGGACTGAGGAGGAGTAGGTGAAGGCCTGTGTGAGGACTTCGGCTTCTACTCTGAGCACAAAGTCTAACAAGTGCAGAGTTCTGAGCAACAGAGGGATCTGGCTGACATTTTCCAAGGATCCCTCTGGCTGCTGGGCCTGGCACAGAACATGAGGCAGGGCAGTGATGCAGACTGCAACAGTGCAGGCTGAGCATCTTGCATGCAAAAAGCCAAGAGCCAAAATCTGAACCTCTGAGCAAAGACACAAGACAGTATGTGCAAAATCTCCCATTGCACCTTCGTGTGACAGGTGCACTACGAGTACTGCATGCAATCTCCCTGGGCTGTGTGTAAAGCTGTGTGATGTATAAGTGAATTTCCTGTTTAGATTTGTGTTCTATTTCTTTAAAAAAAAAAAAGATTTATTTATTTTTATTGCAAAGTCAGATATACAGAGAGAAGGAGAAACAGAGAGGAAGATCTTACCTCCGATGATTCACTTCCCAAGTGGCCACAAAAGCCAGAGCTGAGCTAATCTGAAACCAGGACTTACGAGCTTCCTCCAGGTCTCCCACACAGGGGCAGGGTCCCAAAATTTTAGGCCGTCCTCGACTGCTTTCCCAAGCCACAAGCAGGGAGCTGGATGGGAAACAGGGCTGCTGGGATTAGAACTAGTGCCCATATGGGATCCCAGCATGTGCAAGGTGAGGATTTTAGCTGCTAGGCTACCAAGCCAGGTCCTACGTGTTCCATTTCTAAGATACACTATCATATATATACACAAATATCTTGAATTTCTTTTTAAAATCCCACATCAGAAAGACTCCTGGTCCCAGGTATTCTGGATAGGGGTATTGAGCCTGGGCTTGCTGAATGACAGAAGTTATAATGTAGATCAGGGTAGCAGCAATGGAGGAACTGAAAGTAATCTAAAGATAAAACAAAAAAATTGCCCAATAGTCAGGATACAGAGTTTGAGAAACTTAAAAAATCCAGGGTGATTTCACTGTAGCCTGAAAAACTGAAAGAAGAAGCAGGCTTTGGAATGGAAGAGAAGAGAACAGCATTGGAAAGCAGATGAAGGTTCAGTTCAGGACACTCTAAACTTCAAGACACTTATTAGGCATTAACAGGGATAGCAAGTCACAGAATATGCTCATGTGAAGGTTGGCAAAGAGGTCAAGGTTAAAAACATAAGTTTGAAGGTCATGAATAGAGAGTGGCAGTCATTGTACAGATAAGAGCACAGGTGCCTGGGAAAAATTTAGGCAGCAGGTCTGAGCACCAGACTGTAGGACTGGCCAACATCAAAGAGGCAGAGGAGAGAAAAGGTAGAAAAGAGGAGAGTGGAAAGGGGTAGCCAGTGAGTCAGGAGAACTACTAAGAGTTTGAGAGGCTCCTGCAGGCAAAGTGAGGGCATCGCATTCCAATGTCCAGTGAAGGTCACTTACGGGCAACTTTGACAAGAGCAATCTCCATGGAGTGAGGGGAATGAAAGTCCCATTGACTGGGTTCAAGAGGTACCAGGAGCTACTAGGGGAGGATGCATTTGAAGCAGGGAGTAGGAGGAATTCTGCAAAGTATGGGAACCTAGTGGAAACCAGAAGGCCAGTGGGAGCTGGGCTGAAACAGCTTGCTTCTGTGTGGACAGGAGGACCTAGCAGAGGGAGGGGATTGTTGGGGTGGAGGCACACAGGACTGGCTCTAGGAAGGAGCATGCATGGTTACCCATGGCAACCAGCACAAGAGAGGTGTTGGAACAGAGAGACTGGCAGTGGGCAGATCATGTGAGGAAGCCTCTGGAAGCTTTCTTCTGGTTCAGTTTTCTCACCAATGGAGGAACTCAGTTCAACAGCTAAGGGTAAAGACAGACGGAGAGATGCTTTCAGTTTGAGCAGAAAGGAGAAAATAAGAAGTCACCTTGAATAAGGTAGGAAAAAGTCAGTATAAGATTATTAAATAAGGGTCCAGCACGATAGCATAGTGGTTAAAGTCCTTGCCTTGCACGCACTGGGATCCCATATGGGTGCCAGTTCTAATCCGGGCAGCCCCACGTCCCATCCAGCTCCCTGCTTGTGGCTTGGGAAAGCAGTTGAGGATGGCCCAAAGCCTTGGGACCCTGCACCCACGTGGGAGACCCAGAAGAGCTCCTGGTTCCTGGCTTTGGATCAGCTCAACTCTGGCTTTTGTGGCTGCTGGGGGAGTGAATCAACGGATGGAAGATCTTCCTCTCTGTCTCTTCTCCTCTCTGAATGTCTGCCTTTCCAATAAATAAATGCTAAAAATAAATAAATAAATAAATAAATAAAAGGAGGACTCCCAATGAAGTAGTTAAATATACCTTGACAGTATGAAAAGAGACTTTTTACCTTTGCCTATGTCTACAATGCCATGATACCCTTAAATAGCAGAATCTTAAACTGGTAACTGTTATTAAAGTATTATACTACTGTGATAGTATGCAGAAAAAATGACTGGAGGGAAAAGTGTGTAGGGAGGAAGTAGAGAGGGAAGGAGGAATCCCTAGACGTACAAAACAGCATCATGGAAACTAATAAAAAAAAAGAAAAGAAGAAATTCTAAACTAAATGTAAAATAAATATCAGATACAGTGACCGAGAGTATAACCAGCGTTAGACACCAAAATTTGCAACATATTCTTAAATCATTCCTGATAAAACTTTAGTAAGTTCACATTAAAAATATTGACAAGAAACCGTAACATGAAAAATAAGGAATTAAAAAAAATGAACTACAAGTCTGGAAAAATAGTTTTGCCACTAAGCTAGATCTTCCGGTGGATCTGAGATATTGATCACTTCCGCCTAAGCGATACGAGCCGCTCTATTATTACACTGCAACCTGGGTGTCTGTTCTCACCAGGGAATTTGACTTTCTGCTCTCCAGCGAGGTCATGCTCCCACGACTGTGATCCCTGATGTAAACTCAGGCAGTCTGATTACCAAACTGTCTGAAATAAAATACAAATTCTTTAGGGGAACAAGTCTGGTTTAACTGCATTTTTGCAAAACTATGTAATAGATCTTGATAGCTGCCCAAATGTCCATGAATTAAGAAAAACAAATTTGTAAAATACTGAATACTGGGGCCACAATGATTTTATTCTCTCTCATTTTGTAACCAATTTTAGATAATGGATAATTCACTAGGCATTTAGTCTTAATATTTACTCAGCTGTAGTTTACAAATAGGAAACTCTTCAGCTTAAGGAAAAGATAAAAACTTTAAAACTCTCATTTCTCTTTCCCAGCTTTTATCTCACTAGGATTTCCCATTGGGAAAAAAGCTCATTTGAAATTAAATGAGTGTTTGTTTCCTCCAAGTGGAATTGGTGAAATCTTTCCTAACTGCTTTTTGGTTCCAGAAGCCACCAAGCCCAAAGCTAGGATGCTTCGAAGCTGCTCCCAGACTACCATGATAGGTATATTCTCAAAATGTACATGTAAGTCAATCCCAAACCCATTCCTTTCCCTTCTGCAGTGCACCCCAACCATCCTGAAGCTCAGAGACTCACTGTTTCACTTCTGGAAAAGTCAGGAAATTAGATGATACTTCTTGGTACTTGGTGGTATAAAACTTGCCAAGAGAGGACAGAGTTCAAGACAGTTAAGGCACCAACACACAAAGTCATTATTATTAAAAACAATGCCAGGTTAAGCTTTCCAAACACTAAACTGTTCTGGAGAACAAGCCTGGAAGTGAAGCCAGAAGCTTAGGGAGTGACACTGCCGGTGCGTTACCAAGAGGAAGTCTGGTCTCCAATGCAGGATCTGAAACAGTAGGAAGGTTCAGGAAGAGTGCCAGTGCATTGTGGAAAGGGCACATTCAGACCTACACGGGGAAATCAGAATTTGCAGAAAATGCAAACACTGATATTAAACCCGGACGAGACCCCTATAATACATATCTGTAAAGCTGTCTGAAAGCCCTCAGGTTCCTCCCCAGGCTCTGTCCAGGAGACGGGGCAGCCGTGATTGCACCTCTCCACCTAGCCAGATTGAGTAGCCCTGGGTAAGCTGCCTTCCACCTGAGCCTCCATCCCCTCTCTTGTGAGTCCCCATGGGGGCACCTGCACTGCTTCCTGCATCTCTGAGTTGTCAGGGTGAGCAGATGCCAAAGGAGCACAAAATCTATGCACAGATACAAGAGACCAGTGTCTGACCCAACGGATAAGGAAATACTGTAACTCAGTAACTCGTGTTTCAAGGCAAGCTTTTTTAAAGCGCGCTTCCAAAACAAATTACACCTTCCAGCACGGCCTCCTTAGTTTTGTTTGTGCTCTATTTCCTAAGCAAAGCTAACCAAACACTGGTAGGGAATATATACAGTCAGTCGCCGTGTCTTGCACCACAGAAACCCGTGGACACTGAAGAGGCTTTGAAAGAAGCATTTTTTTTTTCAAAGTATACAGGATGTGAGCCACTGTGCAAGGGCCAAGAGCAACACTGTCAGGGCTTGAAATGTAGTCCCTGGGGTCCCAGCCAGGACACGGGGAGAGAGGTACTTTAGCAGCTGTAGAAGACGGGTGTGGGAGAGGGGACTGAAGTCACACGGCCTCCTTGTTTCACGAGGCAGTGAGCAGGGCCCTGTCTGTCCAGGCAAGACCAGACAGCTAATAGCTGAAACAAACCAGCCCTCGGTGGGGAGACATGACCGTCTAGTGACATGTAGTAAACGTGAGCCTCCAAGGAGACGAGATGCAGTCTCCACCAACACAAAACTGGGGCCAAGGCGGGAGGGGTCGGGGGAGACACCTAAGGCTGAAATGCCAGGAAGAACTTATTTTCCTAACATGGCGATCTAGCGAATGCTCAGCAACATCCCCAGGGAAATCGTCGCAAAATCAGGGTGGCGAGAGAAATTCATTTCTGAAAGCTTCTTTCCAACTTGGGAAATGCAGCCCTCTGCCTCCGTAATCTCCAGAAACCGCTTGGCTGCGGTGGGTGGATCCATACGTCAGAATTCATACAGAGGCTATGCTGCGCACCCACCAGAGGCTAGAAAACAGTCAAAACTCAGAGAGCCAACGAGTCTCGGCTTATGCATGCGCATAAGCTACCACTTCATAACAAAAATAACCACGTTGTCACTTATCTAGATAAGACAGTTATTTAAAGAAGAAACATTTGAACAAAAACCCAGAGAAATGGGCTTCGTTCCTATCCCCTCCACGCTTCGTAGAGAAGGGATGCTAGCACCTTGATCCTCTAAAGCCCTTGGTGTCGCACAGCTTCCTGCCTCAGCAGGCTAAGTCCTCTAAGTTCAATTCCAAATCCTCAGCTGCCAGGGTCCAGCTCAGGCCTAAGCCCCTGCTCCTTCAGCACTGCCTTCTCTCCACGGTCCACTGTGTCCTGGAAACCGATGACCCACCGGCTGAGCAGAGAGTGGCAGTTAGCCCCATGTAGAGGAGTTCCTTCCAGGGGAATTCTGCCCTTGTTGCCCATGAGACTCCTGCTTAGCACTGTGCTAAGCCTTGTGTTTGTTGAATGAATGTTCCTAATGCGAACTGAGTGGAAACAGAGAAGAAAAGGATTACAGAAACCATGAGAGATCATTACAAGGAACAGCACTGGCCACGAGACCCCAGGACGCTGCCCAGTGCAATTGAGGGGACGATCAGAAAAACAGAATGTAGCTGCCGTGTGTGTCACCGTTCCGCTCACAGCCCCGTGGAAGTGCTCCACGAACATCTCTGCTTCCCAGCTCATCCAGACAACTCTGAAATCAATGTTCTGCCACTACAAGTTGACACCTCGACTTATCCATGCCATACTTCATCAGCGGCAAAGGATCTGGTTTCTGACATTTTGTAAATACTGGCATTTTTAAAATGAAACTTTCATTCCGTCTTTTAAATGTATTCATTGTTATTTAAATATCACACTGACCCAGTGCCAAAAGCCATCTAAAAAATACACGAACAACCTTCTACTTACCATTTTAGTTTGGTTTCCTGCAATCTTTATGTCTATTTCATTTCCCTACATTATTATGTCCTAATAATTTTATGCCTTAAGGATTTTTCTTATTGATCACACTATCCTGCTTCTCTACCACAAAAAGCTATACAAATTATTATTTTTTTTTATTTCCAGCAACCAAAAGTATCTAACAGAATTTTCATCTGGATTCAATTATTACATCTATCAGGAGGAAGCAACTTAATGCACAAACTTATAATTTCATTAAAGTTAGAAAAACACATTAAAGGAAATTTGTATTGGAAATATTGATCTCAGTGAGAGGATATGGCTTATTTGTCAAATTGGCCAAAACTTGATAATAAAGAGGTTTTGTTGTTGGGCTAAGAAATGTTTCAGAAGCAATTTTACTTCATTGCTTTAAAATATAAAGTAAAAAAAGCACTTTGCTCATTAGTTCAAAGAAATGGAAAGAGTTGTCACAGCAGGTACTTATACCCCTCAGATCCCCAATCATTGAGCAACTCACATGATCGTCGGCATCCACTGGCAACTGTTTGGGGTCATCTTCGGCTCTGATTTCCAAAGTCACCTGATTTCTATAAGGATCAATTTCCAAGCCATTACTCATTCCCTTTCTTAACACCACAGCCTGTCTCTGCATCTGGCAGTTGGGTTTGGCAGTGGATTTATTTCCTGCGGCTTCAGGCTAAGATAAGATCTGGAAGAGGTAAATTGAGGCAATCCTTTAGCAGAAGTATGCTCCTGGAAGGGGACACTTTAGGGAAGAACAGAAAGCGTTGTATTCTCATAACCCTTGATGGACCTAGCACCTCTTAAAGAGCCAAGGAGGTCACTTACAACCAACATCTGTAGATTTGGAGGGCAAGTGTGCTAGACAAGGCCCTTAACTAGGAGAAGCAGTTTCAGCAACTAATCAAAGGCAAGACAGACAGACTGAAAAAGCCATCCTGAAAATGGGATGTCACTGCCAACCATGGAATGACCTAGAAGGCACAAGAAACCCAGCAGAGATGTGGATAGGACCCCGCCACAAAGCAGACCAAAGTGCTTCTCCCCGACCAGATGTGAGCAGGCACTCACACTCAGCTAGTGGCAAAGCTAACAAGTGCCATCGAAAAAGTAGAATTAAAAACAAAAACACAGGTAAAGATCCACCACAAAAGCAACAAAGGAAGCAGCTTTCAGCATCTTACAGTTCAAGGTTACATTCAAGAAAATGCAGAGAACTGCTTTCAGAGGGAGTGTCCTGCCTGCCAAGGGCAAGTGCAGGAGTGAGGCGCGGTGTGCAGCAAGCAGAGACAGCGGGCGGTGATTAAGCGCTATGCCACAGGAGTAACCCAGGCCTGAAGTGGACACCAGCAAACCAACAAATGGCTCCTCATCTTTATGTTGTCTTCTCAAATAAGAGAACCACTCTCACTTCCTGAACTTTGGAAGCCAGGTATTCACACCTTCTCTAAGGCAGATGGTTTCAGCCAGCCAGCCAACATGGGCACAGGCAGGAACCAGCGGCTCCTGACGCCTTATAGGGCACCAGGGATGCAGCCATCTACAGCTTGTAATGGGCTTTTTCTGCACAGCTCTGGTAACTCATGTTCCACCTTGCATGTAAATATCTAGGAGACGACCAAGAAGCACAACTTGCATGCCTTAGGCTTATAGCCAGCAAGGCAGTCTTAAAAACACAGAATCAGAGTCCCATGGCTTCATTGTGAACGCCAGCCCACCCACTCACCAGCTGGATAAGTGACTTATACTAAGTTCTGTGCCTCAACTTTTCAAGTAGTAAAACAGAGAAGTGAAAGAACCTTCCTCATTGGTTTATTGTGACAACTAAATGAGTTGATACCAGGCTTGGATAAGAGTAGTAATCATTCGGGCTATGAGGACCATTGCCATCACAGATGCAGAACTAGAGCATCAAGGAGTGAGTGACCATCAGTCAGGTGTGACCTGGTTCTCCTTTCTAAGTCTTCAGGTCAGACCTTGGCTTTAATTTTCCATTGGCCTCACCATGGACAGTGGGTCAGGAACTACTGACAGAGAGTTTACAAATAAAAATATCATAATATGCCCCCAATAGGGTCATTGTTTGCCATGAGGTAGAAAGTTAGGAAATGCAAAATTAAAACTTAAAAATATTAGTCAAGAACTTGATTCCTTTGAAAAAGAAAGGCACAGGAAATGGAGGGTGGGGTGAGCAACTAAGACTTCCCAGCCTGAAGTATCAACTGGCTGATGTGCTCTGTCACCACAGTTAATCTCACAGCCAATATGACCCAACACAGGAAGAAGATGACGTCATCATGGCGTGCATGCTCATGGGTTTATCACACAGCTATTTGAACTTGCACAGTTTTGCCACTGTCAGTGTTCCCACTACTCATTCTGTGGCCCCAGCCTCTCCTCTCTAGTTCCACCCACACTGATCAATGTGTAGGCAGGAAAAGGATACAGCTGCTTCAGGCCCGAGCTCAGGTTGTGTGCTGTGACTCTCAAGAGCAGGGACACAATACAAACAAAAAATGGAAAGAGAGAATTAGAAAGTAGTAGCAGCAGCATACTCCCTCTGCTGTATGCTGGTTTAGAGTACCTACCAAGGTAGGGACAGGGAAACGTAGAGAAATGTAGATGGGAAAGTCACATCTGGACACATACTTCTGGACGAATCTCTCCTTCACTGTTCCCAGGTAGTATCAAGTATTTTTTATATCACAGACCTTAAGGTCCTTGTAAGGCAAATCAAGATTTTTAAAAGCTAGGTCTTGCTAAAGGAAAAGTAAATAGAAACAAACTTAGTCTATCCTTGGATCATTTTTATTACTCCATATTATGGAGAAAATGTTCAAAGATATGCCAATGTAAAAATTATCACAACTGTTCATTAGGTTTCTTTTATTTATTTATTGATTTTTGACAAAGATCGTCTGGAGCTATTCCTGAGTTACAGCTTATTCTAGCAAGTTCAAGGATCGTTCTTAAAACTTACTTCCTTGAGAACTCAAAGTTAAATCTAATGGGGAGACCAAGGCTGAGCAAGATGAAGCCAGACTGGCTTAAAATCTGTGACACACTTATCAGCAGTGAGGTTTCCCAAGAGGATTTGGTAGTTACCTAGCTCCTTGGATGAAACAAGCCTTTTTCCCTCCACAGTATCCCTTAGGACCTTTCTTCACATGAACACACTTAGCAAAGCCCTAGATTATATACCCTGGATCTCAAATGGGGACTAATGTTGGGTTTAAATCTAGGACAAAGCCGCCAGGTCCCAGTGTAACCACCACATGTCCTTCTAAGAAGGCGGCAAAAAGCAGACACTAGAGTGACGTCATCTTAGGACTACACGAGACAACACACAGCTACTAGATCCTGGAAAAGACAAGACAAACTTCTCTCTCAAAGCCTACGAAAGGAATGAATCCTGCCAAGGCCTTACTTTCAGGTCAAGGAAACAGACTAGCCCTCTGATTTCCATAACTACAAAAAAGTCATGTCTTCAACTCAGTAACTTTGTGACAATTGTTACAACAGGATACTAGGAAGATAATTGCATGATTATACAGAAAGGAGAAGGAACAGGGCACTGTGGCATAGCAGGTAACACCAAAACCTACAGTGCAGGCAGCCCATAACGGCACTGGTTCAAGTCCCAGCTGCTTTACTTCTGATCCAGCTCCCCACCAAGGGCCTGGAGAGCAGTGGATGACTAAAGTGTCTGTGTCCTTGCCACCTATCTGGGAGACCCAGATGAAGTTCCTGGCTCCTGGGGTGGACCTGGCCCAGCCTTGACTATCGAGTCCATCCAGGGAGTGAGTCAGAGGATGAACAATCCCGCACTGTATTTCAAATAAACTTCTAAAATTGAGAAGCACTGAACTAACTATTGTTGTACACAACAAGGTTGATTTTCACAAATACGTATTTTGAAAAATAAGATGAAACAGAAAACAAACTGCATGATAACATTCATTTGAAATTCAAAGACAGGCCAAATCAGTCCACCGTGTTAGAGGCTGGGACAGTGATGATCTCCAAGAGATAATGACTCGAAGGACGTAAGGACTCCTAGAACAAGAGTCTCTTCATTTGGAAGTTGATTACATGAATGCATTTATTTTAAGAAAATGTATCAAATTGTGCACACATATAATTTTCTCTATATGCTAATCATCAGTAAGCTTTTCTTAAAAAAAAATAAATCAAACCTATGTTGTTGTTTTCCTCTTTAATCCACAGTAGATCCAAGTGACTCATAAAACAACTCTCTCGGGGAAGCAACTTATGGAGCTGGGTGCAGTCTGGGACTTTGGTGGTTCTCACACGGCCAAAGAAAAAAGCAAAGAGGGCCCAGTGTGGCAGTCTAGCGGCTAAAGTCCTTGCCTTGAACATGCTGGGATCCCATATGGGCGCCGGTTCTGATCCCAACAACCCTGCTTCCCATCGAGCTCCCTGCCTGTGGCCTGAGAAAGCAGCTGACGACTGTCCAAAGCCCTGGGACCCTGCACCCACATGGGAAACCTGGAAGAGGCTCTTGACTTCAGATTGGCTCAGCTCCAGCTGTTGTGGTCACTGGGGGAGTGAATCATCAGATGGAAGCTCTTTCTCTATGTCTCTCCTCCTCTCTGTATATCTGACTTTCTAATAAAAATAAATAAATCTTTAAAAAAAAAAAAGAGAGAGAGCAAAGCAAAGAGAAGGCGAAAGTTCACAGCACCAGCAGTTAGTCCACAGGAAGCAGCAAGAACTAGATCTCTGATGAACAATCAATGCTTCTAACAAAAGGAAAAAGACACTCTTTTAAAAAAGACATTTAGGGCCCGGCGCAATGGCGCAAGTGGTTAAGTCCTCGCCTTGTACGCCCGGGATCCCATATGGGCGCCGGTTCTATCCCAGCAGCCCCGCTTCCCATCCTGCTCCCTGCCTGTGGCCCGAGAAAGCAGTCGAGGATGGCCCAAAGCTTTGGGACCCTGCACCCGCATGGGAGACGCAGAAGAGTTTCCTGGCTTCGGATCAGCATGGCATCGGCCGTTACGCTCACTTAGGGAGTGACTCATCAGACGGAAGATCTTCCTCTCTGTCTCTCCTCTCTGTATATCTGCCTTTCCAATAAAAAAATAATACTAAAAATAAATCTTTAAAAAAAAAGACATTTATTTTTTATTGGAAAGGCAGATTTACAGAGAGAATGAGAGACAGAGCTTCACTCCCCAAGTGGCCACAATGGCTGCAGCTAAATCAGTCCGAAGCCAGGAGCCTCTTCCAGGTCTCACACATAGGAGCAGGGTCCCAAGGCTTTGGGCTGTCCTCAACTGCTTTCCCAGGCCACAAGCATGGAGCTGGATGGGAAGTGGAGCAGCCGAAACACAAATCAGTGCCCGTATGGGATCCTGGCATGTGCAAGGCTAGGATTTAGCCATTAAGCTATCACACTGGGCTCCAATTCTTCTAACACCACCACTAACAACAAAAAACAGAGTTCATAATCTAGAATTATTTTTTCCCTTCAAAATCCAATCTATTAGCTAACACTAACCTAAGTAGGAAAAGGATAAGGTAGAGAAGTCACTGTGAATCCACTGAGCTATGGAAGATACGCTTGTATCTGCAGTCCTACAGTTAAGAAATTTAAAAGAAAAGATAAATATTCACAGAGAGAAATCTCCACCCACTGAGCAAGGTCAAGATGCTACTACAGTGTATTTATCTCCTGTCCTTTTGTCCAGTAAGATAAACAGCTTCATATTTGGACCTTGACATGGCATGCATTATAAAACACACCACGTATGTTATAGGTAGAGTTTAAAATCAAACATAGAATTTTTCTCCCTCCAAGACAACGACCATTGCTTCCTGTGGCAAATCTGATCAAGATGAATTTGAATGCAGTCACAGAGTGCTAATCTGAAAATTTTCAAACTCCAGGCCTGGCACTGTGACCCAGCATGTTAAGCTGTCGTCTGTGACCCTGGCATCTCATGAAGACCAGTCTGGATCCCGATTACTCCATTTCAGACCCACCTTCCTGCAGATGCACCTGGGAAGGCAGCGAAAGATGGCCTAAGTATCTAGGAGTCTACACCCATGTGGGAGACCTGGCTGGAGCTCCAGGCTCCTGGCCTCAGCCTGACCTAGTCCCGATCATCAGCCATTTGGAGAGTGAACCAAGAGGTACAATATCTCTTTTTCTTTCCCTGTCTCTCCCTCTCACTGTGTCACTCTACCTTCCAAATAGATCTTCATAAGTAAAAATACAATAGAAGTTTCAAAAAAAATAAAATAATAACAAAATCAGAGAGAGAGAGAGAAAGAGAGAGAATGGACAGAGATGAAAGCAACTCAATTTGAGGTACCCAGGCAGGATCAAAGTGGAGAATTACAGAGGGCAGGCCTGAACTCAGAAAGGAAGGAGAGAGGCAAAGCAAACAGCATCTTCTTCCTTTTAAAGATGAGACTCCAGGGTGTGAGCTAACACAGAGGGCAAGTGGAACCCAGACACAGCCTGTCCAGCCACTAGCACAGCTCAGGGCTCCCCTGCCTGTGTGGCACCGCGTTCGGGGAGAGCACCTGCCTTCTCACGTTTATGGTCGCCTTACTGCAACACCCACACATGCAAAGGAGACCCAGAGGCAGAGGGAAGCCTTCAACCAGACTGGGGATTTTTTGGGGAGTGAAATAACATTAGTACTAATACGTGGTTATGGGTGTAAAGTTAAATTTACTGAACATGAAATTTGGATAGGAAATGAGTATTTTTCTATGTAAAGTTATAAAGCTTTATATAAAACTGTGTGATTTCCATATATATATGTATGTGTGTGTGTATATATAGGACATATATATAGGACATATATATGTATGATTTGTAACTACAGAACCAGAATGCCAATTTGGCCTTCAGCATTTATTTTGATATGCAGCGTTCCTGAATATAACATAATCAAACTAAAAGCATACAACCTCCAATGCCTTTAAGACAGAGCAGTGAAATTATAGCTTCAAAAACCTGAGAATTTTGAAAATCTGAAGCAAAGCAGTCACAACTGCTAAATCTGGATACATCATTTTCAAAGGAGGCAAAATGAAAGAATGTCACGAAATTTCTATAAGACAGTTCCCTGCAAGAAAATGTTTTGGTCATTTCTGGAAGAAAGTAACAGATATCAAAGTAAAAGCCCTCTGAGTACAAAAACCAGCTGAACTCTTAGTAGAGGAAAGTTTATGTTTTCTGCCTACATAGAACATTATTCTCTCAATATGAACTCTTAGTATCTATCCCCTTTTCTTATTTTAGGGAAAAAATTTAATGCTATTTTTTCCTCAATCATTTATATTTTTAGAAATATTGCCACTATTCCAGGAAGTAAATCCACATGGTCAAGCACAATCTGTGGCAAAATGAAACTCAGGCTTTGTGGATGGCACTGTTTTACACGACTCAGGATTGCTGGGTGGGATTACAGCAGCTTGCTCATCCAAACAGCCAAAGTCATTCCAACACAGCCAAACGTACAGCTCATGATCACCAGCAGCAGACGAATGTCTGACATTCCAAACAGAACACAACAGACTAAGGGAAGACAAAGTAGGATGCCAACGGCAAGTGTGATCCTGACCTGGAGGTCAGGGCCATCTGCCCAGGCACTCTGCATGCAGGACAGGCACAGAGAAGGCAACCAAAGCTCAGTCTATGGGGCTTCCCCTGATCAGGCATGAGGTGCCAACACCAATTCATCATGTAATTTACAGGAGGCTGTTTTTAATCACACAATTCAACCATGACTGAGAGCTTGCTGAGATTTTGAGAGGTTCAAAGCTTTGCTACTCCTCATTCCATCCTGACACCATCGGTGACAGACACATTAGCACCAATACCACGTGATTAACCAAGACTAAAGTTCAGAATCAAAACTGCCCCAATGTGTTCAGCCAAGGCACTAACCTTATATTCTAACTCAAAGCCCTGGATTCTGCATAAAACCAAAAGTAAGTGTGATGTGGAGGCTGCAAGGTGGAAGCAAAGCTAGGAGAAGCATTGCAGAGCTGAACTCCACTCTCAATTGGTCATTGTATGAAATAAGAAAAGTCATTTCAAGGGGCAGGTGTTTGGCACAGCAGTCACAGTGCTGCTGGGGACACCTGCACCCCATTTTAGAGTTCTGACTCTGCTTCTAATTCAGCTGCCTGCTAATACACACCCTGGGAGGCAGCAACGGATGGCTCAGGTCCCTAGGTTCCTGTTGCCCATCGGGGAGGATCAAATGGAGTGCCTAGCTCCTGGCTTCAGACCAGTTCAACCCCAGCTTTTGCAGGCATCACAGGCCCTTAGGGAGTGAATCAATACACAGGAGAGCTGTATGTCCATACAGCTTACTGTCATTCAAATAAAAGTAAGCTTAAAAAAAAATGGAAAGTCATTTAATTCTTTGGATTTCAATATCCCCTTGCAGCTGTAGGAGAGATCTACCCACCCATTCTCTTCTCTGTGAGAGACCAGAGGGATTACATGAAGGTCTGGTACTCACGGCACTCCAGCAGCAGTTGTTACTGTTATCAGTTGAGCATAATCCACTAAGGGAAACCAGCTTTGTGGGGTCAGCACAGAAGCAGCCCAGAGTTAAAGCCACTGTGCTTTACCGTACTACACTGCCTTGCCTTTGGTTTCCATCACTCCAGGATTCTAGGCTTTCCCATGGCTATGGGCTCTCCTGCCCAACAACAAAATTCTTATGTTGGCAGTCCCATCCCCTAGTCCTTACAGCTACAGGGAAACAAGGCTTTTACAGGGGGCAATTAACAGTGAGTTAAGATGCCGACATGGGGCCCGGCGCAATGGCACAAGTGGTTAAGGTCCTCGCCTTGCACGCCCGGGATCCCATATGGGTGCCGGTTCTAATCCCGGCAGCCCCGCTTCCCATCCAGCTCCCTGCCTGTGGCCTGGGAAAGCAGTCGAGGACGGCCCAAAGCTTTGGGACCCTGCACCCACGTGGGAGACCTGGAAGAGGCTCTTGGCTTTGGATCGGCATAGCATCAGCCGTTGCGCTCACTTGGGGAGTGAATCATCGGATGGAAGATCTTCCTCTCTGTCTCTCCTCCCTGTATATCAATCAGCCTTTCCAATAAAAAAAAAATAAAAAAGATGCTGACATGGCAGGTGGCATCCCATATCGGAACATTGGCTGAAGCCCTAGCTGTCCCACTTTGGATCCAGCTCCTTGCTAATGTGCCTAAGAAGTTGGCAAGTGATGACCGAGTACTTGAGACCCTGCCACCCATAGGGGAGAATCAGGTGGAGTTCCTATCTAATGGCTTCAGCCTGGCTCAGATCTGGAGGTTATGTCCATTTAGGGGGTAAACCAGCAAATTTTAGAAGATCTATTTCTCTACTAGATAATTTTTCTAAATATGAAGTCACCAAGGCTTGGAATTAATCGAGGCATGTGATTGATGTCCTTATAAAAAAGTGGAATAGAAACAAAGGTAAGGAGAAGGCCTATGTAAGACCAAGAGAACTGACGGTCAACAGCACATTAAGCAACGACATCAGAAGAAAATCCACTGGCACCTTCATCTCAGACTTGCAGATTCACCTGTGCTGTTTAGGCTCTCCACGGGCAAACCAACACATCCCCTAAAGGGACAGCTTGTCCCCACTAACAGCCCATCTCAGGCAGGAGGAAAACTAAGTCCTGTCACTATACAAGATTCCAGAAGCCCATCTGAATGAGCAGCAGGCTAGAGTCTGAGTGCACCAGTCCACAAGACAACCAACTGTTCCAGTACTTTCAACTCTAGGGGCTACTCTATAGGCCTCCTCCAGGAGGGCCTGGAATACAGGAGTGAGACAGCTCTGGTCTCTTACTAGAATCTATTAACATGGACTGGGATCTCTTTGGGGGAGAAGATGGACAAGAGATAAAAGACTTCCTGTCTGAATGTTTCCAGCTTTGTCATCCACTTGGACCAATGGGTATTGTGATCCATCTGGACTAGTCTGCCACACATACTAGCAAACTAGGGGCAGGGCCTGGTTGGGGTTATTGCGGGTCGCTCCAGCGAGGCTGCAGCTCCCACTGGTTTGTGTGAGGGCCGAGTATGCGCTGGGCAGAACTAGGCTGGACTGCAAATACCCATTGGTTCCAGAGGAAGACAGGGTTGGAAATAGAACCAACCCAGCAACTGCAACCACCAGCTGATCGGGGTGATGGACTGTCCTGGGCCCTGTGCTTGCTAGTACATACAAGAATCTGGTCTGGGAACACCTCAGACAAAGTTTCTTGGGGATGCCCCCAGTCGAGCTTTCGGACTCAGAATGCTAACCATCAAATGACAGAGGACAGAAAAAGTCAACCAACCACCTCAGCTATATGTTGGCAATGAAAATACTGGGTGAATAGAGACGCTATGATGAACTATGTCGATCAGTGGAATCTCCAACCACCACATCGTGCTTGGAATGGTGAGAGTGGCAGCAATTCAGAACTGTTGAATTATCAGAACCACTTGAGCAAGACCCTCAGAGCATGTCCCACACCTGGGACCTGGGGTGAGTGGGAGACTGTGTGGGGCTTCTTCCTTAAAATCTTTTATATCAGATATATTAAGGAAATAATACAGAACTAATTGTCTTACCCATCTTCCTGTAGTGCTTGAACCTTTTTACCCTAATTATGTCAAGATTGTCAAAAATTAATAAATTAATAAAAAAAAAGACTTCCTGTCTGAATGCTGAGAAACACCACAAAATTCTCAGTTATCAGCCCCTGGGGAGGAGAGGCAATGAGCAGAGAAGTCACTGCCAAGGCTCCTCTGTGGCTGGCTTTCAGTCCTGGCTCTGCTCCCAATGCCAGCATCTGCTGATGCATACCTGTGAGGCAGCACATGGCGCTGGAGGAGTTGGGTCCCTGCTGCTGGAGACTGCTCTGAGGTCTTGGCTCCCAGCTCTGGCCCCAGCCATAGGCTGTGGCGGGCACTTAGGAAATCAACCAGAAGATGGGAGCTCTCTTTCTCTTTGAAAAAAAGCTTTCTTAAAAAGCAAAGTTACTGTAGGTAGAACTACAAGTAAAAAATAACAGTAATTTTTAAAGTCTAGCAGTACATTAGTAGTTTCTTACAGTATGAAGAAATTCTATAATTATTGCTATTATTTTGAAATCTTCAAGTGAGGTCTGAGAACACAGTTGCTTAGGGCAAAAGCATTAAATCAACAGTGAATAATTTGGCTAGAGCCATGTAAATCCATGCCAAAGCCTCTTGGCCCATCACTGGAAAGTGGAATCTCTTGTTTATAGAATGGCAATCATTCAAACTGCCAAGTCTGAGGAATGAAGTAGACTGACTGAACATGAAAAATGTTTATGAATCATTAACTTGAGGATTTTCTCTGATCATTTTAAAGGACAAAAATAATTGCTATATGTCTCCTCCATCATTAGTCAGAAGGGACACATTTTCTTGGAAAATCCTTTATTTTCATAGAACGTAATTCAACAAAATGAAATTATACATATTCATTATAATAAGAACTAAATGTTCTTTAAAAGAACGTGTGGGGCAGCAGGTCTTATTAAACTTAAATGCTGCTTCTTGTTCCCAGGAATTTACATTTCAAACCATGGGCTGTATCCTATTTCACACAGCATCATGACCAAGTGGTAGGCTGGGGCTACCCCCCAAGGGGCTACTCCCTGCCCCCACAGACATGTGCTAACTCACCTACGGCCTCTGTGTTTCCCAAATCCCTTATCCTGTGTGGATGAAAGGTCTTCAGGGACAGCACCCCAGCATTTCTCAAAGATGAATCCCTAGATCAACTTAAATAACATTAGATAAGCGATGTGGAGGGAGGGGGTATTAATGCATGTTCCTGGGTTATGTCTAAGTTTACTAACTTAACCTTATGATACAACCAAGGAATTCTCACATTAATCAAATTCCCCAGTTGATTTTTATTCTGACTCTAACTTAAGACCCTAGGCAGCCCTATGAGTCAGCTAAGGCCATTTAGCTTAAGAGCCAAAAGTGTAACTCCAGAAAAGTTGCTCCATTCTACTAAATCTTGATTCTCTGTCTACATACTGTGCATAATAATGGGCCCTACTTCCAGGAGGTGCTGAAGCATGATACATAATAATGTACACATAGCCCTCAACACATTGCCCAAAATGTCAGCTACTATTATGAGACACAAACGATTCCAAATTAATTTGGTTTCCAAAATACTTTGGTTGATTACCTAATGCTTTAGGAGAGCAAAATGAGTATGTTGCAAGAGTCAGAGGAATATGTCTTCTGATTAAAAGCCATACAGCTTTAGCTGCTCAGTCCTTAAGTAATATTTAACAACAAGTGCCTGGCACATGCCTGCAAGAACACATTGTGAAAATGCAGTGCTATAGTCACCTTGCTTTTCATTTCACAGCGTCTTAAATGGAGGTGCCAAAGCAGTCAGGGGACCCTGCAACTGTTCCTATGAAACGCGACTTGCCCGGCTGTCCAATTGAACAGCATAGCACTTGCCTGTATAACTGTGTATTTGGCTTGGAATTCTTTTATATATATATATATATATATATATATATATCACTTAAATCTTTTGTTTCTATCTTTGGAAAAAAAAAATCCCGACATACTACTAAAGCAGAGATTAGAAACACACCTGGGACTTGGGGAGGAGTGAGGCAGCACATGGATTTAATTACAGGGAGGTTTCTGGCGTTATCATGCTGAACATGCTCATGCTTTACCCATTAAAAACGGGAAAAGAAGGGGGTGGGGGAAGCTGCAGGGAAATGCAGACAGCACACAGTGAGTTTAATCTTTAGATGATCTCAAATGAATTTGTGCCAGCAGAATTCTAAATTACTGCATGTAAATAAAAGAGCAAAGCTAGGCCCTCCACCCTCAGCTCTCCGGAGACAGTCTCTGGAAGGAATCCCCCTGCAAGAAGTAGGGCATCATTGAACTGTGGGTAAGTGGGAGCACTCATCCCTGAGGTTTAGTGGGCACCATAGATTTGCTGCTTGATCCTGAGCCAGGAGAGCACCCACCCTGGTACTGGCCACGGCAACTCCCCCACCTCGTCAGGGATCCCAGCCCCCAGAAATATGTGAGACTTGTGTTTGCCTGGGAGATGGTGAGCGCCGAGACTCTTTGACATGAAAAGATGCAAAAGGAAATGGAGACGAGGCACGACCATGGGCAGTTACAACATCTTTTTAAGTTGTAAGACTTATTTACTTGAAAGACATACTGATCGAGAAGGACAGAGATCTTCCATCCATTGGTTCATTCCTCAAGTGGCTGCAACATCCGGGACTGGTTCAGGCCAAACCAGGATCTAGGAACGCCATCTGGGTCGCCCAAATGGATGGCAGGAGGCCAAGCACTTGAGCTGTCATCCACTGCCTTCCCAGGCCCATTAACAAGGAGCTGGATGAGGAGAAGCGGCCAGCACTCCAACTAAGCACCCAACATGGGTACCTACATTCCAAGCAACAGTTCAACTCAGTGTGCCACAATGCTGGCCCCCAAATCACAATCTTAACAGTGGGATAGCACAGTGGACAAGCACCAGGTAGAATGTAGAGGGAGTACTTCAAAAAACATGTGGAAATGGAACTGAACAATAAGCTTATATTTGCATCCAAACTTGAAATGCATACAAAAAGTCTTCAACATCTTCACGGGAAATGCCTATTTATAAGAAACGCCTAACACACAATGAAAGAAACATCTTTTCGCTCCATTCTCATGAACTTCTGAAGTCCTCTTTTAGAAGGAGTCAGGAGTTTCCAACACAGATGAAGCACGGACACGCAGCTGTAGGGTTAAGAGAGGCTGGCCTGGAGCTCAACACTTGAGTGCAACACTGTAGACAGGAGTACATTAACATTACAGCTACAGTCAAGCCTACCACCTGGTAGACCATCCTTCCTGCCACCATTCAGCACTTTACATCTAACCCATGAGGGTGGCTATGAGGATCCCCATTTCACAAACAGGCAAAGGGAGGCACACTTGGTACTTTCTGTTGTTCTTGTTATTGTTTTTAAAGGTTTTTTTTTTCTTTTTGTTAGAAAAGAAAGGTATACAAAGAGAAGCAGAGACAGAGAAGGACATCTTCCATCCGCTGATTCACTCCCCAAGTGACCACAATGACCAGAGCTGAGCCAATCCAAAACCAGGAGCCAGGAGCTTCCTCCAGATCTCCCACATGGGTACAGGGTCCCAAGTCTTTGGGCCCTCTTCGACTGCTTTCCCAGGCCACAAGCATGGAGCCGGATGGGAAGTGGAGCAGCCAGGATGCAAACCAGTGACATATGGAATCCCAGTGCATACAAGATGAAAACTTTAGCCACTAGGCTACTGCACCGGGCCCACATTTTGCATTTTGTAAGGATTCAACCCAACTAATCTTTGAGTTTGTGCACACAAATATACGTGGTATGATAAAATGAGACGTAGATGGTTGCAGGGAGGGGAGAAATCGGGTACTTGAGCAATCTGCCTTAATCATAAAACCCTGTGGACCATTCTAACAAAGAACAGAAACTTGAGGAAAATCACTGTCTCAGACCTACTTCCATGCTAGCAACCATAAAACACACCAACTAGCTTCAACTACCCACAGCACCACCACATTCCACATTCGATAAGGGCACGCAGGTGCTGCTGGAATGCATCACTGTTTCCGGATCCCATGGGAAGTTTGTGACTTGAAACCTGATGATCTTTGTGTTTCCAAGATAGCTCAAAGCTCCTTACTCCACGAAGAATCCAAAGTGAAACACAGGTAAACATTTTTTCTTCTGGTTTCGGTCTTGTTTGCAAAAGCTTGAAGACTATTTGAGTTTTGGACATTGCCAAGGAACACAAAACCACTCCAAATGAGGAAGTAGGATGTGACTCCAAATGGGCATGGGGACAACAGCTTTCCACAGCGACTGGAAATCACAGCCTTACATACCGAAGATGAGTACATTTCATGGCATATAAATTATATCCCAATAAAGCTGCCTAAACATGACAAAACAACAATATTCCTTTGCTGCACATCCAGAGCTCACCTTGTGAAAGCAGTCACTAGCTGAGAAAAATCAAAGTTCTCATCTTGTTCCTTTTGTTCTGTATCTCTACATTCCCCACCAAAATGCTACTCAAAAGATGATTTGATGAGAATGATCATTTATTTTAAAGAGCCTGTTGCACATTCGATAGCATGATGGTTTATTTTAAGAACGACTTTTCAAAGGCATTTTAAAGTCACTTTTATGTCACAAATACTTAGCTTAAAACTCAGGACTCTGTTTCCATCCACATTCTCTTCTTTCTGGAGCTCAAGCCTTACTCAAAGCACCAGAAGAACAGCTGAAGGTGACAGGACAAGCGCAGGAGTACTGCACCCACCACATCCTGTCAGGGCGAAGGAAGCCACCAAGACATACATCCAGGGCCCGGTGCTGTGGCGTGGTAGAGTAGGTCCCTTCCTGTGACACTCTAATCCCATCCCATATGGGTATCGCTTCATGCCCAGCTGTTTCCGTTCTGATCCAGCCTGGGAAAGCAATGGAGGATGGCTCAAGTCCTTGGGCCCCCCTGCACCCACACGGGAGACCTGAAAGAAGCTCCTGGCTTCAAATTGGCACAACTCCAGCTGTCTCAGCCATTTGGGAAGTGAACCAGCCGATCTGTGTCTTTCCAGCTCTTCTGCCCTGCTTTATCCCTGCTCACCCCTACAGGGCTGAAATAGTTGCCTGACTGTCGATCACCTCAATACTGACTTATGTCTTGCTATTCCCCACATTCAAATGTCTGCTCCATGAGAGAAAGGACTCTGTCCAGAGCCTGGAGACCAGAGGGTTCTTAATCAACACTTGCTAGTGAGTGAGTGAACCCAGGTGTAAAAGGGCAGGGGCAGAGCAGGGGTCCCCTGCTGTCCCTGGGGTGGTCACACAAAGCAGGCCCAGTAGTCAATGTCCCCATTGCCTTAGAGGACAAAGAAGAAACGAACAATGAACAAGCCAACACGGAAGATACTTATTCGCCTCCTCAGAAAGCTGTTCCTGGGAGTAGGTCTTCTTCAGAACCATCAGTCGGCCTCCGGAGCCTCCGAACTTCTGCTCCACAAACACAAAGATGACTCAGAAGTCAGGACAGAGTCTAGTGTGGAGTGTTGTAGTGTAGCAAGTCACGCTGGCCCAAGGGACACTTAGATTCTACATCAGAGAGTCAGTTCATTTTCCAGCTACTCACTTCCCATCTAGCATCTTGTGAATGCGCCCTAGGAAGGAAACAGCTGATACCTCAGGTGCGTGGGCTCTTACAAGACCAAGATGGAATTCCAGGCTCCGGGCTTCCACCTGGCCAGCGCTGGCTTTGCAAGCATTCGGGGAGTGAGCCAACCAATCACAGCTCTCTCTCCACCCCTTTTCCTTCTCTACTACCCCCATGCTCCCTCCTTCTGCCTCCGCACACACGCGTGCGTGCGTGTGTGTGTGTGTGTGTGTGTCGGGGAGGGGGTCTCCTGCCTTTCAGAAACATGGAAATAAACTGATAAAAACATAGACTGACAGACTTGGAGTAGTATGCAAACTTAATTTTTAAAAACTGCCAACTTAGAAATTTTTATGTTTTAGGTAAAGCAGAGTCCTCTAACAGGTGAAAAAGAATACTTAGGGAGCACTTTTACTCTTTAAAATAATAACTTTCATAAGATTAGCATGCTTATGATTTGCATTTGATAGAAGAAAAGAACAGCTCGAAAAGGTTAAGCAACTTGCTCAAGGACATGAAATTCCAGCATACAAACGTGACCTCATTTCTTCTGTTTCAATGTACTACTTACATTATTTATGTTGGGTTTATAGAAACTTATCATGTGTTCTTTGAGATGAAGACCTAAATAACAGCATTTTAAATTCGAAGTGGTGGCCTTTAGCCCATGAGAAACTCAGTGGCAGCAGGTCAGAAACAACCAAGGACCTCCCACTGTGCTGAGTCAAGAGACTTGCTCTGCAGCAGATACAGATCAGATACAGAAATTAGGTGTGAGGGGTAGGCGCTGTGGCACAGCATACTAGGCCACCGCTGGCAACCCTGGCATCCCAGGGCAGATCACCAATTCACGGTCCAGCTGCTCTTTCAGTGCGACCCCATGCAAATGCTCCTGGGAAAGCAGTCCAAGAGGGGCCAACTGCTTGGGCCCCTGCCACAGCACATGGGAGACCCAGATGGGGTTCTGGATCCAGAGCTTTGGCCTGGCCCAGCATCAGCAGTTATCATCTAGGGCGTGGACCACGTTCTGTGACTCTGCCTTTTAAGTACTTTTTAAAATCATGTTTAAAAAATTATGGCTGGGCCTAGTGCGATGGCCTGGTGGCTAAAGTTCTCACTTTGAATGTGCTAGAATCCCACATGGGCACCAGTTCTAATCCTGGCAGCTCTGCTTCCCATCCAGCTCCCTGCAGTGGCCTGGGAAAGCAGTTAAGGATGGCCCAAAGCCTTGGGACCCAGAACTTGCATGGGAGACCTAGAAGAAGCTCCTGGCTCCTGGTTTTGGATTGGCACAGCACTGGCTGTTGCAGTCACTTGGGGAGTGAATCATCGGAGGCAAGATCTTCCTCTCTGTCTCTCTTCCGCTCTGTATATCTGATCTTGCAATAAAAATAAATAAATCTTCTTAAAAGAAGAAAAAAGAGAAAGGGCAGAACAAGATTTTGTTTGGGTCACAATGGACAGTCAGGATTTTCCATCATGAAAATCATGAAATGATCGATTTCTACATAATCTCCATGTGCTAAGAAATATAAAGGTATCAAATCATGCTTTTCAAATCAGCATTAATTATGCTCTTTGTACCAACAGAGCAAACACAATTATCAGTCTCCATTTGGGCCTTAACAACTTTACACTCTAAGGAAGAAGGGTGGGGGAGAATAACCCCAGGGTCACAGAGCAAAAACAAACCAGGGTACAAACGACACCAAAATTGCTGCCACAGCAACAACACAGCATCTACAGCATCCCTGGTATAATCCATGCTGGAAAGTACACAGCACATCCACTAGGACACACCGGTGATGGAGTGGTGGTGAAGACAAGGTCCCCTGGGACACTCTGCTCAACCAAGTGAGATGGAGAAAGTGGGGTAAAGAATCTCAGGTCTGGCTGGGGGTGTAGGGGTGCTCCCTCAGCCAGGGCAGTCAGGGCCCCCTGCTGAGGACTGATAAAGAGGCGCAATTACAAGAATTGAAGCAAAGAGCACTGAAGGGAGAAACAGCAGTAAATCCAAAGTCTCTGAGATGAAACCAGGGTGCTCCTGTGGACAGGAGGGGGACCAAAGTGGCAGGGGGAGGCTCAGGGCAGAAGCAAGAAACCGTCAGTTTTAACCAAGTAGCATCAAGATGCCACCAATAGCTGATGAATGACATGATCAAGTTTAGACATCAAGATCTAAGTGACAGATGCAGAGTAGCTTATCTCACGGTGAAAGTGAAGTGTAAGTGAGGAAAGTGGTATCCCACATGAAAGAGATGGCTCCGGAAGTAGAGCTCAGTGACAGAGACCAGAAAGCATGGAGGGGCTAAAGGATGGCTCACAGCTTACGGTCCTGAAGGTACACAGTGTTACCAATTAGGAAATGGGAAACCAACTGGGTTTATTAAGATGCCCATCAGCTACCCAAGTGGAGAGGCTGAGCATTGTCTGGACTTTAAGCCCCAGCCTGGGGGTAACCAGGACTGTGAGAGAAACAGGAGACACCGTGTCACAGCAGAGCTGAGGACTGACCATGAGCGTCAGTGAACTTGGGCACATGGCTGCATCCCAGTCAGATGCTGGGATCAAGGGCATATGTACTTGGCTGTGCTCATGCACTGGGAGAATGGACAGACTTCTCGCTTTAAGTTAGATTAGACAAAAGTCAGGCCATAACAGGATTGACAGGCAAGGAGTGGCAGAGCCTGTGGGTTGAAGATTTTCAAAGAACATTTGAGGCACATATGAATGGAAGGGCAGGAAGTGGTGTAAGACAGTGGACTGAGAAGAACTGAAACTCTGGAGGTGGTGTAGACTTGGATGGGAACAGCAGGGCTGAAACATTCTGCACTCAGTCCCCTCTATGCTCCTTTTGAATTATTGAATGCCATGTGTCTTTTAAGTTATTATGGTCCTAGCTGTTGATGTTTTCTGTATTAGAAATGAAAGCAGAGATTTCCAAACAGCAGAGTAACAGATCTATTTCACGTCAACATAAAGTCCTTTTGAGTGATATATTCAAAAAGCTGAGACAGTGGCATTTGCTTTTCCCCACACTTCGTTGACATCGAGCTTGAAAGAAAACAACTGCATTCTCTTATCTGTGCTGCTTTCTATCTACTGCAAGGTGTTGTCAACTGAAGTCTATGAAAAAGTACTCACCATCGCAAGGACACAGGGAGTTGAAGAGTCCTCTGAAACCTTGCAAGTGCTAATTTCCTAAAACACTGATCAAACTGGAATGTAAAACCCTTTCTATGAAACTTTCTGTAAGATTAATTCTTTGAAAGAGCAATAGAGAAGACGACAGATCTTCCATCTGCTGGATCATTCCTCAAATGCCCAGGAACTCCAACAGGGGTCTCCCATACTGATGCAGGGGCCCACACACTTGGATCAGCTTTAGCTCCTCTTTCAGGAGCAGGGAGCTGACCCAAAAGCAGAACAGCTGGCACTTGAACTGGCACTCCAACATGGAATGTTTGAGTCACAGGCAGCATCCTAACCTGTCATGTGACAACACCAGTCCCTAGCCGTGAACTTTAAGGACTCTTTACATTAAAGAGGAATCTGGCATTTTTACTGGGTCTTTTATCCACCCATGATCCTGCAGCATCACAGATTGATCATTTTGGAAAGTATTGATCACTAAGTTATACAGATCATCCCAAACTGATCCTTCAGAAAAGTCTACAAGCTCCAGGAAGCTTTCGAGCCCAGGACAGAAGGTGTTATGTTTTTCTAAATTTTCATTTTCCCTTGAAGGCTTGAGTTTGTCACTGGCAGCAATGACAGTTGCTACTTTGGAGCACTGGTTTGAGACCTGGCTGCTCTGTTTCTGAGACAGTTTCCTGCTAACATGCCTGGGAAGGCAGTCCTTGGGGCCTTGCACCCAGGTGGAACACCTGAAGGGAGTTCCTGGCTCCTGGCTTCAGTCTGGCCTACCCGGTTTCAAGAAAATGTGTCAAGTGCCCAAGTGCAATAATCACTGTGTGGCTGCCAGTCATGCCAGTCAAACGTGGCGAGCAAGGAGGGAAAATCAGCGAGTCCCACTTGTCGTTCCAGTAACCATGCGCTTTTCCCTGGCACAACCATCGCACTTCACCATGCAGGATGTGCTTTGCGTGACTTCCTGCCTCACCACACGGAATATTAAGCAGGAGTGCTCTCAAGGGTTGAGATGCAATAAAATTAATCTTTCTTTAACCGCTCCATCAAGGACACTGAACTGAGACTGGCGCTGTTTTACACAGTGAGTGACGGTGGCGAACACAGTCACTGCTCATCCTCTTGGGCTTCCTGACTCCAGCAGTGTTAGTCACCATTTCTCTGGCCCATGTCAACACAGTGCGAATGTCAACATGCCAAGCACAACATCTGATGGCTTCATGTCACTGGGAGAGCAATTCTGACACTGAAGACTCCTCCAGGGACCTAGTGGATCCCAAGGCACCACAGACCACTCTGAGAACCTGATTTCCTGAAGTATGGCTGTCAAGTGTGCGCGCGCACGCGCGCATGTGTGTGTGTGTGTGAGAGAGAGAGAGAGAGAGAGAGAGAGAGAGAGAGAGAATGAATGTGGTTGAAGTCAAAGGGAGAAAACAGTTGGATTGAGTAAATCAAGAATCTAAAAGGCCCAAAGGTTGACTTAATCATCACAGCGATGCTCCCAGTTGCTGACAATAATAGAATTTTTAGGGGAAAAGCAGAGAAAGGAAGCAGGAAAGGCCTTAGGAAAGACGTGGGTGTGGCTACTACACAAGCCTGTAGGGAGAACCCAAACCTGAAGACGTGCTCTTCAAAGCCCTGCAGGTTTTTGCTGATAGTTAATAATAAATAAATCTTATGAAATTTTAACTATTTACTGAAAAGCAGAATGATGGAGGGAAAGACAGAGAGAGGGGCAGGGAGTGGGGTAAGGGATCAATCTTGCACCTACTTGTACTCTTTCATTCCCCAAATGGCCACAACAGCCACGACTAGGCCAGACTGGAGCCAGGAGCCAGGAACTGCCTCCAGGTGTTCCATCCAGGTGCAAAGCTCCAAAGACTGCCTTCCCAGGCATGTTAGCAGGAAACTGCCTCAGAAATAGAGCAACCAGGTCTTAAACCAGCGCTCCAAACTGGCAGGTAGGTGTAGTGGGTAACAGCCTAACCCACCAAGCCATGACGACAACCCTAGTCCAGCAAATTTTTCAAGAAAGAGCAATAATTTGCAAAGAGTAACAAGGAGATTCCTTCCCTACCTCCGGTAAGAGAAGAGAGGGGGACTGTTGGAGCCAGGAAGGGTGCAGGGTAGTCCTTCAGCACACCTCTCCTGTTTCTTATGACCAAGGCACTTGGTCCCACACTTCAGAATCACCTGAGCAAGTTTCAAGAAATACCAGAGTCAAAGATTCCATTTCAAGAAATTCAAATTTCAAGACGCTAGGGGTAGGTTCTGGGAACTGAGTCCCTCCCATGCATTTCTGATGCCACTGCTGTTTAAATCATGTTGAAAATCACCGACCTCCCAAGTCAATCTATTCGATTTTCACTTTATGTCTCCAATCCAGCAACTTAAAGATAGTTTGGGCCTGCCCCTCAACCGTGTGCATGTACCATTCCCTTCACTTCAAATACTCTATCCTAATGGGTCTTCTAAGTTTGATCAGTACTCCAAAATTAAACCAAATTCCTCCTCTTGTTTAAAGCTTTATGTGTGATGGTCACAACCCTGGATGAGACTCTCCTAACATCTCAAGTACCTGCCAACTCGCTTATCTTTCCCCCAACCACACGCTGACCCACTTCTGTGTTCCAACTGCCTATGGCCCCATTGGGACTGAAAGCTCCAGGAGATTTGGGTCATACCCTCAATGATTTGCTAGTGTCTAACACTGTGATTTCTTAATAGAGGCATGTAATTAATCCTCTCTTCACGTTCTTGTGGCAGAGTGAAAATAAAATACATCAGCTAGTACAACAATTTCATTTCCAAATCAGAGTTTTCCTTAAAGAGCTTAATTTGTTAAAATGAAAATGAATGAAAAAAGCATTTTATAGCTTTTGTTACATATGAAGCTTTCACGCATTTAAAAATATTTGAATGTTGGTGTTTTTAGATGCCACATAATTGGAAAATTACACTACATGCAGTCAACATTTGTAAAAATCATGATTCCTTGATTACAACATTGATCTTTAATAACTTGCTGAAAGCAAGGCAAATTTAGGCCAATGAACATTAAGGGGAGATGGGAATGGGTACTAGATGCTAAATTCCCAACATATCTTCAGTTTCATTACACTTTCAGTAATATGAAACAAGAGACAAGCTGGTCCCTAGGAAAAAAATTCAGAGATTTTTCTCATATTATGGGGAGATCATTCATTTCTGTAGTCAATCATAAACAAAAATGATACCACCTTTGAAATCAGGAAATACTTGCTTTTTGCATTCATGTGAGTGATTCTCAAAATTCAGTGCACAGACTGTCTAACCACACGCTTTTTTCCCCTCAATGGATGACAAATATTATCAATCTACCTCAAAGTCCACTGGACTACTTACTGCAGAATGGTGTGGGAAATCCAAAGGGAATGATCCACATGTAGTCATTATTCTACATGTCAGAACCCCCAGCAACGTGCAGCCATGAGTCTGACATCTGGAAGCAGTCATTCAAACACCTGAGTTTGCTTTCTGATTTCAGAATATCTATTTCCTGGTGTGTGTGTGTGTGTGTGTGTGTGTGTGTGTGTGTGTGTGTTTATTTTTTGCTTTTATTTTGAGATACAGAGAGTGCTCCCATGGGCTAGTTCATTATCCAAATGCTCAACACTGGGCTGACGCCAAAGCCAGGAAGCAGGAGTCACCTGCCTGCCAGAGCATGCAGGAGCTAGTGGCTGGCATTGGGAGTAGAACAGGGACTACAATCTGACACTATGGCCCAATGCCTATGGCTCCATTGCCTCAGACATACAAAGGAACACCACAGTGGACTAGCTAGACTGACCCTGCTTGTACCTTAATATGGGCTTTCACAGCTTCTAGGGCCACGAGAAATCAAACCTTGTTGTCTATAAGTCACCCAGTCCCTGGAATTCTATTACAGGAGCCCAGACAGACTAAGAAACCCAGCTCATTGTCTAGTGGCTTTCTATTTATTGTAACACATCTACTAGAAATTTTTAAAAGATTAACTTATTTTTATTGGAGAGGCAAATTTACACAGAAAAGGAAAAACAGAGGGAAAACAGAGAGATCTTCCATTCGCTGGTTCACTTCCCTGAAGGTCTCAATGATTAAAGCTGGGCTGATCTAAAGTCAGGAGCCAAGAATTTCTTCTGGGTTTCCCAGATGGATGCAGGAGACCAAAGATTTGATCCATCTTCTGCTGTTCTCCCAGTCCATAAGCAGGTTGCTGAATGGGAAGTGGAGCTACCTGGACTAGAAGCACTACCCATATAGAAGGCCGGAGCTACATGCAGAGGATTAGCCTGCAGTGCTACTATACCAACTCCAGAAAATTTTTTCCTTACTGTTTAGTCTTTACATATTAAAATGGCCCTGCTATCATATGACATTTCTTTGAAGTTAGCAACAATTATATGAGAGTAAAGATCCTGAAAGAATCGATCATTTAAAATTAAGCCATCATGAGGTGGTGCAGTGACATAGCAAGCTAATCTTCTCCCTGGTACACCGGCATCTCAGAGTTGTGCCAGTTGGAAGGTGTGGTTGCTCCACTTCTGATTCAGCTCTCCGTTTGTGCCCTGAGAAAGCAGCAGAGAAAGGACTGAGTCTGGGGGTCTTCACACCCCACAAAGAAGACCTGGAAGAAGTTCCTGGTTCCTGGCTGCAGCTCAGCTCAACTCTGGTCATTGTGGGCATTTGGGGATTGAATCATGAGATTGAAGACTTTTTCATTTTTCTCTCCTACTCTTTCTATAAAATTCTGCTTTTTAAACAAAAATACATGAATCTTTTTTTAATTAAGCCATCAAAATCAATAGGGCAGAAAAACCCTGAATTCCTAATAATCACACCCAAATGAATCTGAAATTCTCTAGTTTTTCCCCCCAAAAAATTCCATTTATTCAAAATGTTAGTGTATGAAATGTGTGAAATGAAGAAACTTATTCTGTATTAGTGATCAACAATCTCAGCCCTCCCACCCCAGGCAAGTTGTTCCCCTGACTTCCTGCTGTCCTAAGTAAGTACGTAACTGAGACGACAAAGTCCAGTTCTCAGAGGCAGCAGTCCTGAAGTCACAGGGTCAAGTGTACTCAAGGACAGTCACACAATAAGAAACAGAAGCCTTCAATTCCTATTGACGAGTCTCAAAGCAGCTATAGACATTCTACTCCCGGAAGCCTCCTAACACCGGAGCCAGAGGAGCTCCAGCGCACTTCCTCACCCTGCCAGGATTACAGGGACACGGCATCCAAGCAGAGACAGCATTCTTATCAAAAATCTGTATTGCTCTGGCTTGGCTAAAAGTTACCACTGCAAACTCAGCTACATAAGAATTACTCTCATTATGCTTTCTGCTGTCAGAACTCAAAAACAAACATGTAATTAAGACCCATGAAGGATCGACCACTTAGATGAAGAGATCAGAACCAAGGGATGGGAAGGGACATGGGCTATCATTCAGAATACTCTAGAATCTGAAGAAAGAGAAGTTGACAATCTTCTAAAAATGGTTGCCTATTAGACCATGAAAATTTAGCTTAAGCTATAAAGCAAAAACTGGAAGAAAAATAGAGCAAATATTTTCTAGTCCTGGACAACAGAAGAAACTGACATAAAATTCCCCATAAAGATTACTTGGTTTCTAAAATAACAGCTGAAGGAAAATTTTCTTTCCTAGATTTCAAAATCTTGTAACACTATTAACTGGCAACATTATCTTCTGCCGACAAACTTATAAAGTTCTCCAAATGTTTGCACAATCAGAATGGAACCCTCAAGTTGTTGATTCTGTGAGGTAGACTATGATAAAAGTTGTGGTTCTTATTTTACAAATGAGGAACCTAGGAAATCAAGAGCAAAATGACTTGCTTAAGGTCACATGGCCAGGATGTAATGGAAAGGAGAGCAGAGTTTCCTTCAGCCAAAGCTTTTCCATCATACCCCATGGATTAATTATTACTGATGGTGAATAATGTCATGGAAAGGATCCTAACTGCTCCAAAGTTTCCGTATCACATGCCTAGAACACACTCAAGCCTTCCCAAGTGAGGGGGCCAAGTGGAGGTGTATCCAATTCATGCGAAAAGCCAAAGACCTGAAGCATACAAATCATTCCTCAAGCAAGTTGTAGAAAATGATTTGAGATCTCATTGCCCTCCTGCAGTACTTGCACCTTCCACACAGACAGCACCATGCGATACACATGTCCTACCAGGCACTGGACACTTTAATGACTGGGGTGATAAAAAGTAAACCCATCATAAATGTGGAGCTAAGGTTCTACAGCCACTGCAGGTGTTACTCATCAACCTCAGGCACAAACACCCAAAGGTAACCAGCATGAGCTGGATTAGGGCACACATCAAATGCCAAGTGACTTTGAACTTCTAGATTCGTAGGTTCAAGGCAGGTCATATCACCAGCAAGGGAAGATGGAGCAGTGGGAGGCACAGGACGGAAAGCACCTGAGAAAGGGAATGGCTCAGTTACAAGGGCAGGGAGAGAGAGCATGCAGGGGTGACAAGAGTGGACGAAGCAGCACAGAACAGACACTGGTGACTCAGCCCCAGTGAGAGCTCCAAGGAGCCTACCTCTTGTTCTCTGCTTGGAACTGAAGAAGCCCTGACAGGATCAAGCTCAAATCTGACCTGATCTCTTCTCAAGCCCCTAAGATATGTCAGAGGAGAACTAAGATAACATAAGGCAGCCAGATAGCCCAATAAAAAGAATACTAAGTGGCAATTAGTGTTCTTCCCGCAAATGAAGAATTCATAGGAAGATCAAAGTAACCCACTTAAATCGCAAAAAGAGGAACTGCTTAAAGAAAGCGGTTACTGAGTCTGGAGAGCCTGTTACTAAGAGACTCTAGGCTCCTCCTTGTAAACCTCTTCCCGAGGGGTAGCCTATACACTGACATGTCTGGGACAAGGCTTTGGATGATGAAAAAAGGTTGGGAAGATTAACAAGTACAGAGCTTTCTTCGGTTAAATTTTACAAAGCATTCCTCACCAGTTAACTATATATGCAGCCCTGGTTGCAGCATGCCGCGAGGGCTGCCACCCCAACATCCTCCCTGGCTCTGTACTGTGGCCCGCGTAGCCAGTCTTGACCCAAACAAGATCCTTCTCTGCCTTTCCCCTTCACGTAGTAGCCTGGGTCAGAGTCTTGTTCTCTTCCCCTGAATTCACCACACCCCCAAGGAGAATGGCTTTTCCTGATGTTGATCCTGAGTGATGCAACAATCATGTCTGTCTCCATTTTATTTCACAGAAAGACAGCACCTTTTAAATAAAAAATCATTTGAAAAGATTTCCAGAGATAGGCAGAGACAGAGAGATCACCCATCTTCTGGTTTACTCCCCTAATGGCCACAACAGCTAGAGGCTGAGTCCACTTGAAGCCAGGAGCCTTTCCATACATCACTGCAGGGGCCCAAGGGCTTGAGTCATCCTTCACTGCTTTCCTGGCCCAGAAGTAGGGAGTGGGATTGTAAAACGGAGCAACTGGGACACGTTGGCACTACATGTGGATGATCAGCCTGCATGTCACCATGCCAGCCCCAGACAGCACCCATCTAACCACTCAGAAAAGACTGAGACTTCTGTTGTTCAGGGAAGCAGAACATGAGGTATTAACACACACAGACTCCTTTTCATCCTGAACCATAAGCACAGCTCAGGGTCCCAAGCCATCACTTCTGGCTCCACATACACAATGGCAACTACGCAATCAGCCTGGTCGGTAAGGCTCATCTCAGCCAAACTCCATCTAAATCCTTGAGCAGATTCAGTCCCAGAGAGCAAGCCCTTGAGCAGGTAGGATTACCAGGACATTCCTATGGTCACGCCCCCTGGGGGGCGTGTCCAATGCCCACAGGTACCTGATTGATGCCCTCCATGTCCTCCAGGATGCACAGCAGTTTTAGAAAACAGGTGGTCTCGTCTACGGCCATACCACCCTGAACGCGCCCGATCTCGTCTGATCTCGGAAGCTAAGCAGGGTCGGGCCTGGTTAGTACTTGGATGGGAGAAAACAGGTGGTCCCATTTGGTCAAGCAGCAGACACACTTTGGGACGGGGACACTTGGATCTAGTGGGAAATGTACTAAAAGTTCAATCCAAAACCAGACGTGATCTAAGATAATACCTCGTTCTGTTTTATGTCGAAGCAGAAGGTTAAACCAGAGAATTTTCTGACAACTTTAACAAACAGAAGATTAGCACATAAGGACAATACAACTACTTACGCAATTACTTAACCACAAGCTAAGATTCTGGCCCATACCTCTGCACTTGGAAAATGCTCTGAGTGTACTGATGAAATACCCACTGAACTTAGGGTCAATGGCTTTATACTTGAAAAAAAAAAAAAAAAGCATGCGGCCAGTATTTCAGCAAAGTGGGTAAACTAGCCTGCAAAACTGACATCCCACCTGGACACCAGTACACATCCGAGCTGCTCCACTTCCAATCAAGTTCCCTGCCAATGGCCTGAGCAAAGCAGTGGAAGATGGCCGAAGGGTCTGGGTCCCTGACACTCGGTGGAAGAACCTGATGAAGGTCCTGTCTCCTGATTTCTACCTTGCCCAGTTCCTGCCAAAGCAACAAACTGGGGAGTGAAACAGCAGAAGAAAGATCAAGCTCGCACTCTCCTTTTAATTCTGACTTTCAAATAAATGATTCATTTTTAAAATAACAAACAATGAAATAAAGTAGATTCTGGAAACAAGTTTTAAAACCCAATATCTCATTGAATTTAAGATCTTTCACCAAGCAAAAAAGAAATTTCAAAAGATCAATTTTTGCACTTACAACTTCCAATGTTATAAATGACAAACAATTCAAACAGTCCTAGAAATCAAGTTGGGGAAATTAGTTAAACAAAGCTCAAGTAAAATGCCTACATTTTTTTAAACCATGAATTTTGTTATCAATGACTTCTACCAGTAAGACGCCAAATTAGGTAACTGGGCAGTAAGATATGTCAACTGGAGTCCCTGTCCACAAAATTCACAGATTTCGCTGGCAGTGGTTTGTGGCAGGGAGACACTGGAAAGTGCAAATAATTTTTTACAAGAGCTTCTGATGGAAGTTCAGAATGCAGGTGAGGAAGAAGCCTGGAAAAGAGATGCTTATGGGCCACAGAGGATGAAATTCAAGTGGAATTTTGATAGTGTAAAATGTGCTTTCTTTTAAAGGTGGATTGGTTCATTTTTATATATAATTTTCTTTCTCTTTTTTTTTACTGGAAAGTCAGACATACATAGAGGAACAGATATACAGAGAGGAAGATCTTCTGTCCACTGACTCACTCCCCAAGTGGCCCAACGGCCAGAGCTGAGCCAATCCGAAGTGAGGAGCCAGAAGCCAGGAGCCTCTTTCGGGTCTCCCACACAGGTGCAGGGTCCCCAGACTTTGGGCTGTTCTTGACTGCTTTCCCAGGCCACAAGCAAGGAGCTGGATGGGAAGGGGTCCATTATGCTATGAACTGGCACTTGTAAGAGATACCACCACATACAAGACAAGGACTTTAGCCACTAGATTGCCACACCAAGCCTGGATTGGCTAACTTTAAAATATATATATTTATTTATCTAAAAGGCAGAGTTACAAAGAGAGAGAGAGATAGGCCATCTGCTGGTTCACTCTCCAAATGGGCCAGGCTGAAGCCAAGAGACTAGAATTCCATCCAGGCCTCCCACATAGGTGGCAGAGGCCTCAGAAACTGGGTCATCATCTGCTGCTTTTCTAGTTGCATCAGCAGGGAGCTGGGTCACAAGTGTAGCAGCTGGCACTCCAATGGGTGCCCACAGGAGATGCCAGTGATGAAGATGAAGGTTAAAGCTACTGTGCCACGGCAACACCAAGCAAAGGACTGAGGGAACAAGGGCTCCGATATCTCCAACAACTGACGCTGAGCCAGGAACTCCATCCGGGTCTCCTAATTGGGCAACAGGGACCCAAGGACCACAGCCTTCATCGATGTGTCACACTCATTAGCAGGAAGCTGAATCCAGACACTCCAATGAGGATGCAGGAGCTGCAAGCACAGCTTAAGCCACTATGCCTTACCTATCCCATTTTTCTTAAGGCTAATGTGTTGTTTTAGATGCCATTTAGGCAGCAGAGCTACCAGAGGAAAATCTCACCCTTATACGGTTACCTGAGCAGCATAAACAAGCACTTGCCTTTAAAATATGGTTAAAACAGCTCTAGAGTCATAACAAATTTAATCTAACTTTCCATCTCCGAATTAGGCAATCAGTTTTGGCACTAGTGACTCCAACTTGTCTAACATTTCATGTACGACCAGAAGCACACAGAACCACAACAATAAGATTAATGATGACAGTGACTACTGTAAGTGGCTAATACTTTTTTGAGCCCAGATTATTATGCTGGGTACTGCACTCAGAATTCAATCAGAGATGAGTTAATGTTGTAACTATATTAAGTCATTATCCCCCTCTTACTGGCTAAGGAAACTGATGCTTAGAAAGCTCACAAAGCTATTGCTATGAGAGATTTTAATGTGGATGACCTAACTCTAGAGCTCACACCCAAACACCCCTTCCTTCAGAAGCACACTTTAACAGAGACTGGTCCCCAAGATGAATCAAGGGGCACATTTTCAGCGCATTAGGCCGTCCCTAGCAAAGGACTGCTGCATTCAGCCATTACCAGTCAGACTGGGGGAACACTGCATCACCAACAGCTCCCAGCAGAAAAAAAATCTCTAGGAAGAAAGCAAAGCAGGCAACTGAACTTGCTTCCATTAAAGTCACTAGGCAAATGTTTCTCAAAAGCCTTCTTTGAATTCTTTGTTTTACATCTCTGATCTTTAGAATTTCCTAGATTACCTCGTGGCTGGATGTGTAGCTTCTAGTTCTTCTACCAGAGCAACTTCTAAACTTCTAGAGGCCAACATCATATCCTAGTATTATCAATCATTCATTCATTTTATTTGAAAAGCAGACAACAGAGACAGAAAAACAGAGCTGTTCCAGCCAATGGTTCATGCCCCCCAAACCTGCAGCACCTGGGGCAGGATCAGACCAGAGCCTGCAGCCTTAAACTCCAGCCAGGTTTCCCTGTGGGTGGCAGGGACCCAAGTACTTAAGTTAGCACCCGCTTCCTCCCAGGTGCACCTTATAAGGAGCCTGGGCTTGGAAGCAAAGGAGAGACACGAACTCTTGGGCTCAGCTGGGATGTCGACATTCCAAGCAGAGCCTTCACCACTCCACTGTGCCTGCTGAACCAGAAGAGCTCAGAGCGGGGCTGTTTAGACCCCACTAAGAACTGGCTCTATGCAGCACCTTTAAACAGAGTGATCCCTCTTCCCAATTCTGCTCCCCCAACTCTTCTACTTCAATGCCTCACAAACAAACATGAGAATTACTCTTTCCAGGAACAGTAAGGTGAAAATGAAAATCTCTCCATATATCACTGGCAAAGCAATGATTATATTGCATATGCATGGCTAATGAGACATGTGACTGGCAACTAGTTCTTCGAGCAATTTTTCAATCTTGATTTTTAGCCAAAAGCACATGTATAAAACATACACACGCTCCTATAACCACATTCACAATGCATATATACAAGATATAAATATTCACATTCTTTTCAGAGCAATTTATGCATCTTATTTCCAAACACATTTAATTGAACCTACTGTTGCTTCAAATGAAATTTCTACTTAATTGGTAACTGTGTGAATTATTAACCAGTGCTCGTTGAGAATAGGATAGAAGGAGAGAATATCTTTGTGAATATCTTTGACCTTAATGGTGGCCCAACAGGATATTCCTTTCCCCCCCAGTTCCTGTGCGTGCTGTGAACAGGTGAATTTTAACGATCACCCAGCCAAAGGACAGTTACCACCTGTGTGGCCCATCTGGGTGCAGAGGTGTTGAAACAAGCTCTGTAAACACGGCTACAGTTCTCACCAGGTGTGTGGAATAAACTCCAGTGACTTCCTTAAACTTTCCTCTTGTCTTTTCAGGCAGCATGCATACATCTTCAGGTACTCAGGTATGCACAGCTGCTCGGGGAACTATGCTCCAGGAGTCCCAGCTTCACTTGTGAACCAGTTAGCTGGTGGCCCCGATCGCAGCGAAAAGCTCTTCAACAAAGGATATGGGAGCACACACAGGCACAGCTGGCAGAGACAGGCACTGACTGCACAAGCCAGGCCAGTGGTGCTGGGTTAATCCAGGGACTACATGTACATGACTACACGTACCTCTCAACTACAGGTGGGCATTAGCTGGTAGAAAGCATCTACGGCCCAGAGAGCCAGAGTAAGAGTTCAAGAAAAATGAAGTGTCAAGGGGTCTCCTGATATCAGTTCTTAGTGGTATTCTTGCTCCAATCTAAGTCAGGCCCAAGGGCCAACCTCCTTAGCTGAGGCTGGGGCTAGACTGACATGTTTAATGTTTGCAAGGCAGCAAAGATAATGCGAATATGGCCATAAAGGAACTGGTCTTGGAGTCTGTGGCCAGCTACCAACGAGCTGGAACAAAGGGAAGCTGCTGCACCACGGCACAGGGTGTTTTCTTGTGGAGGGGAGTCCTGCAGGAGGGGTTCTCCTAAGTGGCCCTCCACTCATGCAAGGCCCCTCTGGCCCTTCCTCTGTCCTCCACTCCAAAGGCTCCAAGTGCCACCAGCCCAGAGAACAGACCCAGGGACAGTACAAATACAACAAGCAACCTTGCAAAGGTCGTCCTTGGAGGAATTAAAAAACCCACAAGGGCTTCTCCGATTACTTCGGCAATTACTCCCTCCACCTTTTCTGAGGGGTACGTCACTGTCAACAGCGCTGACTATGGGCAATAATAACCCTCAGCTGCTCCTTAGTCTTAGCCAGGCAGCAGCCCAGGTGGTTTGATTTGATGGCTTATCGAATCCAGCCACTCTAAAAGATGCGCACTATCAAAGTCCCTGTTGCCCAGTTACAGCACTCGCTGAACAGGATGTCTGGAATTTGGAGGTCTGACTCAGAGCCCCAGCTACATCCAACCCCCTTTATTTTTAGCTTCTCTCCAGATGCAGTTCACAGTTAGCAGTACCGATACAGCATCGTTCACGTGTGCAAGCATTTCACATCGAGGTGTTCCCTCACATTATCCTTCTGGAAGCCACAAGCACAAGAAAGCACTTTCAACCATCATTAGGAACTCACGAAAATGTTAACAAAATGAACCTCAGTGCCCATCACAATATGAGCACCACACACTCAAGGCCAGGCAGGTCATGACACACACTGATCCGTTTCTGGGATGTCTGCCCTGACCCTGACCTAAGGGACAACCTTAGAACTTCCATCTGTGCGACATGTAACTTTAGGGAGTGTGGCAGCGGGCATCTCTAAATCAGATGCCTTCACCAGGAACAAGTGTGTTGATAGCCCAAAATAAAACCTGGACACCTAACATTTAAATGACAAAAATACATATACACACTGCACACACACGACTGTCCAGAACTTCCACCTAATCTTGAGCAATCAATCCCCTGAGTACACACTCCAGGCGTCAGTAAGCCAACTCCCCAGATGATGCCAAACTGGATGATGAACAAGCAACTGAGGGGCCTCCAGCAGCAGGTGCCATACATTGGGAGGTCTGTGTCATCTGCAGGCTGCTGTATCACCCCCAGTCCAGGAGATCTCGATCCAGTCTCTGTGGAGTGCACTGCTTCCTGTGGGAACCACAGATGCGCTGCTTCAGAGAGGCCCCCCAAAACCCTGATGAACATCAACTCAAGTTAGCCCTGTCCAGCAAGTAGGGAAGCAATTCTCGAAGAGGCACTAACCGACCCAGGTTCATTTGGGACTTAAACTTTGAAGCTACGGTTCTGGGGTAAATCATTTCACTCTTCTGGGTCTCCTTCCTTTTGTGTTAAGTGGAAGGCGGTGAAATTGATCCTGAAGGGTCTTGTCTAGGTCTGAAACACTGTCTCTATGAAAAGTGCTTTTGATGGTAACCCTCAAAGCCTGACATGTCTTTTGCTTCACACACACAAATAACAAAGTGAGCACCTCATCAGAAGGAGGCTATGCTGGATTTGGGAGTAACACACGTAGCTATCACCCAGGGGGATTGAATGCCTAACAGGCTTGCTCTCCCTTTGGGCTTGATGTGTGCCAGGTCAGCGACGCTGGCTGCCGCACAGAGGGTGTCAGCCACTATCCCAGGTGGCAGGAAGCCCATGTTCTTGACCTCTTCAAGCTTGGTGGCGTGCTTTCCAGGGCTCTAGTTTCATGTCAAGGTGACTCCTGAAGACAGGGCTCCAGAATGATCTTGCCAGCAAAAAGAACACTGAACAAGGACATGGATACTGTCCACGCTTCCTTCTCTTTCAGATCTGCTCAGGCTAGGGCAGGGTTGGGGTGGGATGACACAAACAACTTAGGAAAATCTCTCTCACCCATGTGCATGGCAGAAGGGCACAAAGAGCCATTTTTCCCCCTTCCTTTTGGAAGGCTAACACTTGTTCCCTGTGAAATCGCGGCTTGTTTGTTCAGTAAATAAAGCGTCTGATTTAATAGGGGATTTAAAGAAGCTGGAGGGGAAAGGCCTCGCCCTAAAATAAGATCTGTGGTTAGCACCAACTCTCAGTGAGAAGATGAACTGACATTCTCATTCTCTCTTTAATTACGCAGGGAGGGGAATGCCGCAGCTGGCACTGCGGGGACTGCCAAGGAGGTTAGGAAGGACCCTGGAGGACAAAGGGAGAGAGAAAGACAATGAATGACAGCGCAAATACAAGGTTAAAAACTGCTGCCTGGTGCTCCCTGATTTTCTTCTAAGACAACCAAATAAATTAGATTACAAACCAGTGAATCCTATAAACAAGAAAGTCAACAGAGTTCTGCCTCAATTTAGTGCATCCTTCTAGCATGAAAGGAGCCAGAGATGCACAATGCCGCGAGCTGCCCACATTCAGAACAAAGCCCATTCCCAGGCTGCCCCGGCTCCCCCTCCAAATCAAATGCACTATTTCAGGTGGATGCCAGGAGCCCGGTCCCAACAAGTGAAATAGAGCTCTCTATTAGAGAAATTCCCTTTCCTCAGGACGCACTTGACCTTTCTAGACACCCAGTGGAGGGACACAAAGACAGAATTTACTCCCAGACTTTATACATGTATCTGCACACAATAGAAAAGTAATATTAATTGCAATGTCAATTTTAAAAATCTACACTGAGTTTAGTGATGTGGAATATGGGTTTGGAGTACAGTGGGTTCCGTTATCAGCCTCATGGCCGTGCTCAAGGTCAAAAACAAATGATAGCCCTGCACACATCAGGCTCAAGTACCTGCTGCAGAGGACACGTGGGAAGGGTGTGCAAGGACAGCGCAAGGAAAATATGTTACAAAACAACTAGGAATGGATTCCAAAGGATTTTGGTTCCCAAATAAACTACTTTCTCCATATGCTTAGAGGCTGTGTTAGCTGCTGCCCCAGTACCGGAGAGCCTACACTGTACTGGGAAGCTTGTACCTGTTGGGAATCAGTGAAATGGGGCCACTGCCTGGGCTTTCCACATAACAGGTCACTTCAGAATGATTTCACTTGCCAGACCACAGTGGCCGTGAAGGGAGAAGGCAGCAACCAGGGAGAGAAAACCTCACAGGCCTCTGCAGGGTGTCCACGCAGGCCACCCTCTCTTCTGTTATAAATCCAGATGACATAGAAGCTGCTCCACGCCCAACCCCACCACCAGCAGAGGTTCCACAGGAGCCACACCGGAAGCCTCCTTCCACACACAAGGTGCCCTTGATTCCCCCAGAAACCAAAGAGGTGTCCCCACTTGGTCACGTGCCGCCGATCATGACACCAGGTCAGTTCTAACTTCTAAATGCGATTTAGGCTGTCCCCTCCCTGCAGCTGTAATCCCTGCGTTTACCCCTCCTGGGATCACTCACAACACGCACCGCTTGCTCTTGTCCTCTGTCTTCATGGTCAGAGTAATCTTTCTCATCACACCCCAGCTTCATCAAGGTGTAATTGAAAAATGAAATGAGCATACGTGTGTGTGTGTGTGTGTATAGTAAAAGGTGATGTTTGACATATATGTATATGGTATAAAGATGACTGAATCAAGCTAATGAGCCTATCCATCACCTCACACACTTGTCATTTTGTGTAGTTCACACATTTAGGATCTACTGATCAACTTTCAACTACACTATTATTAACTGTACTTACCAACACTGTACAAATCCCTAGAACTTACCTATTCTAACTAACTTTATACCCGCTGATCCACGTCTCCCACCCCACCCCGTCCCAGCTTCTGGCAACTACCATTTTGCTCTGTTTCTATGAGGTCAGCTTTATTAACTTCCCCACAAAAGTGAGATCGTGCAGTGTTTGTCTCTCCGTGCCAGCTTATTGCTGACCGTGCCATCTCTCAAATTCAGCCCCACCTCTAGGGACTCTCATCTTAGCGGAGAGGGGGAGTATTTGGTGCCGGGAGTCTGCATTTCAACTGCACTGTTCAGGTGGTTCAGAGCAAGCATACAGCAAGGACAAGAGCAAACTGCAGGTTTTCCCCACAATCTCCTGGGCCACACCTGCTCCTCCAACCCTCAACAGAAGCCAGTCTGATGTCTCCATGGAGTCCCCCGTGCTCTAACCACACTTTGCTAATTTGTATGCAGCTGCCCCAACTTGGCTCAAACATCAATTCCTTGGGAATATATTTCTAGGCACACATCTTACTCTGGGCACCTCTAATTCCCTTTGCTTGAGATTTTTTTTTCCCCCCTCTCTCCTATTAGCCTCACAGTTGCAGGAGAAATCCTATTTTAATCATCACTGTTGCAATCATACACAGTAGGCACCCAAAAATGGTACCCTCTGATTTTTAATAAACACATGCGTACCCTTTGAACAAACCCAAAATCGAGAGCTAGAACTGTTCACCTTTAGACTGTCTTTCACCAACTCAGAACAAAGAGATGAGAGGCTAGGGAGGAGAACGGTAAAGCAGTGAAACCACTTCAGAGCCCAGCACAAACTTTGGAAAAACTTATTTATTCTGATTCTTTTCCATAGGCTCAACATAGCTCCTGGAGATTGTACATTTCCAGCAATAGGAACTTGAAGAATCCCTTATAACTGTAATTTTCCAACCATGCTGCACGCTAGATGGTCTCATTCAATAAATATAATCTCTACAGAAGACCAGAGCACTTGTTTGCACTGTAAAAGGACAAAAATCCAGAAAATGTCACTTTTTAAACTTTGCATTTCCTTGTCGGGTATCTGTAGCTGAGTCTTCCTCAGCTGCAGTCCTGGTTGTAGGAGGCACTCAAGAAATGCTCACCAAGAAAGACTGGTTCCCTCGGTGACAGAGTACACACATGAGTACCAAATGTAGAGGACAGCCCTCTGCTCAATAACCTTCAACAGGAGATGCTTCTTGTACAAACCCTTCAGCCTCACTCCTGGTACTGAATGATGAATCAATATGTAATTTTCTTGACAGAACCATTATTCTGCAACTTGTTTGTTTCTTAAGTACGAAAAAGACTTTCTTTAGGTCTCTTACAAGTTAAACTCAGAAGTTAAACTTATAATTTACTTGATCAGCCAGGAACATCTAAAATGCCACCATCTTAAGGATGTAAATACGTTGAAAATAAAATGCCTCCAACATGAAATCTAGGCCCCTCCTCCACAGTGGCCACTGACTACAGGCAGCCGGCACACTTTAGAACAGGGCTTTCCTCTCCACAAGTGCTCCGCTGGCTGGCTCATGATCCAATCTCTTCAAATCAAATATTTATCATCTCATGCTGCTCCTTATTAAGCCCTTCCTTCCAGCTTAATGACAAATTAATATTCCCAGGTCTAAAAGCTGTTGCGAGTTTTCCACCAAAACTCACACAGATATTAAAATTTCCAATAGCCTCGTGAGCAAAAGAGCTTTGGGAAACTTCAACCATCAGAGAGCCCAAACACTTGGGCATGAGATGGTTAATTTCCTTTACAGCCTAGCTGGCCACAACTAGTGGCCACAGGCAATGTGAAAAGTTCTATTTCCTTTCAAGTTGCAGCCAGCTCTTAGGATTGGAAACCATCTTGTAACTAACATGTTGGGTTACAGCTCTTCCATCTATGGTCACCCCATCTGACCCCTGCCTTCCAAGCACCTGCTGTGTTTACACATAGGAGCCACATGTTCCAGGCCTCAGAGGCTAACAATCACAGTCTTTGACCTACCCTTCACATGCCAAGCTTTTACACTCCCTTGCATCTTGGTCCTTCAGAGTAACCTTGAATCTATTCAAACCCGATACATCACGGGAGCCACCCAGAGCAGAACAGAGTAAACCGTTTCTTCTGGTGCACACTTCATTTCCACCAAACATCATAAGAACAACCTAGCAGTTCCAGTCTTTGGGTTTTGTTTGTAAAAATATCAAATTATCGACACACACACAGAGTTTCCATTGAACTAAAACGTGAATGGCATTTTCACGTGGTGCTTGATAGTGATGGCTTCTTTATTCATCACACAGAAGCAGCTATTCTTTTTTCTGAGCATCAGAACAAGATGTAAAATTTATTCCCTATTACATTTCATCCTGTTAGAGTAGGCTCTTTGTTGCGGCTCCTGGGGATCTTTGGAGATCCTGATTCTCTTCATCAGTGCACTCACTAACTGTTGCAGCTAGCTCAACTTCAAAAGCAGATTTGATGAGCCTCCCCGCTAATGTGCCCAGTTGATTCATTCCAGGGGCCCAGACTCCCTCTATCCCCTAAGGGTACCTCAAGGCATTATTCCCATTGCCCAACACTCTTTGGGTTAAGATGTTCAATTGGTTGTGACCTGGACATGACACTTGCAGGAGAGTTACGCAAAGGCCTTCCAGAAACAGAATTATCATTTTTGTAATTTTCTTATTTTTTTAAACTGAAGACTCCCTTCAAAAAACCTGCATTTCAACTGGCAAGGACAGACCATAGCTAATCACACTGGTTCCCAGTGGCAGTCTCTTTCCTTTACTAATGACTTTTGCAGTCAACATTTGCCTTTCCTGTTGGCCAACTAGAAGAAGGAGATTGTTACCAGATTTTGCTAAGAAAAGTAAACAGGAAGCTAAATATACACATAGTCTCCCAGAACACAAGCAGCCAGGGAATGGACAACTTACCTAAGCTCAGCAGAGTTCCACTGAAGGCTTGGTAAGTAGAGTAGTGAGTCTAGCAGAAAGCTAGGGAAATTCAGACTGTCCTGGAGGCAGGCAAGGTCCAGCAGGCATCAGTAAAATGTCCACTAGCAGGGTCCCCGGCAGGAGCTTCCTAAGAGTTCCATTTCTTTAACGTGGACTGGCAGCGTTCTTGACTATCTGGCTCCTCCACTTTCTGAAACTGGCTCTCAGTCTTCCAGTGAAGATATTCCTTATCATTCTAACACTCATTTGTGTGTGTTATTCAGAGTGGGCTTCTGTTGTTTGTAACCAAGGACTCTGTCCGATAGTAGCCTCACAGTCTATTGGCTCATCAGTTTAGAATGCAGCTTGGAGTCCATAACAACACAGTAGAATCAGAAGGCTAGCCCCAGCTATCTCCACTTGGGACACTGCTAGCCCTGCCCAAGAGTTCCAAAAGATGGGTCAGCTCAAATTTAGCAAATCCACATCCAGGTCTTCCCAGGACACTGGGAAACAATTCTTCCAAAGCAGAGTCTGAACTCATTTAGACCAAAAGGTACTGACTCTTTTCACCGGTCTTAGGTTTCTGACTCCTCTTACCAAATCTGTTCTCACTCATTTCACTATTTCTCCTATCCTCCTTGTTGACAGTAAGAGCCAAACCACATCCTGGTAACCTTTCTCCTCCGTACACCCTGTAGATACTCTAAGTATTCCTAGAGCTCCACAGCTGCCCTTTCCCCGCCTTTGATTAGTAAATAGTCCTTGCCCATGGGACACAGAAACTCACAACAAACCAAGCAGGCAACTGGGGTCTGGATATATTTAGAAGGAAGACAGTTCCTCTGTCAAGATCCACTCCCGGGGCCCGGTGCAGTGGCGCAAGTGGTTAAGGTCCTCGCCTTGCACGCCCGGGATCCCATATGGGCGCCAGTTCTATCCCAGCAGCCCCACTTCCCTTCCAGCTCCCTGCCTGTGGCCCGGGAAAGCAGTCGAGGACGGCCCAAGGCTTTGGGACCCTGCACCCGTGTGGGAGACCCAGAAGAGGCTCCTGGCTTCAGATTGGCATAGCATCGGCCGTTGCGCTCACTTGGGGAGTGAATCATCGGATGGAAGATCTTCCCCTCTGTCTCTCCTCTCTGTATATCTGCCTTTCCAATAAAAAAATAATAAAAATAAATCTTTAAAAAAAAAAAAAGATCCACCCCCTCCTCCAACCCCCCAAAACTTAGTCACTGCACTTTGTTCCAACCCAGGTCCAACACACTCAATTCCCAAGTCATTCTTTCCAAGTTTAGACACTCAAAATTCCCAGGCTGTATATTTATTCTTATTCTTAAGGGAAAATGACATTCTGTGACCCAATGATTAGCCACACTCTTGTCAAGTCTTAACTTTCATGCTATATAAGTTCTTTTCCAAAGAAACAAAGCTAAATACTCAGACTTCTTTGGACTTTGTATAACCTTGAGACCTTTACTATGTAATGTTGTCTTTAAATTTATAACTAATAGTAGCACCAGGTACAGTTTCCTGGAGGTAACTATTTTGTGATGCTAATCGCAGATAAAGGCCCAAAAGTCATCAAGTAATGCAAATGTAGGAAATACAAAATGAAACATGTAAACATATTCAAATAAAATACTGAGTGTGTGATGACCCAAATGGAAACATGCACTTAAAAGTGACTGTCCATGGCCAGTAGGAAATAAAAACTGACCATGGAAAAAGAGGAAGAGGACAGAGGAAGGCTTTAGTTTCAAATAAAGGTTTAACTTGCACAAGATGGTAATTCCTAGGAGTGAATGCTTACCGTTATTTTTAGGAACAAAGGGAGGAGGCAACACACACACACACACACACACACACACACACACACACACACACACACACACACATATGATCTGGGGAAACAAATCAAGCTAAAACGCACACACACTCATCTATGTGAAAACCAACTATATTCCATTACTTATGTCCAATGTTGACTAAGCTGTTTTAGATTCACAGCAGATAGCACATACGACAGACTGCATGCTGAAGTTAGGCAAAATTGAGTCACTTGGAAGGAAGAATTAAAATATTCATATACTTCTTTGGCATATTTCTAACTCAGCTAAAAATGGAAGAAATTAAACTGCTTTGCCAATGTTAGATATCTGATATTACATGATGCTTTAAAAATTAAATGGCATTTCCCCCAAACTTGTAATAACATTAAGTACCCTTTAGAGCTGATCACGCGTAACACAATCTCAGCTAATGAAACGCACCCTTTTGAAACAGTTGGTGAATCTGTTCACTTTATTTTCAGAAGTAAATTAAGGAAAAAATGAACTTGGACGTTGTGGAAGATCACTGCCCCTCGCTTGAAGGAGTTCAGTTTAACCTTTGTGCAGTCATGGATGTCATAGGGTTTTTTTAGTAGTGTGGCTGTGGTTAACTCTTCAGATAAAGTTGTCATGTCCAAATCCTTATTTCTACACCCCATAAAGCGGCATTCTACAGCTATGGCAGCCTTTGTGGGAACAACAGGCCATTCACACCCCTGTGGCACCTTCTAACACAACAAAATGAAAAGTTCCCAGGTCCTTTACTAGCAAGGAACACACGTGGGACCCAATTATGACCAACAAAAGCACCTGCTATCGGGGCCTTAGTGCATCGTTTCTATAAACGGTAGATTTCCCCGCCAGAACCCCTGGGCTGATAGCTCATCTTTTCTACCTACCAGACCACAGCTGTGACGCCTGCAAGTGCAACAGGAGACTAAAGCAGCAAACCACAAGCATGGAGAAGACCAGGCTTCCAAGCTCAACAGCAGCCTGCATGGCCAGGCCAGCCTTAACCACCCATCTCCAGACTCCTTGTCAAGTGAAGTAGGGAGAGACCTTTATTATTGTTTAGTCGGTGTTCTGCCAAATACTTTCCTACCACAGATAGTAGCAGTTAAAAAAAAAATGTTTATCAAACCTGGGCAGCAAGGTAGATGATATTTATAAAACTTATTAAGTCAAAAATACTAGAAACTGGCATGTACATCATCACAGTCCCTATGTAAGAAACAATAAATGCATCTGGTCACGCACGAAATAGCAAAAAACAAAGCAAACACAGTGGTGTCAGGGACGTAGGCTTATGTTTAGATAAAGTGACAACATAATTTGGTTTTCTAATTCAGGACAGTTTAAAGAGAAAAGGGCCCTGTGAATAGTTATGCTGAGAGAAAGACAAACAAAGACTGTCCCAGGCAAGCTACAATATATGAATCACATTTTTAATATGTTCACGTTTCAAATAACATTTTTTTCTCACACTTTCATTTCCAAAAGACCAAAATGATCACGTTTACTTTCAGTTTTCCCTCCAGTTTCAGCCCTTCTACCTCTTAGAGACATTTCCCCTGCCTGACATCACAAGAAAGTCATCGCCGAGCAGGTCCAGCTCTCTGGAACTCTCCAGGAAAGAGAAAAACCTATGCCCCTCTGATGAAGAAGCTTTTCTGAGAAATTCTCCAGGCAAAATTTCATTGTCCATGAGCATATTTTATTAAGAAAACAAAAACAGGCCTTGAGCAGGCCACGTTCCCCTAGTGGCATCACTGAACGACCTCCCAAATTGAAATTTATAACAAGCTCTGCAAGAAAACATTCCAGCCAAAAGAAAAGGAATTTGAAGGCTAGGAGTAGATAAATGACTATAAGCTGGTAGAATATGAATTATGAAAATATTTTGATTATATGCTCCTTGCAACTGAGACCCGTGCCACACAGGATGATTTGTGGGCCACTGGAGGACAGTCTACAGTCATGGGAATCAATGCAACAGGAACTCCAAGAGCCATTTCGCAGTGACCTTGGAACATCTGCTTTCTTACTTCCTTTTGAGTAAGAAGACACACAGGACTGCCATTTTCCACAATGACCTCGCAAAATCTGTTAACTGCACAGGGCTGAAGGTTAATTGCCACACCTTTACTGGGACTCCCCACACTGCAGCGTAAGAGAGAGTAGAAAGAAGCCCTGATGTCCCCACAGCAGCCTGGTGCCTCAGGCTCGTCCCCCTCACTGTTCTCTATATCCCAAGAGCTGGACAGAATCTCAAATTCACATGTGGGAGTCTGGCCTTACCCTTCAACACAGCCTATGACCACTTGCTCTTGGTTAAAGCTTATTCACCAATCAAGGCTCAGTTCAGATGTCACCTTTCCCACGCTGACCCATACCCACTGCAAACCTCCTTCCTGCTCTGTGCTCTATGCCACACTGTCAGCTCCCTCATTCCAGCAACAGCCTGCCTTGGCTCCATGGAACTCTCCAGACCCTCACCTACCTCCATCACTCCCAGATGGGCAAACAGAGCAGCATTTCAAAAGCACTCATCAGCCATGGGCTCCAAGACCACACTCCCCTAGCCTGTCCAGTGTCTGTCACAGTGCCAGCAGCCTTGGCTCCCGCTCCCCAATCTTACAGCTGCTAAGCCCAGGGAACATCATCTTTCTTGTCTGCCACCGCTGTGTGCCATCCTCACCCAGTCCCTCCTATATAACCATCCACAACTCTGAGCTCAACTCAAACGGCCTGGACACATGCTAGCCATGAAGCCATACAAAGAAACACAGCTGCAGGGAAATCAATACCTTTCCCTGTCCCAGTTGGTCCTTTTTTATTTGTCTATTTCTTCCAGAAGCAAAAGAGATACACAGAAACAGAGTTTTAGTATTTTCTGATTCACCCCCCAAATATCCATGATTACTGGGATGTGGGGGTCAAAACTGGAAGCCAGGAATTCAATGCAGACAGGTCTCCCATGTGGGCAGTAGGAGCCCCCTGAGCCATCACCCCTGCCTGCCAGGGTCTGCAACAGTGGGAAGCTGCAGTCAAGAGTGAGACTGGGGATCCAACGGTAGGCTCACTGACGTGCAAGGCAGGCACCAGGGCCAAGGGCTGCACTCCGTTTGAAGTGAGGAACGGAGCATCTACTCTTCAGCATGCTTCTGAATGGTGCATCATAAGCAGGATCTCCTCTTCAACACACCTCAGGGCAGATGATTCAAGAAAACAGTGCTGGGCTGTCTTGAAGACCAGCTTCCCTGACAACCAGTTCCAAGATGTGGTCGATTCTGAATGAGAGACAAATTCCCCTATGCTGGTTCAACAACTGTGCTCCAGCTGAATTCTTACAGAGGCTGGAGACCAAGATTTGGGGAAGAGTGATGTGCAATGTGGAGGCCGTGTTCTTACCAGCCCCCCTTGGGTCCTTATTCTTGGAGCTGTGGGTACTTCCTGGATTTTTGTTTTCCCTTGGTAAAACTCAAGTAGCTTCCAGGTTTCTCTTACATGGGACCCCTTGGGAGCAAAACAGTCCTGCTAAATCGCAGGCTTCCCACTTTCCACATAATCAGCAGCTGTCCATGGAGCTCCCAAGGCTAGGTCGCTCCCACTTCCTTTGTCTTACCATCTCCAATCTTTTTTTTTAACAAACGTACAAAGCCTTCCTGGAACATAACGTCCGAGGATCCTAAATGAAACTACACTGTGCCAGTGATCCCTGCAGCACTGATGACGTGGTATCACTGCTGCCAGCACTCTGCGTGAATCAGCACTCCGACCACACCCCCCGAGGGGCTGCTCCATCACTGGACCCCTTCTGTGCTCAGGGGCAAAGCCTGCTTTGCACCCTCAGCCTCAGCATCTCCCCCTGCCACTGCAGTCCTTTCTGAAATGGGGAACAAAATACAAACCTAAGCAGGAAAGCCTCCTTTCAGATTCATTCTGAGGAGAGGAAAAAAGGGGCGTGTTAGGGATGGAGCAAGTTTGGAGATCAAGTTTCAAATACCTTGCACACTCACTACAATCAAGGAGACTACAATGTCAGCACAAGTAAGCAGGGGGAACCAACACTCAAAAAGGCTACGAGCAAGACTTTGTTGGGATATAAAATTTCTTTATAAAATCCAAGTATTTGAGTATCAACACAGTTAATACTAAGCCAGCTGATTATATGTAATAATATCTAATTACAGAAAATAAAGCCAAAGATAGAAATTCAACTCCTAACACTTTCTTTGCATCTCATATTACCATTATAAAAGAAATCTGTTCGGGAGCCAGTGTAGTGGCTCAGCAAGCTAATCCTCCACCCACAATGCCAGTATCTCATATGGGTCCCCAGTTTGTGTCCCAGCTGCCCGGGAAAGCAGCAGAGGATGGTCCAAAGCCTTGGGAACCTGCACCCATGTGGGAGATTCAGAAGAAGCTCCTGGCTTCAGATTGGCTCAGCTCTGGCTGTTGAGGTCATTTGGCGAATGAACCAACAGATAGGAGATCTTTGTCTCTTCTTCTCTTTGTACATCTGCTTTTTAAATTCAAAAAAGTTTTTAAAGACAAAAATGCTAAAGTTATAAAAACAAAAACAAAATAAACAAAATAATGTTCCAAATTGAGCACAACCTTGCTCATACTGTCAACAGTCTAGCATTTAGTCCGAAGCCATGATCAATCCTGTGGAATCACTTATGCCTCATTGGAATTCAACTGGAAAATTGTTCTTAATACACAGTGAATAAGAACTGATTTGATAAATTAAGCAACCCAGAGTTTCATGCATGAAAAAAAAAATTAAGTCATCAATTGTTTTAGCAAACGCCAAAATGCAGCTCTTGCTGCAGCTAGCCTTGCTGGGCATATACACAGTAGAGAAGGCCCTTAACATGATGAACAGGTAAAAATGAATTGCATCCCAACAGCATGAATAGCAAACTGAATCACACTATTTTCTGCAGATATTTAAAAAATCAATTAATATGTGTTGTTGATGCCGTTAGGAACGGTCCCATTCCACAGACTGAAGTACTAAGCTAACAGGTACTGGTCCCTAGGGTTGGTGTGTCCATAGCAAAGTGAAAAACAAAACGTAGTGGCAGTGATGAATGCCTGGGTAGGAATTCAGCATCACCAAGGATGGAGAACAGCAAGGTGAGAATTGGAGATGAATGCCCCAACTCTAGGCTGCTACTGGGAGTCACTGCATTAGATGAGGCTTCTGGCAGCAGCTCAGGCTGAGGAAGGTGAGACAAAAGGAGAAGACAGGGTTCCAGAGAAAGGCCATGAAAAGCAAGCATTGTCATCTGTACCAAAATGGTGCTGCATTTCCTGATAAAGAATAAAGGAATGGATGTTTCCTGTAAAGGAAGACAACACTGGCGATTATTGCTGTATACGCAATAAAATCCACTGTCGTCACCCCTCTGTGTTCATGAGGAATTTGTTCCAGAACTCCTCAAAAATACCAAAACACACAATCAAGCCCCCACTCTAAAATTTCCATACAACCTACACGCATCTTCCAGTAGCCTTTACATCACCTCCACATCACTTACACCACCTGATATAGCAGTAAAGAACTGTTCCACTGGTCTGTCTAGGGAGTAATGCTGTGCAATGAAGTCTGCCCATGTTCAGTACAAGGGCAATGTTTTTGTTCTGAGTATCTTCTACCTGTCATTGGTTGTTCTGTAGACACACAGAGGGTCAACTATTTCTAGACAGAGATTGGCTACGTGCAAAGGATATGCCATCTGAGAGGACAGAAATTAAATGAATTTCATGGCTGGACATTTTTTTCTGATCCTTCCTTAGTACTTAACCCTGAGTAGCAGCAGTATAGAATTAGGAAGTAAGTTTAGAGCTGGCATTGTGGCAGAGCAAACGAACCCATTGTTTGTCACACCAGGAGCCCATATGGATGCCAGTTCGTGTCCGACTGCTTCACTTCTGAGCCAGCTTCCCGTTGACAGACAGGAAAGAGCAGCAGATGGAGTACCCAAGTCCCTGACATTCACAGGGGAGACTCTGGAATCGGCGGCTGGCTTTGGCCAGCCCAGTGCTGACCACTGCAACAGGCTCCGATGGATGGAGTACTTATGCCCAGCCTCCTCTCTCTTTCTCCTTCTCAATATTTTCAAATAAACACACCTTTTTAGAAAACTTAGTGTAAATATTTTGAAATCAATGACTGGTTTTTCATTATAGGCTCTGCCTAGGATGCATTTCATAAATATATCATTTATTGAAATCATTTATTTGGGGGGTAAAAATGAATGCTATTTATAATTATACAAGCTAGGCATAAATGCATATCCACATATCTCTCTCGGACCACTCTATTTGCCACGCTCCAGCATGTGATCCTCTGCCTAGTTCAAAACATAATGCTCTCCCTTCCTCGAACCCCACTTTCACATCCACCCCTACCAGCCCCACAACTCTCACCATAGAGGCTGCCTCTTCCCCACACCCCCGAGCAAGCCGCCCTGTCATATGCTTTTGCACAACTCAACAGCTTCCCCCCGCCCTAGCATTTGCCACACTTCATTGTCTTTCTGCTAACTCATCTGGTGCCTTTACTAGCTATGCCCAAATTTCATTTGCATGCTGTGATTGTAAAATGGCCCCACATTGCTCAGAATTATGAATCTATGGGGAAATAATGTTTAGCATTATAAAGTCACAGTCACATGAGTTATGGGGGCTTCTGGATCAATCTGTGGGCTTGTAAATTTTATGGAAAAAACAGTAGTCCTTGAAAAGAAGAGGCAGTAAAGTGGTTTCACGTTTATTTCTATTAGACAAGACACTGCAGCCAATTTCTCTACTAAATTACCTTTCCTTGCCATCGTGGTGTCAATGTGATAACAACTGTCCCAAAGGCTATACATTTTAAGTCACATAAAAAGAAAACATGCAGGAATGAATATTCTATTTTATTTTGGCAAGCCACACAATTCATTTGGTGTGATTTGTGCAATTTCTCCCGGACCAGAGGTTTCGTAAGGAAGAATCACACAGCGGAATATTGCCTATCAGACATTACATGGAAAACTGGATGCTGGCTGAGCCAAGTTTAGAAGGCTCCACCCCAGTATATTTGTAAACACAATCTTGGCAAACTTAAGGCCAGTACGAATATTACTGTGGGTAGTGATACGTGAATGACTGAATTAGCCACATCGTTCAGCCAGGGCCACCCTCTCTGTAAATGAGAATAGCTGTAGTGTTTTTGTTTTTAATGAAAACACAAATGGCCTAGTGCTTTCTGCCGATCTTGATTAAATCAGAATTTTTTAAAACCATTTATTTATTTTTGGAAAGTCACATTTACAGAGAGAAGACACAGAGAGATCGAACCTCTTTCCATGATTCACTCCCCAAGAGGTCGTAATGGCCAGAGCTGACCTATTCCAAAGCCAGAAGCTTCTTCCTGCTCCCTGATGTGGGTAAAGGGTCCCAAGGTCTTGGACCATCCTCTACTGCTTTCCCAGACCACAAGCAGGGAACCAATGGGAAGTGAAGCAGCCTGGGCACAAACTGGCACCCATACGGGATCCTGGCACATGCAAGGGGAGGGAGAATCTAGCTACTAGGCCACTGCACTGGGTGAAACTTCAGATTCCCCAGCTGGGAGACACAGGCATGGGTATTTTCAAAAGCCAAAATGGTGTTCCATTACACAGCCAATGTGAGCACTCACAGGTTCTCCAGGCCCGGAGAGAGGAGCTGGAAGTGGTACTTTCTGGGCCTGGCATTGTCCTAGGAACATGTACATATTAACTCATACAATACTTATAACGTAAGTACTAACATAGAAGTACCAACCCCCACATTTAACCAAGGAGGTTAAACATTCAGTTCCAAATTCCACATCTAACAAAGAAAATGGGGTTTTAGCCTCAACAATTTGTCTCCTAGATTGGCTCTCTTATCAGTAACTATGGTTCTAATACTGTCCCTGAAGGAAATCCCAGGGTCCTATGTAGGTGACTGGACATTGCACTGAGGGATACATATCAGAGAAACACCAGAATGGGGGCATAAGAAGTGTCGCCTAAATATGCCACCCAGAATAGATCAAATCAATCAGAGTGAAAAAAATCACACAATTTAAACTCTGATTTCTAATGTATAATATTTGTCTTTATATACTTAATTAAAAAGGTGGACTTGTATTAATGTGAATCTCAGTAAGGCTTTGGGGACAGTTGTGCAGAAATGTTGGTCTAATTCTTACAGCAAACACAGCCTGCTCAGGACATCACCCAAGCATTCACCTTTGACCCCCTAGATGAGCCTCATCAACACATGGACACATTCACTTACACCAAATAAGAAAAACCAGACACATGCTTGCTTGTCCCACGGCTCTCATTCCTCTGTTCCCTTTTACACAGCATTGCTCAAATGAGCTTCCTCTACACACTAAACTCTCCTGCCACTCCTCTTTAACTTTTCTGAAAAATTACCTGCCACTATCACTTAAAGTTGTTTGTTCTTTTTCTCTTTTTTTCCCCTTCGTCTTTTACATTCCAAATTCATATAAATTGGAAATTCCTACCTTACCAGATTTGGTAGAAAGTTATTGTCAGCCTTTTTCTGTGCCTCAGTTTGAAGATTTCAATCTGACCAACTATCCAGGCAACTAATTCTCTTCTCTCATTAGTCTAATCTTGCATTAAACCAATTCATTATGTATTTTATTTTGGGAACTGCCATTGCAGTGCAGTGGATTAAACCACTGAGCGAATCTGCAGCATCTCAAGTGGGTACTAGTTTGTGTCCCAGCTACTTCTACTTCAGTACAGCTCCCTGCTAATGAATTGGGACATTGGAAGATAGTCCGGTGCTTGGGCCCCTGCCAACCAGGTGGCAGAACTGGAAGCTGCTGGCTTCTGGCTTCAGCCTTGTACAACTTCAGTTACCGCAGCCACTTGGAGAGTGAACCCGCACATCTAGCTCTCCGTCTCTATGTGAAGCTCTTTCAAATAAATAATAAATATTAAAAAATAATTTTACTAGTTCATGTTTTGATTGTACTTTACCATTTGGAGCTCTCTGAAAGAGTGTTCAATCTCCCATCAATTCCTTGAGCACACTATACGAATGCTTATTCAAAAATGTGTGCCCATTTTCTGATCCCTAGAGAGCCTGGTTCTATTTTTTTCCTTTTTCTGTTGGTTTTTGAACATGTATACTCACTCCAAAATCATGCTAGCCAAAGGGTTCAACTACCTCCTGCGTTCTGAGAACTCCCACATTAACATCTCCTGTCCCTCAACTTCAGACTCAGACATTCCACATTATCCAGTACACATCTACCCTTGGCTGTCCAACACAAACATACTGACAAAGTTAATGCAAAAACTAAGCCTCCAATTTCCACCGCTTTCTCCTCTAGCAACCTCCTCCATCTCAGCAGACGGAGATTCTGTTCTTCTCATTCCTCCAGCCAGATGCTCTGGATTCATCATCATTAAACCTTCTAGGCATCAATTTAACATTGGATTAACCTTTTCACTGCATCCAGCATGTACCCACCTCTACCTCTCTCACCATCTGGGTCCAGCAGTGTAGCCACCTCTGCCCCACGGCCCTTTCCTCGCCTCCATGCTGACCTCCCATAATCCGTTCTCAGTGCAATAGCCCAAATAATATTGGATTTTAGTCTCAAGAATTATCCTTCACTAATTTGATCAGTCTTTCACTGAGCAGTTTTACTTCTCAACTAACATAAAAAGCAAAGATCTTAGGATCACTGCCACCATTCTCCGAGCTTTGATGCTCTCACCTCCTCCAGAAGTAGCGAGCTCTGCTCTTCCCTGATCAAGCCAGATTTCCCAAGCCTTGCAGCTTCTGCTCCCTCTGACAGCCCATGACTAATTCTCTCATTTCTCTCAAGTTTATTCAAAGGTCACCCTCTCGGGGCTCTTCCCTGACTGAGCAACGAAAAACGGCATCTCCTCTCATCATTTCCCATCACCCACAACCTACTTTATTTTTCTCCTTTTGTTCTATCTAACCACCTCTGCTCCTAGATTTCAAGTTCTGTGAAAGCAGGACTTTGGTCCAGTTTGGTCATCGCTGAGAAGTTAAAGGTTACTAGCTTATAGTGGTTAGTGAAATAACTGTCAAAGAAAAAGAAATAGTGAAGAGCTACGTTGGTTGGTAATGTTATACTAGCCTTCTTTATCTGTTCATTAAGATCACTCTTAAAGAGGAAAGAAGAGTACCTCAAAAGCAAAGAAGTCCATCTCAAGAGGAAGCATCTTCCAAAAGGAGGAGACCATTCCTAAAGAAGAATTTAAGATACTAAAAATGCTCATATACACACACAGTATCACACAACACAATGGAGTAACACTGAGGATTCAACAATGAAATATCAAAGTTAACCAACACTCCATAACTAAATAAGTATCTTTAAGGGATCACCAGTGTTTTTTTTTTTTAAGCACATTCCATTGCTAATTATCCACAGTCTTAGAAAGGTCCCCTGTCCATTTCTTCTTTTCATTATCTTTAAACAGATGGAGACAATAAAAGGCAACCTGCATGTTCAGCATTCTAATTACTAAACTGTAGTTCTTTCAAAATATCGCTGTCCCTTTAACTATAATCTGTTCACATGCCAAAGTTCAGAATATAAAGTGCACTTGTGCATATTAAGAAGTGCCTAAAGAACTAAAATCCTTGACTGTATTACAATACACAATTAGGAAAAGAAAAGAATTCTGTAATTAAGGTACTTTTTATGATGGAAATGTGAAATACAGGGCTTAAATGAAATGATTTGACAGACTCCAAAGAGAAATTTCTCTACTCACAACTTTCATTGCCTGTGTTTTGCCTTTCTGCAATCAAAAACTATGGCTTAATTAATTAATCATTATGTCTTACAAACAGCCAACAAAACTATCAAAGGAAAGAACACGAAATGAAAGGGCCATAAGAATAGTGCAAAGATTGGTTTTTAAAACAGTAATTCTCATGATTACATTATGAAGAATTCAACCCTCTGGATGACACAGAGAGTCCGGAGACTTCTGTTGGATTCTCTGCTGCATCTCCACAGCCAACAATAAGGCCTGGTGCATACCGGGTGCTGATGAAAAAGTAAGAGCAGTTAATAAGTGCACCCTACACTAAGCATGGCACAGAACAAAACTACTACTTTTAACTGCTTTCACTATTGGAAAGAAAAAAAGAAAGTACCTAAGAAGCATGGCTCCCCTTTCCTTTAGTTACCACCCAAAAAGTCTCTTAGACCACTCCCCCACTCCCCCCAAAAAAGCTTTTTACAAAGAATATTATTCTTTTCTTTAAAAAAAGATTTATTTCTATTAGAAAGGCTGATATACAGAGAGGAGGAGAGACAGAGAGGAAGATCTTTCGTACGATGATTCACTCCCCAAGTGAGTGCAACAGCCGATGCTATAATCCGAAGCCAAGAGCCTCTTCCGGGTCTCCCACAGGGGTGCAGGGTCCCAAAGCTTTGGGCCGTCCTCGACTGCTTTCCTGGGCCACAGACAGGGAGCTGGATGGGAAGTGGGGCTGCTGGGATTAGAACCGGCACCCATATGGGATCCTGGGCGTGCAAGAGGACCTTAACCACTGCACCACCGCGCCAGACCCAAGAATATTATTCTTATACCCTATCGGTTCTTTGAAAATAAAATATTATAACTGACCATGCAATTCAATAATTTGAGCACAACCTCTTCAGTTAAAATTACTAAGCAAATTATGATAACTCTTTTCTAACTCATTAAAAAATATAGGTGTCGGGCCCCAAGTGGTAGCCTAGTGGCCAAAGTACTCATTTTGCATGCGCCAGGATCCAATATGGCCACCAGTTCATATCCCAGCAGCCCTACTTCCAATCCAGCTCTCTGTTGTAGCCTGGGAAAGCAGCAGAGGACGGCCTAAAGCCTTGGGACCCTGTAGCCACAAGCGAGAGCTGGCGGAAACTCCCGGCTCGGGATTGGTGCAACATGGGTCATTGTGGCCACTTGGGGAGTGAACCAGAGGATGGAAAATCTTTTTCTCTTCTTCTCTCTGTATATCTGACTTTCCAACAAAAATCAATAAATCTTAAAAATCCAGGTGTCTATATTGACTTTGAATTTTCTTATTCAACCATCCATGTGATACATGGAATAATCATTCTATCTCCTAAGACAGTGTGGCTACTGTGTGAAAAATTCAAGCCAAGAGTCAGCAGATCTGAAAACACTGAAAACGGGGCCAGCAGAGTGGCTCAGCAGGCTCAGCTGCCACTTGTACCACTAGTAGCCCATACCAGAGGGCCAATTCCAGTCCTGATCGCATCACTTCCAATCCAGTACCCGGCTAGTATGCAGGAAAGGCAATGGACGATGGCCAAAGTACTCAGGCCCCTGACAACTACCTGGGAGACCAGCATGAAGTTCCTGGCTCCCGGCTTCAGCCTGGCCCAGTACCAGCTCTTGGGCCATTTGGAGAATGAACAAGCAGAAAGAAGCTCTCTTTGTGTATCTGTGACACTGCCTTTCAAACAAATTACTAGAAGAAAGCCCTGTTTTTGAATATTGTGACATAACTATAGCTGACCACTACATGTTGCGTTCTTGCTCACATGACAAATTTATGTTTATTTCAGAAAAGCAGTGTTCCCAAGCAGTAATAAGATTAAAAAACAAAACACAACAACCTGACAATTTCTGGGTTCCTTTGCAGGTATCAGGAGCTGCACAAACAGTGCTGGCCAGTGACAGTCACTGTCATTGTGCAAATGAGCAGCAGTGACATACACATCTTGACCCTTCCCTCTCCATCCTGTATGGACTGCAGGTGCATTGTCTGAGTAGAGCAACCATTCCAAGCCCAAGAGGGAATACGTCCAAGCCAAAGCTGGTTCGACATTAGGACAGAAAGTGTCTGATTCCCTGGGGAAACATGAGAGCCACTGAACCAGCGGAGGATTACCCACCTCAATTTCCCTTCAATGACAAAAAAACAGAACATCCAAGTAGGTTAAAACCACTGTGTCCAGCCATATTTCTCACCATTATATCTAATGCTTATTGATGACAGAGGTACTACTGAAGAGTACAGGACCAGAGGGAACAATATTTTTAAAAAGCTCTCCTTAGGTTTATTCATTTGGCATCTTTATGAAACCCAAAACACACCACATGTTAATCTCAGATTTTTCACATTTCAGTAAAACAGTATTGAGAGCCTCATTGTGGTTGTCTGGTGCAAAGAATTAAGCTTTTAAGAAGACATTCTTTCATTAAACAAAATCAACTAAAAAATTCATGCAGGGGTTGGGAAATCCAATCACCATTAATGAAAAGTCTGAATTATAGGATTTAATTGTATTATTTTTAGTTGGGAAATTAGTAAGATGATTATTTGCACACAAATAATTTTTCTAAAGTACTTGCTACCAAAAGTACTTTGTTATCAAAAAAACTGCTCCACTAAAAATTTAAAGTAAGGCCCAGCACAGTAACCTAACAGCTAAAGTCCTCTCTCTCCTTGCATGCGCCAGGATCCCATATGGGTACCAGTTCGAATCCAGGTGGCCCCATTTCCCATCCAGCTCCCTTCTTGTGGCCTAGGAAAGCAGTTGAGGACAGCTCAAATGCCTTGGGACCCTGCACCCATATGGGAGACCCGGAAGAAGCTCCTGGCTCCTGCCTAGTGATTGGCTCAGTACCAACTGTTGTGACCACTTGGGGAATGAATCATTGGACAGAAAATTGTCCTCTCTGTCTATCCTCGAGGCTCTCAGCATATCTGACTTTACAATAAAAATAAATAAATCTTACAAAAAATTTAAAGTCCCTCTCAAAGCTTGCAAAATTCACTAATTTAGAGCAGAGCTAACTCTGGCAACCCATGTGAAGTATCAGTTTGAATCCCAGCCGTTCTACTTCTAGCCTAGCTTCCTGGTACTGCACCTGAGAAATTGTTGGGCCCTTGCCTACCACATGAGAGATCCAGATGGAATTTCTGGCTCCTGGCTTCTGCCTGTCTCCAGCCTAGGGCCATATGGGGACTGAACCAGTGGATGGTAGATTTCTCTTCTCTCTCTCTCAACTCTGGCTTATAAATACGTCAATCTTTGCACAAACATCACTCACTTGCATCACTTAAAGACAATGCTCCCTGGACTGTGGCCAGTCATGTGACACCAACTGTGTTGTATCTATCACAATTTTCCAAGGACTGGAGGACAAGAGAGTGAAGTTTTAGCATATATGTACAGACGCTCTTTAAGTAATTCTGAGGTGAAAGCTGACTTTTCTAATTCCACATCCTCTGGTTTTGGAGAACAGAGGCCCACATCTCTCAGGGATTCTCAATGCAGGAAATACCCAGGTTAAGTCACACTTCTATGCCTTCCCAAGCAGCACTTTTCCCATGCGGGGGAAGACCAATCCCTCAAGGCTCCCACCCAGCCTCTTGGGAGAAACCCTGAAACGGCTCCTGGCTTTATATGGCAATTCTAGCCTCTGCAATCCTGCCTCCCACCTTTACTAGAACATGTACCATGCAGCCTTGTCATTATCTGTGTATATATGACACTATTACAAAATGCTCATGGAAAAATGAAACTCAAAGGTAAACTTACTTTGACACAACATTTGAAACCCACATATCATTTTCTCAAAACATGCATTTTCCATGAAGATTTTTTTTATAAGATTTCTCATAGTTCTTAGTCTCTCTCTTTTGGCTATAAATTCTTCACAAGGACAATACTTTTCTCACCTTTCCATCCCCAGGGTCTATAAAAGTAAAAACAGCAACATCTGTCAAAGAGTGAACAATTCACTGAATCTGTGATGTCGCTTCCTGTTGTGAACATCATGGGAATAAGCATTGTTCTGACTCACAGGGGATACATACGGTTGACCTTTTTATAAACAGAATCTCTCCAGGAAAAAAAAAAAAAGAGTTTGATTAACTCTAGAAATCTCTTACTCCTGGACTTCAAAGCCATCTTTCATTGGGAAAACACTGGAACTCATTCATACAGTCTATTCAGGCTACAGCATGAAGCCTACTGTGTGAAGCCTACCGATTACAGACAGGATGAGCCAAGTTCAAGTCCTGCTATTCCCTGGCTATGCAATAGCGATTGCAGGCTTTTGTGAGGATTAACTTCCTTGTTTGTTGTTGTGTCTCTGAGAAACAAGACTAGCACTTCAGAGCCATGCAAACACCACTGAGCTGAAAACCCCCTAGAGAGCTGATGGCTGCACTCAAAGGTTAGGCCTCTTCCCAGCACATCCTGCGAGCTCACAGAACTTACTGCAGAAAAGATCATTTTTCTACAACTCACTTTAACAACACTCGTGCCTTATCAGTGCAGAGTTGCCAGTTTGTGGCCTTGACAAGTCCACTGTTTCAGTTTTAACTCAATATTGATTTAAAAGCAAGAGTGGACGAAAAGCCCATAACAGTTCTTCAATTAACAGTTAAGCTTACACAAAACTTGGCTGGAAATAGGCTGGTCTCTGTGACATTTCATTTTCAGGAAACTGGAACTGGATTTCTGTCCACGAGGTTACATGGTTGGTTTTTAGGGGTTTTCATAATTATACCTATAAACCAACCATGTAACCTTACACGTCTTCATAATGGAAGGAAATTGTTTTTAAGCTTCGTGTTCGTACCTCGGCTCTTTTCATATACACTGCATATGGAGCTGAGGGGATCAGGTAAAGTGGCATCATCAAGTTGCTCTGCACTGCAAAAGATACAGCTACACCTCACACACCACATCTTCGTCAATACGGAGACAATGGATGCAACGGTGATCAGTCCCCATTCCCCAGCGCCTTTATGACACGTGCGGGGCTCATGTGTCCAATGGCAGTAGCAAGCAAAACTTCTATACTCAGTCATACAAAACTCAACATACAACACATATTTGATAACACTGTTACCTGCTTTACGTCTTTACTATTAGCATTATGTTAGTGTGTGCTCCTACTTATTGAAGGTTTACTGCATAGCAGTATGCCGTGATCCACCAGTGGCAGTCTCAGACATAGTTTTAAATAGCATTTAAAAAACGAGACTTATTTGAAAGGCAGAATTACAGAGAGAGAGAGGAGGACACTACATGGCCCTATAGGGCCGCAATGTCTGAAGCTGAGCCAGTGCAGAGCAAGAGCATCATCAAGGTCTCCCACATGCATAGGAGGGCCTCAGAACCTAAATGGAATGGCAGGGTTGCAGGCAGCAGCTTAACCTGGTACACCACAGCACTGGCTTCTCCGGATAGCTCCTAATGATGTCACTTTTCCTGTACCAGAGTGAACCTGACATTTTTTTTTTCTCATCATGACAAAGAAGCAATAGACTATCACAAACACGCACACGCTATCCTGCAGCTTGGGAGTATCATAGGTTCCACATCACGTTCTGTGTAACTACAGTGCAGGATTTTCGTATGACAGTAAAATCATGTAATGGCTTCTTTTTCCCATGAGAGCACATCCCTGTCCTAAGGTGACATGACTATAAAATGCAGGCCAATTGTAACAAGCTCCTTAGATTGCAGAGTAAAAGCGCATATGCAGACCCCGCATTTACACGCAAGCGTTCTTAACGCTGCTTCACACCAGCACAGGACCCCCTGTGAGAGCACAGCGGAGAATATTCAGGACGTGCAGTCCCGCTTGTTCCTTTTCTCGTGTGTTCTCTGCTTTCCCACCTCCTGTGTGGGTGGGGGGGCTCCATCTTTTTAACCGTTCCCATGTTCTATCACAGACTGGATGCAAACCATCGATCAGCAAGGCAGCGCACCTTCCAAGCATGTCCATGGCCAAAGGAAACGACAGGCAGTGCAGCGGGAGGGAAGAGCATACAGCTAGAACAGAACCCAAGTCAGACAGAAAGCAGATATCCCTTGCAGATAGCTTTCACACATGCGTCTTCATTCAAAACCACACATTCATAAAAGTGAAATTCCATTAACTGCAAATGTGTACAGGGAATTACACTAGCAATACTGATCTCATTTTCAATTGCAAAATGCAAAAAAATACATATTTCTTCTCAATCAAGGTGGGAAATGGAATATCTGCACATTAACACAGAATATGCAATTTTTTTTCTCTGCAATATATGAGGGCTGCACAGGATACAATTAGAATGTTAACAGGATGCTCGCACATTGTCCAACTGTGATCAGTTCACAGATTGCCAAACTATTAGAAAACCTGAAGACAGTTTCCTTTGTGATAAGACAACGTCCTCTGTTAAAACAATGATAATTTTTATCTATACTAGTCACCTCGTAAACCAGATAGGCTATCGATTTTGGCTGGACATCCAAATACCTAAGCAACCACGAACGGTGAATATGTGGAGTCCTTCATCAAAGGCAAGGACAGATATTTTATTTAGCCGATCAGCAAATCAATCTGTTCAGTAGAAATAATTTATAAACCCTCTGGAGAAGACGTTTTTAAGTTTCTTACCTCGGTTGAAATTTCTCAGAAATAAAGTGACTATTTTTGTAACTGCAAAAATAAACAAACGGATGGAAAAGACAGACTTGACACTGCCAGGCAAAGTAAGACAAATGGGCTTTCAAAATAAGGTCTTACTTAGGAAAAAAATGAAACGACTATATCCAATACTTGAACCTCCATGCCTTATGTCTCACTGGTATAAACAAAGGAATGTTTCCTTTGCAAGGCACTAGTGAAGGAACACATTTCATTTAGTATGTTATCATGTATAGGGAAACACTTTAAAATTGGGAGCTGCTTTCATTTTATAAAATCAAGTCACGTCAGAAAGAAGGTGCACCTGCAATGGCGATCTTTCAGCCAATCAAGCGAGCTACCTCAGCATTGTGTCCCCTCTACATGGGAGCACCAGTGAACCTTAGCAAATGAGGTTATCAGAGTTTCTTTAATCGAACCTTCAGTCCTACCCACACCATCTTCTCATCAATAATCCTCAGTGCCTCCCCCCACTCAGTCACAACACACCAGGGCAACCCTCTGACTGATGGGCCGTACACACAGGCTGATTTCCCACTGCTCAACAGCCTTAATATATCCAGGGAAGCTATTTCCATAACTGAATAAATGGAAAAGGGTTAGAAACAGAATTTAATGGAACTGGATCTCATAATAGTCTCAACCTCATCAGCAAGCCAAACAGGCAATTTATGAGGAAAATTACTCAAGAGAAGACACACCTGAATGTAGCGACAGCCTTCACATTATCTCGGAGCTACTAATAATATTAATACAACACCTCCAATCTTAAACAATATTTGCTATTCCTTTGGCCATTCTGGGGTTGCTTCCACCAAGCTGCCTCTGAGAAGTGACATGAACTCCTGTCTTCACCAGGGCTCTTGGTTCCTTGTTCTCTTTCAAGATTTCATTCCCGACTCTCACACACACCTAGAGCTTTCAGAACTGCTACATTTCTAAGGACTGAAGTTTGCGACAAATATTTTCCAAGTTTGCCAAAAGAAGGGAGGAAGGAAGGAAAAAACAGAGGAAGGGAAGGGGAGGGTATGGGCGGGAGAAAAGTGTAGAGGAGGGGAGTGAGGGAGGAAGATAGGCAGACAGACGCGGGACACTCACACTAATGGATTTTTGTGGGTTTATTTTGTTCTCAGCACACAGAAAGTTCTGAATCACACCATTCCTTGCACAGAGGATCAGGGCTATCTCCTAGATTTCAACTAGGTTACCTGCTTACTAATCAGTTTCCACAGCACGGCTATTAACACATGCAGTTCTCACTGCATTGTGATGCATGAGTAAGTGTAGAATAATGACAGTGACTCATGTGGCTTCTCAAATTAGGTGACAAACTCCTTAAGAGAGCAGTGTGCTCTGAGAGCTCTTTGCAGCAGTGCTACTGTGTTCATTCTTCACAGCACTCCAGTTTCCAGTGTTTGCCAGGGGACAGGCTGGCCACACTCCAACAATGGTTTCCTACAAAAGAAACCTGGACCACTGCTACAACTGCTGGTGTTACATCAAGACCACTGGTCCTGACTGATGCTCCCCTCGATCTGAAGTCTCTTAGCATCCAGATCACCACACTTCCTAGCAACTTCCTGCATCTCTAAATGGCCCTTCACTATATTTTACTGCTCATTGGGAACCTAATATAAGTTCTTGCTCCCACTCTGCCACCACTGGGCTCACACATTGAGAAAACTCACTTTGAATTCTCTGACCTTCAGTCCCTTGTGTTACAAAATGCTCACATCCACTGTTCTTTGAAAGTGTCATGAATCTAGTTTTGCTAGAATTTTCAACGTGCAGTAACCTTCAAACATGATACATCAACACTGATGATGTCATGACACATTTAACACCAAAGTTCTAAGACTCCAGTTGCACTGCAGTGTGTCTAAGCTGAGGAAACAGGCTAAAGTCAGGGCCTACCCCATGCTGCTTGTGAAGGTCACATTGGTAATAATCTCCACGTCTGGCTTTCAATAAGCACTCAGTAATACTCCATCATCATTAAAACAAACCTAATTGGAGCCAAGTTTAATAGATTTTTATTACAATCTAAAGTCGCAATATAGGTAGGTTGAAACACTGGCTATCTACAAATTCTCCTTTTAAAAAAAAATCAAACAATGAAATATTTGCTTTTTGGCTACCAACCAGATACATGACAGAAAGTACATCTCAGCCATACAGAATCCCCAAGAGTTAACAGTATGTGATTCTCTTCTGCTAAGCCTTGTTTGTTTCCTGTTTAAAAATTACCTGAACATAACTAAAGCCAACCACCAAAGTGAAAATTTTTTTCTACAAAAGTGGTTTTATGAATGCAATGGTCTAAGAATTCTTAACCCACCTGTACTACTCAGCTTTTCCATACACAGGCTGTACTGTAAGGACTTTACAACAAGCATTAGCTGTCAGAGGAGTCTCCGGACCCTGTGTTTCATTTTCCGAGCACACTGCATTCTTTATAGCACCAGCCATGCTTTGGATGTGATTTAGTCCTGGAATTCATGCGAGACTAACTTTAAGTTAATTGCACAAAGAAGATGGGAATGAAATCCAAATATGGTGTCTAGAGATGATGCTTTGGGAGGTGACTGGATTAAGTCATTAGAGTGGGACCCCACGATTTAACCCCAGTGGTTTTAGAAGGATAGAAACAGATTCATGAGTGTTCTTGTCTCTGCGCCACCTCACGACTCAGCCAACAAACAGGGCAATAGCAGGTGAAGGCCATGGACTTTGCACCTCTAGAGCTACAAGCCAGGGGAAGATTCTTGATCTTTATAATGCGATCCCTGCCCCAAGTCTTTCATTATAGTAGCAAAAGGCTAATCAGTATGTATCTCACCATGTATTAATTTAATACCTGCCCCTTCTACTGCTCTTTAAGGCCCATGAGGGCAAGGATTTTATTTGGCTAATTCAACAATACATGCCAAATATCTATCAGTTTCTCTTAAAACACAAAGTAATGTGTGTGTGTGTGGTGTGTGTGGTGTGTGTGTGTGTGTGTGTGTGTGTTAAATAAATCAACAAAATCTGGATGCTTATGTGGCTCAGCACTGCACCAAGCTCTATCTCACAGATGGGAAACCACTTTCCTGCCAAGGTCCATGTGTATACGTGTAACATCATTTGTAGGCCACACAAAACTATGAACTTAAAAATTAGCCTGATGTAGATGCACTGAATTTTGAGCCCAATCTGTGATTACCTTGGCAAGGCCAGATGATTTTGTGGGCTTTAGTGGCCTGGACATTCCTATTCCTACATCAATGGGAAAGAAAGCAACAGATCCTGTCTTTCCTTACAGAAACCATGGTATTCTTGGGAAGCAAGAGGGAAGGGAATAAGTGTCCAAAGCCACTTCACCAGAGCTTTCAGAGAAGGGCACATGGAGGGGAGCAGGACATAGGCTGGCTTTGGCATGAGCATTAAAGGAGGGCTGAAGAAGAGCCCAGATGGCCTTGCACAATGAGAAAGCTGCTGAAGCATAAGTCAAGGGAGGACAGAGCTCTGACTCAGGCAGAAATGACACATGCAAGACCCATGTTGCTCCATGGAGAGCTGGCTGGGCAGCTCGGGTTATACAACCTTGAAGACCTTGAGGTGGTCACATTGGACACAGTGCTCCCAAGGACCCCTCCAGAGCTCACAGAGCACATCAGGCTAGCACTGGGAGGGACCTGGCCCAGCAGTCACAGATCTACCAAGGATCAGAAAAGTGGGGGCAAGGAGACTACCTAAGGCCTAGCGGTCACTGGGATACCAGCCATGGAAGCAGAGAAGTAACATGCTGAGACTAATACAAGTTCCACGACTTCTACACTTCAGTACAAAGCAGAAAGAGGAAAATTAAACTATTTCAGCAAGAGGAAGAACAGACACACATCCTTCACCTCAGATAAGGTGCTACACCTTAGGAGGTGTAACACTGACAGAACCACTAAGGAAAAACGCTGAAGTGCTTATGCCAACTGGCATTTCTGAAGATTGGCTAAATGAGGCTGATTACCAGGATGAACTGCTGAAAATCTACCCTGGATCATAGCTCTGGACCTTTGAACAGCTATGCCATCAGACTGCTAGGTGAACTGCTAACTAAGGGTACATGGCCTCCTAGGCATCGAGGACCACATGAATCAGGCAAAGCTCAAACTAACACAGATGCTCAAGGCTGGAACTTAATAGAAAGAAATGATGAGTAGTTCTCTTTGAAAAACAGAATAATGGCCCACTGCAATGGACCAGTGGCTAATTCTTTGCCTTCCAAGCACCAGGATCCCACATGGGTTCCAGGTCTTGCCCCATCCAGCTCCCTGCTTGTGGCCTAGGAAAGCAGTAGAGGATGGCCCAAAGCCTTGGGACCCTGTACCCGAATGGGAGACCTGGAGGAGGCTGGCAGCTCCTGGCTTCCAGTTGGCTCAGCTCTGGCTGATGCATCCTCTTGAAGAATGAACCAGCAAATGGAAGATCTTTCTCTCTGTCCCTCCTTCTCTTTGTATCTTTGACTTTGCGATCAAAATAACCTTTTTTTTTTTAATAGAACACTGTTTTTCTTAAACAGAAAAACAATTTCTAAATAAAGTTAAAGGTAATATTGACTTATACCCAGATTTCAAAGTTAATTCTGAAAGTCAAGTTTATCGGGAAAAAACAATAGGAAGAGGCCAACATTGTGGCTAAGAAGATTAAGTACAAGTTCAAGTCCCGACTGCTCCACGTCCAATCCAGCTTCCTGCTAATGCACTTGGGAAAGCAGTGGAGTTTCAATTGGAATTTCAGGTTCTTGGCTTCTGCTTGGCCCAGCCCAAGCCACTGAGGCCATTTGGGTTATGGATCAGCACATGAAAGTCTCTGCTAATCCCTCTCTATATAACTCTGCCTTTGAAATAAATTGTTTTTATTTTTAAAATAGGAAAACTGCATTGTTATCTATCAGCTTACATTAAAGATTGAATTCTATTTCTTAGGCAATGTGAAATCCAGGTAAACAAATGGGTATTTGTACTGTGCTTTACACCTTTCTCTAAAACAAAGACACAATGCTAAATATGCCTTCCTTGCTGACAGGTTGTATTACATTAGCCTAGAGACTCAGGCAATGTTTAGTAACCATTTTTAGTATATAGGCTGCCAAAGTGAGCATGAGAGTAACCATTTTTAAGCAAGTTAGAATAATACAAATAAATGAAGCTGATGGATTTTTTTTCAAGCTTGAATAGTATTTAAATGCATTTGTTAGGTACTATACAATATTTGGTGGTTCAGGAAGCCAAACATAATGAAAAGTAGAGAAACTACCATGACAGACATAACATCGCTGACATTCAGCCATTCATTCAGCACAAGTATCTAGAGAACGCAGTTCGCCTCTGTACACTGGGAACATTCTCATTCCAGAACACCTCCCAACCCCACCCTTGCCCACATACTGAAATTCACCATGCTCATCTCTCCCACATAAAACAGCATTTGTGTGTATAACCAATGCACATTCTCCCATATACTCCAAACCATCCCTAGCTTGGTTATAATCCTCTAATGGTCTTAGGAAAGACTTCAGGCTCCAGTTAAAGCACACCAAGATTCCAATCATCAGAAATGGCCAGATATTGATGTTGTGAGCTACCAAAGTAGGGAACATTTGTTATACAGCAATAGATAATTAATGCAGTAACATAACTCCCTTTTTAGAATTATAACTATGAGGTTCTTAAAGACTGCATATGCAAAAATAGGAAACAAGGTCAAGAAATAATTCTTTAAAGGCTATCTGAAATAAAATTCTACTTTCAACCATTTTAAACAATTACATACAAAATTTATCTGACTGATTTATTGATCTTAACATTCACTGCAGATGCTGTATCCAATCAGAACCAAATCACCAACCATCAGAAAAAGATTTGACAATCATGATGAAGGAATCAATTCTATTGACGATACACAGGAGTAAAACAAAATGGGAGAGGAAGACTGAATATTAATATTAGTCCAAACCCTCTAGAGGGGGAAAAAGAACATCAAGCTAAGCATAAAGAGGAACTTGAAAGAGTTACTGGGAAGTAATGGTCTTGCATCCATAAGTGATCGCCCCTGCCTCACGATGTACACTCAGAGCAAAAATTCAGATTTCCTATCTCACACTTCAACCACTCCTGATTAACATCTATTACAGTGTATGAGACATACTTAAGGGATTACCTCCTATCCACCTGCTAACAAAACTTTACCCATGAATACTCCAACAAGAAGGAATATTCGGTGTTTCAAAGGCACATAATGTTCTGTGGTCATCAGGATATCAGAAGTGAGACAGGCTGAGTCACTGCCCCAGTCCTCGCCCCTCCATGTAGCCACCTGTGGCAGGTGACTGTGCAGTTACACTCCCCGAAGGCAGAGTGGATTTACTCAGACACAAGACATGCTTTGATCCAAGGGCTGTGATCAGTAGGGACAACAAACCAGCTCCAAGGCTCTCAGCCTCAGCTTGGCTGGATGTAGTGCACTGGGGCCAACCCAGTGATAGAGCACATGGTTGGTATCAGCTCAAAGCTCACTGGAAACACACACTGGCAACTGTTAAACACACTAAGATGGCTTAGATCATATGGATTGGAAACTTACAGTAAAAATAAAGGTACTCAACCTTTATAAATTCCTAATTTATCCACTTCATTTTACTCTGGCTTCTGCTGTGGAGACTGTGCATCACAGGGGTGTGATGGAAGACACCTCACATGGGTGTGCCCCAGCAGTTCTTCCCAAGGATTTCATAAAATTAGAAGTATTCACACCTCAGGCATGGGTAATCCAAACGAGGGCTTGACCTCATCACAGAGCATTCAGATTTTTTTTTTAAGATTTATTTATTTTTATTGGAAAGTCAGCTATACAGAGAGGAGGAGAGAGGGAGGAAGATCTTCCTTCTGATGATTCACTCCCCAAGTGGCTGCAACAGCCGGTGCTGCGCCAATCCGAAGCCAGGAGCCTGGAACCTCCTCCAGGTCTCCCACACATGTGCAGGGTCCCAAGGCTTTGGGCCATCCTTGACTGCTTTCCCAGGCCAAGCAGGGAGCTGGATGGGAAGCAGGGCTGCTGGGATTAGAACCAGCACCCATATGAGGTCCCAACACATGTAAGGCAAGGACTTTGACCACTAGGCCACAGCATCAGGCCATTAGAGTTCAGATTCTATCACCATGAGAAATGTTTCAAGTATTCAGCTGAAACCCCAGAAAGAAGATACAAAGTGCAGACTGGAGCCGGGCCATGACAAGGAGGAGACAGGCCCGGTCAGAGCACAGCTTGACAGAGCCTGCAGCCAAGGCCAGCTGAGTACAGCCAAGACACACTCAACCAGCAGCCAGCCTGAGAATAAAGGCTTATTGAGTAAGTCAACTTAGGAAGAAGGGAATTCAGTGAGAACCAACTCAGTCCTACACTGAATTTGTTATAACATCAGACACTGAGGATTCAAGAGCGAAAGAGCACAGTCAAGGTGCTTACAGACCAGGAAGAGAAGGGCAAACACAGAGGCAGCCATAACCTGCAGAAGAAGGTGGGAGGACAAGAGCAGTGCGTTACAGGGAAGGATCCGACCCAGGATGGGAAGGCTGCCCAGGGGACATGATCTGTGAGCTGAGAATTTTCCAAGATGGCAACCAGAAACAAAAGCCGAACAGCCAAGAAAGCCACTCCTGTGAAAAGAATAGATACTACAGGGAAAACGGGCAGGATTTGGCAAGTGACTGAAGTACAGCGGAGATGGCCTTGGATGAACCCCGGTTGGGGAGGATCCCTTTTGGCACCCCTACATCGAGTAGAGGAGGCGCAGAAGAAAAGCACCATTCACCTAAGCAACCTGAGAGATGCGTGCAGAGCCTGGCCCTACCCATGGGCTCAGGCACAGACGTCACCGTTCTCATCACTCATTCGATGCTTAATCCACCTGCTTTCCAGGCATCCCCGAACACGTTCCAGTAATGAGACTCCACAGCTCGAATTCATTCAGCATCTCCTAGGAGCATTTACAGACAGGTATTGTGTATAAATGATAAGAGATCCACGTAGATTAAGTCAGCATTTGGGGCTGACTTCCATGAAACACTGCATCACAAAAGCAAGAACGCCCTATACTCCCAACCAGAGATGAGAATGTAGACTTGAGAATACCACATTCTTTTCACACTACACCTTTTCAGATCCAAAGCGTACATCTATCACTTCTGAAGGCATGTCTGAACCAACTCACTAAAACAAGCAATTTTAAGTAGAACCGATGAAACGTAAAATGTTTGTTGTTAATTTTCATCCTTTTAAATGAAAACAGTCCAAACTCATATGGAATGATCATAATTATAAAACAGCAAGTCTTCATGCAAGATTTTTTTTGCTTCCATGATTTATTCTGCAAGTCAAGTCTGACTACCCTGTAAATAACAGAAAAACCGACTTCACTTTAGGCATACTGGTAAATCAAGCACACAAATGCCATTCTACTAGCTGACAATTCAAATATTAAAACAGACAGAAAATAAAATATATGACGAGGTTTTCATTTAGTAACATCCCAGAACACAGTTCAGTCAAGGATCAACTTATTCTTCTAAAGTTGTTAGGCAGAAACAAAACACTAAAGTTAATAAGGTCATCTTCTTTGGAGTCTTGGGTTAAAAAAAAAAAAGCTCAATAGACATGCCACAGACAAGACACAAGAGTTTAAGGGAAAAAAGTATGTTAAGTCACCAAACTATTATTTTCTTTCTCTACTACCAATACACACACACACACCTCCTGAATTTTTGGTATGAAGAAACACCCACTCCATTAATAATGGCAGAAGTATCCCACAGGCCCCTTGTTTGATGTTCCCATTTCTACTGGACTTCACTGTTGAGCATCTTACATATGGGATTCTTTTTTCAAACATTTTTTTCTGTTCAGCTGCCTCTCAGCCATGCCAAGTTAAACTTTCCCAAATCTTCTTGTTCTAATCATAGCACTGCAAACTCCAGTAAAAATAACTGAGTAGCGCCTCCCTGAAATGACTGGTATCTACAGCAAAAAAAGCAACTTCAAAACTGAAGTTTTTTCTTAAATATGTTATAGCCAAGGTACCACATTCCCATCAATCCTGAAAGTGGCATTAAATACAGAGCACAGCACACATGACCACACTCAGGACGCAAGTGAACTTGGGAATCTCCCTCAAGCTGTACAGCATCAACAATGCAAATGACTTACCAGGTACAATTAAGGAACACATTCACACTTCTTAGAAGTTATTTATTTGCAAGTCAGAGTTACAAAAACAGAAAAAGAGACAAAGATCTTTCACCCTCTGATTCTCACAAGCTTTGTGTCATAAAACAGATCACCAGCCTCCAACCTAACTACAAACCACTCAGGTCCCAGCCACGTTACAACACTTAACAGTTTATCTTCCCTTATTTCAATATATTCAACATGATGCAGATAGCTCAAGATGATTTTTTTTTTTTAGATTTACTTTATATAAGACATTGGAAGATATAACCTTCAACCTTCAGCATGAGTGAACAACCGGCTTGGTCATTATTGATTTTCTTTACTGCAACATCCAATATCATGAGATGGCAGAAGTGCTTCGATGTCATGTTCAAGGACACGGAGCAGCCACTGAGCAGTGGGAGCAGAGGAGAATTCAGAGGTCAGGACAAGGAGAAGGCTCCGATCCTCCATTTCTTTAAACATTGGAATATTGGTAATGGAAGGTACCAAATATTTACACGCTGTTCCAATCAGTAATCCTGGAGCCAGGCTTGCGATAAAACATCCCAAGTTCTCCTACATGACCAAAGATTTAGAACATGAAGATTATTTGGGAAGTTACTTATGAAGCACTGACATTCCTAACTCCAAATCTTCATCTATTCCAAGGTAGTTAGCCTGCTGGGAGAACTAATCCATGGCATGTCACATGTGGTAGCAGAAGAAACTCAGCAGGAGTGATTTACACAAGCAGCGACCTAAGACATCTTCCTTAAGGGTTCTTTTCAAAGTCATTTGTATGTTCAAGCACACTGGTAACAATATGGTCTGAAAAGTTACAGTCTTTAAGCCCAGGCAAGGACAAAGACACATGATGTCAATCCCGTCTCTGACACGGGCTCCTGTCAGCCAGGGCAGCTGCTAGCGGCCATGCCATTCCTGAGTTACGGGCCTCGCAGTCGTGACAAACAGGTTTCATGAGGTGTTCGTGACACATCTGACATCATCCACTAGAGCTGAGGAATCAGTAAAGTATGAAGTAGAAAATATAGGGTGCAATGATTTTCTAACGTTTGGTGTTAAAACAGGTGAATAAAGAATTAGTAACAGCTCTATGAATACAGATAATAATGGATGCAGTATTCTTCCTTCCAATAATAACACTGGCTTTCTGGGAAAAAAAAATCGTATTAGATTTACACTTTATCACCATGTTTTTGTTATTCCTACATCAGCTGAAATGACAAGTTAAGTAGTGCCGGGATGTCATTTTTTTCAAGCTAGCAATGGAAGACAATTTTTAGCACTTAGAGAAGCTTAAGGCTTCAGCAAGAACTAAAGCATTAAAATCAGAGGCTAAAATTGGGCTCTAAAATATATGCTGCTGTCACAACTCAATTTCTGATGCCTGCCTATAACCAGTGGCATCCTTATGGATGTTGGGCTCTGAAGTCAATCAAAATGATTTATCACAAACATTGTTTTAAAGTATATTCCTTACTAATGATTAATGACCAAAAAGTTCTCTCATCCCAGTATCCAACTGACTGGCAAAAAGACAGGTTTATGACACTTAGTATAGTAGAGAGAATTAACTGAGACAAAATGGGAGAGGGGAGATTACTGCCAAAAAAGATACATCGTTTCCATCATGAGCAAATGCCCTTTCACTTTCTATGCTATCCATTGCAATTCCAGAATACTTTAATAATCTTTGTATAGTGAAAGAAGAGCATTACCAGTAAGGAACTATATTATGCAACTATATAACTATTTTAAGTTTTACATGAATAAAGAAAATGTTTCCAAAATGTTTTAAATTTACAGATGGAGAAAAAAAAACTTCAAAACTGAGAAGACTCTAGCAAAAGAGGAGGGAAGGTGGAATGAACTAAAACATGAAGGACAAAATAAAATAAAAATCGTCATCAAACGGAAAGCAAAGACTTCGAGTGACACTGTCAAGGTTGAAAGTACAGGCAGTCCAAAATGCAGTATTATAAAAGGATAGCTTCAGACTTATCTTCATAATTCTTAAAGATGATTTGTTTTCATCTACTTAAAAGCAGAGCAATAGCCAGAGATACAGAGAGATTCTGCATTCAGTAGTTCATTCCCCAAATACTCACAAAGCCAGGGTTGGGACAGACTCCAAGAAGGAGCCTGGAACTCCAGCCAGGTCTCCCCCATGGCTGGTAGGGCCCAAGCACTGGAACCAGGAATGCAAGAGCAGGAAACTGGATTGGAAAGGGAATAGCAGGGACTTTATTTGGCATTCCACTTCAAGACATGAACGCAGGTACCACAGGCAGAAGCTTAACCCACCACACCACAATTCCTTCCTAGAGGGTAATGTGAATCATTCCAAGATACCTAATTAGTTGGGGGACGCACACACGCAATGCCACAGCAGCTGTGCTGAACTTGGGGTTCTGCCTCCCATCCAGCTTCCTGATAGACAATGGATGATGGAGTAGGTACTGAGCCCCTGCCAATCACATGGGAGTTCAAGTGACTGCAGTTCCCAGCTCCTGGACTGAGCCTGGCCTAGGCTTCGATGCTGCATTCTTCTGGGGCTGAACCAAGAGAAGAAAGGTCTCTCACTCCTTACCTCTTCCTGCCTTTTTACCTTTCAGTAAGGCGAAGATTAAAACATTTTAAAAAGAACTGAAAAAAAAAAATGCCCCATGTTGCTCAGTGGTCCAACTCATTACTGCTGCCCAAAGCCCCAGCTGAGAATTTAGTTCTATTACTAAGAACACTGGTTTGGACAGAGTCTTTGTGAAAACTGGAATGCCTCCTTCCCCACCCACGTCACAGTCTAAAACAACTAAATTTAGGATGTCCCATTTTAGATAATTATAAAGTCAGTGTACTTATAACAATTATGGACAAATAACAGAAACATGAGAAATACTAAACATCTCTAAAGAGTTTATGGAAACGTATATTACAAAAAGCTATGTCAGGCCCAGCACAGTAGCTTGGCAGCTAAAGTCCTCACCTTGCACATGCCAGGAGCCCATATGGGCACCAGTTCTAATCCCAGCAGCCCCACTTCCCATCCAGCTCCCTGCTTGTGGCCTGGGAAAGCAGTCGAGGACGGCCCAAAGCCTTGGAACGCTGCACCCACGTGGGAGACCTGGAAGAAGCTCCTGCGCCCTGGCTTCAGACTGGCACAGCTCCAGCTGTTGCAACCCCTTAGAGAGTAAATCAACATACAGAAGATTTTCCTCTCTGTCTCTCTTCCTCTCTGTATATCTTTCTAATAAAAATAAATCTTTAAAAAAAAAAGCTACACATGCATGAATTGAAAAATTTTTGCATCATAAAAACTGATCTTTTGAGTGCATTTTCCACAAACTTTCTTAAATATGATCATATCGCTTCATTTTCATGTGATGACTCAGAAAAAAATGATTGAAGAACAGCTCCTAACCTCTCCCTGAACTTTAATTTCATTGTTTATAAAGGACAAGTTTGAATTTATAGTGGCTCTAGGCATTATTGATTACAGAGTTCTTCAACACTGTCTTTAAGATTCATTTATTCATATGAATGGCAGAGTTGGAGTCGGGGACAGGAAAGGGAGGAGTCAGGAGGCAACGAGATCTTCCACCTATAGGTCCACTTCTCAAATGTCCACAATGGTCAGCACTGCATCTGGCAAAAGCCAGGAGCCTAGAAACCTTTCAGGTCTCCCACATGCATGGCAGGTGGCTAGGGCCATCTCCAGTGCTCTCCCAGACAGAAAAGCAGGGAGCTGTATTGGAAATAGAGTCGTCAGGGCTTGAATCAATGCTCATATGGAATGCCAATATTGCAGGAACGTGACTCTAACCCACCATGCCACAATGCCGGTCCCCAGAAGAAAGCTTTAAGAAGCCTTCTTTCCCTACTTTCCCCAAACAGACATAGACAACATGCCTACCGTACACATGCATCCTGACATACAAGCATCACTACACCTGTAACCCCTGCACTGGCTAATGCCCAGGGTCCAACCTAGACGTAGTACCGTGACACTAGCATCAGGTGCACTGACCCTCCATGTCTGACCTTGTAAGGTTAGAACAGGCCATTCTGGACTAGAGCTGGCTATGGGAATGGACAAGCACCTTTCAGAGCATTAAACCTCCTAGACATCCTACCCAATTTCAATCTTCAAACATCTAACTCCAAAGCAAAGAATCCTAACACACTGGAACATCATGGTCCCCTCCCGAGAGCCCTGCTTGGGGTGTTACCTGGGGCTGGCTTGCAGCCCTGTGTTCTTCGTTGCGACTAATTATTTCTGTAGCCTGTGGAAGCCACCTCACCCAGACAAAACACCCCCCTTCCCATAGCAAAAATTGTCCACAAGGTTTTGGTTCCCCTCTCGAAATTTCAGTTCACAAACTGAAGCTGAGGCAGTAAGAATCGTCTCTCAATGATCTAAATGAAGAAATGAACTAGAATAAGATGCAAGAATGTATAAACAAAGCTTACCCCTAGAGTGTAGCCTTTGATTGGTAAAATAATCTTTTTCATCTTTTCCTCTGCCTAAAGGCAAACTTGCCATAAAGCTAATAATTTCCCAAACCTTTCTCAAACACAATCATTTGTCTAAAGTGAAATTGAGATATTTAGACTCCTCCTACGCAAAACTTGTACTATTCCAAGAATTTCAGAATTGAGAGGCTATTAATAATATTCATATATCCATCTAACAGAATTCAATTTTGCTTTAAACCTGAAGAAAAACGAAAATAGGAAAAACCAGTCTAACAGAATTTCTCCCCAGCAGTTTATGAAAATATTCTTAAGTATTCAAGTCTGAGGACATAGTGGAAAGCCAAATAAAAAAGAACTTGTAAATGAATGCTGTTACTTTTTGGGCTACTGGAATGCGACAAAATTCAAACCCTGCTCTTCTTTCCCTCCCAATAAACCCCTTAGATTCAGAAACATTAGCAACAACTTGGGAATGCAAAGGAATTTTCCATTTGCATTTAAATTTAACCATGACTTAAACAGAAGAAATACAGTTTAAATTTTTAGAGGTAAACTGAACCCAGAGGAATAAGTTGTTTGGGAATTTCTTTAAAACTTATTTTTTTTCACTAGCAAAACAAGAAGGCTGTCAGAAAACAGTATGAAAAAACACAGCTGAAGCCAAAGAAACATCTTAAAATACAGCCTGCCATCAGAATGCTGCACAACAGTAAACTAATTACTGACGCCCACCTCTAGAAAACCCCCAAACGTCCAGTTCATAGGTTTCAGGTTAAGTTTCTTTAAGCCCTTTTGCTACTCTGGATTTTTCAAGTGACTGCAAAGTGAAGGACGCTCTTTGTTTTTTTCTTAGTAGATGTATGTGGGCATGGTAGAATACTCAGTCTCACATATCACAAGAACACAATAACAGGACACACAAAGGCCAGGCAAGTTCAAAGCCGACATGCTGCAGCCAGCACTCCAGCCAGTTTAATCAGTCCCCTTCATCTGAGAAAATATATTTCCCATGACATTTTAGGGGAAGGGAAACACAGTTAACAAGTGAATATTTCCTACATCTATCCTGCAAGTGCGTTTAATTCTACGTCAGACAATGGATTCAAGCCAAAATCTCCTGTTTTCCAGAAGGCAGCGCTGAGCACATGTCAGCCATATATATTTTGTAAACAACCATTTGGCCCATTGAGAGAGAAATTAAAAGGCTTATGCTGTGAAATTCACATTGACACGCTGGTTTACGCTCAAAAGCTCAAGGCTCAATTTAGACTCTTTTTCCCAGGTTTCCAGCTAAAAGAGAAAGTAAAAACATAGAAACCACAGCAGACAATGCTCCAAGGTATTATTAATGCTGTGCCTAGCTTAAACTCCCAGAAGAAAAACATCAAGTAAGAAACGGTGCAGCACCATTAGGACCAACATTGGACAAAACACTTGGATCCAGGTTTTTTGATGAATATTCTCAGGATTGCATATTCTCAGCGTGTGTAAATATGGGCAGTGATATCGTGATTTTATCCAGTGATCTCTTATGAGGTTAGGAATAAGTATTTTTTTTAAGAAGTGAAAAATTTCAAAGCTAGATAAGGCAGAGCAGTGAACCTGTCTTTATTCTCATTTGGGGACTATTCCTGGTTCCTCCGGCTCAAACCCCTTTCCCACCATCCTAGATATCATTTGATCAGATCAAATCTCTGCATATACACATCGTAAACACATCGCACCATTTTAATCTCTTTATATCAAATACCAACACTGATCAGTTTCTCCAAGTATCTCAAAACGGTTTTTTTGTTTGTTTTGGTTTTTTGTTGGCCAGAGCCAGTGTGACAATAATATTCCCATTGAACACTGCAGCTTCTCAATTACCTCATCATCCTGAAGTGTAATGCCAAGTGGAAAGACAGAATTAAATGTTTGTTTTTTTTTTCTTTATTACGTTTGAAATAACAAATTAATTTCCTACCATCCTTCAAAGGTGACTAAAGAGGTTCTAATATCATGAAATCACCGACTCACACACTTTAAGCATTTCAACCTACTGTCGCCATTATCGTCCCTGGTCCTCAAGCATCACAGTAGCCACTGACAGAATCCTGGGACAACCTCATCTCATCTTTGATGGCCTTGATGTTTTGTGGTATGACAAAATGCTCCGATTTATATTTTTCATTTTCTACTCTAAACCTGGGGTCAGCCACTCTTGTTAGTGAGAAGCAGCATTTAGGGTTGACAGTCTGGGTCTTAGGAATGCTCATTGCAATCGGATTCATCAGTATTGCTACTCCTTTTTGGGGAAGCAATAAGCAAATGTATTTCTAAAATACACCCAGATTTAACTGTAACTGAAGAGGAATTGATATTAAAAGTATGTTAGAAACTCATAAAACCACCTAACTTGCCAGCAATCCCACTTCTGCAACCCTATCAGCACCACCAAAATTAAGCGTGTAGCTTGTAGAGGTACTTGAACTCTTCCGTTCACTGTATCATTGCTCAAAATGCGGAAACAATCCACATATCCACCAACAGATGACTAGCAAACACACTGGGATGAAAGCGAAAGGGAAAACTATTCACATCTTACAAGAGGAGGTCCTGCCGTGTGACAACAACGTACATGAACGACAGACATGATGCTAACTGAAATGAGCCCATTACAGAGGGAAAAATACTACATCATTCCTGATATACACAGAATCATTGAAAAGAAGCAGAATACACAGAAAAGCGTGCAACACGGAAGGTTGTGGAGAATGGAGAAAGATGCAGGTCTAGAGCACAGAAGTGCAGCTACCTAACGTGAGTACTTCATGCGGACCAAGTCAACAGTCCCATATTACACTCTAGAAACTGGGTGACAATAGATCACAGGTGCTCTGACCAACCGGACAACCAGCTCAAACAACAGAAATGTCCCCATCATCTTCACAAGTTGGCGGGAAAACTGAATTAAAAGATTTTCTGAAATATTTCTTTGAAAAGCAGAGTTACAGTGATGAGGGAAAGAGGGAGAAAGTTAAAAAAAAAAATTAGATCTATTTTCCATAAACTTGAAGATTCTCAAGAGAAATCAGGTAGCTGCTAATTTTAACTTAAGGTCTTTGACAGACATAAATCCATAGAACTTAGTCAAGTACAATTACGTCAATTAAAAATGCTAGAACTTATACTTTAAACATTTACTCAGATTAGAATAAATTACAACTAAGCATTTAATCAAATTAGAAAACAAATTATAGCTAAGTCAGTATATAAGAACATATATAAGTTTCGAAAAAAGAAAAATTGAGCTTTCATACTACAATGCAACTGAAAACTTTCTAACACTATTACTAACTTTGATGGGAACAGATTGATACTACTTTGTAACAGCTGCATATATTTTTGATAAGAGAACGATGGATTGCCTGATAGGCAAATGTCCAATAAAAAATAAGTTAGAAAAAGAAATAAACTAACACAAAGATTTTCAACTTCACTAATGATCAAAGAACTGCAGACAAATAGGATATCTAATTATAAATAAATTATTGAATATTTTCATTTTAATAACAGAACCTATCAGGTTAGCAAGTTTTAAGAAAATATAGGGCTTGATGCAGTAGCTCAGTGGCTAGAGTCCTCACCTTGCATGTGCCAGGATCCCATATGGGTGCCAGTTTGTGTCCAGGCTGCTTCACTTCCCATTGGCACCCTGCTTGTGGCCTGGGAAAGCAGTGGAAAACGGCCCAAAGCCTTGGGACCCTGCACCTGCGTGGGAGACTGGGAAAAAGCTCCAGACTCCTGGCTTCGGATTGGCTCAGCTCTGGCTGTTGCAGTCACTTGGAGACAGAAGATCTTCCCCCGTCTCTTTCCTCCTCTCAGTATATCTGACTTGCCAATAAAAATAAATAAATCTTAAAAAAAAAAGAAAAAATATAATGCCCCTTAGGAAAAGTATGAGAAAAATACAAAGATTTCAAAAAATGTCTCCACCAAAATAAACTTTTCTCTCAATTCCATTTTCCATACTTGTTGAAGAATTCTCTCGGTAATACCTGCTATGTTACTTTTCCAAGGATAATTTAACGACACATAGCCAATTTTTTTTTCATTGTATCCACTTTGTCCCAGCAATTCAACTTATAGGAGTTTATAAGGGAACTTTAAAAAGTACATAAAAAATAGAATTTAAAATGAGTTTATAATGGACAAAAAATAGAAATCCATGCATAGTTTTCTCATAATATTCATTTTCCATGAACTTCTGGAAGACCCTCTCACATGCATGAATTTCAATTTTTTAGCAACAAGATAAACTAAAGTTTGAAATCCATTTTTCTGTCAACTTTTCTGAATACTTAAATATTCTGAGAGCAAGATTTAAAGAACAAATAAGGACTTATGTGAAAGTGTAATCAAAGTCTGATTTACCACCAGACTTAGGAATGGAAACAATCCTGTGTCCAACAGGAAATTAAATGTTGGCATATCCATATGAACAATATCACTCCTTAAAAATCTGCTTTTTCTCACATGGAAAAATACTTGAGATATTATGGGGGAAAAATATAGATAACTAAATCATGAGTTTGTTATGAATCTCAGTTTTCTATAAAGTATATGCACATTTCCATAGTATAGAAGGCTATTAAAAGGTTGGCAGTGGTACCTCTCCAAAGCTGTGGGTACACACAAATGGCTTTTATTTTCATATTTTAATTTTTATGAAACTTTAACAACAAAGTGTTATTTTTTTCCATAAATACATTTTCCTGTGCAAATATCTAATTTCCATGTTTAAAATTTTTTCTAGGACATAGATGATGGAAGTCAATCATCCAATTAAACAAGATGATTCTTTAAAATACAGATTTACTTACTTTTTGAAAGTCAGATGGGTAGGGGGAGATCTTCTGTCTGCTGTGTCTCCCCCACAATGGCAACAGGGAAGGTCAGGCTGAAGCCAGGAGCTTCTTCTGGGTCTCCCACCTGGGTGGTGGGAACCCAAGCACTTGGGCCATTTCACTTCTCTTCCCAGAGTATTAGCAGGGACATGGATCAGAAGCTTGGGTTATTGTAGAGGTGGAACAGCTGGCAGACACAGCAGTGCCCATATGGGATGCCAGCATTGCAGGCCGTGGCTTTACCTGCTATGCCACAATGAATGCTGGCACTCTGCCAGACACATGCTCAGCTCACCTCCTTAGTCTAGATCCTGGCCACTTGAAATTACTTCATATGCATCACAGGAAAACTAAGCTCCAAGATTTAATCACAACTACAGCCTCAACACCAAAACCAATAAAAACTTCCCAGATTAAGTTGAGGGATCACAGCCTGCAGGGTATGGAATCCACTTTTTCCTCTCTAGTCCACATCTAGATTTGGCCAAATCAGCCCAGCAGCAGTTTGATCCACATTTGTACCACCTCAACCACCACTGCCACTCATCCCACAGACATGTTGCTGGTGAATTTGATGCCATGGAATCCCATCGTGGTACTCAAAATGTGGCTGGGACACTCACCATGGCATCTACTGTGGGTACGCAGAAGTTCACTAACAAGTCTTGCAATTGCTCCTGGGAGGAATTCCTGTGTGAACTTCGCTTCAGAGGTCTGTGCTGCTTCTTGCAATTAAAGGGTCTGTATTTACCTCATTTGTCAGGCAGGGAACAGGGACTCTCACACACACACACACACACACACACGCTAAGACTTCCCTCTTGAGATGTGTGCTACACTGGGCAGTTTCAGGAAGTTCACACACATCCTCTCTGCCCCCAGCTTTAAGAACACCCATCTCCTGTCACACGGGTGGCTAGAAAGGGTCACTTCAAATTTAATGCCCATCACCAACAAACAGTGCCTTGTAATGGGCATGCTGCAATATTTGAGTACCTGGTTATAATTCACATCTCTTAACTCATATTTACCCCAAATTTTAACTCCACACTTTACTCAAGTGCATATAACCTGGAAAACAAACTTTTTGCAACAAGGCGAGGAAGAATAAACAATAAAACATCATACTAATTCTAAAACCTTGTGTGACTTGAGGAAGACTTCCGCTTCTCACCTCTTCCATGCATCTTACGGAGTTGCCTAGAACAAATAGCAGGTTCTAACATGCAGAAGTGGCAGGTGTCATTTCCAGGCCAGCACCTGTGATGGCTGATGGTCTTCAAGGATTCCAACCATGTCCTCTGTCACTGTCACTCTCTGTGCCCCTGAGCCAGGACAAGCCGCTGGAGGGGGCGTTCAGCCAAGAAGGCATGGAGATAGCTATGAGCTTCAACCTCTCGTGACCAACGGCACCGCAGAGCCCACACTTCAGAGAAGGCAGGGGGAGAGGTTCCCTTTTCCAAAATGCTTGGGACCAGAAGTGTTTCTGGTTTCAGAGATTTGCAGATTTTTCAATTTTCACACAGACTTGACCAGTGAGCATCCCTAATGTGAATGGTCAAAATCTTCCAAAATCTGAAGCTTTGAGTAAGCTATTGCTCAAAACATTTTTTTTAATTTTGAATTTCATGGTACAATTCCCTAGGGTCTGGGATTTCTCTACCCCTCCCCAAATTCCCTCCCCCAGACTGATTTTCCCCATATTATTACAATAGTACAGTCCTTCATAAGCAGTCACAAGTCCATCATTCTGTTATTGAAGTGTGTCCTGAATTACTGGTACAGACAATGGCATAGAGTCTAGCATCCTCTTGTCAAGATATACCCAACAGTTTCATTGGCAGTCCATCTTTGATCTGGAAGTAGAGATGCATACTGCATTGTATCTTCACATGTGGATATGATAGTCTCTATTATGTTGTCACTATACTTTCCCTTAAGTGAGATGCCATGAAACTAAGTCAATAATAGGAATGAAGTTAAAAAATTCACAGCACCATGGAGTTAAATAACATGCTACTGAATAACTAATGTATTGATGAATAAATGAAAACAGAAAACACAAAAGCTTTTTGGGTAAAATGATGTTACTGTGTGATCTGTGACTCAGTGAAGAATATGATAAGAGAAAAGACACTAGATCAAAACATTCTGGAGGAGCCAGTGCTGTGGTATTTCAGGCAAAGCCTCCATCTGCAGAAAGAGCATCCTACATGGTTATCAGTTAAAATCCTGGTTGCTCTGCTTCCCATCCTGCTCTCTGCTGGCAGCCCGGAAAACACAGCAGAAGACAACCCAAATGTTCATGCCCCTGGCATCCACAAGGGAAACCAGAAGAAGCTGCTGGCTTCTGCCTGTCCCTGCTTTGGCCATTGCTGCTATCCGGGAATGAGCCAGCAGATAGCAAACTGCTCTTCCTCTCTCTCTTTTCCTCTGACTCCTCTTAAGTCTGACTTTCAAAATAGATAATTTTTGAAGCTTTCGATTCCAGTGCATTTCAGATTCAGATTTCTAGGTGAAGGATGCTCAACCTGAATGAGTTCGGTAGGAAGTGCACACCAGAGTCAGGCTTTCATTCTCAGCACATCTGGCCACATCTAAGCATTCATGGGACAGGTCAGGGTGCCCTGAGCAGCACTGGCCAAGGAGGAGGTGGCAGAGAGGGGCATGCTGAACAACAGCAGAACAACAGCAGCAGAGGTAACCAGGGAGGAGCTGACCCTATCACTCAGACCCTGCCCAGGACCCAGCCCAAGGCCCTCACACTCAGCCTGAAAGGAGAAGGACCACAACCAACAATATCCAGCTTCCTGGCTGCTGCCGCTCTTGGCTGACGACACGGCACTTGCTTCAGCAGGCACCGAGTACATATTAGAATTCTTTTTTCTACAAGGGAAAAAAACTGATGATGGGGGCAGGAGGAAGAGAACAGGATTTTTTTTTTCATACTTAAATGATGCAGTCAAGAATGAATTGTTTTTGTTTTGTTTTTTAACATGATTACAGGTCCTAGGCACTACAGCAAGACCACAATTGGGTATATTAGCAAGGTCTTAGCATGCATGAAGAAAAACAAAGTTCCTAGGAAACTCAGTACCAACAACTCAGAACAACACAGCGCTCAGTGCTGAGTGCAGGAGAAATTGCTCTCCTGTGTGCTCATAACAAGGCGACTAGGAAACCCAATCCTTGGGGAAAACAAGGGTTTCTCGGGGATCTTTCTCAGGAGTGTGTCTCAGAGCGGCAGTAAGCTAACAGTCCCTCAGCAAAGCGCCATTCAGAAGAATCAAGTCCGTGGCTCAAAAACCAGGCCATCAGAACCCAGCTATCTGATGGGCTAACGTGATCCAGCAATCAATGTCTCAGTACTTGCAATAATTAGACTGAAAATATTAAAGAAAAAAAAAAAAGGCAGACAACTTGATTGGAAAACTAACCAATTTAACCGAAAATCTAACAGGATGCTAGAAAACGTCTTTGCAAGCATTTGAAATGCTAAATAAACAGGGATAGATTAAATTGGACCACATGATGTGCAGATACGGCAGGGCGGTAATAAAATGTTTTAAAATATTTATCACAAAGCACTGGTTTGACTGTGTACTCTTCAGGTCTCCCTGACTACGACATGCACCCAACCCTGTGTTAGGTTACTGGGTGGTCCTGACACAAATCCTTCAGTCATCAGTTGAGTAGATTCAACAGCTCTGCATCTCAGCCAGCAGCAGTGCTGAGACAACTATTCTTAACAAGAAGGCGTTTGTACCTGTGCACACGAGTCCACTGAGGAACGAGCTCCAAGCTCAGCCAGGCTTTTCTTTTTTAAAATATTTACTTATTTTTTATTGAAAAGTCAGATATACAGAGAGGCGAACAGACAGAGAGAAAGATCTTCTGTCCAGTGATTCACTCCAAGTGCCCGCAGCGGCCAGAGTTGAGCCGATCTGAAACCAGGAGCTTCTTCCAGGTCTCCCACACAGGTGCAGAGTCCCAAGGCTTTGAGCCGTCCTTGACTGCTTTCCCAGGCCACAAGCAGGGAGCTGGATGGGAAGCGGAGCAACCAGGATACAAACCAGCACCCATATGGGATCCCAGCACACACAGAGTGAGGACTTTAGCCACTAGGCTATCACGCCGGACCCAGCCAGGCTTTTCTAAACACCAAAATCACTCCTGACACAAGAACAGGCAACCAAGGTCCCAGAATCAGTCTTTGTAACAGATCTGTTACCCAAGGAGTTCACAACTGGCAATGCGTACAGAATAGGTAAGACACAAATGAAGGCAGGATGTCTAAGTGTCCCTTTCACAACAGTGAAAAATCATTAGATATAAGATATCTGAATATACTATAGAGAAAATTAATATCAATTATTGGTTAATGAGCAGAAAAATCAGTCATCTACATTAAAGGAAATTTATGACTGTATATGTATATTCATTAATACACATACACACACACACACACTTCGCTTTACACTTACCAATGATATGTGAATAGTGCAAGAAATCCTTCCACATGTCAAAGCCAGAACAATTTTAGCCTGGATATTTTATAATGAATACTAAACAAGCATCTGCTTTGGCCATACAACACAGGGAGATACAGAAAGCACACAGCGTCATCAAGTTCAGCAAAACTTATTTTTAAAGCTGTATGTATGTATTTGACAAAGTGACAGACAGAAACAAAGATAAATCTTCCATCTGCTGTTTTGCTTCATAAATGGCCCGAAGAGCCAGGGCTGCTCTAGACCAGAGCCAGGAGCCCAGAACTCCACGCGAGCCTTCACACGGGTGGCACGGGCCCAAGGACCCGGGCCAGCACGCATCGCCCTCCCAGATACATCCCAGGGAGCAGAGAACTATACTGCTGTTAACAACATGGGGAAAATCAGCCGGGGCGTGGGAATTTGGGGGGCAGATTCTAGACTCTATGGAATTGTACCATAAAATTCAAAATTTCAAAGTAAAAATTCCAAAAAAAGAAAAGAAATAAAGAGCCTCTGGATAAGTAGGTGGGAAAAAAAAGAGCAGCACAGCACAAGGCAGTAACTTAGCGGCTAAAGTCCTCGCCTTGCACACACCAGGATCCCATATGTGGCACCGGTTCTAATCCCGGCAGCTCCACTTCCCATCCAGCTCCCTGCTTGTGGCCTGGGAAAGCAGTCAAGGACAACCCAAAACTTTGAGACCCTGCACCTGCATGGAAGACCCAGAAGAAGCATCTGGCTTTGGATCAGCTCCAGCTGTTGCTACTTCGGGAGTGAATCACTGGACAGAAGATCTTTCTCTGTCTCCCCTTCTCTCTTTAAATCTGCCTTTGCAATAAAAATAAATAAACCTTTAAAATAAAAGTAGAGCAGCAGGGACTCTAAGCAGCTCTCAGGTGGAACATCCCAGGCAACAGCTTAGCCTATTGCAACACAACATTGACACAAGCAATAGGACTTTGCAAGAACCCACCTGGCAAAACTAGAGAGCGCACGCTGGGCTGCTGGCAGTGCAGACATGTTAGCACAACTAGATAAACTCTTATTACTAAAACTCCGCATGAGACACATACTATCCTCGTCCAGTTTCTAGGCGGAACTTACCCCAGATCAACCGGCTCCAAAGCCCCTGTTCAACCACTGTACTGTTCACCCAGTGTTATTACCATTATCCATACCAATCACAGACATGGCATTAGTATTCTAGTAATACTTCCCATATCTCTATCACCCTCCAAACTATTTTTTAAGGGAACAAATTAAAATCCAAGGAAGTAATTCTATCCTCCCCCAGGCTTTTCAGGAGATGACAACAGCATTCCTACCGGCAGCAGCATGGTTCTCAAGCTTGCCTAAGAAGCTGACAAAAACCAGGCAACTTCCACATACTTCCAAGGATGAAGCAAAAGAGCAGAGTCTCCTTGGGAGGAGCAGCCAGTGCACCTGCTGTCATTTGACCCCACATGGATTCCGTGTGGAACAAAAACTAAAGGTCCAGCCGTAGGACCTATCTACTCAGAAAAAGCATGAATGCTTCTCCAGAAAGAATGCAACTGCCTTGGAATTGCATTCACCACCACCACCACCCCCAAATCTAATTCTGAAGTCCCAATGAAGGGGAGGAAAGCTGTGGAGATGTTTATTTTGAAAATGTTCTCCAGGGCCCAGTGCAGTAGCCTAATAGCTTAAAGTCCTCACCTTGAACGCGTCCATATGGGTACCAATTCTAATCCCAGCAGCCCTGCTTCCTATCCAGCTCCCTGCTTGTGGCCTGGGAAAGCAGCCAAGGACGGCCCAAAGCCTCGGGACCCTTTACCTATGTGGGAGACCAGGAAGAAGGTCCTGGTTCCTGGCTTCAGATTGGCTCAGATTCGGTCATTGCAGCCACTTGGGGAGTGGATCCACGACGGAAGATCTTCCACTCTGTCTCTTCTCCTCTCTGTATATCTGACTTCACAATAAAAATAAATAAATCTTTTAAAAATGTTCTCCAGGTATACACTACTTCAACATGACATGTCCAATGGGATATTCAAAACCACTACATTGCCCCCCAAGGCCAGGCTCTCGTGGAGGACCCAAGCCAGATGCACAGTGGTCTGTAAGGGGACTGGTTCCCCAGGATACTAAGGTCCGAGGGCTCTCCAAGCCCTTAGGCAAAATAGTGCAATGTTTACACACAGCCTGTTACAACACCCCAGTGACTTGTATCTTTAGATCACCTATATTATAGCTAAAATAATGTAAATGCTAAGCACACATTTGTCATACTGGATTGTTTCAGAAGTTGCTAAGACATTCTATATGCTTAATACGGATGCAAATTTTTCCTGCTATTTTCTATATACAGCTGGTTGAATGCATAAACGCAGAACATAGATAAGGTGAACAACTGCAGCAGGGCCTACTCGTTTCCCCAGTGGTGGAATGCCACTGGCTCAGTCAGTCCCAGTTAGCTATGGTTACAGTCACAGAAAGCACTGCTTTTTTCCTTTTCTTTATTTAAAGATTTATTTATTTATTTTTATTGAAAAGGCAGATTTACACAGAGAAGTGGAGAGAGAGAGAAAGACCTTCTGTCCACTGGTTCACTCCCCATTGGCCACAATGACCAGAGCTGAGCTGATCCAAAGGCAGGAGCCAGGCATTTCTTCTGGGTCTCCCATGCAGGTGCAGGGTCCCAAGGCTTTGGGCCATCCTGGACTGCTTTCTCAGGCTACAAGCAGGAAGCCAGGTGGGAAGCGAAACAGCTGGGACATGAACTGGTGCCAAATATGGAATCCCGGCACGTGCAAGGTGAGGACTTTAGTCGCTAGGCTACTGTACAGGGCCCTGCACTGTTTCTGAAAACATGCAATTCTTCAAGTAAGATAACCAGAGGTCATATGCATCCTTCAGATAGAACACCGCCTATGGTGAAGGGATTTCACGGTTCTCCCAAGCCCAAGTGGGCAGGAGAAATACCAGCTAGTAAATAAGAATGGTTAGTTGGCCATAAGGAAAATTAAGATAAATTATTAGTTCTTCTAAATGTGCATAAGAAGAACAGACTTCATTTCACACTTAAAATTAACAACAATTTGGTTTGCAACTGCATTACACACCGTTGGTGAGCTGCAATGGAACAGCCATACTCGCACTGTGCAGACTGGATCAACACAGACACTTCAGATAACCAGTCTGGCAACAGAAGAGTACTTAACAACAGCAGAGGGGGAGGAACTGAAAGACTAAGTTGATTTGGGTGCAAAATTTTGGGGGTCTATACAGATATTTCACAGCACACATTTTTCATGAACTTTTGGAAGCCCCCTCATACGCACGTATTTCTGAAGTGTTTTGTAACTAAATGAACTTATCTTTTAATTCCATTTTCCATAAACTTTGTGAAGAACCCATGCACTACTTGTCATTGGGCAGCTCTACACATCATCTCCCTGTTAGTCAGGGTTCAAAAATTTAAACTCACATAATCCTTGGGAGGGATTCAGTTAAAGTAAATAAAATCTTCCCAAATCTAAACACAAAAACGACAACCCGGCACCGGGAAGATTCCAACTCAAAACACGCATTGTCACGAATGAAGGCGGCTGCTCTCCTGCATGTAGGGCTACTATCTTCATTTTTGGTCCATTCTGCCTCTTTTTCCTCTACTGTGACCCTTCCATCTCTGTTTACCACCTGCTTGTAAATGACCCCTCCAAGACCCCAAATGGTGGCCCTGGTTCCCAAGCATTGATTACTTTTCCATTCAACTTCCTAACGTTTCCAGTGTCTCAATCCCAAGTACACATGGTCCCTCCCCACTCAAGACAGTTCAACCTACATTCCACTGGTGTGAAAGCAATACTCAGTAGAAACCAATTCTCACAATAACACCACCCAAGTTACCGTTGTTCCCCACTGCATGAAGCTTTTCCTATGGGCACACATAGGAACAAAAGGGGATCAGGTCTGAGATGCTTCATCAATTTCTCAGCACCGAAAAGCCAGTTTGATGTCACTGCATTCTTTTGGAAGGTTCTCAACGTCTCTGAGAAAAACTGCTCCTAGAATCACCAGGGAGCTCAGGCCAGATCCAAGCCCAGACCCCACGAAGCCTGCCTTCACCAGTAGTCTGGAGTGAGGCCAGGGATTTTTCATTCGTTTAAGTTCTTTCAACCACTGCCTTCCATGGTCATTTCTTGTCCATAAAAGTCAGATCTTCTAAGCTGACAATGAGCACCAGGCCTTCTGTTCTGAAAAAATTCAGCACTCCATCCTAGTTAACTTGCATCCATGGCTAACTCAAATATCAGTTTTGAAATAAAAATACATTTCAGTTCAAATGTGAATATTAATGACTTACAGGCAATCTTTCCAGCTGATTGAAAAGTATGAAGCATTAGCTTTTCAATTAAGCTGTTTCAATACCAAATCAATTATGGGGATTTCTTTAATCATCACACATTCCCAATTCTTGCACCAGTTCCCAGCAGCCAGTTCAGGGTGTGACAGTATCTAGATGTGTTTCCCTAAATACTCAGATCCATGAAAGCAAAGCAGTGGGAGAGAGGCAGACAGCAAGTGCCACATGTGCTGCAGAACACTGATGTTTCATTTGAAATGCTTTCAGGGAGATGAATGGAGGTATGTATGGGCTCAGGTGGAAACGGTTCATAATGTTAAACATGAAATGCCCTAAGCAATTTGCTAAAACTTGGAGTCAGACAGCTGAGACTGTAGAGGGGGAAAAAAAAGGCAAAGGATGAGAACAATCTGCGGGTTGGTGTGGACCTGCCAGACCCTGCAGAGCTGCCTGCCCTAGGATCAGACGCGGGATGCTACGAACATCATCTCGACTCCCACCTCCACCTCTTCTAGCTGACAGTGAGGCCTGCAGGCTCCAGAGCAGGATTTACAACACCCCTTCCACAAGAATTTAGGTGCAAGAAGAACATACGTTTGTATTCCAAGTATGGCTTTTTCATCCTAACAGATTCAGTTAGAGAGAGGGGCCTAGCCCTGCACTGCCTCCTCTCCTGATGTTGGTGGTCCCCCACACAAGCACACAGTCCCAGTAGGCTCCTTAATTCCCAGAATGAGCCCTTAGCCTGTACTCCTTCACTCAACTGTCAAAACACACAGACATGTCCTTAAATGGACAACATGGACTATTTCAGGGGCAAGTTTCCACCTCAAAACGACAGCACTGCTTGGTTCCCTAACATAGCTATTCTTTCAATGAAGTCCCTAGGTAATTCTGGGATATCATTGAATCAGTGAGGACATTGACTCTGAACGCGGGCAGATTTCTCAGACTTTAGGACAAGAAGGGGTCTATTTCTCCTCAGTAGCTGTTTTTGCTTCACACCAAGCCACTTAACAATCCTATTGCCAGCTGCCAAGGCTGCTGTTGAGCAAGCAAACTCAGAGTCAAGTGTTGCCCTCTTCCAGCGCCAGTGGAAGATCTGCTCTCACATGCTCTTACACATTAGCCTCACCAGAACCCTATTTTTTTCTCTCTTCTTCCTTCAATTTTCCCTTTGCTCCAATTTCCTGATCTATTAATTTTATTCTCTAAGTAGAAATTCCCTCCACAATCTACAGGAAGAAATTCAACCTAATCTGTTAGATGAAATAACTGTACGCAACTGCCATATCACGTTGGCTAAACAGATGGCCAACACCTCCCACATCTCTAATCTATTGAGAAGGATCCTGTTCCACAGTTCTGCAGCATACACACACACACTTCTATATCCAGAGGGGCTGAATCATATTTAACCTGCCTAAACTTCCGGTAAATCTGAGAATGCTGTGTACCCACTGGAAGTGTGAGGACAATAATTAAGATCTCAAAGTCAGATGGATTAACTGTCATCAATGGGAAATTTTTAAAGCAGCTTTGTATCTTCCTATTTCAGCTTTTGAAATGGACAAATCTGATTCTCATTATCCAAGACTGTTATGTTTAATAATACTTACATGATGAGGATAATCACAGCAGAAGATTAGAGAGACAGCAACTTGTACACATGCCACAGAGGCCCAAATTGTACAGGCTGTTAATTACCTGCACTCTCTGATCTAGAAACCGTTTCCTGAACACTACACCTAATCGACACAGGTTGAACTCGAGCCATTGATGGTGTCCCTCCTGCTCAGTCCCTCCTCTTTCAATAGCAGTGGGCATGGCCGGCCACATCTTGACTTGCTTTCCAGGGTACCACAGATGTTCCTCTTAGGGCTCCCATCTTTGGCTAGATGCTTCTCACCTCCCCGACTGGTGATCTCCAGGGTGCCGCAGGGGTTGGCCGTCTCCTGTCTGAGACTAACTATTCCCACGAGGCCACTAGGTCCCACAGCTATAGTTAACTCGGTGACACTCCTGACCTCTGCTCACTTATCCAACTTCCTTCATCACATCTAACAAAAATTTCAACCCACCACCTGAAAGGATTAAAAACACACGACACTGTCAGCACTGGCATGTAACACTCTAATAAGACAAAGGTGGAACTAAACTATGCGTCTCGTTAGAAGCAACAGACATCGCTTCCAGCCGTTACATCATGCCTGCACTGGAGCTGTCATAAAGCTGGCAGTGCATGTAGGAAACAAGTTGCAGATGTTTTAGTAAACAATTTACAGAATGCCCTAAGTAGACAAGGCTGTCCTCAACTGCCTACTGGCGCCAATTTTACATGTTGCTTAGATGTGTGGTGGACTGGAAGAGAATTATAAGTAGTACAGCAAGAACCAGCAGTGTAAGGAAACGTACACTATGTACAGAATACAGAGAATGGGAAAACCACCACAGTGCAGAACTCTTTTTTTTTTTTTTACAGTGTAAGATATCACACACAATGTATACATTTAAATTGTATAGCTTGATGCATTTACATGTACCTAGTGATCCACTTAATTAACTTCCCTATCACCTCTACACAATTACTATTTGTGCATATGATAAAAACATCTTAAGACCTATCTTCCAAGTCAACTTCAAGCATACAGAGTAGCACTATGTATTTTCATCATGCTGGATGCTGGATCTCCAGAACTCAGTCATCTTGCCTAACTGAAGCCTTACACGCTTTGACCAACCCCATCCCCTATTTCTAGTTCCTGGCAGAGACCACCCTGCTCTCCCCTCCCATGAGTCTTACCATTTTACCTCCCACATGTGACATTATACAGTGTTTCTATGCGTCTTGCATATCTCGTTTACCACACTGTCCTCCAGTCCCATTCAAATTGTTGCAAAGATTTCCCTCTTTTTAAGGCTGGGCAATATTCCACTTAGATAGGTGCATCAGACGGTCTCCACTTTCTTCGGGTTCATCTGCTGAGAGTCTTTTAGGTTTGTTCCATATCCTGACCCTTATGTATAATACTGCAATGAACATGGGAGCATAGCTAGCTCTTTGGAGTTCTGAACTTGGTTCATCCAGACACACACACACACACACACACACACACACACCCCTCCACCTCCATTGACGGGGTTGTTGGACTACACTGTTCTATCTGGAATTGTTCAAGTAACCTCCATCCTCTTTTCCATGATTCTACTTCACATTCTCCTCAGCACTTTATAAGGACTCCCTTACTTACGCAACTGTTAACACTTTTTATCGTCTTCTCTTTCATTTTCCTCATTAAAAACATGGAGTACCATCTCTTATCACTATTAGTCATCTGAGTTTCTTCAGAAGTATTCTGCCCATTGTTTTAATCAGTTTATTTGTAGTTTTTGAATGGAGATGGATTAGTTCTTAGATAGTCTGATGTCAATCCCTTCATTAGATAGTTTGCAAACACTTTCACTATCTCTGTTGTCATCCACAAGGGTTATAACCCAGCCCTGGAGGGACAGACTGCTACTCAGAATGCAGTCAAGAAAAGAACAAATGAGATTTTTGTTGGAAAAACATCCTTTTCCTAATTTATAGGCTACAGAAAGACACTTGTGCCCTATAATGGGAGACAAGTAGGGGTTTTTTTTTTCCCCATTCTCTGCACTTTCAATTTATCTTAACCTAAATCTCATATCAGCATGTGGTCTTGTTGCAGCAACAAGACACCCAAGAGAGAGGCCAAGGCAGGAGCAAAATGCCACAGTGCCACAGTGCTCCGTGGTCAGTTAGAGAAAACACAAAGACTGAAGCTTTCTGTATGCTGGGAGTCCTCTGGGGCTTGTCTGCACCATCTGCTTCAATGCTTCCTTTGCTGAAAAGCAGCTTCTCAGCCGGGCATAATCCCATTTGTCTAACTTTACTTTTAGTGTCATATCCAAGAAATGGCTGTGAAGATCAAGGCCAGCTCATCCTTATGTTGTCTAAGGCAGTTCCAGCTTGGGATCTTACGTTTTAAGACTGATGCGAGTCGATTTTGTGTATGGTGAATGTAGATATACAATTTTTGCAACACCATGGGCTGGAAAGATTGTTGTTCTCTTATATGTTCGGCACCCTTCTCAAACATAGTTAACCGTAAATGTGTGAATTTCTGCCTGATTTTATTCTGTTCCACTGTTCTGTATATCTGTTTTTACGCTAGTACCATAATGAGGAGATAACTGCAGCTATATCATACAATCTGAAGTCAAAGCATAATGCTTCCAGTATTGTTCCTGTTTAGATTGCTTTGGCTAGTTGGGGGTCCCTTTTGGTTCCATATAAATTTTAAGATTTTTGTTTGCAAAAGTAGAAAAAGCAAATTCATTGATATTCTGATAGATAGAAGTGAACTGAATCTGTAGGTTGCTTTGGGGTGGACACTTAAGGCACTGATTTTTTTTTTTTTTTAGATAAAGTTCCATAGGCTCAGGGATTTCCCTTTTCAACCTCCCCCTTCCTCCTCTCTCCCACTGTCTTCCCTCATATTACAATAGTAGTCTTTCAGCAACAGTCACAAGTCCATCATTCTGCTATTTAAGTGTATCATGACATTGTAGATGAAGACAATGGAAGAAAGCCCTCATCCTGCTGTCAAGACATATTTAACACTTTCATTGGGAGTTCATTTTCTCAGGAGTAGAGATGTACGCTTCAATGTATCCTCACTTCTCAGTACACTACTTTCCATTACACAACTGCTCTAGGTGAACATACGTATATGCATGCTCATCTACATATTACTGCTCTTACATTTTGCATGAAGGCTGCCTTACATCAGAGAGAACATGAAAGTTGTGCTTTTGGGATTGGCTCATTTCACTGAGCATTACGGTCTCTAGTAACACTGGTTCTTGTAATCCTTATATACCAAATGTCTTTCCACTTCCTGTGTCTCTTAAATATCACTTTTTCATGGCAAAATCTCTCCCCCTAGCTGATTAATTCCTAAAATGGGTTAGTGTTAGTCCTAGCTGATTAATTCCTAAGATGAGTTAGTGTTAGTTCACAGAACTGACGAGTCTTACGAGGTAAGGTCTCTTGTAGTTTCCCCATGTTAGCTTACACATCTCTCCATGTCAAGGACGGGCTGGTATACCAATGGGGAACATGATTTCTTTTGCTTACTCATATGTATCAAAAAGGACACACTGAAAGAATCTCGGTGTGGTGTTTTCCTCCGTGCCTTAAGAGATCTGGACTCTGAAGGACCCACAGTAGCAAAGTGTAGGCTATAAATAACTCACGTGGACCACAGACACAGCCTTAGGTATAGAGTCCTTGCAATCAGCAGGACACATTCAAATGCAGAGGACAACATCGTCTTGCTCAGTCCATATGCCTTGAAGGGCCTGAGATCTTGCCTGGCAAGACTGCTGGTTGATTGGGCAAATGGCCCTCTACCTTTCCAGTTCACCTCGTCTTTGTTCCTCTCATTGCTCCCCCTCAGTTCACTTCTAGGACCTAGCTCCACATCAGCCTGACCTAAGCACCAGCATCTCCCACCTGGTAACTTGTTTACTCAGTTTCCACTCAGCCTCCCGAATCTATGCCTGTGATCCTGTTAAAGATCAGATCTGGTCACTTTTCTATAAAAGCCTCCCAGGGACTGTGTAGCTCACTGGGCTTAAAGAACATGTCCTATAAGGTGGCAGGAAGAGGCCTTACTCTCAGCCTTTGCCTTCTCCTCTGATCACACCTAGGCACACTCCTCCACATTCATTTGACTCCAGATCCTCTGGCCTCTGACCAGTCCTCCAATCCTCCACCTTTGTCCTGCCTCAGGCCCTTTGCACCCTGCTGTTCACTCTATCTGGATCCTCCTTCTCCTCCAAAACACACATGGCCAAGTATTGCATCTTAGTAAGAGCTTCAACTGTCTCACCTTTCCAGGAGGACTTCCCCGGCCCTGCTGTCAAAAACTGCAGCAACACACATCAGCTCTCCATGTCACATCCTCTTTAACTTTCTCTTCTCCCTTGGGTAAACAATCATCTAAACATGTAAGTCTGCTAACTAGGAGCCATGGGTCAGATCTAGCTCAACACCTGATGACGCAATAAACAAAGTTCTGTCACACATAACTATACCCATTCACAGATGTACCACTGATGGCTGTTCTCACACTTAATGACACAGTTGAGGCAATGTAAGAGAAGAGCTAGCCCATAAAGCCTGGAACAGGCACTAGATGGCTCATTAGAGAAAAGGCTTGCCAACTCCTGCTCTAATGCACTAATTCTGTGTCCCATCCAGGTATGTATCTCCACAAGATCAGGAACTTAAAATGTTGCTAAGTTAACTCACTGCAGTTTCCAGCATCTGTTCCACAGTAGGTGCTTAGCAACCTTTGCTAAATAAGTAGCAGAATGTATATGTGCTGCCGAAGCAAGCAGAATGAATGCTCAAGTTGACAAGACTGACTTAAGAAGTCTTGGACATGCTGCTGACTTTTCTGGAAACCACATCCAAAAGGAAATCAGAAAAATACCAGTGATACAAATGTACTGTAGAACACACACAAATTATTCATGGAACTACTACCCAAGTAAATGAGTAGACTATGCTTAAAGCCTTTGCTTCTCAAACAGCCAAATTAAAAATAGCTAAATGCAAAGTGGAATGTTATGATACCTGTCATAAAGATCTTAATCACTTAAGGAGCAGCCCTGGTGCCCTCTGCATGCCCTGGTTCTTACATCAAGAACTCAAACACATCACTTCTACAATAGCATATTTCAGGAAGCCTGTGGAAGCTCGCGATGAAGCAGTCTTGCCAAGGTTCAGGCAGTGTAAGTCACTCACAGGAGAGCTTTGGGCACTTAATTAGAACCAGCCCCTCTTCTTGAGGTCCCCAGAATGAAGTCCCTCTCTAAACTGAACATCGTACTACTGAGGTTCCTTGGGTTTATGTAAATCTCCAACCTGTTTTTCATCTTAAGTATGTCTGATCCCTCAGAACAAGAAATTAAGTCATTCTCAGCTCCTCTTCCTTTCTCTCTCCCTTTGATTTATTAAAAAGACACGGCTGCCAGTGCTCAGAGAATTTAGAGGTGGGGAAAAAACAATCTATTTAGAAACAATTCTGACTTAACTGCTGTGTCATTTCCTATATATGTCTCCATTCCTCTGAATTAGGGGGGACATTTGCATTAAAGCTGTATCTCTCTTACTTAGAATGCACCTGCTCAGGCTGATTAGGTCCCAACTGAAGTCATAATCCTCTACTCTTTGAGATCACATCCATTCTAACAGAATGAGTTATCACTTCTACTAAGACAAAGAGATAGAAAAGTTCAGGATCTGTAAAAACAGAATTGCAGAATTGTCACCAAATGAAAGAGACAAACAGTTGGGGGAGGGGGGGTGGGGGGAGATGTGAACAAAGAGACAAGGGAACAAATATAAGAAACAAGTGTTAGCAAAGATTTTCTTATGAAAAGCACTATCACAATTTGGAAATAATTAACATTCCATGGGACTTTCTGCTCACAGAGCTAAATTCTTCCCTAGTGCCGGAATTGCTGTGTGTTACTGTATTGGAGTAAAGGTCAGGCTATGCTGTTTGCTCACAGGCCATCGGGCAGGGCTGACCATCATTGACAGCAGGGATTGCAGATCGGCTGCTCACACTACTGTCCCACAATGACACACATGATCATAAAGGTTAGGGCTAACCAAGCAGGTTCAGAAACCAACTCTCTACTGAGCTTCTGCAATGTCTTCATGCATAACAGCATGAAGTGTGACGATGAAAGACACACACACACGCACACACAACTCAATACAATGCTATGGTATGAAAGTCCTGGGGAAAGGACCCACATCCACCTTCAATCATGCCCAAAGTTTCAGTTCCTGAAGCCAGCCCAATGCAATACGACTTGCACAACACTTGTTAATGCTACAGTAGGATCAAAGAGTAGCAACTATTTTTAAATATAGTCCCTCCCCCCCTCACTCCATCAGAAGGGAAAAAGCATTTCACTCACTGTAACACCTATTTTGCAATACTAAAACTGTAGTACAATGTACTGGACTAACAGCATCTTTTCTGCCTTTAAGCATTAGTAAGAATTTACAAGTCTGATGCTTCAGGTATGACAAAAACTGGCCTTCTAAAAATGAGTATCATAAAATAATTACATTCACTAATTTCCTTTCTTTCTAGATACACAACTAAGCAAAACATCATTATTCAAATGATATTAAAATAAATAGGTATGCTGAATAGGTATTCGGCCAAATACATATAAGGTTAATGAAATTGCAAATACTCCCCAGGAGCAGGTCAAGAGTACGCACAGCAGTATCTTAGTCACAGTGAACTACATGGGGGAAAATCATTTCATTCCCCTCGGCAAACCTATATTGGCATTTACAGGAGCCACCTGTATGGATTCACATGTATGCAGCTGCACCTATAAATATGAGGAGGATAATCTATTAGGAGAAAGGTGTGTAAGCAGCTCAACAAAATTTTACAGGATCCTGCAGGCATTAATATTACAACATGAATTTTTATGAGTTTTCAGGAGAAAAAACTATGCATAATAAAAGGTTGATAGGATCTGTCAGCTCCCAGTAAGTGAATATACACAGCCTGGAACTCTTAGTGACCAGACCCTGCTCTGAAGAAGGCACAGGTGTGATACGGCACCCAGTACGCCTCTGCCCTGCTCAGCACTGGAAGGTTCAGGAATTCCATTCAAGCTCAAATGCAAAACTAAGTCCCAGAGAAGCTACACCAGCACAAAGTTCAGACTCGTCCTGAGGATCCAAGTACCAAGAAATGGAGAGCAACACCTGCTAGATGACCACCATCCTCTTCCTGCTAAAGCGTTGTCACCATTTTTAGGATCTCTCGTCTTCTGCGAGTGTGAGGGCCCTGCCTTGGAGTGACAGGTGGCATTTAGAACATGGCCCTGAACGGAAGGTTGTGGCTAGAAGTGGTACCTTTAGGAGAAAACATCTCTTGGCTGGTCTCAGCATAACAAAATGGCACAGACAGCCTGCAAAGAGACGAAGGGAGGGAGGGCTTCTCCATTTCCTCTTTACAGCCCCAAGTATCCATCAGTTCAGCAAAATTAACTCAGAAAAAAACAAACCTTTCCTTTTTATAAGTTGTGCACAAGCAATTCTCAGACTACTAAGGGAAATGAGAAGCACACCACCCCTAATGGGGATGACACTTTTTAATAGCTGCCTTGCTATTTGAGGCTCCACTTGCCAAGCATCAGGGTAAACATCCAAGTCGCATCTACTTAATCAGAGGTCTTGCAGCCCAGCGTCTCTCTCGTCCTCCCTCCCCATTACAGAGAGAAGTGATCGGTGCTGAAACGAGACATTAGTGTCTCTCTAGAAGTCAGGCTGAAACAGGGATGCAAATGTGTAAAGACACACATACACATAAACACTTGGGAATTTTGTACAAGCTACAAAAACATTCAGGAGCAATGCAAGGAGTGCCAATGCGCCCCCACAATGCTTTGTTTCTTGGGGAGAGCAGGCCAGTGCCCTCTACCTTCGGGTCCAAACTGAGGATCACGGAAAAGCCAGAAAGTAACCAAAAGTCAGACGCAGAGATAGCAAACAGGTTAAGTTCAAACGCTATCCCTGCTAAGAAGTGGAAGATGAGGATGTCTCTGAAACCAGGTTTCTTACTGTGCAATGGGGTTGCCACCCTCCACCGCACAGCCCCAACAGCACAGGGATGAAGACGAGGATGCGAAGATGCACACTCACACCCACCACAGCTCCAGCTCCCAACAGAGCCCTCTGGGCAGCATGGGGCCAGCAGCATGATCCTCCTCCACAAGGCCGATGCACGCCCCCAAAGCTCCACAGCAGGCCTTGCCCTCACACAAGCATCAGAACTTGTAGTCAAGCTCCCAACAACACGCAAAGTCAAAGCTCTAGAAGGACTGCAAAGGAAGGCATAGCCCATACCAAAAACGTGGCTTCTAGCTGTTGAGCCCCAGCGCCCAAGAACGCAGTCTACATAGTCTGTTATGAATAGTCCTTGGGCCGCCCATCTGTATTCTGGGGGAACTCTTTTAAGGCAGTATCAAGGGTGGGGTGGGCATAGACGTAGGCTGAGCATGCAATGGAGAGAACCAGAAAAAATCCAAGGCCACATGGACCAGTGATTCACAGGCTGACAAAGCTGAGGGGTGTCACACAATCGCTGTCGTGTCTAACCTCCCAGGAACCCGAACAGTACTCTGCAATTTTGCTCCACACAGTTCACACTAACCATCAATAGACTGGTCATTCGATTCTTAAGTCCCCCCTGCTTGTCCTGTGGAAAATAGAACTACTTTTGAAATCAGACACACCATGACCAGGTTATGAAATCGCAGTGAGCTTCACTTTCCTTACCTGGAAAAGGACACCCTCTACCCTCCTCCTAGAGCAAGGGAAGAATTAAATGTTACAATGTGTATTAACCATTCGTACATTATCCTGCATAAGTAGGTCTTCTTTCTTCAACAAGGCCCACACTAAAATTCATTCTCATATTTTCCAAAGTCAGATAGCCACAGTGGATCATTCCTTTGTTTTGGAAGAGTTTTGTAGCCATCCGTTTTTTTTAACTCGAAAAGCAAAAATTACAGAGTTTCCATCTGCTGACTCACTCCGCAGACATCCATAACAGCCAGGACAGGGCCAGGATCCCAGAACTCAACCTGGGCCTCCCATGTGGGTGGTGGGGACTCAAGCGGTGGGGACTCAAGCAGAGCACACACTGACAGGAAGCTGGAATCAGCTGGGCAGCCAGGACTCGAGCCCAGACAACCGACACAGGAGGTAAGCATCCTCAGCCACATCTCACCTGCTACAGCAAATGCCCACCCCCAAGAACCACTTGTAATTAACCACATCTGAAAACACAGGTATTTTTAACAAGATGCACACTCCTGGCTGTATCTGAAGGCAATCTGAATGCCTCGTACTTAGTTCTAATGTTGTTCCTTTACCTTTCAGAGAAGGAATCTAGTCAATTAAATCATTAATGACAGATTTAACGTTCTGCTTGCAGTCCAGATGTGAATACGCCAGGTGTCTATTTTCAGGGCTCAGTCACTGAAGTTGAGACCATTTCCCCCCAGCTTTATATGTTTTTATAGCACGTTATTACACACATAATTGAACACTGCAATTCAGCAACCAATTGCTGAGAAGAGGTGCCAGCAAGCTTTGCTGTCAGGGAAATTAATTAGTCAAAGAAAATAAAGGGGCCGTGCTCACCAACTAGTCAAACAAGGAAGCCTCAGTCTTCCTGCCCAGAATTTGTTTCTGCAAATAAAGGAGGGAGTGTGCACGACCCTGCCCTCTCCCGAACTGCCCCTCGCACAGGGACACCTGCCAGCCTCTCACTGCACACTTTACTAAAACCTTGGCTCTTGGGGTCCTCACGTCGATCCAGAAAAACATGGCCTCCGTCTCACTGGAAGCCATGCCAGGCTTTCTCCTCTCCAGGATCGTGACGGGAAGAATATCGAGCTCTGAGACCACAGTCCCAACCTGTAGGCTAGTCTCAATTTCCCCCAGATAGTTCTGTCAAAGGGGTGACAAGTGACCAGCCAGAGGATCAGACATCCAGAAACTGATTCTTGAACCAGTGCTGTGGTACAGTGGGTTAAACGGCTGCCTGTGGCACTGGCATCACATACTGGAGTGCCGGATTGAGTTCCAGCTGTGTTGCTTCCTATTCAGTTCCCTGCTAATATGCCTGAGAGAGCAGTAGACAATAGCCCAAGAGCTTGGGTCCCTGCCACCCACATGGGAGATCCTGATGGAGCTCAAGGTTCCTGGCTTCAGCCTGGCCCAGCCTGGCCCTTGCTGCTGTTAGGGGAATGAACCAGCTGATGGACAGTCTCTCTGTGCATCCCCTACAACAAACCCCATAATGCTGCATTTCAAATAAATGTTTAAAAACCAGAAAACCTGACTTTTTACATACAATATAAACCTACAGAGGTAGTTTTTAGGAGTTCAAGATAAATGGCATTAAAAAGTATATTTTGATACAAGAAGAAATTTGCAGTCCAGGCATACTCTTTTCATAATGCACATTTTCCATGAACTTTCTGAAGTGCCTTCATACAAGATTTAAATTATTTTCTATGTTTTAATCATCTCTTCTTTGAATCCAGCTGTGAAATGCTCAGGCCCGAATGTGGAAAATTCGTGCATTGTGCATGACCGTGGCCTTTGGGGTCCTGAGGGGACCTCTGTCCTGTATTGCTGCATTTATCTATCAGCAGCTGGCACTCACAGCACAGCTGCAACTGCCCTGTACCTGCAGGTAAAGGTTCCTCTGTGCATTTACTTCTTCAACCAAGACTCACTACACACTGGGAGGCAACGGCTATGGCTCCAGAATAAAGCAGCGCAGGAGCCTGAGCCTGCGAAGCTCCCAGCCCAATGTGGCAGAGAACACCTGTGATGCAATGAGCTGACTGCACCCCCTAACAGGAGGGATGGAGGAAGCATAGCCCTTACCTTCTCTAACAGCTTGCCTTGACTTCACTGGTGTTTAAGCAATATTACAGAGAAGACCGAGATTTTCAGTCTGTGGGGCTACAGCATCCAAACATGTTCAAGAACCCAACTCCTGTTCATGGAGGCAACAGGAATAAATTCTCAACACGCCAGGTCAAGGTCTTTCTTAAAACCAAGTAAATTCATCTTCCAAGACTCAGGGCAGGAAACTGGTCCCAACAACTTGCTCCTGGCCTGTCACCCAAAGGGCAGGGTCCCCACGTTCCCACACTTACTACCATAGCCCTTGTGCTCAGCCAGGGGCGCATGTGACCCAGCACATCTGCCTTTCCACCACAACAACAGCACCAGGATCTACCACACTGGGAAGCCAGGTGTCTCCTGCAGGCTCTCTAGGCCCAGCCTGAGACCAGTGGCCATCCCTGACCCCATTCTGCCAACCAGAGGCTCACTGAGGAGTAGGGAAGTGAAAGACACGTTCTACCTGCAGGCTCTCTAGTCCCAGCCTGAGGCCAGTGGCCATCCTTGACCCCATTCTGCCAACCAGCTGGCCCCAAGCTGCCCCACAGAGGAGTGGGGGCAACCTCTGTGGCCCAGGACCCACCAACCTTGAGCCCCTTTCTGGCACAGGGAATCTGCTTCTCCCAACCTGTTCTCAATCAGAAGCCATCCTGCAGCCCTACAAGCACAGTTTTCTTCCTTCCAGACGTTCACCAGTTTACAAAGAAATAGAAGGGGCCTCGTCCTCAAACTTCGCAGTTTTCTGCAAAGCAAGTAACCCCAAGGCAAGGAATGGCAAGCCCTGGTGTTCCTGCTTAACATAGCAAAAAAGCCAAGAGCAGAACACAGACTCAACATCTCATAAAAGGAGTCAGTGTTGTGGCCTAGCACGTTAAGTTGCTACTTAGCAATGTCAGCATCCCATATGGGCACAGGTTTGAGTCCCAGCTGCATCACTTCCATTAGCAGGTTCCCTACTAATGAGCTAGGGAGAGCAGTGGAAGATGACCTAAGTGCTTGGGCCCCTCCATCCACAGGGAAGATCAGGAAGAACAGCAGGCTTCAGCCTGTCACAGCTACCCACCCTCTCTTGCAATGACTCACATCAGAGTTGCTCCAGAGCCCAAAAAATTAGATCAGACAAGACAGATAGAGATCAATTAGGAAAGCATAGAACAGACAGGAAACAGTCAGCTTGGACTCTCACATACCTTACTAGGTAGGACACAAACATCAGTTACTCGTCACTAAGGTATTGAAGATTTCTCTGCAAACCCCTCCTAAAACTGCTCTGCTCCTCAGTTGTTAACATATGACTTGTTAGTGTTATATGCCTGTTTAAACTATCCTAAAATTCACAAAGTTCAGTAAAAATCTCGCTTGAATTCTATAAGCTACTAAATATAAACATGAACAAAAAAAGACATAAGAAAGCTGAATAGTACCCTACACCTAATATAAGGTTTACAACAGTCAGTTATGTATAAACTAAAATAGAGATGTCAATGAAGTAGTTACAAGATGTGCTTGATGGGCCCGGCGTGGTGGCGCAAGTGGTTAAAGGTCCTCGCCTTGCATGCCCAGGATCCCATATGGGCGCCGGTTCTAATCCCGGCAGCCCCGCTTCCCTTCCAGCTCCCTGCCTGTGGCCTAGGAAAGCAGTCGAGGACGGCCCAAAGCTTTGGGAACCTGCACCAGTGTGGGAGACCTGCAAGAGGCTCCTGGCTTCGGATTGGCTTGTGCTCACTTGGGGAGTGAATCATCGGACGGAAGATCTTCCTCTCTGTCTCCCCTCTCTGTATATCCGCCTTTCTGATGAAAAAATAATAAAAAATAAATCTTTAAAAAAAGATGTGCTTGATAACTTGCATTTTCTAACACACTGGTCATTCACTTAGCATGTTCGTGAACTTCACAATGTTGTAAATTTCCATTTTTCCTCCTGTTATTGAATTTGTGTGGTGGCTTTTCATTTGAAGAGAGGATATTCTGCCATTACTTTCAGATCAAAGATGGTTTCCCAATGAAACTGTTGAATTTATCTTAACAATAAGATGCTGGACTCTCTGCATGGTCCATGCCCGCAATGATGGAACTATGGCTGTTATGAGCTGTACTACTGTAACAATATAGAGGGAATTAATATGAGGGGTAAGGGGCTGGGGAGGGGTTGGGGGAATCCGAGAGCCTATGGAACTATGTCATAAAATGAAATTAAAAAAAAAAAAAAAACATTTAACTTGGGGGAGTGAACCAGCAGGTGAAAGATCTGTTTCTTCCTCTGACTGCAACTTCGCGTATAAGTAAATTAAATCTTTTAAAAAAAAATGGATGAATGAAAGAGTCTCCCCTCTAACTCATGGGAGTAAAGAAACTAGAAAGCAATACCTTATTTTAAAATAAGTTTTTAAAAGCCCAAAAAGAACTATCCTGCCACACATATCCCACTACCAAAGCATCAGGAAGGCCACCCTACGGTACACACCAAACCAAAATCCCCAAGGGAGCATGAGCTCCCATTTCCAACATGAGGGGCCATTGGGCTTCTCCCTGCCTCTGACCATGACGTCTGCATTCTCCCAGTTCTCTATGCCAACACCTCCTTGGTGTTGCAAGGCCCATAATGAATCATGTATTTGGGGGGGGGGGGGAAGCCACAGAAGGAAACTGGAGGTTTCCTTTTCTGGCTCATAGAAAAATCCCACGGATGTAAGGTTGAGCTTGCAACTGCTCTCATTGAGAGACAAACGATTCTGGAGCCCCCAAGTGCCACTTTAATAACAGACAATAAGCTGCTTGGCACTCCCTGCCAGACAGACAGCCTTCCAGGAATCGCTTCTCTCCCACCAAACCATGCGTTCACTAGACTGTCGGCAAGGCTTTGGTGCAGCAAGTTAACAGTGAGCTTGATTTGGAGTTCAGAACAAATAACGTGGCTGTAGCCACAAATTTCAGAAGTCCAGAGTACATACTGTGGTTATAACAAAAATAACTGGGAGACAGCAACTCTGCAGGAGTACTGGAGCTGCCTGACCCTCAACTGGAACCCCTAGACTGCTCTCCGTGTACTTCTCAAAGCCAGGATGAAGGTTAGGAAGTACTGGGCCAGGAAAGGCGAGAAGGGCAGAGAGCAAGTTCATCTGGGAATTTAGTGTTTGTCTTCTCATTATTTGCCTGGGCTTGGGTACAGCTGAGCTGTAGCCCCTCCTCTGGTTTTCCCCACTCTCGTCATAAGCTCATGCATACAGTCCACTTGGCTGCTTTGCTTATGGCATTGGGAAGCAACTACCCTGTCCCACGCAGCCTCCACCTGCTCCCCCAACAGACATCCACTCACGTGCCGAGGGAAGAAATCACCTCCTGCTTAGAAAACTGGAGGAGACACACAAAGTTAAGACCACATTTAGGAATTCAGAGTTTCTAGAAAGTTCAGTTCCCTCCCCACCCGCACACTGGGAACCAGCTATGCCAACAGGACTGAGGCCTTGGACAAACTTCCTTCCTGAAGTGACTGGCTCTGTACTTGAGACCAGTCAGCCTGCGGCCACTGAGAATGTTCTACCAAATCCCTGAGAGCTCTTGGGAAGCTCCAGCGTGAGCAATCGCCCCAAGTCCCTGCCCTGCTCCTGGTGGGTGTGGCCTAAAGCTTACTTCCCTATGGCTTGAGGAACAACTGCCAGACCTACGCGTGCAGTGTGACCCCTGACATGGCTAGAACGTCAGGGGGAAATACACGTGGAACATGACCTGTGACATGACCAAAGATCAAAAGAGATAGACATGTCATATAGCCAACAACAGTGTCTTTGATGGGTTGGAAGGGGCGTCTGCTGGAAGACGCCCTCCTGCCCTCCCCTTTCTTACACTTTGAGAGCTGTAACCTGTACATAATAAAGCGGACATTCCTTACCAACTTGTCTCTGGTGCTTCCTGTGGCCAAAGAGCACTACTGCCTCACCCTCGGCGACCTCAGGGCCTCCTGGCAGGCCTAAACCCCAAGACTCCAGGGTAGAGGGATGCAATGTCATGGGGACCTGGGGACCTCACCAACTGGGGACCTCCATCGTCATGGTGCCCTGACGTCTGCCAGAGACCCAAAACGTGAGAGTCTCTCCCTTAAGAAGGTTTTCCCAAGTCTACTGTGAAGAGGAGGCAGGAGGAGGAGGAAGGGAGAAAAGACCGAGGCAACAGTGTTTGGAATTTCAACTGGGCCAAAAACATCACTGCTGTAGACCTGCCCAATTTCAAGCACTGAGCAAGGAAAAACATCCCAAAGCAAGGGACGAAGATGCTATCCCAAAGATGGTGTTAAAGGTGAGCTGTTGGGCACACTCTCACCAAGCATTCTTCTTCCTTAAACCTCTAACAAAACAAAAACTCAAAGTTCCTTAAGAAAACAACTCAAAAAAAATATTGATTGTAAACACTGCTTCATTACCCAGGGAAATATAAATCTCAAAAAAAAGATGCAATATTCTTGATTAGAAAGTTATGAAGCCATAAATAAGCCGGTACTAGAGAAAACACAGCCTTCCTGGTAGTACATTTCATACCAGTAATTTTCAATTACCCAGGCACAAAGAGTTACCCATAAACACATCAACAGTAACAGCAAAACCCAACCTGTCAATTGATACTCATTGCAAATATTACTGTGTTCTAAAACATGAATAGAAAACTTCCCTAAGACTACTTCCCGGAAATATGTGTGAGAGGTCAAGTAACTTCCTCTCCTTTCCAAAGGCTAGGGTCTTTAAGGCATGGTGGACAGACAACTAGGCTGATCACTGGCCCGCCTTCCAGGCCCTCAGCTGTTGCCCATGCTGGGAGTGTGCTGTGCACCTTTTCCCATCCATCTACAGGTGCCTTTAGGTCCTGACCAGGCCATGTACTTCTTTTTGCATCCCCCTTCCCACCTCACCCACCAACACCTACAGCCTTTTCCCAGCAGCAAGGTTCAAGAAATAGCTCCCAACTGGATAAAGAAAAATGACAAGAGTTTTCACACCAGCAGAGCAGGAAGGGTTAGCAGCAGCCAAGTGGGGGTGGAAGGTAGCCCCACACCTCACCTCCAAAAAGGGCTCTTATCAAGCACCTGCTGTGTGAAGTGGGAGGGAAAGGCAATGATCCTACCTCTCGCACCCTTGCCTGCCTGCTCTCCAAACACTCCAGCAGCAAGGATGGCCTGTAAAAAGCAAACCTAGACCCCAGAGAAGCTGCCCTGACAGCTCTGAGATTCCCATGCCAGACAGGTCCAGGTCACAAGGAACTGAAATCAATCAACTCCGAAGCAAGCAGCTGTTTTAACCACATCAAGCCCAAAGCTACCCCTCAAAATTCAAATGATTCTGATCGCCCTGGGCTGAAAGAGAATGCTTGAAAAACAGTTATTCATTTTACAAGTTTAGAAACAAAACTTTAGGCCCAATACAATGGGCTAATCCTACCCTTAAGCACCGGAATATCACCCGGGCGCCAGTGCGTGTCCTGGCTAGCTGCTCCACTTTCCATCCAGGAACCTGCATGTGGCCCAGGGAAGACAGTAGAGGATGGCCCAGTGCAAGGGGGCTTGTGGCTCCTGGCTTCAGATTGGCTCAGTTCTAGCCATTGTGGCCATTTGAGGAGTGAACCAGTACAGGGAAGATCTTTGTCTCCCCTTCTCTCTGTGAATCTGCCTTTGCAATCAAATTATATATACATATCTTTAAAAAGTTTCAATAATCATGCTTCAAGTTCTACAAAACCACCTTATGTAAATTTTAAAAACAGAAAAAACCCTACACTTCTGTAAAAATTTTATCATATACTCTGCCACTTCTTCTCCAAGCCCACAGAGAAAAGCAGCAGTAATTAAATTTTCATCTGTAAATGTCCTTAAGTGTCAAAATAAATTTCTAACAACTGCAGGTAACGGTGTCTTAATTCAAAACAGGGCCCATGTGATTACAGGCTTTTCGCAAGTACAAAGAGCACCCCTGACGCGTCTCGGCAGGGCTCACAGTTACCATTAGGAGAGCACTTGATAAACCTGTATTTACCACAGAGGAAGAGCTGTGTTCGCCTTCCCTTTAATTACCACGCAAGAGCTCCAAAGGGATGCTGGGAAAGGCTCTACAGGAAGTTGGGCTCTGTGCTAGAACCTGGCTAGAGGCAATTTTGATGGGGCCTTTGCCATCTTTTTACAAGAACAAATTGCACTAATTCCACAACTCTGCCTTAACCCTCCTCCCACAAGCGCAGCAGACGTGGCGAAAGAAGGGAGAGAGAAACCAGCAGCAGAAACCCAAGGAACAAAACCAGCCTCTGTCCGGGAATGATGCACCCACCCTCTCACCAACTCCTAGGAATACACAACTGTAAGGTCTCTGGTGGAACGAGACCACATGGCAATGATCCTCGTAGCAGGAACACGTAGCAGGCTTCGTCTACAGAAACAGCAGATGCCACGATCAGAGACTGAGAAGCAGGGGACACGTGACGGCTGGTGGTGAGGAATCAGGCCATTTGTCACGTAAAGACATCTTATATACACAGGATATGCCTTGGACAGAACCCTGTTATTTTCCAACAATAGCACTCAGGGTTCTTGGAAAACAGTGCTGTGGGACTTGCTGGGAGCAACTACCTGATCCCTTAAGTTCTGACCCTTTACTGTCCTCCCTCCCACTACAAGTGGGCTGAAAATGGCAGGAGGCATTTGGCTTTGGGTTAAAATAATTCATGAGAGAGTTATGGTTATCGTATGAGGGTGCCCAAAAAACAAACAAAAAGTCTTTGCCACATCTCCAGGAGGGTCCCCTTGACTGCCACCTGGCTGGGACTGCAGGCCGACTCTGAGTTCCTCCTCCTCCAGCCCCGGTGTTCCCTAACCCAGAACCCCTGGGCAGGAAGGGCCTGCTCTCCAAATGGACAGCTGACAGCTGAGGACTAGGGGTGCCATGTTTATCCAGCCCCAGATGCTGGAGAACAGGGGGTGGCAGCCTTTTTTCTGTCCACTTTTAAACTTAGAAAGAGTCAAAAGATCTACTTTCAATAACAGCACACACAATCTGATGCCCACTTCCCACCTCTTCTCACTCTCTCATATCTTCAAGAGTTTTTGAAGATGATTGATGCCCACTGTGAGGCCCCAAAGCACAAGAGGCCCGATCGTTTTAAAAAAAAAAAAAATTAGCTTGTTCAGCACAGAATAATAAGGCTGGAAAATGCACAGTGATGTTACGGAGGGGAAAAAAAAGGTAAGGCATAGGTGGGAACAAAGAAAAGCTTTCCAATTAATCATGAATGAATCATAAAATCCAGGAACCGAGCAAGGGTTTTTTCTCCTCCAAGCATCCTATTAAGCTAAGGTTTTACTACAGTCTCCTAGACCAGTTTGTCATTCTTTTTTCCTCGTGTATGTTAAAATTTCAACAACCAATCTACAGACAGGAAGGAGAAAAAACAAACAAATAAAAAAAAATTTCGAACCAAGGCATGACAGTCTCATACACACAAGGCGATGACTCACAAATCATTTTAAAGGAATACAAAACAGTATGATTTTACCAGGCTACAAAACTGTCACGTTGTTCCTCCACTGGAGTTAACTTTGCAACAGATCTCATTTTGTAATGTTTAAACTTGTAGCCTCAGGCTGTTCCCACACGTGAGCTGGGCTTTCACCAGGCGGAAATGTTTTCAATTTCAAAGTGGAAATCTTAAACACAAAAACGATACTGATGTGTTTTTTATGAAGAAAATCCAAAACAGTTCCAAGCCTTCATAACCATTTCTCTGTGTCTTCCTGAGGATCCGCATCCCGGCTGGGCCGCACCCATCCCAGCCGGGATACACCCATCCCCCCCAGCCAGGCTACACCCATCCCAGCCGAGCTACACCCATCCCAGCTGGGCTACACCCATCCCAGCCTTCAAGGTTCTACAGGTGTTAAGTTCACCCTCCTAGGCCGCAATGAACCAGAGTTACAGGGCCAAGGCTCGCAAAACAAACAGCTAAGAACTTCCAAGGAAACCAAGCAGGATACTAAATAAAGTTGCCCAAGGTAGTATTTTGAGCAGTAGAATAATATTTCAAAGTATCAAAATGTAGAGCAAAAGGAGTACAGTCTTTTCATTAGCTCCGAGCAGCATTCCTCTCACACAGTCCAGTTTGAAAGCTAGGGCTGTGCTTCTGCTTACCATGCTGATGAAAGCCGCAAGGGCACATGCCTGGGGCTTCCTGGTCCGTAGTCTACTCATGGGGATCGGCTCAAATTCTCCGGCTACCAGTAGGGTCGCTCAGGGGGTCCTTTGTCAAGCCCGAAGCCGGCGGCCTCCTGCTTCTCCTCCGCCCCTGCCTCCAGGATAAGCCCAGCTGCTCTGTTAAAAGCAGAAGCCTGGGGAGCAGGTCAGATTCCTTCAATTCAGCCATTATAGGTGAATAGCTTTTGGTGCGGGCACTAGGGGTGTGAGCCTGTGCCTTGGTGCGGGCGCTAGGGGTGTGAGCCTGTGCCTCGTGCGTGGCCAGACAAGCTCCTCTGGAGCCACTTTACTTATCAGGGGCCTGTTTGTGAAATTCACCAGCCACCTTCCGAACTAACTGGATTTCATCACAATCGCATTCCATTTTGATACCTCGATGTCGTGGAATGGGCGAGGACTGCATAGGCACCTGTTTTCAGTTTGTGATTAGGGAGGAAATAAATCTGAGTTGATAGTGCACGGTGACCTAAGAGTTTAGCCTTCACTTCTTACCCCTGGTGAACTTGATTTCCCCACCACTGAGGTCCCTCCCACATCGCAGAAGGTCCATCCAATTCTGTATAAAGAAATGTCCAAAAAGTTAAATGTGGAAGTCCACAAGTGTGAGATCTGATAGGTGTCAAAAAAAAAAGGCACAGGTAGGAGGAAAATAGAGACTTCGTTACATGGCTAATTTAAACAAAAAATGTTGCTGGCAGGATTCTAAGGAAAAGGCAAAAGACTACAAGCTACATGTAATATAAGTTTGTTTACTGATACTCATCTACCCACACTGAATTGGAGGTACCCGTGAGTTTGCTTTCTATGGAAAACACTTCTAAAATCAAAAAGGTTAAAATTAAATTTTCATTTTCCAGGTGACAGCCTATGAGACTAGTTTACAAAAAGAGGCCTGCTTTGCCAGTATCTTCACCTTCCCTGACACATATCCCCAAGCCCCCAGCTTCACTGCAGCACACCAGGGCTGAAAGGTTTAGTGGAGCTAAGCATCATGATCAGAAGTATACGGACCGTGTCTGAGAGAACTGATGGGCTGGCACTACAATACGGGTCTAAGCTGCGAATTTATAACCGTCTCACGGACAGGTGTCCAGCTGTGCATTCAAATCATTAAACGCACGCAAGACGGTCTTCACTAAGGAGAGATGGAGAAGTTGCAAGTCGCAGGAGTCCTTCCCATTTACACGCCACGGAGTGTAGGGGGCTTCCTGACAACCACAGTCCGACTCCACATCCGGGTCTGAGTGCTTGGTTTTGTCGGCTAATGCTGAGAGCACAGGTCCTTCCTAAGCTGGACTACCAGGGAAACGATTCCTGAACCAGGGGACAGCGCCCAGCCAGAGCAAAGAGAGAACAGATGAGAACACAGCCGTTGGGGGAGAAACAGCCTTCTGTCGCATCTTGTATTTTATGTCATGTTTTAACCTACAATCACATTACCAGATAGGAAATCACAGACAAAACATTGGACACATAAAAGGCAACACGAATCTTTGAGCTAAAGGAGGCCGAGTTGAGTCAAGGTCACCCTGAGCACAGGACGCAGCCAGGTCCCTCCGAATTTGCAGCTGCTGCACTGGCATTAGTGCTTTATCCAAAAGGCTCCTGGAGATCTTCCACGTTTGCTAAAAAAAAAACTGAAATGTTTATTATGGTCCCAGAGAGAACTTTGGTTGAGTACCTGGCACACACGAGCTTTACATTTTGGAGTCTCATCAAATTCCCACAGATCGCTCCTCTGAGATGATCAAATGGCTCCATGCCCACCTGCCTTCCCACCCCCCATGTATATAGGAAGCCTGACTTCTCCCTACCCCATTCTCGGGCCCCAAGCCATCACTGAGGAAAGCGAAGTAAGGGGTCATCCCACTGGCCTCCCCATCTGGTTGACCCGGCCCCTTCTGACTAACTCCCCACGTGCAGCCTGTTCAGACATTAGCTAGTAACTATCAGAAGTAGCAGGCTCCATGCGCACAAGGGAGATGGTGTTTTAATGGTAAGGCCAAGGAACCATATGCCCCAAGTTTTGTTGTTAGCACCTCACATGAAATGCTCTGTCCATGAAACTAAGTGCCATCTATGCTACAGACCTATCTACTCATGAGCCAAAAGCCCACCAGGACGTGGTGCTAGCAGTATCATCCTGGAAGGGAGAGAGATTTCCAGGCCTCTGTTTACTCCGGAGAAGTGACAGCACTGGCCCTCTGCATTCCTGAGCTTTCCCAAACTCAGAACTTACTCTATCTGCCACGAATTCTACATCATATATCTCGTTCATTCTCCTAACTGCCTCCTGTACTGTCAGCATGCCTGTGTTCAGATGAGCAAAGAGCAGCAACCCAGGCAAAGCCCTACAACCTATAGGAGGCTGAACAAGACCATGAGTCTGCAGCCTCAGGCACGACAGTCCCTGAAACACGGGCTGCTGGCTCAGAGGGGACACAGGAAAAGAACCCAGGTCCTGTACAGACAAATACCACAGAATTATCAGAAACGACAAAGGTGGCTTTCCTCTAACAAGGATCACCATTCCCTCAAAGCTGTCTGCATCGACACACTTCTGTCAGCTTCCCCAGTGCAGGCCACGTGGTTATGAATCGTCTCGTTATGGGTTACATTCCACAGGCATCTGTTTATTAATCGGGTCTGCTACTCCTCATGGGGTCCATGTGAAACACCAACCCGGACAAGCCTGAGTGGGTATCCATCATCACAGGCTCTAAAAGGCCAAACAGAATTCCCTGGAATTCCCTCGAAAGCCTCACACCAGAGCTGGGTAGGGTAAAAGCTGACCCGGTCTTCTCCAGGAAGATCCAGGTGAGAAGGCCAGCCAGCAGGTCTCAGGGTCAAGGCTCAAACAGCACACCTGCTGCCAGCAGGAGCTACATCTCACAGCAGACAGGCTGGAGCTCCCACCTCCCAGGGAGCAATGCACATTACAAGGCCTTTTATCACTCAAGACATTCACATTCATGAAGTTGTTCTTCACTGAGAAAACTTTAGACCTCAGATAAAACTGCAGCAATTGGCCCCTAAGATGCCCTTTTGGACCAGTGTTCATTCTTTCCTTCACTTGAGGAGGACTTCCAAAAGTCCATGGCAGACCGGAACTAAAAGGTAACACATATTTTTCATGAGCACATTGCTGGTCCCTGGCATTTGATTTGTATTTACCTGCAGTCCCTGAACCACAGGAGCCCAAGTCTGTCTCCTGGACGCCATGTGTCAAGATGCTGCCTTCTCAGGTTGCCCACCCCAACTCGCGGGCATCCTCACAGGCCACACCAGCAGTTCCCAACCAGTTTGCATGCCATGTGAACCTCTCACCCCAGCACATCCTGGCTTCCAACCTGCCAGTGCCCTTCTGGAAAAGTCTAAGCAGCACTGCAGAATCTTAGCACATCCTCTCTGCCAAACATCATCCAGTGTGCTGGGCTCCTTTCCTCCCTGTCAGGGAGCCTGGGGTCCCTCCTGGAGCCACCATCTCAGAATGCTCGCTCTTGCTCAGGCCTTGTCCATCTCCTGCTCCAACATCTCTTCCTGAGTCAGGCAGTCACCCACGACCAATGAGGTACATACGTGGTCACACACATATACCCTCCCAGGCTCTCTGCCCACCTGCCACCACTGACACCAGGGAATTCAGCAACCAGCCCCCCGTGTAGAGGAGACACTCACGGAGGCCAGTGTCATCGCTGGGCCTCCCACGGAGTTGGACTCAGCACACACTGGCTGACTCTCTCAGCTCACGGCTCTCACTGCAGCAATGAGCCCAAAAGTGGACTAAATAATAAATAGGCTAAGATTTATGCACTACTCTTTTCAAGTTATGTAGTTGCTGTGATTAATAAAATATTAACCTGGTGGAAACCCTTGTTAAATTCATGGTTGCTTTTTGTTATTTATTCTCTTAAGCAACCAACAGTAGAAATTCTTCCACTGCATTTCTGCCATATGGGGAACACCCACCCACACACACAATGACACCAGAAGCAGTCCTCAGAGCATCTCAGCTTAACTCCCAGCTCTAGTTCCTAGTTCCAGCTTCCTGCCAATGCATCCCTGGAAGGTACAGATGATGGCTCCCTGCCACCCACAGGGGAGATCTGTATTATGCTCAGTCCATCTCTGGCCATTGCGGACATTTGCTAAGTGAACCAGCAAGTGGGATGGCTCACTTGGGCAGGGCTGTGTGTGTGTACACCCCTCTCAAAATATAAGAAAAAGAAAAAAAGACCAGCTGTCCTCAGATTCATGATCCAGTTAGTACAATTCAAAGCTACCCCATAAATGTGCTTTTATGAATATGAGAAACTGTTTGTCAACTTATGCCAGTAAGCCTCTTAGTGTAGCAAAGCACAAAAGGGTTGTGTATATTGGATTGGAAAGCCTTTTCATTCTTTTCCACCTTTCTATTCCTGAAAGTCTCTACAATGAAAAGCAGTTAGCAAGTTTAACACACGAGTCCTTGCCAAATCATTCAGAGTGGATTCTCAGGGAACCAGCTTTGTTTACAATTTGCCTGGGGAAAAAATTGGTTCATAATGGTTTTTGCTGTGAGCAGGTCTTTTCACACTGTGAGTTCTCGAGGTCTAAGCAGCATAATTCACAACGATGTCAATGAATCCGCAGGTAGGCACCCTTTGGTCCAATGCATAACTCTTTACAGATAGTTTCCCCTTCCATTCACTATTTATACATGGGGGCACCCTACATGTAAGGCACATGCAGTAAAAATCCATGCCTTCCACAAATGTACTGACCAGCAATCACTAAACAGCACTCAAGCATTGCATTAGAGTCATCACAAGGTGTTCTGGGCAGACAGGAAAAAGGTCTAAAGGCAAGTCTCAGAAACGATGTAGGTGGCAGGTCAGGGAAGAGGGGTGAAAGCTGGCATTGTGACATGGCAGGCCCAACTGCAAGGCCAGGTGAGCACCAGTTCCAGCCCTGGCTACTTCACTTCCAATGCAGCTCCCTGCTAATGCACCAGGGAAGGCAGGATCAGATGGTCCAAGTGCCTGCGCCTCTGCTGTCCTCATGCGAGATCATGATGGAGCTGAAGGCTCCTGGCTCTGCCAGGCCGGCCCCAGCCACTGTAGCCTTTTGGGAAGTAAACCAGTAGATCACAATCTCAATCTATCTCTCTCTATCTCTCTCTGTTAATCTGCCTGTCAAACTTTAAAGTAATCTTTAAACACATTTTAGGGGTCACCTCTACGGTGTAACAGGTGGTCGCCATCTGCTAGGCAGGCATTCTGTATGGGTGCCAGTTCTAGTCCTGGCTGCTCCACTGCTGATCCAGCTCCCTGCTAATGTGCCTGGGAAAGCAGTGTTTGGGCCCCTGCACCTATATGACTGACCCAGATGAAGTCCTGGCTTTCATTAGGCCCAGCACTGGCTGTTGCAGTCATTTGGGAAGTGAATCAACAGATGGAAGAGCCTATCTTTCATACTCACTCTGACTTTCAAATAAACAAATCTTCAAAAGAAAATGTCTCAATGGTATTTACTACTAAAGTGCAATGTGAGTCCCCTCACCCCAGCATCCCCAAATCCACAGGCTACAGAAAGAAGGCAGACACAGCTTTTTAAAACAAAAAGTCATGGGCTGTGGCTCAACAGGCTCATCCTCCACCTGCTAGTCCTGGCATCCCATACGGGCACCAGTTTATGTCCCAGCTGCTCCATTTCCCCTTTAGCTCCTCTTATGGCCTAGGAAGGCAGCAGAGGATAACCCTGCACCCACTTGAGAGACTTGGAAGAAAGTCCTGGCTCCTAGCTACAGATCAGCTCATTTCTGGCCAGTGTGGCATTTGGGGAGTGAACCAGCAGCTGAAACATTTTTTCTGCCTCTCCTTCTCTGTATCTCTTTCAAGTAAAAATAAATACATCCTAAAAATTTTTTGAAACGCAAAAATCACGCACACTGAGTCAGAAGTACGAGGTGACTACACCGACTTACACGAATGAGACGTGGCAATTTTATACAATTCCTGGAAGTGAGATAAAATATTACATGGATCAAATGCTGCTGACATTATGAGAAACACCCAAAACCACTTCACCCAGGCTGTCCAAAAATTAGCACTAGAAACTGGAATTGTGCTTTTTAAAAGTTAATACAACAGGTTGCACTAAACAAACAAAACGAAACAAAACAAAACAAAAAAAAACCTTGGAAAATGATGAATCTCCCAAGCTAGACATAATAATTTCAAAATCTAAATGAGCTTCTTTCCACTTTCTGAGCCACACTTAAGCCTCTTACTGCTCTACACGCAGTGTCCACTAACAAAGCCACAACCTGAGGCAGATAAAAGATGTTTTCCAGTTTATGTGAGGAAAATGGGAACTATATGGGCACTTTAAATTTGGGGGTTTTTGGGGACATGGAATTAAAAGATAGGTTTGTTTTAGTGCAAAGAAATGAGAACTCCTTACAGCATTTTGTAATATACTTTTGCATGAACTTTCTGAAGTATCCTCAAAAAACAACCACAGATCCTTGAAAAGTAACTAAGGAAGTATGCATCTCACATGGCTTATCACGCTAATGCCCCATCCACGGTACAGGGGCCCATGAGGGCTCTGGTTTTGCGTCGTGGTTGCTCCACTTCTGATCCAGCTCCCTCCCTGCATATAGCCTGGGAAAACAGCAGAGGATGTTCTGGGCCCCTACACCTCCGTGGACAACTGGAAAAAGGCTCGTGGCTTTGGATCAACTCAACTGTGGCTGTGACAGCCATTTGGGAAGTGAGCCAGCAGGTGAAAGGGCTCTGTCTTTCCTTCTCTCTTTAACTCTTTCAAATAAAAATACTTTTTTAAAGAAAGAAAGAGGACAACCCAACCTTGCATTTCCACTGCACAAAGTTTTGTCACAAATGAACATAAAAGTTGACAACTACTAATAAATACGTCTGACTTGCTATTAATATAACTAATATTTGCTTGGCACTCAATGTCTATGCTATTGCTCTCACTCCCACTTAAGAGATGAAAAAACTGAGGCTTATAGAAATACAACGGTCCTTGATCACACAACTACTCAAGGTGGTAGAAGTAGGAAGGAATACAAGGAGCTCCCAATGAGCTGACACCTGGCATCCCTGAGCCCTCAGGGTGGTATTTATACCTGGGCAAACTTTGTGAGAGAAGCCAGAAGCTTTCCTAAGATTCCTCAAAGGTTCACCATCCCTTGCCAGGTTAAGATCCTATCATCACCAATCTAAGAACCACAAAACGCACCCCGTCCTTCAGCCCCTCTCGCAAAGCCATCACTTCTCTATGGCGGAAAGCAGAGAAGCCTACCTGGTTTTAGCTCAAAAATTCTGAGACAAGTCCAAATCTCATTCCTGGCCACTTTCCAAGCATCTGCCGCCACAGGTTAAGATACACAATAAATTGTGGTGCTGTATCCATTTACATCCAATTCTGGGATTTCACAAGTAGTGACCAATGTTATTTAGCCATTCCACTTTCAAAATGTGTTTCAATCAGCCACTCCTCACCATACTGCCTCTGAAATAAGCTATCATTATATCCACTTCGCAGACAGTAAAGCACCATCACCCTGAGGCCAGGCAGCAAATGAGCTACAGAATTGGGATAAAAAGTGAGCCACTCATAACTCCCTCCCCGCCATCTGCAAACCCGGGCCGTTGTTTTCCTATAGAACACATTCCTGGCTAATCAGAAAACACAGGGCTGTTAGCGACAACATAGTGTTAGGGTCTGGCAGTAAACCATTGTGTACACCCCAGCTTCCCAGCGGCAATATGCTCATCTCTGAGAGTTGAAGCACAAACGACAAGGTGAGCACCTGGCATGCTTACAGGGACAGGCAAGGAACACGGGGAATGGTCCAGGGTTTGATCAACTGTGCCAGGACCTGGGTCCAGGAGGGTGTGGCACTCACCGAATTCCTGGAGTCCTGCCCCTGCAATCAAGCTGGAACTTGAGAGCCGTCCCAAATTCCTGATAATGAACAGAACCATCCCTGTGAAAAGGAACTTGACCTCCAAGGCCTCAGGAAAGGAAAATAACACCCCTACTGTCCCAAGGTCTCCTAACCTCTAAGCAGAGACAGTTACAGAAAGCAGGTCAGTAGCCACCTGTTCTGAATCCCTACACCCGGAGCAATGGGTCACTGACCAGCCTGGGTTTATTCCATTTCTGCTTGACCAGGATCTGCCTTCTCTTCCCTTACCCCAAATCCAGTCTTAGCTTCCAGTCTGGGGACCCAGGAAGCTACTGCCAGGGCTCTGACCTCAGTTCGCTCCCTCTAAAGACAAAGGCAATTATTTACTAAAGCTGACCCCATCAACGATAAGGAAAATCCCACTCTGCCGCTGAGGAATAAATTTCACAAGAAGGCCAGGTTAGGCTGATGTTTTATTTATGACCCTGCCCGGTCCAATGACTGAAAACAACAGAGCAATCTTCCAGGCACGAAGAACTTGGGATTCCTTTAACTGTCTTCCAAAAGCAAATAAAAGCCACTGGTTGCGGCCGGGAGAATACCAAAGTCACAGGCTCAGCGCATTATGAAGAGACACACACACGTTCTGGACACACACCCTCCCAGGAAACAGGGAGATGCGGTCCTCCTGAAACAGGTGAGCCATCCCAGGTTGGTTCCCTGGGCAGCGCGCTCACACCAATGTCCTGAAAACTACTCCGATGGAGCTCAGCTCCCTGCCCACCCAGCGCCGGGGCTCCTGGCTACAGGAGGATGAGTGCTGGCTTTGGGGACCCAGACGCGGGCTCTGTCCCAGGGAGCCGTGCTATTGAAACCCCGCGGGACCGTTCGGAGAGCACAGCTCCCGCCTCCACGCACCGCCCCCGCTCGCTAACCACCGTGTCCCCGGCCCACGCATGCCGCGGGTGAGCAACGCCCACTTTAGAGAAGCACGTCTGCCGCGCGAACACGCCCGGCGTCCAGATCGCGCCCTTCTCGGCCACCCGAGCGCAGAACCCCCCCATCCAGCGCTTGGCCGCTCTGACACTTTAATAAGCACACGTCCGCAGGCAGCACATGGACGCACACCCCCGCATATAGCCATTCAGGCCCCGCGGGAATCCACGACCCACAGTAGCCTCCGACCCGTCACAGCCCGGCACGAAGCACAGCGCCCAGGGTCCCTCCCCGTCTATGTGCCCCGGTACGCCGCCTCCCAACGCCCGGCCCACCTCCTCATCCTGCTCCTCTTGGGACGCGCTGCTGCCCCGGGGCGCAGGCGGCGCGGCTCCTCCAGGGACCGGTGGCCGGGCAGGGACTCCGCGGTCCAGCAGCGTGCGCACCGGAGCCCACGAGGCGGGCGGCCGGGTGCCCAGGGAGCCTCCCGGCGGCGGCGGCGGTGGCGGTGGCGGCGGCCTGCGGGAGAAGCCGCCGGGCTCCCCTTCTTCCGACAGAGTTTCTGAGCCTGAGGAAGATTCGGCGGAGGAAGCGCCGGGCGAGGACTCGGCGGCACTGGCCGCCGTCGGCGCGGCACTCCGGCTTCTGTGGCCGCTGCAGCCGCTGGGCACGGGCTCCGGCGCCTCCGAAACTTTCTCCCCCATGTCCCCCTCGTGCCCAAAGTGCTGCCCGCGGGCCGGTGAGGCGCGGCGTGCACTCGGCGCCTCCGGGGGGGAAAGCCGCGGGGCTGCCCGGCTCTGTGGCTCCGGCTCTCTGGCGCTGCCGCTTTGCGGGCTGAGGGGAGCCCCCCGGCAAGCTACTACATGACGGCAGCGGGGCCCCAGGAGCCCACCGCCAAGTTAGACGGCGCTCGGGCCCGAGGGGTCGTCAGGGGCTCCCGCGCGCAGGGACATGCCCGCTTCGGACCGCGAGCGGCGCGCCACGGTGTTGTCGCGCTGCGCCCGAGCCGCCGGGACTGCGGGCTTCTCCGACAAAACCTGCCTCCCGGGCCGGAGCGGAGGAGACGGGCAGCCCGGGGAGCCAATGGCAGGGCAGGAGCGCCGGTGGGCGGAGGCTGCGGCTCCCACGGCCGCGCGGGCGCCAGGTAGGGAAGGCGGGGCCGGGGCGCGGCCACCGAGTCCCGCTGCCGTGCAAGGCGGGCAGCGCGCGGGTCTGGAGCCGGCCCGCCGTGGAGCGGGGAATCGGAGCGAAGGGCCGCACCGCGCGACCTTAGCAGGGGAGTGAGGGCCGCGGGTCGGACGGCAGAGGGAGACGGCGAGGGGGTGGAGACACCTTGGGCCAAGAACTGAACCTTATCTGGAAAAAGTGGAATGGGAGAAACTAGCCAGAAAAAGAAAAAAAAAAAGGGGGGGGGGGCTTTCTAGGCTGAAAGGAGACACGCACGGTCGCGCGCACACACACGCACCACGTGCTAGGGGACAAGAGGGGTGCAAGGAAGGAGTAAACTTTGTGGTATCAACCCAGACGATCTCGCTTGTCCGCTCTATTCTGCTTTAGCTCCGGCGTGTCAGTTTCTCGAGTGTGAATGGAAACGTTTAGACGGGTCTTGGCTGGCCTTGAGCCAAAAGGGCGTCAGAGCAAATCTTGAATCTATAGGAGACATCGGCAGAAGCCTGGGACCCGTGGGAGTGCTCCCAAGAGACTATGTGCTGCCCTGGTTGCTGTGTATAAATTTTTTTTAAAAAAGAGAGTCTAAGACTTGCAGCTTTTAGAGGAAAGGAAAATAGGCAAGGGACGCCCCTGCTGGATGGGAAAACCGTCTGTGGCCCTAACTCTTGTCTTCTCATGGCCATTCTACTGACTTTCTCCCAGCCCTGGATGGCAAATCAGTGAGATGCGCTGCCTGTTTCTTACCCCTGGGAGCTAGGAGAGAAAGCTTTAGAATCGCCTGAAAGGCCTCTGATTCCTCCCCCGCCTTCAGCTCTGATCCTATTCTGTGGCTGGCGTGGTGTGATCCAGGCGCTCCCTTGAACCAGAGGCGTGTGCTAAGGGCTTGCATGGCTACAGAGAGGAAGAGGCAGGTCCTGTGGGAGCCTGTGGTCAAGGCAGGGACTGAGCCTGCGGAGAACAGCTCCATTCTTCTTGTTGAAAAGCACCCCCCCTGAAGCGCCACGGGCAACACCCTGCTGTGGGGAAAGAGGAGACTAACAGACCAGTCATAGCAGCTCCAACCCGCTCAGGGGTCTTCCAGAATGCCCCTTTATTTTTCTTTGTCAGAGCGGTTTTTGTCAAATGTGCGTACGAGCTGAAGGACTCCTGTGCAAAGCCCTTCAGCTGAGGAGCCCTTTTAGGCTGTGTTCACAGCCCCACTCAACAGGGCTCTCCTGGACATCACTGTACCCTGAGCAGCATCCCCATCCGCCTACACTCAAAGAGGAAGGCGAAAGCAGCCAGGTGAGATGCGGTTGCTGCAGGCAACCACGCGACACACCGGACTTCCCCAGCTGGCAGGCTTAGCCTTGTGACACTTTAGGATCAGCCACAGAGAAGGCCGGACCTGCAGAGGCCAAAAGACAATGACGGTGACTGAGCTAAGTGGTGAGAGCCAGGATGAAGAGAGAGCACAGTGGGGTGGACCGAATCCAGCCCTGTACCTCACAATGGCTTTCCTATCACGAAGACTGTGCGAGCCCGTGTGTGGTTGATTCACCAGGGCCAGTCGCGGAAAAGAACAGGTGTGGCTGCTGACCCACCTGAACAAAAAGAACAAGGATGTGGGTCTGCATTGTCAGCAGCAGCAATGCTACTAGTTACTGCTGCTTGGGCCCTATGAGCACCTACGGATGGTCTGATTTCTTCCTGGCAACAACTTTAAAGACAGAGCCAATCGGTCCCACTGTATTGATTAAGAAATTCAGAACCACAGAACCAGCATTGTGGGTAGCAGCCGCAATGCCAGCATCCCATATGGGAGCTTATTTAAGTCCTACTGTTCCACTTCCCATCTAGCCCCCAGCTACTGTACCTAGGACACAGTGGAATATGACCCGAGTGCAAGGGCCCCTGCCATCTACTTGGGAGACCTGGAAGCATTCCTAGGCTTTCCCGCCTCTACCCTGGCCCAGCCCTGTCCTTGTGCCCATTTGGGGAGTGAGCCAGCAGATGGAAGCTAGTCTCTCAGTCTTTCCTTCTCCCTCTCTATTTTTGTAACTCTGCATTTCAAATACATAACTTTATGTTTAAAATAGAAAAGGCAAAAACACTGGGAATCCATAGCTAGCTTGCCCAAGGTCACAGAGCCCAGCAATTGATGGAGCTGTGCGGCCTGAGCCCGATAGGCAGCTTCCAGGGCACTCTTCTGCAGCAGTCCAGAATGATGCTACTCAGAACAGACAGGTGTTTCAGGCCCTTGTATAGATAAGACAACAAATACTCATAGCAAAGGGACTTTATTGTACTGACTCGATGTTAAAAATATATACTTGAGGAACCAAAGTGTTTTGTTTTTTTAAAAAAAAAATATTGAAGGGACAGAGAGTAACAAATAGAGAGAGACAAAGCTCTCATCTACTGGCTCACTCCCTCAAACCCCTCAGGAGCCAGGACTACCCATGCAGAAGCTGGAAATTGAATGTTGTTGTCCACATGGGGGGCAGGAACCCAATTCTATGAGCTATCAGCACTGCCTCCTGGGGCACATGGGCAAGAATCTGGATTCAACAGCCGATTCCAGGAGGCAAACCCAGGTCATTGGAGTGGGAGGCAAGCCCCTTCCTTAACCACTAAGCTAAACTCTCACAGCAGGGAGCAGATGCTTTCTTGTACAAGCCATTTACTATGTGACAGCAATGGTGCTAAACATTTTATATGACTGGATCCCCTGATCAACTCAATGACACATTATTATTTTCATACCACATATATGAAATGCATTAAAAAAGAATCCTAACACAGAAAGGTTAAGTAATATGTTCCAAGTCACACAGCTAGCAAATAACAGAATTGAAATTCAAACTTGAGCAGTGTGGTCCAGCATTTATGCTCTGAACTCCTTACAGGTCAAAGTCAAGTCCTGGACAAGTGTTACACAAAGATTTTAAACACTAGCCCTAAATAAGAAATAGATTTCACATTGCAACTCACGATACATATAAGTGCATATAAATAAATTCTCATGAAATCATACTTATTCTTCCTGTAAACACTAGAGCCTGAACTTCTATTATATCTTATTAAAATGAAGGTGTTCATTGTGATCTGCTAAATGGATTCTGCACTCTTTTCTGAAGCCTGTAATTTCGAAGGGTGCTTGATTACCTGCACACCCACCTGTTGGGGGTTCAGGTAAGAGTGTCCAGACCAGAAGGAGGCAAGCTCAAAGCATGACTCTATAAATAGAAGATGATCAGAGGGTCAGGGTAGTTCCTCCAAAAGTCTCCCAGCTCAATGCTTGGACAAGTCCTAGGATATGGCTGAACCACCGGGCCAAAATACCTAAACACTGAAGTTTGGCTTTCCTGTCTTGTGACTTAAATCATAAACATCTCGGTTGCCAGAAAAAGTATCTCCTCCAAGAGAACTTCTCAATTGAAGATCTTAAAAATAATTTTCGAAAGATATGTCTTGCAAAAAACAAACATGAATTTCAGTATTTTTGCACCAAAAGAGACTTAACTTTTTGTGTCATTTTCCATTAAATTTTTGCAGTACCTTTTTAAATGTTCCCTATGTTGGAGACTTTGACACCCCATAGGGTGTGAAAGCAACTTATTTTTTTCTGCAGTGTCACTGCAAGCAGGAGCCAGAAAAATAGAAATGTTGCAATTGTAACTCTTAGCAAACCAACAGCATAGCTGCCCTGACAGAACCGGAATAGCCTTCAGGTGTGGACGGGTGGGTTAGCCCACTGTGGGGTAAGCTGGCTCCATGTGTTCTATCCTAAACTCCAGTGTTTCATGCAGGGCCAAGCATTCGTGGGTACCCAGCAGAGTGTGCGTTGTGTTGTGTGGTAGAACATTGCTTCACGTTTCTGTCTTCTCCTTGGTAAAGGGAGAGTCACCCCTGGGAGTCTCTGCCATGTGGATGAGGCCAAGTGTAGGTCAAGTTCTGTTAGACAGTGTTGCCATACAAGTCCTCACTGCTTTAGTGCATCTACAATGTCACAGCCTTTCCCATGCATCAGCTTTTGGATTTCGTGAAATGGAACTCAATTGTCCTTACACAAAATCAATTAGAAAAGTTATAAGCTCAGAAAGAATGTTTTTGCAAAATTTCAAGTATATACATTTCTGATTAGTATACTAGAAATCCTACTATCAGTTTATTTGGATTATGAAAATGTTGATATTATTCACCTATGGTAAGTCATCATCGTCACTAATAACGATGGATTTACCCAGCATCCCATGATGAATGGAGTGCAACTTCAAGACAGAGTAAATGTCCATCAAAAGGAGGTTCTGGGGGCCTAGATGGGGTTTTCCAATTTACACCTGCCAATGTAACATAGTGCAGGGGATGCCAGTTTTGACCATCTAGCCAGGAGGAAAAGCCCTGGCAGCTTCTCAAGCTTCTGTTTGTGTCAGAAGCTCTACAGAAAGCAGCGTGACTACAAGATTCCAAAACAAGTAGAAGAATTGTTCAATGAGCAAAAAGGACAAGATGTAAACTGCAGCTGTTGGAGTCTCTGACCTAGAGGAAGGATGGGAAACAGCCCCAAGTTACTAAATCAAAACAAGTCATTGGTGGACCAAGGAAGAGTAGGGTGCTGCTTCCCCAGTCCCTCAAAACCAGGTTTGCCAATGCGCTGTATGTGGAGCACTTGCTGAATTACATCCCAAGGGGGAGTCTGGCAAGGTTGGTTTCCTAGGCCCATTCAAAGGGCTGGGCTCTGTAAGGACCACCCCAAGTGAGTGTCAGGTATTCTAAAGCTTTAGGATTCCTCAAGAGGCTCCCTGATTTGGAGATCAAAGAGCCATTTACCCAAGCAAATGGGCACCGCTGTGGAGAAAGTGACTAGACTGAACTTGGCTGGCTGCAGGCTGTGTCTGTTTAGACCTCATTATTCTTTCTTCCCTGAAAGTTGACCACATTAAGAAGACAGCTGAGCAGCTGGACAGGAATATGCCTGTTTTCAAAACAGCTGGGAAAACTGAGCTAATATACAAAAAGGACTGAGGGTAACGGTCCCTTGAGGATTCCGTTGAAACAGAATTCAAAATGGTGACCTACTTCCCACAGAAGACTCCAGTTTTTTTGCATTTGTCTTGAAAAATGTATACTCACATCTGGCATGTTTTTGTTACGTCTTCGGCTTGAATTTTTTTTATTATTATTATCGCTCTTCGTTTCTCAAAAAATGATTTATTCAGTACTCTTTGCCTGTTGAGGAACTAAGACAAGCAAACACATTTGCTCGTTTTTATTTATTACCGAAGTTTGCTTTCAGAGTCAAGAGATCTTTCCATTTTTCTAGTCCTAGAGCAATCTCTTTGCCTCTGTCTGCACCACATGGCAAGCAGTTCCTTCCACCCTTAACCTCAACTAATTGGAAAGGCAAATGATGTGGAATAGTAGCTTAGAAAATAGCCACTCCACCCTGCAGCCATGAGCTACTTTGCAACCCCAGGAGTAACTTTTAGAGCTTTTTGTAAATATTACCGTCTAGGTCCTTGCCCTGCAGAGTGTGTCCTGCCAATAAGCCTATGCGGGAGCTCATCAGAAATACAGAAGCTGGACCATTGCTCCCAACCTACTCAGTCAGACTCAGAACAAGATGCTAGGGGGCTTCATGGGCACTGGGAGGTCTGTGACACTGCCCCACCACCCTCTCAAACTGACCTGGGCTTGAGTGGACTCCTTTGTAGATCTTTAGAAAATACTGCCACCTTAAAAAAAGAGAGCGAGAGAGAGAAAGAGAGAGAGGGAGGGGCAGCGTGGTGGCCTAGTAACTACAGTCCTCACGTTGCATGCCCCAGGATCCCATATAGATGCTGGTTCTAATCCCAGTGGCCCTGCTTCCTGTCCAGCTCCTTGCTTCTAGCCTAGCAAAGCAATTGAGCAGGGCAGCCCAAAGCCTTAGGACCCTGCACTGGTGTGGGAGACCCAGAAGAAGCTCCTGGCTCCTGGCTTCAGATTGATGCAGCACCAACCATTACAACCACTTGGGGAGTGAATCTTCGGAAGGAATACCTAGGGACAGAAACAGCATCCTAAAAGGCCACACAAATGTAACTAAACATCCACTTGGGAAAAGGTTTGTGGTCAGTGCCATTGGAACTAAATGCTGAGGGCCAGCACGATGGCTCAACTGGCAATCCTCCACCCACCCACATGGGTACCAGTTCATGTCTCAGCTGCTCCACTTTAATTCAGCTCTCTGCTTGTGTCCTGATAAAGTAGGGAGGATGGTTCAAAACCCTGGGACCCTGCACCCACATGGGAGACCCAGATGATACTCTTGGATCCTGGCTTCAAATCATCTGACTTCTGGCTGTTGCAGCTACTTGGGAATGGACCAGCGGATGAAAGATATTTCTCTATGTCTCTCCTTCTCTCTGTAAATCTGACTTTGCAGTAAAAATAAACCTTCAAATGAAAGAGAGAGAAGAGAGAGAGAGAGAAAGAAACAAAAAAAAATAGAAAGAAAGAGAAAGGGAGGGAGAGAAATAGATAGATAGATAGATAGATAGATAGATAGATAGATAGATAGATAGATAGATAAAGTGGCATATGGGAACCTGGCCCCCGCCCCCCATGTTTGTTCTGTCTTCTTTTGGTAAGAGCATCCCAACTGTCAGGAAATGACCTTTATCTTCTGGGAGGACTTGACCCTGCCTCAAGACTGGCCTATCTTTCAGGAAAGTAACATGAGGGTACTCCAAAAGTTCAGGGAAAAGGTCCCTGCTATGTGTCTGGGAAAGCCCAAGGGCTGAGACGCCTGCCACTCATTGGGAACAGGATGGCTTTCTAAAGTCCTTGACTTCAGCTTGACCCAGTCCCAGACCACTGGGGCCATATGGGGAGCAAATTAATGAATGGAAGCTCTCTCTCTCTCTCCCTCCCTCTTGTCTCTCCCTATCGCTTTCTCCATTCCCCTGTCATTTTGCCTGTCAAGTAAATGATAATTAATCAATCTTTTTAAAAAGTTCATGGAGAATGTATATTATGAAAAAACTGCCTTGGTTTCAACATTTTCTGGTTGGGGAGGCAGGGAGATGGGCACAAAACAAATGTCAAATTCCAGCTTTCCATGAACTTTTTGAAGCCTACGAGCCCAGTGGGATCAGGACAACATCCCTCCACTCCCCTGGCCCTTTCTGTTAGATGCAGATCTGCTGAGTTTCCAGTGCTTTTCAGGGTCTTACTCTCTGGCTTTTCCTTTGATCCTGACTTAGCTATGTCAGCCACAGCTGCCACTTGCCACCAAGAAAGCAAAGCAGCACACGTGTGCAGATCTGAATCCCCACCTGCCCAGCTCAGGTGTGAGTAAGACATGTGAGTGCAAACGCGGGTTACTTATGATGCTCTGGAATTCAGTTCTGATCTCAGCAGGTGTGCCCAGCTGGCCTGGCCTGGCCTGGCCCACAGCCACGTAGTAGCTTCACCAACTCAGAGGAAGTTATAGGAAATCATTACTGTTTCAGGGACAAGAAGGAATTTTTCTTACTTGAGATCTAAGTACATAAGAAAAAATAGTGTACTGGCAGAATTAAGACTACCAGTTCTGGCAAAAACAATTTCCAGCATCACACGTTCCTGGAATATCTGCCTTCCTACTGGGTTATCAAACAAGATTGTACTGTCTCTTCCTTACTGCCCATGAACTTATTTGTGCCATCACCTAGCATAATGGTGTACAGTAATTCATTAAAATTCCATGCTTATCCAAAACAAGGTTTACCTAGTTTAAAACACAATACAGGTTAGTTAAAAGAACTCCAAATATTTGGGCCCGGCATGGTAGCATAGTGGCTAAAGTCCTCACCTTGCACGCACCAGGATCCCATATGGTGCTTCTAATCCCAGCCACCTTGCTTCCCATCCACCTCCCTGCTTGCGGTCTGGGAAGGCAGTAGAGCATGGCCCAAAGCCTTGGGACCCTCTACCCTAGTCAGGGACTTGGAAGAAGCTCCTGGCTCCTGGCCTCAGACTGGCACATCTTCAGCCATTGCAGCCCTTGGGGAGTGAACCAGCAGACAGAAGATCTTCCTCTCTGTCTCTCCTCTTTGTGTATACTTTCTAGTTAAAAAAATAAAACTTAAGAAAAAAAGAACTCAGGCCAGACATGTGAACTGGAACCTCCACTCCATTGGCCGCTTTTGATCGGGTAGCTATCCTCCAAAAACTCAGCCAAATGCCAACTGACCTATTGACACCAGGCTCCACCCTCTGGCCACTGACCGACAAGCTCTGGGGACTTGGAGTTGAGAAATTACTGCCTAGGGGCATCCATGGATAAGGCCACTGTATGTGTTAGACAGACACCCAACAACTGGGCCACTATACTTGCAGGTAAGCAAGAGGACTGAGACAGGGGAGTTTGGAGGGGAGAGATTGGAAGATGTGTTTGGGTCAGACTGATTCACCAGCCTACATGGGAGTCCTGAAATGGGCTTGTTAGTGCAGAACATTGCTGACTGTCACCCACCAGCCCATACAAAACTAGGGCTAGATCCCAGTCAGAACAGGGGATGGGTCACATTAGGCAGCGCCATGACATTAACCAGCACATGAGAGAGCCAGGTCTGGGGGTAGATTCTGCAGGGGATAAACGAGCCCAACACTGTGGAAATACAAGTCCTGCTCATTGGCTCAAGAGGTAGGATGGTGATGGGCTGGGCTAGGTGTCATCATAGAACCTGACAACACTTATGGGTCTGGGGCTGAGAATAGGCTGAGCAGGTTCAGGATGCAGAAGCTACATGCTCATCCTAAAACAGGATGTGGGGTGGGCCAGGCTACAACATCCACCAGCTCATACAAAGGCCAAGGTGGAGAGGCAGGTTATGTCAGGCAAGGGTTGCCACTCTGACTGGTAAGCATGAGAACCAGGACTGGGGAAGACATGGCTAGACAGAGAGTGGCACCTGCAGGCACATGTGTGGGCCTGATGGTGGGGCTGGTTGGGTTGAACTAGGCTTCAATGCCCATTGACATATAGGAGAGCTGAATGGCATGGGGGACAGACTGGATCAGTCTGCTGTACATTTTGGCAAGCATGGGAGCCAGTGTATGGAGCGGGTCTGGTGGGGGCTATTGTGGGTCACTCCGATTTTTTTTTTTTTTTTTTTTGCAGCTCCCACTGGTTTGTGTGAGGGCCGAATGTGTGTTGGGCAGGATTAGACTGGGCTCCAACACTCATTGATTTACGTAGAAGACAGAACTGGAGACAGAACTGACCCAATAATTGCAATTCTCAGTGCGTACATGCAACTGACTGTGCCAGTCCCTGTACTGGCAAGCACACACAAAAATCAAGTCTGGGATCACCTTAGATGAAGTGTTTGTGGGGATCCCCCCAATTGAATCGCTGGACTCAGAACCCAAACATGGAGAGAAGTACAGGTTCCATGGTCTGACCATGAAGCGCATGTGTCAGACCTGGGCCTCCTCAGTGGTTTTCAGAGCAGTGGATGGCATACCAAGGTGTACATAGAGAACATGGCAGCCCCCTGCAGCCTGCAGAGAATACCTGGTACCATAACAGAAGACAGAAAACAGAACAAATTGATCAACTACATCAGCCATGTGTTGGCAGTAACTGGGCAAATGGAGACTCTAAGTTGAACTACGTCAGCCAATGGATTCTGGAAAGAATTTGTCATGCTTAGAGTGGCGAGATTGGCAGTAATTCAGAACTGTGGAACTATCAAAATCTCCTGAGCAGGACCCTTGGAGCTCACCCCACACTGGAGACTCTAAGATGGTGTCAGGTGGCTGTTCTCCATCCCAGGGTATAAAAGTGCTTGGAAGACTGGGTGTGGCTTCTCTCTCTTAATCTGCCCCCCTTCACCAGAGGTAGGAAGGAAAAAAAAAAGAGAATGTGGAAGCAATGGTCTCAGCCACTTTCCTGTAGACCTTTATATCCTAATCATCTATGCAAAAATCATCAAGAATAGAAATTTAAAAAGAGAACTTCAAATATTTAAGGGGGGGGGAGGGAGGCAGTAAATGGACCGCATTCCCATGAAGAGTTTCTCACTGTAAGAAAAATAATAATTACTTAAAAACCTTTCATTCAGAACCTCTAATGGGATGGGTGTTTGGCACAGCATGTAGGATGCCCGTTAGAGTGAGCAAGGGTGCCTGGATCAACTCCCCGACTGCACTTCTGAGTCTTGCTTCCAAATGGGGCACATGCTCTGAGAGAGCAGGTGGTGATGGTCCAAGTACTGGACTCCCTTCCACCCCCATGGGAGACTTGATTTGTGTTTTGCTTCAGGTCCATCACAGTCTGGATATTGCAAGCACTTGGGAAGTAAACCAATAGCTTGTAGATCTCTCTATCTATTTCCTTTACTATTTGCCTTCCCAAATAGCCAAATTAAGCATCCCTTGCATTTGATCTGAATAGGATGAAGGATTGATTCCTTGACACTAAAGCTGTATGACTGGGCCTGGTGTTGGCGTAGTGGCTGAAGTTCTTGCCTTGAATGCATTGGGATCCCATATGGGTGCCAGTTCTAATCCGGGAGGCCCCACTTCCCATCCAGCTCCGTGTTTGTGGCCTAGGAAAGCAGTCAAGAATGACCCAAGGACTTGGGACCCTGTACCCGCATGGGAGATCCGGAGGAAGTTCCTGGTTTCTGGCTTTGGTCTAGCACAGCTCTGGCCTTTGGGGGTCACTTGGGGAATGAATCATCACACAAGATCTTCTTCTCTGTCTCTCTTCCTCTCAGCATATCTGACTTTGCAATAAATAAAAATAAATAAATCTTAAAAAACAAAACAGAACAAAAAAGCTTCAAGACCGGCCTGCAGGTGACCTGAAGACATCACTGAGGGCCACGGTCACAGTGGAAGAAGTCTTTGCCCTTCATTTAAAAAAAAAAAAAGATCTCTTACTTGCGAAATGATTCAGATTGTTTGCTATGCTTAGCCATGTTACAAACATGTTACAAAACAAAACTTTTTTTTTTAGAGAAAGAATCAACTGGCTCACTCTCTAAATGCCTCCAAAAGCACAGTCTGGGCATGGCTGAAGCTGGGACCCAGGAACCCCTCTAGGTTTCCCATGTGAGTGAAGGAAACCAGTTACTCAAACCATTACTGCTGCTTCCCAGAGCCTGAATCAACAGGAAGCTGGAATTGAAAGCTAAGCCAGGACTCAAACCCCAGGTATTTCAGTCTGGGATATGGGCATCTCAACCATTCGCTTAAACACGAGGCCAAGCACTTGTCTGCATGTCACAAAATGGATGCAGGGCAATTGTGACAGGCAGGGAGATGGCATTTAAGGAGGAGAGATTTCAGCCCTACATGAAAGTCAGGCTTCTCAGTTGCCAACCACAGAACAGATTCTGTGGTGTGAACAGAAAGTGGTTTATTAAATTATTAGGATGCTTTATTTCTGGAGGAAATAAAGATACAGGCTGTGGAGTCACCTTCCAGGGAGAAACCCCAGGACCCCAGAAGTGGAATGGAAGGGAACTGTAGCTCCTGATGATTCCAGAACCCTCTGCCTCCCTGCCATCTGTCCCTGCAAAACAGATGCCCTGCACACCCCCTGCTTTTCACAGAAATCTCTGCCGCAGCCGCATCTCCGTGTGTGCATTTGATTAACAGAACCAAAGTCATGTGACTGTACCTCGGAAGCACAGGAAATGGAGAGATGTGGGAGCTTTGCATTCTATCTTGGGAATCTGGGGTTCACACCGCGGAGAGCCATCCTAATGCAGTAGGGAGTGCCAACGGATTTGGCTAACAGAGTGAGCCAGAATAATTTAGACTTTATAAAGCTCCATCCTTTCATTGGTCATACCAATCTGCCGCCCTCTGGCATAACGTTTTCAGCCATTAAGCACACATAGTCCTGAACGTCCATTTCAGGACACCTGCTCCAAATGTCAGTGTTGTTTCCTCATTAACAATTTCAGAAGGGAAAAGTGTTATCAAGTGCCAGACATAAAGTCAATGCAAGTCACTGTGCTACGTGTCTTCTTAGACGCCATGTTTTTCATCTATCCCATATCAGTTCAAGGATGTGAGTCCCATCATATAGACATAGAAATCAGGGCTGAGGAATTAAGGAGGTGTTCTCCATGTCTCAGAGGAAGGCAGAGAGCAAGACTTTTATTCAAGCTCTTCCTTGAGTCTATGCTCTTCTTCCTGCATTGCCTTCTTACACAAGGTGGTTTTGGAGTCACAGTAGTGGTCTAGCGCTGCCATCAGAAGCCATTCCTGTGGATATGCAGCTGTCTTTGGGTATCATTTACAGCTTGGATCAGATAACAGTGAAACTGGACTCTCCAAAGTTGTCATCAACCCCTTTGGGATCATTAAATTATTGTTACAGGTGTATGTACCCACCTCCCCACCAAATATACATACACATACATATATATGTATATATGTATGTGTGTGTATATATACACACACATGCACAAACAATGCACATAATGGCCAGGGATGAGCCAAGCCGAAAGCATGAGCCTAGAACTCCATCTGGGTTTCCCATTCAGGAGCCATCATCTGCTGCTTCCAAGGATGGGCATTAGCAGAAAGCTGGATAGAAAGTAGAGACAGAACTCAAACTCAGGCTCTTCAGTGTCGGGTACAGACATACCCAGTGGCGCACTGAGCCACAGTGTCATCACCACTGTGCATGCATTGGTGGGCATATGATACATTGCTATTAACCGTAAGTACAATGCTTAATGGGAGAGTGCTAGTTTTTCTTTTTTCATTTTTAATACTGATATATTTGAAAGGCAAATTTACAGAGAGACAGTGAGAAAGAGTGACACGGACCATTCACCAACTCACTTCCCAAATGGTTGCAATAGCTGGGACTGAGCCAGACTGGAGCCAGGAGCCAGGAGCTCCATCCAGGCCTCCTTTGTGCATGGCAGGGGCACAAGCACCTCTGTCATCTTCTGCTGGTTTTCTAGAGAACTTCATCCGAAGTGGAGCATCCAGAACTCAAACCAATGCTCACAGGAAAGTTGTCATTCAGGTGGTAACTCAACCCGCTGAGCCACAACACTGGCCACAAGAACTTTTTCATTTTGCCCAACTGAAACATTAGAAGCAACCAGCAGCAACTCTTAGTTTCTTTCCTAGTTCTAGCCACATGACAATGAACATTCTACTTATGGCTTCTATAATGTTGACTAGCTAGCTAATTTTTAAAATATATTTTCTCTTAACATTTACTGTTTATGATGTCATTATGCCATATTGGATTTACATCTAAAATTTGAGCCCAGAGTCCTGTGTCATAGGGCATGGGAGAAGCCATGTCTATGAAGAAATGAGATGAGAAAGATTTTCTCTGAAAAACGAAAAGGCGCTGAACAAATCCAGAACATATTTTTCTTCTAACCACTGAAGTCCTAGCTGTACATCAGCAGGCCTCCCGTCTGCTTGTGACTTTCTGGCTGACTCCATTTACCAGGGCCTCCATCACCTGTATGATGTGGTAATATAAAACCTGCCATCATTTTCCCCATCACAGTGTTATGAGATTGTTTTGAAAGTACTTTCCTTTCCCCAACAGAAAGGCATTATAGATCTCTATATATTCCTGTTACGACTTCCTGGGGGGAGAAAAGCACCACAGAGAAGGCTGGGCTCACGGCTTCCAGGACTGAATGATTTCTGAGCCTCACAGGCATCCATACATGTGATGTTTTTCATGGAGAGAGATGTTGTTTCTTATTTTGTTCATTTCCAGTGGGCTGCTTTCCCCTCCTCTGCTCATTTGTTGTGTTTTTTTTTTTTTTGAAACCTTCAATATAAACAAGCTTCTCAAATTGTGTTATCTAGCAGGCATGTTGGTTAAGAGGGTTCATTATTCATGCCGTGCTGTCATTATGCATGTTCTACAGAACACAGAAGCTTTACTGTGGAAACAAAATGAAGGCTTTCTAAAGTAGAATGATGCAGAGGAGCCCAAGAGAATGAGCGCCCCTCACTTACACAAGTGGCAAGATCCGCCATAAATGCCTGAATAGGAGAGTCTGTTCACGCGGTATTTTATGAACAGCACCAACATTTTGAGTATAAAATGTACCCCCTCTCTCTGTCTACTCCCCAAGCAATCAGTTTGTAAATGGCATTTTAGAAAGCTAGTGAATATCTGAGAGCCAACACCACGCACAAACTTAATTTCAAAACTATGAAATGGACCACAAATAAAATCAGTGAGTGGTTTCCATAATTCGACCTGCTAAGGTCAACAGATATATTGATCAGCAATAAGAGAAGCCAAGAGCCCCTCTTTAATAGGTAAACTAGCAAATAGCATGAAGTCCAATTGGTGGTTATTCCTGATGTTGTTGCTATGTTTCATTTCCTTAAATGGCTTTCATAAAGAAAAATATAAAGATATTCACAATCACGATGATATCTAATATAAGAACACTTTAAAAACAATCATGGAAATTCATATTATGAAAAAAACCCATGCATCAATTTCAAGAATTTTTGAACCAGAAGAATCCTTTCACTCCATTTTCCAAGGACTTTTTGAAGTCCCTTTGTATAAGGGATCAACACATGATATTTGTTAAGCAGCTGGCAGAAGAGACTTGAGAAAGGAGTTTTATAAATAGCTTCCCCCGGCATCTTCTTTGATTACTGTAGCTCTTCATTTCGAACCATACTCTCATATGGGACTTTGCTTGGATGAAAGGTAATTGTTCTTACTCAATGACTCACCTGATGTAGGGGCTGCTTCCTGGCATTGAAGAATTCTTTAGATTGCCCCTAGCACAGGACAACTGAGCTATGTTGTTTTGCCCCATAGGGAGCAAAAAACCCTTCAGCTCCCAAGCTAGCCTCCACATGTCTGGTTGAGTGTTCTTCACTTATGTAACTCTCCCACCCAAGCCTTCTGTTGTGTGCCCAATTCTGCCTCCCTCACTTAGGCAGGGCCCCATCACCTCTAAGTTTACTGTAGCAGCCCTCTTGGCAGCTTCCTTGCTTGCAGTTCAGCCCCTCTATTTTATCTTGTATCCTCACAGCAGAGTATTTTTTTTCAGAAACTCTGCTTTTCTCATGCCACTGTCCTACATGTCCAGGGCTATTCGGTGCTAGTAAGATAAAAGAGCAGAATTCTCAGCTGAGCATGCAAACCTCACCGTCTCTTCAGGTCTATCAGTGAGAGCTCCCTCCACAAGCCCTGTACTCTTGTCAAACTGGATTATCATCGTCTAATGCAGAACACAGGATAGCTCTTTGGCCACTCATTAAAATCTGGCAACCTTTTCACTAAAATCCAGTCACCCGGGTGGCAGTTGCAAAACATGTCTACTGATTATTTGACCATCAACCCCCTGAGAGGTAGGGTTTTGGTCTCTCCTTCTTAAATTCAGGCTGACTTTCAGAGAGCTGCTTTAAGCCCTCAGAATGCACAAGAAGGGTGAGTGCATAAATATCAAGGTTCCATCAGAAATGGCTGTATAGTTTCCACCTGCGATTCTTGGGAGCCTTGGTCCAGGGAAAGCTAGGTCCCATAGCAGAAGCATGAATAACTTAGACTACTGTGAAGGGAAGACCAACTAAAGACACTTGAGTGGATAGCTCCACTGGGCTCTAGTGTAACTACCAGTCATGGACATGTGGAGGGGCCAGTCAAGCTTTCAGCATTCAGCAGACTCTGCCCAGGTCAACATCCCAGGATCAATCCACTTCCCAGATTCGTGACTGCCAAATAAATGGCTGTGCTCCGTTGCTAGAGTTTTAAGGTCAGTTTGTTTGCAACAATAGTAATTAGAACACTAAATTCTCTTTCCAGGTTTTAGATCTAAGGGTCACCTCTCCTAAGTTTCCAATAAATTGCACTATATACTCATTCATTGGCTTTGGGTTGGATGTCCAGGAAGCAACAGGCTTTGAGAAAGATGCTAACCCACTTCCAACATATTCCCAGTCTGTTGGAGATGGTCAAGAAAACATGGAATTGTGATATCAGTGCTTATCTGAATATGTAATTTCTGCCAACATTTTACTTTGTCATGAGAGAAAATTTTGAAAATCTTAAGTGTGTTTTTAAAAATAGATTATGGGATAATAATGCAGAATGAGTCTACAGAAAGTGGAGAATGTGGCTCTATGGTTCTGAAGAGAGAAGCAGGCTGGGGGTTTAGATTTGAAATGAACAACACATAGATCACAGAAAAAGCCATCAGCATATGACTGACCATAAGAGGGACCAGAGGAGAGAAGGGCAGGGAATTTGGCCAAGAACTCGAGGCACAGAAACATATCATGGAGAGAAAGAACATCCTGCAGGGCCAGAGCCGTAGCTCACCAGGCGAATCCTGCAAGTGTTGGGATCCCATACGGGGGCTGGTTTGTGTCCCACTCCTCCACTTCTAGTCCAGCTCCCTACTTAGGACCTGGGAAAGCAGTGGAGGATGACTCAAGTCGTTGGGATCCCTCACTCACAAGGCAGACTCACAAAGAAGCTCCAGACTCCTGGCTTCAGACTGGCTCAGCTTCAGCCATTGCAGCCATTTGGGGAGTGAACAAGCAGACAGAAGCTCTCTTTTTCCATCTCTCCTGCTCTCTGTTAATTTGCCTTTAAAATAAAATAAAATAAAATATAATAAAATAATAAAAGAATAAAATAAAATAAATCCCTTAGGGTACAGGATTGTTCATGTTGCAAATTTGAATTTTACATGTTACAAAACTTATATGTGTAAAGCTACAATTATTTTCTGTTAACTGAAATTAATTACAATGCCCACCTTATCAGAGAGGAAATGTTCTAAGACCCCCAGTGGATGCCAGAAACCACATGAGCAGTACTAAATCCTTTATATTATACTAGTAACCGAGATGGTTACCAAGTGACTGATGAAAGGCCTTAGAGAGTGGATTTAAAAATTGGGATTGGTGCATTTATGGAATTTTCTATTTAATATATTTGGGCTACAGTTGACCTTGAGTAACTAAAACCAAGGAAAGTAAAACCTAAGATAACAGGGAAGTGACAGATCTGGTGCCCTTTTTACGAATGGATTTAACTTTGCCATCATTCACGTAATTCAGGTCAATTTGCCTTCAAACACACTGTGTTTTTGTAATATAATGAAATCCCAAATTCTAAGTCATTACACTACCTCCAAGGGTGCTGATGGCTGGTCCTGGTTGGGAATGCTTCCACACTGTCCTCCTCAGAGGCAGCTCCCCCATCTAGATCATGTGTGTTAACCTCTGTCTTCACTGTAGCCACTGCTGATATCTGAGGCCTCACCAGGGTCCTCAGTTGTGGACCCATGTGGCTGAATCACAAAACTGCTGTTTCTCAGCTCTGTTAGTCACTCTCTCCTAAGCTGGGGTCCTTGTCCTCTATTCTCAAGGACAGAATCAGGGCACTCCTGGAGACTGCTTCCATTGTCAGTAATCTACTACCTAGGGGCTGTGTGAAACATGGGACATCTTTAGAGCTCATGGTGTTGGTTCTGTAAACCAATGCCAATTCAGGACATAGAACTTGTAACACATGGGCAAGTATTCTGGAATTATTCCCAAACCCATTCTCTCTTAAGAGCCCCAAACTCTTAAAAATCAAAAAAATATTTTGGGGCTTGGCGCAGTAGCCTAGTGGCTAAAATCTTCATGTTACACGTGCCAGGATCCCGGAAAGGCACGAGTTCTAATCCCATCCAGCTCCCTGCTTGTGGCCTGGGAAAGCAGTTGAGGCTGGTCCAAAGCCTTGGGATGCTGCATCCGCATGGGAGACCCGGAAAAGCACTTGGCACCTGGCTTCGGATTAGCATAACTCCAGTCATTGCAGCCACTTGGGGAGTGAATTATTTTTTTTAAGTTTTTTTTTTAATTGTAAAGCAAGATAGAGAGGAGGAGAGACAGAAAGAAAGAATTTCCAGCCATTAAATTCACTGCCAGGGCAGGACAGGAACTGGAAGCCAGGGCCCTGGGACTCCATCTGCATCTCACATATGGATGGGAGTGACCCAAGCAGGTGGGCCATCCTCCGCTGTGCTCTTAGGCAAATTAGCGGGGAGCCAGATCAGAAGTGAAGCGGCCAGACTGGAACAGACTCTCATAGGGGATGTTGGTGCTACAGATGATGGCTTGACCTGCTGTACCATAAGCCAGGTGCCCCTGCACATACAATTTTCTTGTTTAAATAATATACATGTGCAAGAGTACTTGTGGTAGAAATATTTACAATGCAAAAAACATAGGAACAACTGGGTTACTCAATAATAGAAGTTTTCTAAAAACAGAATAAAGCATGGCATATTTAAAAAGTGAGTTGTCAAGTGGTCTCCTAAAAGATTATTTTTTCAGTGAACATTTAGCAATGTGGAATGGTGCGCACGATTTGCCAAGGGAAGAGTCTGAGTGGCAATACATATATACAGAAGAATATCAAATTTTAAAAATGATTTTCAATAAAATTCCTCATGCTGACTCAATTTTATGCTTAAGAAAGTAATTAGAAGAACATAAAAAGATTTATGTGTACAGATGTTCATTACAGAGTTTAATATACCAAAAAAAAATAGTTTAGAAACCTAATCAATCTCATGTGGTACATCTATTTAGTAGGAAACTTTATAGTCATTAAAAGCTGCGGTTTTAAGAATATCTGATGGAACTAGAAAGTGTTTGTAAAAAATAGTATCAAGTACAATGACACAATGTAGCATTATTCACATTTGTTGAAAGGAGAATCAACTTTCCTTATAGCGTGGTTGCTAATAGTTTTAAAACTGCAAGTACAGAGCCAACGATTGACACAGACTGTAATTATCTGGGTTAGCATTATCCTTAGGTTAGGATTAACTCACAGATACAAATATACAGTGTTCCTAATGATTGCTGAGTTCTTTTTAAATCATACGAAGCCTACAGAATTGGTCTCTCTGATCCAGGCTTTATAGCAAGATCCCTCCTGGGTGTTAAGGTAGGAAAAGAATTCCTAGTACCTTTTTGGTTCCTTTCCCTTCTTTGGCCCAGGCTGAGGCTTCTTGGTTTGCAATAGTTTGGCATCCAGCTCCAAATAGCCACTTCCTTTCTGAGCCCCACATCTCTCCTCCAGGCCAGGCCACCTCCCCAAACTCTGTTTCCAGACTGTTCAGTTAAAGACTTTCCCATCTGTCCCCAGGCCTTAACCACAGGGCCCTTCTTCCATTCAGAAACAGAACATTTTTCTCCAAAGGTTATCAGCTTTCACTGGCTCCATAGAACGGCAGAGAATTGGCTTAGATAGATCAATAAAGAGGTCATCCTTATCTCATATCTCTGTCCATGTGTCCATCTGTCCAGTGAGGGACTTCGACACTGCCTTCATATGACTTCCCAAGCCATTCACTAGAAACGGAAAAATCTAAGACAGAAGGATGGCCCTGTTAACAACATCTTAATCATACATGCTCTATTCTTATCCATAGCAACATGGTGACAAAAAGCAGACAATCCAAGTTAGATGCTTCATGTGGAAACAAACCATTTCTCAAAACCACCTGTATGCTCTCACTCATAAAACTAGAGGTAAAATATTTCTCCAAATAATTTTTATAAATTTTGAATTCCTCAAAGGACATTTTTTCTATTTTAATGCTTTACTTTTTTCCTAAAAATGGATACTTTTTAAAAATAAGCCTAAAGGCAATTACATTTTTATGTACAAAGTGCCATTTTTATTGTATTTTTTTTAAATGGAAAGGTAGATACACAGAGAGAAGGACACAGAGTGTAAGATCTTTTGTTTGCTGGTTCACTCCCCAAGTGGTCGCAACGGTCAGAGCTGGGCCAAGCCGGAGCCAGAAGCCAGGAGCCAGGAGCTTCCTCTAGGTCCCCCAGGCAAGTACAGGGTCCCAAAGCTTTGGGCTGTCCTCTACTGTTTTCCCAGGCCATAAGCAGGGAGCTGGATGGGAAGTGGAGCAACCTGGATCTGAGCTGGGACATGAGCCAGGACACGGACTGGCATCCTTTTAGGGATCTCAGCGTTTGCAAGAGGCGGTTTAGTCAAATGAGCCCCACATCAGCCATTGCACCAGGCTCCAAACTTAGTTTTAATTCCTGAATGTTAATGGGCTCACTCTGTAAAAACAATTACATTTTTTTCCCTGGTTCCCAATGTGGTGTGTGTGTGTGTGTGTGTGTGTGTGTGTGTGTATCATGCAGAATTTTTAGACACAAAAGTAGATTCAGTTATCACTGATCATGACTGTTCATCCCAACGACTCAGGCCGGGCATTCTGGAAACACACCTTACACATCATGCAAGCTGATAGTCCTTGTCTTCTAGCTCACCCCTCATTCCAATGGTCTGTTGCCTAGCTACTCCAGATGCTAGTTTTAATAAGGCATCAATTTACACAACAGTTTACAGGACAATGAAACCGTTGGAGATAGAATCACTAAATATTCATGCTGCTATGTTAAAAATGAAACAAAAAAAAAAACCTTCTCCCAAAATGTGTAGATAAAGGTTATTTGATGTGCAGTTACCTACTTTTTGTAGATGACTATTAATTGTGATTTATGAGCCATTTGCTTTAACAACTGCTCACAACATTGAATGTCCCAACCAAGGGGACTGTTGCAGGTCAAACAGTCCTTTAAGTAAAAAGAAAATGATGGAATGGGATGAAGAAAAAACAAATCTCAGAGGCAAATGAGAAAAAGCATTGAGATGCGATCACCCCCATTTCCACCCATGGATGGTGTGAATTGCCCCTGCAGGAGGCCTCTGAAGCTTCCTGCCAATCACGTCTGCCCGAGGGACCAGGCTCTGCCTTCTCTCTCACTAGGAGATAACAGTCCAGCCCCACTCCAGACTGCACCACTGCTCCAGGCTGCAGCTGCTCCAGCTCCCAGGCCCGCAGTACTCATCAGCAGGATGAATTAGAGCACCTGCTGACACAAAGCCCGGCACACCCTAGCAAGTGCAGGGCAGAGACCTTCGTGCCTCCAGAGGGCTCTGTGGTTAACTCTGGCTCCTGTCACACACCCTAAGTGCACACGCCTGTTCCTCAGTTGGCTTCTGCAGTCTCAAATCATAATGATCTCTACAAGCAGATACGTGATACCACTATTGCCACAAAGGAGTAACAGATCGTGTGGGGACAGGCTCTGTAAGTAGCAACCTTGGCAGCTTTCTTAAGCTGCCTACTCACTAAGGGTTATTAGGTGCATTGTTCATTCCTTTTCGGAAGACAGGATCCCAAAACACTTGAAATAGAGCAAATGCTACAATTTGAACCAGCAAATGATTTTCTAAAATATTATCCTGGGGGAAGAATCAGTGAGCAGGTATTTATAGAAGAGGACGCTCGTTGTGGTTGTAACACCGACATATGAGAAATCTATGACGTATAACTAAACAAATGGTGTTACACAAAATTGGGATATTAATAACCATTTAAATACCATGATACAGACAATTTAAAAATATTTCTTTTATATTTGAGAGGTGGAGAGACAGAGATCTCTTATCTACTGGTTTACTGTCAAAATTCTAATGACAGACAGAGCCCAGGCAAACTTCTGGAGCCAGGAAATCAATCCAAGTCTCCCAAATGGATAAAAGCGACCCCACTGCTCTGCTGGCTGTGGGGTTACAGCCATCATGTGCTGCCTCCTGGTGTGGCATCAAAAGGAAGATGAAATCACCTCTAGGAGAGTCATCGTTTTTAACTGACAAGCTCAAGTTTTGTTAAATGAAAAATTTAAATTGGGAGCTGGCATTGTGGCACAGTGGGTTGAACGATCACTTGCAAGGGCAACATCTTGCATTGATGTTGCATTGAATCTTGGCTGCTCTGCTTCTGACCCAGCGTCTTGCTATTGTTCCTGGAAAAGAGACAAGGGGTGGGCCAAACCTCTTATCTGCCACCCACTTTGGAGATCTGGATGAAGTTCCTGGCTCCTGGCTTCAATCTGGACCAGAGCTGACCATTGTGGCCAGTTGGAGAGTGAACTAGCTAATGGATGGTCTCTCTGTTCCCTGCTCCCCCTGCCATGTGTGTGTGAGAGAGAGAGAGAGAGAGTGTGTGTGTGTGTGTATGTCTGTGTTTATGTGTATAATTATCTAATAAATAAATATATTTGTAAATATAAAAAATTAATAATGTAGGCTAGAGTCAGGATATATGGTATGATTTCATTACATTTAAACATAACAGAAAATGCTCCTGATGACTCCACATCAAAACGTTACCAAATTTTTATTTCTGCTGGTGGCATTACAAGCAAATGTCATTCTCTTCTTCATAGGTCTTTATAATAACTGAAAAATCACAAAATAAACTTGAGATTCCATCCCTACTTTCTAGGACATGGGAAGGTTTTTATTAGAATCATAATTTGAATAGCCTAAGAGGCTATTTTGTGTATAACATCCTATTTATTTCTGGAATGCACTGTTTAAGCTTAAACCAAGCAGTGAGAGTGTGTAGACAACATACTTTACTCTCCAGCTCACCAGTATTGGCAACTCAGACAATCATCTGGCTACAAGTTGAATAAAATCAGACGAAATCACAGCAGCCTCTCATCTCCACGCCGTTGAAGTATGCTCAGGATCTCCCAAACACAATCTGGCCACCTCATGGATGAGTGGTTCCATTCACCAGAAGATTCTTATTCAGGGATTAAAATGATGAGGCACGGCTACCAACCCAGCTCCTCTTATGACCACGGCAGACATCATTAATCACACTTTGTCCCGTGAACCCAGATGTGACCTCAAAATCCTTTCCAGCACAGCTGTGTTCTAGGCAGCCCCTATCAATCATTGATTTCAACTCTAGTTGAAATCTATTAGCCATATCTGCTCTGATTACTCTGGCTAGAACATTATTATTCCTTCGGCTAGTTCCCAGGACTATGGAATTGAGGAGCATGACCGCTTTCTTTCTTTAATGATTTCCCTTCCCCTTGAAAGATTTGGAACACAAGAAGGTGTTGGGGACTGAACGTTAACCCTCAGGAGCCCAAGCAGCACGAGTGCCAAAGCTCCTGCTCTCAGCCTGACCTGGAGGAAAGATGACTGCTTCCCAAGAACTGCAAGAATCGGAGGACGCGATGTGAATCCTCTCCTTCCAGTATATGTCCTTACGTACTGTATCATCTCACATAATGAATAACAATCTCTTACCTCTTTCTTAGTATAATATTAAGGACAGTCACATAGATACAGAGGAAATAGAATCCCCAAAGGAATGCAGTAAAGCAAAATGGAGCATGTTGATATCTATCTGGTATCAGAGCCATAAATGAGCCAGCTTTTGAATTCCATATCCAGAAAAATGGAACTTTTCCCAAAAGTTTGAGAAAAAGGTCGTGAAATCCCCAAAAGGAATTTCCACCTATGAGATGAACAGAATCCAGACTTAAAGAACGGCCATTTGGAAACTGGGGTCCATATGGCACAGTAACCACAGTTCTTAGACTTAAATCCTAGGAGACATCCTAACACACACACACACACACACACACACACACACACACACACACACACAGAAGGAGAGATTCAGCTCTGGAAAGAAGAAATAGTGCATCATTAGCACACCAGAAATCTTGAAGGAAACAAAAGTACAAAGCTGGTGCAAAGTAGCCCAAAACATGCAGTGGGAGTCAAGGAAGAAGAATTCTAGAATGAAGATACTACAACTGGCAGGGACATAAAAAAATCACAGAAATACTGAAAGAAAAACTCCAGAGGCCAGGGTTGTGATGTAGCAGGTGAAGTCACTGCCTGTGGCTCCTGCATCCCATATGAGTGCCTGTTCAAGCCCCAGTGCTCCACTTCTGACCCAGCTCCCTGATCAAGCACTTTGGAAACAGCAGAAAGTGGCTCAAGGGCTTGGTTCCTGCACCCACAGGAGAGACCTGGATGAAGCTTCTGGCTCCTGGCTTCAGACCAGCCCAGCTCTGACTGCTTTGGCCATTTAGAAGTGAACCAAATTGGGCCTGAGGCAGAAGCTAGTGGCTGAAGACCTCATTTTACATGCACCAGCATCCCATATAGTCACTGGTTCTTTGTCCTGGCAACCCTGCCTCCCATCCAGCTCCCTGCTTGTGGTCTGGGAAAGGTAGTTGAGGATGACCCAAAGCCTTGGGATCCTGCACCTGCATGGGAGACCCAGAAGAGGCTCCTGGTTCCTGGCTTCAGATCGCTGCAGCTCTGGCCAGCCACTGTGGCAGCTTGGAGAGTGAATCAATGGACAGAAAATCTGCCTCTCTATCTCTTCTCTCTGTATATCTGACTTTCCAATAATAAATAAATAAATCTTTTTTTAAAAAATTGAACCAGATGGAACCTCTGTCTGTCCTTCCTTCTTTGTAACTCTGCCCTTCAAATAATTCAATAAGACTTAAAAAAAAAAAAGAGGGAAAGAAAAACTGCAAGCACTGAACAATGACAGGTTTTCAACAGAACACAAACACGGAAGGTGAAGCAGGCTGGAACACACATCTGTTGATCAAATGTTAGACACTAAGGAGAGAGAGAGATGGTATTACGGAAGAGCAAGGATGGATCTGGCAGCAGACTTCTCTGGGTGCTAATAGACAATAGGGAGCCTCTTCCGAAGTTGCAGGGCAACATATTTTGAATAGATCTTTTGCTCAAAAAAACAAACACACACACACACACACACACACACACACACACACACACACACACAAAACCACAAAACACCACAAAATTAGAGTGAAATAAAAAACCCGACAGTTTCAGTCGCAAGCAATTCTTGATGCATTAAGCAGTTTACAATGGGAAGAGAAAAGGAGGAGGAAAGAAGGGAAGGCAAAGAGGAGAAAATGGGGAGAGAAAAACTAGAAAGATTTTCTGCGCAGCGAGTCACATGGCGGTGACGAGTTCTTAGCGCCCTCCGCCGTCCGGGCAGCGTGGCAGTCCTTGGTCCCGACTGGAAGTGCCGGTAGCGTGCTTCCAGCAAATGGGGCAACTGCTCCAGCCTTGTCTCTTTTCCCGTGCGAGGGCAAAGGGCAAACCAACAGATATATTTCCCTTTAGATTCCTCAGTGTCACCACGTTAATAGCTGGGCTTCCCATGCGGACAGCACAAGGGTCTCATTTTCTCATGGAATTGGGGCAGGGGAAGGCACCTGGCTGTTCAGCAATGCCTTGGCAGCTATCAGCCACATAGACCCGCTGCCCACTGGGTCTCCCTTGCTGCAGTAAGCAGCAGTAACTCACACACAATGTCAACAGGAGGATGGGCCAGAAGGCTCAGGAGGTAATCCCCTCATAAAAATAACCACAGCGCACTTTGTGTACAAAGAGCTTTGGCATAATTCTGATTCAAGCTTCACAAACAGTCCCATGGAGAGAGCAAGAGATACAATTACAAATCTGTCTCTCAATCTTTTTTTTTTTTTGCATAAAAATAATTTAACGCCCAAGTGATTCAATGAAATGTCCAAAAACATTGAGCAAGTTGGTTAGGTCCAGCGAGTATCTTCTGTATGTGGAGAGGCTTGGCTGCTGTTCTGAACTCAGTCTCGTAAGATGGCAGGCAGGCCCAACAGGGCACTTGGAGTGTCAGGAGAACCTGGTGGTGATCACGGACGCATCGTGATGACAGTTACTCCCAGGATTGATCATTGTTGTGAAGAAGATAGGAGACAGAGAGTCACAGAGGAGGATGGGAGGATGGCTTGAGTTGGGGCAGGCAGGGGGTTGCTGTCTGACCCAGGTAGAGTTGGGAACGTGCTCTGAGCTAAGAGCTGTGTGTTAAGACACCTGTGCAAGGATAAGGGGGAAAAGCATCCCTGCTGGAGGAGCGAACAGCACAAGAGAGGATAAACTGGCCTGTTGGAAGGATACAAGCAAGGGCTGGCCTATGGGAACGCAGTGAATGAAGGCAAGGGCTTAGGGACCAGAGTTCAAGGGGTAGGCGGGAACCCGTCATGTCAAGTTTTGTGGGCTGTGATAAGGAGCTTGGGTTTGATGGTATAATAGGAGGTTTGCATATCTTTTTTTTTTTTTAAGATTTATTTGTTTTTATTGGAAAGTCAGATATACAGAGAGGAGGAGAGACAGAGAGGAAGATCTTCCATCCGATGACTCACTCCCCAAGTGGCCACAAACGCCAGAGCTGAGCCGATCTGAAGCCAGGAGCCAGGGGCTTCCTTCAGGTCTCCTGCATGGGTGTGGGGGGTCCCAAGATTTTGGGTTGTCTTCGACTGTTTCCCAAGCCACAGACTGGGAGCTGGATGGGAAGCAGGGCCGCCGGGATTAGAACTGGTGCCCATATGGGATCCTGGCACCTGCAGGGCAAGGACTTTAACCACTATGCTATTGTGCCGGGCCCTGGATGTCTTAAAAAAAGCATCTTTAAGATATATTTTATGTATCTCAAAATTCACCTGTGTGTGATACAAGGATTTCATGTGTGTAATACAAGGATTTTTATAATGCTAATGAAAGGTGAAACCATCACCATCAATCAATTTTAGAACATTCGCTTCCTTTCAATAAGATCCCTTATGACCACTTACAATTATTTCTTGTTCCCACAGAGCTACCAATCTCTTTTTTGGACTAAATTAATTTGTCTCTTCTGGATATTCCTATAAATGGAAATCATTTACCATTCATGTGTCAATAGTTCATTCTTTTTCATTGTTGAGTAGTGTTCCATTGTATGGCTAGGTGACAATTAGCTCATCTCTACATGTTCTGATGAACAGGTGGGTTGTTTCTGGGGCTTTACCATTATGATTAATGCTGCCACGAGTAGTTGCAGGCAAGGGTTCATGTGGGCATATTTTCCTGGTTTCTGGTTCTCAGTATATTCACCAACATTTGTCACTGTCTGCTTTAGCTGCAGTATCCATTCCACTGGATGTGGAACAGCGTCCTCCTGAGGACTTAATTCATATTAAATTAGTGACAGAGATGTTGAGCATCTTCTAAAGGGCCAGAGCTGGTCAGGAGCTGGAGTCCGGAAACACTCCCGGATCCTTCAGGGTAAGGTGCAGGAATCTGGCCTGCTGAGTGCCCTGGCCAGCCCTGATCCCCAGAGACCCGCGACCTAGCAAGAGGAGGCAAACGAAAATGAAAGACTTGCTTGTGGGAGAGAACAGAGCTAATTATTTCAAAGCTAGAATAAGCATAAACTTGGGCTAAGGGAAGCATCAAGAAATAGGTTTAAACTCACTGGCCAGTTTATCCTGTGCTGGCCATTACCATAAGGCACATGTGGTCACTGAACACTTGAAATCTGGTTGTGGAATTAGGATGTGTCTAAGCATAAAGCACACACAACCATTCAAAGATTTAGCACAAAAAAAGGCATACACATTTTCATCAGGAATTTTTAAAATTGATGGCATATTGAAATAACAGTTTGATAAGTTGGGTTAAACTGATATTAAATAATATCACAAATCCTTTGTGCTTTTTAAAGTAGCTATTAGGAAATTTAAATTGCGTGTGTAGCTCAGGTTAGGTTTCTTTTGATCAGTGCTGGTGTCAACTGTTCTGCCCACAGTCTCACCCTGATTTCCAGAACTGTCATTGTGGCTCCTGAATTTATAAATTTATAAACATATAGAAATTTATATAAATGGCCGATCTATATAAAATTTAATAAATGTGTACAAATTTTGTTTTACTTTCGTGCGTTCAAAAAAAGGTTTTTGTTTTTCTTATTTCCTCTCTGACTCATAGGTCACACAATAGCATCATTTTCTTTCTTTTTTTTTTTAAAGATTTATTTTTTTATTATTTTTTTTTATTGGAAAGGCAGATATACAGAGAGGAGAGACAGAGAGGAAGATCTTCCATCCGATGATTCACTTCCCAAGTGAGCGCAACGGGCCGATACTATGCCGATCCGAAGCCAGGAGCCTCTTCCGGGTCTCCCACGCGGGTGCAGGTTCCCAAAGCTTTGGGCTGTCCTCGACTGCTTTCCCAGGCCACAGGCAGGGAGCTGGAAGGGAATGGGGGCTGCCGGGATTAGAACCGGCGCCCATATGGGATCCCGGGCGTGCAAGGCGAGGACCTTTAACCACTTGCGCCACCGCGCCGGGCCCAATAGCATCATTTTCTTCAGGAAGGTCTTTGATAATCTTTTTCATTTCTTCAGCGACATATTGGTCATGTAGTAGCATGTTACTTAACTTTGTGTTGTAAATTTTCTATTTTTCTCTCTGTTGTTGATTTTGTTTTATGGCTTTTCATTTAAGGGGATGTATGTATAGTAGAGACTATACATAAGATGTGAAGATACAATGCAGTGTGCATCTCTAGTTCCAAATCAAATGTTGCCTGTGTCTTGACAATAGGATGCTAGCCTCTCTGCCATTGTTCCTGCTTACAATGTCGCAGAATAATGGACTTATGACTGATTGTGAAGGACTGTACTATTGTAATAATATGAGGAAAATCATTGTGGGGGGTGGGGACTTAAGGCTGGGAGAAGGGAAATTGCAGAGCCTATGGAACTGTATCATGAAATAATAACGTTTAAAAAAAGAGTTGTGCTGGTATTTGTTACAAACCTTCTCAAGACACTAATAAGCATAAATCATGTCCATAAATTGAAAGATAGGTGCCAGTATGTTGGGTATTCTTGCTGTAGATTTACATCATGCAGGCAGACTTCTATTTTCACAAAGGCAATGCTACCTGGACCATTGATCCCTTTTTGAACTAGGCAATTATGCTAAAATGGAGATATCATACACACCACATTCATAAGACTTAATGTGTCCTTGCCAACTCTGAAAAACTCAATCAAGTAATTTCTCCTTCCATCTGGTTAAATACAACTTGATTAAATGATGTGAAATGTAATTATTTAATACAGTCACCATATGAGCTAGAAACAACTTTTTTTCTTTGTCATCTTTGAGATTCTTTTTCTTTTTTTTTAAAATCATTTTTATGTTTGATGATTTTTACATAGCTGATTAGGGTGATAAAGGTCAAGGGCTCCAGGAAGCTGAGTGAGATCACCATTTCCACATTCTCTTTTTTTTCCCTTCATGTAGCTGTAGGAAGGCGGGAGATAAGGGGAGAAGCCACACCCAGCCTCCAACCATCCCAGGGTGCCCGATGAGGGGCATTCTCCGAGAGTCCTGCTCAGGAGGTTTTGATAGTTCAACAGTTCTGAATTACAGCTGACCTCACCAGCCCAAGCAGGATGAAATTCTTCCAAAATCCACTGGCTGACAGTTTATCTTAGAGTCTCCATTTGCCCAGATATTCACTGCCAACACTTGGCTGGGGTAGTTGATCAATTTGTTTGTCCTCTGTTCTCTATTGTGGTACCAGGCATCCTCTACAGACTCCAGCACACTGCCGTCTTCTCCATGTGCACCTGGACATGCCAGACGTGCTGTACACTGCTCCGTGTAAGCCACTGAGGACGCCCGGGTCTAACGCATGCACTCCACGATCAGACCCTGACTGTGGAGTGGAATCGTAATTCTCTCCATGATTGAAGTTTTGAGTCCAACAATTCAGCAGGGGGATTCTGCAAGAAACTTCATCTTAGGTGATCCCAGACCTGATTCTTGTGTACTTACCAATACAGAGACCAGTACAGTCTGTCGCCCCAATCAGGTTATATAGACACTGGTAGTTGCAATTGCTGGGTTAGTTCTGCCTCCAGGCTTGTCTTCTACACAAACCAATGGGGTTGCAACCCAGCCTGATCCAGCCCATCATACTCTCAGCCCTCACACAAACTAGTGGGAGCTGCAGCCTAGATGGAGCTATCCACAATAACCCCCACCAGACCCGCCCCCCTACCCTGGCTCCCATGCTTGCCAAAATGTACAGTAGACTGGTCCAGTCCATTCCTCATCCCAGTCAGCTCTACATGTCAATAGGCATTGAAGCCCAGTTCAACCCAAATAGCCCCACTACCAGGCCCACACATGTGGCCCACACAGGTGCCAATCTCTGTCTAGCCATGTCTTCCCCAGTCATTCTCACCAGTTGGAGTGGTAACCTAAGAAGGAGGTGCCCACTGTTTCCCTATTGGACCCACTGCCACTCCTGGATCCTGTCTTCTCCAGGTGGTACTGCAGTTTAACTTGACAGATTTTGATCCAAGTGCCAGCATCTGCCAACTGATGTTGTGGCAAAGCCCAACCAACCCAATCCCACTCTGGTGCATGTACCAGTAGGAACAGTCAACCCAGCCTGGCCTTCCCCTGATCCAGCCCACATGAGACCAACAGGTATTGTAGCCCTGCCTGGCCTGGTCTGCTCTCATCCCAACTCTCACGCTTACCAGTGAGAGTGGTGGTCTGGCAGGGGAGCCCTCCACAGTCCCCCTACTGACTTCACCCCCACCCCACTAGGTCTCATATGTGCTGCAGCCCATTCTGGCATGGCCTGCCTCACCTTGGCAGTTGCTGGTGGGTGCTACAGCTGGCCCATCCCCAATTCCAGCTAACGGTAGTGGGGACTACAATCCAGCCCAGCCAAGTTGGCCCCCAGTCCTGGTCCTCATGTGAACTGGCATGTGTTGTCACCTAACCCAGACCGACCCACACTCCATTCTGGTACTTGGAGTCGCCAGTGGGTGATATAAACTGGCCCAGCCTGATTTGCCTCCAACCTGTGCCAAGTGTACACCCGTGGGTACCATTACCTGACCTGGTCCTGACTGCTCCCTACCATAGTTCTTTGCCCTCACCTGCAGGGACTGTGACCCGACAGAGGAGTTCCCTAAGCTCCTCCATCAGAACATCTCTCAGTGCTAGCTCTTGCACTCATCAATGGGTCCATGGGCCAGCCTTAGTCCATCTCCTGTCCTAGCAGGAAGAGTGGCGTTTCCTGACTGGCCTTCAGCCCATTCCAGCTTTTACTGTTGGGTATTTCAGCCCAGTCAAGCCTGATCCACACCCAGACAAAGCTCACATATAGCTCAGCAGGGGCAGAGGCCTAGCCCAGATCATCCTATGCCTACCATGGTTCTAACAAGCAGCAGTGGGTGCTGGAGTCCAGTCCAGTCTGGCGCATCCAGATCCAGTCCATACTTGAGCCAAGGGACACTGTAGCCATGTCCAGACCAGATAGCAACCCCCACTCTGATCTTTGCACTTGCCTGTAGGAACCACAATGCAGCCAGGGTGTCCCCTTAGCTCCCCAACCAGGTCTGCTCCCAGTCACAGATCTTGCATGTGACAGAGATTGTTCAGACCTAGCTTGGCCTAGTCCCTCACCTGTCTTAGCCTTTGGGTGCTGTAGCCTGGCCTTACCTGCCCTGCCCCCCAGTCCCAGCTCTCACTGGTGGATACTGGAACCTGGCCCTGCTCATTCTGCTCCCATCCCTGGCTCATGCAAATTGGCAGGTGTGACAGCATATCCTGGCATGACCTGTGCTCCAGCCTGGTTTTTGCTCTTCCTGGTGAGTTAGGAGGTTCATCAAATTCTTTTCCAACTGTCATAATGACAAGAATTTTTCATTAAATGCTAGGAAAGTTCCCTTTGATTAGAAGTTATCCCAGAAAACAGCACAGATGTATCTGAGTCAGCCTTCGCCACTCTGCCCTACCCCAGAGCAAGGGTTCATTTCAGTAGGGTCATTCCCTCAGAGAGGTAGGGCTACATGATCAATAACTAGCTAGATTTTATCAGATCTTTGCAAGCATTTTCATGATCCCAATATTGAATATTCCCTACTGCTTCTGCTTCAAGTACTGAATCCAGAGGTGTAGTAACAGCTTATGCATACAGCCCATTGGAAGGCTGCTTGTTGGAAGTCTTCTAAAATGCAAAACACAGGCCCAGCGCAATAGCCTACTGCCCTTGGGATCCCACATAAGCACATGTTCATGTTCTGGCTACTCCACTTCCCATCCAGCTTTCGTGAGATCTGGGAAAGCAGTAGAAGATGGCCCAAAGCCTTGGGACCCTGCACCCACAAGAAGACCTAGAAGAAGCTCCTGGCTTTGTATCAGCTCAGCTCTGGCCAATGCGTCCACTTGGGGAGTGAATCAGCAGATAGATCTTGCTGACTCTCCTCTCTGTAAATCTTCCTTTCCAAGAAAAATAAATCAGTGTTTTAAAATAAAATAATAAAATACAGTATCCACAGCTGGGTTGGCTGTATTGGCAGAGTATCCCTGCCAGACATCTTATCTTTTATTTTTAATATTGTTTACTTAGTTGAGAGGGAGGGTCAGATATGAAGGAAGGTGGGTAGGACCTTCAGGTTTTTTTCTCCTGTGTCCTCAGAAGAGGACAGGGAGGGCGCCCCCTCCATGCTGTCAATTTACATTAGCAAGCAGGGATGGGGAATGGTCCTTTGGTGACACTTTAGAGACCCCAATGTAGGGAAAAGCCGTTCCAAGGGTATTACTTGAGTGGTTTGGATAGTTCTGAGAACTTGTTGATTTTGTTGCTGCTCCAGGACTGAGAAAATCTTCTCAAAAGCTATTGGTTGACAAAGTCCCCCTTAGTGCACCTCCAGGCTTGCAACTTCAGCCTGGCCCAACCCAGGACACTATAGGCATTTGGGGAGAAAACTAGCAGAAGGAAGATCTCTCTCAAACTCTGTCACTCTGCATTTCCAATAAATAAAATAAAATCTTTTTAAAAAAACCATTCTGTTCATCCTCTACACCCTGTAGACTTTCTATACCATTAGATTGAACCCTGGCATTGTAACACAGTGGATTCAATCACTGCCTGCAGTAAGGGCATCCCATATCAGTGCTGGTTGGAGTCCTGGCTACTCTATTTCTGATCCAGATCCTTTAAAATTTTTAAAAATATTTATTTTAGTTTTTCTTGGAAAGTCAGATTTACAGAGAGGAAAGGCAAAGATCCGTTGGCTGGTTGACTCCCCAAGTGTCTGCAACAGCTAGAACTGAGCTGATCCGAAGTCAGAAGCCAGGAACTTCTTTTGGGTCTCCCACATGAGTTCAGGGTCCCAAGGGTTGGAGCCACATTCCACTGCTTTTCCCAGGCCACAAACAGGGAGTTGGAAGGGAAATGGAGCAGCTGGGATACAAATTGGTGCTTATGTGGGATTCTGGTGCATGCAAGCTTTAGCCACTAGGCTATCATACCAGATCCTTCTCTATTTTTTTAATTTGTTTTCTTTTTATTGGAAAGGTAGATTTATTGTGAGAAGAAGAGACAAACAGAAAGATCATCCATCTACTGGTTTTCTCTGAAATGGATGCAATGGCGAGAGTTGAGCCGATCTGAAATCAGGAGCCAGAAGCCTTCTTCAGATCTCCCATGTGGGTGCAGGGTTCCAAGGTTTTGCGCCTTTCTTCTGCTTTCTCAGTCCACAAGCAGTGAGCTGGATGGGAGGTAAAGCATTTGGGACACATACCAGTGTCAATAATGGATCCTGGTACTTGGAAAGAAAAGGATTAGCCAATTGAACCACCGTACCAGGCCCAATCCAGTTCCTTTCTAGTGAGCCTGGGAAAACAATGGAGGGTGTCGCAAGAGCTTGGGCTCAGCACTCACATGGGAAACTGATGAAAATCCTGGCTCCCAGCATTGGCCTGGGCCAGCCCTGGCTGTTGTGGCCATAGGGTTGCGAGTAAGTAGATGGAAGATCTCATGCTGTCTCTCCTTGTCTCTCTGTAACATCGCCTTCCAAAGCAATACATTAAAAAAATTTTTTTTAAATCAACCATTGAGTTAAGCCCCCCAAATTTGCCTCTGATCCAGTTCCAAGTTCATGCTTTTATTGCATGTCTAGGGACCACCCTGAGAAGCACTGGTCACCCCACCTTGTCCCTCCTAACACTGCCTTTGTACTTGCTTTGTTCAGAGGTTGTTCATTTGCTGACTTAAAGCAAAAGTTCCTCAAACGTCAGATAGTTTGGCAACTCTAAAATAGGCTCTCAGAAATCAAGCCAGTCATCAGAAATGCAGACGACTCTAATTTTGATAAATGGAAACTAGATTATTTTATTAGCATTCCGAGATTATCTATAAAAATATGCTTTGCAGTTGGAAGCGAAGATCAGTCAGTATTAATTTCTTCTCTCAGTATACCAATTACTGCTTATCCATCTAACCATTACACTTGGGCTGGAAGATGAATGTGAGAAACACGAGGCACAGACTGCTCATCACTGCCTGCGTGAACTTCTCCGACGGGAGAGGTTTTCTCCTTGGACCACTTCAGCATTGCAGACTCGTGTTTCATTTTCATCTTTGTTGCAAAAATTTGATAATCAAAAAGAAGATTTCCAGGTAGGCGTGATAAAAATGATACTTACGAACTCAACCATTTGCAATGAGAATCACCCAGTGAATGTGTTTAAGTGTTTCAGCAATAAACCAAAGGTTGTACCTTTCTTATGCCGCACGAATAATCTAGCTTTGGATGCAGCCCTAATGCTTTCAATGTCTAAGTCATGATTCAAAACTTTAGGACACGCATAAGATGCCCACATCCCATTTTGGAGCATCTGAGTTTGACTTCCGGCTCTTTTCTGATCCAGTTGACTGGCCATGCACGCCCTGGGAGGCAGTGGGTGGTGGCCCGGGTACTCAGGTTCCTACTGACCCTGTGGGATCAGATGCAGTGCCCGGCTCCTGCCTTTGGCCTGACGCTGCCATGGATGGTGTAGGTATTCGGAAAGTGAATCAGCATAAGGAAGACTTTTCTCTGTCTTCCTCTCCCCGCTTCCCCATTTCAAACTGGAAAAAAAAAGTTAAATTAAAACCTTTCTAAGGAGCATTTACTGCAGAAAAGTAAATGCCAACTGCAATGCTGGCAAAGATTTTCTAGATACACCTAGAAAGCTCACTTGCTCTCTTTATTTCTGTTTTCCATTTGTGTTATAGGAACAGTACTTTTCTTCTTATACAAAGTGTTGATGCAGATATATTTAATTTTTAAACAACATATGTCCCACAGCTTTTGACTGAAAAGGCTGAATTTTCTATTAGAATAGGTTGTTCCCTTTCACCACGAATGTGACTTCTGTAGGTGCCCCCAAGCTAAAGAGATGATGTCACCAGCTCAGCCATCCAGCCAAAGCTGGGTGGTAACACCAGCTCACCTCAAAACCAACTCCTGAGCTGCAGTCATCACCAGTACCAGCAAGGGTCAAGAACAACTCAATGGGATGGGCGTTTGGCACGGTAGTGAAGAGGCCTTCATCCCACATCATAGGGCCTGGGTTCAAGCCTCAGCTCTGCTTTGAATGCCAGCTTTCTGCTAACACACCCTGAAACACAGCAGCTCAACAAGCTGAGTCCCTTGCCACTCAAGGGAGACACCGAGTGAAATTCCTCGCTCCTGGCTTTGCCTGACAACAGCTGAGGCTGCTGAAGGAATTTGGGGGGTAAATCAACAGACGGAGCTCTGTCTGTCATTGTGTGTGTCGGCCCGCTTCTGAGAGAGAGAGAGAGAGAGAGAGAGAGAGAGAGAGAGAGAGAGAAAAGAAGAGGAAAGGGAAGGGAAGGGAAGAGAAGGAGTCAGGACAGTGTGGTACAGCAAGCTAATCCTCTGTCCTGTGGCACTGACATCCCATATGGGCACTGGTTCTTATCCAGGCTGCATATATAGATTTATAAGACCAACCAGCATAATCAAGAGACAAAACATCTTTCTTGGGACAGCATGGTGGTGCAGCATGCTAATCCTCAGTCAGCATCCCATATGGGCACTGGTTCATGTCCCGGTTGCTCCACTGCTGAACCAGCTCTCTGCTTATGGCCTAGGAAAGCAGCAGAGGATGGCCAAGTCCTTGGAGCCCTGCACCTGGGTGGGAGACCTGGAAGAAGCTCCTGGCTCCAACCTTCAGATTGGTTCAGTTCCAGCTGTTGTAGCCATTTAGGGACTGAACCAGTAGATGAAGACCTTTTTCTATCTTTCCTTCTCCCTCTGTAAAATCTATATTTCAAATAAAAAATAAATCTTCAGAAAGGCAAGAAAAGAAAAGAAAACAAGAGAAAAGAAAAGAAAAGAAAAGAAAAGAAAAGAAAAGAAAAGAAAAGAAAAGAAAAGAAAAGAAAAGGAAGAGAAAATGAAAGGAAAAAACAAACGTAATATTCAGTGCTGGCCAAAGCCCGGTGTTAACAGGAATAAAAACTGCTATATCCTTTCTGGAGAGCAGTTTGGCAGAAATTGACAACTGTAGAAATTCACTCCCTTTGTCTCAGTAACCCTGTTTCTAGGGTTCCCTTCCCAAGAAATGTCAGAGATACAGATATCTGTATACTCAGAGTCACTGTGGGACTGTTTCTGACACAGACCAACAGGACACATCCTAAGGTGCCAATAATGGAGGGATAACTAGAGAAATAATTGTTCATCAGAATCTCTTCTAAATCAGTTTGGGAGGCTTTGCCATGAAGGAGGTGGTGTCGGGGAAGGGCAAACTAGTGAAAAACCATACGAAACTGTGGATCCCATGTTGGAACGTGCTGTGTCAGTGTGACCAGGAGTCAATGCTAGGTCCAAGAGTTCTGTTCCTGCCACAGGTTAGAGCTAAGAGGAACTCATGTGAGCTTTACAAGGTCAAGGTGACAAAGCAGTCACTGCTTTCTGAAGGAGTCTGCAGTCAGACATCGTAGGTTCCAGCCTCCCCATCCCTCTCGTTCCACTCTATGTCCTGCATTTCTTACTTTGTCCCTGCAGGCCATTGAGCAGTTGACGCCCACTTGTCCAGGTTCTCTCTCACACAGCCTACAGAGGAGCCCCTCAGCTGCTTCCCTGTGACTCCGTGGGTATTTTTGCTTGCTTCCTCTTACTAGTTTACAGCTGACCATAAACAGAGACATTTACAACCACATGAGCGTATTCTCTCCCAGCATGGAGTGCAGACACTTGAAGTCAGTTTGCGTAGGCTCCAGTAGAAGTGTAGGCTGGTATCTCCCAGAGCAGGCCACTTGATCCCTTGACCCATGAGTCCTTCCTCACCCACGTCCACGTTTCCCACGAGTGCAGTCTGATCCGCCTCCTGGTTATTATATGCACCACGATAACGTGTTTGTTGCTCTCTTCCCGCAACATCCCGTCTGAAACCTGGGCACCTCTCCTCCCATCACTGCATGATGTCCAATTCCTGCAACATAGAGACTCCATTCCCTCTGCTTGAACTTGAACTAAAAAAAAATTCCAATGGTGTCTACAAAACATATGCTTCCATAACTGAAAGGATTACATGCACATATAAATACGATGATAGGGCCCTGCGGCGTGGCCTAGCGGCCTTGAACACACCAGGATCCCATATGGGCGCCGGTTCTAATCCCAGCAGATCCACTTCCCAACTAGCTCCCTGCTTGTGGCCTGGGAAAGCAGTCAAGGGCGGCCCAAAGCCTTGGAACCTTGCACCTGTGTGGGAGACCCGGAAGAGGTTCCTGGTTCCTGGCTTCGGATCAGCACAGCACCGGCCGTTGTGCTCACTTGGGGAGTGAATCATCGGATGGAAGATCTTCCTCTCTGTCTCTCCTCCTCTCTGTATATCTGACTTTGTAATGAAAATAAAATAAATCTTTAAAAAAAAACAATAATAATGCTCATTTCTTTGTCTCGTAAAAAGATTTACTTATTTCAAAGGTATAGTGATGGGGTCGGGGTTGGGGAAGAGAAAGAGAGAGTGAATGAGAAATCTTCTCTCTTCTGGTTCACTCCCTCAACTGGCTGCAAGGCGCAAATTCAGGTTTTCCTTGGAGGTGGCAGGAACCCAGGTCCCTGGGCCATCATTTCTACTTTCCCATAGTCACCAGCAGGGATCTGGATGAGAAGTGGAGCAGCCAGGACACTACCCAGCACCTTTATGGGTTGCCTGCATTGTAGAAGTGGCTTTAAGCTCCTGGCTTCAAACCAGTCCAGCTATGGCTGTTGCAGTCATTTGGATAGTGAACCAGCTTCTGTGTGTGTGTGTGTGTGTGTGTGTGTGTGTGTGTGTGTGTGTGTGTGTGTGTGTGTGCGTGTGTGTGTCTGTGTGCACATGCATTTCCTTCTCTCTCTGTAATACTTTAAAATAATAAACATTTTAAAATTATACAACATCATGGAGAAAGTTCCTAGATTATATTACTTTGACGTAATCTACTTCCTGATAATTATACTGTTTAGAACACATTTAAACACTTTGAACCTTGTTGGATTAAGTTACACTCCTCTACAATCCCATAACAGCCCCTCACCTACCTGCATACCTCTATCAAAGCATCAGTTATACGATTCTATCCTGTCCGACTCCTCCCCAGCCTCTAAGCGTTTTAGGGACCAGCTCCCTGCTCTTTGCACGCTGTCACACTTCTGATCCCAATCCTATGTAGACTGTAACCTACCAGATATTGAACACGAAGCGGTGCAAAGGCAGCACCCTAGCTGCTCCGAGCCTGTTTCCACCTGGACAGATGTGAAATAGGGTTGCACAATCCAAATCAGTGATTCCTCATTTCTGAGCAATGACAAAGACCTTTACACTCACACTTCCAGACAGGAAATGACTCTTTCTGCTTTAAGGGAGTTTTAAAACACTCCCCCCCCCGCCCCCCCCAAAAAAGGCTGAGAAAGTAAATCCCACAGAGAGAACATCCCTCTTGTCCTTCCCCAAGATTAGGAACCAAAGTCTGTCTCTCTGGGGTCAGTACACAGGGACTGTGGTAAGGAGGCCATCTCCTACCACCTCATGGGAGAAAACCACATGGGTTTAAAACATACTAGCCTGGACCAAAACTTTTCTGTTTGTTGCAATAATTAGGGACGATTACCAAGTTGTTTAGGCTTGCATGAGGCTCACCATGGAGCCGTTACTTGGCTGTGCATTGTGGGATGAATCAGGAAACAGACAGTTGTCATTTGTGGATTATATTGCTATCAGCAAAGCTCTGTGCCACAGACTCCCTTGTTACCATTACTAAGGACCCGTTGGCTCAAAGTTTCACACCAGCTAATTAGAACAGAAATTTCAGCCTTCAGAATAGGCAACACCAGGTAAATACTCACTTCCTCCCCTTCCAGCTGCCAGCCATTCGTCCCCACGCCTCTGGGAGACTAGATCATAACAGGTTCTACATTAAGCTTGAGGGGGACAATATGCACCTATAATTAAAGCTCAAAGTTTGTTGACTGAATGAATGATTGAAATCCACATGCTACCTGCCAAAACTGCAGGTTCTACATCTTAACATTTTATACCTTATACCACTTCTTCCCTCACGAACATAAATCTTACCAATGGAGTTCATGTATTTCCCCTCTCGTCTATTAACAGCTAGATGTAGCTCTAATGCCAAAGACTGTATTTTCTTCTACCATTAATCTTTCTCCAGCTTGTGAGCTGGAAATGTCATAATGATGGGAGTTGTCATAATGAACCCAAACAGTAATTGTAATAAGAAAATGGAGGAAGGAAATTGAAAAGGAAAATGTCTCTCTCACAGCACCACAGACAAATGATCCTATTCTTGCCTGATTCCAAATCCACATGGTTGTATTTGTTCTTGTCAAGATCATTAGGCACCAAAGGACCATTTGACATTAGGGGGAATGATATCTATAATAGGAGTAATATATTGATGTTGAAAAAGCTTGCCTCTTCATTCTGTGGGTTCCTGTGTAGTCTGCAAAAACTTAAAATGCACTTAAAATGCTTAATATAAAGTTTCTATGAATGCGGCATGAAAGTGAGCAACCTGTCTCAGTCGATTTCCTTAAATTGAGATAAGCAATTACTTCTAATAAAGCAATCGAGGGCTTGAATGAGAACAGGTTTGGTGCTAACTTAGTTAAATATTAATTTGGCGATTTAAAAGACTCTTTTCCCAGCTCTTTTCTCCTCCTAAAGAAAGCAAAAAAAAAAAAAAAAAAAAAAAAAAAAAAAAAAGATGTTTCCAAAGTCATTCGCAGTCATTTTGGTAAGTTACATCTTCCTGTCATACCAAAGCATTTAAGATACCATGAGAATTACTAGAGGATATAGAGAAATGTATAAGATCGCTAAATCATCCTGACACCCTTGAGGCCTGATGGATTTAGTAATGAGCTCCTCAATGAGAGCCCCAACAAATGAAGTAATTAAGCCTCCATCCAGAAGAGAAGGGTAGCCCTGTTGTGAAGCACCAAGAACTCCGCCTGCAATGCTTGGGCCTCACCACGCTGGCTCTTCTGCAGTGGCACTGTGAGAAGGCGTTCCTTATGTCACACATTCCCAGTGCTACGCAGCTCCCACGCTGATCCACCTCCTTCCAGATGATGGCAAAACACCCTTCTCTTCTCCTATTCTCTACGCTTTATTTTTAACACAGTGGAAACATCATTTTGCTTTAATTTCGTTTATTTATTTATTTTTTCTTTGAGAGGCAGAAAGAACTGCCATTGACTACTGGTTCATTTCTCAAATGTTTCACAATGACTGAAGCAAAAAGCTGAGAACCAGAAACTCAATCCAGGTCTCCCCCATGACTAGCAGGAACCCTGCTCCTTGAGCTAGTAGCATTGTCTCCCATCGCACATTCAAAGAAGCTAGAATCAGGTGCAGAGCTGGAACCCAGGGACTCAGTGTGGAACAATGCCTGTCCTAACTGATGACTTCATCACTGGGTCCAATGCCTTCCCTGGATGTTCTTAAAACAGAAAAATTGTTTCTCTTCCAATCTCTCTGTTTTTCTGAACTTCTTTGAAGTCACTATATAATGTTCAACCCAATTCTCAGCAAAACTATGAAATCAAAGCAGTGCTGGTTTAATTCCACGATGCCCAGGCTTGGCTGCATATTGGAATCCTCTGCAGAGCTCTCAGAGCAGTCTGGTGTCCAGTTGCTGCTCCGTCCCGCACCTGTTATGTCAGCACAGGGTACCTGCCTCCCGACTGTGTCTAAACGTCTCCAACGGACAGCCGTGTGTGCCCAGTGGCCCAAGGATAAGCTGGCAAGTTGTGCTTTACGTGTTCAAAAAGGCAGTCGGTCCATACCGCTGCCTAGGCACAATACTGGAACTGGAGAGAGAACATCAGTAACTCCTAGTGTGAAAGGATGGGAAGGATGATTTACATGCCATGGAAAACACTGCTAGTTTCAAGCGCATACACGATGCTAGCTTAAGGGCCCTCAGAGATTCACTCAAACAAGAGAAATCAACTAAAGCAATAAAATATTGCTATATGCCCAAGGACCTAATGGCAGACACCATCAAAATATTCAATGCAACCATGCAGGAATGTCCTAAGAAAGCGAAGCCAATTTCTTGCTCAAGATGCAAAAAGGGAAGGACTTGGTTCACAGCTGGTTAGCCACAGCTGTTCCCACTGTCCAGGGTGACTGTGTAGACTTCACTCAAGTGTCAATGACAACACTAACAATGACAATGGCAGCATGTCAGGGTGGGCGGGCTCAGCATGAGCAGGACAGCACCCTCAGGTCACCAAACGTGATTTTATGGACTGTCTCCAAGATCAGTTTTTGAAGGACTGTCTTAACCGCTGAAGGGAGAGGCCCGGTGAGCCAGATGTGCCGTGATCACAGCAGGCAAGGCTATATTACACGGCCAGGTTCTGTGGTGATCAGAAGGACCCTGCTGAAAGGCCAACATTGTCCAGGATGCCTTTTTAAGGGGTGCCCACTAAATTAAACCTTGTTGCAGCCCCATGCACAGAAATGAGTAAGTTCTGCTCCATGGCTTACATCCGTTTTTTACTTTGGGTATAGAGGATCTTTGCTTTCAGGTTCTGTACAAGCCTTACAGAAGAAAACACTTGTGGGAGGGAAGGAAGGGGACTAGGGAATAACAGTGGGACAGTCTCCTTTTGGTTTAGACACATGTGTGTTTATGTGCATATGCACAAGGGAAATACCACATAAAGAAAGGACACAAATGACAAGATATTCTTTTGGCTGATAGGAAAAAAGCTATTTCAATTATTTAGTGTTTTCTGTGTGATTTTTTTTCTCCAATATTTCTAGTTCTCAATCATTATGATGCCTAAATCATGTCAATCGTTAACTTCCAATTCCTCATCTTAAGACTGATTTCCATCTAAGAATTTCAAAATTAACACGTTGCCTCCATTCTGGAGGTGGCAAGCCTGAGGAATGAAGTAAGACCAAATCCCTTCGCCAGTCTCTCCTTTCTGAGTTAGAATATTTTCAACATTATCAAGGAACCTCTAGATTTTTCAAAGCGGGACAGACCAGCTGGTACACAGACACAAAAAGTGGATGCTACCAGAGTAAAGATAGAATTCTTCTGTGTTCTACACTCCATGAAATTTTAACAGCAAAATAATGCTGATGAGAAATGACTACACCAGCAGCAGCTGGTGACTCCATGGATCCAGCAGACAGGATAAGGCATGGCAGCTGGGAGAGCCAAGGCTGGCCGAGAGCGCCGGCAGTGGGACACTTCACTCAAGTGTCAATGATGACATGCTAACAATGACAACGGCAACAGTGACGTGGACACTTATTGAGAGATTGGGGGATGCCAAGACACACTCACAGGCACCGGCTCTCCATCTTCACACCACCCTCCTGAGCTAGGAACTATTTCATACAGTCCCATCTCCTGGAAGAGAAAACTGAGAAACGGAGAGAACACACATTGGGTGCTGATGCTAGGATGTAAAGCACTTGATTCATTTTATTATCAACATTCTAAACTTAAAAAACAAGGTGAGATAATTGGCCTTCCCTGAAAGTTCAAAACCCTTGGCTTTGTCAAACACAGTAAGCCACAATGAGAAAAGGCTTTGGAGGCAGGAATACCAGGGTTCAAATCTTGGATCTGCTACTTTTCACCTCTCGGCGATGCAGTTTCCTCATCCACGGAGAGGCCTGTCCTGCCCCAGTGCTGTGATTAAGATGTCAGATACGGAGGATGCTGCAAGTGGAGTGCATGCTCTGAGTGAGGCAGGACAATGAAGCCAGCGAAGGGGCTCAACAGAGTAACATTTTAAATCATCTACCACTTACAGAAACGATATACATATGCTTAGGAGGGGCCAGCATTGTGGTGCGGTGTGTTAAGCCACCACCTGCAATGCAGGCATTTCCTATGAAAGCATCCGCATGAGTTTTAACTGCTCTACATCTAATCCAGCCTCTTACTAATATGTCTTGGAAGGAAAGGAAAGAAAGTCCAGGTCCATGGGCCTCTTCCACCTAGAGGGGGCTCCTGGTTTCAGCCTGTGTCAGTCCCAGTTCTTACAGCCATGTGGGGAATGAGCCCACACATGGAAGATTCTCGCTCGCGCTCTCTCTGTCTCTCCCCACCTCTCTTCTTCCCTCGATCCCTCTTGCTGTCTCTCTCACTCTGCTTTTCAAATACATAAATCTCATTATCATTTTTAAATGAACCTAGGAACACATGTGCTCTTAATGTTGATTATTATAATTTCTTGTCTAAACCAGAAGACTTCAGCAAGGGAAAGGGTGTCATTAGCAATTATCCTGGATAAGAGGTGTCAAGAAACTCAATCCTGCCTGAGGACATGCACTTCCTGTAAGCCCACCATTATGGGATTCTTCCTGGGCCGTCAGCTCCAATTCTGGGGTGGTCACATACTAGGCAAGAGACGCACCCAGGAAGAAATTCCTTGGGGAGTTTAATTTGCTCTCAGCTGGAATCAACTTCATTCTATGAATTATCTGGAAAAGCCAGTCCTGGTCCAGAATACAGAATCTGGTACCATGTGTTGACATGCAATCCCTTTACTTCTCAGTGGTCTGTGAAGGGAAAGACTACAGTAGTTGGGAGGTGGAAATGTACAATTGGTCCCTTCATGTGTGTGTCCCCCTTTAAGAGATACCGTTGTCCTGGTAACTGGATCTGCATCACTTCTGCATCCTGCGCATGAAGGGCCCCTTGCGCTGGCATAGGCCTTGGCTTACACACAGGACGTCTCAGGCACAGGATCCTGGCCAGATTTGCTAGTCCAGGGCCTTCATTGCAAGTACACAGAGCTCCAAGGACAAACTGGTCAGGGCCATGCTCTAAGCCACCTGTAGAAGAATCAGAACCCAGGACCTCGCTCACTGCACACTGGTCCCTCCACTTCTTCCCATTATTTCACAGCTGTTTCCCTGAAAAATAGCCCTGCCAGCTCAAAGTGCAATATAGTCATTCCAAAAATAACACACGATTTCAGTTTTATTAGTAGGAATTCAATATTCTCCCACGGTAGCCTGTCACATTCTCATAATTAGACATATTTTTCAGTTCTTATTGGGGGAAAATTAAAATTAGATTTATGTTGACACTTTAAATTCTCTACAATGGCCAGGTAATAAGGGTGCTAAATAACACACGTGTAGATGATGAATAGAACTTCCAAAGTTGGGATGTTTGTTTCCTGTATTGACATAGCTGGTGATAGAAGGAAGGAAAATGATCTGATTTCCCAACCCGAGTAAGGAGGCTGAACAGAAATTCTGATAGACATGAAGCTGATGGTGAGGTCCATGAATCGAAATTAACCTGAGATCATTGGTTTCATTCACTTACACTTCATGTTTTCCTACCTTATGTATCTAGAATGGTAGATACAAAGATAAAATGGTAGGATAAGACAAAATAAGATTGAGGGTGACAAATAATGGATGGATCCTGGACAATGAGACACTGGGCAGTGTCTAAAAACACATTTGGGAAAAAGACAGGCTTTGCTTCACATAAACACTCCTTCTGTGGTGTCTCGGTCAGCTCAGGCTGCTGTCACAGGACCACCATGGGCAGGGTGGCTTCTCACCCGTCAGGAGGTAGTGCAATCTGAGAGCAAGGTGCTGGCACAGTTAGGCAAAGGCCTTTTTCTCTGTGTGTTTCCATGGCTGGAAGAATGTGGGAGCTGGGCTGTAAGCCTTCACTTCAAGGACAAGACAAAAACCTAAAAAAAAAACCTAAGAGCCACAGTGAGATGCAACTTCAAACTCAATGGGTGGGAAGTAAATAACCCATAAGTTTCAGGATGTGCAAAACTGAGAATCACATATACTCTTGCTGGGAACATAAAATGGTGCGTATACTTTGGAAAATCACCTGGAAGTTTCTCAATTAGTTACCACATGACCTCTGGAAGCTCTTGTAACACATACCTGTTAGATGCATTCATTGCCACTTCATTCCCAACACCCCAAAAGGGAAACAATCCTTTTTGTTTCCCATGAACTGATGAATAGATAAGCAAAACATGGTGTATTCCTCAAATAAAATACTAGTTGATGATGAAACGGCGTACTGGTCTATATTACAGCATGGGTGAACACTGCAAGCAGTATGTGAAATGCAAAAAATTCACTCACAAAAGACCATACGTTGTTTTGTTCCATTTTTAGGAAATGTCCAGAATTGGCAATTTGACAGAAACAGAAAACAGATTGGTTGTTCCATGTACTGAAGAGACCATGGGAAGATGGAAAGTGACAGCTGACAGCTAGAGAGCCTCTACTGAACTACAAACATGTTTTGAAATTAGTTGTTGGTGGTGGTAACACAACTTTATAAATACAAAAATTATATCTCAACGAAGCTATTATTTAGTGGAGTGCTGAGTAGGCCTGCCACTCCCAAGGACTCAGCACCCTGTAATTATAACCTGATACATGCACTGAAAGCAAATACGTTAGGTCTGGGAAGAACCACACACCTGACTGTACCCTTTCTCTGTCTGAAGTCACTGTTCGTCATTGCCAACTGATTCACGCCCCTTTGCTCTGATCCCCCAGGTAGGGAGGGCCAATGAAGAGAATGGAAACACCTGCGGCTCTCTTGTGCAATGTGGACCAAACAGTGATGACTGTGCTGGTGACGCACTGCTCTAATCCTGGGCTTTGCTCAGCCTGGATTCGGCGAGGGCAGTGAGGCACACAGCTAGGTCAACGAAGCCAGACCCAGATGACATGTGAGCAGGCACACTCCGGCCAGCGAGAAGCCATGCACACACACACTGCACAGAGCCACTGCTGAGAACAAGGAAAGACACCATCACACTGGGAACACAGCCAAACAGGTCCACAGAGATCCACAGCTCCACCAGATGCTGCCACATTCCTGGAGTCTGGACAATGACAGCCGAGCTGAGAAAATGAATTGACCAACGTGAAAGGCATCTCTTTGCTGTAGAAAGTATAATGTCTGTTTTTTAAATATTTGTTTTTATTGGAAAGTCAGATATACAGAGGAGGAGAGACAGAGACGAAGATCTTCTGTCTACTGATTCACTCTCCAAATGGCTGCGATGGCTGCAGCTGAGCTGAGCCGAAGCTAGGAGTCAGGAGCCTCTTCTGGGTCTCCTACGTGGGTACAGGGTCCCTCACGGCTTTGGGCTGTCCTCAACTGCTTTCCCAGACCATTAGCAGGGAGCTGGATGGGAAGGAAGCCAGGACACAAGCCAGAGCCTATATGGGAGTTGCGTGGGAAACGTGGCCACTGGCACACAAACCAGCGCCCCTATGGGATCCCGGTGCATGCAAGGCCAGTACTTTAGTTGCTAGGCTACTATGCCAAGAGATGCCTTTTTTTAGAAGTCAGGTTTTACAGAGGGAGAAGGAGAGAGATAGAGAGGTCTTGCATCTGTTGGCTCGTTCCCTAAATGTCCACAAGCCAGGAGCTGAGCTGATCTGAAGCCAGGAGCCAGGAACCTCTTTCAGGTTTCCCATACGATACAAGGGGCTCCAGGATTTAGGACATCCTCTGCTGCTTTCCTAGACTACGGAGACATGGATCAGAAGTGGAGCAGTCCATACCACAGGACAGAGGATTAGCCCACAGTGCCAGCACGCTGGCACCCAAAATGTGATGTCTTTATGCATTAAACAGTATTTCAGCAATTTTTTTGTTTATATACAATATCTCTAAATTGACCCCAAAATTGTTTCAGGTAATGAGAGAGAGGTAATGACCTGGCCAAATTGAAAAAGAAAAGGAAAAAAAAAAATAAAGATTAGCAGCTCTTTTTCCTAACTGTAATTCTGGGCATATTACTTAAGCACTGTGACTCTTTGCTTGTTTGTTCCACTAGGATAGCAATGGCCCTGCCATCACAGAGCTACAGGCTGTGCGGCAAAGTGCTCAGCGCAGGACCTGGCGTACAGAGGGCACAGCCCCCATGGGCTCCCTGGTGGGACAGCTCTCTCTTACTGGAGCTAGGGATGTAATTGTCAGAGGGTCTCTCTCACCACGGGAACACTGGGCTCCATCAGGTCCTGCTGCTGGCTCCCAGGGGGAAACAATGCATTGTGCTAACCAGCAATTTCCTTCTATTCTTCCCGTCAATCAGCTTCACTTTTAAATCTGGCCGTTTCTCTCCATGGCAGCCTCATTGATCCTCCATGGTCTTTGTTGTAGACTGGAGATCTTGAAGCTCTCTCTCCACCCTCTCTCTCTTAAACAAGCCTCTCTGATTCTTGCCAGCTCTTCTTTCAAATTGTCTTGGCTCCATGACTTTTCATGACATCAGTACTGCTTTCCCTTCGCTCCCCTCCCCGAAACCCCATCACTCCCACTTCCCAGCCCAATAAAGTTGGTTCTGTTTTTGTTTGACCTTCCAATGTGCAAACCTTCCTCAGGTACAACATCCCCGTGCACAGTGGGCCAGAGCTAAATATCACTTTTGATTTAAAGATCAATCGCTTTCCCTGTTCAGCTTTATTTTCAACCACCTTTCAGTATCAATCATTTGCTTTATTGTATTGTTTCAAATGGTGTTAAGCAAGCAATAAAGCATAATCCTTTACTTTGCATCAAACCAATTCTTTTTTGTCTGTCACAAAATGCCAGGATTTGTTTGCCCTTGGTTCTTAAAGACTATTTCAAATTTATTTTTGAATCATCATATAGTAAAAATTACTTTTGAGTGCAATTCTACAAATGTTCATGCATGTTTAGAGTTATGAGACCACCCGGCATAGTTAAGAGACAAAACAGGCTTTCTGGGGATAACACGCTAATCCTCAGCCATCCCATATGGGCACTGGTTCGCATCCCGGCTGTTCCACTTCTGAACCAGCTCCCTGTGTACGACCTGGGAGAGCAGCAGAGCATGGCTCAAGTCATTGAGGCCCTAGACCCACATGGAAGATCTAAAAGAAGCTCTTGGCTCCCAGCTTCGGATCAGCTCAGTGTTGGCCTTTGCTGCCATTTGGAGTTAACCAGTGGATAGAAGGCCTTCTCCCTGTCTCTCCTCTCTCTCTGTAACATCAGTCTTTCAAATAAAAAAATATATCTATTTTTAAAAGTCTCCCAGCCCCCCAAGATTGTTTATAGTGCTATCCCATTGATCCTCAGTTCTTCCTTTCTTATAAATCCTGATAACTGGATCTGGCTTTGTTTATTCTGATCCCATGAATGCCCATACTCCGGTCTTCCAGGTCAAATAGTAGCCATCTTTTCATAGATTGTGCACATTCCAAATCCCCATGAAACTTTCTCTTCATGTGCCGTTCACTGTCCAGCCCATGCAGGCATGCATTAGTCCTTCACCTACATAAGAATCAGCATGAAACTTCTGCTGTATAGCACAGGATCAGATTTTGAGAATGCAAAGATGCTTTAACACACTCTTGTTCTGGAGAAACCCTCAGAGGGTGGTCAAGTGCCTGATGTTCAATGTGCCTTGTGGAATAGGAAGGGTACATCTACAAGGCACAGTGAGGGGCCAGCAAAGTGAGTGGTCAGGGTTGTCAGGGCACATGGAGAATCTGAAAAGCCCGTGGAGGGGACATCACTGCAAATCTCAGCCCCTGAGAACAGAGCTTGCTACAAAAAGGGAGTGGTGTGTGTGCTACAGGGCAGCTTTATTCAAGCCTGGAAGTAATGCAGTTTAGAATCTTCAAAAAAAAAAAAAAATTGAGGGCCCGGCGCGGTGGCGCAGTGGTTAAAGTCCTCTCCTGGCACGCCCGGGATCCTACATGGGCGCCGGTTCTATCCCGGCAGCCCCGCTTCCCTTCCAGCTCCCTGCCTGTGGCCTGGGAAAGCAGTAGAGGACGGCCCAAAGCTTTGGGACCCTGCACCACTATGGGAGACCCAGAAGAGGCTCCTGGCTTCGGATCAGCATAGCATCAGCCGTTGCGCTCACTTGGGGAGTGAATCATCGGACGGAAGATCTTCCTCTCTGTCTCTCCTCCTCTCTGTATATCCGCCTTTCCAATAAAAATAATAATAATAAAAATAAATCTTTAAAAAAAAATTGAGATCAGTATTATGGCTCAACAAATTAAGCGATGACACCAACATCTCTTGTCAGAGCCCTTGTAGGAGACCCCTATGTTCCATATCCAATTCAGCTCCCAATTAATGTACCTGGGAAACCAACAGAAGATGACCCAAGTATGTGGGCTGCTGCCACCTGTGTGGCAGAAAGAAGTTTCAGTCCCCTGGCTTCAGCCCGTCCCAGGTCTGGCCATTGAGGCCATCTGGGGAGTAAATCAGTGCATGGAAGATCTCTTTCTCTCTCTGACTTCCAAATAAAAAAAAAAGTAATAAATACAAAACATTCAAATAGAAAGTCAGGTAAAACTACACACATTCCAAATCTAGTAAATACCACAAACATCACACATTCCAGGAAAGAGCATCTTATTGTTGCTGCATTGCTAATTAGCATTAGTGACTTAACTGAGCCATCTCTCTGATACCCACTGCCCCGCCAAACCCCCACACATGTATACACACCACAGTTTAGCCTCCCTTTCCTTGTTTGGTTGTATGTCATTTCCTGGAGAGAGAAAGAGGTCCATTTTGGCAGGTGTGAGAAACCCTGTTGCGGTAATAAATAGCTTGGGAAGCTTCTTCTGAGCTCAAACATAAAGTTGGTGGTGAAGTGAGGTCTGGACAGGTGTGGAGGTGATGAGCCTCTGACCTCAACTCCCCAGGGTGCCATGTGCTCCTTGACTCAGACCAAATTTTGCAAGGGGGTGAAAGAGGTGACCTGATTTCCTTTGGAAAAAGCCATTGGGTGAAAGTTGTAGGGTAGATTCAGAGGGGAAATCTAGAAGCTGTGATTGGCCCAGGAAAGGAGTAACTAGCTGGGGCTAGAACACAAAGAACAGGAGGGAGATGTGATGCTAATATCAATAAGAATTTTTACTGAGCACTTCTATGAGTCAAGAACAGTGCCATGTGCATTTAGGCATCTTCACTTATTTAATCCTCACCAATGATCAGAAGACACATGAGGGATTGGAGACTTTCAGAGGTTACATAACTTGAGTGATCAGTGATTGGGATCTGTTTCCAGAGCCATGGAAAAATGATGACAGATTAAATTTGGGGGTGGAGGGAGATCAGAAGCTATAAGGAGGAACACATTCAAAAGTGAGTAAGATGCTATAAACTGAATCAGGAAATACTTTCCCTTCTCTTTATTCTCACAACAAATAATTTCACTCTCAGGATGTTTTGCAGGTGAATAAAGTATTGTTCCTGTCAGGTCACAAACCGCCTGAGCACAGCATCACTGGTGTCTTACTTATCCATGCATCATACATTTAGTCAACAATTTCTGGGCATCTATAGTGAACTCAACCCTGGACTCAACACCAGAAACAGAAAGATTACAAGTTTTACAGCCCTGGGGGATTGAAAGAGGGTTCTGACGGGCCATGGAGTGCAGTTCTAGGGTTAGTTGTGCTGAAAAGAGGGTACAGCTGTGGGAGCTCATCTCGATCCAACAGAGGGGGCCATTAAGGAGTTGGCAGAAGTGATTCTTGAGCCATGAGTCAACACATATGTAGGAGATCACTAAAGATTAACAGGCTGCCGAAGAACCTTCCTACTTGGTGAAGCTATCTATGGCAAAAGCAAAGATGTCCAGCATTTTTGCTGAAAGACATGAGTGAGAGTACAAAAGAGATGAGACAAGACTTAGGTGGAGCAACCACCAATGATGAGGGTGTGGTTGTGGATGAATAACAAGGAATTCTGAGTTGTCATTAAGGATCAGCCTATACTTAGGAAGGCACAAGATGAATTAACCCAGTGTTGAGCGTATTAGCTGTGATTCTTTATAGGCATGCTCAATTCAACACAAATGACTTGACTGCTTTTCCCATCAATAGGTGGAGTCTATTTCTTCAACATTTGCATCTGGGTATGGCTAGTGGTCCTCAGTGCAGGTGAGGCAAGTAGGAATCTGAACACTGCTTGCACTTTGCACTTTGCCACTTTTGTTGCTCTCTGGGAACTCTTTCACCAACTATATGAATCAGCGCAGCCTAGCTTTGTGGAGGATGAAAGCCACACGGCAACAGGGGCTCTAGCCCATTCATTCTCACCTATCTGAACCAGGGGGCCTCAGCTAAGCTGTCCTAGACAAGAAACAGCCATAAATCCACAAAACAGATATATAATCAATGTTTATTATTTTAAGCCACTAAATTTTGTTGTAGGACGAGGCACTGTAGTGTGGCGGGTTAAGCCACTGATTGTGACATGGGCATCCTATATCAAAGTGCCTGTTCAAGTCCTGACGGCTTCACTTCACAGTCAGGCTCCCTAATAATGTGCCTGGGAGAGAAGCAGAAGATGGTCCAAGTACCTGGGTCCCTTCCCTCTGTGTGAAAGACTTGGACAGAATTCCAGGCTCCTGGCTTCACCCGGGCCCAGTCCCAGCTGTTGCAATCACTCAGGGAATGAGCTAGTGAATGGAAGATCTTTTTCTTTCTCTCTTTCTTTCACAGTGCCTTTCAAGTAAACAAAATAAAATATTTTAACGAAATTTAGAACCCAGCATGGTAGCCTAGTGGCTAAAGTCCTCACCTTGCATGCCCTGGGATCCCATATAGGCACTGGTTCGTATCCCAACTGATCCACTTCCCTTCCAGCTCCCTATCTGTGGCCTGGAAAAAAACAGTCAAGGACAACCCAAAGCCTTGGGACCCTGCACCTGTGTAAGAGATCTGGAAGAAGCTCCTGGCTCCTGGCTTCAGATCAGTTCAGCTCCAGCTGTTGTGGCCACTTGGGAAATGAGCCAGTGGATGGAAGATCTTTCTGTACCTCTCTGTATATTGGCCTTCTCCATAAAAAAAATAAATAAATCTTTAAAAAAAATTTAGTTGGTTTGTTTCATAGCAAAAGCTTACACACACATGGATTCTATTCATTGTTTCCATAAGTAGTCTCATCATCAATGAGCAGTAGGATCCCAATGCCTGTAGAACCTGCAGGTGTGCACACGACTTTGCACTGGGGTGGTTTGGCCTCAGGTGTGCAGTAACACCCAATAAACTTCCTAGTCCAGTAGGGCAAGGGTCCAGTCTTGTTCTCTCCTCTGATCTTTATTAAGCAAGAGTGGAGAGACACTGTGAGTGGCTGGTTGTGCCAGGTCCGGGACCAAAGTGAATGACTCTTGCCTCTTCATTAGCCTGAATTGCACCAGCTGCTGCGCCCAAGGAGCCTGGCATGGTCTCTTAAACCTGATCCCAGCGGAGGGAAGCTTAAACCCTTCTGCTGTGTTGTCTACATGGTCAACGTGTATCTAGCTGCTTGTGTGTAGTTTCTACACAGTTAACTTCTCATCTGTTAACTTGAATGATTCATCTGGAATTCCCGAGGAGGGTTTTACAAGGGATTTCACAACATATTCTCTGAAACAGAAAAGTCAGGACTGCTACCAGGTAGTAATACAAAGGAAACAGCCCAGTGACTGTAGAGAAAATAAATGAGAATATGAACACAAACTTCCTATCAGTGTCCATGGGGCAGGCACCTCCAAGTATGAAAGGACAGACACATTAATCTAAAATTTTTGCCCATATTTCTTTCCAAATGTGAAACTTAACTGAAGCTAATTCAGACATAATTTCATCCCCAGCACATGTAAATTATGACCAAAGTGAGTTACCCATCAAACAAACAAACAAACAAACAAAGAGTCAAATACAGTTCCTATATGGGTAAACAGAAAAGATCACTCTTTTTTTTCTCTTTTAAAAATGCTGGGAAGACAGTAACTGCTTAAAAATTTCAATATATTCTGAAATTATAAACTAGAGTATTGTGAAGTAATTTATAGTAACTAACTGTAAACTAAAAAAATTTTCAGGCCCCACCCGATAGAGTAGCGACTAAATCCTTGTCTTATATCCGACAGGATCCCATATGGGTGCAGTTCATGTCCCAGCTGCTTCCACTTCCCATCCAGCTCCCTGCTGGCAATCTGGGGAAGCAGTGGAGGATGGCCCAAAGCCTTGGGACCTTGCACCTGCATGAGAAACCCAGAAGAGGCTCCTGGCTTCAGATTGGTGCAGCTCCTGCCCTTGCAGCCACTTGGGGAATGAATCGGCGGAAGGAAGTTCTTTCTCTCTCTGACTCCTTCTCTGTTTTTATCTCCCTTTCCAATAAAAATAAGTAAATCTTAAGATAAAAAGAAGTGAAATTTTCACAAAAAATATCACAATAAGAATACAGCAACAAAAACATTAATTGTAAGGATCTTGTCCTATCTGTAAAGTGACACAAAGTTACTTGAGACTGATTTTCAGTAAATTGTCAAATTTGATATATTGGGAGCAATGAAGCAACTACTAAAACTTGATGCAACAAATTGGGATAACTAGTGAAGCAAAAAAGAAAAGAAAATGTGAGCCTGGCGCGGTGGCCTAGTGGCTGAAGTCCTCATCTTGCACATGCTGGGATCCCATATGGGCACTGGTTCTAATCCCAGCAGCTCTACTTCCCATCCAGCTCCCTGCTTGTGGCCTGGGAAAGCAGTGGAGGACGGCCCAAAGCCTTGGGACCCTGCACCTGTGAGGGAGACCCAGAAGAGTTCCTGGCTCCTGGTTTTGGATCAATGCAGTTCCAGCCGTTGCGCTCACTTGGGGAGTGAATCATCGGATGGAAGATCTTCCTTTCTGTCTCTTCTCCTTTCTATATATCTCACTTTGCAATAAATAAATCTTTAAAATAAATAAATCTTAAAAAAAAGAAAAAAAAATGTGTACATGGAAAAAAGGACAGGAAAAAGGGAAACAAAGCAGATATAGTAAACAAGACTATAAAGCCAATAGCTAAATATTTAATTGCACTAAATATAAATGCTCTAAGAATATTATAGAAAAGCAATAAGTTTTTTGATTGAATGGAAAAGAACAAAATCCAATTGTCTTTGAGAATAAATAGCTAAAAAAATTTTAAACGCAGAGACACAGATTAAAAGTAAAAGGAATGAAGAATAACTTCCATAAAAACAATCAAAAGATAAAAAAAATAATCAAAAGAAAGCTGCAGGAGCTGTCTCAGTCTGAAATAAACAGACGTCACTGCAAACTCAGAAACACATTTAAAGATAAGGGGCTCCATACAAATCTTACATATAAGATCTATATGTATATGTATATATGTATATGCGTATTAGATCTTCAAAATATACAAAGTGAAACTGATAGAACGAAAAAGAGAAATGTATGAACTCAATTACATTGGAGAGTTTCAAAAATCTGCTCATAGTAATTAACAAAGCAAGTTAGTGGAAAATCAGTGAGGACACTGAAGAGTTGACCAACACCATCAACAAAATTAATATGAATTTAATCCTTCACTTTACAACAACAGAATATATATATTTTTTCCTAAGGACACATTGAAATTCGCCCAAATGATATTCTGTACTGTCGCTGTCCCGCAGCGACGAACTTGGTGCACGGAGCCGATAATAACACGCGTGGACCCTGACTGATGGTCAAAGCCGAAGTTTATTAGGGGCATCAGACTTTATACTCTGAGAGTCCATCTGGGGTAGGGGAGGAAATATCGAGCTCATAAACAAAACCATCAACTGTTTTCGCACTCTAGATTGGAATTCCTATTGTCTTTACATCGCGCTAGGTGTTCTCATTTGCATGCTGTTTACTCGACCCGTGGGAACTATCTCCCAACAGGTATGCAAAGATAGCCATTTGGTTGTTTCCATGCAAATACTGCCCAATGAATGCAAACCTGTGCTCGCTGGCCTTCCAGGCTCACAATGTCCTCCTACACTGTACCAAAACCAAGCCATCAATAAAATGGGATCATGGGGGCCAGCACAGTAGCTCAACAGGCCAATTTTACTTTGCAGTGCCAAGGTCCCATATGGGTGCTAGTTTGTGTCCTGTCTGTTCCACTTATAGTCCAGCTCACTGCTCATGATCTGGGAGAGCGGCAGAGGATGGCTCAAGTTCTTGAGCCCCTGAACCAAGTAGGAGACCTGGAAGAAGCCCCTGGCTTGTGGCCAGTTGGGGAAGGAGCCAGCAGATGGCAGATCTCAATTTCTATCTCTCCTTCTCTCTGTAAATCTGTCTTTCAAACAAGAATAAATAAATAAATACCATCTTTAAAAAGATTTTGAATGTAATTATACCACATACATATATTTCAGACCATAAGGGAATTAAACTTGGAATGAATAATGGGAAGATTAGATATCTTCCTATAGATAATAAAAAGGTAAGAAAATATTGTGACTTTTACCAATAAATTTGATAGGCTAATTAGACAAATTACTGAAGGATACATATAATAAAGCCTATCTGATAGATAGCTTGATGGTAAAGAAACTGAATATGTCATTTAAAACCTTCCTACCAAAAAAATGCCAAGCCCAGATGACTTCATGCTCATGGGTGAATCTTACCAAAAACTAAAGAAGTGGAAACCAAGCCTACTCACTTTCAAAAGCAACAGTTGGCAACACTTTCCAAATCACTTTAAGAGTTCAACATTGTCCCAAATCTAACAAGGCCAACAAAAAACAGCAGTAGTATTGCTGTGCAGTGGATGAAGCCACTGTCTGCAATGCTGGCATCCAATACGGACTCCAGTTTAAGTTCCAGCTGCTCCACCTCAAATCCAGCTCCCTGCTAATGCACCCAAATCCCCTGAATCCACGTGGGAGACACAGATGCAGTTTCAGGCTCCATTTTGGTCTGGCTCAGTCCAGCTGTTGCAGACATCTGAGGACTCAACCAGTAAGTGGGAGATGTCTTTGTCTCTTTCTTTCTCACCCTCTAACCCTGCCTTTCAAATAAATAATTTCTTTTTTCAAAAATAAAAAGAAGGGGCCCGGCGGCGTGGCCTAGCGGCTAAAGTCCTTGCCTTGAACACACCAGAATCCCATATGGGCGCCGGTTCTAATCCCGGCAGCCGCACTTCCCTTCCAGCTCCCTGCCTGTAGCCCGCAAAAACAGTCGAGGACGGCCCAAAGCCTTGGGACCCTGCACCCACGTGGGAGACCCAGAAGAGGCTCCTGGCTTCAGATCAGCATAGCATCAGCCATTGCGGCTCACTTGGGGAGTGAATCTTCGGACAGAAGATCTTCCTCTCTGTCTCTCCTCCTCTCTGTATATCTGACTTTCCAATAAATAAATAAATCTTTAAAAAAATAATAAAATAAAAAGAAGGAAATTAAAGAAAGCTAAACACGTGGCCTAGTAAAGACTTCCCTGTCAGGATGCCCACATGAATCATATGTTCTTGATCTAAGAGCTAACTCCAGCTCCTGCTTCTGGCGTCCTGTTGATGCAGTCCTGGGAGGCGGCAGGGCAGCAAGGCTCAACTTGGGGTGCCCTTTGGCTGCACACAAGCCCCTCCTGGTTCCTGACTTCAACCATCCCAGTTCTGGCCCTTGGGGGCATTTAGGGAGTGAGGGAGCCAGTGGATTAGAGCTCTCTCTAGACTCCCCAACTCTCACATTGCTTTTAAATTTAATATTAAAATTGAACCCAGCTAGAAATCAAATGGATACTATGTCAGGATCATGGGGATCTGATTGTATGAATGACAATGGATTTAACATTGCAAAATCAGTTCATGGAATTCACACCACTGGCCAACTAGTAACAGAACAACAAAAGCTATGATCTCAAATGGATACAAAAAGATTTTGCAATGGTCAAAATATCCACATGCCACATCTGAATGTGGATTCAAGCCCAGATCTGACTCCTGCTTCCCACCAGTGACAACCGTAGGAGGCAGCAGGTGACAATGGATCAAGTAGCCAAGCCCTGAATTGCATGGGAGGCCTAAATTGCGATCTTGGCTTCTTGCCCCAGCCCTGGGCCCTGCTTAGCTAGCACAGACATTTAGGGAGTGAACCAGGAGGTGGAAGCTCTCTCTTTCTCTTTCAAATTAGTTGATTAGCTCGTTAGTTAAACTCATAAATAGATGATTTCTTAAATCCAACATCCGTCTTCAAAGTTCTCAGTGGGCCCAACGCAATAGCCTAGTCAATAGGGGTGCTAGGATACCATATGGTTACCAGTTTATGTCCCAGCTTCTCCACTTTCCATCCAGCTCCCTGCTTGTGACGTGCTTAGTGGAGGATGGCCCAAAGACTTGGGACCCTGCACCTGCGTGGGAGCCTCAGAAAAGGCTCCTGGCTGCTGGCTGCTGGTTTTCAGTTCCTGATCGGCTCAGCTCTGGCCATTGTGGCTATTTGGAGAGTGAACTAATGACAAAAGATCTTTCTGTCCGTCCTTCTCTCTGTAAATCTGCCTTTGCAATAAAAAATAAATAAATCGTTAAAAATAAATAAATAAATAAATAAGAGTCCTCAACAAAGTCTAGAAGAGGATTTTCAAGCCTTATCAAGGGCACAGAGACGACCTTCAGCCCAAATCGTCCAAAAAGGCAAGAAAAGAAACAATGTGTGTATCAGGTAAGAAACAGCAAAACAGTCCATGTAGGAAATCCTTATGCTTTTAATAAAAATGAAAAAATAATACTGGCATAGGGGCTGGTCTTGTGGTGCAGCAAGTAAAAGTGCTGCCCTCGATGCCAGCATCCTGTATGGGCAACTTCTCTTGTTTTTTTTTTTTTAAAGATTTATTTTATTTTTATTGGAAAGGCGGATATACAGAAAGGAGAGAGAGAGAGGAAGATCTTCCGTCCAATGATTCACTCCCCAAGTGACTGCAACGGCCAATGCTATGCCGATTCGAAGCCAGCAGTCTCTTTCAGGTCTCCCACACGGGTGCAGGGTCCCAAGGCCTTGGGCCATCCTCGACTGCTTTCCCGGGCCACAGGCAGGGAGCTGGATGGGAAGCGGGGCTGCCGGGATTAGAATTGGTGCCCATATGGGATCCTGGGGCGTGCCAGGAGAGGACCTTAACCACTTGTGCCATGGCGCCGGGCCCTGCAACAACTTCTGCACTTCCAATCCAGCTCACTGATAATAGCCTGGTTAAACAACAACAACGAAAAAATAGCTGAAGATGGCCCAAGTGTTTGGTTTCTTCCCACCCACTGGGGGACCTGGATGAAGCTGCTGGCTCTGCACTGGCCCAGCCCTGGCAATCTGGAGTGTGGCTCAGTGGATAGAATATCTTCTGGTCTCTCCCCCTCTCTCTTATAATTCTGACTTCCAAATAAATAAGTACATCCTTATAAAAACCCCTACTAGTACAACCAGAAATGTAGCGAGTTCAGAAAACACAAAACCATTATATAAAAATAAATGGAAATTTCTTATCCCATTTAACTACAACCAGAAATAAAACATTCAAATAGTGTTTACAATGACATTAGAACAAGATGTGGGGATAAATTGCATCAAATCTTGTAGATTTTCTATACATTGAAAACCGTAACACATCATCAAGAGCAATACGAGATGTAAAGTAGAAACACACATCATTTTCATGCTCGTAATATTCAATTTCACTAGGATAGAGTTTCCCCAAATTTGTTCCATAATGCAATGCCAATCAAAATCTCAGCAGTCTCTTTGGAAAAGTTCACATTTTTTTTTTTCTAAATCTTTAAGCCAACACAAGCAGCCTACAAGAGATAAAATAATATGTAAAAGAAAGGCAGACTTGGAGGACTCATGCTACTTGATTTTAAGACTTAACTGTTAAGCTACAATAATCAAGAAAGTTTGATATCTGTGAAAGTATAGGCATTTAAACCAATAGACCAGAACATAGTTGATAAATGTACTGACTTGCACATGGTCAAATGATTTTGAATGGAAGTACCAAGGGTAAAACCATTGTCTGGAACACTTGGACATTTGTGAGCACAGAAATGAGCCCTGACCCTGACCTTGTATCAACCACAAAAATGAAGTCAAGATGGACCACAGATGTAATGTAAGAGCTAAAACAATAGGACTTCCCAAGGAGAGCAGGTGGGAAAACACTTTGGACCTTAGATTAGGCAAAGGCTTCTTGGGATAGAAGAAGCACAAACCGTAATGGGGAAATATGATAATTGGGCTATACCAAAAATAAAAAAATTGTTCTTTGAAAGACTATCAGTCAAATGAAAATGCAGGCCACAATCTTGGAGTGCTAAACACAGATCTGGTCAGTTTCCTACGTCCAGATTAATAGAGAGAGCTCTCATAATTCAATAAGACAAATGTTCCATGTTTTTAAGCAATGCATAAAATATTTGAGTGTACGCTTCACCAAAGCGGAGTTAGAAATGGAAAAAATGAAAGGACATGAAAAATAGTTCTATCAGTGATTAGGGAAATATCAATTAAAACAATGAGATGTCACTGCACACTTGTCAGAATGCTTAAAGTTGAAAGGACTGCCAGATTGCAGCAATGATAATGGAACCAACTAATCACAAGTATAGCTGGTCAGAATGAAAAATTGTACAGCTCTTCGGAAAAGTCTGATGATACTGTGTGAAATTATATACTGATCATATGACCGCATGATTACCTTTAGGCATCACCAAAGAGAAATGAAAATATACATTTACACAAAGATTTGACCTCTTATATTCATAATAACCTTATTCACAATAACCATAAACCATCAATTAGCTTTTGGTTGGTTAAAACATCAGACATCCTTTCGATGGAATACTAGTCAGTAATAATAATAAAGAAGGAACAAACGGAAACACACAACAACATGAATGAATATCAAAATCATTCTACGAAATAAGAGCAAACACAAAAGTCCATGCATCATATGACTACTTATATGTAATTCCAGAAAAGTAACTCAGAGTGGATAGATGGTTATCAAGGGCTGGAATGGAAACGAGTGCAAAAACATTCATTCACTTCAAATAATCTGTGCCATGACTACTGTGGTAAACAGTGGCATGCCATTGCTGTTGTATGCAAGTTATACCTTATCCACAGATTAAAGTTAGTTTCAGTGGGGTGGCGTGGGATGCAGGAAGCATCTCCCCAGCTCGTTCCAGCAAAGCTAGTGCAGTAAAGCTAGTAAGCCCCAGTGATGCATGATTGCACTGGCCTTGCTCTTAAGTAATGCCATCTACGAGGGTGAGGAGCACCTTACTGAATTGCTTCTAAGATAGAGAAACGGGCAACATTGGTGGGATCCTACCTCAGTAGTTAAGTGACCAAAGACTGTGTCTACCTGACTAGCACTGCTGTGTCCTGCTGACTCACGCTGCCACGCTGTAAGATTCTCCATGGAGAAGCCACGTGATAAGGAATGAAGGGGACCTCCAGCCAAAAGGTCTGGAGAAAGGAGACCCTACCAACAACTCAGGAGAAAGTCAAGTCCACTAACAATGACAGGAGTGAGCCACAAGGGAGGTCTTATGTGTAGTCTTAAATAATGATAGCCTTGTGAGAGACCCAGAGCTGCATGATCCACTTTTCAGGTGCTTAAGTTCTAGACTCATAGAAGTATAAGATAATAAATGGCATCTGAACTCATCAAACTGTAGGGGGATTGGTCGTGGAGCAGTGGATAACTTAAAGAGAAAGCAAGGTGGATAGCTGGAGCTCTGAGTGTAACCTGGGTGTCGAGGCCTTCATTCTATTCTAACTAGGAAAATGTTTCTTAAGAAATAATTGCTGCCACAGGACTTGAGTCACACAGAATTCACTGGAAGAAAGGAAACTGGAAGGCCTTTCTTCCAGGTCGGGGAAGGTCAGAATAAAAGACTATTATCTATATTTTGATTTTTCTCCAGGAGTAGCCTTGAGAACAACAGTTTTCTTATGGTTACTGAAATTATTCTCATCATCTATCCATGAGAACTCTCTTCATTCTTATACATGGAAGACTTGCCCTAAAAGAAATCAAAGCGAACTCCAAATGAAAATGAACCAGACATGGCCTGGCACAACAGCCTATTGGTTAAATCCTGGCCTTGCATGCGCCAGGATCCCTTATGGGCACTGGTTCATGTTCCGGCAGCCCCACTTCCCATCCAGTTCCCTAATGACGGCCTGGAAAAGCAGCAGAGGATGGCTCAAGTCTTGGATTCCTACACCCAAATGGGAGATCTGGAAGCAGCCGGAAGTAGCCGCCTGGATCCCAGCTTTGGACCATGTAACCTCTGGCCATTGTAGCCATTTAGAGAACGAACCAGCAGATAGAAGGTCTTTGTCTCTGCTTGCCATAAATCTTCATTTCCAATACAAATACATAAATCTTTAAAACAATTAGCAAAAGCAAAGCCTTGCAATATCACCATGTTCCTCAGACCTGGTGAGATGCAGATGATGGTTTGGTCACTTTGAGGATGCAGACTTGGCAGAAGCGAGCTTGGGGACGCAGGAATCACCTTGCGCTGACCATGCTGGTTGAAGAGTTCTCACTGTGATGAGAGCCCTTCACTCGGGAGCCAGGGATTGGTCGAATGGCTGAGCCTTCTGAGAAGAGCCTAGAAAAGCAGAGCCTAGACGCCTGTAATGAACCAATTAGGAGCACTGAAATGAGGATCTATGAGTGAAAGTTTAAAAAGGGGTTGGAGGTAATTTTGCATGAAAAGGATGAAGAGTGACTCGCTGTCTTCAAATAAATTAGGAGGAATTACTGATAGATAATTAACAGTATTGCTCATTCCCTAGCCATGCAACAGAAACAAGAAGAAACGAGTTTCAATTGCAACAGTGACGTTTGGTTACACTGAAAGGAGAATTTATTGACCAGAAGAGTGATTAAACACACAGAAAAACCCAGCTTCCGCTGGCATTTCAAGGGAAGCTGGCTCTCTCTGACAGCAGCCCATCTGGTGATAGAGAAAATTTCATCCAGTTGACTGATAAAAGTCAGGTGGATTAAACATCTGCATGATAACTGGATTTTTTAATAGATTAATTGAGCTGAATAAATATCTCGTGGCTTGTGGGAAATCTTACCAAAATAATGAAAAGTTAAAGGAGCCGCATTCTTATCTTATGCTGTGGGGGGAGTCATTTATTTTATGTGATTAGAATAACACTCTGCATCTGACAGCGGACGCGCTCCTTTGCACTCACACGGCAGACAGAGCATCTCCTAATTAGTCAAGTCTCCACACTGAGATTTACTTAAATTACTCAATGTCTCGACTCCCCAGTGAAACACAGTTTTCTACCACTTAGAAACACAGCTGCCTAAGAGCTTTTAGAAGCCTTAAACAAACTGGTCGTTAGTTTAGAATTGAGAACAAAAGAATTCAGAACTCTCGTTGTTCACATTTGCTTCTTCCATAGATTCAGGCCAGGACGGTTTCCACTAGGAAGGAAAGACTGCCATGTACAGAAAACCTTTGCTCCCAGAAAGCCAGTCCCCAGGGTGGGATTAAGGTACTGTCTTCCCAAGTGTACTTCCTGGGTCAGGTTTAGCATTACCCAAGAACTTGTTGGAAATGCAAAGTTTGGGGTTCCTCCCCAGTTGCAAGACAACCTCATCAACTCTGGAGTAGGGCCCAGGAGCCTGTGTTCTAACCAGACCTCCTGGTGATGCTAATCCACAGGCAGATCCGACAGCCTCTAGATCAGAGGACTGCCTCAAAAAGCCTCCCAGCCGAACCCAAACTGCCTGTCAGCCTCTGACTGCTCAAGTAAGAGTCGGTCCTTATGCCTCTCTACTTCCATGAACTGCGGAGAAGTTCATAAACTGCACCCAAGGTTCAAGCATTCAAGACAAAAGCAAAGGACATGAAAGATAGAAGTATGGACAGATGTTTAGATATTCAGTTTATATTCAATATCTGTTGGTTGGAGAAAAAATAGAAGCTTGGTACCTAAGAGAATCCATGAATATTGATCAATTGTTGGAGTCCTCCTGATCTTTGGCAACATTTTGGTGCCCAAAGGCGTGGGTTGGACCAGCAATGGAAAGGTGTATGTTCATTGAAACAAACAAACAAAATAAACAAAATATATCAAAGACATGGGGTGAGACTTGGAACAGAAGCAGCTGTTTCAGAGCACAGGAAGCAGTGTTGCTCAGCTGTGGGGTGGAGCTCTTCTCTCCTGTACTTATCAACAGCCCTGCAGAAAGCCTGGACACCCTGAGGTTCCAGGCTGCCAGGGGGTGGAGGGAGCTGGCTGTGCCCACTGGATAGGGGCTGTAGAAATGATAAAGAATACTGGAGACACTGAGCCAGATGCTGTGATTTGAATATCAATAGGACCTTACTTCATTATCCACAGGTTGGTAAGGTTAAGACAATCAGGTTACAAATACAAAAAGCTAAACTATATAAGATGCACTAAGCAGGAGAAGCGAAAGAGCATGCTAAGTTCTGTTCGGAGTGTTACAGAGACTAATTTAAAGCTTTGGCCAGCCTGCTCTAGATGCTTTCAGATTCCAAGCAGTATAGTGATTGTCGGGTCTAATAGCTATCTGTTGATGTCAATGAGTTGGGAATTGTGCACGCCAGAAAAAAATCAATTTCTATAAAGTGTTTTAAATGGAGAAAGTGACGTTGTCTTCTATATGATGAATAGAACAGAGAACATGGAAGCAGAGGAGTTTCAGCTTTCCCCCAAACTGGTGGCCCATGTGTGTTTATCGCTTTCCTAATGTCAATCAGCCACCCAGAGCGGGAATGTTTGCTGAAAGCCCACCATGTGTCATGACATGTGCTGGATGTTGCTGGTAGAACTGGACAAACTGGGCGTGCAGCCCTAGAGCCACTTGTCCGACACAGTAACCACGAGCCACATGTGGCTACTGAAAGTCTGTTAGTCACATTCACTCCATTCCACATGCTCTGCTGAGCTAGCGCCTCCCATGTGGGCCAGCACAGATGCAAGGACACTCCCTATCGGGCCTGTCCAAGTCTCGGAGGTGGCCTTGGCCTTTCCTTCCTCCATCTCACCCCCAGGAGCCACTATGCCACTCACTCCCAGGGTTGGTGGTGTGATGAGTGTCTGGGACCCTGGTATAAGCAGGAGGTGTCTTAACAGATTGTTTTGAGCAGGTGTCAGAAAAACTTCAAGGCCGACAGGTTTTCTTGCAGTGGACTATGGCTAATCCCATTATTGATGGAATGAATTCTGGGCGTGTGTATAAAACCTTCAGACTTTCTCTTGTAATTCCCAAGGGTATCCACCTTGTAAGTGAAACTAACTACACATCTGGAATGTGGGCAGCTTCCTGCTCATTTCTCGCTTCACCTTTCCTGCTAGAGGCAAAAATGTGATGTCTCCACGTGAGAGGGGCCACGTCGCTCACAAGGACAGGAGGAAAACAAAAGCACAAAGATTGGCATTTCAAGATATTATCTTGCCATATCAACAAGTAAAAAAAACTTGATTCTTACCTCCCACCTGCCTTTATAAGTGGGAAAACACGGGAAAAGTGGAAAATCGTGGAAAGTGAGTAACCGTCCTGAGTGAAGTAGCAATATTAGACAGAAATAGAAAATGTCATGTGGCTCTCCATGGTTAATACAGCCAAGCGCTGCTGCAAACCCTCACTACAGCTTTACACAGGGGTGTAGAGGGGATGTCTCAGCTACATGGATTTATCTATTGTTGTAAAAGATGCATCTATTTATTTGAAAGTCAAAATTACAGATACAGAGAATCTCGTATCAACTGGTTTACTTCCCAGTGGCCCAAAATATCTAGGGCTGTGTCAGATAGAAACCAGGGTCCAGGAGCTTCTTCTGGGTCTCCCACCAGCTTTCAACTCTCCCTTAAACATTTCTGAGCCCCGGATCATAGCAAATAAAAGACAACAGCTCCAACTCCAATTGTACTTGCATAGCAGAAAGAAGCCTGGCTGTGTAGGGACTATGTTGTACTGCTTCCATTTAGTTTTCAGAGAACCATGACTACTGGCATTCCAGGACTGGGCAGTTCATGGTCTCCACACTGAAGGCCTCCTGGAAGTGGAAGTCTCAGCATTAAGACCGGGAAAGTGGAACGTGTTGTGGTGCAGCGTGTTAAGTGGCCACTGTGCTACCCACATCTCCTAAGAGGATCTGATTCCAGTCCTGGTTGCCCTTTGGAGCCAGCCTCCTGATAAAGTGCTGAGAAGGCAATGACAGGGCAAGTACTTGCGTACTTGACAAGTGTTTGTGTAGGAGACACAAATGGAATTTCAGACTACTGGCTTCTCCTATCCTGCTTATTGTGGTAGTTTGGGGAGCAAACCAGCAGAGAAAACTTTCTCTCTTGCTTTCACTCTCTCTCTCCTTCTCTCCCTCTCTCCTTCTCTTCCTTCTTTCCTCCCTAATCCCTCCCTTTTCAAATAAATAAAAATAAGTAAACAAAAAAATCTGTGAAAATCACAGGCAAAGTCAAATGGCCGCTACCTTAGAAACAAAAGTGGAACATACAGACAGCCTTCCATGCCACTCACTTAGCTAATCATGGATTGAAAATACTTGGGGGGAAAACTGTATCTGTATAATGTGAGCAGACTTTTGTCAACATTATTTCCTAAATAACACAACATAATAGCTATGTACATAGTGTTAACACTGTATTGAGCATTATAAGAAACCTAGAGATGATTTAAAATATACTGGAGAAGGTGTCTAGATTATACGCAAATATTCCACCATTTAATAGCAGGGTCTTGAGGTTTTGGAATATGCAAGGGTTTCTGAATCCAACCCCTGCAGGTGTCAGTGGATGGGACAACAGAAATACTCTCTCAGTCTCTGCTAGTTCTCGTTGTCTTCCACCCGCCTTGATATCTCTTTAGTGACATCAAAGACGAGTTCTGTTATTAGATAGTATTAGCTCAGTGCCAGCTTTGCACTGTAGCACGCTAATCCTCAGCCTGCCACACTGGCATCCCATACAGATGCTGGTTCATGTCCCAACTGCTCTACTTTCTTTTTTTTTTTAAAGATTTATTTTTATTATTTTTGTATTGGAAAGACAAATATACAGAGAGGAGAGACAGAGAGGAAGATCTTCCGTCCCATGATTCACTCCCCAAGTGAGCGCAATGGCCGATGCTATGTTGATCCGAAGCCAGGAGCCTCTTCCAGGTCTCCCACATGGGTGCAAGGTGCCAAGGCTTTGGGCCGTCCTCGTCTGCTTTCCGGGCCACAAGCAGGGAGCTGGAAGGGAAGCGGGGCTGCCGGGATAGAACCGGCGCCCGTATGGGATCCCAGGCGTACCAGGAGAGGATCTTAACCACTTGCGCCACCGCGCCGGGCCCCCAACTGCTCTACTTTCAATTCAGCTCCCTACAAATGGCCTGAGAAAGCAGCTGAGGATGGCCCAAGGACTTGAGCTCCCGAGCCCATGTGGGAGACTCAAAAGAAGCTCCTGGCTCCTGGTTTCAGATTAGCTTAGCTCTGGCCATTACGCCCATTTAGGGAGTGAATCACTGAATGGAAGGTCTCCCCCCCGCCACCCCCCACACATTCTTTCAAGAAAAATAAAGAGCATATCAACTCAAGTGAAACAATCCAGTCAGAATGCTAGTTTGTCTATATTTTACAATACAGAATCTATGGACCTACTTACATGGGAGTAAGTTGTTGGTATTGGTTAGTGAGTAAATTGCTCCAAGAGGAGTTCTGGGTTCCTGCCTTGGCCTGTTCAGCCCTGGCCATTGTGGCCATTTGGGGAGTGAACCAATGGAGTGAAGAGCTTTTTCTTACTGTCTCTCCCTGTCACTTTTCCTTTCAAATAAGGAAATCTTTTTGGGCCCTGCAAGTTGCTAGACTCTGTGGTTTGTTATGGCATTAATGGTCTAGGTTTATAAAGTACAGGTCTGGGCCCTAGGCAAAATGATAAGGTACCTATTTGAAGTTGTCCCAAACCCATCACTTTCTTCTCTCTGACAGAACTGGAGTTCTTCCTTCTTCCTCATAGGCAAATCTGTTCCCAGGGAAATAACTAATACCAGCAGTTTACTCATTAGTGTGAATGAAGTGGTATCTCCCCCAGGCTGATTTAAATTGTAAGTTTTATCTTTAATTATATTCATTCATTCCTTCTACTAATAAATATTCACTGAGTGCCTCCAATGACTAAGTTGGGAATGCGGTAAGTGAAAGTGACACAGAACCTGCCCGAAGGAACTTAGAAAATTTGGCCTCCCTTAATTACTGACATCAGATAGCCAGTAAGAAAGGAGAATACAGGGTAATGATGGCTTTCCTGACTGCTGGGGAAATGCTAGCTCTTCAGCTGGCATTGTAAGAGGTCATTGTGCTAGGGTGAGACGGTCATGTAGTCCCTGGAGGAATTCATAGATTAAGACACTATTAAAGCTTAAAAATCAGTCAGTTCTGTCATATATTACATTGTATTGTATTTATTCCCTATTGAAAAATGATGCTAAGTGGAGGAGTGGGGATTGGAGAAGTGGGTCCACTGAGGTCTGCACCAGGAATAAAACTAAAAAGAGGACATAAAATAGAGCAATGTAAGATCCTGAGCTCAGTCCATACAGTCCTTGGCTTGGGGATCATATTCAAATGCCTCACAGGGAAGCATCTGATGTTTAAATACAGAGCCATCTCCATGACCAAGACCGGGAATGGTCAAGTCAATACAGTATACCTGACTGCAGAATTTAGCACAGCTTGTTCAATGTGTAATTATAAAAGATAATGTGGTAGCTTGGGAAAACATTAACACATTAATCTTTAAAATCAAGAAATGGAAAGTTATCTAGATTATGATGAAAAGTGTGTAAGATTTATGAAAGTATATGAGCAAGGACCAGAATGGAACATGAATGATTGAAAATTGCTGATGCCAGGTCAGTAAGATTTGAGGCCAATTATTTCACTTCTATTTACATTTTTATAGTATTTGTACAATAAGAATGATGAAAAAATCAATTGCACAGATAAGAATTGAGGAAAAATGCTAGTTGATAAAGAGCCCAATGATTTGATTGACTCCAAGCTCACAATAGGCCAAATGACAGTGTCATATGACTCCTCTCTTAAAAAATGGATTCAGTCTTCATCCACGGACACATAATCTAGATCCAGCAAAGCAAATGTCCCCAGGCATTGTGCACATCTGGGATATTCTTTTTAGTTCATGGTGACCCATTAGAAGGCAGAATTAAAAATAAAAATAAAAATTAAAATAAATAAATAAAAATAAAACTAAAAATAAACTAATGCTAGGCAAACATGGTTAACAAAAACAAAGAATTGTTTTGGGCCCGGTGGCGTGGCCTAGCAGCTAAAGTCCTCACCTTGAATGCGCCAGGATCCCATATGGGCGCCGGTTCTAATCCCAGCAGATCCACTTCCCTTCCAGCTCCCTGCTTGTGACCTGGGAAAGCAGTCGAGGACGGCCCAAAGCTTTGGGACCCTGCACCCGTGTGGGATACCTGGAAGATGTTCCTGGCTCATGGCTTTGGATCGGCATAGCATCAGCCGTTGCGCTCACTTGGGGAGTGAATCTTCGGACAGAAGATCTTCCTCTCTGTCTCTCCTCCTCTCTGTATATCTGACTTTCCAATAAATAAATAAATCTTAAAAAAAAAAAAAAAGAAAGAATTGTTTTAATAAGAACTGGCCAGCAACACAATGGCCTCTGTTGCCAAGGAGTGTGCTCAGCGTGGAGTGTTCCACCGCCGGAGGCTGCTCTGCATACCACTGAAAGACTCATTGGATCCTTAGGCTGTATGTTTCTATCAGACCTGGGAGTGAAGGAATTCGTTAGTCTCTACAATTCTTCAGGCACAGGCATGAGGTAGGTCAGGTCTTTCTGTACACACCCTCATTCAATTTAGACACATGCAATGTAATTAGACTGAAGCCAAATGAGAGGGAATAGATTTTGTCAATTCCCATTGGATTGTATAGGTGCACACTCAAGAGTTTAGTTGAAAATTCCAATGCTCAACATCCATTTGATTACTCTCAACCTAATTACTTTTGGCCGCACTATAATTACATTCTTGACCTTTAGGCTAATCACGAAGGGAGAAGATTTTTTTAAAAGACCTTTAGGAAGCTACATGTATAGACCAAGGACCATATTCGACCTACTATATACACACTCCTAAATTTTATAACTGTATGATGGAAGAATGATTGTTCCCATTTTATAGTCAAGCAAAAACGCTTTGCTATAACTAAGCAAACATATCCGAAGTCCCACAGCAAGTATCAGAGTGGGCTTCACACCATGGCTGGTTTATCCCAAAGCTCCATTTGCGACAATGCTGTTGCATCAGGTTGTCCAATCCAAATCAGTGTTAAGTGAAAATGCACCCAGGAGTAACTACCATCCTAGCCCGAAGGAAGAGCCTCCCAGCTCTCAGTTGTGTTTCGGGAAACTGAGCTCATTCTCTTTAGAGTTCCCAAAGCTGCTGTTACTTTAAATGGGAATGTTCAATGCACGGACATTCTCCCAGAATTCCAAGCTTTATTCCTGTGGTCTAAGAAACCCCTCCAACCTCCCCCCTCCCACCAAAAAACATCCATGTGGTGGGGCTAACATTGTGGCTTAGTAGATTCAGCTGCCCCATTGAGGTGGCAACATCATATATTGGAGTTCTAGTTCAAGACTTGGTAGTTCTGCTTCTGATCTAACTTCCTGAGAATGTGCGTGGGAAGGCTACAGAAGATGGCAGGACACCTGGATGAGTCCCTATCTCTCCCTTGGGGAGAGAGCCAGGAAGTTAATCAGCTCCAGGTTTGAGTCTCCACTGCTCCACTTCTGATCCAGTCCTTGCTAACATGCCTGGGAAAGCAACAGAAGATGGTCCATGTTCTTGGGCCTCTGTACTCACAGGGGAAACCCAGACAGAGTTCTTAGTTCCTGGTTTTTTTTTTTCCCCTGGGCAATCGCAGTCACTGCAGCCACATAAAGAACAAACCAGCAGATAAAAGCCACTTCTCTCTTTCTCTCTCTTCCTAGCTCTGAACTAAATAAATAAGTCTAAAAAACAAAGGAAGAGAAGAAAGTAGGATGGAAAGGAAGGAGGTAGGGTCAAGAGGAAAAGATGGATAACAGAGCAAATGTGGAGAACGCAGAGGAATACTTAGGCGACATTGAGCCCACAAAGAGAATCAACTGGACTCAGCCTGTTGAAAGGGAAATTTGTAAACTGATTAGACCCACATAAGTGCTATTTTCTGAACACACACAGCCTACACAGTCAGAAAGCCATCCCAAGAGTAGGAATGGCCATGAGCTTATAGTAGACAAGCCTCATCCTTAGTTCAAAGGCTGCACTGGTGACTGCCCAGCACTTCTGCCTGCTCCTTGCCAATAGACAGCATTCAAACGGTCAGCCTGCTGGTGGGTACCTGCTCCTACCCTTTCTTAATTTTAGGAAGACAGCCTCAAGCATGGCTCTGGAGGGCAGGCCTGCACTGGGATTAACTCGAGCACTCCCCAGCCGTTGGTAACTCAAGCATCTATCTGAACAGATTGCTATTACGTGCTCTATAAAATTAGGAACATTTGTCTTCTCAGGAAGTTCATCTCATTTGTCCAAACCAAGTTATAACCTGGCTTGAATCGATGCTGCAGAAGCTGTGTTGGTTTCTATATGACCAATGATGGTAATGTGAACTGAGATACGCTTGGGTTTCTGAGAAACACAGAAGCTTACTAGTTATGGGATCCTAATAGATTTATTCTTATATAAAACCTCTTTAGTGCACTGTATGGACTGAAAGTTCAGGCTCTATTCGTGAGACGTTGGTTGAATGACTTACCTCTCTGAATACCAGCTTGCTCAGCAATAGTATTTCATGCACTACCTGGGCTGAGTCCTTAAGCCAAAGTAAGTAGCATGCACTGTTCCCTCTTGGCTTCCTCTAGCCCCTCTATTACACAGCATTTACCCCATCTGGTGTGTGCTATGTTTGGAAATCCAATCACTCTTCTTTGTGAATGGATTAAGGTGCCAAAGATAGGACTGAATTCATCACCACAAGAGTGGCTTTGTCACCCAAGTCAGCTCTGTTAGTCACCTCTCCCTCTGATGCCCTGTGCCACACCCTGATGCCTCAAGAAACCTCTCACAAGACAGTGGTACCAGGTGCTCAGATTTCAACCTGCAGCACCATGTGCAAAGTAATCTTTATTCCTTACTCACTACCCAGTCTACAGCAATCAGTTATAGCAACAGAAGTCAGAAAACACACCTTCTCTAAGTATAAAATTTAACTAGTTTTTTTTTCTTTCCCGTTTATCTAGATTGTATTTAAAATGGGCTCATCCTCTCTGTGAATCCAAAAGCCATCACTGTACTCTTGTGCTTGGTCATTTTGGGGGCAGGAAAAACATACAGGAGTAGACAGGGCAATCACTGGATAAGCACCCTCAAGTAACAAAAATACATCCATGAATTTTTTCATATTGTGGGTCTCCTGCATGCCAGACCCTATGTAAGGCATTACTAATAAAGCAATGATGGCCCAGTATGATGGCTCAGTGGCTAAATCCTCATCTTGCAAGCACCTGAATACCATATAGGTGCGGTTTGCATCCCAGTCACTCCACTTCCCATCCAGCTCCCTGCTTGTGGCCTGGAAAAGCAGTTGAGGATGGCCCAAACCCCTGAAATCCAGCACCCATGTGGGAGACCCAGAAGAAGCACCTGGCTCCTGGATCCTGGCTTTGGGTCAGCTCATTTCCAGCCACTGCAGCAACTTGGAGAATGAACCAGTGAATGGAAGATCTTTCTGTCACTACTTCTCTTTAAAGAACTGCCTTTCCAATAAAAACAAATAAATCTTTAAAAATAGAACAATGGATTAAACAGAGAAAGTTTCTGCTTTGCGTAACTTGATTTCTAGTAAGGAATCTACACAATAAACAAGAAACACAAATTTAAAAAATGGTGGGTCAGAGGATAGAGGAGGATGAGGGAGGCATGCATAATGCCGTGCTAAGCAGGTGCCATGAATAGTGGCAGAAATCATCAAATGCCAACTCTATGTCTTAATTTTTTTTTTTTTTAATTTGGAACAAGGAATGAAAACTGTAAGCTAGCATTTAGGAGCCCAAAGCAAACTAGTTTATAGGTTTGAGCTAAATTCAAAAGATGAAATAAAGAAGTTGTGGGTGACACAGAGATAGAACACAGAGTTCAGAGTCAGAGGAAACTTGGCTCCATCATATGGTCCAGGATGGATGGCATATCGGAACAGAGGAGTTACTGCCTCAGTGGCGCAGGGGTCCTAGTGATGGTCTTGGAGCCCATGTTCCTTTCTGACCCCGCTTTTCAGAGAAAGCTCAGCTTCTGCTGCCTCTTCTCTAACGTGCCAAGAGGAAGACTGATATGGGAACATCTCCTAGGAGGCTGGTGCTCCCCAGATCCTTAGTAAAAGGCAAATTATAACCAGGTGAAGTCACATCATCTAGAATGGAAATCCTGTAGTAAAAATAGTCTAAACAGAACACATAATCTTTTTTTTTTTTTAAAGATTTATTTTTATTATTTTTTCATTGGAAAGGCGGATATACAGAGAGGAGAGACAGAGAGGAAGATCTTCCGTCCGATGATTCACTCCCCAAGTGAGCGCAACGGGCCGATACTATGCCGATCCGAAGCCAGGAGCCTCTTCCGGGTCTCCCACGCGGGTGCAGGTTCCCAAAGCTTTGGGCCGTCCTCGACTGCTTTCCCAGGCCACAAGCAGGGAGCTGGAAGGGAAGCGGGGCTGCTGGGATTAGAACCGGCGCCCATATGGGATCCCGGGTGTGCAAGGCGAGGACCTTTAACCACTTGCGCCACCGCGCTGGGCCCAGAACACATAATCTTTACCTAATCAGACAAGTCAGGGTACAGACAATATGGCATGGTTTCCTGTCTTTTCTTACCGTTTGCCACATTCTAACCTTTGGCTAGCGATATGTGAGTTTTGGGATACACTGTGGAAAAAGTACAACCGAGTTCTTGTGAGCTGCACAATGGCGGTCCAAAGTAAACCAGGACACAGATATATCCTGCATGTTCTTTCCCTTGGCTTGTGTTTGGCCAGATGATGTCAACACTTAGTTTGCCATAACTCTGGTTCTAGCTGGCAAGCTATGCCTGTGCAAATGATAGGGTCTTCTTGTCTAAATGGAGCTAAAAAATGAGGTACAAGAGAGTGAGACAAACTCAACTTTCAACAGTGACTCAACATATCAGCTTATCCTAAAACTTTGATTCATCATCTTTGAAAACCTCTTGGACAGCTAGGCGGAATTTGATGGAGTAGGTATTTTCAAAATGCATTTCAGATATGAAATGTAATGGAAATACTTTAGAACAATCAAATTGCACATCCCCTGGGGTTTTATAAAGTGTTGTGGAAAGCAACAGGTTTAACCATGGAAAACCTGTTTTTTCCCATCAAGAAAAGAAGGCTATGTTTGGCCTAGCAGTTAGAACATGGATTAAGACACGAACCCAACAAGATGCCCATATGAATGGGTCTGGCTTCCTGCTAACGCATTTGCTGGAAGACAACAGCCTCTCTCAAGCAGTTGGGCCCCTGGCACCCACACAGGAGATGTGATCCGAGTTCCTGACACCTAACTTTGGCCTGGCCCAACCTTAGCCATTGCAGATATTTGTGGAATGAAATAAGCGGATGTGAACTGACTCACTCACTATGTTAATTTTTCAATGTTGATTTTCTTTAACAAGAAATCTTCATTTTTGAAAATTTAGAAATGTTTCAAACCAAAAATAACAAAATCAATATCATCTGCAATCTCCGTGAACTGAAATGATCAAAAAATCATTTGTTAAGTGCTCTCCCATGATTTTAAAGTCTACATTGTCTTTTTTTGTTTCTTTTTGCAAACTTGCAGATCATATCCAGTTCAGGCATCATCCATGGATGGCAGGAACCCAGGACCTTGAACCATCACCTATTGCATCCAAAGGTGTGTGTTAGCACAAAGCTGGAATCAGAAGCAGAACTGGGACTGGAACCAATGGGATGTGAATGTTCCAGGTAAAGCTTTAACCACTGTACCAAACATTTGCCACCAACCTGATTTACTATCCCAGTTATGTTGTAGAACATATGAGGAAGTAAGCCGGGTGAAAGTTATTTCCATTTGTATTTTACAAGTTAGGAAAATATGTCAAAAAAAATGGACAGGGTTTGTCTGGAGCCATGAAGACAACACCACGGGCTCTCAATGGAAATGCAACTCCTATTACTGCATCCATCCCTTCTTCTCCTAATGAACCCTTTAATAAGAGAGTTTTTGTTTTGAATAATACATATTTTTACTTTTTTCCTCTCTAATTTCCATGATCCTTTAATCTGCATGAACACTTAAAAGAATGCATTTGCTTTTAAAATTTTTAAGAAATTGTTTTTTTTGTTTTTTTTTTAAAAAGATTTATTTTATTTGAAAGGCAGATATACAGAGAGGATAAACAGGGAGGAAGATCTTCCGTCCAATGATTCACTCCCCGGAGCCACAGGCAGGGAGCTGGATGGGAAGCGGGGCTGCTGGAACCAGAACCGGCGCCCATATGGGATCCCAGGCATGCAAGGCGAGGACCTTAACCACTGTGCCACCACGCCAGGCCCAAGAAATTGTTTTTAAGAACTGCAAACCTGAAGTCCTTGTCATGGTGGTCTGTATGTTTAGAGGGAAGAACGTAGAAGTGGGAAAAATGAACTTTGTCTTTAAAGTCCTAGGGCTGTTTTCCCTGATGATTCTCTGTCAGGTCTTGCAGGTGAACCCAGCTCCAACCCTAACAGAAAACCATAGTGGGAGGTCCTTGCTCCTGCCTGTGTCATTGTGGTCACTTGGAGGTGGCCTACAGTCATCTCCCCCTGAATGCTCTGACCACCATGGTGTCCCCGTTAACTGGGCCCTTGATGGGTGGGTGGGGGAAAGCCCTGGATTGAATAGCATTTGAATTTCCATGGTGTAACTTGACCCCCAAAGTGGGTGTGAATCTGCCTACATGATGACACTGAACCTGGACTTGGAAAGACGCCCTGAAAGCTGTCTCAGGTGAGAGCCAATGTCAAAAAAGGCTGTACCGGAGCTCTGTGGCAGCATGGGAGACCAAGTGCTTGTCATCCCACGTAGTGTAGCATCCCAGCTGCCCCTCAAGGGATGTTTTAGCAACTGGACATAGATCCAGACTTGGTTCTGAGAGATTTAGTATATCCTAAAAGTAATCCCTTATACAAGGTGTGGCCAATGAACTCACAATGTAAGGACCCACAGCCTTGGCTTCCATGAAGAGTAACGTTATAAACGCAAAATCCCAGCTTCTCCCCAGGCCTGCTGAATACAAATATGCATTTTAATAAGATTTCCAGTTGAAGAAGCTCTGTTGTACTAATTTCCTCTCGTCTCAAAGCTATAACACAAACTAAGATCCAAGAACAATACTAGTTATGCTGGAATTCCCCAAGGTCAAATATTAAATGGAATCTAAAATGAACCAGAAATTGCAGATGAGCTTCCCAAATTAAAACAAGTATAAACAAATTTATTAGGATAGGTTCAGGCACGGGGACTCTGTTTTCTGCCAAGGACCATTTGGGTATTTATACCAGGATTCACAGGGCATACAGAATTGTCACCTTACAATGCTGGCACTGTGGTACAGCTGGTTACGCTGCCTCCCACAGTGTCAGCATCCCACAGGGGTACTGGTTGGAATCCCAGATGCTTCAGTTTGACCCAGATCCCTACTAATGGTCTGGGAAAATAGTGGAAGGTGGCTCAACTGTTTGGATGCCTGCAGCTATGTGGGAAACCAGGATGAAACTCTTGGCTCCTGGCTTTAGCCTGGCCCAGTCCCAACCATTGCAACCATTTGAGGAATGAGCCAGAGGAAGGAAAAGATCTCTATCTTTTTCTGTTTCTCTTTTCTCCTCTCTCTCTCTTTCAACTCTGCCATTCAAATGCTACGTGTGTGTGTGTGTGTGTGTGTCTGTATGTGTATTTTTAACTTGTCAACTTAAAAGTTAGCCTGCTATACATCCATTGGATTTCAGGTCCTGCCTGTGGTTGCCTTGGCAGAGCCAGATCAAATAATCTTGAAGCCTCATACAGAATGTGCAACAGATGTACCCCAACCCATAGCCAAAACTGCAAGAAAGCAGTTTTAGAGTTGGGAAACCTTTCCCCAAAACCACAGACTGAGAGTAATACATAATCATTAAAAAGTAATGATTTTGTCCACCCAGTTTTTCAATAATAAATAGTATCTATTGTGATACTTTTCAACAATAAATAGAAATGTTATATTATTTTAATTAGGAAAAAAATGAAGATCTTTCCCTATTGTTCTATACCAATTAGCTTGTGAGAGCTGAGATTTCCTAGTATTTCTGTGTCATTCCGTAGTGTTCCAGGGCCCCACTAAAGAATAGTTGGCATGCTTCCTAGTTCTCGCCCACTGGAGCAAGGCTGCCATGGACAGTCACACACATGATCCATCCTGGACCACCATGAGAGCCACGCTGGGTCCGTGTCTGTGAGCAGAGTCCCTGAAGTATGAGGTATGAGATGCACACACACTTTTGTTGAATCTTTTAGTGGCCTCTTCACTCTAGCTGCCTGACTGACGTCCCCACCACCAACGCTGAGGGGGCTCCACTTTGTTCACTCCTTTTTCACTCCTTGGCTTTTGGATTCGTGCCAACTTGATGAGTCGAGAATGCCATGCCATCACATACTCCCTCTTGTTTACATTTTTCTGACATGAAAGTAATCCTCTCAGGGCCAGCACAGTGGCATACCAGGCTAATGCTCCACTCTGTGGTGCCAGCCTCTCATATGGGCATGAGTTCAAGTCCTGGCTGCTCCACTATTGACCCAACTCTCTGCACATGACCTGGGAGAGCAGCAGAGGATTAGTCAAGTCCACAGGACCCTGTGCCAACATGGGAGTTTTGGGAGAACATTCTGGCTCTCAGCTTGAGATCAGTTCAGCTCTGGCTCTTGGGGCCATTTGGAGAGTGACCCAGTGGATGAAAGACCTCTATATCTTTCCTTCTCCCAGTAAAATCTGCCCTACAGATAAAAATAAATAAATCATAAAAATATGTCTATCATAATAAAAAAAGTAACCACCTCTGCACATATTCATTGCCAATGATATGTTCCCTTCTGGCTAACTATTCACAGTCTTGGATGTTTTTCTATGGGATTCTATCCCGGCTCATGTACATTTTCAGTTTAGTCACATTCACTCGACAAACGTTCAAAATCATCTATTGTGTGTCAAGCCTTATTGTGGGTGTTAAAATAGCAAGGTAAACAAAACACTGGAAAAAAAGAAAGCCCTGACATCACGAAGCTTAGATATTATTGGCGGAAAGGACAGGAATAACTAGTCACGTGCTGTAAACCTGGCTTTGGAAGGGTGTTGTCAAGAAAAACAATGACTTAAGATCACGGAGAGGGTGTGGGGCGTGGTCCTGTGAGAGCAAGGTCAGCGGAGTTCTCTGTGAGGTGGTTTTACATGAGCAAAGACCCGAGTCAAAGTGATTTTTCATGCTGTGTGTTAATATCTTGTCCTTAAAGGATATGAATATATTTTCCTAGGATTAACTAGCTGTGATTCCCTTTGCTATTCAGGAATCGTTACTGTCAACATGGTGAAGCCCATTGATTATTTTATGGTTTGTGCATTTTTGGGTCTTGTTTAAGAAATTCTTATTCAAGTTGAAAGGATATCATCCCTCATTTGCTATATAACTTTATAATTCTGTTTTTTGCATTTAGCTTTTTACTCCACTTCACAAGCTTTTCACTCTTTTAATAGACAGGGTTTTCTTTCCTGACTCATTGGTTAACTCTGCTTCCAACAACCACTACGCATTAGTCATTTCATTCTGAGTTTGTAATATAGATATATATATATATACTTGTATATGTACATGTGTATACATGTAAATACATATGAGTTCTCTACTCTGATTAATAGATGGCTATACATTTCTGAAAACTAACTCACCCTAGTGTTGCCTGTAGGACTTGACACATCACTCAATAAATGCTTTAAATTTCCATATAAAATGTTCTTCAGATATTGCCATTCACTTGGACTGTGAACATTATAACCAGTTATCCACTACTGTCTTCCACTTGCAGAGCTGAATTTTTCTGAATTAGGAAATGGATTTTCTTCATTTGCAAGCATAAAACTACATTTTGAAAAAAAAAAAACGCCTTATTTTGACATGTAAGTAGAAGATTTTACGTGAGTGAGAGACTAGAATAGAAACTTAATGGACCAGTGAGTCTATTATTTAGACCAGAGTCTATTATTTAAGAGTTATTGATTGCCTTGGATTTTGGGGGAAAAGTGGATCCTGACATATTTGATAATGTTTAAAAGTGACTTAAAGCTGGCAAATATTCCATTATTCCCAGCATTTTCTGAATCAACTCTAGTAAGGTAGAATATAAAGTAAAATTCAAACTTTGTTTTATAATTAAACTAAATGCTTTGTGAGCGTTGCGATCCTGCTTCTGTTAATGATGAGCTGGATAATATGAAATAGCTTTCTTAACAAGGAACGTTGAAAGCACAGGGGACTTAATAAGACAATGCTGAGTCATGGGGCACAAAGAAGAAAGGGCTACCCAAGCAGCACATTGGCATTTAAACCTGTTTCTGCCAGGAAAATAAAAACCATTATGCCTACTTTTCAAGAGGCCCTGAAAAGGTCAGGCAAAATAATTTAATTGAAAAATTGTCAGGCAGATTATGATCAAGCTATCAAAAGCAAGTAGTCAAGCAAATTAGTAACGGGAAAAACAGGACAGGGCATCTGTAGACAAACACTAAATCAAGCAAAAACAGTTGAGGTGTGTAATGCGTAAGTTGTGATAGACCGTGTTTCTGAAGATGGTCATAGTTTCTATGTTCAGCTGTGCTTTTTGGAAGTGTGAACTTGCTCCTGCTCTGACAACAGGCAGACTCCTTCTCCATTCCCTTGCATCTGGGTGGGCTCTGGGTGGAAGAGCAGCATTTGACAGCAGTGAACTCCCTGGACAAGTCCTTGTCCACACGAAAATGGTTGTTACAGCTGGTTAATTTGTTACACAATAATAGATCATCAAAATAGGTACCAAGCTGGAAAGCAGGGTTAGAATAAAATAGTACAAATTTACTTTAATCAATCCAAATAGCAAGAAAGGTGGCAATTAAAAATACATAGTGAGGGTCTGGTATGACAGAGAAGTGGCTAAATCCTCAGCTTGCAAGTACAGGGATCCCATATGACACCAGTTCATGTCATGGCTGCTCTGCTTCCCATCCAGTTCCCCAACTGTGGCCTGTGAACGCAATGGAGGACAGCCCAAAGCCTTGGGACCCTGTGGGAGGCCCAGAAGAAGCTCCTGGCTCCTGGTTTTGGATCACCTCAGCAACGGCTGTTGTGGCCACTTGGAGAGTGAACCAGCAGATAGAAGATCTTTTTCTCTGTCTCTCCTTCTCTCCATAAATCTAAATTACCATAAATCAAAATCTACCATAAATTTATTTACTTATCTAAAAATAAATAAATCTTTGAAAAAAAAATACAAAGTAATATGGTAGATTTAAATCTAGGTTACCAGCATATACGTTAAAGAAACTAAAATTGTCAAAAGACAGAGGATTCACTAAACAAACAAACAAACAAAACAAACAAAAAAACATGATTCTTAATCATCTATTGAAAATACAATATAATGTAAAAAATGTGGAGCTATAAAAAAGGTAAAATATTGGAAAGCCACATAACATCCAAGTAAAATAACAACAGAAGACTAAACCAATGAACAACCCATTGCTAAAATGACAGGACCAAATTACCACCATTGATATTAACCCTTAATGTAAAAGGCTTAGGCCCATCAATCAAACATCATGGATTAGTAGATTGGATTAAAAACTACAAAACCCATCCCTTTGTTGCCTACAGGAGATACATCTCACCAACAAAGATCAGCAGATACCATATATCACAGATCTTGATATTTTTTTTAGATCCATTTTTTCAAAACACTTTCTCAAATTCTTCAGTGACTCATAGATCATACAATAGCATCATTTTCTTCAAGAAGATTCTTGATTTTTTTCATTTTTTCAGTGACACATTAGTCATTAGCATGTTATTTAATTTCATGGCTTTGTAAATTTCTATTTTTCTTCCTGCTGTTGATTTTGTATTGTGGCTTTTCATTTTAGGAGATGTATAGTAACTGTGTAATGGAGACTATCATATTCAGATGTGAGGATACAAGCAGTATGCATCTTTAGTTCCAGATCAAAAATGGACTCCCAATGAAACTGTTAACTATATATTGACAAAAGGATGCTGGCCTCTTTGCCATTGTCCAGGTCTATAATGATGGACATATGACTGTGTATGAAGAACTATACTATAATAATTATGTAGGGGAAATCAGTTTGGAAATAGGGACTTGGGGAAGGGGAAAGGGAAATCCCAGGGCCTATGAAACTGTATCATAAAATGATAATAATTTAAATTTAAAAAGCTTAAAAAAAGAAAAAAATAGCTCCTAAGAAACCCCATTACAGCAGAATTTCCACACTTCTGTAAGTGTGACTTCCAGAGCTTCTAGTAAATAATTTAGAAACAGAGGAAGGGTAGAGGAAGTATTCTTAAAGCTGCTAGAATCCTCTCTTTTTTACCAGGTCTAACCTCAGGAGAAACAATCTTGCTGGAGTTTAGGCAACTGGGTTTGTCAAAGCTTAAGCAAGCTGGGGGAATGAAAACTCCAACTGCAGCCAACTCTTGCCACCTGCAACCATGTCAGAGGTGGTACTGAGAAGCACAGTGAAGCTCACAGCTTAGGGGTTTAAGCTCACCAAATGTGTATGCACATAGTAATATCCTCTTAAAACACACAAAGCCAAAAAGCCATAGGTGAATCCATAGTCAAAGTGGGATATTTAAAAAAAATATATTCCCAGATTAAGTAAATTGGCTCACTTTGTCATTTACTACCTTTTTTGGTGTCCTCACTCACCGATGCTTTTCTGGGGTGGAACACAAAATCTAAAAAAAACTGCTCAAACTGATCATTCGAGACAAAGAAATTAAATTGAAGCCCAAATTGAATTTGAAATCCTAAAATTTCTCACCCATCCTTCATCTAAGCTCTACTAATGGACAGATTTTGTGGGGGGAGGTTTTGAAGAGAACTAACTTCTAGAGTCTCAGGGAGATATTTCCACAGGAATCTATTTATGGATTTGGGGCTATGTCTGCAAAAGAGAAAGAAGGAAGGGAGGAAGAGAGGAAAGAAAGAAAATTTCTCAGCCAGATCTAGCAGTGATAAGGCACTATGATACTGGGAGGTAGCCAGTCAACTGACAAAATGAATTATCATTTAAGACAAAATTAGCTATAGCTTAGAACAGATTGGCTGAACTTACTCCTCTATGGCCACATTGACTTACCAATAACAACAATCAGTTTACACAAATATTCAAATATCCAGACTGCACCATTTTCCATATCCCTCCATTGAAATAATGCAACTGAACCGCTACATAGTAGCTACCAATGTCAATAATCTTATAGTTAGGACCAGCACCTTGGTCCAACTGGCTAATCTTCAACCTCCAAGCACCAGGAAACCATATGGGTGCCAGTTCCTATTCAGCTCCCTCCTTGAGGGCTGGGAAGGCAATAGAGGACCACCCAAAGCCTTGTGCCCCTGAACCCACATGGGAGACCCAGAAGAAGCTCCTGGCTCCTGGCCTCAGATCGCCTCTTGGGGAGTAAAGCAGTGCTTGGGGATTGAACCAGAGCATAAAAGACCTTTCTGTTTCTCCTTCTTTCTGTAAATTTGCCTTTGCCATAAAAATAATATTTTTATTTATTCATATTTCAGTGATATATTTATATTCCATTAAAACAAATATTTTAAAAAATAGTAATCCTATAGTTGATACGTGGCACATTTGTAATGATATCAACTTTTATATCCACATACAGCACTGTCGATGACCACCTATGGAGCAGTTTATACCGATCTTGATGCTTTAGCTTTGTTCGTATCATGTGTTCCTTAGGAAATGAGGTTTATTTTATTATTGAATGGAGTGCCTCTGGAGACCTTCTCTCATCTTATGCACATCATCCACATTCAGAGGACCTCGCTCTTGCAATCATCTTTGATTGATAAGTTTTCCACCTTTACAGGTGTATATCACACCGCACAGTCTGGGTTATGCTGTGTACTGTTTTCCGTGAGATTAACATAGACTCTTGGGAGCAAGACAGATGCTGCCAGTCTAGCTCCCACAGGTTTCCAAACAAAGTCTGGACAAATCTGTGATCTACTCCTGCCAAGTCTTTGCACCATGACTGCTACCATCACGTGTTCCCGGTTCTCAGCCAGCGAAAACTTGATGTCTGTCCGCAAGACCAAAACTGAGGAGCAGGTTTTGTGCTTACCTGCCAGACACATGGCAAGGGACATTCACTGAAGCACAAGGGAAATCGTCCTACAAAATACCTGCCCGGGGTCCTGTAACAGGTGCTGAATCTAGTTTCCAAGAGTCTCATACCTGGGCTGTCTAGAGTGTCACTAGGAAACTCATTTAACTCCCGCAGCGCCCACCACAGTTGCTAACCACAGCCTTTGGGTGGCTATCCCTGCTTGGTTCACTGGAGATGATCTGTCATGGAGAGCCAGACCCTCACCATTGACAACAGCATCAGTTCCGCTCTGTAAGTGGGATGCCTCTGTCCTGATGACAGTTCACACGCTTTGCTAGGCTGTGTCTTTTTTTCTTTGAGGCATTGACAAAATAGATTGTGAACTTCCATTGGTTCTGCTGCATTTTGTTTGGAGAGATCTCTGCGTGGCTAATTCCCTCTTGCTTGGTGAGTGATGTCTGGAGTCGCTACTGTTTCTTTTTCAAGTGATCTTTAAGCTGATTTAACGAGGTCTAGGTGTGGTGCTTCAGGACTGGTGGGTGGCAGGGGTCAGGTGGCAGATACAGGTGTGTACACACGACTCCACTGTGGTTTTGAATGTGTATCACATCCCCAGGGAGTTGGTGGAGCACCTTGGCTTAGCACAGTTCTCTATGAACAGGCACAGCAAACATTCATGTAATGCGATTTAGCCCTGCTGCCTCTGTTGTAGCTCCCTGAGCTTCAAAGAGGCTTGTTGCCAAAGCATGTTACCACTAAGATTTTGGTAGCTCCTCATAGAAAAACAATGCCATCACTTGATACTTAAAGAGCTAAGCCCTACATGGGCATTCGTGTGATTTGCTGTGCAGCCGTACCTGTTGGAGCACAGGAACAGACATGGAAACACAGGTATTACATCATGATCAATAGGACCCTTGTCTAGGATGCCAAGCCCTCCCTGTTTCCCTCTCAGCACAAATGGACGGCACACTGTCCCTTTTGCTTGAAAGAGCCTAAAGTCATCTGAACTGAAGAAGGCAAGGTGGAACAAAGGTCTGCCTGGAGCATGGTTCTCTGTCTAGTTTACAAATGATCCTTTCCTGACAGGGAGCAGAGGTGAATTCCTCATCCCCCTGTGTGAATAGACAAATAAAGAAGAGGAAGAGGCTATACGTAGCCTCACATTTCCAGGGTCTTGATGGATAACTAGCCAAATGACTCCCCATTAAGGTTAACGGACTTCCCTCGGTTAAACTCCCTCCCATTAGGTAATATTGGCAGTAGATTCTTGGGGTCAGTGAATCAGCAAATGCTAACGTCTCCGTTTGTGAAAAGATGCCACTCCATAGCCTACCTTTGGCTTATGGGTTAGTGACAGCTTCAAAATTAGTCAGCAACAGAGCCTGATTCTGGACTACAATGTCAAAATCAAGCACTAAGGAGAACTGATCCACATGCCGAGCTGAAAGGCTGAAAGGAAGCAGCACTTCTAGGAACAGCAGGTGGAGAAATGAAGCCAGCTATAGGGGGTAAAGCAACTCAGGAAGGGGCTGTGAAGAATCACCTGTCTACTAAAATCACAGCAAAACAGCATGCTGGCAAATTTAAGGTAGATTTTTATGCAGATGGGGTTTACATGTCTTTTTTTTTTTTTTTTTTGGCGCCTGCTGTCAGTAAGCATTAGCCCATAAGCATCAGCAAACATTGATTAAGCATATTGCCTTGATGAAACTTCAGGTGAGAAAAGAAAGTAGTTCAGCAGGTCCAAAGCACAGAAGACAAATCACTCTTGGTACAGCAATTAGAATGGGGGAAATTGCTGCACTTTCTTTGAAAAAGCTCTCTAGGCTTGGTTAGGAGACAATCTAATAATAGCTGCTGTGACTTTCAAGAAAACGCTCACATTCTCATTACTGTTGTGTAATTTTTTTTAAAAAAATGTACTACAGGTCCATAAAGCACCCCCTGATCAAAACTATAAAGGTCAGTCTGTTTCTAAGATAGACTTAAGACTAGATGTTTCAACTCATTCGCTTCAAGAAATATGTGCTGTATTAAATGAGCTGAGAGAGACTGGGGCGGGGGAGCCAGTATTCCTGCACTTCCTAGAGCAATGTCCATCCTGAGCTGGGTTTTCTAGCAATTTCCCTCTGGCAGGTCGATAGCATGAATGTTTCACAAGCAACTTGAAAATGCATTAGTCATTTTGGGATTCATTTCTTCCCTGTTCGTGCAGCTGCTTTTGATCATGCAGCTGTACTTGGACTGTGAGAATAAAATAATAACATACCCAGTTGGGACCACCTATGTGCAGCGTGAAGCAACGCTGGCAATGAGCTCCAGTACATTCTAGTTCCCATTTAAATGCATCAAGCTGAACATGACTGGGAGTAAAGATAAGGACGTGTACAACTGTGTGTCTGCATACTGAGCCAAAAAGGCACATGGTGATACCTCAGTTTTGTATTATTCCTTTCTTCAAAGTGTTGAGAAAATAAAATTTGTGGGTTTTTTTTTTTTGGTGTGTGTGTGTGTGTATATATTGTGTTGGGCTCTGCATGGAGAGTTGCAAGTGGCCTTGATGGGAGAAACCTATCTAGGGCAGGGCCTATGGCTGCTGAAGTTAAGACGTCTAACACTGCACCTGTCATGATGAACTATGTAATACCAGAGAAGTACTTTAAGATTCAGCTTGCCACCTTCTTTTTATCGTTGTTAGAGAGCATATAATGAAACAGGCCATATCAACTGCTCAACACAGAATACAGTACACAGCAAGACTCAATGAATGAGCTGGTATGATACCTCCGTTGATATGACAACAAGTCCATGAAGTATGTAGCATTAGCTCTATTTCACAGATGTGAGAACAGAGATGAGGGGAGATGAACTTCCTTCCCCACAATTTCAACATCCATCATGGTCATGGACACCATGGACATAACTCCATTTGGCAACTTCTTACAACGCTTCCTATTTATTGCACATCACTTCTCCAAATGAAAATGTCAGCTCTCTTTTACCTGGTAAAAGTCTTTACTGCTTTCCCAGGGAGCTTGGGATCAATCTATTTGACGATCCTAAACAACTACTTCCTGGGCCAACGTAACTGTGCTCTGCCGGGTGTAAAATGCAAAGGGAGCTGCCCAACTTAACGTGCAGTCTGCAGTTTGTGGTTTTGTTGTATGTGTGTGTGTTTCTGGGCTTCAAATATTGATAAGGATGGTCAAATGAGCTCATCATCTAGAAAAATCAAAGTCTTGTGCCAGTTGTGAACTAGAGGGGTTTTGCATCGAACAGCGAAAATCACCCTACAGAAAGCATACTCAATGTCTGGAAGTGAAGTTGAGTTACATAAATAATTAAACAAGACCACACACATAATCAATGACCTTTGCTTCCGTTATCTCTTGCCCTGTAAGAAGCAGTGAAAGCAGTTTTCAATAAAGCAAAAACAACACTTTCTTACCCTCATGGTCAGTATGTTGTAAATTCTTTTTTTGCTCCACCTGATTGAAACTGTGGCTGTGGACTTGTCAGGGTTCTTTTGGCCAGGAACATCCACAATGGCTCTCTTATATGTCTGAGGCTGCAATGGGGAGAGCTCGGAGACTGCACAGATCTGGAACAGGGGAACATTTGGGCCCTCTCTCTCCTGCCTGTGGAGCCTCAAGGCCTCTCTGTTTCCATATGACCTGCCCCAAGGTTTCACCAGCACAAAAATCACATTGCTAACATGGCGTCTTAGGAATTCCTAAGGCACAGAGGTGAGGCTTTCACATTTCCTCAAGGATTAGCCTCAGGACTGACATAGGATTCTGCCAAAGTGTGTTGGTTAAGGATTGCCATGGGTGCAGCTCATTGTCCATGTCAGAGGGAACACGACAGGACATATCCAAAGAGGTGTGGCCCACTAGACATCAGGCCATTGATCACATCCCCAACCCAACAACCAAAAACAAGCACCATCCCGCCTCCAAAGTCCAGAGAAGTCAGGATGGTCTGCTAAGATAGCTGATGTGCTCAGATTCTCATTGGTTGCCTTTCAACTGACTTTGTTTTCTAGGATTCCATTTTTCACAGGAGCACTGCAGCTCCATGGCATTGCTGATCTTGGAGTGAGAAAAGACAGAGGGTAGTAAGCTGAGATTACTAGATTTTTTGGATTTGTAGAGAAATGACTATACTTTTGGAATTTTCGAGAAATACGGTGGGTAGAATTTCTGTCCACTGTTTCACTCCCCAAAATAGCTGCAGGCGTGGGAGGCTGCAGGCAGTAGCCAGGGAATCGGTGTAAGTCTCCCACGGGAGTGGCAGGGAGGCAGCAGCATGAGCCACAATCAGTGCCTCCCCCAGCGTGTGCGTCAGGAGGGAGCTAGAACGAGGATTCCAAGGGAAGAGGCAACCCCGGCTGCTCTGATGCACGACACAGCTGTCCTAAATGGCATGTTCACCACTAAGGACAAACACCTACCCTGCTCATCTGAGGCTATAATGATACAGCCTCACCCAGATCACAGAAATGGTTCTCGCACTGCTCCACTTCTAGATAACTGAAGAAATGGCATTAAGAGGGTCAAAAAAAAAAGTAGACTAAGACCAGAAGCAATCAAATAATCTCTTAATAAGAGAATGACAATTCTGTCGTTGAGCCTATAGTACAGGAATACAAGTTGGGGAGCTCCTGACATGAAGTGTTAGCAGCAGATTTTTAGAAAAGGGGAGAGTCTATATTTTAGAAATAGCTACAGGATAGAGCCATAGGATTTAACGGCCAGTAGCCTTAGGAGGGGAGAAGATTAACTTTGAGCTTAGGGGCTGAAGTGACTAGGTGAATGATGACTCAATCAGATTCCAAGAAAAAGAGAAAAGGAGTAAGTTTGGGGTGAATGATGGTGGTTGACCTGAGGACAGAGTTTGAGGAGTCTGCAGGAGAGCTAATGGATTTGAACAGCGGGCAACTGGATCAATGTCTCTAAGGTGGCAATTTGCTGTCCCTTTCCTTTCTCTCCCTTCCTTTCCTTTCCTTTCCTTCATGGATTCCTATGTGCAATGATTCCTGCGTGGTACGGGTAGGAAATTTCACATGGAATATGTCCTGATGAAAGCACACTCTCAAATGTCAAATCCTAAAGGGCCAGATACTTGCTTCGGCAGTTAAGATACATACACATCATATAAGTTTGGCTAAATAGGTAGACCCATCCTAGATTCTGAATTCAGAACAAGTGAGCCAAAGAAGCAAATTCAGGGAAGAAGCGATTCTGGAAGTTTCAGCAACAGCCATTTCCCAAGGAAAGTTTCGCTGAAGAAGTGAGAAAAAACAACAAAGACTTTGTGTGACAAGAGCAGATTGCAGATCGGGGCACTGCTGCCGTCACGCATGCGGCACCCCCAGCAACTGGCGGTGAGAGGAAATCACCCTGTGGCCTACTGCTTGTGGTTTCAGCTGGGAAAGAATCCCGCAGTCAACCACGTACTTTTCTTTTCAGCCCAGACAACCAGCAGGGGTCTGCGCAGCCGCCACACTTGGGGCAGGGAAGCCACCTTGCTTCCCTTCCCTGTCCCAGTCCTACAGAGTATGAAGCTAAGCAGTGCTCATCTGCTCCACCCCTACCAGGATCAGAATCGGCGTCAGGAGGAGACACCATCTCCTTTGAAGAGAAGTAAGAGAAGGCTGCCCCAGTCCATCACCTGAAGGACAGCCTTGCGCAACAGGCAGATTTTGAATCCAGCCGGAAGCTAGTGGGGACAGGGTGCGCACCTAAACCCGTGACATGAGAGCACATTGCCTGTTCCCCAGCCCTCTCTCACTCACCAAAAAGAGGATTTTTATCTCAGAACTAAATGCATGGTCCTCACTGAATTTAAATCTGATCCAGAGCATCAGCAGCAGTGTGGAGGACACCCAGTTAAGCCTGTGAGGTGCTCCCCTCCCCAGTATGCCTCTGGTGCCCCTAGTCAAACAGCTAACCAGAACATCAACAGACAGCTGGCCCGGAAACACCTGTTCCCTCCTCGCGGCCAGAGCAACCTCCTGGAGCTGAGTGGATTCTCTGCTCCCTGCGCAGTGTGTGTGGGGTTCTGTGACTGCAGGCCAGGGTGTGCGGTAACGCGCGCTCTTGGCTATCACTGTGTCTGTCTTCAGAGGCTCAGGGCCGGGCATGAGTCATCACAGGGCATTCTGTCCTTGCACTGAGGACCATAGGGAGCCTTCGATGCTCGCAAATGCATGGGTGAGGATTGTAGCCACTGTGGGCATTCCCTGGGCATCAGTCGTCTTGGCAGAGAAGAGCTGAGGCTGTGAGCAGCCAATGTGACAGTAGAGAAGCTGTGACAAGTGTCACTCTGGACTTTTGCACCCCGTGTGAGCAGTGACCAGAGCTCACTGCTGGGATCAAGGACACGGCTCTGAGTACCCACTGCAGGAGCAGACACTGCACCCAGCCACAGGGCATATTTCAAAGACAAACGTCATCAGAGGAGAAACGAATTAAAAGGCCTATTCAGTGAGATGATAACAGAACACTTTGCTAATGTGAGGAGACACCCGAGCACCAGAAGCACGTGAAAACAGGTCTTCACCACAACACGCTGCATTTATGGCACCCAGTGCCTACATCAAGAAACTGAAAAGACATCAAATAAACAGTCTAACAATTCATCTCAAGAAACTAATAAACAACAACTCAGACCCCAAATTAGTAAGAATAAATAATGAAAATTAGAGAAGAAATAAGCAAAACTGAGACCAAAAAAATGCAAAATATCAGTAAAATGAAGAGTTGATTTTTAAACAATAAACAAAATTTATACACCAATGACCAAAGTAACCAAAAGGAGATAGGACCAAAATTAGTAAAATAAGAAATGAAAAAGGGACATTGACACCACAGAAATAAAAAAAGAATCAGCAGGAATGACTACAAACCACTACATGGCAACAAATTGGAGAATCTAGAAGTAGTGGATAGATACAGATTTCTGGACACACAGAAATTGCCAAAATTGAGTCATGAAAACACAGAAAACCTAAATGGACCAATGACCAAGATAAAGAGTGAATCAGTCATAAAAACCTTCCCAACAAAGAAAAATCCAGAACTGGATGGCTTCAATGCTGAATTCTATCAAACTTTCAAAAAAGAACGAATTCTAATTCTTCTTGAACTATTGAAAACACTTGAAAGGGAGCAAATCCTCTACAACTCTTTCTATGAGTCCATAATAACCGCAACTGCCAAACCACAAAAAGATACAACAAAGGGAACTGAAATATAGGGACCAATACCCTTGATGAATATAAATGCAAAAATTCTTAACCAAATATTAGCTAATAAAATCCAACAACACATCAGAATATGTTTCACCTGGGCTAAAGATTTATTCCTAGTATGCGGGAATGGTTCAACATTTGCAAATCAATAAATGTGATACACCTCATTAACAAGCTGAAGACTAAAAGCCATATGATTATCTCATTAGATGCAGATAAAGCATTCGATAAAATATCCTGCTGTGTTTAAAAACCTTAAACAAGCTAGATGTAAAAAGAACGTTTCTGAACACAATCAATGCAATACAAGACAAATCCACAGCCAGCATCGTGTGGAAAAGGGAAAGTCAGTAGCATTTCCGCTAAGCTATGGAGTCAAACAAGGACGTCTGCTTTCACCATTGTTGCTCAAGAAGTTTTGCAAGTGGTAGCCAGAGCCATTAGTCAGGGGGAAAAAAAATCAAAGCTTTCGTGAATTGAGCTGCAATAAACATGGGGGTCCACATCACTCCTTCACACGCTGATTTCATTTTGTTTGAGTAGGGTCCCTAGTGGGATGGCTGAGTCCCATGGTAGACCTATTTTTAGATTTCTGAGGATCACCCTATGGCCTTGCCTAGCGGTTGTCCTAGTTCACATTCCTACATTTACCCCCGATATTCTTGCCATATTCCTTGTGGTTTGACTTTTGTATGATAACCATTCTAACTGGGGTAAGGTAAAATATCATTGTGGTTTTTATTTACATTTGTCTGATGGCTACTGATGTCCGTTAATGAATGACTGAACAGAGAAAATGTGGATTATATAATTAAGAAATACTACTCTGGGCCCAGCGGCGTGGCCTAGTGGCTAAAGTTCTCGCCTTGAACATGCCGGGATCTCATATGGGTCTGGTTCTAATCCTGGCAGCTCCACTTCCCAACCAGCTCCCTGCCTGTGGCCTGGGAATGCAGTCGAGGATGGCCCAATGCCTTGGGATCCTGCATCCATTTGGGACACGTGGAGGAAGTTCCTGGCTCCTGGCTTCGGGTGCAGAACCGGCCGTTGCGGCTGCTTTAGGAGTGAATCATCGGATGAAAGATCTTCCCCTCTGTCTCTCCTCCTCTTTGTATGTCTGACTTTGTAATAAAAATTAATAAATCTTTTTTTTAAAAAAAGAAAGAAATACTACTCTGCTATTAAAAAAAAATGAAATACTGGCAACTGTAACAAAATGAATGCAACTGAAAACTGTTATACACCGTGAAATAAGTCACTCCTAAAAATATAAATAGCAAATATTCCCCTAATTTGTGATAACTAATACACCAAGTACAAAAAAATTCTAACTCATGGGGGTAAAATTGACATTTTGAGATTTGATTATGGTTTACATACTTTGCCAGTGGTTTCCCCCCCCCCCCATTTTCTACTTGTTGAAATTTTTACATAGTGCAAGGTTAAGCTTGTGATTATAAAATAAATTTAAAGCATATCATTGTAAAATTTGAAAGAAAAAAATGATAAAGGAAAGGCGGCAAGTGGGCTGGAGGGAGTGTAGAGTGCAAAGTACCATTATAATCTTCAATCTGAATACATGAAATACGTGACATTTGCTCACCTTACATAACTAATTTTTAAAAAAAAGAGATGTTAAAATGCTCAGGGCTGAATGAGATTGTCCAGGGCAAAAAGAAGGGGGCTGAGGATGCGACACGAGGAACAGCAGTTTATGCGTCAGCCTTTTGCTTCTGAGAACAGTTACCTGAAGGACAATCTCAAGTTACCAATGCAAGATAATCCTGGAGTAGTGGCTTCAGCTGTCAGCATGGCTGTTTGGAACCTGCAGCTCCATCAATTTGAGAGATGACAGAAGGAAGGAGACAGAACTGGAAGCAGGAAACAGCTCAGCAATCAGGCAACACAAGAGAACAGGAAATGCCACAAGCACTAGGCGTGGGCAACAGATCAGAGAGAAGTTTGAATCCAGACACAGGAGAGGAGCACAGGCATGGAGTGTCCAAGATGACTGACGGTGCTGCGACAGACGCCGCTCTCTGGCCTTCTGCGCTTGCATCACCTGCTTGCAGGTGCCTAGCCCACGCCTTCCAGGTGCAAGGAGCAGTGCAGCAAGGCTTGCTCATCAAAGCAGCACTGGGTCTCCTGTTTCTGGCTACTCAAAGACCTGCATGATTTAAGTTAGAAAAAGATTCTATCCAAATTAGAACTAAATAACAAAACAGCTAGGGACTGGTCAACAAGTCACAATTCACTGCCTTTCACATTGACTTAGTCCTCTGTTACAGAGGATGCCGTATCCCTTAATAGTTGCTCCTGAATGCTGTCATCCTGTCCTGCACAGTGTCCTGGGCTTTAATTGTTACATGTCCCTTTCACCAACCTGACACATCTCCTAGCATTTAATATCTCCTTTATCCAGCCTCAGAGCGAGATGAAAGGCACGCACATATTTCAGTTTTCAGTAAGTACCTGACCTAGGTCACTTCTATACAGAAGTACCACAAAGATTGCAGAAAAAGGAATTAACTAAGTTTATTTGCATGCAAAATAACTGAAATCCATGCACAGTGTTTTTTTTCATAAAAAATGTACTTTGCTAGAACTTCTTGTGTATATGGATTTCAAAATTTCTTGCACTAAAATAAATTTATCTTTTAACTCCATTTTTCCAGACTTTTAAAATACTCTGAATCAAAACTAGCCCTGAGCTGTCATACCTAAAACCTTGGACCGCTCCCTACAACAGATCATGATGTATTTCTCTTACAAGTGTGTTTTTCTTTCTTTTTGGCTCCAACGCTGTTCAGAAATTAACTAGGGCACTGAAATTTGAGGACTTAATGGAGTTTGGTAGCTTCACTTATCTGATGGCTATGAAGCCTGACCATTCCACTTCTAGTCAGTAAGATTCCAGGGAAGCTGCCTGACAAGCCTCCACTTTGCTAACAATTTTATGATCCTGTTACCCATTGTAATTACTTAAATGGCATTTTAATTAGCCACTTTAAATGACTCTGCTTTAAAAAAAAAACTAAAACCAATGTGTGTTTTAGTCTAGAACATGGGTAACCAGTGTCTTTTGCCAGACGACTGTGTTTATTACAAGGAGAAATGCGCACACATTTGTAGGGGTTTAACTGATCATTTCTGTAGCTCAGGTGGATTTTTGGATGTGCATTCTATAATGACAGGTAAAAGCTCCCTACATTTTCTCTGGTTTTTGGATACTGTTCATGCGTTCATGACCTCTCCAGGAACTAAGTTATGGAGATGGAGTATCCCTAATGACACACCAGCAGGATGTTCATTTCCTGTCTGTGACCTTCTGTGCAGCTGGCCTAGAGGCCTCAGTCCAGTCTGGATTCTATGGTACTTGGGAGGGAGGCATGCCACCTGGATACCTTGGGCCGTTGGTGCCTATAAACCAACAAAAGAAGTTATTGTACTGCCTGGGGCGGCAGAACTTGCCTACCAAGGACACACAGGGCCACTGTTCTGCGACAAAGGTGATGAAGAGTGGCTGAGTGCAGGAGATGCCTTGGTGCGTCTCTGAGTATGCTATGATGAAAGTCAACAGAAAACTCCAACAGCACAGTCTATGAAGGACGAATGGCCCAGAACCTTCAGCAATGAAGGTTTGGGTGACATCACATCCCTGCCCAAGAGGAAACCCTTTGACCAGCTCTGGCATCTGATGAGGGCGAGACACCAACACCGGCCACAAAAATGAAGACTTTAATCACCATGAGTAGGTCCTCATTTTTTTCTGTATGTGTGTATGTCCCAGACTTCTTCGGTCCCTGTAACTCTTCTGCCCTTGTCATATAACATAAATATAGTTGGCTTCGCATCACACTGTGTACATAATTTTCACTTTTTGTCAAACTTTGGAAGTTATGAAATATGAAAGAAATCATCCAAAGTCTTTACATCAGTTTCTTTGTTCCATCTTCATTTACTTGAAAATTGAAGTTACAGAGAGAGAAGGAGACATGGACAGATAGAGAACTTGCATTCTTCCAGATAGCTAAATAGTCAGGGCTGAGTCAAATCAAGATCAGGAGCTTTATCTGAATCCCACATGGGTGGTAGGGCCCATAACCTGCACCAATTTTCATTGCTTTTCCCAGGCCATTGTTACTGGGGAGCTGGATTGGGCATGGAGCAGCCAGGGCACACACTGGCATCCTTATGGGATACCAGTGTTGCAGGCTATGTCACAACTCCAGCCCCAGCATCATTTTCTGGAGAAAGGATTGGTGCACCTTTACTCATATGCAGAATTATTTATTTGAGGATTAAGTATGGCTTAAGAAGATACACAGAGGTGCCAAGCTGACAAAGGGGATTACTTGTTATAATTAATTTTACATGCTCAGGTGTGTACCTAGCTATGAGGTCATGTGTTATTCGGGGTGTTTCTGTGGGAGTGTTTTCAATGAGATGAACATTTCAGTCAATGAACTCTGAATAGAACAGATTGTTCATCAAAACACGACTGGGCCTCTCCCAGTCTGCGGAAGGCCCGAGGGAACAATGGGTGGCCCTCCATTGTCACTCAGACTTAACTAAAAGATGGAAAAACTAATTTTGTCACTGAGAGTTTATCAGCTGGAATTGTTCCTGTTGAATCACTATTTGTCAAGAATTAACATTTTTCCATTCGGGAGAGTGTTAGGAACCTGCCTAGCTAACAATGCAGCAGAACGAATGCGAGGCATTGATGTGCTGGGATACGTGCAGCTCTGCTTGCCTCTTAGGCAGCCCCTGCATGCATGCAAAGACTGCGCTCTGTGAAACCTTCTCAGAGCTTTGACTCATACTTCTACGCGACGAAAAAGTCATCAATAAAGAAAGTAGCTAATAAAGTGAGAGATTGATTGATTAAATCCCACAGGGTGCCAAGAGGGGATGAGAATTTTGCCAGGTTAGAAGGTAAGAGGAAGGAGGACATCTTCTTAAGACACGGGAAAGGATGTGTGGGGACACAGAGAGTCAGGTATGGAAGAAGGCGGGGTGGCTAGTGGAGGGGATTGGTTCCTCTCAAGTTGCAAGAGTTATCTGAGAGTATAAACCCCACAAGGAAGATAACAGTTGCTCTTGTTCACCATTATTTCCATGGCATCTAAAACAGGACCAGGTCCAAGGGAATACACAGTAATCATTTGCCAAATGTATTAATGAGCAACTGGTATGGGGAAAGTGAGCAAGCCGATAGCCACGGAGCCAGAGACCTTGCACGTGAGCTAAAGGCTGTTTACGTCTCTCAAATCGGACTTTGCCAAAGGAGTTGCAATCTTCAAACCAACAAGAGCCAGAAGGTACTATCATGGAGTTCTTCAGACAGACGAGCCTAGAACCAGGGGAGAAGCAGCCATGTGTTTTCCAAGAGTGAAACCACTGTGGCTCCCAGCTGATCAAAGTGTTTTATAAAACCAGTGAAACACGGGCAACGGCTCAGGGGCTTCAAGTCTAGACCATATCTGGACCGCACATACAAATCTGGATTCTCCAATAATCTTCCTTTTCTTAACATTCTGGACTGAGACATTCAGACTTTTCCTCCCGTCTCTAAAACTGTGGGCCCTGTAGACTACAATAGTTACACCCGAGTTGATGTATTCTCTTTCAAGAGATCACCAAACACCCTTCAAAATATTTGAAAACACCATGGATCTTAGCAGGACTGCACTAACAAAAGACATCTTAGCCAGAATAACTTATTAGGCATGAGTGATTTTTTTTTCCAGATGTCTAGTTACACCTACTTTTTATAAATTCTAAAAATATTATGACTTGTAGGGGAGGGGAGAAAGAGAGAACACCGTTACCAGTTGATTATCTCTCCCAGTGTGTGCAGCTGCCAGAGTTGGACCATGCCACGGCTGCAAGTTCATCTCCATCTCCTGTGTGGGCAGCATCACACCATCACCTGTGCCTCCCAAGACAGATGTTAGCAGGAAGCTAAAGTAGGGAGTGGAGCTGGGCAATGATTGCAGGTACCCTGAGATGGGACATGGTCTTCTTACACTGCTCCCTCCTGCACACCTCTGCATCTATTTTTAATGAGATATTTCAAAGGGTGATTTCTTTTACCTTCACAGAAAGAAATCTTCAATTTCCTTTCAAAATGTAAACATTTCCCTGATAGAACACTCCAACTCAAGCATGTCAAAATATATTATGGAACTTGACAAACCTAAGAGAAGGTGCTAATTTTTTTTTTTAAATTCACTATAAGGTTGTAATTGGTTTCTTTCTCCCACCTGCTGGTTCACTCCCTAAATGTCCAAACCAGCTAGGGCTGTACAAGAAAAGGCCAGGAGCCAGGAACCCTGTCTACATCTCCCATGTGGGGATGTCAGATCTAAATAACTGTGCCATCACCTGTGCCTTTTGGGGCACACATGAGCAGGAAGGTGGATGAAGAGCAGAGTTAGCATGACCCCCAGAACTCTGACACGGGGTGCAGGCCTCCCATGTAGCAGCTGAATCACTGCACCCAAGTCCATCCGCCACTACATTACTCCATGTTCATGCTGTTATTATCAGTGGCATATGTTTTTGAGATAGTATCAATTTAAATTTCATAATCCACTTGGCCAAGCGATACCATACTAGTCAAATATGCATAGTTAGCAAATAGGAGCAACCTGTCCAAATCAAATGTTCAAGGGAACAAAGACATAATATGCTTCTCCTCTTGGGCCTGAATTACTCTCAAATCACAGCATCACAGTGGCCTCATCTCAGACTGGCTCTCTCCAAATGGCAAGAAGGAAATCCCTGGTACCACCAAGTTTATATCATCTCTTGATTTCCCAACTGTTTTCCTTCAGCATCCATATCAATCCCAAGACATATTCTGGCCTCTGAGTTGGATCCTCTCTCCAAACCAATCACCATTTGAAGTAATCAGATTGGTCAGCCTGGGTTCTGGCCACTCCCTACCCATTCATATCCCACAGCCTCAACTCATGGAAACCTGCCCTACTATGCTTTCACAATGATTCTTATCTTCCTTCAGGCTATGCTGAGTCCCTGTCCCATCCCTGGCCACAGACTCTCCAGTCTGTGCTGTGCTAATGCCTCTTCCTACCCGATTCCAGGCCAGGAAGCCAACAGAGCATGGGACGGCATAAGCAGTGCAAAAGGTTTCCTAGGGAGTAACAAGATGCCAGTGAAAGAGAAAAGGCAAGATTGGACTGGGCAACCTCAGAATGAGATACAAGCTTCCTGCCATTCCTACTGGATGGAAATGGCCAAGCTCCAGCATCACTGCCCCTTCAGGTGCAAGAAGGGTGTGACCTCGGCCTGACCTCGAGGGAGCAGCATGAGGCAGCAGCTCATCACCCTCTCTGCATCCGGCCAGTGTATCCTTCTTGGCAAAGAGATCTTGGTCTGCCATACCCACTCTGATCCTGTGGAGCAAGAAATGCCCAGAAAATCAGACCAATGTCTGGCCCAATAAGGCATTCCAATTTTGAATGGGAATAGACAGGACAAATTTTCAGTCTCTCAGATCACATGGGCATCAGCTACCCAAACCACACAACTCCTCTAGCATCCTAGAAAGCCATATGCCCTTCCAACTTAATCCAATGTATTTTTCCACCCCTGTAATGACCTTCCAGATGGAATCTTGGCTTTTTCACAAATCATATCTATCACAAAGTGACCTAAGAGTTGCCAGGAATGAGGACTACTTAGTATGATATTGTATAACTGAAGGTACTACTACATAGTGTTCATTTTACAAGCTAAGAAACAATTAAGTGTCCGTGGAGTGGTAGCCTGGAATGCACCATGATCTCATATGGGCACCGGTTCTAATCCTGACAGCTCTGCTTCCCATCCAGCTCCCTGCTTGTGGCCTGGGAAAGCAATAGAGGATGGCCTAAAGTCTTTGGATGCTGCACCTATGTAGGAGACCTGGAAGAGGTTCCTGACTCTTGGCTTTAGATTGGCACAGCTCTGGCCTTTGCAGCCCCTTAGGGAGTGAATAAACAGATGGAAGATCTTCCTCTCTGTCTCTCCTCCTCTCTGTCAATTCTGTCCTTCCAATAAAAATAAATAAATCTTAAAAAAAAAAAAAAGGAACAATTAACTTTCCAACGACACACAGATGGAGCTGTGGGGAGTATTCCAGCTTTCTTGATCTCCAAGGTCTACACTCCATCAGCCATTCAGAATATTACATAAAACATTCCCAGAAAGCCTTTCTTTCTTTTTTTTTTTTTTGTTTAAAGATTTATCTATTTATTGGAAAGTCAGATATACAGAGAGGAGGAGAGACAGGGAGGAAGATCTTTCGTCTGATGATTCACTCCCCAAGTGAGCGCAACGGCCAATGCTATGCCGATCCGAAGCCAGGAACTTCTTCCGGGTATCCCACATTGGTGCAGGGTCGCAAGGCTTTGGGCCATCCTCGACTGCCTGGGATTAGAACCGGCGCCCATATAGGATCCCAGTGTGTTCAAGGCGAGGACTTAAGCCGCTAGGCCACGCCACCGGGCCCCCCAGAAAGCCTTTCGCCCAACACATTTTAAAAAAATATTTTGTGCTTAATTAGAAGAATGTGTGGCTATGTATTTTACTTCTGCTTAGCTAGCAGGAATCATGCATTCCAAAAGGGCATTTGGAAGATGAACTTTAGTCTCCCATAAATTCTGTGCAAAAGTTCAGCAAAAAAGCTACTCAAGTACATTATCTTTAGGAAGAATCACTAATTTATTGCTGATTCATTTCCTCTAAGCTTTGAAGGCTCTTCCCCATCTCTTCTCCCGCCACCAAATAGTGTTACAGTTTTCAGTTGACCTTGGCCATGATGTTGAAAACTCATACACGCCCTACCAACCTGAAGTATCTGATGCTAGACTTGTTATTCACACCATCTCTGCCAGGACTTCCTGGGAGGACTTAATATACATGAAAGGATAGCAAAATCTAAACCTCACTCATTGAAACAAGCAAGCCAGTGTTGCCACGGGGACCAATATCAAAAGCATACAGCCAGTCCTTGGTTACTCTTATTGTGTGTGTTTAAAAGAAGCTGGCATTTTTGTCTTCAGACATGCTCTTGCATCAAGGCGGGGGAAAGCAGAGAAGTGATAAGGACAGAGATGTCCACATTAGATAGTTGAAGAAGACACAGGGAATCTTGTACGCATTTGCTTCTCCATGTTACTTATTGCTCCATTACTATCCTGTTCAATGTCTGGCTGTGCTCGTGACCACTCAGGGCGGGCACCCATAGTTTGAGATGCTTAACTCTTTTTTTTTTTTCTTTTTATTACAAAGTCAGATATACAGAGAGGAGGAGGAGGAGAGACAGAGAGGAAGATCTTCCGTCCGTTGATTCACTCCCCAAGTGAGCGCAACGGCCGGTGCGATGCTGATCCGAAGCCAGGAGCCAGGAACTTCTTCCAGGTCTCCCACACGGGTGCAGGGTCCCAAAGCTTTGGGCCGTCCTCGACTGCTTTCCCAGGCCACAAGCAGGGAGCTGGATGGGAAGTGGAGCTGCCGGGATTAGAACCGACGCCCATATGGGATCCTGGTGCGTTCAAGGCAAGGACTTTAGCCACTAGACCACACCGCCGGGCCTGAGAAGCTTAACTCTTGACTACAAAACAAACATGCGCGACTATCTCAGGAATTGGGGGATGTGAGCCGAAAGTGAACAGCAGAGCCTCACGATGCATACATTACGGGTACGGGAGAAAGGCAAAGGGGGTCCTTGTGTACTTGCCTTTAATATTTTTTTTCCTGCCTTAGGTCCACAGTGATACTCACCTGAATAAAGGCAAACTGTTAACAAAGACCCTTGCAACCAAGTTCCCTAAGAGAATGAGTTACCCAAGCAATGTGGGATGCCAAGCAATGAGGCTTTCTAGCAAGGAGCCCTGTGGGGTGACAGGTTCAGTTTTGGTACTATTTGATCTCTTTTTTTGCTACAAAGCCAGGTAGTGGCCTGGATGGCACATAGAGAGGCTACAGTCCTCGTTGCCAGTCAAAGCTCATCTTCCTGCCAATGCCAACCCGGGCTCAGTTCTGGGTTTACCTCCAGTAGAATCACGGTCTATGTGGAAGACTCTGCAGGAAACACAGCACACGCACGCAAGACCTTTACTCACAATTCCACTTCATACATTTTTTTTTTCATCTAGAAAACCTCACAAGACAAAAGCACATGTAGCTTATCAAATCAAGACGGCAAACACCTTTAAATTCACCATTTGGGTCAAGAAAGAAACTTGGCCAATGAGCCCAAAAACTCTTGCAAGTGCCTTCTGAACACTTACAGAAGTCTTTTCTTGTGTTTTATTACGTGCCCAAGTGACAAAAGTTTTAGTTCAGTCTGCCTTATTTTTTATAAAGCTGCTTTTTAAGTCCCTTCTGACCTTCAGATACCCCCAGCTCTTTCACTTTCCCTAACAATGTACCAGTTGAAGAACTCAGAAAGTGTCAGGGGAGGAGTCGGCCTCAGCCTGGATTTTGCTGGAATTTGCTGGGTTTAGCCCACATGGACAGTGCAGGTCAGAACTTCTGCCCTTGGGTTGCCTTCCAATTGGCAGCTGGATTCACTACACCACTTGGCTTTCCCTAAACCTCACTGCCTTCCCTCTCCCTGCCAGGAGGTGCCTTTTCCCACAAGGTACAAATTCAACCCCGTTAGGCACATACTGGCTTCTACACTTTCTGTTTGCTTAACCAGCGTTCCCCTCCTGCTCCCTGAGTCTTGCAGGGCCCACAGCCAAAGCCAAAGCCACCCACGTGCTGTTTGCAGTCTTCAGGCATCCTGCAGGTGTGGAGTTGGGGGTTCAAGGCTGGGTGGCAGGATTTACTCTTAACAACAGTATTGTTAAGGGAGTTTCTTAACTGTTAGCATAACTGCTCTATTTGGCCTCTGTAATTGTTGCTTGGCTTTGTTGCACAAAGAACAGGACCGATGCCATGATGGGCCTAAGGTCGGGGAGTAGGCCTAAGTTTCACTTCACTTCAAAGTTTCATTTTCCTCAGAGTGATGAAGAGGGCAGGGGCAGCATCCTTGGAGACGGGCCAATCAGGGGCATCCGCACATGCGCAAGTAGAATGTGGCCTACACTGGTACGAGCTATACGTGACCAAGATAAGGACTTCACAGCTTGCTAGAGACATGTTGTATGTGACTAAGGGGGGGATAAAAAGGTTCGCAAGAGACAGGTGGGGTCCTTGTCAAGACTCCACTGTGATGGATGTGACATGGAGCCTAGCCTGAACTAGCAATAAAGTTTCTTTGTTTTTGCATTGTTGCATGTGGAACTTGTCTGTCCGTGGTTCGGGGATTTTTTGGACCCAACACAGGCAGAACCTGTCACCTGGGTATGCAACCTGCGCTCATTCACCTTGGGGACCACACTTGTCATCACTGCCAGGACTAGCTGGTCTCCTGGCCCCACTCCGCCCCTGCCCCCCTTAGCTGAGCAGCAGCTGCTGGGATTCAGCACCTGCTCCACTTTACAGGCAACACCTGCTTTCCTTTCACTCTACCCCTCCCCTCCCCAGTGCGTCCTCCTTTCCAGGGCCTCCGAGGTCAGCTTTGGCCTGCTTCACACTGCCTTCCAGCACCTTTTTTGTTGGGAAGCATCTGTGCCTTCATTTCCTCTAGGTGGCGCTGGACCTGAGCATCCCAACGCCTGATCACCTGGTACCTCCTGGCCTCAGGCTACCCGCTAGCCCAGCACCTAGCAGCACTACCAGCACGATGGCACCTCCATTCAGCCACAGTTAACCAAGGCAGCAAATGACTCTGGGATAAACATGCCCCAAACACCTCCTGCCCCCAAGCAGGAGTCTGCAAGCAATGAGGAACTGGTTCTCTCCTATCTTTGCATTAAACTCTCGCTCACCTTCCAAACTCAGCTTTAGAATCACTAAGAACTTGCCTGATTAACTCGACCCAGTTCTCTCAATGCCTCTACTCAATGAGCCTTAATTATGTACCTAGAGATTTTACTCTATTCAAATGCTCTCCATACGTTATTCTATGCATATGCTTTTCCTCTCTTTTCATGTGCATTTCTTGAGAGGAAGAGCTGGTTTTTCCTTTCTTTTGAATCTCTCCCACATCTCTGAATAGACAGACCTAATAAATATCAGTAACCGACAAATGCACGTGACTACACCTGCACCTGTGTCCTTGTAATTTTCTTGAGCAAGAACTGAAGGAGCAGAGGAAGAAAAGATGCTGAAATTTCTAGCCTCTCTGAACGTTGTACCTAAAATGCCTGTTTTTCTTTTCCTGAATGGAGCCCTTTTTATTTTCCTTCTTGCTAATCTGCTAAAATGTGCTAACCCGTCAATCTCTTGAGCTCTTTAAATAAAGACGTATCGGGCAAGTTTTGCCTTTCAAAGAAGGATTTCAGAAGCCAATTTAAAGTTCTCAATACAATTAAGTATATTACACACTGGCCAGGTGTGTTCATTGTAAAGAAATATCAGTAAATCAATGTTTCTTCATCAGTGTCGGGGGTTGAGAAACTTTTCTCTGCCATGAGCCATTTGAATCTTTGTAATATCATTCTCAGGCCAAACAAAATTACCAGCTTAGAGTTAGCTAGAGATCTATTGAATTTCGATACACACCTACAGTTGCCTTGGCAGAGGGAAGCTGGATATTTCATTGGCCTTCCCCATCTGTGGCGGTTTTCACTAGCTCTTCTTACAGACCCTTCTGAAATATAGGCATGAATTTCTTTGAGAAATGCGCTCTGGTAGAGCTGAAGTTAAATTTGAATTATTTTTATTACATTTTACTTTCCAAAGGGAATATCTTTCAGGTCCTAGACTTACAGACCTATGATCGAGTAAATTTAAAACTTTTCTTACTAAGATTATATTTATTTGAGAGGCAGAAATACAAAGGGAGAGCGTGAGAAAGAATATCTTCATCCAGTGGTTTACTTCTCAAATGACCATAATTGCCAGGACTGCAAGAAGCTGAAGCCAGAAGTTTGAAATTCCATCCCATTCTCCCATCTGGGTACAGGATCCCAAACACTCAGGTGGTCTTCTTCTGCCTTCCTAGACACATGAGTAGGGAACGGAATTGGAAGTGTGACAGCTGGGACTGGAACTGGCGCTCATTAATGTGTTCAGCTGAGATGATTGCTACTTTCAACAGGGAGGGAGCGGGGCAGGGCAAGGAGACCAGCAATCCTTGAACTTGATAGGAGTTCCAACGGGCAATGCACGCTGTATTTCAGTGAGAAACCTCAGACCCACAGTGGTTAGGAAGAATGCTCCAGTAGAAGAACTACCCAGGAAACTTGTCATTGTTATGTCTTTTATACATAAAGTGACTGTCTGGATTTAGCCAATTAGGAAAGAAGCAGAAGAGGGCTAGGATGACACCCAATCAGGGACTTGGATTACAACCAATCGGAGGCTAGGATAATAACCAATCCGAATCAAAAGATGCTGACTATTCAAAATACAAGGGAAAAAAATTTAAATAGCCCGAATGTTGATCTGAGCAGCTTCTGGAAGGAGGTAAGCACTTCATCCACTCTCGAAGAAGCTCTTTCCCTTTTTTCATCCCAACAAGGACCTGACCTAACTGCCTGTTAACCCATCTAACTCATTCAACAAGGGATGCCAGTGACAAAGGGAGGTGGCTTCACTGCTGTTCCACAACGCCAGCCCCTAAAACTTTTCTCAAAGACAACGGCATTTGACCACATCTAAACCAAAGGAATTTCACATTCTCCTGATAGAAAGTAGCTCCTGAATGCGACATTGCCCACAGAGGAAACAAATCAGATCCTTTGTTTGTATGTGTGTGTGTATGTGTGTGTGCGTTTACACATGTGTGAATGGATAGTACATGTTACACACTGCAGAGTAGGCTCCAAGCTGCCACACTGAGACACTGAAAAACTCTAGAGACTTTACAGAAAGTCTCTTGTGATTTTTTTGCTCATGACTTTTTTGGCCAATGTGTTAAGAATTATTTAGTTAACTTACAGGAAAAAAAAGGCAAGATTATTTCTATGTGTGTGCATATGCAAGCAGCTACTGGGTAAACACATAATCAGAGTTCATCCATTAATTTGAAAGGGAATGATCACTTTGATTATGCTAACTAAGGTGAAATACATTTTCATTTACTCATGATAATTTAGCTGTTTAAAGCCGGGGATATGACTTCAATAAGTGGCTAAGTCTGACAATATGAATAAAAGAATTCAGTTGACAGAAGTTGTAGTGATAAGCTCTCCGGAGCCTGGGTCCTCCCTACCCCAGCAGCCTGTAGTCCCTAGGGCTCAGTAATTCATCCCTGATGTTTTTTCTTCCCTCTCTTCCTCCTCTTCCTCCCCTCCCCTCTCATCCTCCTCTTTCAAAGATACATGGTAGCCTTGCCTTTTTTATTTCTAGTGGTTGTCATAGCCTCTACTTTGGATTCGTTTATTCTCTACGTCTATCCCTTCTTCCCCTTCTTTCATTTTTAATATAATCAGGCCCTTGTACCACTAGCTTCTTATTGCGCATGCCTAATGCAAAGGAAATGAGAGTCGAGGAATCCTAAGCAGTTAGCGACTTACTGAGCCAGAAACACCTGCAGCTCTGCCCAGACGCCGTTGTCCAGCACAGGAGCCAGCAGCTACATGCGGCTACTGAAATGCGTATTTCAGTGAATTAAATAAAATGAACGTGCAGTTCCTGGGTCTCTCTAACCACGTTTCAAATACTCAGTACTCACACAGTAGCTAAGGTGTTGGACAGCATATACCATTTTCATCATCACAGAAAATTCTGGAGAAAGTGCTATCCCAGATTCCACCCTCGGATGGGCAGGCACGATGCCTCTGTTTACCACACTTTCCTGGCAGGAAATGCTGTCCTTTCTTCTGTAAGAGGTTTTCCACCCTCGGACCTCACTAGACCTCCTCCAAATGGTGACTTAAAGCTGGATCCGCAGCCTGTTTCTGAATCAAATGGATTCCACAGGCTCTCAAGGGAACGCGGGTACTCAAGGAAACAGAAGGAAATGGGCAAGCCTAGAGGAGCTTAGCCCTGCCCAACAGGAAGTAGCAAAGGATAAATTCAGTAAATCAGAAACAGCAAAGAAGTATTTCAGCTACCATTCTTGTCCCGGTTAGAAAAGGAGATTTAAAATACCTCACGTTCAACAACACTTAATTGTGTGTCAATAAATATAAACGTACCAGCCAGTCACAGTGAAAAGAACCCTGAAGTGGAAATATTGCTAACTTAAGAATCCCTTTTCAAGTGCAAATTGACAGCCATTACCAGGATCAAGCAACCAGACACACCTGTGACCAAGGCTGCTAGGAATTGGCAGGAAGTAAAGCATCTTATTAACAGGGATTACACTTTTTTTTAGTGTTTATTTCATTTTTATGGGAAAGTCAGATATGCCGAGAAGAGGAGAGACAAAGAGGAAGATCTTCCCTCCCATGATTCTTTCCTGAAGTGCCCGCAACAGCTGGAGCTGAACCAATCTGAAGCCAGGAGCCCAGAGCTTTTTCTGGGTCTGCCACGCGAGTGCAGTCCCAAGGCTTTGGGTCATCCTCAACGTCCACAGGCAGGTTGCTGGATGGGAAGTGGGGCCACCAGACATGAACCGGCGCCCATATGGGATGCTGGCATGTGCAAGGCAATGACCTTAGCCACTAGGCTACTGAGTTGGACCCTGGGATTGCATTTAAAAGCCTCCCATGGGATCCTGCCATGGCAGCAGAGCCTGCCTTCCTCACTGGTTCTCTTCTACCGGGCACAAAGCTGGGCACGCAATAGAAGCCCAGTGAATGCTCTTGAATGTTTCTCCCAGTTGTTTGTACCTAAGGTTCTCCCTCTTGACTGCCAACCTCCCCACAGGGTCACCTGGTGGATGGGTTTTTTTTTTAAATTTGATTAAAAGTAAGATTTACATCATGATGGTTGTATTAATACTATATGTTGCTGAGTCAAGTAATTTTTATGGTTTCTTTTCACTGGCTTCACTGGCTTCCCATTGGCTTAATTTTGCCATGTATCCTTCAGCAATTCTTCCAATAGTTCCAACAGGGCTGGGAAACCACTGGTATTCCACACTGGTATCCCCATCCCTCTAGTCCCACCTTGGCTGAATTGCCCTGTTGTTTGGGGGATTCTGTCTACTGCCCTGTTTTCTATTTCTGAGTCTCTTGTTTCATCCCTTCTGGATTTACTCCATTGTCTTGCTAGGTTACATCTTCTACCTGCTCCTTTAAGAAAGGATGTACTCTCCTGGCACGATGCTCAGTGACTCAATCTTCACCTTGCACGTTCCAGGATCCCATATGGGTGCCAATTTGTGCCCCAGTTGCTCCACTTCCCATCCAGCTCCCTGCTTATGCCCTGGGAAAGTAGCCAAGGATGGCCCCAGGCAGTAGACCCCTCCACCTGCATTGGGAGACCTGGAAAAAGCTCCTGGCTTCGGATTGGCTCAGCTCTGGTGGTTGTGGCCACTTGGGGAGTGAACCAGTGGACAGAAGATCTTTTACTCTGTCTCTCCTTCTTTCTGTAAATCTGCCTTTCCCATAAAAAAAATAAACAAATACAAATCTTCAAAACAAAAAAAGAAGCTGTGTGTGGCTGGGAGGGTGAATGTATGTGTCTGGGAAGATGTCCAACCTACACTCATGTCTGGTTTGGTTGAATTGTCTGGCATGATCTTGCATGCACCTTGCAACAATTATCTCTGCATTTTATCTGTTTAATCCTTAAAAATTCTCCCTGAATCCTAAATGAATTACCTCATTTTCCTTTTTTTTCCCTTTCTGTGTTCCATTCCTCTTTTCTCCTATTGCTTCCTTGGAGATCTCTTCAATTTTGTCCTCAAAAAGTTCTGAAACTGTAATTGCTGCCATTATATTTCCATTTCCAACACATTTCTGAGTCCTTCGGTCTGTGCCTCTCAGAGGGTTTTAAGCAGGTGTTGTTTCAAAATTGGTTGTTGCCTCCTGGTTGTCTCTGTTGCCTGGAGGTCCCCTTCTGCTGTTTATATGGCCTTTGTCTTTCACACACAAGCCTACTGAAGCTCTCTGGCCATCTCTCATCAGCTAAAATGATGATTGGAAGCTGGGGTCTGGGCAGGGACTGTCACTTGAAGGGTTTCACACACTCAGGATTTGGAGAGCTGTTCTCTCCACAGGGTTTCAAGTTCCCCAGGGAAGAATCATTGTTAAGTCTTTCGAGCCTCAGCAGGAGTAAGCAGTTCTTTCAGGAAGGAGGGTGGAAGAAGGGGCCTGAGGGATCAGGGTTTCCCAGTTGGCAACAGTGGCGTTCAGGAGGCCACAGGCCATGGAGGGTCCCTTTCAACTCGGCTCTAATGCACAATCCATGCCACATTGGAGACACTGGAGAGAAGAATCTCTCACACCATTCCTGAAGGATTTAGGCTTTAACCCTTGTGAGAAAACCTGGGAGTGCCCAGTGACACAGGTGCCCCAACACTGCCCCCATGTCTTACCCCTGCCTTCCCGCAAGTCCTGCTGTTTTTGCAGGGACACGGACTTGCCCCATGGGGGCACCCAGACTGCAGCCTCCTGCCTCTGATGAGCTGCCACTGCACCCACCTGCCTTTAATCTTGCCACCACATGCAGCTATCCTGCGTTCTTTCTGGTCTCCTCTGGGCATATCTTTGGCTAATTTATCTCCTTACAACTATCTTGGTGGGGTTAACAGGACAATGTAATAGTTAATTTACCGAGCTTTCTCAGAGGTCTGTATTCTGAGTATGTGCCAAATAACTGTACGTTAGACAATTCATCATCCAAAGAGTGAAAGGGGTACCAGGAATAATTCATTGTAATTTTCACAGCTCTTAAAAATTAATAAATGCATTCATAACACATTTGTGGATCTACAAAATTTTACTTAAATCTTTCTGAAATATAAAGCTTTCTGGAAAATTTAAATATGTCCACAAATAAAATCACATATCCATGTACGTTAAACTGCCTTGGTGCATTAGAGACATTGATTATCTGCAGATTATATGGAATAGTGATTCCTGAGTCATATTTGAGTACTTTAGGTATTTAGTCCGACCTGCTTCTCATACCAGATCGCCATTTTTTTTAAAGATTTATTTATTTTTATTGCAAAATCTAGAGGACAGAGAGGAAGATCTTCCATCCGATGATTCACTCCCAAAGCAGCCGCAACAATGGAGCTGAACCAATCCAAAGCCAGGAGCCAGAAGCTTCTTCTGGGTCTCCCATGCAGGGGTAGGATCCCAAGGCTTTGGGCTGTCCTCTATTGCTTTCCCAGGCCACAAGCAGGGAACTGAATGGGAAGTGGGGCTGCCGGGATTAGAACCAGCACCCATATGGGATCCTAGCGCAATCAAGTAGGCTGCCATTATTTTTCTGATCAAAATTCTTTTTTTAAGCATAGTCCATAGTAAAATCATTAATTTTTTCACAAAATTGGCTGTAATATTTTCAAAGCTGCTGTACTTGAAATTGTAGAAACTTTCAATGAAGTGTTCTCAGGAAATGATAACAGTTTAGACTAACTATAGTCTAGATTTTAGTTTGAAAAACCTACCCTGTGGGGGCAGCACAATGTTCAATTGGCTAATCCTATGCTTCCAAACACCAGGATCCCACATGCGTACCAGTTCATGTCCTAGCTGCTCCACTTCCCATCGAACTCTCTGCTTGTGGCCTGGGAAAGCAGTAGAGGATGACCCAAAGCCCTGGGACCCTGTACTCACATGGGAGACCTGGAAGAAACAGAGTTCCTGGTTGCGGGCTTCAAATGGGCTCTGCTGTGGCCATTTCAGCCATTTAAGGCATGAAGCAGTGGATGGAAAATCTTTTTCTCCATCTCTCCTCTGTAAAATCTGCCTTTCCAAGAAAAATGAATACATCTTAAGAAAAAAAAGAAAGGAAGGAGGAAATCTAGTCTGTATATTTCCCATGAGACACATGGGAAGCTTGGGTGCCGATTTTGCTAAAAGGATGCTATCCTCAATTCCACTTTTAGAAACAGAAATGCATAAATATCCCAGCCTGGCATTTTCATAAATACTGCCTTTTCTGCTTCTATTCATGCTACTGTTTTGGCAGTTAATAAGATAAAAATTGTCAAGGATGTTCTCTCTGCTTCTTTTTGTATGCTATTTCTTGAATCAAACACAGCTAAGCTTTAAATGATTCTTTGATAGGGGCCAGAGTTGTGGTGTAGTGAGTTAAGGTGCTGTCTGAAAGTACCAGCATACCTTATTGGAATGTGAGTTCTAGTCCTGGCTACTCTGCTTTGGATCTAGATTTTTGTTAATGCACGTGGAAGGACAGAGATGCTGGCCCAAGTCCACAGGCCTTCTCACCCACGTGGCAGTCCCAGATGGAGTTCTGGGCTTTTGGTTTTAGTCTGGCCCAGCCCTGGCCACTGGGGCCCTTTGGGCAGTGAAACAGCAGGTAGAAGCTCTCTTTCTCTCTAACTTTGTCTTTGAGATAAATGAACTAATTAAATCTTTTTTCAAAAAACTAGTTCTTTAACAAATTACCCATTTCTGTGTTAGGTCAGTCACCTAGTTGGGCTTATAAAGCAGTTCTCCCAAGGCTCAAAAATAGCAAGGAGCATCTATCTCCCTATAGTCTGCAACGATTTTTTCAGAAAACGTTGTAGTTCTATCACTCTGAGCACATACAAAATAGGTGTAAATCTTAGCAACTAGAACTAGTGCTTTGATTGGTAGGATACTGCAGCTTCTCAGAACACACAATTGTGATTGATAATCTTTGTACGCAATCAATTTCAAAAATGTTTCTGTTCCATCGTTTCCTTACTTAGTAAGGACATTGCTATTGCTATAATGTTGTACCTCACCCCAATTTGTATCTGTGTTATTATTACAAAAAGAAATCTATTATTTTGCTTCAGTGTTAAACTTTTGAACCGTACTTACGATGTCATTCACATTGAGCGCAAGCAAATATTTCAAATTCAGCGCAATGAACTGATGAAAGTATTACCTGACTCCATGAATTTGATGAATAAACTGAATCATTGTTTGAATTAACTTGACGGGTCTTTCCATCCAAAGCATTCGGTGTCACAGATATCAAAGAGGTGTCAGGTGCGGGCGTTGGGCCTGGAGGCTGAGATGTGCGTGTCCCACGGTGGAGAACCAAGGTTTGACTCCTGGTTCAGCTCCCTGCTAATGCCCTCCCTGGGAGGCACCAGTGAGGACTCCTAGAAGGAGATCTTGCCATCCACCTGGGGAAGCGAAATGGCTCCAGGCTCCCAGCTGTGGGTCCCCGGCCTTTGAGGGCCTTCGGAGAATGTGCCAAGTGATGGGCATACTCTGCTTCTCCATTTTACCCTGCCTCTCCCTCTTCCTCTTCTTCTCCCTCTTCCTTCCCCTTCTCAACTAAATAAATTAATAACATTTTTTTAACAGGTACCACTTATCCATTTGCAAATTTCTTTCATCATTGATAGGGCCAACACATTGACATTTATTATTATTATTATTATATATTATTATTTTGCACAAGTACAAGAAAACTCGGAGGTAGAAATTAGGGAAATTAATTTAGAATAATAGTCACTTTATCAAAAAAAGAGTCATACTTCAGAGTGTTTGTAAACACATTTGATGCAATCGAGTGTGCTAAGCTGTCTTGGTCACTGCCTTCTTGGAAAACTGTCTTTAAAGTAGATGTCCATAGTTATTCAGCAAACTGGTGTCTCCTGTGTTGGAGTGGTCAGGAATGTTACCATGCTTCCATGGTCAATGGTCACATTGAAATGTCTTGGTCTGGGATTATCTATCCACCAATGACTTCATGAGAAATTACAATTTAGTTCTTCATTTGTGAAAGCTCATGTCTGAAAGAAAATGGGAGGAAAATCATCTAAAAGCCCACTCCTCCTTAGAAGAGATGAAAAAAAAAAAGTTCAAAAATCAGAACCAAAGTTTTTGGAATTTTGAAATCAAACCAAACATTTTGCAGCAGCCCAGAGAGCAGGTGTTTAAGAAAAGCATCTGAATCTCAATAAGAATAGTGAACTTTGCATTCCCTTAAGCTACCCTGGGGCATCCCACTTCCTTAGCCTGCATTCCTTGCCCCTCAACAGCCAGCTAGACCAGACCAGAAGAGACATCAGTTGCTAAGTGTCCTTAGTTGATGTTTCCAGTGGCTCCTGGGAACACATGCTCAAAACATTTGTCACTACATACCTCATCTTACTTAAAGTCTCCCCTTGTGCTAAAGTTGATAGAAGAGTAGGGATCCTTTGTTCAAAGCATTCACGGGCCATTTTCCAGTCTCTGTTGTTGGGTACAGTAAATCAAACTTAGGGCAACTGACAGATGAACACAATGTTTGGCAGTAAGAGCTCTGACTAACTAGACCTGGGATCCCAGAAGTCTGCCTGAATGTCCAGAGCCATTATGCCTGTTTAGAAACCCAGGGACGCTCTCAAACCTTGGGCTGACCTCGAGGCCCTCCTGAAATAGGAAGTAGGGCCTGAGACAGGGTGTAAAACATGCTGACTGGATGTCAAACGCAAACTCTGGTACACAAGGGAGTCCCTCTGTAAACAATGGGAGTTTTGTTTTGTTTCAAGCATTAAAAGCCAGTCTCCATTTAATCCATTTAATCATTGACTAAAACTTAAGCAGAGGCTGTGCAGTCTTTGAACAGTCAAAATAATCACAAGACCAAAACTGGAGGGGGACATAGAACTTCTGGCTTTAAAAATTTAGTACAAAATCACAGTAGACAAAACAACATACAACAGGCATGAGGAAAAACATTGACCAATGAAACAAAATTGTGAATTCATCAGTACTCACATTTCTGTGGTCATTTCTTCTCCTTTCCTCCCTCCCCCTCCCTGCCTTGCTTCCATTCTTCCTCTCTTCCTTTCTTCCAAAGCAGAGTGACAGAGTAACAGGTAGGGAAACACAGAGAGATCTCCCACCTGCAATACCCAAGCCAAGAGCCAGGCATGGGGTGCCAGGAACTCAAATACTTGGCAAATCATCTGCTACCTCCATGGCTGGATTGAAAATGGAGGTGGGATTTGACCCCAGGTACTCTGACATTGGATGTGGTCGATTCAAGTACTGACTTAACCTACAATGCCCACCTCTAGACAGCACATTTTTGACAAAAGATGGCAAGAAAACATTCCCTGGAAACAAATTTTCTTGATCAATAATGATTGAAATAGTTTTTCCCCCAAATGATTCTGGGATAACTGGACGTCCACATACACCAAAAAAAAAAGCACTTGAAATCTTAGCTCGCATTACATTTAAGAATTAACTCAAGATAGATTTCAAAATCTAAATATGAGAACTAAAACTTTTAGGATAAAACATGGATATAAGTGTTTCATGATTTGTCTTAGGCAATAGTTTCTTAAACATGACACCAAAAGCACAAGCAAGAAAAGAAAATCTACGTAAGTCGAACTTCACTAAAATCAAAGCCATATTTGTGGGTCTTTGGGCCTGGTGACTGAAATAGATCCCTGGATCCCATGTTGCAGTGCATGGGTTCTATTTCCGGATCTGGATCCTGACTTCAGTTTCCTACCAGTGCAGATCACGGGAGACAGCAGGTGATGGCTTGAGTGATCAGGCTCCTGCCTTCCATGTGGGAGACCCGGACTATGTTTCCAGCTCCTGGCCCTGGAACAGTCCCAGCCTCAGCCCCAGCCTCAGCCCTGACCTCAGCCTCAAACTCAGCCCTGACCTCAGCCCTGACCTCAGCCCTAGCCCCAGCCCCTACCTTAGCCCTGACCTCAGCCCTGGCCCCAGCCCCGACTTCAGCCCCAGCCCCGGCCCCAGTCCACCTCTAGCTCCTGCAGGCATCTCGCGAGAATTATGACTGTCTGCTTCTCTCTCACACACTCTTACTCCCAAATAAATTTTAAAGTTTCTGTTTTTACTAAAAGCACTTGTTCTTCAAATGATACTACCAAGAAAGTAAAATAAACATATCTCACAGAATGAAACAAAATATTTGCAAACGAGTTATCTCAAAAGTGTCTATTTTGTGACATACAGTGAAGATATACTTGATGGAAAGACAAACCAGCTATGTTAACACTGGGTAAGGGATCTAAATACACATTTCTCTAAAAAACATTTGCAAATTGCTGATATGCACAAGAAAAGATTTTGAACATTGTCAGTCATTAGGTAAATACAAATCAAAGCCAAAATGAAGTAACACTTCACATACACACCAGAGTGGGGCACAATCAAACTAGACAGCCTTTCACAAGTTTTGGCAATGATATAGGCATATTGGAAATCTCACCCACTCCTGAAAGGGCAGTAAAACAGTACAGCCACTTTAGAAAAACAAGTTTGGCAGTTCCCCAAAGACTGGATCCAGCTGTCCTATAACGACTCAGCATTGACATCCCTAGATAACCAGCCAAGAAGTGAAAATAATGGATAACAAATACTTACACACAAACGTTCCTAGGTGTCTGCTTCATAATAATCAAAAAGCAGAAACAACATGAGCTGCAGCTTTGTTCATCCCTTAGCCAACTCATGCATAAACAAAATGTGGCACCCATACGAGAAAATTCCAACTGCAATAAGAAATATTATACATGAGACAACACAGATTAAACAATCTGGACTCATGCTAAGTGAAAGAAACCAGATGCAAAAGAGTGCATATTTAATAATTCCACAAATGTAAAATGTTCAGAGTAGGCAAATCCATGAAGATAGAAAGCAGATTGGTGATTTCCAGAGAGCAAGATGAGAAGATTTAGGAATGATGGCTAATGAATTCACAACTGTGAGCAGTCATAACTCCTTTGGCTTCATGTCAAAACCATTGAGTATTGCACTTCGACTTGGTTGAAATGGTGAATTCTTTTAAAATTTATGTTGGTAACAGTGGGTTTTTTTTAGCAAACAACTTTTTAGAAAGTTTACTTATTTTTAAAAAATAAATCAAGGTTGGTGTCTTCCATACAATAAATGAGAGAATTACTATAGCTAAAATATTCCTAAAGTCCTCTCCCATTGCAGTATAGCAGAAATATTTAGCCCCTGTTTTTCACATATGTTTCGCTGTCTGACCTATAATGTCCCCAGTGCCTCCCTGCCCATCATGCTTGTGGTGGCCTAGAAGACCCATTCCTTGCTTTTGGGCACCCTGCATGACTGGCTGATACCCCAGCACCCAGCTGTGGCCAGTGCTGATCCCTTCCACCAGCCCTGGAACCAGCAGGAGCTCTCAAGCACTTGTCATTATCAGCGAGCATCCTGCCAGCTGCCCTGGAAAGGGAATGGTTAGTAGATGCTGCATCTTTTAAAAATGTCAGGGACAGACACAGGGTTAGTGCTGGTCCTTTGTACACGTGACTACCTGGTCTGGTGAGAAGGCTGTTCAGGACACGCATAATCCCTCACTGTGGCAATCAACGTGAGGGTCTACCAAACCCATCCTAGTTCCTTTCCATGTCATTGGGAATAACAAGATTTGCATTTTCATGGGCCCTTGCATGATGGTTTAGTCACTAAATCCACCCCGCCCCTTGCATTTGCTGGGATCCCATATGTGTATCAGTTCGTGTCCCAGCTGTTCCAGTACCCATGCAGCTCCCTGTTTGTGATCTGGGAAAGCAGCTGAGGACAGCTCAAAGCCTTTGGACCCTGCATCCACATGAAAGACCCAGAAGAAGCTCCCTAATTCCTGGCTTCAGATCGGCTCAGCTTTGGCTGTTGTGGCCACTTGGGAAGTGAACCTGTGGATGAAAGATCTTTCTCTCTGAAAATCTGCCTTTCAAAGGAAAATAAATCTTTTTTAAAACAAAATGGATTGAGAATTGGGACAAGCACTAAATAAGAAGGCCTTTCAGGAGAAAAGGGGAGTTGGACTGTCTCCATTGAATCAAGACATAAGTCAGGTTCGCTTGAACGCAGGCCACTTCGCAGAGTCAGGGTCAGGTGTATGGTATAGAAATGAAGCCCTACAGAGTTCCGGGTGAGGAACGTGCCCAGCCTCACCAATGCACACATTCTGTGCTGAACATGATGTAGCACTAACTGGTGGGAGCAGAAAGAAAACCATGACCCAGGACAATGGGAAAGGGAAAGAAAAGCAGAAGATACATTTGGAAAGAAACAAAGATCTGTTGCTGAATACTGGTGTAACTCATGCTTTCCTGTAATGACACATATTTCCCGCTTACAAACTATACCCAGATACTGTTCACCTTATCTCTCTTTCCAGCCAAGTGCCTTCTTTTTTCCCATGAAAAACAAAGAAACAGCTTGTAAAATTCTTCTTCGTTTTTTGTAGACACATGAAGCTTTTCCAAATATTTGCATGCGGAGCTATCATTGGTAAATGGATACTTTTATGGTGCCCGTTACAAAATAGAGGTTTACTTTAGATTTGATTTCATTCAAGCTTTAGTACCCAGAGCAAACACAATGATGTACAGGAATCCAGACTGAGCTGGTTCTGTGCACTTTTCCCCTGCCCAGGTTGACTCCAGCCCCTGGCCTGCTTCTGCTAAAGGTGGGTGGTGGTGAAGTGGCCCTTGATGATGTCTGCGTCTCATAGCTGAGGGCTTCTTTGCACACCAGAACTCCCCCTCCCCACTTGCAATCCAGCTTCCTGCTCATGGGCACTATGGGAGGCTGCACGCAATGGCCGGAGCACTTACATCACTGCCCACCCACAGGGGACACATAAGTTTCTCACTTTTGACTTTGAGTTGGTGCCACCGCCATTTGGAGAGTGAACCTGAAGATGACAGCATGCTTGCTCACTCTCACTTTCTCTCTCTGCCTTGCAAATAAGATTTTTAAAAATTGTTTCAAGGAATTAAACTGCCGTCTAAAGCCAGATGCCATTGCAGACGGCACTCCCGGTGCCCAGGGTCTTTTATACCTGTTTTCTTGCAGGCTTGTTCAGAGCCGTTGGCCTCACGGAGACAACAAGTAGCCTTTAGGTTTACCAAATGTGTTTGGTTCCATTTTCGTTCCCCAATCTGAAAGCTCCAACTGCTAGAATAGGGAATTTTCAATGTTTTGCCAGAAATGTATGTGAACACATTGAAAACTCAACTTTTGTAATTCGGACACACAGACTTCACCTCCCAGAATGGGGATGGTCACAGAGGTTCTAAGGTGAAAGTTATCAAAAAATAAATCAACATCCTCCTTTCTATCTCACCCCGGGCCATCAGGAGGCTGTCCTCTGGGAAGAGCATTTTCCTGGAGCAGTACAAGCATCTTCATTAGCAGGAAAAACCAAACTGAACATTGCGCCCTGCTGCTCTGGGTTTCACTTGGGCGCCTGTGTTCCTTGCGGCAAGGGAACTATGATGGATCCCAAACCTGTATTTCACCTGCCACAGTAGCTGTGGATTTTCATGGAGACTACAAATCTCTGGGAGATAACTTTAGAGAACAGGGCAAACTTCATAATTCAAAAATCCGAGCTGACACCAGCTCTAGCATTCATGAGTTTTCAGGTATGAACAAGGTGGAGGAACAACACACACACACACACACACACACACACACACACACACCCCTTCCATCCACTGGTTCGTTCATCAAATGGCCACAACAGCCAGGGCTGGGCCAGGAGCCAGGAATCCCAGCCCACCTACTTAGGGCATGTTCTGCTGCTTTCCTAGGTGCGTGAGCTGATGGGAAGCCAGGGCTCTGACACAGGATGCCAGCATCCGACATGGGATGCCCAGCATTGCAAACAGCAGCTTGGCCCGCTGCCCCACAATGCCAGCCCCCGTTAAGCAGTCTTGAGACACTTCACATGTGAGCAATCTCTGAGGGAGAGACATTCTAGTGATTCAGGCGCTTGGGTTTCCTCGGGTCAGAATGCGAAACAGAAGCCCCTCCTAACAAGACGATAGATCTGCAGCTTTACTGGCAAGGAAACTCAGACAAATCAGTGACAAAGCTAACAGCCTAGTCTTTGATGTTTAAAATCCTCTGTGTCAAACCAACGAGAGTTGCTGAAACTTCTCTTGCCCTCTGCCCTCGACACTGAGGTCTCTGTGAGTCACTGCAGCTTAAGGAGTGGCAGGCTAGAGGAACATTGAAAATCAACCAGCTGAGGGAAAGGCTGCTTTTAAAGAATGTTAAGATTAGATTTATGAGAAAGTGTTATTGTGAGAGAGTTGAGCCGCTTCTCCCACAAGGAGTCCCAGCGGCTGTCTGTAAGAACAGGACTTGCTCTTCTCCAAGATCAGCAAGGATGGTGACATGTGACCACCCGCAAGGACACGGCGACTGCCGCCTGTGGGCCACGCCATCCAGGCGCCTGTGGGCCATGCGCCATCCAGCTGCCTGTGGGCCCTGAAGATGCGGCACAGGTGAGAACCCCTTCCTTGGAACACCGAAGGAAAGCAGGTTTAAGGCGTTGTTTACTGAAAAACAGAAGGCGGCTTTTCAGCTTAAGGAGTGGCAGGTTAGAGGAACACGGAAAATCAACCAGGCAAGTCCTGCACCAGTCTAACACAATCGCAGGGCCAGGGAACTTGCACCCAGGAAGCATAAACTGGGGCTTTTATACTCAGATCCAAACAGGAAGTGGGGCGGGGCCTAACAGGGGAGAGAACAGTTCCTTATAAGGTAATATGAGTGCTGATAGGCTTCCTTGGGTCTAGTCATGCCTTACATCACTTCTGGTCCAGACAGGGGATTCTGGGCATTGTAGTCCCTTGGCCTGATTGCATCAGCCATCCCCCCCCCTCCCATCTGCCTGCTTCCTGCGGGCTGCCCCTGCACCACCCCAGCTGGGCCTTACACACACCCTCAGAGGCAATGGTGATGGCCCAAGTTAACTGGATCTCTGCCCTGCACATGGGAGTCTTGTAGTAAGTTCCCTCCTAGCTTCAGCCTGATTTAACCCCTGGACATCACAGACATATAGGGAATAAGCCTGCAATTGAGAACTCTCGGATCACTCAATGTCAATCCCAGCTCCTCAGACACACTCCCCTCCAAACCTGCTCTCTGTAAATAAAAACAAAGCAAAACAATCACAACCAGGGAGGCACACACCCCACGGCTAAGTCAGGGACACACAGAAGAAATGTTGCTGCGTTTCTCATGAGCCACCAAGGAGACTCCAGTGGCGTGTGTCACAGTGGGCTACACCGCCACTTGATGCTCAAATCTGATTACCGGGGTTCTAAGTCTTCCTCTGCTCCTGCCAGCCTCCTGCTCACACTCCTGGGCTGATGCAGATGTGGCTCGTGGCCCTGAGTCCCTGCTGCCTACCAGGAAATGGGCTGGCAGGCTCCCAGTTCAGCCTCTCCCCAGCTCTGGCTGTGGAAGACCTGTGGGGAGTGAATCAGCAAGCAGGAGATCTCTCTCTCTCTGATTTTCAAAAAACTTAAAATCAGTCAACAGTAAAGAGAGTCACTGATAAGGAAGCCGGCTCATTGGACACGATCAGCTCTGAAGGAGCCATTTAGTCCTTGAGAGTTTTGTCGAAGCTAAAAAGTCTACTTGCCCGAGCCCAGCATGATAGCCTAGTGGTTAAAGTTCTCACCTTGCACACACCAGGATCCCATATAGGCGCCTGTTCTAATCTCAGCAGCCCCACTTCCCATCCAGCTCCCTGCTTGTGACCTCGGAAAGCAGTCGAGGACAACCCAAAGCCTTGGGACCCTGCACCTATGTAAGAGACCTGGAAGAGGCTCCTGGCTCCTGGCTTCAGATTGGCTCAGCTCCAGCTGTTGCGGCCGCTTGGGGAGTGAATCATCGGACAGAAGATCTTCCTCTCTGTCTGTCTCTACATATCTGCCTTTCCAATAAAAATAAATAAATCTTTTTTTTTTTTTAAGTCTACTTGCCCTTAGAACAGAGAGGTAGGCCTTAAAAACAATCCAACCGCTTGTGCTTTGCCAACGCTAGCTTTTTCAGTTCTACCTCAGATGGGGAGAACTGAACCCTTAGACACGCTCCTGCCTCCATACTTCCAATCTGATGTGGCATTTCACTCCTCGATCAGGGGTCTGCAGCCATAGCCAGGGCGCACTGCCAGGCCCTGGGCTCCCACTGAATGTCCGTTGGCTTCCAGAGGCAGGAGATGTTTCTTGCCCCTGTGCCACCTGCTTCGCACTGACCCCGCCCCAGCCCTTCCCGACACAAGCAACTTGAGAAGGTGAGATTACAGAGGCGGAAAGGCAAACGCGTGCCATCTGCCGCAGAGGCTTCGTTATTTACACCTGAGCCAGCTGCTTCCATCCCCAACCTTACACTCGCAATCAATCATTTCTCAGCTCTTTTTTTTTTTTTTCTTGATGCAAAGCCAATTTAAGAGAAGAATTGTGCTTTCTCTTTTCTTCCTGACTAGAGAAGTTCTCATGACCAAATAACCTCCTGTTTCATCTCAGAAAGGCTCCCCTTGGAATTAATTACTTTGAAATCAAAGTATTCCTGGACTCACAGTTCCCTTTAAGAAACATCATGAGCACTTCTCCCCGACAGATTATCTTCCCTAATTGAATCAAACCTTCACTAGAATGTCACCAAGAAGAGTTAGAGCAATAAAAATACAGGCTAATATCATTACAAGGTAACCTGCATCATCACCGCATGCCAGTTTTCAAATGATATTATCATCATTATTCTTTTACGTTAGATAAAACATGTCCTACTGTGGAATTAAGCCTGAGCTCTAAACACGAATATGGGGAACTTTGCCTGGAGTGCAAAACTACAAAAGGGGATTATTGCTTCTCAGTAGGAAAAGCAGCGCTAACTAAAGTATTTATGGCTATTGCTCCTTTGAAATTTGGACAGGTGACTCTCAAGCAAGGAAACCCGCTCTGCCTAGCTACCCAAGAACAGCTTCCTGATTGGTCTGCGTTCTCTTGATTCCTCCTTTCCCTACATCCTAGCAAGGCATCAGTATCTTTCAGCATTTCCTAATAAAATCTCATCTCTTGAATTCTGTCTATTTTTCTGTAACCATTAAACAAGAACTTCCTGCACCCCTCCCAACTTCCTGGCAATCATTATCCTAGCTTCTGCATTTCTGGATCTTGCCATCCTGGGAACTTCTTAAAGAATAGGGTGTCCCCACTCCCATGGAAAATGGTATGGCAGTTCCTCAAAAAATTAAAAATAGAGAGTCTAATGTGATCTAGTCATTCGATTTCTGGAATTGTACTGGCTCTTTGACTACTTATGTTTCTGTTGACCGCCTTTTCTCACATGACCTCAAGGTTGATCTGTCTCCCTACGGCCAAACAACATTCCTTTGGATGTGTACCCCACGTTCTGTTGATCCGCCCATCACTCTGTGTGTGTGCTGCCAAAGCGGGCACTGCCCATCTCTCTGTGAACACTGGCTGTCAGGAATAAGGCTGCTCTGAGCAGAGGTGTTACGGTCCTGCCTGCTTTTCTTTTGAGGTGGTTTTGTGTTTAGGTGTTGGAGGAGCTACCATGCCATTGCCTCAAACGTTGTACCATGTTCTCTTTCTACCAACATCAGTCCAATTTTTCCACATCGTCACCAAGGCTTGCTGCTTTGTGATTTTTTGCATAAATTCTTTATTTTTTGTAATATCATACTAATGGAAGTGACGTGGTGTCTCATCATGGTTTCATTTGCGTTTCTTAATAAACTACTGACCTTGAGCCTTTTTCATGTGGTTATTTGTATTTATTATCATCTGTGTATCAGAGAAGTTTCTAGAGTTCTCTCCTTGCTTTAGAACAGGGTACATGTTTTCCTTCGTTGAGTTGTTTTTGTCCTTGTATCTTTTGGGCTGTTCACTCTTCACCACATATAAGATTTAAATGTACTTCCTCCATTGTGTGACTTGCTTTTGTCACTCTGTGGGTATTATGCTTTAATGATTTTTAAAATTTTGATTAAGTCCACCTGATCTGTTTTTTTTTTTCTTTTGTTGTCTATGCTTTTGTGTCATAGCCAAAAACTCATCACCAGATCCCATTTTCCCCTGTTTTTCTATACATCTTGTGTTTTTGGTCTTCCCTGTAGGTCTTTGATAGAGCTTTTAATCAACTTTCATATATATATATATTTGCTTGTGTATTTCCTGATTGTAATGACTTCTTTTTCATCCTATATTGTTTTGTATGTATTTGGGCAACAAATAATTCTTCTTGTATTCTCTCACCTTGTCCCTGATTGCCTCTTGATTCATTCATGGAGTTTCATTTTTCTCACATAGTCAACAGATGTGCAAATATCTGTACTTTGCCCTAGAGTATGAGCTCCTTAAAGGAAGGCAAAGAATTTTGTGTTTCCCTTAGAGTTCTCAGAGTTAGTGTCTTTGTTTCTATACGCTTTTTGATCATGGTGATGGTTTCAATCACGTTCAGTGGCAGAAAGCAGAAGCCACTCTGACTGCCTAAAGGAGAAGCAGAATTAAGAGACAACCATGGATGTCTGCAGATTCATAAGAAGAGCTAGAGTAGGGGGACTGGCTGAGCATCCAAGAGCAACTGCACGACTGGCCAACAGAACAACTGCTGTATCAGGCAGGACCTCCCAAAGCTCTCTGGAAGTGCAGACTTCACAAACATGACCCAGGGATCAGAAAGTCATTGCTGCTGAACCTGGAAGTGCTAAGATCCACGCATGCCCACTGCACCAGAAAAAAAAATGGAGGTTCCACATTCCACCTCTTGGTACCCAGGAGCAACAACTGGGTCATGAAATCCTTTCTAACAAAATACAATCTGTTTGCCCACAGAGTACTGCAAAACTGGCAAGAAGAAGTCCAATACCTCACCCCTGCCTCTTAAATTTCATTTGAATGTGTCTAATTGATGAGATATAAGTCTTGTCAAAAATTTCAACTACAAGGGAATTTAGCAGATAGCCCCTTTTATCTCTCTCCAATCACTGAAGAAGATAAAGGCATATCAGAAAGGGCTGACAGTTGAGTGCAAATCACCCCTTTTCCAATATTTACCATCAAGATGAAAATGTTGATTACAAAAATATATCTTTGATAGCAACTGCCATCACCATGTAGAAGATTAAGCCATGAGGAGTGACTTCAGCTTGATGTTTTCTTTTAGATTGTTCTGGGTAGTACATGTTGCTCCGAGCACCAGATTCCTGGCAAAATCACAAAGTAAAAGAAATGACTTTCTTGGTGGCCCTTGAATAGCATCCCAGAGTCAGCCAATCCCCACCAACTTTCCTGGCTGCTCTCAGTAACTTAGCTTTCATTCTTCTTTGTCAAAGCTATACTTCACAGCGTTCTCGATCTTTCTCTTTGTCAAGGAGATGAAGCATTTTGGGTGAACCCAGTGGTTCACTTCTCCATTCTAATAGCTTCACATTAAGATCCTTCAGAGCAGTTGGCCATTTCTCATGCATTTGACAATTTTAAGGATTATCTGAATGCGATATCTACTTGATCTGGACAAGAATCTCAGCAAATCAACTCACTAAAAAGCCGTGAGTTACAGTGGTTGCTTGAGGTCATGTACTTGAGATTCTTGACTACTTTTTTTCACTGTGTACCCAGTAGGTCAATGTCATTCTGAAGATGAAGAGCATGAGACAGGGAAAGAGTCTAGCCAACCCTTTTTGTTCACAAATCTTATTTCACAAGTTCACAAGTCTCATTCTCTCTCTCTCTCTCCTCTCTCTCTCTCTCTCTCTCTCTCTCTCTCTCTCACACACACACACACACACACACACACACACACACTTCTTAAAGGTCCTGAATTGACTGGCAGTTAACACAGGCTCTCTCAGCCTCTTTTCTATCCACTGAAAAAGTAACCCTCAACTACAAACTACAAAGTTGGTTGTGAAACCATGAGGTACAGGTGTATAAGGCTAGCTTCAGCTACAATTAGATGTTAGATTCAGGGCTCAAATAACTTCCTGTATCTGGTCTTCAGCATCCCTAGGGCTGAACCTCCTGCTACACTGACTTAATGCCTCTACTCTTTGATGAATTCTACCTGCTCTGAGCTCTCTCTTTGTGATGGTGAAATGCAAGTACCTGCCAAAACATCTCAGATAAATAAAACAAACAAGAACCCTTTCAGATTACAAGATTACAAGAACAAGACTCTTGTAATCAAACCCTCTTGAAAGTCAAAGATGTTTTCTGTTTTGACTAGGTTAAGCCCCTTGACATATCTTGAGCCAATTATTATGACCGAAGAAATATGGCATAGAAATTGATTTTAAAGGTATTGCATGTGCTACCACTAAGTCTTAGGCTGAGGATCCTTAGATGTCACAAATTCAATATGGAGGGTAGATTGCCCATCCCCCAAATTGGAGCTTATAACCAGAAAAGAAGAAAGCATTGCCTGGGGAGATAAATGTCTATGGTCTTTCTCCTTCTTCTAAATGGCAACAAGTATGGAACCTGATCTAGGATAGACTGATTAATTGAGGTATAAATGGGAAGTACTGAATCCTAAGTGTTTCCCTTCCTTGCCCCAGCCCAACAACTTCTGCAGGTAAAAAGGGCATCTAATAAATTCTTTGCTGACATCCAATGAGTATCCCTTTAAGCAGCAACTGAGCTCTGAGAAGGCGAGAGACCGGTGGGCTACCAGGAACAATCCAATTGCTCCAGAAAAAATTGGATGGAACTGAGTTGCTTGTTGACATCTCCAAGGGGAAGCAAATAGTGTCCAAAAGGGCTGGGAGTGACTCAATAGCGTTCAAAAAGACCTTACTGTTCAAGTAGACTCAACTGCCATTCAGGCACAACTCTATGGCATGCAATCCACGTCTCTGCATGAAAATCTGTCTAAGCAAGGCCTTTTTACAAAAGTTTTGACCAGAATTTTTTTTTTTTAAGAAAAGCTTTATTTATTTATTTTTTTTATTGGAAAGTCAGACTTACAGAGAGAAGGAGAGACAGAGAGAAAGCTCTTCCATCCACTGGTTTGCTACTCAAGTGGCCACAAAATCAGCCAGAGCTGATTTGATCTGAAGCCAGGAGCCAGGAGTTTCCTCTGGGTCTCCCATGTGAGCGCAGCGTCCCAAGGCTTTGGGCCATCTTCTACTGCTTTCCCAGGCCACAGGCAGGGAACTGGATGGGAAGTGGAGCAGCCAAGGCACAAACCATGGGATCCTGGAGCATACAAGGCGAGAACCCCAACCATTATGCTACCATGCCGGACCCTTGACCAATAATTTTAATCTATTTTTTTGTGGTATTCAAAAACTAAATCTGTTTTTCTAGTGGATATCAAGAAAGCTAGAGTTTTCTATACAAATAACTATCTGAATAGGCAGATGTATGGCAGTAATAGCCAGAAGCATAAATACAGTTGGGGGAAACAATCTAACCCCAAGGCAGAAGAAAGAGAAGTAAGAAGAACGCTGAACTTAGAGAGAAGGCTGGCTGTGAGGCACTCTCTCCTGTGGACCAAAGTATAGATGAGGACTATGCAGCCCAGGTCTCTCCTCAAATGTACAAAGAGTTCCACTTTGATCTGTCACAAGGCAGAGCATGAACATGATAGAACACAGATTAGCGAAAGTCACATCAATGGATTTCCAATTCTTTGGTCTTACCTGCTCTAACTTAGAAGGCCTCATGAGTTTTACCCTGACTTTCATCTCTGCTGTAATTATTTCTGGTTCCTTCACATTTTACAACAAACAGCTGAATCCAAATAAGGAACAGAACATTGGGGGAGTGGGGGTGTATCATCCTATTTTGTTACCATAGGAACCTGCTCTCAGTAAAAGTATCAAGCAAGCCGTTTGTCTTCCCCAGCTCTGGGTTAGCACCCCAGCTGTGTCTCCCAGAACCTTCCATCCCTTGGGTAATTCCTCATGTCTTAGTTCTTCAGTGGCCCATGTGCTTCTACAAATCGGTGCTCTTAAATCAGTCACATACTCTTAGCTAAACGTATCTGATAATAGCTTCAAATGCAATTTCACCTCAGATGTTTGAATGTTGGAGTAGGCTCTGAAAGTCATTAACATCGGCAGTGCAATTCCATCCAGCAGCTGCCGAGAAGACAGGACTTTGGCATAGTTCAGGTCATAACTGGGCTTCTTGCCTTAGGGTTGATTACACAGGTGTGTTCAGTTGCACAGAAATAATGTGTCCACTTTTTTACATAATAGATCTCAGTGTTTATTTTTTTCATGCAGAAGGAAGCTAGGGGTCTGAACTAATGTATGAGTAAGGAGAAGAAGCCAAATTTGAATGATTTCAGAGGTAAAATGAAATCTGATGGGAGATTGTGAGCAAGGAATGCCAGCTTTTTGGCATCTACCAGGACAGAGCTCTTAGAGGAAAGATGTCAGAGAAAGTGGAGGTATGAGGGGAAAGAGTGTATTTTATTTTTGGATATGTCGAGCTTGGGCCATTGAGCTTGAAATAGAGCCTCTTTTCTAGGGAGGGAAAAGAGGGCCTGGGAATAGATATAAATTGTTGACATGTCAGTGGTAAATGAAATGATGCCAGCTGAAAGGTAGCCAGGAGAATGTATTTCAGTGAATCATTTGAGAGAGAAATGGGTTGAGATGGGGCCCCTGGAAAGCATCAATATATGTATTGGGGTGGGAGGAAGAGGGAGGAGATCAGAAGGGGGAGATTCGTAGAAGCAACCTGAACAGTTTCATGGAAATTCATCGTCTTTGCAGGATGGAATAGTACAGAGTAAAATGTTTACTCTCTTCTGTCCCATCTCCCTTCCATCCCACGTTACACCTGCTTCAATCTGTGTGCTGCTGAGCTTTCCTGCGGACTTAAGGAAGAAGGTATACAAAGCAAAAGCCTACTGGTCAGAAATTCCAGTTCCTCGTCCGGGAACTGAGCAGGACAAGTCTAGGGACCTCTGCTACTTTCTGGGCCTTAGCTTTCTCACTTACTGATGAGGAAGTTCAAACATCTTGTCTTTAAAGAATAGCAGTAAAGCTTTCATCTTCTGTATTTCCGCCCATGAGAGCAGCAAAATCCCTACCCTGCTGGCCTCTGAGGCACATGAGATTAAAGATATGGAACCAGAGCTTGCAGATGAAAGAAATGCGCTAAAGTTGCTATCGAATGAAAACTTTCAGCAGTCAGCAAGGCTTAACACACCGACCAGCCACTGCAAAACATTGACAGGACATACACAATGTGCGGGGTCGTATCTATCCCTACTGGCTAGCCGTGCACCTAAGGTACTCACCAATGACTGCTGAGGAACAAACAAGGTAGAATTGAAGATGATGGGCTCCGGATCCAATCCACTTAGTTTCTCGTCTACCAGATGTAGCTGTTTCTTCGTCTCTAGAATGAGGACAATCATAGCGCTTGAAACTTAGTTGAAAAAAGCTTTAGAATAATGCCTGGCACACAGAATGCACAAGTAAACATTGGTTCCTATTGTTTCCAAATAATGACCCATTCTTAGGGCAATGAGCATCTAACCATCCATGTACATACATAGTAAGCCTTGTTCCTGGACACATGTTGGATCACAAGAGCAGGTGGCAGTGCTTCTGTACAGCCAGTATCTCCCCTTGGAAAAACTTCTAAATGCAAATAGCTTCCAAGTCCAACCAAACAAACGGTGGAAAAATCCCAACTGCTCAAGACACTTGTTTCAGATGATTTCCGCAAAGAGGCAAGGAGGAGCCTTTGAAAGTTTACCAATAACTCACCATAGATAGTATTTCATGGTTGGAACTACAAGAATTTTAAAGGCATTTGCTTTTTGGAGCCAGATTTGGGGGATCTGACTTACAAGGCTGTTTGAGAAGTAGAATTTGTCAGAAAGAGATGTTGCATTTATGGTTAAAAAAAAAAATGTAAGTTTCATATCCACATCCTGAAATGGACTTTGGCCTGAGAACTTGCTCAGATTCTGTTTCTAGTGGGCTATTTGGTTTGGGGAAAATGAAAGGGATTCTTACATCACAAAGAAAAGGCAAGGAGATATATCAGAATGAACAAAGAAATTAGAAAACATGTTTCTGGGCCCGGCGCGGTGGCGCAAGTGGTTAAGGTCCTCGCCTTGCACACTCGGGATCCCATATGGGCGCCTGTTCTATCCCGGCAGCCCCGCTTCCCTTGCAGCTCCCTGCCTGTGGCCCGGGAAAGCAGTCAAGGACGGCCCAAAGCTTTGGGACCCTGCACCCGTGTGGGAGACGCGGAAGAGGCTCCTGGCTTCGGATCGGCATAGCATCGGCCGTTGCGCTCACTTGGGTAGTGAATCATCGGATGGAAGATCTTCCTCTCTGTCTCTCCTCTCTGTATATCCGCCTTTCCAATAAAAAATTAAAAAAAAAATAAATCTTTTAAAAAAAAAAAAACATGTTTCCTCTGGGTTTTCAGAAATATCTGCTCTTCTCTACCACTTCCTATAATTTGCTCCAAAAAGAAAAAAAAAACTCTAGAAACAGCAGTGGTATGGCAGCTTAGCCGTAATTTCTTGTAGACTGTAGGAGAACTGGTGAAGAACCAGAATATTCAAGCATTCTCTTAGAAGAGAGTGGGTGATTGACAAAGAGATCAGCTCAGGAATTCACCATGGCAAAGGCAGGTGCGTTGGGCATCATCCTCAGAGTTGAGCGATGAGCTCACCTGCATCCTCGGCCTCCTACAACTCCCTCGAATGTTCTCCAGTCCCCAGTCATAGAGCACTGCCCTCCATCAAAATCCCTCTACATTTTAGTTGTTTTCTTGCTTATTGTCTCTTTTCTCTTCTAGAATTGGCTCCTTGAGACAGCGAGTATCTTGTTACTTATTGTTCTCCCAAGTTGTCAGACCTCCCAGGACACAGAGGGTGCTCAGGAAATATGCACTGGTTGAATGAGTAAATGAGCGGATGAATCCAAGGGCACCCACGGCCATTTTGAATAAGCCATCAAAAAAATTCAATGTTGCATATACATTCTCAATCAGTTGGGTCACCTGGTTGCACTGACAAGCATTTGACCAGATTAAATGGCCAAATCAATCAAAAAAGATGAGCTCAAGAATTTCGTTCAGAATCTTACTGTCCACTAATTTTGACAGAGGGGCTTCAAATTATCCTCCTGGTGTACCTATTCAATAAATTTATTCCCTACTTGGCTGCTTCTACAGCTATAACTAATGCTAAAAGAACAAACAATATATTAACTTGCAGAACAATTAATTTGTGGGAGTATAATGGTCGATTGAGGGCAATCAAATTAAATCAAGGGCTTAGTGATTATGGAACAATTGACCTGCATGTGGGTAGGATATTGACCGTGGAATCAACTGAGAGCCAGGGCAAGGCTCATGATGCTATACCAAGCTTGCATTCTTCTTTTCAACAACTAAGAAGGATTTCCCAGAGTTTAGTAGGATTGAGTGGTTGAGAGACAGACAGCTGCTTCTCCTGTAGTTGGGGGAAAGAAACCTTGAGAGACGACAGGAAGGAGGAGAGAGGACAGACTAGCTGGCAGGCAGCAGGTCTCACACTCACGCACACATGCTCCCATGGGCACACGTGCCTGAAACAAAAGGCAATTCTCCAAAAACCCAAAGCATTGAAAATAAAAAAAGTGCTTCCAAGGTACATACCCAGCAGGAACATAAAAATGAGGGACTAGGATTATGTCCTGTGATTTTTATTAGGAAGAAATATAAACTACTGACTCCACTGTTGGAAGGTTTTTCTCAAAAAAAAAAAAAAAACTATTTTACCAAAGGCACTGAGTTCAATAAGTGTTTCTTCAAGTGAAGAAAGTGTGAAGTGTTCTGAATGCCTGATATCAACTCCTTGTGGCCATAGGTGTGCAATAAAGAGCATTTCAAAGCCACATCAACAAAGCCCTTCCCTGAAGTCACAATCCTAATGATGATGATTATCACGGTTCTTCACCAGCAGGAAAAAAACATTTGCTGTGGAAAAAGAGATTATTCTCCTGGGAGTTAGGTTGTAGAACCAATACCGTGGACATCAGAACTCAGGACCAAAATGAAAGTTGGTAATGCAGAAGAGAGAAAGATTCACGAATTTTTCAGTTCAATAGATTCCATACTGAGCGATGAAGAGCTGTGTGGTGGCAAAGGGGAGGGAGACATTTTTATGGCATAAGTAAAACTTCAGAGAGTGAAACCAAGGTGGCAGCTAAGAGGCTTGGGGCCAAAGCACCTCCCCAAAAGACACCAATGCAAATCACTTCACGAGAACAGCAGAAGCCCAGGGGCCGGGGAGTGGTTGTCAATGTGCAAGGAACCACGGTGCCTCATCTTGTCTTCAAGAAAATTCCCACTGGTTCCGGCATGGTAGTCTAGTGGCTAAAGTCCTCGCCTTGCACACGCTAGCATCCAATATGGGTACTGGTTCATATCCCAGCAGCCCCACTTCCCATCCAGCAACCTGCTTGTGGCCTGGGAAGGCAGTCGTGGACAGCCCAAAGACTTGGGCATCTGCCACCAAGCCTCTCCCAACCACAGGCAGAAAACAGAATTGCAGCTGCGCAGAGGGAGTTCAGCAGGAGCTGGGACCTCACCTGAGAGCACACAGCTTGGCCTACTGCCGAGACCTAGCCTCTGATCCAACCCAAAGGCCTCTAGCCCCAGCAAGTGTGTCCAGATGGGGCATCTAGACTTACCTGGCTTCAGGCTGAGATCCACGGTGCCTGGGATTTGGACTCATTTGCTGAGTGTCACTGTCTGCACCTGGTGGGCCCCCCAGGGAATTGGTGGTGACTCGTGATGGTGGGTCCCAGAGGACCACCTTCATCACACTCTACCAACTGTTGGCAGACAGTCAGGGACCATGGGACTGCGTGTTAAGACTCAGTGCTGGGCAGGTCATGAGGCAGGCAAGTGTCCGGGCACAAAGCATATGGATTTGCCCTAGGAGCAGGCACGCTGGGAGACAGACTCTTCTCGGCATATGTCAGCCTCCCTCCCAGCTCCCGGTGAGACTGGTAGGCACCTCCAAGATGGGACAGGGCCCAGTGCCTCTCTGCCCCAATTCATTCTTACCTGTGTAGCTGCCTCTATCACTCCTCCTACCACTTCCAGCAGACAGCAAGGAACCCCTAGAGTTCCAAACCACAGGCAGAAAATTGCCTAGCACTGGCTAGAGCCTCATGACCTTTGTGCCCAGGTCAGTGCCTGCAGACAGACCTACTGGACCACAGCAGTACCAAGCAGTACTCCAGGCAGTCCCTGCCCCAGCCAATAGCACCAGTGCCTGATGGGTGCAGCATCACACAGTGAGCTCTGCTCAGCCGCAGGCAGACCATAGCCAGAGCAGCTTGTGGTTCAACCCCGAGGATGCTGTTGCAGGCTGAGGCTGCACTTGTGAGCTGGTAACATGGCCTCTGCAGGCATAAAAGTCCAAGTCCAAGTGCATCAGAAGCCCAGAAAGAATCTTCCACTTATCAGTTCACTCTGAACAACACATCCACTGCAGATTTGTGATAAATTTAGGTCTGGGGAGAATTGTTAGATCGAATTTAAAAACACACCTGCACACACATCAATAACAGACATGATGCTAACCATGACGTATGGCATTATTTAGTGATGAGATAGCAAAGGCATTCATTGGCTCACAGAAAATGAACAGATTGCCTAGGGTTCTAGTAGCACAGCCACAAAGAAAGCCAGATTTCTACCATTCATCCTTCACTGCAGAGACAATGTTGTGCACAAACAGGCATCATGAAGTTACAGGGAACCATGACCACACCGAACAGGCACAGCCAGTGCTGGGACCCAACCATCCAGAAGCTGCAGTTTCAAAGTGCTCACATGAAGACTTCAACGGTGTTTTTAAAGAAACCCAATGCATGTCAAGAGAACAGAGAATTATTTAATATTCTGACTGAGATCTGATAGAACTGGAAGTAATTAATCAAGACCAAGCAGGAATTTTCCAATAAAAAGTGGAATTTAAAATGCGATAGAAGGCATGACTTACATAATAGATAAAACGGGATCGGGGGATGGTGAGCTTGGAGTTGGCGTTGTGGCATTGTGTACTAAGCCATTGTCTGCAATCCTGGAATCCCATGAGGGTTTATGTTTGAGTTCTAGCTTCTCTTCTTCTAATCTAGCACTCTGTTCATGTTCCTGGGAGAGCATCAGAAGATGGGCCCATGCTTCAGTTGACTGCACCCCAATGGGAGACCCTGACAGTGTTCCAAACTGCCTGACAAAGCACCAGCTCAGAGAGTGAACCAGCCGACAGAAGCTATCACTCTCTGTATCTCTCTGTCCCGCTTTATAACTCTGCCTTTCAAATACACAAAGTTGCAAAAAATTAAAAAGAATCAGTGGGTTTAAATACAGACTTCGTGTAAACATGCTTTTGGAAGAGCCACAAGGGACAAAGAAGAGTGAAGAAACATATGGGAAGTATGGATGGCGTCAAAAGAGTGAGTATTTGAGTTCCTGGGATTCAAGAGAGACTTGAGAGTGAATGGATAGAAAGCACACCCAAAGAGACAGTGACGGAAAGCTTCCCAGAGACAGACTGCACCAGCCGTGAAGATCGCCGTAGAAAAAGAGTCCCTCCCTAGTCGGCTTCACTGCTGAATTCTTAAGGAGGACTCACCACCAATCCATCGTAAAGCATTTCAAAACTAGAATGGGAAGGAGTTCTTTCAAATTCATTGTATGAGGTCAGCACTATTTTAACACCAAAACCAGATAAGGATGCAACAGTGAATGAAGGTACAGGTCAATATCCTTAATGAACATAGATGCAAAACATGAACAAATTGAATTCAACAACATATTACAGGGAAGGCTGGTTTAGCGTATGTAAGCCAAGAAATATAATGGACATTCTTGACAGACATGACAGAGAAAGACAGGACATCCAAAACAGCAGAGTGGAGGAAATATGATTGTCCCTATTGGCAGATGACAGCATCTTATGTACAGAAAACACCAAAGATTTCACCAAAAAGCTGTTGGCATTAATAAAAACAAATAGTAAAGTTGTAGAATACAAAATCAATGTACAAAAATCAATAGTGTTATGTCCTAACAGTAAATCATCTAAAAAGGAATTCAAAGGCAATTCCACTTCTAATAACTATCAAAAGCAACCTTTTTAAATTATTTGGTAATAAATGCATCCAAAATGGTGAAAGATCCCTATGATTAAAACTACAAATCATTGATGACATAAATTAAAGAGGACAAAAAGAAATAAAAAGGCATTCTATGTTCATGGACTGGAAGAATCCATCTTAAAAATATAGATACTACTCCAAGGGATTTATAGATCCAATGTAATCCCTATCAAAGCCCAAATGGTATTTGTCATAAAACAATTTTAAAGATTATTAAAATGTATATGGAACCACAAAAACTGTAAATAATCAAAATCATCGTGAAAAAAAGTACAATGTAGAAGATATTATACTACTTGATTTCAAACTTTATTACAAAGCTACAGTAAGTAAATAGCATGATGTTTCATAAAAACAAATTCACAGACTAGTAGAACAGAATTTAAAACCTAGAAATAAACTAACACATCTGATGCCTGACATGGGTGCTAAGAACACTTTGATAAATGTTTCTGGGAAAACTGGATAGCAAAATGCAGAAGAGTAAAACTAGACCCCTCTCTCCTACTATGTAGAAAAGACCTAAATGTGAGACCTGAAATTTGAAACTCTTAGAAGAAAACATTCAAAAAACACTTCAGAAAAATGGAATGTGAAAGGATTCTCTAGACCAGATCCTAAAAGCATCGGAAATAAAAGCAAAAACAGACAAATGGTATTTCATCAAACTAAAGTGCTTTTTTCACATAGAAAACTACAAAGTAGAAATATAAGCTACAGAATGGATGTAAATATTTGTAAGGTCACATTGTGGCAGAGAAGGCAAACCTACCCCCTCTATGCCAGCATCCCATATGGGTGCCAGTTCAAACCTTGGCTTCTCCACTTCCAATAGAGCCTGGGCCTGGAAAAACAGAGAAAAATGCCCCAAGTTCTTGGCTCCCTGCACCCAGAAGGGAAATCAGAAATAAGCAAATGGCTCTTGCTTTCTTCAGATGGAGAATGTGTGTGTGTGTGTGTGTGGGTGTGTGTGTGTGTGTGTGAGAGAGAGAGAGAGAGAGAGAGAGAGAGAGAGAGAGAGAGAGAGACTGCCTTTCAAATAAATAAAGAAGTTCTTTTTTTAAAAAGGATAAGAAAATCAAAAGATTTGCAATATGCACTCAGGGCAAGGGGTTAATATCCAGGATATGTAAGGACTCCAAACCACTCAATAGCAAAAACAAAACAAAAATATATAAAATATAACAATCCCTAAGAATCAAGATGGTGGAATAGAGTAAGGACACGTTTAGCACACAGAGAAACATTAGCCACTGTGAAGCAGAGAGGGCACATTCCAGGAAATAGGAGAGGAAAAAAATGGTATCAGAGGGATACCTGGAGACTGACAGACAGGGGTGTTGCAGTGACTGACACCCCAGAGGCATTCAGGGAGCAGCAATCTGAATTGCACCTGCAGCCAGAACTCCACCAGCAACAAGGTGTGAAGGAATGTTCATTGGGAGCTCAAGAGATGAACCCAGACAAAGAACTGCTAATCCTGATGGTCTGTTTTATTTGACCAGGAGCAGAGACGGAGTGGCAGGTCCCAGGCGGGCAGTGCAGGAACAGGGTGGCTCTCACAGCCCAGTCTGCCCCTTAGAGCCAAATTGGGCAACATTTTGTTCAAGGAGGAAAAGGCTGTGAGACAGGACTGTGCATACTGGTAATGAACTCATTTTGGGCTGAGTAAACTGCAACAACATGGCATCCTAAAGGTCCCACCCAACATAGGGCCAGGGAGCCCTCAACCTGATGGCCAGCAGATCAAGCACTCCACTAGTGGCATATCAGGTGCTATTTTGTACAGTGTGGCAGAGGCTTTAAAACTGCAGAAACAGCAGTGAGCTGTGCTTGCTCTGAACTGGGAGTGAACTCATTGAGATCAGCGCACTGTACTGGTCCCACAGGGAAAATAATAGCAACTTTTAAATCCTATGGGTCAAAATAGGTCCATGTGGCTCCAAACGTAACAGCCAAAAGGTTCCATCTAGATCAGCACCACCAGCAACCTAGCTATATAGGACTCCTGGTATCTCCCTAATCCTGGGAACTGCTTGAACTGGGAAGTGGGAGCAAGGTCGTAGAGACAATGATGCAGCCTCAGCATAGAATCACAGGAGGTGGAGACTGGTGAGCCAGGAGCTGGGGATATGGAGACAATGGTGAAAGTCCAACGTAAGAACCGCTGGAACTCGTTGGAGGAAGTGGCACAGCACAAGTGACCGCAAACAAAGAGTTGTGTACCAATTGCAATAAGTAAAAATAAATGGTAGACCTGTGGGTGACACAGCTTAGAAATCTGCCCCAACGAGAAGAATCTGATAACCAGAAGTACAATGACCAAGAGCAAAAGAAGAGACAAAGGCGCAATGAATGTTACTGAAGACTCCCCTGCAAAACAGCAAAAGCCTTGCCAATCTCAGAGTTAATTGAGGAAGACATCGAGAAAATAGAGAATACAGAATTCAAAACACTTGTTATAAAACTTCTTATCAACAACAAAAAGCACATAATATAGGAGTTCAAGAAATTTAAGGAACATGTCACACAGGAAATGAATCAAATGAAAGCTGATGTATGAGAAATAAAGAATACAGTGGAGCAAATTAAAAGTACACTAGAGAGTCTCCAAAATAGAATGAAAGAAGCAGAAGAAAAAAATCTCAGAATTGAAAGATATTTCCTATCACCAGAGGTAACACACAAAAAGCTAGAAGCAGAGCTGGGTCAAGCTAAAAAAGGTATTCAAGAACTGAAAGGTCACATATAAGAGTTACAGGAGTCCCAGAAGGTACAGTAAGACAAACTGGGATTAAATGCTTATTCAATGAAGCAATAAGGGAAAATTTCCCTAATCTAGAGAAAGAATTGGAAAACAACATCAAGGAGGGGCACAAAACTCCCAACAGGTTTGACCAAAAGTGATCTTCACCAAGACACATGATAATCAAGCTCTCTTCAATCAAGCATATGGAAAAGATCCTTATGTGCACATGAAAAAAAAAAATCAATTGACGTATAAAGGACTGCCAGTTAAATTCACAGGAGACCTCTCACAGGAAACTCTACAGGCCAGAAGAGAATAGAGTGACATATTCCAAAATCTAAAAGCAAAAAATTGTTGGCCCAGGATAACATACTGAGCAAAGCTTTCCTTTGTCTTTGAAAATGAAATAAAATTCTTCCATAGCAAAGAACAGTTAAAAGAATATGCCTCTTCCAAACCTGTGCTACAAATGATACTTCAAGATGTTCTCTTGACAGAGAAGAGGAATAGCACCCAACAACACCAAAAGCAAATGTGAAGAACATCCCAGTAAAATAACAACAGAAGACTAAACCAATGAACAACCCATTCCTAAAATGACAGGACCAAATTACCACCATTGATATTAACCCTTAATGTAAAAGACTTAGACCCATCAAGCAAACATCATGGATTAGTAGATTGGATTAAAAAACAAAACCCTAAGGTGATATATGTCACCAAGAAAGATCAGCAGAAACTATATCGCATGGATTTTGACTTTTTTTAGTTTCATCTCTTCAAAACACTTTCTTTCTCATTAAATTCTTCAGTGACTCATAGATCATACAGTAGCATCACTTTCTTCAAGAAGTCTTACTTTTTTTTTCATTTCTTTGGTGATATATTAGACATCCAGTAGCATGTTATTAAACTTTGTGTCATTTTCAATTCCTTTTTTTCTTCCTGCTGTTGGTTTTGTATTGTGGCTTTTCATTTAAGGGTGTGTATAGTAACTGTGTAATGGAAACTATCACATCCAGATATGAGAATACAATGCAGTATGCATCTCTACTTCCAGATCCAAGATGGACTCCCAGTGAAACTCTTTTTTTTTTTTTTAAAGATTTATTTTTATCATTTTTTCATTGGAAAGGCGGATATACAGAGAGGAGAGACAGAGAGGAAGATCTTCCATCCGATGATTCACTCCCCAAGTGAGCGCAACGGGCCGATACTATGCCGATCCGAAGCCAGGAGCCTCTTCCGGGTCTCCCATGCAGGTGCAGGGTCCCAAAGCTTTGGGCCGTCCTCGACTGCTTTCCCAGGCCACAGGCAGGGAGCTGGAAGGGAAGCGGGGCTGCCGGGATTAGAACCGGCGCCCATATGGGATCCCGGGTGTGCAAGGCGAGGACCTTTAACCACTTGCGCCACCGCGCCGGGCCCCCCAGTAAAACTCTTAACTGTGTCTTAACAATGGGATGCTGGACCCTGCTATTGTTCATGCCCGCAATGATGGAAATATGAGTATTTATGAAGAGCTACACTCTAGTTATGATATAGGGGAACTCAATGGCTGGGGGGAGGGGATTTGGGGAAGGGTTAAGGGAAATCCCAGGGCCTATGGAACTGTATCATAAAATGATAATAATAGTAAAAAAGGTTAAAAAAATAAAAAATAAAAATCCAGGTTTTAAAAGGGCAGTAGAGATAAGCAGACATTTGTCAAAGGAAGACATACAAATGACTAACTGGCGCACCCAGCATGCTTGAAGTCACTAATGATCAGGGAAATAGGATTCAAACCACAACGAGATATCTTGCTCCAGTATGATTTGCTAATACCAAAAAAAGGCAAAAGAAACCAAGCGTTGACTGGAATGTGCACAAAAGGGACCACATACACACTGCTGGCAGAAATGTAAATTAATGTGGAAAGCTGCCTGGTATTAAAAAAAAAAATGGAACACTATATGATCCAGCAACCCCACCCGTCAAGGAAATAAAACGCAGGAGGCATCTGAACCTGCCTGTGTATTGCAGCACTACACACAATAACCAAAGATCTGAAACAACGTAAGTGTCCAGAAACAAATGAAGGAGCGTGGTACGTATACTCAATGGAATATTACTCAGCCATCTTAAGATGAAATCTTGGCATTTACAACAATATGGATGGACCTGGAACTCATCACGGTCAGTGAAATAAGCCCGGCACAGAAAAACAAATACCACATGTTCTTATTCATACATGGTGTCTTTAAAAAATAATTTAAAAACAAACAAACAAAAAAACTAGGTGATGCCCTAGACTTTAAAAACGTATTGAGGGTTAGCAACTGGTGGCTGGGGAGGGGAAGATTGGGATAGGTGGATTGAGGGTACTAATTTTGGCTCTCTTCATGCAAGCTAGTTGTCGAGCTCTGCACAGCAGGGTACCCATAAAAATGTGAAGGTACTATGTATTTTTTCCACTTTAAAAACACTAGAAGATGACATTTGAGATGCTTTCACTATTAAAAAAAGTTAGATGCTGAAAAGAATAAATATTTTTACCCTGGTTGGATATTATACAATTTTATGTTTGTTAAAAGTTCTTTTTTAACAAAGATTTATTTTTTTTATTAGAAATTCAGATATACAGAACAGGAGAGACAGAGAAGAAGATCTTTCATCCACTGATTCATTCCCTAAGTGGTCACAATGGCCAGTGCTGAGTCAGTCTGAAGCCAGGAGCCAGGAGCTTCTTCCAGGTCTCCCAAGGCTTTGGGCCATCCTCAACTGCTTTCCCACGCCACAAGCAAGAAGCCAGATGGGAAGTGGGGCCGCCAGGATAAGAACCAGCACCCATATGGGATCCCAGCATGTACAAGAAGAGGACTTTAGCCACTAGGTTATCAGGTTGGGCCCTCTTAAAAATTCTTAAATTAAAAATCTCTTTCTATGCTTCACAGGTATCTGATGAATTATGAATTAATGAATTATCATTACCATTGTGTTTTACATAAGGTATTTCATTTAACTTCACAACAATCCCACAGGATAAATGCGATCATTTGGGGTTTGGCCAAAGGGAATTTAAGCTGAAACAGCCACTGAAAGATGGAGCCAGCTATAGGAGACATACATACTGCCATGGAGCAGCCAGCAGTTTGGGAAAGATTTGCTAGCTAAAGTCAGGTTTCAGTTTAGCATCCAGGATGGGACATCTTGAACTTGGAAGCAAGCCTATTCCCCCCGGGATCTTACGCATCTTGCTCCCAGGAGAGGGAAAGAAGAGTACTGGTCAGCCCAGTGAGAACAAACCCTCAGCATGGGCCCTGGTGGCACTTGGGAACTTCCTCAGAGACTTGGTGTCCTCAGCGGCAGAAGGCATACCTTCCTATTTGGACTACTACAAGGTTTTGTGCCTACATAAAGAGCTGAGAGTCAACTCGACTCTAACAGATATTTAATGGGAAACAGGAGGGAATGTGAGGTGATTGTGCTGGTGGTCCATAATGGATGACATCCAGATTCATTTGGTCATATTTTCTAGAAGAAAATAATTCTCAGAAACCAGAGTCTTAAAAGAGATGGCAAGGAAATTGGGACGCTGTCTCACACAATAAGGACTTGAGAAGAGAAAAAGAGAGAGTACCCAGACACGGGAGTAGAATGAAGATAACAAACAAGCATAGCCCAAGGACAGAGCAGCCTTAGCAGGGCTGGCTGGGCGAGGGATGGCTGGTTACACTGAGGGTAGAACAGTGAGCCTCAACTACCATCTCATCACCTTACACAAACCAGAGACAAACCATGCAAGCGTCTGTGTCTCTTAGTGCATTTGGATTTGTGCATTCCTGCCCCACCTGCTTAGAAATGATTGCTGAGTCCACAAGTTTGTCAGCAGCCATAGGATCCCTTAACTGTGCAATGCATGTGACAGGGGAACAAATGAACATCAAATGAGAAAAGGCAGGAGGACTCCAGGTTGTATGTCAAGAGACAGCGGAAGCAAAATCCTAACGTTGTAATGAAGTGATAGAAAGATTGTTAAGACATCCCAGGTACAAGATAAATCATCACCTCAACAATGATGCGTTTGCCCCGTTCCCAGGCACACAATACTCCAGGTGAAGATCCCCTTTTCTAGACAAAGCAATTGTGCCCCAAGACAAGAATAATTTGCCTGCATACCACAAAGGAGGTGAGAGGTGGCACTTTGCATAAGACGTTGAACGTGCCTGTCACGCACATTCTCATTGCCTGCCCTCCCTCTCCCAGGGGGCAGCCATTGGCCATGACAACTCTCTCTTGCCATGCCAGCTAATCCAGCTCCCAAACTGGCCATAGGAGTAGGAACCTGCTTGGAACTGAGCAAACAAAAGGCGGTTCTTAGAAAAAACAGCACTGTGGGTTCCTCCTCCGCAGCCCGCCTGTCTGCCTCAAGGTCCTTCCTGCTTCTGTATGCAGAACAACCACATACTGCACTGACCTGTGCTGGTGACAGGGAGCCTCTCTCTCACTATCTCCTTCTCTCTTGTCTCTCTCTCTCTGTCTGTCTCAGAAGTACAGTGTCTTGCCAGTCAAATAGGGTTTGACTGGTGTTGAAATTAAGTATGAATTCCAGGTAGGTCACTTCCTTTGACTACTGACTAATGCAGTAATGACAAGAGGGTTTTAAAACAAAAGGTTGGAGGACTGGTCATTCGGCCTAATGGACTGTTGAATGCCGTGGAAGGCATTTACAGACTTTGGCAATAGTTATATTATTATTTATACATTTCCACAGAAGAATTTCTTTGCAAGGGAGCTCATATTGTTTTATAAGAGCAAGTGTCTTAATCCTTGGAGTATCCCAAGGCTACAAATTGGAGATCCACTTTGTTAGCTCTATTTAGAGAGAGAGAGATAAGCTCTAGAAAGGCTAAGTCTCTAGCTTCCGGTCACTGAGCAAATGAAGATGGAAATTGAAGATGCAACTGCAATTCCTGCCTCGCACTCTGGAGCTGTTACCATTGCAGGAACACAAATTGGAGATGTAAGAAAAAAAATAATAATGTCTTTTACAGATCTGAAATGCAGTTGAAAGTATCCAACCGAGGCAAAGGCGGTGGCCAGCCACGAGGAGTGTGACATCAGCAGCTTCAGGAAGCACAGTTTTGATGTATGTTGCTGCTCCACAGTCTAGCAGGAAGGGGATGGGGTACAGTGGAGCAACCGGTGCTAACAGCTCTCCTGGGAGCCGTGTCACAGTGGAAATCCGGGGCATCCCTTCTTTCTTCTCCTTCCTGTGTCGGCAGAGAGGAGAGGGCAGTCGGGGCGGGTGAGGAATTGGGGGACCATCACCTAACTCCTAGCTGGAGGGTGGTGGGTGGTCTGAAGCAGCCCTCCAGCACTAGCAGCACCCAGGAGCCTGTTGGAAATGCACTCCCAGACCAGAGGGCAGACCTCTGGGTGATTCGGAACCCCAGGAAAAGCTGGGTCAGTGTGGAGGCTGGATTTCTTGCATCTGAATTAGAAGCCCCCAGCTCTCCTGGACCACCTTTGCAACCCCAGGACACGATTTAACCTTTGGTCATTCCTCTATTAAACTGGGGACACTCATGACGTTTCCATGAGATTATCATGCTGTTCACACAAGACAACTCAGTCTACTAAGGACTGTGCTAGAATTCACCTATTTATTACGAACAACTCCCAGGACATAACAGCTTTTTTATTCATGCTACCTTGAGGCCCCTCCCTCTCATCCATTGTAATATCATTTTGGCATGGTAAAATACTTGAGGAACAACACACGGGTTTTTCTCTGGAACCTCATTTCTTTAAGAATGCCTTCTGTGTGGGCAACTTCTCTGGCAGGACACAGTCCCTACAGGTAAGCACAAGAAGCACAATAGGGAACAACCCAGAACAGGCAATGGAAATTATCCCACTGGCATACACATGGCATGGGTTGGGGACAGACCAGGCTGAACCTGTTCACATTACCTACCGGTGAATCCGAGCACCAGAACAGAGTGTGGGTTGAGCCAGGTTAGGTTGCAACACATACCAGTACACAAGTAATGCCAAGGTGAGATGAGCCGTACCAGATGTGGTTGCAGTGCCAAACAGCACATGTGATAATCACGGGGAGGAGGCAAAGCCGACAGGGGAATGTGGGCTCCCCTGCTGGATAACTACTTCCATTGGAAAGTGTGATTTGGGATGCGGGCAATTCAGACTAGGCAGGGCTATAACACCTGTGGGCCTCATGGTGAGCTGACTGTTCTGACAGGTGCAAGCAAAAATTAGAGTTGTTGAGGGTTGTTTGGGCTTAGCCCCAGCATTAACTGGCAGAGGCTGGCACTGGGAGCTAATTCTGTCAAGTCAAATGCCAGAACCACCTGGAGAGTGCATAATCAGGGAGTGGGTGTGGCCTGGAAGGGAAACAGTGGGCACCTCCCTCAGGATAACCACCCTCACTGGACTGCACGAAAACCAGGACAGGGGCAGGGGTGGCTAGACAGAAAGGCACCTGCCAGTAGGTGTATGGGCTGGATAGTAGGTTGGTTGGAGTGAACTGGGCTTCAATGCCCATTGACATGTGCGAGAGCTAAATGGGATGTGGAACAGACTGGACAAGCCTGTGGTACATACTGGCAAGCATGGGAACCAGGGTAGGCGGCAGACCTGGTAGGGGTTTTGGGGAGTTGCCCCAACTAGGCTGCAGCGCCCACTGGTTTGCATGAGGACCGAGTATGACGTGGGTAGGATCAAGCTGGACTACAACACCCGTTAGTTCACGAGGAAGACAGGGCTGGAAACAGAACTGACCCAGACATCGCAACGACCAGCATGTGCATAAGCTGATTGGTGTGATGGACGGTGTTGGAGTCTGTACTAGCAAACTCACTCAAGAATCAGATCTGGAATCATCTCAGATGAAGTTTCTTTGGAGATCCCTCCAACTGAACTGCTGATCTCAGAACTCCAACCATGAAGAGACTATCAGCCAGTGGACTCTGAATAGGTTTCATTGCAATTGGAACTGTGAGATTGGCAGCAATCCAGATCTGATGAACTATCAAAACTGTTTGAGCAGGACCTTTGGAGCGAGCCTCCTATTGGGGATCGGGGATGGGTGGGAGGTAGGGTGGGGCTTTTCCCTTTGTTACTCCCCTAACCCCAGATACAGGGAAAAATGATTATATTAACGTGGAAACAATGGTATTACCCACTTTCACCCTGTAGCCCTTGCCCCTTTGTACCCTAATCAACTAAGTAAGATTATTAAAAGAAGAAGAAGAAAAAAAAAAACAAAAAAAGAATGCCTTCTGTGTCATGACCCACATGCTGTCACAGTTCTTTCCTCCCAAACTAACCCCTGGCCACCCATCTCAGCCCCCAGAATTCTGTTCTGTGGGGGACAATTGTTATGTCCTGGGTACCCGTGGGTGGCAGAAGACCTGAAGTCAATCAGCCACACAGCTCAGCCACAGCCTCCCAGCTCCCACTGACATTCTGATGCTATTCAGGAAAGCTCTAAGTGGGAGAATGGCACAACCCCGCCAGCACGCGGAGCCGCACTCTGAGCCCTGCATTGTCTGAAAGCGGGGGAGGCTCACCTGGTTTGTCACGAGACAGCGACAGAATGGGATGAAACAGACCGCCCACTGTTCCACTGACCTTTATTTAGCAACAGAGGTAATGTGTGAAAACAGGCAGAGCCGAAGACTGAGATCTGCCAGGCAGGTAAAGGCCAACCTGGATGGGTCTATTCATAAAAGACTGCCCTTTCTTTAACTGTCAGAGAAGTTTATAGAAGGAGACCTGCTTTCATCCATAAACCAGGCATCAATTAAGCAGCAGACAAGGACAGTCCCCCACGTAGTCCTTGGCAGTGTCTAACGTTGGGAGGAGAGAACAGAGTCACAGCAGCCTCCCAGCTGCTTTCCAGCGGCAGCAAGCCACAACTCAAACCCTTACATTGAACTTAGCAATGGACATCCGCATACAGAGCTCCATGTCCAGAATTTACAATTTAATTATGATATCCCACACCCCTTTCTTTCCTTGAGACCACTGGGAGCCAAAGCAAGGACTGCAGGGTTTAGAGTTGAAATTAGCGAAGACGGAAAAAGCAGTGAACCTCTTGCTTACCAGAGCAACGCCTGGAAACATTCCCTCCCCGCCCCCCGCCGGCCCCATCACAAATGCAGCAGCCGGAAGTGTTACCATAAGCTGCTGATGCGAATTCAGATCCTGCCTTCCTGCTGCCCACTGCTCAGCCTGTCACGCCCTCCACAATCTTTTGATTTTGTCCTGGCCTCTCTGAGTGACCTGGTAAACAGCGAATGGGCGCTACCCAGTGTGCCTGAAGAAGGTCCATTTTGGTTTTTCTTGTTTGTTCGTTTGTTTTTTAATTCAGACTGCCCTCTCCTCTCTGGGCTCTCCTTGGAATGCGCAGGCCTGTTCGCTTCCAGGTGTGGCCTGAGCAGATGTTGGCTGCCATCAGCGGCACACACATTTACAGCTGGGATAGGATGTAACGGCACGAGAGGCCACCTGCTGTTCTCCTGACATTTATTCAGTTGGAGTGGGGTGCATGTTGACATCAATATAAAACAGCTGTCACATCAACACAGCTCTCCATAAAGAAGGAAAATAGGAGGCAAGCAGGGAAGCAAGGTTGGGGGGGGATGTCACTGACTAAGAGAATTGCTTGCTAGGTGGACGACAGCACACACAGAGGCAGAGAATTGAATGTTTGGGTTAGTACACTCGAAATCTGGTATAACTCTAGTGAGAAAAGAAGGAAACATCAATGACTGGGCTTTGGCTTTCGCAAGTAAAACTGGAGCCCGCAAAAGTGCTGTGTTGACAGCTCTGTAGGTAAAAATATGCAAAAACAGCTGGTTTGGGGGTCTCGACACAGTCGTGGTAAACCCCGTCATGGTATTTCATCATGGACATGCTAACATCTCCATTTCTGCTTATGAAAGAACGAGGTACCACACAAACCTTGGCAGGGCCACGGGGAGCCAGAGAGAAAGCATCAGACAGCATCTTCTCCCTACTGCGCAGGCAGTCACCGATGAAGCCGATAGAATCCTGGAGGCAAGGGGGCTGGGATCACTGTTGACTTGCACAAGCAACTCCTTTCTTAGTGGGGAGGGAGCTTGTGCGATCCAAGTTGGACAGCAAACCAACGATGAATCCCCATCCCTCTGTCTGCCCTGGAGGCCCATCCCTCTGCACTCACATGCCAGCAGCCATCCACATCTCCAGAAGGGCGAGTTCAGACAGACGCAGGTAGCCAAGACCTCCCCTAGACCTTGTGACACAGTGCCTCTGGGGCAGAGAGCTGAAGGTCTAACGGGCCCTCAAGTGATGTTGCAGCCAGTCCAGAGACTCTATTTTGAGAACTGCTATGTGAGGTAAATTCATGGGTTGGGAAGTTCCAAGAAAATCCCATGGTGGTAAACAGTGTTTGGGCCTGAATTGTCTGAAGAGCAGAGCACAGCAGAATGAAGGTGGCCAGCAAAAGCAACATCGTCAGGCCTACACCTGGCAGGAGTAGACCTGTATCCCACGGGAGAAAGCAGAAACAGCTTGGAAGCAGGGCCTGGCGTTGGAACATCACCAACCTGCTACAAGTTGGATGGAGCCAAATTGTCCCACAGGCCACAATAAACCTGCAGAGAAACCCCACACTGAAGATTCACTTAGGGATTCTTCTTCCTTCTTAGCCTGGGTTGTTTAGAGCAAAAGACCCAGAAAGATCATGAGATCTAGTTAAACGGACACAGAAGATTCTTTTTCTCTTGAGCATTTTATCTGGTATGGCAATCAACGAAAACTATAGAAAATTCACTGAAACAGTTTCATATTAGAGTCACGTTATCATTCAAACCAACACTTATCCAACTTTACTTTCCTAATAAGAACTTTCGCTTTCTCACTTTTCCTTGCCTTTGGCTTCCTACTGTAAGCATGAACTACTTTTCATGAGACCAAATAAAACTCCAAGGCATCCCAAGAATGATTGTGTAATCTATACACACAGACCTTGAAAGTCCATGTGAGAGGTGGGTATGCACTTACTGCTCAGGGCCTCACTCCCACACACTGACCTTGAAGCAAGTGCTTCAAAGCTGGAGCTGAAAATGCCAAAGTTAAGTCATTGCACGCCGAGGGTTGACCGGTCGGTGCTGCCTTGCATTCTGGGTTCGGAGCCAGGCCTTGCATTAGCTGTTTCCCTGCCCTTGGAATGGTATTTCATCATACTGGGCCTCATCTTCCTTATCTATGCTTTGGCAGTCCCCCTGACCTGCCGGAAGATTGCTGTTTTGCAAGGCAATGGATTCCATTGTTGGCCAGTGCGTGAAGTCCGATTCTTCAGTAATTTATGCCCATGTCTGACTCCTCTTATCGTCTGCCCATTTCCCTAATTGTGCCCTGTGCAAAAACACAGATAAGACTTCCCCTCCCTCACATACCTGGGCATAGCTGTCATGTCTCCTTTAAACCTTCTCTTCCGGTCTCACAGCTGAAGTTCTCTCAGCCATTCATCATAGCAGATCACCCAAAACTGCACCGGACAGAGCTGCCAGCCAGTAGATGTTCAATAACAGTAAGTTCAATCAGTGAAAAAGGATTGCCCGGCAGGTGCATAAGAAAATACAAGCGCTAACCCTGCCCCTCTCTATGCTTAGTCCATCATTCTTGTTCAGTGAGGTGCCCAGATCCTAGACCTAGCACAGCTGACTTCTGACAATCACCAAGTTAGCATTTACAGTTTCAGTTACTTTTGAGTGACTCTCAAGACCTACACAATGCTGTAATTTATGGTTCCAGAACAGCAAAAACAAAATAGAACAGGTGTCACAAGTTTTGTGTGACAGGTACGTCACTTAAATCACATAGCCAGCGACTGGACCCAAGTGACTTTCCAACATTTGAACCTCAATTTGACTTTTATTCTGTGTGTGTAATTATGGCATAAATGATATTCCTCGATGGTGTCAGGAATTCTGAGATTTTTCAAGCATCTTAGATTACATTATTCTAAAATTGTAAAGGAGAAAGAGTCTCAACACGGACTAATAAAGAGCCCGATGACATAAAGCTTGCCCCTCTGTAAGTGTGGGACACAGCCTTCCATCAGCATTTTTAGTTGGATCACATCATCTGGTCATACTGTCATTTTCACTGTGGATTATTTGTGTTGTTCCTTTTGCTGTATTGTTCCTGTTGTATTATCTGAAAGGAGACTAAAATGTTCAAGAAAGAAGTTGGACTGTTCCTCTGCCAGACCTCCAAGGGAGATAAGGTGTAAGTAGATTCTGCACCTTGGTTTACATGGTTTACATGTCAAGAAAGTCCATCATATTAATCATTTCTGCTCAGGCTCTTGGGTATGACACATACAAGCCTAACACGATTAATGTATAATTTACATTGCCCTTTTAAATTTTAATGAGGTCTGTTTTTCTGTAGTGGTTATGATATTTGTATCTAATATGAGGGGATCCCTTATAGAAACCTAGGGAAGCTTAATCAGTAACCAGAAGTTTGCTTTGTTGAACACAGGATCTAAACAAAGGGAATTGAATGTTCTTGAGCGATGTAAATTATACCTTGTGCTACTACAGTACTCACACCTGCTAAATATTGCCTTTCTCCCTTCTTCTGGGTAATTATTGACAAATCCCTGCCATCCAATTTCCCTTTGTTTGGACTCTGAGCAGGCCAGTCACATCCTATAAATCTATTCTTTCCTTTGGCACAAGAAAATACAATGGCATAGGTCGTAACTCTTTGCAAGTTGTACTACATGCTTGAAGATAAATAAGGATAGAAGACTTTCCAGTTTTACTTCAGCAACACATTTAGAAACCACTGCTACTACTACTGTTACTACTATTATTATTATAATTATTATTAAGGCAGATTTACAGAGAGAAGGAGATACACAGAGATCTTTTGTCTGCTGGTTCACTCCCCAAGTATCCACAACAGCCAGAGCTGAGCTGATCTGAGTCAAACCCAGAAGTCAGAAGCCTCCTCTGGGTCTGCCAGGCAGGCAGGTGCAGGGTCCCAAGGCTTTGGGCTGTTCTCCACTGCTTTCCCAAGCCACAAGCAGGGAGCTGGATGGAAAGTGGGGCTGCCGGGACATGTACCAGCACCCATATGGGATCCTGGTGCGTGCAATGCAAGGATTTAGCGAGACCATCATGCGTTGGGCCCAGAAACTATTTCTTAATATAGGTGATCACTTATCTATTTTGGTTTTTTGTCACTATTTGGAATAGGTAATATGCACACGTTGTAGAAGAATTTTCCTCTAAAGTTATCCCCCAAAAAAAGTTTTTGGTAGAATTTTCTCCCACTATTTGCAGTCTCTTATGTATCCATCCAAAGATCATCTATACATACTATGTCTGTTTTGTTCTTTGTTGATAAAAAGCATAGTATGCTCTTTAATGGCTTTACACCATTCCACTTGGATGGATGTACTGTATTTGTTTAACTGGCATCAATAACAAAACATATTTAGATTGTTTCCTGTCTTTTGACATTACAAACACTGTTAAAATAAAATAGCATTGTTTAACACTTTATACATGTGCAGTGTATCTCTGAATTATCACAGTATGATAGTCCCTTATTAACAGTGACAAGATCCTATTCAAGGGTGTCATGAACTGGTAGGTGTTGGTAGAGGCAGAAAATCTAGTATTATGCTGTATGGGTGGGTATATTTGCATGTTTCAAAATGGGAGTCGTACTTTTGCTCAGAAGTAGAGAAGCATACTATAACATAACTTTACTTTCCAGCAAAAGCATAGATTAATTTAATACACAGAATTCTTGACCAAGACTCTGAAAGGGCTAAAGAAGCAAACGAGTGTTAGTCATCACGAAGCAGCTGGGGCCTCTGAACCAGTTTGGGAGCATTGCCAAGCCACTGGCAGTGTGGATGTGGCTGATCTGGGGGCAGTGTGACAGACTGAGCTGGAATCCAGGAACACACATTCCAATGATGCTGCAAAAATGCCCAGCACTGCCATTACTGCTGGTGTGGCCAACACTGCTGTTGTAGAAGCTACCAGATGATGTGGCAGAGACAGGGAAATGGCTCCTCCTTGTCTTTCACTCCTCAACCCCAACCAGGGAGTACCTCTCCATTGTAGCCCCCAAGCAAGGGCAACTGGCCAGGAAATCCAGACATGCAGTGCTGTCTTCCAGCCAGCACCTTTACAGGGGACATGGAAGGGTGGGAAAGGGCTAAGTGTCAACATACAGTCACCCCACCCTTCGATTTGAAAAACACGCTTATCATATAATGCACTCCACCGTGCTCGAGTCTTTACTTGTACATTTTCTAATTTTCTCCCCATTGCTCTATTTAAGGTCCATTTTGGACCTTAAATATTGGATTGAATATTACAATCCAGTAGAGACAGTCTCACTATTTCTTCAAAAATGTCCTAATTTTCCTGGATTATTTTTCCACATATATTTTATAATTCATTTGTTTAATTCTGAAAAAAAAAACCCATTATTTTGTTGACAGTCTATTATAAATTTGCTTTACTTTAGACAGATTTAAAACCTATGTGATGGGCCTGGTGCGGTGGCGCAAGTGGTTAAGGTCCTCGCCTTGCACGCTCGGGATCCCATATGGGCACCTGTTCTAGCCCGGCAGCCCCGCTTCCCTTCCAGCTCCCTGCCTGTGGTCCGGGAAAGCAGTCGAGGACGGCCCAAAGCCTTGGGACCCTGCACCCGCGTGGGAGACGCGGAAGAGGTTCCTGGCTTCAGACCGGCATAGCATCGGCCATTGCACTCACTTGGGTAGTGACTCATCGGACGGAAGATCTTCCTCTCTGTCTCTCCTCTCTGTATATCTGCCTTTCCAATAAAAAAAATAATAAAAATAAATCTTTTTAAAAAAAAGCCTATGTGATAATAGATGTTTCCATTGATTTATTGTACAACTGTCTTATTTCTTCATTAGTTTTTCAAGATTTCTTTTTTGTTATAGACATCCACTGGTTCACTCCCCGAATGTTCTCGATGGCAAGGACTGGGATAGCCAAAAATAGATGCTCAGAGCTTCCTCTGGGTCTCCCACATACTTTGGCCATCCCCTACTGCTTTCTCAGCTGACCCAGCAGGGACCTGTATGCAGAAGTGGAATAGCTGGGTCTTGAATTGGTGCCCATGTGGAATGCCATTGTTGAAGGCAGAAGCTTAACCTACTATGGCACAACACTGGCCCTTTAAAATTTCTTTCTATAGATTTCTTTCTATAGATTTAGCACATGCATTGAAAATGTATTTGTAAGTAGTTCATGTATTTTGGATCTGTTTTTAGAGTTCCTGCTTACTGACTATAGTTAGTACACATAAAAACTTGTGATTTCCATGTTTGTTCAGTGTTTATGCTGATTTTCCCGTTATCATATTTCAACTGATTACTTAAAGTATCGGGGCAAGAGTCATGGTATCTGCTAATATTTATAATGTTTATAGCTTCTATACCAACTTTTCACTCATTTTTTCTCTCCTCTAATTGTGCTGAAAAACATCGCCAAATCATAATCACAGCATGGATGATATACGCTTTTTCTTTTTTCTGTTCCCGATTTTAATAGACATTCTTCCACCCCTTTCCCTGTTAGGCATGCTGTTGGCTCTGACATACTAGAGCAATATCTATTAATTGCCATTTAGTAAGATTTCTTCTTAAGGAAAAAAATCAGTCAATGGATTTTCACAAGATATTCGTAAAAATGATCATCTTATTTTTCTAGCCGAACTCATTAATACAGAATATATTAGCAAATATACAAATAGTAAAACGTTTTCATGGCATGACAAAAATTCTTTTGGTCATTTATTAATGTTTTAATTTGCGCTGTGTGCACATGCCTTATTCAGGATTGTTGCAGTGACTGTCCCACGTGACTCCAGGCTGCATGCTCTTTGTCCTCGACCATTTTAAGATGTTTTCTCTGCTTGTATTTCCTCACAGTGGATTCCTATATGCTGATTGACATGAAACTGACCTTTTAAACACAAACACTACACTTACTATTTATTCCCGATCACTTCATCTAATGGTTTGATTTTGTTGCAGAGTCAATCAACATCGTTTTGAATCTTGACTTCTCTCAATAGATTCTGTTTGTGAGTTGCAGAACAGCATGTAGCTGAACTGAAGGTCAGTAAGAGGTTGGCTCTAACCTCTCCCTTACCTTATGAGAAAATACAGAAAAAGTAGTCATACAATGACTCCCCATCCCAGAGAACAAGGATGACGTATGTCCTGTCCCCATGCCATGGAAGGCCCATAAAATCACCTGGTCTGGCCCTGCCAAGCCAGCAGCAGGGAGGACTCAAAATTCAATACATCTAAAGCAAGCTAATTTTTAAGTTGGTAATTTATATGACCTAAGAATGATGTTTTCAATTTCCAAATGGCTCTTGGTAGAGAAAATGGTCCCGATCAAGTAAGGAAGAAGGACACAAAAGAAGAGCTTGCTAGAAGCATGCTCAGCTTGGACCCAGCCCAGCAGGAGGGGATAATGGTAGCCTAAAGAACCACATCCTTCAGATTACCGTAACAAGATAGTTGGTGCTGAGGCACTTGGCAAGAAAAGGCATTTATGGCCCACAGTTCTGAAGGCTGAAGAGGCCAAGATTCAGGGACCAACAAAGCCCATACCTGGCCAGAGTCTGGCCTCTGCTTGTGAGCTGCTGCCATCTGCCCCAGTCCACTTGGTAGGAAGGCAGATGGCAAGGTGCCAGAGTGTTCCTTTTAACCTCCCTTCCCTCCTGTAAGGGCACCAATGCATTCATCAGGGCAGATCTCTCATGAGTTAATCACTTCTTAAAAACTAGCCCCTCACAATGCTACAACCTTGGGGTTTAGGCACCCACCTAGGAATGTCGGAGGGACAGGCACCCTCAAACCATAGCCAGCATGTCAAGCTCAAATCCAATGAATAGAGCAATAAACATGGCGGGGGCAGGCACATAGCTGCTGGGCTCTCAAAATCTCTAGGAGCATGACTCTGGTTTCCAGCAATGCCTCCCCCTGCCATGAAGTGGATAGGCACCTAGTGACTAGCACTCAGGGCAGTATGTATTGTTGTTAGTATGCAAGGTTATTTATGGTTACTCTTGGCAATGGCAGAAACCAGGAGCCAGCCTTCAGAGCTATTTGCCATTTGGGCTCAAGATTCCTATCGTTGCTTTGTTAACCGGCAAATTAACACCTAGGTTTACATGATACAATGAATATGGTGTTTTACTTCTGATAATGCCTATATGTAATAGAGACAAAACATAAATACCTATACGATATACATACCAAGGATGAGTTACTAGAAAAAAAAAAAAAAACTTTGATCATGATCATTGACCCCACGGCAGGTATTTGGCCTATAGCTCAGATGTCAGCTAAAAGTACTTCTGTGCCTTTTGGCTAGGATCAAGTGCAGTGTGAGACATCAGCTAAGATGACTGTGTCCCACATCAAAATTCCTGGGTTTCAGCCCCAGCTCGAGTTTCCTGCTAATGCAGACACAAGCAGCGACAGATACCGGCTCATGGCCTTGAGTCCCAGGCACCTCTGGGGCCCTCTTTGTTCCCCTCTGGTAATATCTCATGTCCTCAGGTGCTTTGTCTGCAAACTTTCTTCTTATTACAGTTTGTATAATGGATTTTTACCCATTTAGCTTATCCATATCTTTATATTTAAGAATGATGACTTAGTAAGTTCGGGTAAATCATACCTTATTATTGATACAGTTGGATTTAGACCCATTTTTATTCTCTTTCTGTAGCTTCTATCTCTTTTTGATTCCTCTGTGGCTCCATTTCTGCCTTCTTTTTGTTTGAATATTTTTATGTCTTATTATTCAAATATTCCATTTTGATTTATCAGTTGGCATTTTGAGTTGCTCTCTGATTTATTATTTCTTAGTGGTTACTAGGGAATTACGATGTTGCTGCTTAACCTGTCACACTATTTTGAGCTTATTACTTCAAGTAAAACGTATTCATACAAGCGCACATGTCCTTTCCCCTTCAGCACTAACCTTTATGCTTTGTTGCCGTGTATCTTACATACATCTATATTATGTCAGACACGCTGTGAAACTCCCACAAGATGATGTTACACTTTTGCTTTCCATGGTCATACACATTTTTAATGAACAGATGAGAATATGTTTTCCTGTTACTCAAATCCCTGGAGATTTTGTTGCAGGCTTCCTGGCTCGCTTAGCATTCCCCAATTTGCTACCAAGCCAGTCTGTTGGAATTTTAATCGTAATCTTATCATCCACAAATAGAGACAATTCTATTTTTGTTTAATTTCCAATCGTATGTCTTTTTTTTTTTGGTTTGATACAAACATTTTTTAAGTCAAAGTATGCAACAAATAAAACCTACAGAAAATAGATTTTTCCATCTCAATATGTTGCTTTAACAAAGAATATTTTGAAAACACATTCCTTCAGTCATCATAAAGTTCTTAAAATACACAGATGCCATTGTTAGGACTTGTATGTAAATTGGTGGCAATGCTATCAGAAGATTAAACACCACCCACTTCCATTCATACCACCTTACCCATAGTGACCTCCACTGTCTCCACCATCTTGGCCACACTACCACGCCATCAGGAGTACCACAGCCTCCACTGTCATTGTTCCCCATTCCCATCCCTTTCTTGCCTGATTGATCTGGCCAGAATTTCCAAAACTGTTTTGAGTAAGTGTGATGCAAGTGGCCATCCTTGCCTTGTTCTGCATCTCGGACAATGTTCAAGCTTTCATCTTTCAATTTGTAAGGCTTTTGTAGCTGCTCTTTACCAAGTTGAACTTCTGGCTATTATTTTTCTGACTATCCTTAACTATAAATGAGTATTATACTTTGTCAAAAGACCTTTCTAAATCTAGATTTATGATCCAGGGATTTCTTTTTTGCTCTAAAGTCTGTTAAGATGGTTTGTAAGCTCTGTTGACTGAGCTTTAAATATTGAGCCAGGTTTGCATTCTTGAAATAAATTCTATTTGTTCATGATCTTTTATGTATTCTTAAATTTTATTGGTTAATATTCTAATAAAGATTTTTGGGTCTGTATTCAGAAGGATGTTGGTAATTTTCTTCTTTTGTGCATAGTTTTTATAATACAAATAGTATCAGTATAATATTAACCTCATTAAATGTTCTATAACCATCCCCCATCTATAAAATAATTGTTAAGTTTCTTCTCCATATGCATTTATGGAGACATGAGACAATCTCCCATTTTTTTACTCTATCATCAAACATAATTTAGGAAGTTCAAGAGAAGGAAAGTTTAGTACATCTACATATGCTCATATCGCTGCTTAACATGTTCTTTCTTCTGATATTTCAAAGTTCTTTCTTTTATCTTTGCTAGTTAACTTCCTCTAACCACTCATTTAGTGTCGTTCTGCAGGAGACAAATTCTTTTGCTTGCCCTTCATCTAAGAATGTCATGATTTCCCCTTCATTCCTGAAGAATTGCGTTCTTAAAAATAGAATTTTGCATTGACTTTTCTTTCAGCATTTCTGGAACCATGTCACTTCCTTCTGGTCTCTGTGGCTTCTAACCAGAAATTACTATCATCTGACATGGTTTTTCCCACTCAGGTAAGGGACTGTTTCAAGATTCCTTCCTCTCTGTTAATTTCCAGCACCTTTTCTACAGTATTTCCTGACATAGATTTATTTCAGTTTATTTTGCTCAAAGTTCAGTCAATTCTTTGAATCTGAACTTTATAATTACACTTGTAAAGTCTGGGCAAGTTTCAGACATAATCTCTTTGAGGACTGTCCCAATCCTGCCCCCTTATTCTCTCTTCCTAGAACCTGGATGACAGAAATGCTTGAATTTTAGTTGTAATTTCACATCTTTTTGTGGCTCTGGTCACTCTCCATCCTACAACTCTGCCGCCCAATGTACTTTTTTCCCTCTGCCCTCTCCATTCTGCTCTTAAGTCTGTTCACTGAGCTTTTAATTTTGGTTATTGAGTTTGTTAATTCTAAAATGCCCATGTGTCCTTCTGTATAGCTTTTTTCATTTATTTCAAATGCATCCATCATTGTTAGCCAAAGCATTTTTATAGCATGATCTTTTCAATCATTTTTAATTACATTATCTTGGCAATTGTTTCTCCTTCAATTTTAGATACTGGTGCTAGTATTTTAGCTTTAGTTCTTGTTGTAATTATTTTAGTCAAAGCATGGATGTGTGTGGTAATCTGTTCTGTGACTGGGGCTCCTGTTTAACCACTGTTTTGGTTACCTGCTCTCATATCCCTCTGATATGTGAGTTGGGATCTTGTTTATACCTTGCTGTGACAGCACTGTGACAAGGGACTGGAGGGGTGCACTTTCACTAATTCAGGTGCAAATTCCAATCCATGCTCTCCACCCAACCTCCATTTGCACCAAGGTGGGGAGGGAGCCCCTCATTACACAAGGTGAGCTGGGAGTTCTTAGTCCCATGAGGACTCTACCTATACCTCCAGCAGGGAGGGAAATGTGTACCTTCTCACTGTCATTGTAAGTATGAAAGTTTATTTATTATTTATTTATCTATTTATTGCATTTTGAAAGTTTTAAAGTGGGGCTGATACAGTGGCATAACGGACAAGCCTCCACCTGTGACACTTGGCATGCTGTATGGGCACCAGTGCATATCCTCGTTGTCACTTGCCATCCAGCTCCCTGTTTGTGGCCTGGGAAAGCAGTAGAGGACGGCCCAAAGCCTTGGGACCCTACACTCACATGGAGACCCAGAAGAAGCTCCTGGATCAGCTCGGCTCTGGCTATTGGCAGCCATTTGGAGGAGTGAACCAACAGCAGATGGAAAATCTCTCACAGTCTCTTTCTCTCTCTCTCCCCCCCTCTCATCTTATCTCCCATTCTGTCTCCCTATCCCTCTCTGTAACTCTGACTTTCAAATAAAATAAAAGTTTTGGAGTACCCTCTTGTGATCTAGGATTCTGGCTGTACTCAGGAATGCAGAAAAGGAGAACTTCATCTTTCCGGAAATGGAACTCCTTGCTTTGATGTTTGTGGTTTAGGTTCTTCTTGGTTGGGTTAATATGCCATCAGGCACAGGAAGTGCAATTGAGACTTTCTGGTGACAATTTCTGTAAAACAGCAGTAGTCTGTTTGGAAATACTAAAGCCAAGAAACTCTGAGCCCATATACTCTATTCACAACGAGATCACATTCGCACATTACCCACAAGTTTACTGAATGCTCACCATAAACCATCCATTGCCATTAATCAGTGATAAGATATTGTACTTGCACTTAAGAAATTTGTATCTAGTAGGACAGAAAAGCAAAGTGCCATTTTAATACATTGTAGTAATTACTGTGAAAAAGATAAACCCACATAAGAGATATAGTCTGGGGAATCATAGATGACATTGTGGAGGAAAAGCCAACAGAAGCCAATTCTTTCTAGAAAATGTAAATGGATTTTTTTAAATGATACTGGATACAAACAGAACAATTGGAGGCGCTGGCTGATAAAGAGACAAAAACTAAGCCAGCTTGAAATAGAGGCTAAGCAGGATCCAAGGCAAGGGCTTTGGGTCAGAGCCCCTTTGGTCAAGTTTGGAGTGGTGACACAGCAAGTTAAGCCACCACCTTCAATACTAGCATCCCAAGTGAGTGCTGGTTCAAGTCCTGGGAGGGCAGCAGCAGGTGACCCAGATGTTTGTCCCTCTGGCTTTGTGATCATCTGGGGATTAAGCCAAAGAATAGAAGATCTCTTTTTGTGTTTCTTTCTTTGCTCTCTGACTTTCAAATAAATAAAATTAAGCATTTCAAAAATAACCACTCTGGTCAGAGTCTTTCCCCTTCCATGAAGAGATTTTCATTTCTTACCTCCTTTCACTGTGTATGAAACTCAAAGTTCTGGGAGGAAGCCTCTCATTGGGCAGCTCACCTACAACTAGCTCTGTTCGTTTCTAGTAAAGATGCCAGACACTTGGATTGATAGCTAACCAAGGAGATACAGAGGAGAAAGGGTTAATTCTCCAGAAGGAGATGAAGATGCTGAAGGGTTACAAGATGCTGAGCCACAGAAAAAGACGGCCAAGCTCCCTGACACCAGCCAAGCTGAGGCCAAGGCATGGGGGTAGAGTCAGCAAGTTCCAGAGTGAGGAAAAAAAAAAGCAAGTTTGGGAGGAGAGACTGGCATGTACAGCCTGGGAACAAAAGGAGGCATGAAAGTAGTTTATGGCACCTGGGGCACAGAGTTGGGAGAGCAAGTGGACTGGGCATAAAGAGATGACACTGACCACAGAAACAGAAGCAAGGTGACACTGTGCCTGGAGACAAGGAAAACCCTTGGAGTTTCTTCCTAAGTGTAAGAGAGCTGTTAAAGTGTTTTATGGGCCATCGTGACATTTTTACTTTTGAGTGATGCCTTTGGCTCTTGCAATAAATTCAGGTAGAGCCAAAGGTAGCCTGAAGCAGGATGCAACCGAGTAGATGGAGAGAGTGATCAACAGGATTGCAGGGAGGAGAGGTGAAGGGGTAGGAGCAAACAGAACGTTCCCCAGGGGTCTGGTTAAGACACCACCTGGATCAGTTAAGAGTAGATTGTTGAATGGCCTTGAACTGTGAAGACCAAGATAGAGATCTGAGCTCAAGGTTTAGGTTAGGCATCCATCAACACGGGGAAGCCGAGAAGACACTTGGAACATCCCAGGACAGGTCTGTAGAGTGAGAAGAGATGGAACCTTTGTGGCATTGACACTGAAGGACTGGGGGAGGCATCCTGGACTCACGTGCAAGGAGGGAGTGGGGGAGTGGAGGGAGCGGAGGGTGAGGAGGTGTAAGGACACGGAGACAAGCAGGCAGGGCAGCTCCATGCACACAAGAATTGCCCGCAGAGCCTTGAACATCAGGAACATCTGGACTCCCCCTCCCATGATTGGGAGCCAACAGACATGCTATGCCAGTTTCCTGAGGCTAATGTTGCCAGTGAGCACACCTTTGGCAGCTTAAAGAAACACTTTCATTGTTCAGAAATGCTCCAGCGGCCGCACTGGGCCACATGCAGTGTAGCCACAGGACTGCAGAACTCTCCAGAGGTGCCCAAGTACCATCTACCTTCTCACTTGGTCGCGCCTCAATCTCCCTCCTCCATTTGATAAAACCTCCCTCTGACTCTCTACTGCTCCCCCTTTTCCCTTACCAAGACCCTTGAGATTACAGATAGGGCCCACTCCACGTAGGATGCTTTCCCACTGCAAGAGTCTTAGTTCAAGAAGGAAGAGGGGTCCTAGAAGTTAGGTTGTATGCATCTTAGTGGCACAGCACATTGGGATGCCAACTGCTACGCTGGTGTCCCATCTCAAAAATGCCGGCCTCAAGCTCAGACACTCTACTTTCTGAGCAGCAGAAAGATCATGGCCAAGGGTGTGTGGATCCCCGTCACCAAAAGGAGCTCCTGGCTCCTGGTTTCAGTCTGGACTCAGCCTCTAGCTGTTGTAGCCAACTGGGGAGTGAGCCAGCTGAGGATGACCTATCTGAGTGTTACTCTAACTTTCAAATAAAAACACATGGTAAAAAAGAAAAAGATCGCAGGTGCAATTGCAGAAATACAGTCCACCATCTTTCCCATGCCTTGCTTCTTTCAAATTACAGTGAAGAAGAACAATTTTCACTTGACGCTTTTTAAGGTCAGCCCAGAGCTAACTCTTGTCCCCCCTTCCCTTCGTCAAAACACTGCATATTATAGAAGCCTCCAAAGCTACAGTTATAATTAAAAAGTGAGCAAAAGATATGCAGTCGCATGTTCAAGGTGAGCCCGAAGATATCCAAACCCAGATTTATAGAAAATGAGCTTCTCCGAGGCTGAAACTGAAGAGGCTAATCTGAAATGAAACTCAATTTTCTCCAACGCGGCGGCCTGAGGTTACTCGAGACGGGTCTTTTGTCAGCACAGGGGCCTCTGAAATGACAGAGCACAGACATGATCAAATGCCAAGATGGCCATATTGCGCAGGGAAGGCGAGCATGTGTTTTGGTTGGAAAGGGAAAGAGTGTTCAATTAATCCTGAAATGTTTGCAAAAACAAATGATGGGCAGAAAGAAAACTCAACTTGAAAGGGGTGTGATTCTTTATGAAAGAACCATCTCCACCAGCCTGGCAGCTACAAAATAAACACATCAGCCAGCCAGGCCTCGGCACAGATAATGAGGAGTGAGGAGCCGCGCGCGGACGGTTTTCATTAGAGCTGAAGCAGAACGGCAGATGGGCAGGCCTCAGCGGCTCTGCAGCGCGGGCCTTGGAGGAGGCGGGATTCGGCTCAGCACCACTGCAGGTTGCAGGGCTGGGCCTATCCGGGTCCTCCTGGGGCCCAGAGAGCAGCCCCTCCCCTTTAGATGAAAGCCTGGACGGAAGAGCTATGTTGAAACAGTGAAGGTGTCTGCTCACACCTAAGTTCCTGGCCAGAGCGGCCCAAGCGCAGGTGCCTCGGCCCTGGGGGAACCCTACTGGCCTGTCGAAGTAGGGGGACTTCTTGTCTACACTTCAGATAAATTCCTTGTTCCCACCACCCCCCAAGACTGCAAACAGGTCCAGGGTTACTTCGCTCGGGACCCCTTCCATACACAGAACAAAGGGCCACCCCTAGGAGAAGTATTAATATTAAGCCATGTCTTAAATGTTGCAGGTTTGAAATGGATATTAACACCATTCAGTGAAGGGTAGAGGACTGATCTATGCAAGACCAAGTCCGGGCCCACAAGGACACCTCTGCCACCCTCCCTGTGACACAGTATGAGCAGTGAAAGAACCTTGTCTTGGCAGTTGGACTTCCGTCTGCTTGATGAGAAAGTGCCAGTTCAGTGTCAGTGATGCAGCCCACTCCCCAGGGCAGGCCGCCTACCACTGCTCTGCGTCAACTCAATAGAGTATTTGATTTCTGTTACTCTGAGCCATCAGCTGCTAGATGGAGGTGAGTGGTCTGGATGGTCAAACAGAAGGAGGGTCAAAACATTCCCGGCTATCCCTACACACTGCCTTCCCATCCAGCTTCTCCCACCGAAAGAACACAGATGAGCTGAGATGAGGTTCCAAGCCCCTCCCTAAACCCACTTCACACGCTCAGGAGACTTCCTCACTGCTAGTGGCTTTTCCAGCCTTGTGCAGAACCGACTCACATGGGGAGGCGATGGGGAGGTGATGGGGAGGTGATGGGGAGGTAGGACCTGAGCTGTCTGCATGGAGCAGGCACTCCAGGAGGGGGGGGGGTGCTTTCTGGGACCTTCCTGAGAGAGACAGCCTGTACTTGGGTTGACCCAATACTTTGAAAAAACCTGTGTGAAAAACATGGCAGGACACAGCACCAACAGAATCGGGGCACCTGTGGTCAGAAGGTCAGCCATGGCCTCAGAGACAGTGCGACCAGAAATGAGCTCCGTTGGAACAGTGAAGGTGTTTGCTCCCACCTAAGTTCCTGGCCAGAGGGGTCCACGTTCAGGTGCCTCGGCCCTGAGGGAACCCCACGGGCCTGTCAAAGTAGAGGGACTTCTTGTCTACACTTCAGATAAATTCCTTGTTCCCACCACCCGTCCCACCCCTCCCACCCCCCAAGACTGCACACGGGTCCAGGGTTGCCTCCATCACAGCAGAGACAGAGATGCCTGTGGGACACTGGGCAGATGGGCAGCAGGTCATCTGGAAACATCTCTGCTTTCACCTTAAAATCCCGTCAGTGGGGGACGGGTCATAGTTTATGTATCATTTTGTCTGACTTGCTTTTTCAGCCTTGGTTTTAAGCTCTTGGACACAGCTTCCAACTTGCCTTTGTGTTTTTCTAAAACGCAATACAACAATCTGTCTTTTAAGCACTGGATGTAATTGGAGTTCTTCTTGCTGTAATGCTTTTGCATTTTTGCTTACTATCCTTTATTCATGCTTTTTGAATTTCGTGTATATGTCTTTTCTGCCTGTCTCTGCTCTCTTGCAATCTATAAACTGTGTTTATCTTGCTTGAGTGGTTATCTTTACATTTTTAACATAAACATTTAACCATCCGTTTTCTCGCGAAGTCTACATTTGTTTATTATTTCTGTTTGCCTACAGAAGAGGAAAAGGCTTTAACACAGTTCTAAACACTGCCTTCTTCCTTCCTCGGCTTGGTTGTTTATTCCTTTTTAACCCAGATATTTTTCGAAACAAAACAATCATTTTACATACTTTTTAAACAAATTGTTAATTAAATCCACCAACTTTTTCAGAAGTTTGAGTACTCACAACTGCTTCATGGGGCTTCCCTCGGGGCTCACTTTGGTCTTTCAGAAGATAATGTTTTTAACAATATTATTCTGAGGGAGGTAAACTCCTTTTAGACTCTACATCTTTTATAATTTTATCACTTGTCTCTTACTTTTAAATAACAGTTTGAATGGCCCTAAAATATCAGACTATTATTATCCCCCATGTGCTTCAAAGAAATTCAGCCAAGCCTTGGGGGCAGAGAAGTCTGCTGACACCTTGCTGGTTCCTCTGGGTCAAGGGTCTGTTCCCTGTTGGTGCCTCTGAAGCCCTTCCTGCTGTTCCCAGGAACCATGTGGTTCCACCAGCGGATGTCTCAGTGTGGCTTTGCTTTGGCTGAGTCTGCTCATTCTCAGGGCGTCCTTACAGTCAGGAGTTCCAATTTTCTCTTCTCTAACATTTCGTGATCTTCTTCCCGAGCTCCTGTGAGGACAGCTGGTACAATTTCCTAGTCATTCACCGTCTCTCCTAAATGGGTTCCTTAGGTTATTTTTATTTTGTACTTTTTCAGTTCAGATGATGTTTACATAGTTGATCAGGTGGGAAGGGTCTGGGGTTAGGGAGAAATGAGAGTGATCATTATTTCCAAGCATTCTATTTCTTTTTCCCATTTATGGAGGGTTGGGGGAGATAGGGGGTAGGCCATCCCCAGCTCCCCCACCATCCCAGTACCCGAGGATGGGGAAAGGCCACCCGATAGCAAACCAGGGTCATGATAGCGCATGTTCCGAAGGTTTTGCCCAGGTGGATGCAATAGTTATGAAATGTTGTCTTTCTCGCCTCTCTATGAAAGAGGAATTCTTTGCAATGTCCATAGTACCAGATGTCCTCTGCACGCCCCAATGAGCTACCATGTCCCCCATGTGCACCATGGTCTGCAATCCAACACTCCATCCTTTACATTGAGGAGAACCAGTTCTCATAGGTGGGGTCATGGACCTGGGCCAGGTGACCCAGGCCAAGCCAGATTCCCAACCTTGGGCCTCATGGATCCAGCGATCACCGTTCAAGCGGGCCCAAGGCCCAGGGTCATGCGACCCAGGACCCACCAGACTCTCCATCCACAGGGCTCATGGAACCAGCCCCTACCATGCAGGCAGGGTTGGTGACCTGGACCAGGAGACACAGGCTCTTCTGGGCTCCCCACCCCTTGGGCTCACGGATCCAGCACCTACTACAGAGGTAGGCCCAAGGAGCTGGGCCAGGAGACCCAGGCCCTGCTGGACTCCTCCACCTCCAGGTTCACATACCCGACACCCACTACATAGGTAGGCCCAAGGGAGACACAGGGCCAAGCTGAACTCCCCACCTGTGAGGCTCATGGATCTAGCACTCACCATGCAGGCAGGTCCAAAGCCCCAGGCCATGTGACCCAGGACCCACCGGACCCCCACTTCCGGGGCTCATGGACCTGGCCCCCACCATGAAGGTGGGTTTGGTAACCTGGATTGGGAGACCCAGGTCCCTCTGGATCCCCTACCCCTGGGGTTCATGGATCTAGCACCCACCACATTGGCAGGCCCAAGGACCTGGGCCAGGAGTCCCAGGTGCCGCTGGAGCCCACCCCCAGGGCCAAGGGCTCGTTAGGTTTTTATAACCCCTCTTTACTCTGTTACATCCTGGTAAACTTCTAAATAGCATTCCAACTCATTAATTACCTTTTTGATTGTTATAATCTGAAGTTTAGCCCACTTACGAGGCGTTAAAATTTTCAGTTATCAAATGTTTTATTTCTAGGTTTCTTCTTATATTTTTCTCTTACAGTTTCATCTTTTCTTGCTGGTTATGGTTGTTAAGCCCATTTCATATTTTATATTGTGGCTTTTTTCACATATCCTTTGAATATCCTGAGTGGAGTGTTATTAGAAAGTCTTTATAATATTATTTCATCAAACTAATTCTATTTCAAATTGAGTTTTTGTCTAATTGTTCATTGTACTGGAGAGCTTTTTAGCATGTGAATTCCTCTTCTTCTAGATGAGTTATGGAGGTTTGCTTTGCAATTTTTGTTTCCCCTTTCTCTCAGCTATGTCATGATTCCTCCTCATGAATCCCTCGTCCTCCAGTTGAAAATCAGTTTTCACTTGTACTTTGCAACCTCTACGTTAGAGTGCTAGAGCCAATCCAGTTCTTATATCAGTAGGCCATTCTTAGGCCCGGAACTTCCAAAAACGCCATACCCACTCAAGAATTGTCAATAGCAGGTGATTTTTTAAATGACTTCCATTTTAAAAAGTATTTATTTACTTATATTGGAAAGGCAGTTTAACAGAGAGAAGGAGAGAGGGAGAGAGAGAGAGAGATCTTCTGTCCACTGATTCACTCTCCAAGTGGCCAGAACAGCCAAGGCTGAGCCAATCCAAAGTCAGGAGCCAGAAGGTTCTTCCAGATCTCTCACATGGGTGCAGGGTCCCAAGGCCTTGGTCCATTCTCTACTGCTTTTCCATGGCACCAGCAGAGAACTGGATGGGAAGTGGAGCAGCCAGGATATTAATCACTGTCCATATGGGATCCTGGCGAATGCCAAGGCGAGGATTTAGCCCCTAGGCTATTGCACCAAGCCCTATAGCTCCCTTTTATGAGAAGGGGAAATCTGTTCCTATCCATGACGTCCAGCAGTGACTGTTCTTGTGGCCCATTCTGCATGGAGCAGTCACTACACAAAAACGAAGCAACCAGTTGTCATGTCTGACTCTGGACTTCAAACTCGAGAGCCTATGGTCTCAGCCTGACTTGGGCCTTGCATTGCCAGTCCATTCTGTCTTGGTTTGAAGCCTGTCTGTGCCTTTTTCATGGTATTATTTTATGTGTTATCACTGTTGACATGTGTCTGAAAGGGATTAGATAGATCAAAGCCCAAATGATAAGTCAGGAAAGGACAACAGGAGTAGAGGCCAACAGCCTTGCCCGCAGTGGACAGGAGCTTCTTGCCCCTCTCCTGGAGCCCTGGAAAGCTCAGGGGCCTGGGAACTGGCCAGGGCCTGAGCTCACCAAGCTTCATGGAAAGAACCATGTAACCTAGGGCAAAGAAAGCTCTGTCAGGAGCAACAGAAGGTGCTGTTCCTATCAGAGAAAACTGAACAGCATCTCCTGGGGGCCTCGAGCAATGGAGCATGGAGTTTGCAGTATCACCATTGGCTGTGAAAAGCATTCTGTTTAGTATAAAGTGCTAGCAAGGATATCTCTCCCACTTTATGGTATGAGAGAATTATCCCACGTCCTCTCCTTAAAATGTGGGAGACAGGTGCCTGTCCAGGCTAAATGAATTGTCACAGAATAGATCCTCCAAGAGGCCCATTCTGAGCAACAATTAGCATAGAGAATGCTTAATAGGATGTTCAATTCTTCTGAATAAATCCCATTGAAGGCAGGAGAAGTGGGAGAGAAGCTGAGTTCTGACGCAGATGCAGTAGGGGCCTGGGGCAACCTCTTCTCCCTCCAAAAACTCTGAAATGAAAGTGGCCCATGGTCACCAAGGCTGTGGCAAGATGGTGGCCTTTGGCCACAAGAACCACCGGAGACAAGCTGGTGAGGAATGTCTGCTTTATTATGCACAAGTTACAGATTTTAAAAGGTAAGGAAGAGACAGGCAGGAGGGAGCCTTCTGGTAGACCCCACACCCACCAAAGATGCTGTAATTGGCTGTATGACATGTCCATTTCCCTAGATCTTCTGGTCGTGTCAGTGATCATATTGCACATGCTTAACCTTGTAGCCATGTTGGAGGTCACACTCCCTGTGTAGGTCTGAAAGCTGTGCCTCAGGCCATGGAGAAGGCTGGACTTGGGCCACGCCCTTCAGGCAGCAGGGGGCGGGGCCTGGGACGATTGCCCACAAGTGGCTCCACATTAGGCTAAGATCAGCTACTAAGGGTGGGTACTCTGGGAAGGGGCACTGTGTTGGGTGTGGTCATTGTCTGCCACCGAGGCCATCCCGATGGCACCCAAGTGACACTCCCAACAGCTGTGCACCAAGCTTCTTCCAAAGGACAGATTTGGTTGGCACACCTGTGCCCACACAGCATTAAAAACAGAAAAGGATTCTTTGAAATATAAAGCAACACGATAGAACAGGGTGTTACCCCAAACCTCCAAGTTGGAAAGCAGACTGGCCTCCTAGTTAAATAAAGCACAGATTTCCAAGCTAACAGGAGGTTGGTTTTTGTTTTTTAACTCCTTCAATAGATGAGACTTTATGAAGCTATATCGCTGTAACATCCTCTTAGCAATTCCCATCGTGGTCACCACAGGGGCCTGCACATCAGGGTTTAAGGAGTTTCAATTTCACATCTCAGGCAGCTCTCCGGAGCAGAGAAGAGAATGACAGCCCGTGTGTGCCAGGAGCTATGACACAAGAACAAGCAAGAATTTAGGTTGGAGGGTAGGGAGAGTCTGGAGGAGAAAACAGAGGAAGGGCCATGGAGAGGAATCAAGGGAATCCGAGGGAAAGGGTACTTTCTTCCCTGGCTTAACAAATGCTCGCTGGGGACACCCTTGCAAGAGGCACACACAGGAGACATCCCAATTTACAAGTCCCTAGCATCCTGTGGGTTTTAAATGCGATTTTGATTACATCACTCACACCTAAGGAACAGTCCACTCATCAGCTCAGGCTGCTATAGCCAGCTGCCATTGACTGAGCAGCTTCAGTAGAAGCCTATTTTCTCATAGTTCTGGAAGCTACAAGCCCAGGAACAAGGTACTGGCAGGGGTTGAGTTCTGGTGACAGCTTACTTCCTGACTTGTAGACGGACGGACGGCCCCTACCCTTTGCACACACAGGATTGGTGGGATGTGGGATATGGGATGGGGAGAGCTGGTGTCTCTTCCTCTTCTGACATAGACACCAGTGCTCTCATTTTAAGCCCTCAGTTTCTCTAGTTTCATTCTTACGTTTTTATGTATTTATTTGAAAGAGAGCAAGATGCCACCTGCTGGCTTGCTACCTAAAGGTTTATAATAGCTAGGACTAGGCCAGGCCAAAGCGGTCCTGGGTCTCCCACAGGAGTAACAGGAGCCCAGCCACACTGAGTCATCAACATTGCTTCCCTGAGTGTACATTCACAAGAAGCTGGATCGAAGCCAGAGCCAAGAGCTGATTCCAGGTACACCAATGGGGACATGAGTATCCTAACATCTTCACAGCTAGGACACATGACTGCCCAACATCCCCCCCTTTAGACCTGACTCAATCTTTACAACTTCCTTATAGGTCCTATCTCCAACGAAAGTCTCCCAGTGGATTGGCACTTCCATAGATAGATTACAGGTGGAGGGGACTGGTAACATAGTGCATGATAAACAAATCAGAGCTAGCATTGCTTGGAAGTATGTGTGCGAGTTGGCTTTGTGAATGGAAGGCTAGGACGCTTGTGTCTGTACTTCACTGCTGGTATCACAACCGAATCTCTGGAGTTACAATCGGACAGAGGGAAAGGATTGCAGTTCACACCTGGGACCTATTCACTTCTCAACAAGGCTGTTTTGGATCACTGACTGTACCCCCTCCCTTTAAAAAAAAACAAAAAAACAAAAACAGGGCACAGTTCCTGGAGCATCTGCTCAACAGGTGCAGTCCCAAAAGGGCCCAAAGGAGGGAGGGCTCCGTGGGAGATGGGCGGAGGCAGAGACACAGCCTCTTCCTGCATTCTCAGATGGAGCTGCTGCATTTCCTGGGGCCAGAGCGGGCAGGGTTGTTGATGAGGCTACAGCTCCTTGTCTAGGGGAACAGGCAGGGCTGCCTTTCCTATTTGGAGCCACGAGCAAGGTGGTGGGATGCTTAAAGCCCTCTGAAAATATCTGCTGTTTGAGGGGGGAAAAAATTATTCCCAAATTTAAAAAGCAAGAAATCTATCAGAATTGGTATTTGTTTAATCATACTCAGAACTTCAGTTGCAGAATAACCAATCCACATTTCAATTCTCTGCCTACTAGCACTGAAGATTCCTTTGCTGGAAACACATTTCTCCCCTTCTCAGCCTCATGCCTACAGATTCATTCAGCACATGCTTCCTTACTCTGTGACTGATTCCCTGCCCCCCAAGAAGCTCTCTCCCCTGGCACCTTTCTACACATCATACATGGCTCCCCTGTTTGTGTAATATTTCCTCTGTATTCCTTTCCTCAATCCTGAGTCCCAAGGAAAAACTCCCAAGGCCTATGACTTTATGCTGTCTCCTCGGAGCCCAGCAATATACTAATGCTGGCATAGCTATTGTTTTGTAATCGTAGTTTATTGCTGGAGGCATTGTCTGTGCATTTAGTTGTCCTACCAAGACACTGGCATAGAGCTCAAGAGCCTGCTTGTCCTTCTCCTACTCTGCTTTCTGTATCTAACCCCTCCTTGGTCAGCTCTGCCAGTGGGAGGCCCTGGCAGGAGACAAGTGCAGAAGGCAGGAGAGGTGTGTCCTTCAGAATCCCAGTAGACCATGACCCTGACTCTGAAGACCCAGCCATACTGTCTTCTCCCTCTAACTCTCCAGGACAGCGATGTTGGTAGCTCCCTTCTGTTACTAATCTCTGGGTGGTCTCCTCATTGCTTCTCTGCTCTTCCATCTTCCCAAACCAATCCTTTCTTATTTTCTTTAAACATTTATTTATTTATTGCAAAGTCAGATATACAGAGAGGAGGAGAGACAGAGAGGAAGATCTTCCATCCAATGATTCACTCCTCAAGTGAGCGCAATGGCCGATGCTATGCTGATCCGAAGCCAGGAGCCAGGAACTTCTTTCAGGTATCTCACACGGGTGCAGGGTCCCAAGGCTTTGGGCTGTCCTCGACTGCTTTCCCGGGCCACAAGCAGGGAACTGGACGAGAAGTGGAGCTGCTGGGATTAGAACTGGTGCCCATATGGGATCCTGGCACGTTCAAGGCGAGGACTTTAGCCACTCGGCCACGCCGCCGGGCCCTCCCCAAACCAATTCTTTACACCAGATGCACTCCAGTTTTCTTCATTGTGGTGGGGGAAAAAAAATAATAAAAGCTAGCATCTTAACCATTTCTAAGTAGCAAGTTCAATTCTCTTAAGTGTATCTCCCTTGCTATTGATGCATTTTAAAAAAGATATATTCGTTTCTTATTTGAAAGGCAGATTTTACAGAGAGAAAAGGAGAAACACAGAGAGATCTTCCATCTGCTGGTTCACTCCCCAGATGACCATAGCAACTAGAGCTGAGCTGATTCAAAGCCAGGAGCCAGTGTCTCTCCAGGTCTCCCTATGTGGGTACAGGGTCCCAAGGACTTGAACCCTCCTTCACTGCTTCCCAGGTCAGAAGCAGGAAGCTGGATGGGAAGTGGAGCAGCTGGGCCTCGAACCAGCCGCCCACATGGCAGAAAATTACCCTGCTGTGCCACCATACCAGTTCCAAATGAGCTCTGTTTTAAATATTAGAAAAATTTATTTTTGTTGTTGTTGTTGTTGCTTGATGAAGTTCTTATTCTTGCGGTGGTTTTCAGAAGCAGGTACTCAAGATAAATTGTGGTTGCCCCTGCCCCTCCCTGCACATGTTATTGGTGATAATGTAATGATCTCACCTTGGAAAGCTTCTTGCGGTGGGATACTATTCTCCCTAACACCCATTGCTACAAGTTCACATTGCTTCTAGACCTATAAGCAGAATCAGATATCACTATAGTCTAGGGAAAGAATCACATGGCTTGTTCCTTTGTACACCGAAGCAAATGCAAGAGCTTGCTCATTCACATAAGCAAGAACCTGGAGAACAGCTGTATGAGTAGAGATTAGGGGTGATAGCTCAAGAATAGAAAATAATAGGTGATTTAATCAACAAGGATATGCTTACTCAAGATTTCAGATTTAATGATCTAGCTCATGCCTCTGGAAACAGTTCCAACAGTTTCCATGATTGGATCCAACGGCTTCTGTTCAATTACAACAAGATGCAAAGCTTCCCTAGTATAATGAGCTCTTGCATACCTCTGTCAGCACCACTAAATCTGTGAACTTAGGGAATGCCTCAACTTTCATGATATGTTACACATCATTCTAAACAAATAATACATTTTATAGAGAATACAGAGCAGTGTTGACTTCACATGTATGGGATTCATTGATCTTCCCATATCCTTCACTTGCCAAAGGAAGCTGGCTGGAAGAAGGCCAGTGAATTTGGGTTCTACATAATAGGTTGTTCAACAAGCTTTAAGTGTGAAATAAAGTGTTGGGTATACTTCTGCTGTAGCCAACAGCTGCCTCTGAGAACTGAAGAATGATGGCTGGCCCCATTCATGGCGTAAGTTTTTCAGAGGCCTGTCTCTGGTCCCTGCAATCTTGAAGCTATGCACAAGGAATGACAGCTTCCCAGGAACCAGAAGGGGGAACTTTCATCCATCTATGTAGATTTTATCATGTCGCTGGCTTGATTTCAATTGTCAGGGGATATTGGGTTGTTATGACACAGTGAAGGCCAGGGGTCATCATGGGAGCTGGTAGCTAATCTGAGATACCTGTTATAGTAGTTCAATGGAAGAATACAACAACTCAACAGAGACGGGACCACTAAGGACTCATACCCGCTAGGAATGTGATGTGTTAGCCACTCTACTCGGTTAAGAACCCCAGCCTGAGAGAGGTGAACCCCAGCCTGAGAGAGGTGAACCCCAGCCTGAGAGAGGTTGGCTGAAGAAGAGAGCACAGAGAGGAGGAAATGACAAGCATTGACTTCATGGTCAATTACAAGCATGAAGATTACAGTAGCTGTGAATATTTCTGTTCTATTATTTGATTCTCTTTTTCATTTCCTTTTCCCTTGTCTTTTTTTTTTTAATATTTATTTTTATTATTTTTTCATTGGAAAGGCAGATATACAGAGAGGAGAGACAGAGAGGAAGATCTTCCGTCCGATGATTCACTCCCCAAGTGAGCGCAACGGCCAATGCTATGCCGATCCGAAGCCAGGAGCCTCTTCCGGGTCTCCCACACGGATGCAGGGTCCCAAAGCTTTGGGCTGTCCTCAACTGCTTTCCCGGGCCACAGGCAGGGAGCTGGAAGGGAAGCGGGGCTGCCGGGATAGAACCGGCGTCCATATGGGATCCCGGGCGTGCAAGGCGAGGACCTTAACCACTGCACCACCGCGCCGGGGCCTCCCTTGTCTTATCATCAGCATCCGTGGTGGTGAACTTAGCGTTGAGCTGGTAAGCTAGCAGAATAGGAGAAGCCACACCCAGACCTTCGGGGCGGATCTTCGCAACTGGAAATGATGGCTTGAAGTAGAGGCAGCCGGTGGGACCTTGGGGCTCCCTGGGCTGGGGAGAGCATGGTGGCTTGTGTGACACATGGCCCAAGTCAAGCAGATGAGGATGGATGACAGGTTGGACAAGAAGCCAATTGCATAAAACAGCTATTGCTCGCTTTGTTCTCCATCCTCTGTTCCTCTTTTGTGCTATTCTGGGAACCACTCTGGTTCTCAGCCTCTTTTCCTTGAGCTTCTGAAGAGATACCAACAACAGGAGGAAATGAGGAAAGATTGGAGGGCTAGAATAAGAGAAAAGTCAAAGGTGTTTCTCCTCCTTGCCTTGCTCCCAGTGGTAACTACAATTTATTCCAAGAATTCCAATCCAATTAGAAAGACCCTCCGTAGCTCCTGCTCATGTTAAGTGACACCAGCGGGAATACTTTTTGTCTCTTGGTTTTTCTTTCCAATATAGGACTGCTTTTGCCCCTCTAATCAATTCTCTGTATGCAATTTGCTGTGATTTAAATATTTAGAGGGTGCTCTATTTTCCTAATGAGATGTGACTTACTGTTTCACTATGCTAGTTTAAAAAGATATTTAAAATCTTATTTGTTAACCCAATACAATATCAGAGATATCCTTCCATTTCTGACCAACAAATCTAACGCATTGTTTTTAAAGATTTATTTATTTATTTCAAAGAGTTACAGAGAGAAAGTGAAAGACAGAAAATTGGTTTACTAACCAAATGACCATAATAGCCACAGCTGGGCCAAGTGAAACTCAGGACCCAAGAGGTCACCCAAACATGTGGCAGGGGTCCAAGCACACGGGCCACCTTCCACTGCTTTTCCCAGGTCATAAGCTGGAAGCTGTGTCAGGGATAGACATGAACCAGCACACATATAGGATACCAGCATTACAGGCAGTGGCTTTACCAGCTATGCCACAACACCAGCCCCTAACTCATTCTTTTTGTTGACACATAATTCACATACAACAAAATGCACTCTTTGAAGGTACAAAATCAGCAGTTCTAAGTATACTGCTCACAAATTGTGCAACCTCAACATGATCTAATTCCAGAATATTTTCATCACTGTCAAAAGAAAGCCCACATCTATCAAGTTACTCCCTCTTCTCTGTCCCTAGAAAATGCCTATCTACCTGTTACCTTTATTCACTTGCTTCTCCTGGATATTCCACGTAAACGGAGTTGTACAAAATGTGACCTTTTGCATCTGACTTATTTTCCTTAGCATACTCTTTTCACACCATGGCATGGATCAAAACTTCCTTTTTACAGCTGCATACTACTCCTCGGAACGGATATACTCTAACCTTTGCTTCTTTACATCAGTTGATGGATATGGGAGTTATTCCCACCCTTTTACCGTTATGAACAATGGTGCTATAACCACTCTAAGTTTTCATATGATGTGTATTTTCAACATTCCTGGGTATTTTCTTCTGGATTGTAGAGTTACTTTCTATCAGCTTTCTAAGGAGCTGCCAAGTGCGTTCCAAAACAGCTGAACCATTTTGTATTTCTAACTCAATCTTTTTAATTGAAGAACCTAGGTGTTTTCAGCCTTTTGTGATCTCTGCCTTAATGGCTTCGCTGGGGGCTGTGTGAACTCCAGGCCTGATAGTCTACGTGACACCCGGCAGGACATCTGGCAGGTCACGTAGGCAGACCACTCCTCAGGAAGGAGGTCCCTGGTGTTTGATAAGATCCACCGTCCTATAGCTCATCGATTTGTACTTTTTGAAAGTTGCTTGCTTCCAACCCACCAATAAAAGCCTGCTAAATCATGACTGTATAATTAATAGCCTGAAATATATAAGAACTGGGGGGCTCTGGCACTCTCCCTCCTTTTTGTCCTCCCTGCGGATCCTGCAGCAGCCTCTGCTGCGGCTGTCCCTCCCCCGCCGAGCCCTGCCGGGCTCAGGGTGTTGGCTGGGAGACCTAGGCTAACCTGAATAAACCACCTTTATGCCTTAGCACTGACTTCAGACTTGATGATTTTCTGGGGATATCAAAATCCCGCACAACATAACTACAGAAAATTCTACCACATAGAATTCTGCAATTGATTTAACCCTTCTACTATTTGAATATATTTAAGTTTTCCCAGGTTTTCATGAGTATAATTAATCACAAACATAGAACTTCATGTACCTCCATAGGAATAGGGATTCTTGAATGGAAAACTGCTACATCAACTAAAATTCAAATTTTTGACATGAAATATGTCAAAGTACCCATGAAATGTTGTCACCAACCCACACTCACATTTGACACATGAAAGAGCACCTTTTCCCACCCCCTTTCTAATATTGGATAAATTCTTGTTTTTGCCAATGTAATGGGACAAATGTCATGTGTTTCTTAATTGCTCTGCCTTGCTCACCATTGAAACTGAATGCTATTCCAAGAACTCATGTATCTATTGCTCAAGCATAAACAGCCAGATTAGCTTATTTCTAAAGGTCTCCACCGTTATAAAATTTGACTTGTGTGATTTATGTTCTGGCAAGAAACAATGATTACGAGAATGCTGGCTGTATGGCGCATGATTCACGGGTGGTGGACCAGGCCTTTGTGCTCGCCAATACCCTCCCTCCCACTCAATGTCCATTAATGGGAAGCCTCCACTTGTTAAGTGTAGCCCCGTGTGGGGGCAGGTGGGAGGGCTGGAGGAGCTATGCCTCTTAGAGAGGCTCAAGCTAGCACCCTCTAGAGAAGAAGAGCTGGACGATTGAAGATAGAGAAACGGCCTTTGAGAGAGCATAGTGTCATGGGAAGCAAAACTGGGAAGGCAGAAGGTTGAATCAGCCTACTTCTCATTTCACTCAAGCCAACCATTGCCCAGAGCAGAAACTCTGTTGCAATGGGATGGACCTGGAATATAGGGTTGGAGGATCTAGTCCTGATTCAAGCACTCAAGTAAGATTTTTGAGTCATTTCCAGCCTCACTCTTTTGGTCTGTTCAATGATAACATTTCCCTATTATGTCAAATATTACAAAGTTCAAACATCAGGTGAACCATAGTGAAAAAAAATAGCATTCCAAGAGCCAGAGCTATAGATTTTTCTCTCCCCTCTCCAGTAGTTAGAATCATAGATGCCACATCACCTGGCCTGTAGTTTGGGCGGAAGTGCCCTGCTCCTTCCCTCCATATACAGCTGACATCTCATGATAGCGCCTCTTAGGACACGGTTCAAAAGAGCCACACTCCATCCCTGCCAGCCTCACTCCATCCCTGCCAGACCCCCTCCATCCTTGCTAGACTCACTCCCAAACTTAGCATGCCAGGCCTTTCTTCATCTCCTAAAAGGATGAAGTAATTTTAAGAACTAAAAGGGCTTTGTCTATATTTCATCTTTAACTCAGCCAATTGTATTTTTCTCTGCATTTGCATATATTTGCCAAACTTCTTCACATTTCCTTATAAATCAGATTAACAGATGGCTAAGCATGGAAGACAACCAGCGAGCAGACCTTGGCCATGCCACCAAGGTGGTCAACGCACGTTCTCAGTCCACAGTTGAGAACTGTGACGATGAGGATATACAGCTGCCATTGTGGCACAGGAGGTGTCATGGCGCCGACATCCCATATGAGCGCCAACTTGTGTCCTAGCTGCTCCACTTCTGATCCAGCTCCCTGCCAATGTGCTCTTAAAGCAGCAGAAGACGGTCCAAAGGTGTGGGCTCCTGCCTCCCAGGTGGGAGACCCAGATAGTGTTCTAGGTTCCTGTCTTCAGCCTAGCCCAACCCTGAATGCTGTGACCATTCAGAGAGTGAGTCAGAAAATGGAAGGTCTATTTTTCTGTCTCTCTGTTGTCTCTCTGTTGTCTCTCTCTCTCTCTAACTCTCTCTTTCAAAGAAATTAAACTTTTTTAGATTTATTTATTTATTTTTATTGGAAAGTCAGATAAGATTTCTAGAGAAAGGAGAGAGAGTTAAGATATTCCACCCATTGATTTATTCCCCAGATGGCCACAACAGCCAGAGCTGAGCCAATCTGAAACCAGGAACCAAGAGCTTCTTCCAGGTCTCCCATGTGAGTACAAGTGGGATAAGAACTGACACCCATATGGGATCCCGGTGCTTGCAAGGTGAGGACTTAGCTATTGAGCCATTACATTGGGCCCAATCAGCCTTAAAAAAAAAAAAAAAAAAAAAAGAGGAATTTTGGTAAGTCCTAAGGAATTGCATTTCTGAGCCCTATGGCATCTGCAGATCACCATGCCACTAGTTTACACCCGTGGATTGTAAGTTGGATTCGTGGCACCTCATCTCCTGACAAGGGAGTTTTAGAAGTGAGGGTTCCTTCATCACGGTCTCTTTGACCTCACAGTCGGATGCAGAAGAAGGCAAGGTCATGGCTGAACCACAGCGGGTAGAAGGTGCCCTGATCCTCGAACAACCACACTGAAGATAGATGCCCTGCCTTGACTACCACCTGAAAACAAGTAAGAATTATTTTCTCTGGGCCTGGCACAATGGCTCATTGGCTAAACCCTTGCCTTCAATGCCCCGGGATCCCATATGGGTGCCAGTTTGTGTCCCAGCTACTCCACTTCCCATTCAGCTCCCTGCTTGTGGCCTGCGAAAGCAGTAGAGGATGGCCCAAAGCCTTGACACCCTGCACCTGTGTAGGAAAGCAGAAAAAGTTCCTGGCTCCTGGTTTCTGATCAGCTCAGCTCCAGCCACTGCAGCCATTTCAGGAGTGAGCCAGCAGACAGAAAATCTGTCTGTTTCTCCTTCTCTCTGTAAATCTGCTTTTCCAAAGAAAATAAAATAAATCTGTTTTAAAAAGAATTACATTCTGTTACTTCATTTTCAGACTTCCTTGTTTAATCAGATGTCATTATTTTACCACCCATCCTAAAAGTATTCCACCAACATGATCAGTTAAATGAAGCAGATATTATCAAACCTCATGACTTCTCACAGGCCCAGCTTCAGTTAAGCCTGGACATTGCTTCTGCTCCATTCTGCTATACTCAGAAACTCCTGGCTAGAGCTCAGCGAACTTCTGAAGCACAAGAAACAGCTGTTTAACAACAGAAAGTAACATAAATATGCTGAGTGTTTCTGGAAATCATCAGGAAGTAAAGAAAAATTAGAGTATGTGAAAGATTAAAAACGGTATGAATAAGAAACAATCTTACCTCCAGAGCTTCCAATTTCAATGGCAAAGCAAGTATTAACACAACAAAATTCTGCTTCAAAGCTGTGTGTCTGTGGTCCCAGCAACAGGTGCCATATAAGACTTTTAAAGAAGGTAAGATCATTTTTACTTGGGGGGGCTATATTATTGAGTGTTTCCTAGAGGGGCAGAACCCATAGCATACAGAGCGAGATGCTAAGGGATGGGATTCATGCCATTAGAAAGGCTTCCACAAAAGGCCGTTTAGAAGCTGGCTGGCCGAGGATGTTAGCAGCATGGCTCAGTCCAAGTCTGGGGCTCAGAACCAAGAAAGATGATGATGTAACTCCCTGTATGAAGCCAAAGCCCTGAAACTCCAGGGAGCCCCTGACCAAAGTCCCAGAGTCTAAAGTTCAGAAAGCTTGGGGTTCTGATATCCAAGGCAAGGCCAGAAAAATGCATCCTGGCTCCAGGAAACAGGGTGACCAATTCATTTTCCCTCTCTTTTCATTCTATCCTGGCCTCAGCCAATTGGACCATGTCCGGTCAATACTGAAAGTGCTTCGTCTCTCCCTAGTGCATGAAGACTCACATGCCAGTCTTATCTGGAAACACATGTAAATATCATATGTTCTCTCTGATATAAGACAACCTTCATGCAAAATCCAAGACCAGTAGATACAGAGGTAAACACCCATGTACATATAGTCATCTAGAGGAACTGTACAGTGGAGACTACTAGCATGCCAAGAAGTGAAGATACATTGCAGTATGCATCTCCACTCAAATAAAAGATGGACTCCCAATGAAACTGTTAAAATATATCTTGACAAGAGGATGCTGGACTTTCTGCCTATACCTACAATGTTATGATATACTTAAACAGCAAAATGGACTAGTGACTATTGTTGAAAGACTACACTCTCATTATACTACAGGGAGAAAAAGTAGCGGGGAGAGGGAATGGGGAAGGCAGAAGGGAAACTCCTGAGCTTATGGAACTTTATCATGAAAACTTTTAAAAAAAATTTTTTACCGAAAAAAATAAATTAAAAAAAAAAAACTTTACCAGTGCCCAAGAAATCCCTTATTGCACCCAAAGTGTGTTGGATTACTGAGCTCAGTAGAGATGAAATTGGCAAGCTACACTTACTGATACATTCTAGACATCCAGAAGAACTTGGATGCCAGGTGAAGGAAGTGGCACATCTTTACCGAGGCAATAAAGAGCTAGTCATTTTAGGGCCCTTGAAGCCGCAGAATTTTAGAACTAACTATATGACTTGCCCATAACTAAAGCCATAGCAGCTGACTGTTCCTTTAGTTATGTTCAAAGTCTTCTTTATTTTCTCGTGACCTACTTCCACGGCTTGTTCTACAAGTGCCACCTTCTCATTCTCAGTCCATACCTAGATATTCCTGGCTTATTTTTATGTAATATTTTTTTCACATCCACTTCTAACTAACGCTGTAAGCAAAAAATAAACCTGTGAAAATAGAATGGATATCTATGCTGGATTCAAATTTCTTCTAACACGTGATCAAATAAATGCACACCCATTAAAAACTTGAAAGTGTTTCCCCTTGCAGGTCCCACCAGGAGAAACACAGTCCTACTTAGAACCACCTTCTGGGTGCCAACTTCCTCGTCTCACCACATGCACTCTCCCAGCTTGTCCTGTCCGTTTGCCACACCCAGTAACTGAAGAATATTCGACAAGAATAAAGTGTGGGGTCAGTGCTGTGGCTCAACAGGCTAATCCTCCACTTTCAAGCCAGTTCATGTCCCAGAAACTCCACTTCGGATGTCCCTGCTTATGTTCTGGGAAAGCAGCTGAGAATGCCCCAGTTTCTTGGGACCCTGCACCAAGACCCGGAGGAGGATCCTGGCTTCAGATTGTCTCGGCTCCAGCTATTGCAGCCATTTGGGAAGTGAACAGTGAATGGAAGACTTCTATCTCTCTCTCTCTCTCTCTCTCTCTCTCTCTCTCTCTCTCCTTGTCTCTCCATTTCTCTATAAATCTGCCTTTCAAATAAAAATGAATACATCTTTTTAAAAAATGAAATTGTATCAGCTTTCTATTGCTGCTCTAACAAACTGCTACAAGTGTAGTGGCACAAACAACACAGATGTGCCATCTGCTATTTCCATGGTTTACAAGTCCAAGCTAGGTTTCACTGGGCTAACCTCGGGGTGTCGACTAAACAGAACTTCCTTCCCTTTGCAGGGCTCTAGGGAAGAATTGGTCCTGGTCCTTCCAAATGTCCAGAGGTCTCCTGCATCCCATGGCTCATGGCCCGTGGCCCATCTGCAAAGCCTAGATCCCTCTCACAGCCACTCCCTGTGACTCTTCTACATCCATCCACTTCCAGGCTCCTCAATGATGACTCAGGGCCCACCTGTGACATCCGGGGTGCACTCTTTCCTTGTCAAAGTCAGCTGGTTAGCAACATAACTCCACCCATAACCTTAGCTCTCCCGGACTGTAAAACATGACATGTTCACAGGCCCCCCGAGAAGCAGGACATCATCTTTGGAGAGAAATCATTATTCTGCTTATAAGTCTGCCGGCAAGACAAACGGTCCATGAGCGCGTTTGTTTGAGCAGTTTAATATTTTCTTATTCTTTCCTTTTTCATTTAATATAGTCTTCTTTTTTCATTTTATTAAAAAAAAAAAAAGCCTTGGGAAATCTGGGAATAAGGGCCTGGATGCCTGGATCCTCTCACCAAATAACTAGCAGGTGCTGAGCAGCGACTGTCCCTTGAAAGCGACAGAGAGCCCTCTAGGAAGTCACGACCTCCATCGCATTCAGTTATGAATTAACCATGGCACACTTACAGCTAACAGACCTGCCTGCTGCCCTGATGTGTCTTTAAGCTCTGCTCCAGAGATCTTACCAGCATCTGGATCCCAATCTATGACTTCCTTGTATGTCACCGGACTTCAGACACCAAGGTTCCCTCCCTGAAGGCTGCAAGTCTTCCTGTCCAGAATTCTACTGTTGCCACAGCCATGTCCCAGGAGACTTCTCTTCCGGCTCCAGAGCAGCACTGTGCCTGGAGTTGTAGGGCTGGGTGCTCCCAGCATGCACAGCCCCTCCAATGGCAGGGACCCAAACACATCCTCAACCAGGTGACAACTTTAACTTACTGTCCCTGATCAACACCGACCCTCTCCACTCTGTTCTCCAGCCCTTGACAGGAGATCTTCTTGAATGAATTTCTTTACTCTGACAACAAGCTCGATTCTGGCTCATCTCCAAGCTGCACCACACTGTCCTTGTGGGCTCCAGTGAAGGGCAAATCACTCTATGATGCTCCCCAAGCCCATGCAGATGTGAATAACAGCAGGTCTGCCATTCCATCTTCATCAGAGGCTGGATGGCACATGGGCACCCTGGATTATGAGCCTCTCCTGTGCCCAGGTTGGGGCCCCCTTACCAGACCTGAAAGCCACGTTAGCAGGGCCACATTAGAAGGGCAAAATCTCTCCTACCACAATAACTGTCAAAACCACTTGAGCAAGACCCTCGGAGCATGCCCTACATCGGGGACCTAGGCTGGGTGGGAGGCTGGGTGGGGCTTCTCCCTTAATATCCCCCTTTACCTTAGATACATAAAGGAAACAATATGGAAATAAAAGTCTTACCCACTTTCCTGAAGCCCTTGAATGTTTTTTACCCTAATTACCTATGTAAAGATTGTCAAAAATATAATTTAAAAAATGGAAAAAGTTTAAAAAAAGACTCAAATATTTGAAGCAATTACACTCAATAAAGACAACAGAAAAAAAAGAAGAAGAAGCCAACCAAATCACCCAAAGGAAGCAGGCATGGCCAGTTTATTTCTACTCCAGCTGTTCTTTGACCTTCTGCTTCAGAGACCACCCCGCATATCTGTGAAAGAAGGGGGGGTCTTCACCTCCTGAAGCCACAGGAAGGACAGTGGCTGGGCAGCATGCATGCTTCTGGTTAACCTGTGTGCCCACGTGGACTTGGGGCAGCTCCTGGCATTTGTGCTTCATCAGACTTCACTGACCTTCTCAGAGATTGTTGGCTCCATGAAATAGGTTGGGAAGACGGGACAGACACATGGGCCATTTGCAACTTGCAGTCAGACAATGCCCTTCTGCATGGCCAGGCACTGGCGGCCTGGTGGATGGACTTTAGCCATGGTAGGGTCTGGGCCTGAGGGAAGCTGTGTAAGGGAAGGCTTAGGAGGGACTCTGGGTACCCCTGGGCAGGAACATTAAGGAATACCTGAGTGCAGGGATCTAAGGTGTTGGGCCTGCCTATTGCACGTTCTGATGTCATCGCAGAATGGAGGACAGCACGAAGAGCCTCTCCCTTTTCCTTTGAAACTGGCCTCCTCAAAGCAGTGGGGAAAGCAGTGCACCTGTGAGATCCAAAGAATCACCTTCAGGTTCAACGGCGGTAAGGGGCAACTGCACAACCTGGCAGGAGCCTTACAATCTAACTCAGGGCCGAGACACTCAGATGGAGGAGCAAGGCCTCATGGGTCCTTGCAGTGCCGACATGCTGATTCCAGGGCTCGAGGAGGCCCCTGTGTCCAAGTACCTGATGCAGCAGTCTTCAGGTGTGTTGCTTGTCCCCTCCATAAATGAATGACTGGTTTCGAACTTTCAGAGCAACATCAGGAAAGGCTGGAGATCCTGCCATGGAACAGGCCGAGTGTAGTACCTCCTCTGAGGTTCCCTGACACCTGCACAGTGCTGCTCCTTGGGAAGACCTCGGTAGACAAGACTGAGCCCCTGATGTGCAAAGACCATGTGAGGAAGAAAGCGGGTCCTAGAGTGACCTCAGAGTAGAGGAGACTGGGGAGCCGGACAGGGGGACTGTGGGAAGGTCTGTTGGGATTCTGAATTTCTGGAAGTCGACATTGCCCTGTGTGGAATTCTTAGCTTCTTCCTGGGATGAGACCAGCAACATGCCAGGTGCTGTCTCCAAGGACCCCTCTCCGTGACGATCCGAGAAGGTTCTCGTCAGCCTATCTGGCCCCCCACCTTTGCAAACATCCCATAACGCTCCCATCCTGATCACGTGGAAATGTGGCAGAGTTGGCTGCCTACCTGAGCGATTCGTGCCAGGCATGTACGATGGCAGGAAGTGTGGAGAACCATGCCCCTCTAGGAAAGCCCACCAGCCTGCTGTCCCCTGTCTTCCCACACTCACCATGTCCAAGTGTGGGAGATGGGATGGCACTTCCTAACTGCACCCCCCCCCCCCACCACAACCACTGAGAAAAGATGAGAGAGAAACGCAAGCTCGCTGCCCTGCCCCACATAGTACTGGGCTTCTATCTTGTGGCTTTGGCCTATCCCTGCCTTGCTTTGGTTCCCACCACAGTTTGAATTCTCTTCTGGCTGCCCCCAGGCCACTTCCTGCCTCATCTGGAGAAAAGGCAAGGACAGTATAAGGCAGGCAGCCCACGGGCTCCATGACTCCTGACTCACGTGCTTACCTCTGCCATGTCAGGAGCATTAAAACATGCAGCTGAGTGTGAAGCTCCATGCTAGTATAACACTCCAAGTCGTCTTACAGAGTCAAAGCCAAGATACGCTGCACAAATTCAGGTCTTCTCCCCCAGCATGTACTTTCCAATAATTTCAAGATTTCACTAGTTTCCCTATTGTGTGAAATCGTATTAAGGTAGTGGCACTATAATCATTACAGACTATATGCTAAAATAGTTCCATGCTAGACTGTGACACTCCAGCCTGTCTTGTTCGTGGCTGCAGACTGTCCCACTTTGGAACCGCTCCCCTCCGCTCCATTGCTGTGGCTACACAGAATAACCTTCGGCACATGTTGAAGTACATCTGTGAAGATCAGTTCCTAGAACTGGGATGGCTACATCAAAGGGGAAGTCCCATTCAATGTTTTTATAATACATACAAATAAGTAGGGTATGAATCATAAATACAAATCTTCTTAATACCTGGTAGATCTGACTTCCAGAAAGTCACAGGCGAGAGCCCTCAGTCTGGATGGTGCCATCTGAGCCTTCCTCACACCTTTTTCCCTTGCCCTAGAAACTGCAGTTTACAGCATGTGTGTGTCTTAGAGGCCCTCTATTTTAAGAGACATCATGGAATTTTCTGGAATTTTTTCTGGAATTTTCAGGAAACAGTTGATGAAGGAATGCTTGCAGAACTGGTGACAAGATCACAGAGCATGAAGACATCAGCCACTTCCCGGCTGTACTCGTTCCTGTCCAGTCTGCCTGGTATTGTACAGGGACTCAAAAACAGATTTGAGGAATGAATGGAAAATATCACTGTAAATATTTACTCAAGGACCAGGGAATGGTTTAGTTTTGTTACCCTTATCTCCTTTTTAGCTATGCCCTGATGAATCAGCACCTCTTAGATCTATTAAACTAATTTTTGCCAGTTTATATGCGAATCTATTTTATAGGCTTTTGATTTTCATTTTGAAAACCAATTCTACATTGACAGTCTCAGTTGCCAAGAATGATGGGGGGTTTCTTCCCCATATGCTGGTGTGTTTCAGAATTGGATCAAGATTGCTCAATTCCTAAATGCTTCATGATCTGGCAGAGAAGAGTCTGGAACAAGAAGAGGTTCTGAAAATGTGTCTAGCTCATTCCACCACCATGCTAAACACACAAAGCAAGACAACTGTGGCCCAGACAACCTTCAAGCCCTCCTCTTCTTGGACTCAAGCAGACTGAATCCCCATCTCTAAAATTTGTTAGAATTAAAAACACGATGAACCTGATCAACAGCCTTTCAAGTTATTGAGCTTCCCCAAGCCCCAGTTTCCTCATGTGTGAAATGGGAACATGGCTTCGGGAAGCCACTTCAAACACTGTACTCAGTTTTGCCAAGAAGCCAGGATGGAGTTTCCTGTGGCAGGTCTGACCCTCCCCAACAGGTGGCCCTGGCAGCAAAAAAAAAAACCAAAAAAAACCCCAACAAATCTAATCCAATCTGAAACAATGCACCCAATCTGATACTCTCAGTAGTGTCCTTTTTAAATTCCAACCTGTCTCAGCATGTCACGCCCTCCACCTCCTCCCTTCTGAGATGACAGCTGGCCAATGGGCTATTTCAAGAGGAACTAACCCCCAAGCGGCCACGTCTCCGAACCTTCTACTCACCCCGCTAGTCCTTCTTCGGCCTGGCTCAGGGTGTTCTCTGGCTATCCAACAGTGGTTGCTCTCATGCTGTTTGTCCTCCTGACTAACTCCTCTTGCTGACTTGCTTCAGCTGATCCCTTGTCCCATCCAAGATGCTGTCTGAGCAACCAGCCTCATAGCCACTGGCCACAGTTTCACCTCACTCCAACCACCAGGAACCCATCTCTTCACCCCTTCCACCTGCCCCACAAGCTCTCCAGCCAGAATCTAAGTGGATGCTAACATTTTCTTTGGCTAACACACATCTATAGCCAAAAAATAAAATTAAAAAAAAGAAGTCCACTGAGATCCAGGCTTCCTATGTGTTCATACTTTGTCATTCTAAAATCAGCTGACTAGCTCACTAAGAAGGCATCTTGGGCTCCTGAATTACATCCACAGGGTTATAACCAGTAGACATTATTGCATATTCCAGAAAGAAAACTCAGAAATAGCTTCCCTTTCTGCTACCTTCCCAGAAGTTCCACTCAAACTTCCACTTGCATTTCATTACCCATAACATGGTTTTGTGATCATTCCAGCTCTAATGGTGCTGGGAAATAGTCTTCCAAGTTAGTTAATAACTGCAAACTGGGGTTCAGTGACTTGAGAAGACAGAGGCATGAAAAGCAAGGGACCTTTAAGTCCATGCTGATGGCCCAACCCAAGGCGTTTAGGGCTCCCAGACTGGCTGTCCGGAATGCGGTTCATTTGGCATAGTTGTTGTCACCAGGAGCCCCACTTGGGCTGTGTCATGAAGATTTCCTCTGATACCAACAGTGCTCCCACTCCACCAGAAATCCACATTGCCCTGCATTCTTGCCCGATGAAGCCAAGTTAGAACCCACATGGTTCTTCCCCCAACTTCCTGTTTGACCCCCCTCCTTACTCAAAGCCCCAGAGGGTAGAAGGAAGAGCTTTTCCACATCCTTTCTCATGTTACATTCAACAATCCTGTCCCCTTTCCCACAGTCAAAAGATAGGATGAGGGAGGCAATGGAAGACTACAGAGGAGACAATTGTAGATGCACTGGCATCAGATTTTGAAAACATCATTCTTCTCACACCTATGTTTATTTTTTATGGAGTACATGGCAAGCACTACAGAGACCTTTTAAATGAACAATCGTTGGGCTATAGTGGAGGCCCCAACAAGATAAACCAGGCAAAGACTTTGCCACAGTATGTGGCATGTCAGAGATGCTTAGTAGCCTTTATTGTTGCTATTAGCCATTAGCCAGTATCACTACTGTTACTTAAATACCATTTCTGCCTGCCTTAGTTGGCCTCGGTCCTTTTCATGGCTCCCAAACCATCACTCCAACAGGCAAACACAGACCCCATCTCACAGAGACCACATTCTGCTCTCTCCCAGCACTTGCTGTTTTCCTTTGTTGGAAAGCCTGTTTACTAGAAACCAGAGGAATTTTTTTTTCCTCAGGAAAGGAACAACTACTCATAGACCTAACTTCTAATTAACTTTGTTCCTGGATGCTGTGTAACTGTGGGTGAGTTGCTGTTCTTTAGGGAAGAGGCTAATTGGAAGTGGAAAGATTGATGAAGGTCAGAGTGGCTAGCGACGTGGAATTATGGCCAGAGGCTGGGTCAGCTGAAGTCAGGCCTTTCCAAATGGGACCTCATCGTAGGACTCTAAATTACTTCTTAGCCCTGGTGACCCCCTACACTTTATGCTGTTTGTGTAACAGGAGCTCAAGAAAGCATACAAATTGAATCAAGAAAGATGGGAATTGATCTATTGACAGTTAATGGGGCATTGGCTCCACGAGGCTATAAGGTGTTGCCAAGGAGCTCCGAACTGGAATTGCCCTTCAATAGATTTAAGGAAAGCAAGGATTGCATTCCATTTTCCCTGGATTTCCTTGGCCTCAGAGTCTAGCAGTGGCCAAGTATTTCCCAGGAGGGAGCAAACAATCCCCAGAGATTTGGAGCCCTGAGCCTAGAGATCAGTTCAGTCCAGCGAACATCTGAATAAGTGACTAGCTCAGCTATTTTCAAGTAAAGTCATGTGTTGCTTAATGATGAAGACTGATTCTGACTACTGCATTGTTCGTTGATTCTGCCACTGTAAAATTTATACAAAGCAAAGGTGGTTTGGCCTTTCACACAGCAGGGTTTTATGCTGGCATCTTGCTCCTAGGTTACAAACCCATACAGCATTGATTGAAATTATGATTTGTGCAGTTTCTGAGCAGGTGCCAGGCTCTGTGTTCCACCCCCTTCCTCCTGCTGCCACTGACCCCCAAGCTCAGCAGGCCAGGGTCTCAGAGGTGCAAGGTGCAACTTCAAGGTTATTATTTTTCAGGTGTTCTGAACTTATTTCCAATACACTGACTTTAAAATGAGAAAGTAGATGATTTGGAATACAAACTGAAGATAATTGCTTAGAAATAGAAAAAAGAACTCACTTTATTGAAGGATACTTCTGAATGGAATTAAAAATTCCTTCATTAGGTGAAAATTACCTGCCAGAAATTTATGTGACCATAGTACTTTTCAGTTCATTCCAAAAAGTTCACTTCTTGGACATAAATTTGACTGCTGGGAGTTTCATGCAATCAGTATTGCTATGGTGACATATTCTTGCAACAGTATGGGTCTGCACAGCCAGACTCTGAATTGCAACCGAGCAAACTTCAGCCTCAGGTTTGCACTCGTGGGTTCTGCAAACTAGATGTTAGGAGCTGTCATTTTCTCAAAAAGATCTAAACTTTATTGCCAGGAATAAAAATAGCCTAGGCCATTTTGTGTTCATATTTTATAGTTCATTTTCAGAATTAATATTTCATAAGAAAATTATTTTGATTCAAAATGTGACTTTTAAAAGGTTTATGGTCTTCTTGAGTATAACTTTTATTATGCCTTGGGGCAGCCGCTTTTCCAAAGGACTCGACTGGAGGTATTGATGTATGGTACCCCTTGTGAATTGCCCGGCACAGTGTTCTGAGGTTTGAACATGAGAAATTTTCTTCTGTGTATAATTCATTCCTACCCCTCCTCCTTTTTCCTGGCTTCTCTTATGTTTCTTTCACTGAAAAAGTAAATAAACCACCTCTATTATCAGTGGAAGCTTAAAAAAAAAAAAAAGAAAGAAAACAGGTTGTGTTTTTAACCAAGCTGAGAGTGAAAACAGCCAATCCCAGAGACCTGGAAACTAACAGTGGAAAACCACACTCAGCTGGTGGCCACCTATTCTGAACATTGTTTCGCTGCTGTCCTCTCTGTTCTAGGTGGAGATGATTGAATTCCTCTTGCACCTTTCCCAGGATGGAGTGAAAGCCAACAATCCTGCTCAGTGCTCTTTCAGAGGGTCTGGAATGCTGAAGTCCCCAAACTGAAAACCACACACGTTCAAGACACATGTGGACCAGTTACTAACGCACAATACACCCCCAAAAGGAGCAGCTTCCATCAGAAATGATTGGCTGTTTTTCATGGTCTCTGGGTCAGGGAGATGGAGGAGGGCTTACTGACCTCAGCAATTTTCTCTCCTGCCTCTGCAGTCAGTAGTCTTCAAATGACAATACTGAGCAAGAGAGAAAGGCACAATCATAAAATTATTCACACAACGAAAGCCAAGGGAAAGCAGGAGTCATCACGTAAGTGCATCTGTGATGTAAGGAAGGTCTGTCTTGTTAGGGTACAGGGTGTCCCCCAAAAGCTTGGAACCTCCCAGAGGTGACGCTCTGGGTGCTGAAAAGCCCAACCAGCACTGTGTTTAAAGCTCAGGCCTTTCCTGTCTGCAAGGCCACCATTAGGCCTGACTCACCTGAATGGCTGCATCACATGACAAAAGACAGCCCTTTGGAGGGCTCCAGTGACTCCATGCGTAATACAGGTGTTAATGCGAATGTCACCAGACATTTAATAAGTGCTAACTAGGAACCAGGCGCCCTACTTACTAGGAGCTTCATTTTTGAAAAAATTATTTATTTGAAACAGAATTACAAAGCAAGAGAGAAAGACAGAGATCTTTCACCCATGAGTTCACTCCCCTAGGGCTGGGCCAGACCTAAGCCAGGAGCTTCATCCAGGTCTCCCATGTGGACAGCAGAGGTCCAAGGACTCAGGCCAGTCCCATAGCCTTTTCCAGGCAGACTGAAAGTGAAGCTTCCAAGACATGAATCAGCACCCGCCTGGGATGGCTAAGGCAGTGGTGGTCCCCGCACCTACTTGGGATGCTAAGGCAGTGGTGGTCCTACCCTCTATGTCACAACACCAACACCAGGAGCTCCATTTGATGAATACCTCTTTCATCTTCAGGGATGTCTTATGTCCTGGGTACTGTCACCATCGCCATCTGATCCATGAGAAAGTCAAGCAGTCAATGTCTTGTCAAGAGGCAGGCTTATCAGAGTCATAATTTGATTTCAATGTCTTGTCAAGAGGTAGGCTTATCAGAGTCATAATTTGATTCCAGGCATCTGACTCCAACTACCTCATTGCATTGTTTGCGAAAGTCAAATGAGATGAAGCATATAGAATGCCGAGCACAGGACCAGGACAGCATTAGCAATTCTCCGAAACATTCTTAGAATTAAGAGTGCCTTACCCATCCCTGTTGTTGCCACATCCAACACATCTACAATAGTTGTGAGGCTGTGCTGGGAGTTTGCGTGAGGACTCTTTCCTGAATCCTGCTCCATGACAATTGCACAGCGAAGTTTTCCCTCACCAGGAACAGCATTCCAGACCATCCCCTGGAGACATTTCTATTTGTCATCCTGAGTGGAAGATAATAAATACTAGTGGGGTGGTCAGACCCATGATTTGTGTTTTAAGAATCTCTCCTGTTGAGGGTCAAACCTTTGATGGTGTGGTTCAGCCCTTCTTAACTCTGTTTGTTGAATCCATATGATATGGTTGACTTGCTTTTTGTCTCCCTCTCAAATGTAACTATATTGTTTTCATGAAAAACATTTTCAGCAGTGAAACCAGCTGTGTAAGCCAAGCTCCTGATAGGCTAAACCCAAACCCATGTATCTTCTGGGTTTTCATCCCCTGTTGTGGGAGAGGAAGACCAATATCTCTAGGGTACCATATTGACCTTCACAACTTCATAGATCACTGGTTTCATGAAATTGTCAAAGTCAGGTTTCCCTATGCCGGCAGCTTAAGGCAGAACAGACATAGGTCCGATAAGGGATTACTGACTGTCTTTCGCCTTCAGCAAATGTAGTGACTGCTTCCTGGATCCCCAGTCTGCACTGGGTCTTCAGGGCTCCTGGCAACTTGAGCATCCAGGAGGTGGGAGAAGAAATGGGGGAAGAAAGGAAGAAAAGAAAATATTCCCTCCGCACCATTCAGAAACTATGAGCTGGCTGGGAATCCTAGACATGCACAACCAGCCCGGAATGTGAGTCTCAAAGATGTGCGATGCAGCAATCCACGGCACAGAGGCCCAGCAAGGAGATCCACGTGTCTGACAGAACCGGCATGCACAGACTCCGGACTCAGATGGAGAGGCACCACACGCCCCAGAGGGGGCGTCTGCAGGTAGACCTGTTGTTCCACCTGCATCATCTCGCCCCTTTTCAGGTTCCTGACAAACTAGTTTAGCAGTCAGTTGTGGAGTGGCACTGAGAACCCCAAAGATCTCCTACCAGGAAGACCTGTTCTCCCCTAAAGGGAAAAGCCGAGAACTGAGGGGCAATATGTCCCTTAGGTAGGGAATTTGAAATCTGGAAAGAGTTCTGAAAAAGACCTTCCTCTCTTTGGCATTCAGGGCTCCCCCAGCTGACCGTCCTCTCCCCAGCCCCACCACACATTAGTCCAAAGGACGCGTGACGGGCTCCAGAGCAGACAGCACCTCAAACCTACCAAGTCTGTTAAAAAAAAGAAAAAGAAAGAAAGAATCGTGAGAAAGAAGCACCTCAAAAAAGAAAAGAAATTTTCATGTACCTAACTTGATTTTTAAAGGAAAACAACTTAAGACTTTTTAAGGAAAAAAGACACAAGAAACCAGAGAATCAATGATTTATGTATAAAACAATAGAAGAAAATAAAATTCTGGAAGAAATTTAAGGTAACAATAAAAACCGAAGGAGAAAGAAATCGTATTACACAGGCAGCAGGAGGAATCAGTAATATTGAAAACAAAGTCAGACCTTGGAGTATAGTTTCTGAAATTCACACGAATGAAATAAGGAGAGAACAAAAAAACAAACGAGATTATGGAGAAGATAATCGCATTTGAAGCAGCGGGAAGAACAGATAATACTGGAGACAGTCGCTGGGAAAAGGCTTTTCATGTAGACATTTGATTTTCCTAAAGTGGAGGACAGAACAAATATTTCAAGACACGAAAAAGAAAACTTTTCTGAGATGAAAGAAGACGTGAATTCACTGATGAAAACTATAAAACACAGAATTTTTGTTCAAGGAAAAATATGATCTCAAACTTGAGCCATATCTTAGTGGGGTCCCTGAAGTTCAAGAATAGAAGGGGGGGGGGGGAAACCCTTAAGGCCTCTTGAGAAACCAAAATCATGTTTCCCAGGTGGGTAGAGAATGGCTATTGAGCAACCCTTAGTGCTAGAAGCTGGTGGGACAATGTCTACAGAATTTTAAGGAAAGTATGTGGCCCAAGAAATAGACGCTCCGTTGAAAGGTAGCTGAAAAGTAGTTTTAATAACCCTTCTGGTAGTATAGCACTTAGAAGTCTTCTCAAAAGAGATGCTTGGGAATAAACTCCAGCTAAGCCAAGATCAGTAAGAAGTATTTAAAGTCCACTCATGAATGAAAGTCCCATTGGTGGCCACGGAGTATGTAATTGTATTTCTGCATCTCTGGTCTGTGTAAGGCATAAATCTCAATAATATAAAAAGTAATAAAAAGTGAGATGAGGAAAGAAGCTAGAGGGAAGAAAGAAGTGCAAAATGTTTTCATCTTTCATCATGTGATATAAAAACTGCCCAAGATGGATAACAAAAAAAAAAACTAATCTTATCTACATCAAAGTTTTGAACATTAATAGAAGACCACACAAAATGCAAAAAGGCGAAATAAATACAAGAGAATATTTCAAAGAAACAATACAGAAAGATGATACAGGTGCCATCATGGTGGTATAACAGCTAAAGCTGCTGCCCGAGACACCAGCATCCTGTGAGTATGCCAGCTCCTGCCCTAGCTGCTCCACTTCCCATCCAGCTCCCTATAAAGAACTTGGGGAAAAGCAGCAGAAGATGGCCCAAGTGCTTGGAACCCTGCATCCACATGGAAGACCCAGAAGAAGCTCCTGGCTTTGACCTGACCCAGCCCTGGCTGTTGTAGCCATCTGGAGAGTGAAATAGTAGATGGAGGATCATTCGCTCTGTCTCTCACTCTTTCGCTGTAATTCTACTTTCAGATAACCCAAAAAATATTATAAATAAGCCAAATAAGTAGCATGACAAAATTAACTTGCACAAGAGCAGGCTTCAGGACGGTGATTAAGGTGCCATTTGGGATACCCACATGCCACTTGGGGAGCCTGGGTCCCAGTCCTGGCTCTGCTCCCAGTCCCAGCTTCCTGCTGATGTGCACCCTGGAAGGCAGCAGGTAACGGCTCCTGCCACCCACATGAGAGATATGGACCGAGTCTCCAGCTATTGGATAGCTAGTCTATCCTTGCCAGTCGCAGGCACCAGAGGAGTTGAATCAGTGGCTGGATCTCTGTCTAGCTGTCTCCCTTTCTTTTCCGTCTACCTCTCAAATAAATGAACACGATCTTTAAAACAACTAAGCTTATAATTTAAAATGAAGCGAGTTAGGGCCCAGCACGGTAGGCCTAGCAGCTAAAGTCCTTAACACTGGCCTGAAATCCATATGGGCACCAATTCTAATCCCAGCAGCCCTGCTTCCCCTCCAGCTCCCTGCTTGTGGCCTGGGAAAGCAATCAAGAAGGGCCCAAAGCCTTTGCCCTTCCCCCATGTGGGAGACCTGGAAGAAGCTCCTGGTTCCTGGCTTCAGATCGACTCAGCTCCAGCTGTTGTGCTCACTTGGGAAATGAATCATCGGACGGAAGATTTTCCACTCTGTCTCTCCTCCTCTCTGTATATCTGCCTTTCCAATAAAAATAAATAAATCTTTAAACAAATGAAGTGAGTTAAATAATTGCAATTCTATTTATTATAAAAATAAATGTAAATGAGGCAAAACTAACAGTATGAATCAGTAAAACTCATCCTTCATGTTAATAATAGAAAAAGGTAAAAAAAATGACTTGGATAAAAATATTTATGGTTCTTTCATAAATAGAAAATCTGAAAGTCATTAAGAAAAATGGCACATTTTAAGAAATTTTATGGAAATTCAATATCAATAGGAAAAATGACAAGAATAACGCATTGCATTATCTGTGTTTTACAAGGGATGTAGGCTGTACACAGGCAGGTTTCTAAATCTGCCTGTTTCCCGTGGGGTTTGCCTAGGTGTAGGTGCGGTGTGGTACAGCAATGTGGCAGGAGAGCTGATGAGAGAGGCCCACCCCATGGTTTATCACCAACATCTTTAGAACTGCCGGCACACGCTGCTAATAAAAAAGCAAAACAACTTTTAGGAAGTTTTATTATGTTTTTATGATCCTTTCCTAACAACGCACCACCATATTGCCTGTACCTGGGGTGCTGCTTCTTCTTGGTCTGCCTGAACATGCTTGTTACCTGGAATGGGACGCACATCTGCACGAGAGTGTGTATGTGTGTGTATGTTTAACTGATGAGTTCATACATAATAGAGCGAGATGAATGAAGGATGTGTAAAAGAGAGCTTACAAATGTTTTGATGCTGTACAAAGATCTTTAAACAAGAATATCTCATTACAATATGGTTTTAGTCGATCATAAAAATAAAAAACAGCGGTGATGCATCGCACACTAGGCTCCTGCCTGCGGCACTGGCATTTCCTGTCCTGGCTGCTTCTCTCCTGATTCACCTTGAGGTATAGCAAAGCAGTGGAGGCTGGGTCAAGTTCTTGAGCCCCTGCATTCACATAGGAGACCCAGAGGAAGATCCTGGCTCCTGGCTTCAGATTGGCTCAGCTCCAGCCATTGTGGCCATGTGGGAAATAAACCAGCGGATGAATGGTCACTATCTCTTCATCTCTCCTCTCTGTGACTCTGCTTTTCAAATAAAAATAAAGTACATCTTTAAAAAACAAAAATAACAAGTGTACAAAATAGATGAACCTAAGAAGACAGCGATATAATTGAATAAATTTACTTTGGTTTCCTGCCAGGTACAGCACGCACAGCACACATGCAAAATAAAATAAAACGTAGTTATGCTCATATTCCAAAATCTATCCCAACACATGGTGTACACATGCACGCTTGCGCGCACACACACACACCAAGACATTTTATTAAAGCTTAGTGGGAAAATTAATAAATTAATATACTCAAGATGCTTTTATGGCAATTTACTTCAGGAAATGTCACATGAATTGTATCGCTAGTGACACTTTAAAAAAAAAAACACAGAAAAGATAGAAAATCACTTGCAAAATGACCCTTTGTTAAGTCAACCCTCGGAATTTTCAACAACACGATACTCAATTTTATGTCCTGCTAGATCTTTCTGTTGGGAACTCAAGAGCAGTCATGTGCTGCCTGCTGCAAGCCTGAATTAATGTTCATATGGTGCTTACAGGATATAGGGAAACTGACGTGGCACAGGTCCCTTAGACTGTCTCTTTCACGTGGGCAATGGCTCAAGTGGCCGTTAGCAAGAGCTAGATTGCTGTCAACTTCCATGTGAGACTCTCACAATACGTGAGGCGCCACGCTCATTGTTGTCTGAAGAGTCCTCTCCCTTTAGATGCCCGACGGGCTGGTGAGAGCGGAGGTAATATACATCTTTTTAGTTCACTCCTTGCTGTGGAAGAAAGAAAGTAAGTGGGCTCTCTGCTGCTCTAAAGGCTGTTTACAAAAACATCCAAACTCATAATGTAGGTAAAGACCAAGATGGCTTTTGTTCTATCTCTCATCCTTCCCAGTAGGGAGGGGAGGAAAGGGATGAAGCTGACACAATTCTAATTTCTCACTCCTCTAGGCAGAATTAAGCCCATGGGAATGGCAGAAAGGGGCAGGAGTTGTATTTTGACATTTTACAGGCTCCCAGCAGGTGGAAGAGCAGAGACAGGAGAGTGGCCCTTGGCTTAGACTCTCTGCCCAGGGAACAGGCAGGTGAGGCCTCTCCTCCCATGAGACCAGCTGAGTATGCTCTTGATCTTGCTGAATGACAACTTCTAGCACAAGCTTACAAAACAAACATAATGTTGGCAGTCATATTGCAACACGGGAGTGTGGGCTTGACACTGACATTCAAGCTGCAGTGTTCCCATCACTGTGGACCAACCAGCCTCCTCTCCAGGCTCCACACTTTTCCTGCTCCAAGAAGGAAGGTCTCTTCACTCAGAGGTATTCTCTAGCAGGGACCTAGGGCATAGGGAAGATTAGTCTGGAGTGAGGGATGGTTCCTACCATAATACTTCCCATTGTCATTATTTATGAACTTTGTGTACATTCAGATACAGAATGCAAACCAAAGAGTTCGTGATGAAGGATAGAACCAACATCCACATCTCTGTCCCTGAAAATGAACTTTCAATGTATTCTGCATTTGCAAATATTCATGTAGTCCCTCAGGGATCTGCATCAAGACCACCTTCCCCAGGCAGACCTCTCCACTGGCCCTTCTTCCTGCGCTCCCGCAGTGATCGCACGGTGCTCTGCACTGGAGACCCCAGGGTGCAACCAGACCGTGTGCACTACGGGAGGTCACTGTGTACTCAGAGTTCCTGCACATGAAGGTTTCCTACACACACGCTGGGTATAAATGGGCCCAGTTTCTGGACATCCATCCACCTCTCTCCCTCCCCAGTGCTCACTCATCAGTGTCACTCTGTGTCTTCTGGTGCAGTTGAGGAGTAGTTAAAAAGTTTGGATTTCAGGAGGAGAGGCACTCTGTACACTCCAGCCTAAGCCACAAACCCTAAGTAGAATTTCTGACCCAACACCAGTCATTCTAAGTGGAACTTTTTGCTATGACATTCTGTCAATGTCAAGATCCTTCCAAATATCCAACAAAAAAAAATGAATTAGAAAATAAGTTTATTTTAATGCAAAAAAAATTGAAAGACATGCATATGAGGCATCTTCAAAAGGTTCGTGGAAAAAAATCATGTTGAAAGTTACATGGATTTCATATATTGTTTATACCAAAATAATTTATCTCTGAATTCCAATTTTTGATGAATTTTAAAAATTTATTTATTTAAAAAGCAGAGAGAAAGGAGACTTGTTGGTTCACTCCTCAAAGACCTGCACTAGCTGCGTTTGAACCAGGCTGAAGCCAGGAGCCACAGATTGAATCTAGTTCTCTTCTGGGGTTGGAGCACAAAGATGCACATTAGCAAGAAGCTGGCATCGCTAGCAGAGCTGGGATGCAGGCATCCGACACAATATCTCAGCCATGACCCTAAATGTTTGCCACTCTCTACATTTTTTAAGATTTAATCATTTATTTGAAAGATTAAGTGACCGCACAAAGGGCCACAGCAAGTCAGAGTGAAGCCAAAGCTGGGAACTCCATCTGGGTCTCTCCAAGGGTGTCAGGAACCAAGATGCCTGGCCTCATTTGCTGCTCCTCAGGAGAATCAGCAAAAAAAAAGGGATCAGAAGTGTGGGATGCTGGAATTCAAATCAAGCACTCCAATATGGCTGCAAGCCTGCTACATGGTGGCTTAAATTGCTGTACCACAATGCCCATCTCCCTCAACAAAGTATGCCTCCCTTGGTAACTGCACAAGAGAAAGAAGCTGGTAAGGATGGGGCCAGCCAGGAGTACCACCATCCACCAGGCCTATAATAAGCATGCCAATATTTGTTGAGATGAACGAGGTTGGGGATAAGGAACTAAGGTTCCTTAGTTTCCACAGCAATACTGCATTAGCCACAACTGCATCAAGAGAATCCTCTGGAATTCATGCCTTGAGGTGGAACAGTTGCATAGAACAGTCTGTGGATGTGCAAAGAAGTCCAGTTGCACAAAGCTTCTCTAATGAATGCATTTTACAAACACATGGGAGGTGTGTGTCCTCCCATGGATATGCAAGAAGATTTGCCACACAAATGAGCAAATAATATTATTCTGAATATATTCATGTTAATTATGAAAATTGATTTCACAGATACTATTGATTAAAACACTGTTAAATATCTGTGTTGTAATTGTTTGAGTTAAACAGAACGTTACCTCATCTACAAGCAATTAATATAAATAATAGTCTAGGTGACATAAAGTCCCAAAATGATAAATATAGGGTCCTGGCTGGACCTGTGGCTGTGTGGGCAAAGTCTTCCTCTGTCAGCTCCACAGAGCTGCCTGATGGAACAGCCTCAGGTACTGGAGGGACTGTGGCCTTCCCTAGAGGACCAGCTTTGTGACCTCGAAGGCTCTCCAGGAACAGCACAGATACCAGGAAGGACCAGAGCCTCTGGAGAGCTGACGTGCCTTGTCTGTGCCTGGGCCAGCTGCTGGGCTGGTGCCTAAACCTGGGGATAAATGTTGGCGTAGGCACTTATCGCAGGAGTTAAGATGTTGCTTGGGATGCTTGCACCCCATATGGAAATGCCTGGGTTAGAGTTGCAGCTCTGCATGCCAGCTTCCTGGTAACACACACCCTTTGAGGCATCAGAGAGTCCCCGCCTCCCCCATGCCTGATAACATGCACCCTGGGAGGTATGGGGAGTAACTGTCTCCCTGTGGGAAACAAACCAGGTTCCAGACTCCTGGCTTCAGCCAGGCCCAATTCCAGGTGGAAGATGGCTCTGTGTCTGACAGTCTCAGTTTCTCTTTCAAACCAATAACTCTGTTTTGTTTTGTTTTTAAGATGAAGGCTGGTGATAGGAAGCAATAGAACAATTTTTAAAGAATTAATGCTCGGGCCCGGCGCGGTGGCGCAAGTGGTTAAGGTCCTCGCCTTGCATGCCCCAGGATCCCATATGGGCGCCGGTTCTAACCCAGGCAGCCCTGCTTCCCTTCTGGCTGCCTGCCTGTGGCCTGGGAAAGCAGTCGAGGACAGCCCAAAGCTTTGGGACCCTGCACCTGCGTGGGAGACTCGGAAGAGGCTCCTGGCTTTGGATCGGCATAGCATCGACCGTTGCGCTCACTTGGGGAGTGAATCATCAGACGGAAGATCTTCCTCTCTGTCTTTCCTCTCTGTATATCCGCCTTTCCAATAAAAACATAATAAAAATAAATCTTTAAAAAAAAGAATTAATTCTCAAACTGTCACCAGTAGAGTGATGGGAGCCACACGAACTCTGCTGAAGCATTAGAAGGCACAGCATGGCTAAGACGTGTCCTGAGCACACACCAAGTTGAGGCTGAGCCACGTCCTAGACGCTAGGAGCCTTTGCTGCTGCCCTGGCCAATCCTGGAACCTAGATGGTAACGAACCCTCAGGGTCCCTCCTACAGCAGGACAGTGTTGAAGGCCAAGTGCTAATGCCTGTGACCTGTGATGCATGAGATGGGATTAATCAAAGCTATAAAGAATCTTGGAGAGAGCCAAGCTGGAGCCTGGAAGCCAAGATCAGCCAACATTTAGCCTGACACCGCTGGGACAAGGTCATGGTCAGCAGTGGAAGCCTCTCCAGCACTGTGAACACCTATGCTACTGCTGTGCCCCAGGGCCCCTTCTGGGCAGAGCCAATGCTGAGTGGTTGCTGGCACACACAAAGTCAGAGCTCAGTCAAGAAAAGCTGCCACCCAGAAAATACCTGAAGGAGACCCAGAAGTAGGAGTGAAAAAAACAATAAGATTTAAAAATTTTATTTGAAAGGTACAGTTCAAGAGAGTCAGGGGGAAGATTATGTATAAGGAGAGACTGCCCATCCCCTGGTTCATTCCCCAAATGGCTACAGCAGTCAGGACCGGGCCAGTCAGAAGCCAGGAGCTAGGTGCAGGTGCCCAAGCACTTGGGCCATCTGCTACCGCTGCTTTCCAAGGCACCTTAGCAGGGAGTTAGACTGGAAGTGGAGCAGTACATGTGTGGGATTAATCCATTACGGCACAGCACAGGCCTCAGAAAAAATATTTTGAGGATGCACAAATACAAGAAAGAAGGGACAGTACTTGAGCTAAGAGCCAGAGCCTCCATTATGAGAGACGCCTCACGACTCACTCCATGGTCCAGATCACCAACGTGGCAGTTGCACACCTCCAAGGTGTGTGCTCAACCTTTGCTTCCAAGGACCCTCAAAACACATCCCCCTGTGGGACTCTGGCATGATCCTCAAATGTGGGAGGGCCTGGTCATCATTCCAGATGCCTCCACAGGGCAAAGCTGCTGCCTGAAGTAAGTAGCTATGGTCAGCTATCACATGGGCACACACAGGTGAGCTGGGACTTCTCGTGGAAGGAGATACAGAGGAGCCTCTCACATCAATGGCGAGCCAGCAGGAGAGCAGAGCAGGTGGTTTGAAGCTACTAGGAACAGAAGCTCAATCTTGGGCATTAGCTCTACAGAAAACTTGAACAGTAGGTAATTCATAGCCTGGTCCCAGACACTAGGTCTCTCTAAAAGCCTGCCAGGGACCTTGATCTGGGCTCGTGTCCTGCTCTTCCTTCCTCCACAGCTTGGAACTGTCACTGTTGACTTACTGTCCTCGTTCCCCATAAAGCCAAACCTTAGGTATTATTCATCTGGGTAATTCTAATACCCAGTACAAAAATACCTAGTGCAAAATGGAGAACAGAGAAAAGTGGGAACAGGGAAACGCATTAAGTGAACTTGAACTGAACTGGCAGATGTCCAGCACAGCCAACTCACTTGAAGATCCCAAGAGGTATGTTATCACAGTATTTCAAAGACATTTCAAAGTTTAGACCATGCTTGCCAATGCCTCAGAGTAAATGATTGTTCAAGGTAGGAAGGGAGCCTTTGTCAAATTGAATCTCACCACAACACCACCCCCTCCACCACGCCAGCAAGATACTCCTTTTCCTTGCTGTTAGGCTCCATGCTCCCTCCACTTAATAGCCAGTCTTTTTGACATGAAAAATGCCCTCTCAAAGACAGAATTGCTAATCACATCATAGAGCAAACCTAAGCTCTGAAACGTGGAATAATTAACCATAAAAAAATCCATTTTCAATGATGTTTTTCCAGTTCCCTGTCTTCAGCTAAAGCTGCTTTTCCATCCATGTAGTGGGTTTTCCTGGCATCCATTCACACTTGCACCCATCCCTGGAGAAACCCTCCAGCCAGTTGGAAAAGTTTTGGCTCTGCGTCACCTAACCAAACTATGTGGTGTCTCTCTCACATACACGACTTCTTTCCAAAGCCTTTCCCTTGAGATGTCCTTGTTATCTCCTATCCTCTCTCAGGCAGTGGCTCGTGGCTCAACTTGGAGATGAGCAGGGCAAGAGGAAGTGATAACATAGGAAAACAAGCCTCTTTCTCTCTCTCTCTCTCTCTCTCTCTGTCTCTCTCTCTCTCTCTCTCAGAGCACTTTCTCCAGAGCTAAGTCAGCTCCCTGTCCCACAGGGACAGGATGTAGAGCCCCACTGAGTGTTCCTGGGCTGTGTGAAGGCTGAGCTCAAGACAGAAGATCAATCAGGTTGCCTATGGTTCCTCTGGGTCACCCCTTGCTTATGACCTTGCACTGCTCCCGGCTCAAATGTCACTTCCTCGGGAAAAGCCAACTTGACTAGTTCCCCTTCCTTTTGACCTCACGGGGCTCCACTCCTGTCTCTGGGAGAGTGCTGATCCTGTGTTAGGATTTAACAGAAACCATCAATTAGATCCTTCCCTTGTGGTTTTGGAATCAATTGAGAAATATGCACAAGTCTAAGAGATGGAACTCACAGTGTCAGCTATGTGACATAACAGATGAAGCTGCCTATGAGAACACAATGGGCCCGTGGCTAAAGGAGCTTTCCCACAGGGCAAACCCCCAACTGCCCAAGCCCATCTCCCATACCAACTGCCCTGGCTCAGCCACATAGGCACACTGAGCAGCTGGAGAACCTGAAGCAGCTCCAATAGCACAGATCTCCAATCACGTAGGCGTGTATACCCACCAATAGTGCAGATCTCCAATCACACGGGCGAGCACACCTGCCAATAAATTGCTTTAAAATGCAGAGCAGGGGGGCCCGGCACAGTGGCGCAAGTGGTTAAGGTCCTCGCCTTGCACGCCCCAGGATCCCATATGGGCGCCGGTTCTATCCCGGTAGCCCCGCTTCCCTTCCAGCTCCCTGCCTGTGGCCCAGAAAGCAGACGAGGACGGCCCAAAGCCTTGGGACCCTGCACCCATGTGGGAGACCCGGAAGAGGCTCCTGGCTTCGGATCAGCATAGCATCGGCCCTTGCGCTCACTTAGGGAGTGAATCAATCATCGGACAGAAGATCTTCCTCTCTGTGTCTCCTCTCTGTATATCCACCTTTCCAATAAAAAAATAATAAAAATAAATCTTTAAAAAAAATGCAGAGCAGGGGACAGAACTTTGGATAACAATGATCTGAAATGAATGATCACTGTTGTCAATCTTTTCTTTTTTAAAGATTTATTTATTTTTGTTTGAAAGGCAGATATACAGAAAGGAGGAGAGGCACAGAGGAAGATATTCTGTGGATGGTTCACTCACCAAGTGGCCGCAACGGCTGGAGCTGAGCCAATCCGAAGCCAGGAGCTTCTTCTGGGTCTCCCACACGGGTGCAGGGTTCCAAAGCTTTGGGCCGTCCTCAACTGCTTTCCCAGGCCACAGGCAGGGAGCTGGATGGGAAGCGGGGCTGCCAGGATTGGAACTGGCGCCCATATGGTATCCCAGCGTGTTCAAGGCGAGGACTTCAACCGCTATGCTATCGCGCTGGGCACCACTGTTGCCAATCTTAAGTTGCAGGTGTCACCTTTTCCTCATCTCAGACAGCAATGATGTCACTTTTGCTTCATGGAGAAGCAAGGGACAGGTGACAAGCAGGGAGAAGCCTTCCACTATTCTAGAAGAGACAAGGGCAGAAGCGTGAAAAAAGAACTTTGTCCATGCGCAAGCCTCTCTGTGTGTATGCACACACACACACACACACACACACACACACACACCCTAGGAACTATAATTTTCAGCGTAGAGTCATGCCTCCCTCCCTGGACTTTGAGTTTCAAGGGCAAGGACTACCTCATTAATCTCTGCATAACAAGAAAAAGAAATTTCCTGGCTGCCACAAAGGCTTTATTCAAGAGATGTTGCCTGAATAAATGAATCTGTGACCCAAGTGTAGAAGGGCCCTTCTCTTCTATCTTACAGGTTATTGGCCCTCCCATGAGAGTGAGAGCAAAAGGGACACAGTCCTAACAAATGGGAAATGAGATGGAAATCATCATGACCACATCTGGCTTACAGATCCCACCACACCTGCTGGCACCCATGGTGGCCAGCAAGCCTCCAACTCGGTCTTGACAGGATCCCATGAGGTAGCTGGCAAGCTGTCTGTCACCTCAAATCCTACCCCCAACCCCACCCCAGGATTTCTGTGACTCTCTGGGGACCAAATACACAGCAAGCTGTGCTAATATGCAGCCATCTTTGTACTGTACCAGGCAGGATGAGCGGAAGTGTTTTTCTGCTCTTTCATTACTTTTCCATTTTTTCCCCTACTTCCACTATCAGAACATTCCATGGAATGTTCCATTTCCCCCAACTCTTCTAAATGCCACCCTTCCTGGGGCAGGCATTTAGACTCACAGTTAAAACACAAGTTAAAATAGCCACATCTCACAACAGAACACCTGAGTTCAATTCCTGGCCGTGGCTCCGTAGCCCAGGTAACTGTGATGACATGAGTGAGTGACTTCCTGCCACTCCCGTGACAGACCTAGATTCAGTTCCTGGCTCCCACCTTTGCCCCCTCCCCACCCAAGTGTGGGCATTTGAGGGGGGAACTCAGTGCACAGGCTCTCCCACCCTCCTCTCTGCCAATATTCCGAATTCGTTCATTTTACTATCCATAGTCCTGAAACACCACAGCTCTCTCTTCTATGTTCTTTGAATTCAGGGCCCGATCTGTGTCTCCAGAAACCTGCCCAGATGAGCAGAAAGCCCCAGGTCCCCACCCACCACCCCCCCTTCCTTCTGATGCGTGCAAACACCGGTCACTCAGACTTGGAGGGCTCTCGGGGGGTCTGGGAGGGGCACGCAGCTTTGCCTCCCATCAGCAGGAATGGTCCCCAGCGACCTCCTGAGGACACTCGCCCACACATGGTGCTGACATGTTCTTCTCCATGTACCCTTTTGTTTCTCTGCACTGTTCTCATAGCTCTGCGTTTAGACAGCTGGCAGGAAAGACAAACTGGGAAACTGAAGTGGCCTAGAGACATTTCTGAGCTTGGCTTTCAAAGTCCATGCCCTTAGAGAAAGGGCCTTAGGTCAGTACAGTCAGGATTTCTTGGGACAGTAGAATTATCTCCATTGCAGACAACAGCTTCTTTCAAGTTTGGGATGAGGCATAGAAACTAGAGGAAGAAAGAAGGTAAAGAAGGGAGGACAAAAAACAGGAAAACAAAGAAAAGGGAACCGATAGAGAGCAATTGTCCTATGGATGCTGAAAGCAAGCAAAGAGCTGAGTCCACAACAGAAAAGCAAGAGGACTTCAGAGCAAAGGGAATGCCTGTACATGTGGCAAAGTGAGCTAGGGGTTCCATGCATTGATGGGACTGGAGGCCGCAACGAATCAGCACACAGATGAGCCATGGAACCGGGCTGGCAACCAGTCCAGCCTGCCAAGTGAGCTCCCACGCTGGACCTGCCGCTAAGGGTCAAACAGACCACACTCTAGTGCTACATGAGTCCCCAGATTTGGGCCATCAGAGAAGAGATCGGGGGAAAGACAAAGCTTCAACCCTGAAAGTTACCTTTCTTAAAAACCTCCAGGTGAATGAGTCAAAGTGTATTAGCCAGCTTCTCATTGCTACAACTAACATAATGAGATGAGTTACTTCTTCGGAGGAAGGTTTGTTTCTGCTCAAGGTCTTGAAGGCTCACAGTCCAAGACTGGGCAGCTTCTTTGTCCGGCATTGATTGGGGGCAACGGATGCAGAACAGGTGCAGAGAGAGGGCCACACCATGAACCAGGAAGCAGAGAGGGAGGGACAGGGAGCACGCTTGCTTGCCCTAGCACTTTTCGGAGACACCATAACTGAATTAGCCTTCTACCCATCGGCCTAGGACACTGGGCTCTAAGCATCTGCTTGAGCTGGGAAGCTGAATCCTGTTCTAACTACGCAGAGATATCTGTGTCTGCTGGCTGGGGACTAATTTTCCTCCAGATGGGGCCTTGTCTGACTTCTCCATGAAGAATGCACATCCTTTAATCAACATCAACTTGATCTTCTCCTTGTGGAAGCAGCAACTTAATTACTCTTGGTGTTTCCACCTTACCTGTGTATGATGGTATCTACTAATGACTTCTTTAGGAGATTTTTTTTTAACACAAATTTGCTGTCCCAGTGACAGACCAGGAGAAGAGATGAGGCGAGCCTTGCATCATTTGACAAAATGACTGAATGACAGGCTCAACCTGCAGTTGAGTTCGATATAACCAGCACCACCCATCACTGTTCATTCCGTGGGGCCAGGGAACTGCCTCCTTTTTCAAGATAACCCCTTTTCCTACACTGCTATATTCCCTGTCTAGTGGAGGGGTGAGCTCCTGTGACTCACTTGCAGCTTTGGAAAGTCCTTACTATGGAGGCCAGAGGAGAGTGTGATGAGGGTCAGGCTGACCCTGGTCAAACTGCAGGTGCAAGTCCCAGCCCTGCACTTCCTGATTGGGCAAACTTGGGCAAATTATTTAACTTCCTTTTGCTTCAATTCTTTCTACCTGCAAAATATAAATAAAAGAAGCTACTTGGAGAACAGCACCTGGCACATCATGCTCAAAAACGGGCCAGTCATTATTGCTAGCAGGAGCTCTGCTAGCAAACAAAGACGTAATTGGGGTTGTTATTCTTGTGCCTGATTTATAGACAAGGAAGTCAAAGCAGTGAATTGCTGCAGGAGTTGGGTCTGAAGTTCAGCCTTCTGTTTTACTGCGTATTCCAATAAACTCCACTCCGAAGGCGAGATTGATTTGTGCCACGAGGGTACCACTTGTGTGTGGTTTTATTTCCCTCCTAGCACATTTGAGAAATAAGGAGGCCAGCATTCCTTGCCAGCTCACCTACCACTACAGACCTGCCAGACTCCTCTTAGCTTTCTCCATGACACCAATAGGGCAGTGCCCAGAATAGAAGAGCACACAGGGAGAATCCCCCAGCCAACTGGGAACTAACCTTCAACTTGGCGTCTGCTCTAAGACAGAACAAAACAGTGATGTCATCGTTTTCTCACCCTGCCCTGACCCTTCCACATACAGTTGGCAAAGGAAAGAGAAGAGGGTAGACCCTGATGTTTTATGAGAGTGACTAGAGCACGTGACCCAACATCAGCTTCCACCCCAAGTCCTAATGGGAAAAAGTCCTAACTCCCCTCCCCCACCGTACACTACCACCAGATCCACACTTCCCTGGGAGTCACACAGGAGGATCAGTGAGCCCTTGATCTCTCTCATGGAACCACAGCTAGAAGCATCAGCCCTTGCTGCTTCCAGATCCTTCCTTGCCAGGCCTTGCAAGAGCAGTTGGATGAATTCAACCATCAGCCAGCCACGGATTGGTGGCCAAGAAGCCCGTCACTCCTTCAGAACTCACAGTAGCCACTTTGAATGCAAGCTCCCAAGCTAAGGAAAATGCCACGATAATAAAAGCTGCCTCCCATAGCACACTTCCTTAAGCAGCGGGAGGCATGCTAAGTGCATTATGGACCTTATCTCGTTTACTCTCAATCAGCCCAGGAAGTCGCTTCCCATCTATGTGTGAGAACGGCAAGGCTTGAAGAGCTGAAATAGTTTGGCCTGAGTGGTAGAGGCAGCAAATGGCAGGGCTGGCACTGAATGAGGGTCCACTCTTCAGGGGCCTCTGAGAGATCTGCTACATTGTAACTCCTGAGACACTGCCCCCAAGTTCCCCCTGCCAGGGCCTGTGTTCCTGAAGTATGACAGCTCCATGTTATTATGTGGGATGCAAAGGTGACGGGCAGGCTCAGGGTTTACCAAGCCGAAATGAGGACAAAGAAACAGTGCAGCCTGAAGAAAAATGACTCTTGAGTCCTCAAATATGCTTGGGAAATTCCAAAACAAAAGAGGCTGGTGCTGACTGGCTGGAGTCCTCTGGGACACTAGCCAGTCCTGAGATGATCCCACTATGGGTGCATGGCTCTTCTCAGTGCAGGCTCCTGGGCCAGAGGGAATCCCTCCAGGGGATCTGGACAACCCGGACACGGCCTGCAGGGGAAGCGACTAGTGTCTCCCGCTCTCTAGGAAGAGCTTGGTGGCGTTCTGTTAACATGATGATGACACACAGTTGTGCATGGCGGTATGGTCCCCAGGTGGGAGGCGGGCTGCATCAGTAAATGTTTTTGCAGGGGTTGGGGATCGGTGGGGTTGGGGGAGTCTCCCCCATTGCAGAACTGCAGGCCACAAATGACCTTGGATTCATGTGCCTCCTCAGGCCCTCCCAATGAGAAAATCAGTCTTGCCTGCCAAAGAGCAGGAGGGAGAAATAAATGAATAAGATGGAACTTAAACCCAAAAAGAAAAGAATGCACACTCGTACTGATGGAGTAGACCATGGCAAGACTGAGTAACCAACAGCAGCTGCTGTGGTAACTGGAGATAAAACTCCCTCAAGCTAAGAAAAATGTGTAAAACTTTATTTCTGCATGGACGAAAGAGAGGCTGGGACAGGTGCAATGGTTCAACTGGCTAATTCTCTGCCAGCAAGCACTGGCATCCATTAGGGGTTCCACATGGAAGACCTGGAAGAGGCTCCTGGCTCCTGGCTCTCTGGCCACTATAGCCATTTGGGGAGTGAATCAATAGATGGAAGGTCTTTCTGTCTCTCTTTTCTTTCTATACATCTACCTTACCAATAAAAATAAATAAATCTTTTTAAAAGTAAGAAGCAAAGCAAGAAGCCAACTCCCAGGCTACAACAGCAGTGGGAGTGGGAGACGGGCTGCGGTGAGCAGAGGAGTACTGGAGAGGCTGTGGCTTACGTCAGGGACAGTGTTTAGGTGACACATTCACAGATGAACATCAAACAGGTGAATATTACAGCTTGTGCCTCTCCCTGTTCTAACCCCAAGTTTCTGAGGATGTAACTTCCCTTGCTCACAGAGTCACAGCACATGCAATGAGTTAGGTTGGACAGGACGGGTCCCTGATCTAATGCAAGTAGTATCCTTATGACGGAGCCTTGGAAAACTCAAGAAAAAGGGATAAGACATCCTACAGAAAGGAGAATTCAGAGGGATGCATGCACAAACCACACACCAAAGATGGCCAATAAATAACCCAATGCAGGGAGGAAGGTCTGGGGTACACTGTTCCTCACAGCCCTACACAGAAACCAACACCTTACTTTCAGACTTCCAGCCCCCGGGAACTGTGGGACAACAGGTTTCTAAACGCTTCTTCAGCTACAGAAAGCTGTCGCTAGAGCCACTAGGTTCCTGGTAGAGTCCTGAGTCCCTCCAAGGGTGTGGAAAGAAGTTTCGTGGCCATGAAACCAGTAGGTGTCACAGCTTGATGGCCTTGTCTGTTTAAATATTATCACCCTGCACTCACACGAAAGTCTAATTACCAGAATGTTAGTAGTGGTACCACAGTGATGGACTAGTGGCTTGAGAGGCCTTTGCAGGGTGAAGAGGTCTGAGAGGTCTCTGTGATTGAATCCTGGTGGCTTAGAGGCTGAGAGGACACACTCACACATGCACACGCACACACACACGCCACACACACACACAGCCTGACTCTTGCATAGATGCTCTGTGTCACCCCAGAACCCCGCCAGCAGAAAGTTCATTGCTGAGGCCTAATCAGGGCAGCCGTCTGATCTTTGACTCTCCAGAACCATGAGGCAACAGGCCCCATTTCCTCGTACAGTAGCCTGCCTCCGATCATAACAAACAACTGACTAACACACCATCCAAGACCTAAGTCCCTCCACTTGGGGATCTCCTTTGCTCACCGTACGATTCACATCTCCTGGACGCCTCCCACAGCCATGCTCTGTGAGAAACAAACCCCCCACCCTCCCTCTTTGCACCTGCCCTGCCTCTCTGCTTTAAATGAAACCTAACTCTGACCTGAGCCCAGCTTTCTCTTCATATGGATTCCCTCCCTTCCCCCACAGCCCTAGCCTCCAGGGACACACAAGGAATGCTATTTCTCCCAACAGAAAGCCAGGTCTGTTTCTTGGCTCCTTGCCCCACTCCCTCCCAGAAGCCGGGGACTCTGCAGTGTCCTGGGCAAGTGTGCTGTCCTTACTTCTACTCTCTACCTCACATTTGAGGGTTGGCTACACTTGCTCTGGTCCATCTGCTTTGCCTAGTGTTTGCTCTGAGATCTAAGCTCCTGCATCTTTTCTTAAGGTTTATTTGTTTCAAAAAGTTTATAGCAAGAGAGAAAAAGATGGATATGTTCCATCCTTTCAATGGATGACCACATGGCCAGGGCAGGGCCACCAGGCCAATATGAGGAGCCAGGAGCTTCATCCAGGTCCCCCATGTGGATTGCAGCAGCCCAAACACTTGGGCCATTTTCTGCTGATTTTCTAGGCCAATAGTAGGGATCTGGTTCAAAAGTATAACAGCCAGGATCCAAACCAGCACCCATATGGGATGTCAGCACAGCAAGAAGTACCTTTACGCACTATGCCACAACATTGGCCCTGCTCATACATTTTCAAAACAGATTTTTTTTCCTCCCAAGACAGCATTACTGTCTTAACAGCCAAGATCTCATTTTGGTACTCTAAAGAAAAACAAAGAAGTTTCTTTCCCTTTGCCCAATGGAAGCCTTGGAGGAACACTTTTGTGAAAAGAACATAGCCACAAAAAGAATGTGATAACTGTTTTTCATCCCCAACTTCTGTTACCAGACAATAGTATGGGGAGCCTGGGAGTAGGGGGTTGACTGAGAAAGTGCATAAGAAGATATTCAAAGCCATACTGTGGGGGATGGTAGACGGGGACCATCTACAACAACTAGTTCTTACATATTCTTGTCGCATCTTTCCTTTACCTTTCTTCCCCCTTCCTACCCTGAGCCCAATCAGCAGCAACCCGCCATTGCTCCGGCTGAAGCGCATTTGCGACTAACTCAGCAAAAACAGAATAATTCAACTGAGTTCCCACCTACTTCGCTTTCCGTTAATTCATGGCACAATCTCAATAGCCAAAGCAGCTGTCATTTGCAAGAATCAAGAAATAATCATTAAACAGGAACCGTTCAGCTCTGAGAGGCCAACAGGTTCAGATGCTCAGCCCATGGATCTGAGTCCAAGTCCCCAGGGCCCCGCAGGTGTGGAAACAGCCACAGTTAGAACTCAGGGCAAAGAGAAGAGGGGGGATCCGAAAAATGATTAAACAACAAAAAAGGTGGGTGCATTGATCTTGAACTATACAGAAACTAGGCAGTCTAGACTCCAGACTAACTCTCCACTGCCCCAAAGAAACGAAAAGATAAAATTCCATGTCTACTGTACATTTGAGTTGTGGCACATATCCTTTATACCTGCTAGTGGTTCCTCCTCCTCTAGTTCCTGGATTGCCCCCTGCTACAGCATACAATGGGTCTCTCTTTTTTTTAATTTTTTTGACAATCTTTACATAGTTAATTTGGGTAAAATGGTTCAAGGGCTACAGGAAAGTAGGTAAGATTATTATTTCCATATTGTTTTCTCCATGCATCTGAGGTAAATGGGGATATTAGGGGAGAAGCACCACATGGTTTCCCACCCACCCCAAGTCCCGGATGTGGGGTATGCTCTGAGACACTCGCTCAAGTGGTTTCGATAGTTCACCATTTACGAATCTCTGCCAATCTCACCTCTCCAAACACTATGAGGTCGCTGAAGAATCCACTGATTGACATTGTCCATTATAGCATCTCCATTTGCCCGGTATTTTGCTGCCAACCTACAGCTGAAGTGGTTGATTGACTTGTTCTGTTTTCTGTCCTTTCATGGTTAGGGTTCTGAGTCCGGCATACAATGCGTCTTTTAAAACTTACAGAAATCCATATTATGGAAGAAGTATGCATGGACGTCATTTTTTTTTTTTTTTTTGCAAAACACAAAACCCTTATCTTTTAATTCTATTTTTCTACGAACATTTTGGAGTAATCTAATATTTCTGACACAGGGTTCCTCTCCCACTCTTCAGTTCTCTTTTGAGGCTCCAAACTCCAGTCCCTTCGTGCAACTTCAAGAGCTTAGCCAAGACATGGTGTTCCAGCTGCCTGCAGGGATGGTTTCTACCTTCTTCTCCAATTGCACACCCCGTGTGTCTCCCCCTAACCTACCACCATCTATCTGGTCTCAGCTTCCTGCCATTCTGCATCTTGCCATGCCTCTTCCCATCTTGGGCTTTCCTCCACTGTTCTGTGGCCTGCACAGGTCCTTCTCATCAGGCCCCTTAGCCTGCAGATGGGGCTGAAGTGTTACCTGTTTAGCAACACCATCTCAGAGGGTCCATGCCTACTCACACCCCACAGTTCTCTATCTCCATGTTGAGTCTTTGCTCACTCTGTTGTAATTGCTTCATTTCTTCTGGTTGTCTCTTATTTCATCAGGTAAAGTCCATGTAGGCAAAGGCCCTATCACTCTTGCTTAATCTTTTATTCCCAGGGAATAACCCAATGCTTGGCACTCAATTTTGCTCAATGAAGGAGCAAATGAACCCAAGCTTACTGCCAGTGTAACGCCTCAGATGGAGCAAGAGGAAGGAAGGCATTTTCTCTGTGGATGTGGGTAATGCCTTCCCAACATCTGTTTATAGGACCACAGGGAGCATTTTACTTTAACAAGCCCAAGAATTTACATTTCCAAGAAACACATGTGGTTACTAATGACATTAAACCAGTGGTGAGCAACCTTTCCTGGTGGAGAGCCAACTCGGAGAAACACAAATGTTTATGATCAGCATTTTAAAATTTAATGTGAAAGTAGCTCTGCTGAATTCTGTGAGGTGGGGGAAATGGTGTGCAATTTCTGCTATGAAGATAATGTACTTTATCATCAACTCCCAAGGAGTAAATGGGCATTACCTTTCGCCGCTAAATTGCTACTATGACTGGCAATCCACAGACACCTATGAAATCATAAGATTATATATATATATATATATATATATATATATATATACATTGTCCTCAGTTTCTGACACAGAGCTGCTAGAATTCACAAATCTGCAGAACAGTGGGCAGCAGATTGATGGGAGACCCGATGTTCCTAACAAGCTCCTTTTGACCACATTGAGTTTACACTGAGCAGCAATTCCTGCTGGGTCCCTTCTTAGCTTCAAGAAGAGGATTGGTCACCAAAAGACTCAACCATGAGATCAGAGAGTTGCAACCCCCAGACCTACACTGAAGGAGAAAGAGGGTAGAGAAAGAGTTCAACCACCAATGGTCGATGACTTCATGAGCCATTGTCCAAAAAGAAATCTCCACTAAAACCTCAGAGGACCTCTGATTTGATGATTAAAGGGAAATGCCAAGAGGATGACCCGGAACGCAACCCTTGCACTTGGATATTTTCAAATCGTATCGTGAACCAGCAACCAGACCTACCAAAAGCAGTGCTGGTCCACTGAGTCGTTGCAACAAGCCCCTGAGCCTGAGCTGTGTTGGCTCACAGCTCAAAGAGTATTGGTGACAACACTGACACTTGCCGATGGCATCTCCAATGGCTGCCCTCTTGTGCAGCTGAGCCCTGAATTTATGGAATTCAATGCCAACTCTCAGTCAATAATGTCAGAATTGCACTGAGTTGTAGGGCACCCAGTGGGTTGGGGAGTTGAAGAGCTATTGGAAAACACATCACACATTTAGAGTCAGAAGTGCTGTGTGTAAAAACAGCCCAGCTTTTATCTTTTTCCCCCTTCTGTGTCTATCAGGTTTTAAAGTCACGCTCTCCAAAGTAAAATAAACACAACCCAGGGGGCACACAAACGTATTCACTGGGTTATAGGATAAATAGTGTATTAAAACATGTATTTATTTTTGCCTCCCCTTTTAAAAAGTGTAAATGTTTGATAGAACTCTTGATGGAACATGTATGTCATTTAAAAACAAATATTTGTACATTGGGATACATATTTAAAGCCCAATAGGAGGATATGCTGAAAAATATTGGATGTTACTGAGGTCACATTCCCAAGGGCATTCAATCATTTCATCTTTGAAACAACACTGAAAATCACTGCAGTGCAGAACTAACAGATGGGAAAATTAAGGGTCAACAGCAGGTTGATTAGTTCAATGTCACACCAGGTGTTAAGGACATAGCCTGTGTTAGAATGTGTTCGCGCCTGTCCACTAATATCTACTAATGGCCCAGTTAGGTCAGCTTCTGCGGTAGGCATTAGGGGTAAGAACATCTGGCCACCCCCTCCCCACACAGCCCTCCCCTGCTGGAGCCACCCATTCCCTCGATAATAGAAATTCCTATGAGACCAGCATGTAGACCATCTAGTGAGACTGTGGCCCACATCAACTTTGCTCTCGGCTGCCTTCCTGCCTATCTGTCCCCTCACCACAAGCCATGCCCCTAATCCCATCCAGAGGACAGGACTCTGGGATTCTGGGGTTTGAGGACTTGCTGAGTGGGAGCTGAGTGCTTTGGCTCATAGCGTGTGATAACAAGTACTTGCTTATGAGGCAGGCCGACTGAGTCTGTAGCGTGAGCGACTCAGAGCTCTCTAGAAGATCCAGGAAGGACGCAAGGACAAGGCAGTGAGCGTATCAGGGAGGCTGGGCTCAGGCTCTGGGAGAAGGCTGCAGGCTATTGGTCACAGGCAGAGCCACAGCAGAGGAGGGAGGGAGCAGGCGTGGGAGAGGAGGGAGGGAGCAGGCGTGGGAGAGGAGGGGGCGTGCAATTGAGATGACCAGGGCTCATTGCTGGGCTCCTCTTCCCTGAGAACTGCCAACAAGACTGAGCAGATGTGTTGGCTGGCACTGAGCAAGAGGCAGAAGCATAGTCACCAGAAAGGAGGCCAGGGCACCGTGACTGGAGCTAATCCCGAGGCCACAGTGCACTGGCAGCAACACTACCTTCTTAAATCATCAGCCACGCCCCCAGAGGAACTGACAATTCCCTTCCCCAGCGCAGCACTCCTAGGAGGGTCTGAAGCAGAAACCCGAAATAGGAGATTAAAGACTTGTACGCATGTCACCTGCGCTCACTGATTTATCAACACTTACTGAGAGCCCGCAGGTTTTCACGATGCTTCTGGGGAGGAGGTGACCAGCCCTGCCCTGTAGAGGTCTCTGTGCCAGAGGGACATGAACAAGCGAGAGACACGACAAAATATATGAGTACTGCAGGGGGACAGGGGAGGGGTCAAAGGGGTGTGGGGCCTCCAAGCATGATCAAGGGCAGAAGCACACACAGCAATGGAAGGCAGTCTAGAAGAGGCCAAGGTAGAATACACAGGCAACAAAAGGATACCCAGCAGATCAGGGACCCCAGGGACCCAGGAGAGAGCAAGAGCTAGAGCCTATCACCTTCTATAGCACTCTGTTAGTCAATAGGAGTTACAGCTGTCTTAAGGTCATGGCCAGGATTGTGACAAAGAGTTAAGCTGCCACCTATAACACTGGCATCGATATGACAGTACTAGTTCCAGTCCTGGTTACTCTGCTTCTAATCCAGCTACCTGCTAATACACCTTGGAAAACAGCAAAAGATGGCCCAAGTGATGGGCCCCTGGCACACACATGGGAGACCCAGAGGCATTGTAGGCTCCTGGCTTTGGCTTGGTCCAACTATCCGGGAAGTGAATCAGTGGATGGAAGATCTCTCTGCCTCTCTCTCTCTCTCTCCCCTCTCTTTCTCTGTCACTCTGCCTTTCAAACAAACAAATATATCTGTTTTAAAGAAAAAAAATGTTAGACTCTAGAAAGGTTATGAATCACCTGGGCTGCACTGCCTGTTGGAAAAGCATGGCTCAGAGCTGAAAGAGCTGGCTTTAAGGGTTTAGGACTCTGCCACCTGCCCAGCCAAGTGAACTTGGCAGACCATTGCACTTGCCAGCCTTCGGTTGGTCAGTTTCCTCCTAGTTCCCCCGATGGACAGGATCCAATTCTGGAGACCCTTGGTTCTTAGTGCTCTCTCCATCAATATGGTCAAGATCCACCCACTGCATTGCAGGCCAGTGTCTCTCTGGGCCGCTCTGTAACCGCTCATTGTATGAACACACAGATGGATCATTCACATGCAAGTCAGAATTGGCAAGACAGAGGAGGAAAAGGGAAAACTACTCATTAAACAGAGTTGAAAATAAAATCATTGTCTAAGTGGTGTAACATAAAAGGGAATCCCCTAAATGATCCCATATGTAAACATCAACTCCAGATGAAATTAAAGGTGTGCTTGTCAAGACAGAAAGTAAAACATTCAGGAAAACATGTAGGTGGATGTATTTGAGACCTGAGGTCTAAAGCAGAGAAAGAAGACACATTCAACATTAATTATAAACAAAAGGATGAATACAATGGGATTACTAAAGCGCTTTCCTTCCAAGGAGAGCCTCAGTTTACACATGTGTATCATGAGGACAAGCCTGCCTGCCTTATGAAATCTGATGATTGTTTCATTACAAGCCATAGAGACAGCACAGACACTATGAAACAGCCATAGAAAGTTGAAAATTTAAAATGTTTCTATAAAGAATTTTGAAATTCATTCATGGGTAGAATCTTCAAAAAGTTCATGAAGATATGCATTATGAAAAAAAAAATGCATGGGTTTCATTTTTTTCACCCCCAGTTAAACATCCTTTAACTCAATTTGCCATGTTCTTTTTGAAGAGCCTGAGTGTTTAAACCATGCAAGCAATAAGAGGACAAGCATGGAACACCTGGTGATGGTTTCCAGAGAGATTTCATGATGAAAGCTGCACTGAGTACAGGCCTAGAGGCTGAGAGAAGACTCTAATGTTTCAGCCATCCATGCTGGGTACCCACTTAGTGACTATAGCAACCACTATGATTTTTCCCCACAATTACATGTACAACCTTCAGGCATTATCTTCGACCAGAGAAGAGAAGTCACCTCCCCAGTGTGCTTGGGGATGCTATAGTCCCAAGACACCCAGCTAATACCAAAATCTACACCATGAAATGGCACCACCTTGACATACAATCTGTACAAACTGTCCCATCAACTTTCCTTCAGCTCTGGCTAACTTACAACCACTACACTCTAAATGCTATATAAATGGCTATATGCCGTGTTGTATTAACGATGATTAAAAGGCCTATAAGTGTTCAATACAGTCACGGTTTTTCTCAAACATTTCCAACCGCAGTTGGTTGAATTCGCAGGTGCAGGCTCATGAACACAGAAGTGCTGACTACATTTGAACATCTACACACCTCTAGCACTGTCAGGGCCAGAAATCTCAACACAGCCCTTGCTAAGGTCCACTAACAGAAGAGTGACAAAAAGAACAAAATGACAGATATATACTGTCTCATTTAGGTTGTTACATTTCCTCTGCAAATGAGTGGAAACCCCACATTAGCATCACCCCACAAAAAGAAAGCATGTCCACAAATAGGGAAGTATTCAGGAATGGCTCGCTCAGCAGCTTGGCAGCACAGGGAGGGCTTTCTGCCTGCCGATGGGTCTGGGGTGCAGAGGTCCACAGCTGTTCTGTAACACACAGAGCCTGGCACAATGCGAACAGAGCTGCACTAGGCAAGCCTCATTCCAGAGATGCTGGAAGGCCACAGGTGGCTGCCCTGCCTCTCTGCTTTCTAGGATCACATCACTCTACGGCTCACCGCTTCTTCATGAGGTTCTCTCTGATCATCAGAAGCCAACATAAGCTCAAAAAAAAAAAGAGAATTGCTTAAAGATAGATGGTATCATATCATTTAATGCGGTATTTGTGGAACTCTGAGATGTCAACATTTATTCAGCTCTCTCAACCAGTATCTGCTTAGAAACCCATTCCTGAACATGACATGGATCTTTATAAAACAAAAAAATTCACATCTAACGATTTCTGGAAAGGCTCAGCACCTTCTGGAACAGAGCTCCCATGAAAACCAACTCAATCTTACTGAGGTACACAAACTTTGACACTTGGCTTTCAGAGAAAAAAATGGGGGCTGGGATTGTGCTGCAGTGAGCTAAGTTGTCACCTGCAAGTGACAGCACCCCATACTGGAGCACCAGTTTGAATTCTGGCTGCTCCAATTTTTATCCTACTCCCCTCTGGATCCATGTCTTGGAAAGAAGCAGAAGATGGCCCAAGTGCGTGGGCTCCCACTCCCACTTGGGAGACCCAGATGGAGTTTCAAGCTGGCCTGGTCATTGAAATGTTTAGAGAGTAAAACACCAGATCAAAGATCAAGCTCTCTCTCTTCTCTCTCTCTCTTCCTGCCATTCAAATAAATCAACAAATCAGTCAGTCGCACAACTTACTGTGAGAAAAGATAAAGAGAGAAGCTACTACACACACACCATGGCATGTTCTTTTTCCCAAGAGCTGGAAGGTTTCTTCCCTAATTAGTCATTATGCTCACTCTGTGTTTCTGCTTTGTGCCTCTTGCAGTCAGCCCACTGTCTGCCTTTCCTGCCTCACAGGTGTCTCGGGATGATGTTTGCTGTCAAGGCCCTGGAAAGGACATCGCACAACCTTGAGTTGTGTACCTTTCTAGATGATGATCTTCAAGGACAAGGAGGGTGTTCTTATCGTATCTTTCTAGTCCATCGTGCCCACCCCAAAGGTTCCCATTGGATGTTTAGGAAATGTGGATGTTAATGGACAGCAGTTAGAAAATACACACCCAGCCAGGCTAAAGCTGTGGGGTACTTGCTAGCTGCCACGTGATACTGAACATCTAAAGCAGCATGGAGACCATGAAAGTCGGAGTCGCCATCCCATGAAGCCATCAGAGTAGAGAGGTGCTGAAATCAGACACCTCTGACCTCGGTTTGCCGTGGAGAGGGGAGCACCAACCAAGCTAAGCTGAGGAGAGACTCTCAACTTTCAAAAGGTTTAGAACTGCTCCCAAAATGAGTAATTTCCCTAGCCTCTCTCTCCACCCTGCTTCTCATTCCTTCTCTGGGCAGTTATCTTTCCAAAGGGTCATTAAACTTCAGTGCCTGCTCCAGCCCAGCTCCACCCTGCTTCCTCCCCACAGCCAGGTTCTGCATGGGAAGGAGCAACGTAGCCAGGGCAGAGAGCAGAGAGGGGCGATCAGAAAGAAGTGGAAGACAAAACAAGCCAGTGGGGAGACGATGAAAATGACAAACACCAGGATGTCTCATAACCCAGTTTCTTCTGATTTTTGTGAGGTGCATCGTTTCTGTGACATGGCAAGAGAAGTAGCAATAGGACACATGGTCCTTTCATAATGTTAGCCTCAGCACCATGGCCGTGTGTGTGTGTGTGTGTGTGTGTGTGTGTGTGTGTGGTCACTCGTGAGGAAGAGGAGGCGGTGCAGGAAAGGACTGCATTTCTAGGAAGAAAGCCAAGGAGAGACCAACTCGCCAGAAGGAGTAATGTGGACCGCAGACATACAGGGCTGCCCATAATTGCTGCATGATTGGGGAAATGTTGGGGCTCCCAGAATTGGATGTCCAAGTTATTCTATTGTACTACCAACTGGAAGGTGCTCCCAAAAAAACTGAGAAACTGGAGATACTCCGCTAGCTGTCATGTGGGTTATAAGTGTCTAAAGTCTTATTTATTCTAGCTGTAATCTAAGTGATGAATCACTGAGAGTGAAGAAGGCGGGGAGGCAAACACATAAAGAGACAGTCCTCTATTGCAGGTGTCCAAGGTGAAACCAGAGAGCTGGCTCTTTCTACCCATTGGAATGCACGACCGTGTAACCCCTCTCTAATTCATAAGCCAATGCTCAAACCATTTTTCTTTGAGATTAAGGATGAGAATGAAGGAATTTTCCAGATATTTGGGTTTTACCACGCATCCTTTTGCGCTAGGTTAAAGGGCAATTGTCCCGCCTCTAGGTGGTGCCTGAGGATTCCTGGGCCAGAATAATTGCCCAAATCCAGCCACAAGTGCCTTCCCTAATGGGAATCAGAGAATACTTGGTATATACTAGCATTTTTTAAAATTTTGCATTAATATCTCATACTTTAATGTATGATTAAACAGAAATTGAGCTGGTATTGCTTTACAAGATCCCGTGATACTTTCTTTTCAGCATGGATGTGCCTGGGGCACCATACCAGGTGCTGGAGTTGAAGGTAATCATGGCAGCTCCACCCTCAGGGGTTCACAGTCCAGTGGAGGGTATCATCAGGTGACCAAACTGCTGCTTGGAACAGCCCGGATACACAGCAGACTTGGGAGGGAGTGAAAATGCTGTTTCAGGCTTAGGTCTTCAGACAAGCCTTTGGCCAGTTATATAGACTGCACTTATGCCCTCTCCACCTGATATGGGTAAGGCAGGCAGCTCGTTACAATCTGCTAAGCTGGAGGCATCTGAAGCCTGCTACCCCCTGTCTCCAGTGTCATTTTATTGTTCTACTTGTCAATCAAAATACCCCTTTTTCCAGGGATGCATCTGTTTCATCCAGGACTGGGGAGGGAGGGGGAGGCACTGGAAAAACACTAAGATCTACATGGAATTTTATGCAAATATCCTAAAACTCCCAGGTGACTTGATGCTTTTGGAGATATCCACCTCTGACCTCATCAAAGAGGCCTACAATGTGGGGTGAGGAAATTCTCTCTCCTCCCAGCAAACACAATTGGAGGAGGTGCTGGGGTGCTATATCCCCTTCCTCTTTCTTCCTTTGGGCCCCCTAGCCACTCAGCACAGTTATTCCTCTGAGTGGAGCAACCTGTGTGCGCGCACATACATACACACACACAAGGGTGTTTGTGTTTGCTTTCTCACCTTTAAAATACAATTCACTTCATGTATGTCAGCACCAAGAATTTTTATCATTGTGAATGACAAGGGCCTGAAATAAAAGTGAACGCCCTCCACTCTCACTTCTGTCCACTCCTGCCAGTGTAGGCAGGCTGGGGAACATATACTTCTTTCACCCAAGTTCCCCAAGGTAATTTTGGGTTTTTTTTTTTTTTTAGCCCATCTCATCTTCGCCTGGTTTTGTTCAATTTTCTGCAAGCTTTGCTATCTAGCTTACGTATCTCCCGTTATCCCTCAGAACCATCGCCAGTAATTCCATTGACTGGCAGGGACATTTTTTCCATCAGAGAGCAGAGCTGGGCTGTGGCAGCCGCATCCCCTCCCGTCACCAGCCCCTCTGACCACATTGACCTGACTGCTGGGCTTCTTAGGCCACTGGGGACTTTCCAGAAGGTAGCTCTTTTTCCCTGTGCAATTTCTGGCTGCTGGGTTTGTTTTCCTTAATTACATTTGGAACTGCAATTCACACAACAGAAGCCAACCCAGTTTTTAGGTGAGTTAGAATACTGGAAGGGAGTCCCATCCTTTCACTTCCCTCATCAAAGCAGAGCTGAGTTTAATCTACAGTAAACATGAGGATAAAAATGAATGACGAGGGTGGCACTGTATAGAAGGATGGAAGGGAACTAGACCCCCAGGAAGAGGGCACAGGTCCTGTCCCACAGTTTACTCTGCCAGGGGCCTTGGGCAAGTCGCCTAACCTCTTCAGCTCCATATTACACTCAGAGTGGAGCTGGTAAGATGGCATATACACATTGCAGTCAACATGCTGTATGAACTGCAAAGCACTGTGCAGTTGACCAAGGGTACCCATCAAACACAGGACTGCCTGAGTGCTCTGTCCTGAACATGAGAGTGAGGACTGGCTCAGCTTTGGCTCACCAATTAGCCGAGTCACTGGCACATTGAATGGGGAGGGAGGGGCACGAGGGAAGGGAAGGAAGGAAAGCAGGTATCCAGGAGGTGTGAACTGCCAGGTGCTGTACAGACCTTGGAAGCCCATCACTTGGTAGTCTTCCTTGAATTTGCATTTGTGAGTTGAATCTCATTTGTGCAAGAAAAAATGACATTGGACCAAGCCTGCACTGCTTACAGGCCAACAGCAAAATTCCTCCCTGTGTGTGGCCTCTGGGAAACAGGTTTTTTTAAAATTATATTAATTATTTCTATTTTTGATGATGTTGATATAGTTGACTAGGGTAAATGTCAAAGGCTATACGGGAAAGTGGTTAAGATCTTTATTATCACATTTTGTCCTTTTTTTTTGCCTTCCTGTATCTGGGGGAACTGGGGAGATAAGGAGAAAAAGCACACCCAACCTGGGAGACAGTTTATTTGGGCAAGTCAGGTGCCCAATACCTTAATCCTTTTGTAGTGCTTTTCCATTTACTAAGCATTTTTAAAGTGCTTGACCCTGGCTGGGATGCCAAGTTATTCACATTTTCTACATGAAGAAAATGCATCTAGACGAGATGTAGTAACTTCCAGTGTCATGTCAGTAATGCAGCTCAGGGAGTGTAGAAATCCCCCATCAGATCTGAATCCTTGTGCGATGGTTTAATTACAGCTTGGTTTGGGCTCGAGCACATCCTCTAAAGGTTGGTTCTCAGTGTGGCTACATTGAAGTGGTGGAATCTTTAAGAGATGAGGCCAGAACAAGTGTTTAGCGCAGCAGCTAACATCCTTGGCACTCACATTCCGTATTGGAAGGACAGTTTCCAGTCTAAGCTTCCCTTCAAATACCAGCTTCCTGGTAACATATGCCCTGGTAGGCGACAGCCCCTGGCTCAGGTCCTAGAATCTCTGCCACCCACAAGGGAAACTCAGATTAAGTTTCAGGCTCCAGGTTTTGGCCCAGCACAGCTCAAACCACTGTGGGCACGTGTGGAATAAGCCAGTGGGTGAGAGCATTCTCTCTCCCTTTCTCTCTCTCTCCTTCTCCCACTCAGTCTTACCATTATATGTCTTTCAAATACAACAGAAAATAAGTTTGAAAAATGTTGAGGCCTTCGTGCCTGTTAAAGCCATGGGTGCAGCACCCTCAGAAGGGATTAGTGCTGGTCTCATGGAGTGGATTAGTTCTCACAAAAAAAGGCTGCTACAAAGCAACCTGGTGGTTACAGCTCGGCCTTGCCTGTTGTCTTGTCATGTGATCTTTCTCCCTCTTGTACATGCTTCCACCACATAGATGCTCATACAAAGATGCTCATAAGTGCCAAAGCTGATGACGTCATCAAAATCTTGGACTTCCAGAAGCGGAGCTAACTAGGGGTCTCTTCTCTAGACTTTAAACAACTTTAAGTATTCTTTTTTTTTTTAAGCCAATTACAGAACTTTCCTTTATTTATTGTAATTCAGAATAGTGAAAACATTATTTAGTTTCCCTAAATATATTTATTGATCAGCCATAATAAAATACATATTGTTTCATTTTATGATCCCAGTTAGTAGTTATATTTTAGGCTAGGTCTCTACACTTTGGGCTGTTTTTTCCAGTAATGTCTGCAATTTTGTTTTTTGGTTTTTTGGTTTTTTTTTTTTGCAGACACAAAATTTTATTAGTTGAGACTTGTGAAGCACTTTAGTGATGCCCAAATTATCTAAGTAAAAACTAATGTGTTTTACTGTTAACTAGCTTATGCTAGCTACTTTGCTCAGATTAATTCTTTTTTTTTTATTGTTAATCACATTGTATTATGTGATACAGTTTTATAGGCACTGGGATTCCCCCTACCCCTCCCACAACCCTACCCCCATGGTGGATTCCTCCACCTTGCTGCATATTCACAGTTGAAGTTCAGTTGGGATTCATTCATTGCATGCATGTACCTAGCATAGAATTCAGCATCTTATTGTCCAGATAAGTGCAGCGGTTTCTAGGGGAGACCTTCTCTGGTCTGAAGGTAGAGCTAACAGAGTAAAGTCCCTGTCGGTTAAAAGCCCCTACAAAACATCAGCATCAATTTACAATGTTATGAAATCGATTGACATAGTATTGAGTAAACAATATGTTAAAAGTAATGCAAGTTCAATTTTTCACAACACATGGGTTGAGACAGTATCAACGACAGGTTCAAAAACAAATAAACCAACAAACAAATAAAATTACTGGTTAAATTAGGGCAAACATGTGGTATCTAACCTTTTGGGATTCACTCATTTCCCTTAGCATTATAGTTTCTAGTTGGGCCCCTATGTTCATAGCAGCACATGGAAGCAACCAAAATGCCCATCAACAGAAGATTGGATAAGAAAACTTTGGTTCATCTACTCCATGGAATACTACTCAGCTATTAAAAAAAAAAAAAAAACAAATTGCAGTACTTTGTGGCTAAATGGGCCCAACTTTAAGTATTCTTGGAACAACAGAAAGCAAGCTGTAAATGGCAGAGCTCTCTTGGCTCTTCAGCCCTTTGGCCATTTTTGAAGATAAGGAAGGTATTCCCATGGTGAAGCCAACAGCCTTGGAAGCCATCCTGCTGCAATCACTGCTACCCTGAATCTGTGCAGAGTGTAGCGGAGTCACAAAATCAAAGGAGCAACTACACAAGTGGTAAACCAAAAGTTTTTCATTTTTGACTTCATTAACAATCCACCTGTTGCAAACAACAAGGATGTGCAGTTTCCCCTAACACGTTAGAAACAATAAAATCAAGATTGATAAGAATGTACTAAAACTGGTGTTTATGCGTAATGCTGGTGGTCTCACACACAGTTACAAGTTTTTAAAACCTGTTTGGGCCAACGCATCAAAAGCCAAGAAATTATTCACTGTTTCTGGATTAGTGATTTTACAGCTGAGAAATCTATCCTAAACAAATGCTGTAAGGAAGAGGAAGAGGGGTGAGGATCATCTTTCTAAGGCTCCGCCATTGAATTCCCCATGGAGAGCCATGAGACACCACAGTATCTTTTTATTTTTCAGGATTGATTTTTATTTTATTCTATAAATTATCTCTTGGTTTCCATTCCAATTCACGTTTTGTTAGACCGAAGCAAATATATATATATATATGTATATATATATATATTTATATACACAAATGTACTTTACTTCAAAATATATGTACACAAATGTATTTTATGTACACACAAATGTATTTTATATATACACAAATGTATTTTACTTCAAAAAAGAACACTCTTTATTTTTAAAGGCTCATTCCTGGAGAACCATGGTTCCTACTTGAAGTGAGTTGACTTCTAAAGATTGGATTGCCCACAGGGAAGATATATGCAGGAAATTTACTACTTTCTAACATTGAGCAATGTATGTAAGATTGGAATGAGTGTAAGTGGCTCTTGACATGTTATTCTCTCAATATACTTTAAAGTGCTACTTGTTAGAAATTTATTTTAAAATTCTTTTAGTAGTTATGAAAAGGAATTGGATTAAACATTAACAAAAGGGATATTTTAAAGATGTGCTAGTATTTATATGGTATCTTTTTTTATAAATAAGATTTGTAAACCTATGTGTGTGTGACATACTTTCAGTTTTTAAAATCAAAACTTTATTGACTTTGTCAATTGAGAAGTTGCAACCTTTTTGGATAGTTGATCAGTACAAAAATCATGCTTTGTGTGAAAAACTGAAAAAAAAAAGTTCTCCATAAAAACGTCCAAGAATCGTGACCTTCTGCTGAATAGTAATTCTTTGACGGTTAAAATATTTGTGTTATTATTGCTTTCAATTCCTTTTTTGTTTCAGTTAGTGTGAGTTGATTTCTGCAACCTGGTGCCAGAACTGATATTAGAAAAATAAAAAATAAAAAATAAAAAATAGCTAGTACAAATATTGGTATCCTCTACTTCGTTTTTCTTCCTTTCTTCTTCCCAAACTGACCCTTGGCAGTGGACATTGGGTGCAGCGGGCAAGCCACCACGTGTTCTGCTTACATCCTATCCTGGAGCGCCCACATTCTAGCCCCAGGTCTGTTCTCCATGGCAGTTCCTGCTAACGTGCAGTTAGAGAAAAAGCAGGCATGGCTCAAGTGGTTGGCTCCTCCCCACCCACATAAGCCTTTGCTCGTCTTTTAAGCCTTATTCTCCAGTTTCTACAACTCTCTCCAATCATAGCAGTCTGAATTTATTACCTGCCCTTTGTGCCCATAGACACCATATGGTGGAAGTCAGATGTGTACCCAACTTGGCACAGGTCCTGGCACATAGTATTCACTGGCGTGCGTGAGATTCAATTACTCCTTGCTGCCTGCTTCTACCAGAAGTTACGGCTAACTCCTATCCGCAAAGGATCCCTTAGCATATTGAATAGCAATTAAAAAAAAAAAAGAAAGAAAGAAAACAACGTTTTGCCATGATAGTGAGAGACGAAACATGAGCAGAGCTTGTTAGTTTGCCAGGCCAGTAAATGTCATCATGCTTTGCTCTCTAAATTCCCTAATGAAGATAGCAGCTCTCAGGCAAATAAATAAAACATTAGGTTGACAACACGCAGCACATCACAAGCACAGCCCACCGCTTTGCTCATTGCTGAAGGACAGCAGCAGCCTTCACTGTAACCTCCAGAAACACACTGGCCAGGCGCTCTCTCCCCTAGACAAAATGCATCAAGCCATTTGCACATTTTGCAATATCAGATATATTTTTGATTGCAATAACTTTCTTTACATATTAAGATATTCATGTTCATCAAATGAAAGCTATTTTTCAGTAATGGTCCTAAAAGCCAATTCCTTCTCTGGAAAAACATCTTTTTGAATCACAAGTGGCTGGGCTAAACAGTGCTCTCAGAATGTTAATGTGAGCATAAGCTATTAAAATGTCACGTTTAACCTTTTTAAAAACCTAATTAAATTAAAATAATAATATGTAAAACCATTTTTCCTGAAAGGAGAGGCCCTTTCCCCAGAAGGTGCTCCAAGTCTCGGCGCTCACACCTTGAAGCCATGATGGGAAGAGGTTTAACATGCAGACAAAGAAAGCCTAGCTTTGCACCTGCTGTGATTAACTTTTCGTTGCTAGTATTAGAGTTAATTATTGCAGCAGGCTGGAGGGCAGGGACAATTTACTTGCCTGATCACACCTAATACGATGTATTTACAGATGCTGCATCTTCGTTGGGATTTAACCAGCAAACTATCAAGACATTCAATGCTGCTAGACCCCACATCTGTGTGATTCCCCCCAACCCATATGTAAAATATAAAAACCTGGGCACAGAATGCTGAGGGTGTGGGCAAGAGGCTCAGAGCCTCCTGGCTGGCTGGCATCACCATGCAGGGGTGTTGCCCAAAGGCCTGGGTCCGCTCGGAGCAGAGGTCACTGCAGCCATCCGCAAGGAAATCAACGTCTGAGAACTCCTGTGTTCTCCCTAAAGGACCTCTGGGAGGGCTCACGGGGGACCTTTGCACTTCCTCTCATGTGGGGAAAAGATGGCGCCCCCAACGCATTGTACCTAAGGAATTTCTAGAAGTTCCTTTATCGTTTATGCTTAAATCCAGAGAAAAAAAATTTAAAGAAAAAGAAAGTAGTTAAGCCCTGAAATAGCCTGCTATGTTCCATAAAAGGACACACCCTTATTGCATTGCATTTCCCTATAGCTCCAACACACGGCAAGCAGGTAAAGTGCTACTGTAACCGACATAGGACTTTCATACAGGTGAGTAACCCATAAGTCACTCATCCTGAATAACAAAGTGACCCCTCAATTTCTTATAATCTACTAATTTATTCATCTGTTTATCCATCCAATACATACACCTGCCTCGCGCCAGGAGCTGCGCTGAACATCTTCCCAATTCACTGATTGTGGACTCTGCGTCCTTGAGCTCATGGTAGGTTTGCTGTGGCTTCCAAAAGACAGTAACATTCTAAAAGTGACCCAGAGCAATTCTATTCACATTCTACCAGTGAGAACTAGCCACAGGGCCACACTTACCTTCAGGGGAGGCTGGGGAATAATACATTCCATGTCCAGCTAACATCCAGGGGTTTTCCACTAAAGTCAACATTAACTGCAAATGCTAATGCTTGATGTTTGGATTGTACCTAAAGACGCATTATGTTAACCTAAGCAGTCAGGCATTTTGGGGGGCATCACCACTGACCAGAGAGATGGCTACGAATCAAGAAGTCAAGAACCACATGGGCAGGTTTCTCAACAAAGATGCAAGCTTAGTTCAAAGTCATGGCGTCAAAGTTAGATGCAAGTTTCAGATCCCTACAGGACTAGCGGTACTTCAAGTCAGCATCTTCATTCACAAAGACTTCAGGGGGAAAAAAGTGATCCTCTGTCCTGTTGCACAGATATTTTCAAAAGTTTGAAAATAAGGCACACACTGCAGAATTATTCAATATTTGTGTTTTTCTGTGTTGATGTCAAACAGGAAAACCTTTTTACCTGTTCTCTTGGGTTTAGTATTTAGGACTCTGATTTTGTTATGGTCTTAAGGGGCTAGCTCAGGGTCGCTAGCTTGGAAGCCATGCCTCCCCCATATAATCCTTTCTGCCTACCAGAGAGTCACCTGTCACCACCTGGAACCTGAGAGCGGGTGGTATTGCACTGTTGTGTAACCACTCCCCTTGCAAGTCCCCATAAAGGCCCATGATAAGCAGGGGCTCCCTGCTTGGTCCTGTGCTTCCATTGCTCTGGCACTCTGAATCTTGGCCTCCCTAGGAACTTCTTGCTCTCTGGCTCCCCAAGGACAGACTCCAAGGATAGGTAGCCCCTGAATATGGGCCCTGTATGTCTGTATTCCTCACCCACTCACTGCTTGGGCAAGTCAGTGAAGATGTTAATGCTAAGATGCTTTGTATTCCTAGTTTGTGTACTTTCAAGAGTTCCAGGAGAGGTGAGGCCTAGCAGTAGTGGAAGTGGGCAGAGAAGCCAGGGAAAGGTGAATGTCTGCAGCTTTGTAAGTGTGTCCTGGTTGTTCACTGCACCTCTCTTAGGATAATTTATATTGTTGGGGAAGCTGGGAGATAGGCCTTCAGTTTAATGGACAGATTTCACAGTAATGGCCATTTGTTTGTCTCAGGGTTCAAATTCAGCCTGGATTGCCATGGTGATTTCATTTGCTAATTTCTAATGGGCCTTGCCATCACCAAACTTGGTTAATAAGGACTCCTTAATACATCCTAGACTTGTCTAACATGGTCTTTCTCACACAATCATATAAACTGGCAAGAAGGTTAGCAAAAGAAAGTATGAAGTGAATTCATGTATAGAATCAGGTGCTCACAAAGTGGCTCAAAGATGCAGATAACTTATGGTGCTTCTAAACCATCTTAACAGGAAAAAGGGTTCGATTTAAAGGGGCAATAAATGGTGGGAAGTGACTGAGCAATACATTGACAAGACCCATGGGAAGTGTGACGGCTAGTTCTATCAGCTTGACTGGGTCAGGGGACACCCAGTGCAACACTACTTCTGGATGTGACTGAGCAGGTGCTGAGATTTGCAACTGAACTGGTAAACTAAGTAATGTAACTCACCCTTCCCAGCAGGAGTGGGCCTCCTGTACGATGATGAGGCTCCAGGCAGAACAAACAGGTGGAGGAATGGAGAACTCGCTCTCCGCCTAGTCAAACTGAGCATTAATCCCCTGCCCTCAGATTGGAAATTACACAGACTCCCCTCGTTCTTGACCAGTTGGACTTGATCTAGAATGTACACCATTAGCTGCCTTCTGGCTTGGACTGTAACCATAGCACCAGCAATCCCAGCCTGCACATGACAGGTCATGGGACTTGAGAAACCCCTCAACACAGAATCAAGCACTCATCCGTAAGGTCTGTTTATGCAGCCAGGGTCAACTTCTCTATCTCCACTGGTACCACAAACCTCTCTTAAAGGGGAAACCTACAATACCGGATGTCAACAGGAATACCGGATGTCAACAGGCTCTTGGAGCATCTGTTGACTCTACAACATGTTCAGCTCAAAATAATCTTAATGCCACAGTGTCACATTCTGACCCTGCCACTGGTCGTATCCAAATTTCATTAATTCAATTACTTGGAAGGAAGGAAAGATGCTGGATTTGACCAAGTATTTTTCAGGTGATGTATAGACTTTAGAAAAAAAAATTCATTGCATTGCATCTCCCAAACTCAGTGAATGCATCATTTTAATAAAATAATGTGCAAGGGATCCAATTTATTTTTATTTTTTTAAAGATTTTAAAATTTTTATTGCAAAGTCAGATATTCAGAGAGGAGAAGAGACAGAGAGAAAGATCTTCCGTCCAATGATTCACTCCCCAAGTGAGCGCAACAGCCGGTGCTGAGCCAATCTGAAGCCAGGAGCCAGGAACTTCCTCCAGGTCGCCCACACTGGTGCAGAGTCCCAAGGCTTTGATCTATCTTCAACTGCTTTGCCAGGTCACAAACAGGGAGCTGGATGTGAAGTGGAGCTGCCAATATTAGAACCAATGCCCATATGTGATTGCGGTGTGTTCAAGGTGAGAATTTTAGCTGCTACGATACCGCCCCAGGCCCAAGGAATCCAATTTATGGCACAGAGGGTCAATTCATCACCTTCCATGCTGGCATCCCATATCAACACCAGTTCGAGTTCTATTAGTCTGCTTCCAGTGTAATGTCCTACTGATGCACTTGGGAAGGAAAAAGACAGCCCAACTTGGGCCCCAGCCACCTGCATTAGAGACTCCAGTGGAGTTGCACGCTCCTGGCTTCAGCCTAAATCATCTCTGGCTGTTGAGATCACTTGGGGGGAGGGGGGAGGATAAGCCAGCGGATGGAAAATCTCCATCTCCTTCACTCTCTTCTTTACCCTCTCCCTGTCCCCTTCTCCCCCTCCTCCCTCTCCTCACTCCCTCCCTCACTCACTCACTCTTCTCTTTTCCCTCTCCTTCTATCCCTTCCCCTCCTTCTCCCACTTTCTCTATCATTCTACCCAATAAATAAATAAATAAATACATCTTTAAAAAATAACACATGAGAAAAGCCTCCAGTTATATTCTAAATTCAAATGGTAGGCATTCATGTTCCACGCAAGCCCTTCGTTCCTGTGTGCACTGCTCCGAACACCGTTCCACAGCCTAGGGTAATTCATTCTGACTTTCACTTAGCATTACACAAATCCTTCTAAACAGACGGAACAAAGCCAAGCCGGGAGCAAAGCCTGGTGCTGGCAGAGGATTCCACTATCCCCAAACCAGTTGCTTACCAAGGGCTACATTCAGATTTGAGATCAGAAGGAGACGTGGTCAGTAATTTACACCCTAATAGGAGATTCGTGTGGACACCCAAGCTCTTTTGACTCTGCCTCAATTCTATTTGGGGGAAGTTATAGTTCATTTGTTTAATTTTATATTAAAATTAGCTGTAATTTTTCCCAAAAAATAACAAGATGTGGGGCAGGTACCCTGGGCTCACATAGGAATGCCTGGCTCTGTTTCTGAGTCCAGCTTCCCACTCATATAAACATTGGGAGGCAGCGATGGAATCGGGTTCCTGCCATACACTTGGGTGACCTGAGCCCCAGCTCCAGGCTTCAGCACCCCTCGACCAAGCCTTTACCAGCACCTGCAGATGGAAGCTCTCATTGTCTGTTTGACACTCAAATAGATTTGAAAATCAAAAATGACAGAAGGGAGTAGGTGTTCAGCGTAGCAGCTAAGATACGGCATCATATCAGAATGTCCGGGTTTAACACATCAGGGATGTCTCGAGCAACTGGGACTCTGACAACCACATAAGGAGACCTTGGGCAGGTTCTTGGCTCCTAGCTCTGGCCACAAGATGTGGATGTTTGAGGAGTGAAATGGTGGATGCAAGATCTCTATGTCTCCCTTCCTTTCCAATAAATAAAACTTTATTTTTTTATTTATTTTTTTAATTAATAAAACTTATTTTGACATTCTTTACATACTTAGTTAGAGTAAGAAGGTTCAAGGGCTACAGGAAAGTGGATAATACTAGTATGTTTTCCATATTGTTACCTTCATGTTTAAAAGGGGGGTATTAAGGGAGAAGGCCCACCCAATTTCCCACCCTCCCCAAGTCCCGGGTGTAGGGCATGCTCTGAGGTTCTTGCTCAAGTGGTTTTGATATTGCAACAGTTATGAATCGCTGTCAATCTTGCTACTCCAAGCACTATGAGGTCTTTGAAAAATCCACTGATTGACATAATCCATCATAGCTGAGATGGTTGGTTGACCCGTTCTGTCTTCTCTCTTTTCTTCGTTAGGGTTCTGAGTCCAGCATTTAGATTAGGAAGATCTCCAAAGAAACTTCTTGTATGTGCTAACAACAGTAGGAAATAGGTTACACTTGGCGTTTTCATGCAAGACATCTGGTTTTGAGAAATGGATTACTGAGACTTGGCCAAGCATCATGACTGTCACCTGAATCTTTTATTTTTTTTTTTTTTTAAGATTGATCTTCCATCTGCCGGTTCATTCTCCAGATGGCCGCAACAGACAGGGTTGGATCAGGCCGCAGCCAGAAGCCTGGAAGCCCGTTCATGTCCCCCACATGATGCAAAGGCCCAAGCTCACTCGGGCCAGCTTCTGCTGGTTTCCCAGGTGTGTGAGCAGGGAACTAATCAGAATCAGAAAAACCAGGACTCAAACCAGCGCTCCACTGTGGGATACCAGCACCAGCAGGCAGCAGCACCACAACCCAGCCCCAAGCACCTTATAGCTTCAGCTGCTTCAGAGATGAAACAGTGAACAAATACTAAGACTTCATTTCCTGATCTACAAAATGGACAGCAAAGCTTCAGTGCATGGAGTGATCGTGACTAGTGAACAGAACACACAGTGTTTTAGTGCTCACTTCATTGTCATTGCTATGTACTAGCTATTGTCAGTCAAATGTCTCGTGGCACAGCAAAGCCAGTGGGTCCCTGGGGTCTGGCTGGGGATACCAAGGTTTGCCACCTCTTTTTGTTTCCTCTTTCATGTAAGGCCAGTGGCTGGTTGTCAGGTTGCCCAGTGACACAGTGGAAGTGCAACCCATATGGATTTCATTTCAGTCAGTTCTAGAATGTCCAGCTGGCTGGATGAGAGCAAAGGAGGAAGAAAAAGAACTGCTGGTCCAACCCAGTGTTCTATCAGAGAGCTCACACCCTGCTTCGAGTAGGAGAGGAAAGAACCCCAGGCTTCCTGCTCCGCCGATGGCATAGCTGCCCCAGCCTCCATGGAGCCAAACAGCTGGAGGTACACAGCAGCTAGCAAAGTTGGGGTTTTTCAAGGCAGATCCGCATGCCAATTTTTGCCCTCTATGCTGACTTTACATACCCAGCCCTGGCACCTGCTAGCCAAACCAGAAATAAGCTTAGTCTGAGGAGAAGGATGCAAACTCCCCTGATGTGTGAAAGAAAGGACTCAGCACAGTAGCCTAGTGACTCAAGTCCTCACCTTGCACATGCCAGGATCCCATGTGAGCCCTTGTTCTAATACTGGCAGCCCCACTTCCCACCCAGCTCCCTGTTTGTGGCCTAAGAAAGTGGGCAAGTATGGCCCAGGGCCTTGGGACCCTGCACCCATGTGGGAGACCTGAGCAAAGCTCCTGGTTCCTGGCTTCAGATTGAATCAGCTCAGGCCATTGCATCCACCTGGGAAGTGAATCAGTGAACAGAAGATCTTCCTCTCTGTCTCTCCTCCTCTCTGTATATCTGACTTTCCAATTAATAATAATAATAATAAAGAAGAAGAATGGAAGCCTAGGGTGGGGAGAGGGGTGGATACTGAGCTTGTTTGCCTGAGCCCTGGCCCCAGCCCTCCCCACCACCGCATAGGCAAGAGCGACTCCCTTGCTGCCTACAGCGGGACTACAAAGAACCCCAGTCCTGAGACTTGTCACAGGGAAGAATCTCAGAGCTAGGGGAGAAAAGAAATAGCTGCTTGCAGCCCTAAGCCCAATCCCTGCCTCTCTCAAAGCTCCAGCAGATACCTTCTACCTTCAACTCACCGCATTTCAAAATGCAGCACCATCACGGAGAGATGGCAGTGATTTGCTCCCTCAGCCATGCGCAGTTTACACTGGCAACCTGCTGGTGGCTGCACACGCAGGCAGTCTTTCGCCTTTACACGGACACACCGTCCAGAGAAACACTTCTAATCTCAGCCTGCAGGTCTCCCTGTGTTGGCAGGCACTGGTCACGGCAGCATCCAGACCAAGGTCGGCTGACCACACTCTCCCACCCTAAGCAAAAGCTGGGAGCAGCAGGGACCTCAGACTCCCGAAATCTGATCACCCTTTTCTCTGATCGCTTGGCCTAATTTACACACAGAAGGACAACACAATGAAACAGCAGCCCGCTCTGGTGAATGAGAGAGTAATTACAGCAAAAGGGTAGAGCCCTCAGGAAGATAAGAACAACAAGGGGGGTGGGCGGGGAGGCTCTTCATTCAAGAGCTCCTTTTTTCACCTGCTCAGGCACCAGGTCCCTGCATACTCATGCCTATGGGGCATATGTGGCACCCCAGGTTTTAGAGACCTTCGCCCTTTGATTGCGTGCCTCCGAGCTGCTACTAAAAACAGGGAAAGAGATGAGTGAAGCAGTGTGAAACCTAACCAGCTCACGCAGAGGGACCCAAGAGAATGGGGGCTTCCAAATGGAAGCTCCAGTTAGCGCTGCGTGCTCAGAATCACATCGCTCCCACGGCGATTCCAAAGGGGCGTTCCCGTGGGACCCAGCGAGTGCATCCCTTACGTTTCCCACGATGTTTATGGGGAAAAAAATCTGCCCTGTCGAATCCCCTGGAGGTCGAAGTGACAGATTCAAAATGAGATTTGCAAACATACTCTCTCTCCATCCCCAAACATGAGGATCAGCAGAATGAGGCCCGGACTGCCTCTCCATGGTAATCCTCATCGGGAGCTAGTAGGAAAGCAATTCGGCTAAGTGAAGACCCCAAGCTGTCCAATGGCACAGAGCTAATCCCATTCCAAGGAGAATGAGAGGAGAGCGTGGCTCTCACTAGTGGGCAAACCGAGGGACTCGGGGTGCTTGTGTTACGCAAGGCTGCCCCAGGGCCACATGACCCAGCTATGGTGGAGACATCTGTGACAACTGTGTGTGGGGAGGGGCGCACGCAAACCTGCCTCGGGAAGCACAAGGCTCATGTGGCTTTATTTTGTTTGACCTGCACAGTGCTGGCCAGCCTGCCTCCTGCGGGCCCTGGCAGTCTCCTGGGAGCAGCTGTGTTTTGGCACGAGATGAGGCACCAGGAACTCACGATGCCCCAAAGGAGAATCCTGCTCCTGTTTACCCTCAAGTCCCTCGGGTGTGGAATGAGCAGACAGGTAGTTAGTTAGGGTCAGCGGGGCTGAAGGCTGCACGTCCCCATGTAAGTCTACCTTCTACTGGTCGATCAAACCACTCCCTTTCCTGGCTGCACCTGCTTCACCCAGCACATACAAGGCATGCCATAAAAACATTAAGCCCCACATGAAACCTGTGCCAAGTGGCTTCACATCTGTGCTGGCACCAATCCCTCCCTCATTAAAGAAGCCAACCACCGCGAGGGGCTGTCCAAAGATGGTGGTTGGAGGTATCGCACAGGTACCCCACGGTCACCGCCTCAACCTTCCCCGGGCCCACTGCCCACTCATGACAGGTATTCTACCCACACGCATACACGTATGTGCATCCACTTTCTCAGCTTTTGAAGAACATTTGTTATCACTTTTGTACTTTATACATGACTTGACTTGAAAGGGTCATCTCCATGCAAGAAAAGAGCCTGGAGTGAAATTAACGCACGGCAGTTCACATCATCACAAAAGCGTCTCGTTTCTCTCTAGTGTCCATGTGCCCTAGCTTCCTTTTGTTCAATAGGGGCCCTTAGAACACAGAACAGGACTCCGCTGTGTTGTAGGGTTTTTGACCCCCGAATACGGCAGCAACCTCAATGCTTGTCTCGCAGGAAGGAAGAATTTTCATGCGGACACAGTTTAGTTTTAAAGCAAGATTTATTAGAACAGCTGAGAAAGGAGACTCCCGTCCTAGTGACAGGAGGGGGCTCTGAGACAGAAAAGACCCTTGGTCCCTTTTCAATGATAAGGAGACCAGTCTGAGGCCCTCCCCCACAATGGCAGGAGACAATGGCTGACACTTCAGGTGGGGAATTGGTATGCTAATGTTGCCCTGTCTCTGGTGAATCTATGACATGCTGGGGAAAACATCATTTTATCTTTGAGAAGAAAATGGCTCGGGGGACCCAGAATGCCCTAACTGCCTACTGCCCAGTCTAACTCCTCACAGGTGGAGCAAAAGCGCAACCAGATGGCTGACGGAACCAGCCTGGGGCAGCAAGTTGCTCAGGTCTCAACAGGAGCAGCCCAGCTCCTCTAGGCAAGGGAGGAAAAGAGGTATAGAACATCAAAGCCTGCGATGAATGGGGCACCTAGGAGAGACAGGTGGCTGTACAAAACAAGCTTCAGCCAGGGAGCCTCCAGCAGAGGCCATCTTTGTTTCACAGCTCACAGGAAGGGCCAGAACAGCATCCGAGTCAAGGGGGCAGAGTGGTACCCTGCGGTCAAGATCGTGAACTTTCCTCCAAGTTTCACTTCTAGCTGCTTCTCCTGTAACAGACCCAGCACTCATAAAAAGACCCTGCTATGTATAGCATCCTGCAGATGGCACAATTAACAAGACACAGTGTACTCTCAGAGACCAGGGAGTGATGCAAAGAGCACGGGCGGGGGGGGGGGGGTGTGTTAAAGACTCCTGATCTGAATTTTGTCCCTTACCAAGTGTGCGGCCCCCCGACACTGAAGTGTCCCTGGCCACATGGCTTCTCACCTGGAACATAGACTTCCTGATGCCCTTGACCCACCTTTTCAGAGGATAGCCACATGGGTCACAATAATAGCTCATCACTCCCAACAGAAGAGGCAGAGTTTACCCCAACAAAAACCTTTCCCAGAATTCAAGACTTCCACTGACAAGATCGTTCCTGCTGTCAGCTTAGATGCTGTCAACACTGAGACGCTCCTATGCACCGGAATGCAGCTGGGCTGCACCCTTCCTGATCACAGGCAAACCCCACCTGAGCATGGCTAGTGTTCGGATGAAGGACACAAAGCTACAGGGACACAGGGACATCATCTGGAAAGCTTGACCTGGGAGACTTTTCCTGGTAGAGGGGATGAGAGTGTAGAAGCAGCCTGTTTTTTTTATGACTCACGCAGTGGAGTAAGCCACTGCCCACACTTGCCATTCTTTCCCATTCTTCCCGCTTCCTGTGCACTCCGGGTTTCATGACCCCACCCACCCTGTGGCCCCAGGGAAATGTCTTCCAGGATATCAGTCCCCGCTGCATGGTGCAACAGACATATGTGGTACCTTCAGCCTATGGTCAGTGTCCTGGAAGGAAAGGATTTGGGGTGGCCCCAAGCACCCTGGGCACTTGCAGGTACAGGCATGGCAAGGATGTGAAGAAAGTGCCAGGGTAGTGGCCAAGTGGAGGGGCAGCAGCAAGGGGCCACATCCTCTGATGGCTCCACTCTTCCTCAGAGCCACCCCTCTGTGAGCAGAGACCCACGGTATAGAACGTTCCAGAAGCTGATCTATAGGGTGTGCCAAGAAAAGACTCCTCATTCTTCAGAATCAGTGAACTGTAAGCCACAAGCAGTGAGAACAAAAATAGCTACATCCATCTCAGGAGGAAGGGAGAGCAGAGCTAGTACAGGCAAGGCTCAACCCTTCCACATAAACTCTGAGCCAGGGCTTCTGACATTTTTAAAAACTCATGCCCCCTTATAAAATTTTGAGAAGCGTTTACTTTCATAGAGCTGCACACATTTTAAAGTAAATTAAGTATGTGAACTTTAAGTAAAAGTCATAGTGGTGACTAAGTTTATTTCTTTTCCCTACCTGCCTGTTTATCCCTTTTCCCACTGTATTGCCTGAGATTTGAATATTCGCTTTCAATAGAATGTTTCCATTTTTAACCCTCACTATAAATTTTATCAAAAATTTACTCTGGGTATAATATTCTTGAGGTTCTGTCTGATTCTTTCTATATCTTCTCTGCTCCTTTTAGGGTCTGAATGCTTACAGAGGAGTGAAAGAAAGAGGCCTGATTAGTCACAGAGAACCCATCTCTCACAGGTCCTGTCTCCGTGTCTGATACACGGCCTATGACACTGATGCAGGCACCTGCTAATAAATGACTGAGTGTGTGAATGGAAGCTGAAGGCATGGATGATGGGTAGATGGATGGATGGAAGGAAGGAAGGGATGCCAAACCATCATCCACTCTTCTCTAATTAAATTTGATGCTGTAACTGGACCTCAAGGGACCATAGGTTGAGAGAAAACAAATGAACCATTTTGGGGAATTAGAGCGCCCAATGATGACAAGCGTGTCTATTCTAGCCTAATTCTACTACATCTTTTAGGAATAACCCAGGCCAGGGAATTCCCATGCAAGTAAAGCCCTCACCTCTGGGCAGCCTTCACAAAGGGCTGCCAGAAGCAGGGCAGGCCTGACTGTGCCAGAAAAATCACTCAGAAGGTTCAGAAAACTCTGCCCCTCTCTAGACAAGAGCTCATCACCATGACAGCCAGAGAGCACAGACAGAAGACGGGCCAGACCACAACAGACACCAGCAACAACAAGCACCCAGAGGAGCAGGAATTAGAGCCGTGTTCTGTGAGCCGCACTGGAACAAGAAAAGGCTACTCAGCCTGAGAAAGAATGAAGGAAGTGGGTGGGGCACAGCTACTCTCCGGAAGTCATCCTTGCAGACCAGAAGCTCAGCCAAGGGCAGGCCTGCTTTATTTTACACCGGAAGTAGTTTCTAACCGTTAGTGCTGCCCACAGTGGAACATTCCACACCAGCATTGGAAAGAGGCATGTGAGCCAGCTTCAGTCATCCGGAAGATTAACACAAAAGCTGCAGGCTCACGCAGCCAAGCTCAGGGAGAAACACCCATGGCGGCAGGAGCTGGGGCTAGGCCATACCAAGGATTCCAAGACCTTTTTTTTCTCCCTGATTCATTTTTCAGGTGAGGCCCCCCCCCCTGCCATTCCCACCCCCTCTGAGACTCTGAAATGAAGTTTTCATTCAAGGGTTGACTACCAACTCCACATCCCACTTAGGATGTATAATCTTCAAATTCCTTGGCACACCGGTGGAAAATTCTGCTGTCTTCCAAGGGTATGTTCCTGACTGACAGCTGTCCTCTTTCCCCTTGCAAGGGGACACACGGCCCCCAGAGAGGTGTATAACCCTTCCAAAGGCCTCTTCAGTCTGTGCAACTGGAGTTCCTTATCTCTCCCTGTATGGCTGGGCTCATCCCACCCTCCCACAGGGCTCCAGCAAGTGCTCTGGAAAGCCTCACTTGTATCTGTCTGATCTCTAACCCTGCTCTGATAGGATCATTGCACCTTCAACCCAGCTCCAGGAGGCAGCACCTAACGGTGCCCCAGTCAACTGAACAAGTGCACCTGTCAGGATCTTTTAAAGTAGTGGTACACATCTTTTAGCCAGTTTTGTGAGGGTGTAAGTTGAAAATGTCCACCCCTTCTATCACCTACCTGGTGACCTGGTATCCTGCTGCTTCCCCAAGCAGGGCCTAGGCCCACTGCCACGTATTCCAGGGCACCCAGGGCCACTCCACCATGACTTAGCCAAGCATTGTGGCATTGAACATTCATCTCCCAGGAGTCTTAGTTTTGCATTGCTTAACAAAAAGCTCTGATTGGGTAATGCTTTGAAAATAGGCATTTATTTCTTATAGTGATGGAAGTTGGCAAGGTCAAGAAGCCAATTGCTAAGGTTCTGGTCTCCAATTCCAAGACAGAGGAAAGGAAGGCTTTGTTGTCACTGGGATGGTGGGATGGCAAGAGAGGCTGGAAGCTGGGAGAAGCCCCTTGGAAATTCACAAGGGAGGGGCCCATGTGGTCTAGTCACATTAAACAGGCCCACTTCCTTTTTTTTTTAAGATTTATATATTTTAATTGGAAAGGCAGATTTACAGAGAGGAGAAGATACAGATACAAAGCCCTTCCATTACTTCCCAAGCGGTCACAATTGTTACCAGAAGTGCCTGGTGGGTTCTTTCCTCAGTTTAGTATAGAAATAAAAAGCCAGGAATCTGTTGCAAACAGAAAAGTTTATTTGCGAAGGGACCAGGGAGCAGGGAAGGGAGAGGGGAGGGGAAAGCAGCTCTGGAGAGAAAGCCGGGAGGTGGGGTGCCTCTCGAATGGGGAGGGAGAGAGAGACAACAAAGGTTTGAGGAAGGGTCTTGGGATTTTAAGCATTCCCTGACCCCTCCTTGTTGGGCGGGGAACCTACAGGTATGATGTTCCCCATTGGTGGTCTCTTAATTAGTTAGTAAATGGGTGGGCAATGCTGGTGCCGCCCACCTGAGGGTGTGGCCAAGTCTTCAGCAGGCCTGGATGGTCTCAACAATGGCTAGAGCTGAGCCAATCTGAAGGCAGGAGCCAGGAGCTTCTCTCAGATCTCCTACACAGGTGCAGGGTCCCAAGGCTTCGGACCATGCTCCATCGCTTTCCCGGGTCACAAGCAGGGAGCTGGATGGGAAGTGGAGCAGTTGGGACACAAATCAGCATCCAAATGAGCTGGATGCTTTCAAGAAGAGGATTAGCCTATTGAGCCATCGTGCCAGGCCCAAGGCCCCTCTTAATCCTGCCATTTTGACCACTAAGTTGCAACACCCACATTTTGGAAGTCACATGTTCAAACCTTATCATCAGGTAAGTAAAGAATTCAGTGACAACCTAAAATTTTCAGTTTCCCTTTATCCCCCATTCCACTCACACTGGACACAGGGAACGCCTGCAAATTACACACCAGGAGCTGTCCAGAGGACATTCAAATCTATGCTCAAACTGAACCCTGAAACGGCTGTCAGGGTAAAGCCCTTGGGTAGACAGCAATTCTTCATACTTTCTTCTCCCATTGAAGACCCAAGTCACAGCTCTAAGTGTTGCCCAAGGCAACGTGAGCTCCCTTAGAAAGCTCTGCTTAGGACTGTTCAGATCTCGGGCAAAAAGCATCAGAGAACCACCTATTTGTTTAAGCCATGCTATCATCTCCTCTTCACTCTCAAGTTTTTTGTGTATGTATGAAGCCCTATTAAAGATGTGACAAGGGGCTGGCACAGTGGCACTGTCATGTCCCGGCTGCTCCACTTCCCAACCAGCTCCCTGCTTACGGCCTGGGAAGGCAGCAGGGAATGGGAACCTGCACTCATGTGGGAGACCTGGAAGAAAACTCCTGGCTCCCAGCTTCAGTTCTGCTTGTTGAGACTATTTGGGGAGTGAACCAGTGGATGGAAGACCTTTCTCTCTCTCTATTTCTCCTTCTCTCTGTGTGTGTAAAATCTGCCTTTCTCATAAAAATAAATCTTTTTCAGAATTGTGGCAAGCTCCTTTTGTGTGTACATTCAGCAACTCTCAGAGAAGTCTTTGGAAATAGTGACCACCTCGCACTGATGGCCGATGGCCCGCAGCCCCAGGAGTGCTGAGGACCTTGCGGTCCTGACAAGGGTCCAGTGAGAAGGCAGGGAGCATCTGCTCCTGAATTTCAGGCCAAAAACCAAATGTGCTGTGCTCAATTCAATATGTGAGGCTCCTCAAGTGGACACAACTCAAGGCCACCGGACAGCTTCTGGCAAATGCTAACTTCTAAGGAGAGACAAGGGAGACACTGATGGCAAGAACAGTTCCTCTGAAAGAGCTGTATTGTGAAAAGTTTTAATTTGGGGGAGGATCCTTTCTTTTGTAGTTGTTTATGCCACGGACTTTGATGATCTAATTCGTCTTCACTTTTTCCATGGCCCAAGCCAAGATGGAAAATAATATAATCATGTGAAGTTAACATTTCCTAGATACAACTAATTTGGCAAATTGTTCAATGTCAGACTAAAAAAATCTCCGCGTCGGTGTTGACAAGTACTGAGCCAGGCTAGTGGAAGTGACCACGGAGATCCACACTCCAGGACCCTGGCACCCCTAAACTTCTGCCTGGCTCAGCGATTCACAAACCCTGTGTACACAGACTAGCCTGTGCCGAGAGAATTGCTCCACAGGGCTCACCCTGGAAGGCTTCCAAACCCTATTGCCAGAAAGCACTGAGATCCAGTTGGCTAGGAAAGCCTTTGCTCATGGCAGTTAGCTAAGCAGGCTTTCCCAGTATTATCACCAATTTCCTCCTAAGCCTGATGTGTTTGGGAAACAGACATGAGATGGTGAACAAAACTCAAGGACCAGCAGAGTAGGAAAGGACCTTAGGAGTTCATCCATCCAGCCTCCTACTTCACTTTATGGTGGCAGGCCATGGTCCCTAAGAGCCGAGCCTGAGACACGCATGTGGGGGCACAGGCTTTACCAAGTGCATTTGTCGGCTTTTCATCACTGGAACCAAATATCTAAGTGAGCGACATAGGAAGAAAGGCTTCCTGGCTCATCGTTTTGCGGGTCTATGGCCGAGATTCAGCCATCTAGTGGGGCTGGAGGGTGTCAAGGGCTGAGTGGATCACCTGCTCAGGCAGGAAGCCGAGAGCAAGTGAGCTGCTGGGCCTGCATCAGGCTTGTGTACCAGGGTCACCACCCCAAAGGTATAAGGACCTCTCACTAGGCCCACTTTGTATTTAGATGAGGTCTCCTCCCTTAATCCATTCATCACTAACATTTTTGGGGAACAAGGCAGCAACACATGGGCTTTAGGGGGACACCCCATGGAGGCATCAGCGAAGCAGTGCAGGAAGAGGAGCACTGTACCAGGATGTGACCACTGATGGGTCAAGTCTTGGCCCTCACAGTAGTGGGCCCTATGATGGAGGAGCTGGGGTCCCTCCAGTAAGGAGCAGCCATGAGCTAGTCACAGTCAATGCTCATGGCAACAGGGGAGGGCCCACCAGCTGACAATGGAGATCTAGCCCAGGCCACAGGGCCCACTGCGGCCTCAGGGCTCAGAGACTATCACAGGGTGACACATCATGCCAACCCTAGTGTCCAGGTGCATTCAATACTCCTTGCATCTCACCAAGCTGCCTCTCCATGGTCTTTGGTTTGCTTGCTGATTAGTTGCTGGGAATTTCCTAACCTAATTGTTAGATAATGTCCACCGACCGACCGCCTGCTTGGTGAAATAATATCGGCAAGTTGTTCAGAGTTGAGATGGAAGCTTTATTGGAAAATCCGCTCCTGGGCCCCATTCGCGCAGAGGGGAAGAAAGGGGGAAGCGAAAAGGGCGTCTGAGATACGTGTCTGGGAGTTTTATACCCATCTACACACGTGGGAGGGCAAGGGGGTTGTCCGTGTCCCAACTATGCAAGGAATGTCCATTCAGGTGTGCCATTGGTCAACTGGAATCCCGCCAGGTAGGTGACGTAACCGGCTCCTGTGGCCCCTCCTCCTGTGGGGGCGGGGCAGACCCGCCCCTAGCCTCCAGTGCCCTGGGGAGCCATCATTCCGGACTCTTGGTAATAGGAAAGGGGGCGACGAAGTCGTTCTGGCTACTTCCTGCTGAAGGGGGGGCGTAGTCCCTAATTGTGGTCCGGAGAGGGCTCCGTGGGCACTGGGACGTAGGGGTGGAGCAGCAGTTGGTTGAGAGTGACCCGTGAGGCTTCTTGGATTTTTTCTTTGGCAAACCTTAGAAAACAAGGAGCAATGGTTAATAAAAGGCCTATAAGTATTAGGCATGAGCCAAGTTAGTAGGGGGGATTCCCAGATGTTAAAACCCGAATCCTTGCCCAGATTTGGCCAACTATTGAGTCGATCCCTTATTGACTGGAGATTTTTTATCCCAGTTTCTACTATACCAGATTCGTTAATATAATAACAACACTGTTCCTGTAGGAAGACACAGGTTCCCCCTTTGCTTGCAGTCAGCAGGTCCAGGGCTCGTCGATTCTGGAGTGCCACTTCAGCCAGCGAGGTGGTTTGTCGCTGCAAGGATGCCAGGGACTAGGCTGAGTCTTCTATAGCCTGATTGAGGTCCGCTTGGAGCTTGTTGACCTCGATGATGGAGTGACCTAGGGCTCCTGCACTGAGGACTACTGCCAACAGGGAGGTAGCAATAGACATTCCTACCAAAGTTGGAATGAAGACTGCCAGTTTGGTTTTTTCAAGATCCTGGGAATTTGAAATTTCCTGTTTAGCTTCTGACCAAGAAAGCAGTGTTAGTTGGTGCACCTGCTAGAAAATAAATCACAGTTGACTGAAACAGAAGAAAATGAATTGAAAGAATTGGTGCTGGAAGCAAGACAATTACATTGAGCCATGTTTAGACATGGGGCAGGGGCTGGCCAGCAGAATGGAGATCCCAGACACCTTGCAATATATGAGGTTTCCCAGTGCGACACAGCTGTTTGGAATAATAACATTTGTTAAGAGGTGGGCTAGACATGTGCCCTTGACAGTGGCATGGGTTGCAATACACTAATGAGGCAAATCCAGCTGAAATGAAGAGGAAGGGGTTAGCTGTTGTCCAGAAGAGTAAGAGAGGAGTGAGGTAGTCAGGAGAGTTGGTGGGTCAAAGAAGTGGCAGACAATTTATCTTTGGTACAAGCACTAAAATGTTTGAGGTGAGAAATATGATACCAGGAAGTGTGATCAAGGAGTTTGGCAGCCACAGGCATGGTCAGGGTCACGAAGTGAGGTCTGGTCCACTGAGGTTGGAGTGAGCGTGGGTGGAGGGTCTTGAGGAGGACCAGGTCACCAGGCTAGAGAAGAGAGGCATCGGGGTCTGATGGTGTGGTAGCAGCCGGGTCTAGAAGATAGCAGTCGACGTGGTCTCAGAGAAGCTTTTGTGGGTGAACACATGGGTGAAATCGATCTGCCAATTCTCATCTGGTTCATGTCCTTGCAGCTGGTGAGTAGGCAACCTGAGCTTAAGGGCTCCTTGAGGAAAAACAGTGGAAAACATTAGGCAGGAGGAGTTAGTGAATGAGGCATTGGTGATGGGCATCCCTTTGGTGGTAAGGGATTCCCTCTCCTGCCAGATGGCAGAATGGGGAGGCAATTGGCCTCTAGGATGGACTCAGGAATGAGTACCACATAGGCTGCATGGTGCAACGATGCAGGTTGGACACCGAGCTACCATCCACTAAAGAGTGAGGTCAGGAGACTGTAGAGGCTGGTACAGCAAGCCTTCCCTAGGTAAGAAGTGAGAATCGAGGACCGGCTGGCAAGAGTGAGAGATTGGAAGTTGAGGAAAGTGTTAAGGGGAGAGGACGGTGGGTGAAGTTCTCAGGAAAGACTCGTAGTTACATCTCATTGGTGCATAACCGGAACAGCACACAAATTCCACAAGCTGTGGGAAAGGGGAAGCAGGAAGCAGTGTCAGGGTCCAGGTTGGGATGTTGGAATCACTCACATTTTTCCTTTCTGTTACATGTTGGGGAGGAATGGCAGGCTCTTAGCCCTGCAAAAGAACTGGTTAATGATTTGGTTAGAAGAAATTTATACATTTGAGTGGATGACACAGGAATGGAGGGAGGGGTTACTTATCAAAATGATGGATTGATTTCCTCCTGAAGCTCACTGGAATATGTAGTCTCTGAGGGTTGGTCTTGAGGAGCTTCTTTGGGGTGCCTCTATGGTGACACACGGATCATCTTGGCAGGTGTTGACCTTCTGTGCAGATTCCACATTCTGGCCATTCTTGGATGGAGAGTCCATTTGACTTAGGCAGAGAACTGGGAACACTTTTACTCAGCCCCGATATCGCGGCTTTATGTTGTATGGAATTAGTGGGGAAGCTTAGGCAGGAACATGCATGACAGCTGATTAAAATTATCTAGTGAGACCTTGAGAAACAAGACAGGATGTATAGTCTGGCCTGCTTCTAATCTTGTATTCTTTCCCTCCCTCTGCTCATGGGGACTCTGGCTGCTAGCAGGAGCTAAGTCAGGGCCTATGGTAAGGCCAGGGCTCCAGTAGACAGTGGCCTTCAAGGTTACAGTGTTAGCTAGTAAAAACTGTTTCTAGGTCTTACATACACGAACTCTGGAGTTTCAGGTAAGGTCAGGACCATCCATCTCTTCACATAGAGTACTGGAAGAGACATCATAAAGGAAGTGTGAAACTGTGGAGACATCCCATTGACTCCCATTACCTGGCTGGACAGAGAGGAGAGCTGGCCTGAAAGAGAGGTTGGTACAGAACAGATGGTGTCTCTGGACAGAATATACAGCTTTACCTGTGATGTTGCTGACCCCAGGCCATCCCTCCATAGCGACAGATGCTTTGGGAGCTGGGCAGAGTGAAGGGCTTTCTAGCTTGTGGTCCACCATGGTTCTGACCCAGGAATACTTTGACCCCCAGGGCAGTCCCATTTCTAGTGGCCTGGCTCTTGGCAGAGCTAACAAGACTCTTTGAAAGCCACTTCTATCATTGCAGCTGGCTGCCCAATATTCTGGCTTCCCATATCACAAGCAGGTGCTACTTGAGGGTAGACTAGCCTTACTGGGTCTCCTAGAGAACAGGTTACTGTATAAAGCCACCTTAATGAGCCTCCTGATGCCTAGCTCACTACTCTTCCTCTGGGCCCTGGTTAAAGTGGGCCACAGAGGCAACCACGGGATGTCAGCCAAAGGGATGCTCAATTCTATCCCTGAATGCCTTAATGGGCTGATCTAGGAATCTGTAGTTACAGGCATAGTCCTGATAGTCTTAGGGTAATGCCTATGAGAAGATAATTAGGCTGCTTGGTCTGACAAGTTAGCCATCCCTTTAAAGGGTCTGGAAATCAAACTGTGCAGCCTGAGTCCCTCAGTGAGAGAGAGAGAGAGAGAGAGATGAAGAAAGTAGTTGGAAGCATCAGATTAATTACCATCAAGTAAAAACACTCAAATAGAAGTTCTAGAAAGCATTTGCCAAAGGTCTGATGTCGGCTACAAATTTGAAACAAGCACAGCTTTACAATTAGCTTAAATTGCACATTAGAAAAAGCAATAATATCAGAGATAAATATTTAGAAAAATGCTATAGGCAATTTAAAGGACAATGATAAATTACATTGCACATAAACCATACAAGATGTATTCCTCTCAAAACTTTCATGACTTCCCATTCCTTCTACGACATGCTTTAACCTGGAAATACTCTATAAAACAATTGGTAAGAGCACGTGAGTTTACCTCATGGCTTGGAATAACTTAGCAGTGGATTAGAGCAACTCTATACTGGATTATTTTGATATACAAATGTTAAATTAAGTTACAGAACAACTTAGCAAATTACAGTTTTGTTCTTTAGATGTTAATTAGCTTATCTTTTATCCCACCCATCTTAGATAAGGGGTGGGGGTGGGGATGACGAAACGAAAAAAGAGTTAAAAGCAGTTGCTGCAGCAGCAGCAGGGAATCAGGCATTATTGGGGTTAAGTCAGAAGAACCAAAGAGGGAGAGCAGGTTAGGTTGAGGGTGAGAATGGAGAAAGGCAAGATGGCAGATAGGGTCCTGCCACATGAAGGAAGGCAAGATGGTGGACAGGGTCCCATCAGGTGGAGGAGAAAGGCAAGATGGTGGATGGGGTCCTACCACATGGAGGAGTGGGAGGGGAGCTGGGAAGATGGCGTCAGAACAGGAAGTGGAGAGAGGGGGCTTGGGAACATGGTACCTGCGCAGGAAGTGAAGGATCCGAAGGAGGAAGGTTCTGAGTGGGGGAGGGTGAACTGGGGAAAGGCGAGTTGGGGAAAATGTGAGGTAGAGGTCAGAGAGGTTCTTGGGCAGGGACAGGGACCTTCTGTGCAGCAAGGATGTCCACACAGAGGGAAAAAGGAGGAACAAAGAGAATGATGGGGTTAGGTGGAATTAGGTGGGGCAAGATATGGGAGTAGATAGAATAAGGGAGTGGTGGGAACATAGCAAAGAAACAGAAGGTGAAGCAAAAGTGACACTGGAATCCAGTGGCTACTCAGTAAGTGACGGAGTCTGGAAACATGACAGAAGGACTGGGAGCGTAGAAGAGGTGACCAAAGAGGAGGTGACCTTGGGGAACATGGCAGAGGGACTGGAGGAGTAACGTACAAGGTGGATGGGCCAAAGGCTCCGAGAGAGGCGAAAGTGCAGGTAAAGAGGCTGGCAGAGAAGGAGGTGGGGAAGAAGTGGGGGCTGGGTGGAGTCCTAAAAGTTCTGGTGGCTCAGAAAAGGTATGGTTAGGTGAAAAGTCTAAGAGATCCTTGGGAGAGTGGGAGGGCTTAGCCTTGGCCAGGAGAATCTGAGTCGTGGAACAGGAGGAACATAGGGAAGGGCAGGAACGGAGTTTCCAAAAAGCTTCCACATAACAAACTTAAGACCATTTACCCTCGCGAGGACAGAAATTACCCAATTCCGTGAGGATCTGAAAATCAAACGTGCCTTCCGCTGGCCATTTGGAGCCTTTTCCAACACGTACTGTGGCCAGGCCACGGTTGAAAAATGGACAAGGCATTTTCTGCGTAAGTCCAGGCCCAGACCCATGGTTTTAAAATTGGCCAATAAACAGCTTAAGGGGGTTTGGGGGCCATGAGCTCAGGACATTTTGTTGCCCATCCTGTCCCAATAAAGTATCTCACGGCTAATCTAAACACAAAGAAGGCGTCCCCGCTTTGAAATTCAGACTAGAGGGGAACCTGGTTCCCCGTTAAGGAGGGCCAGTCAGTAGGGGGGACGTCTCCCACCCCACTGAGGGCCCTGGATAGGTGGGAGCCGGTCAACGACCAGGGCGTCCCCCGTCTCGCTGAGGGCTCAGGACAGGCAGACCACGTGTACACGGTTTGGGGGGTCTGCAGGAGGTTGGGGAATACTTTTCAGGACAGGAGGAGCAGGGCGGAGGGGCTTACCTCACGTCTGTCGCTTCGCAGCCAGCAAAGGCCTTGGGGCTGGCGGCTTAGAGGTGGAGAGAGGAAGGGGGGAGCTCAACCAGTTTAGGGAGCCCACGCATCCCTTCCCGGGTTTCGGGCACCAAATGTTAGATAATGTCCACCGACCGACCGCCTGCTTGGTGAAATAATATCGGCAAGTTGTTCAGAGTTGAGATGGAAGCTTTATTGGAAAATCCGCTCCTGGGCCCCATTCGCGCAGAGGGGAAGGAAGAGGGAAGCGAAAAGGGCGTCTGAGATACGTGTCTGGGAGTTTTATACCCATCTACACACGTGGGAGGGCAAGGGGGTTGTCCGTGTCCCAACTATGCAAGGAATGTCCATTCAGGTGTGCCATTGGTCAACTGGAATCCCGCCAGGTAGGTGACGTAACCGGCTCCTGTGGCCCCTCCTCCTGTGGGGGCGGGGCAGACCCGCCCCTAGCCTCCAGTGCCCTGGGGAGCCATCACTAATTATACCAACTTTAGTCCCTGAGAGTTGGATAACTTGGTGAACAATGGCTAGCCAGAGAGGATTTAGTCCACTTTTGAATCCACCTGCAACAGTTAAGTTCCCTTTGATTGACAGGGTCAAGCCCCCTGGAGGAAATAAGATGCCATAAATATGAGACTTGTCATGGGGCCCTCCACATATCCACAGCCCCTTCCAAAGACAGACAACGTTTAGTCACAATGAGAGCAGTGAAGCAGGCATCTGACCCAAAGATAAGCAATTCATGTACCCCTCTCCCTTTGTTTGCTACCTACATAAGGTAGACAAAGTGTCTCGGGTCTAGTAAATCTAGCTGAACCTAAATACAGAAAGAGAAAAAGAAATAAACATAAAGAAATAGCAAGGGAGGGGCCATGATGGCCACTATGGAACTGAAGTTCTACAGGAACACCTGCTATGAGTAATGGAGACTCTCGGAAGAGAAACAACATTGAGGAAATGATGAGTCTGAATCACCAGAAAATTGGAGCAAAAATGCGGAGAGGGTATCTCTGAGTGTGCTAATGTCCAGGCTTGATAAAGGTCCATGGATTCTTCCTGCCAAGGTAGAGCTTCATATATTAGACCAGGCATTTAGAAATCTGGGGCGGCGATGGGGGAGGCAAGAGGGGAAAAAAATGCACTTGTCTATCAGAGCAGGCCAGTGTGATGTTAGCACAGCTGTAGGCAGCGGTGGGGAATCCAGCCAGTCAGAAGGTGCCATCCACAGCCTGGCGCTTCGCGTAAAGGTTAAGTTGTCCACCTGCCACATCCAAGTACCTGAGCTGATTCCTAGCACCAGTTCCCAATTCTGGCTTCCTATTAACACAGGAGGCAGCAATGAAGGCTAGCTCAAGAGACTGGAGTCCAACACCCACGTGGACACATGGAGCCAGGATCCTTGGCTCCAGTCCAAGCCCAGTTCCAATCACTGTGAACCAATGGTGGGAGAGCTCTCTCTCTTGGATAAACAAATACACAATTTCCAAAGGACAGACTGTGTTCAGAGAAGCTCAAGGTGAGCACAGGAATTCCAGCCCAAGGTCATGGGCAAACAGGATCCAGCCAAGTGGCAGAAGTGCTAGCCAGAGAGGCCCTAGGAGAAATCAGAGGCAAGAAGCATGGTGAGGGTGACGATTCAAGTCTCAGGGAGACTTGGCAGGTGCACAGTCCCAGCCTGGTGGGAAGATAACCAAGAAGACGTATAATAGGGGAAAGAGGGAGGAACCTAACAGAGTGCCAGGTCTCTTCCGGCCAAGTTTCTTGTATCTCTCCTGCTTGTCCCACAGTCAAAAGCCACCTGCACGTGCAGGCAGCTGGCGGATTGCCAGGATAAAGCAGTTGGTTAATGGAGGGCGAGGGCAAGCTCTGAGCACTGGTTTGGGACAAGAGAGCTTTCTCAGCAACCAAGCTCTGCAGATGTTAAAAGACTCTGGGCAGAAGTTTGAACTTGAATCTCCAGGGGATCAGGAAACTTCCTCTTGTTATCTGAGCCTGTGTCTGCTGAATATGCAAACCTTCAGCATGTATGGATCTTAAAAATTTACTAAAAGAGCAAAGCTCCTAAGGGAAAATGCACTATTAATCTTAGAAGTTCCGTTCGTCTTTTTTTTTTTACCAATAAAATATGACATTGTGCTTCTGTTTACTTTAGCATATTATAGTTTTGCTAAAGCCTCAATCCACATCAAATATGGTCTTCAATGTCAAAAGGGCATGTAAAGAAACGGTTCCTAATGAAGGATTTTTCTTTTATGTGACAGTAATGATTTAGCTTCTGCTGATCTCTTCATCCTCTTTTCCATTAAAAAAAAAAAGTTGAACAAAATTACCTTTCTTGAATAACAGTCCCCTAACAAAAAAATCGACTGCTTTGTCATTACCTGTGTAATCTCCCTTGGAGATCATGGGCTATTCATTTCCTCCCTGAGTCCAATTTGTCTTTTGATATTTTCCCTTGGTCTGTTCAAACAGCCCCCGACTCCCCAGCTCATCAGAGGCAGGCCCAGGTGCCAGCCTGTGCCCACGGCCACAGCTCATCGCTCCGTGCTCACATGCCCTGCCAAGGTTCAGGGCCTCGGTGCTCCACGCGTGAGTTTTGAAATGGTCTGAGCGCTTCTCATTAGCGTGTTCTCTGGCTCTTACCCGTGACGTCTTTTATCTGTATGTCATATCATGGGCCACAGCTTCAAGGTCTTGGCGGGAGGATGTACAGAGGTAGGAAACTATTAAGCCAATTAAAAAAATGGGAAACCAGGAAAGAAGAACCCCTGGCAAATGGCAGGAGTTACAAGTGAACACTCAGGCTCCACTCACAGTGGGATAAGGGGTTCCTGCCTGAGGGGACCTGGAACTCAGCCTCCAGACCCGCGTGTGCCTGGAGTGGGTACCTGACCCACCTGCCCCAAACTCTGCCAAGGTATCCTTCTGTACTTAGCAGGCAGTCCCTTCCGGGTGCTGAGGACTGCTGATGACGGAGATGCCAGTCTTGCTGCTGCGTTTTCTGTGAATCCATCACTGAAACCTTCCCTGCTTGTTTTTCCTCTGATTGCCCCTGTGCGATTTCAGTTGCGATGACCGACCCCTGTGGAAAGCTGGCCACGCTGTGGCACAGCCACAGGCCAGAGCAGCAATTGTACACTTGAGAAAGCCCACATTGCTCGCTGCCTCTTCTCTTGCATGGCCCCTTGGGAAGGATGCCTGTGAATTTGGCCGGTGCTATGGATCCCAAGGCATTCAGTGGATCCCAGTGGATCCTCAGTCCTTGCTAGATTCTGAACATGCACCCACAGCCCCATGCAACAGCAACAGGAAACTGAGCTGCAGCCCGGCTTACCCAGGGAACAAGGAGGCTGCTTCGGGGATGCACGCTTCTGAGTTTTGGACAACATTCTGTACCTTGGTGTGGACACACACGATTCTATGATCACAGAACGCTCAGGAGGGAACAGTGCACTCACAGATGACACACGACAGGTGAAAGCTAAGCTCTTACCAATGACATACAGCAATGACCACCTTTGAAAGTTCCAACTCCATCAAGTTCTGTTTTGGCTCTTCACAACACCCCAGTGAATGACTGCTGAATAATGGTATGTGTGGAATATTCTGCCAGACACTGGGAATGAGGCAAGGTGTAAGAGACAAGTGAACAAGGCCTGTGCCTCAGACAACAATGTGTTGAGCAAGGTGGCATGCCATTCAGGTTATGTGACTCTCCATTTCAATGAAAAGCAGAACACGTTAAATTTCTGGATAACCCAGCAAGGACATCAGAACAAACTTCACTCCTTTGCAAACAATGAAGCAAGCAGCTTCCCATCACAGGGGTCCCCCCCAGTCATTTGTGTTTTGCACAGAGAGGCAAGAGCATCATGGTTCAGTGGAATACACAGCTGTCTGTAACGGACCCCTCCCAGAGGCACTGGCAAATACTCCTCCATGCTGACACGACATCCGGCCTCAGCATCTTGGCCAATGGCGCAACTTCTGTGCATGAAGAATGTACCCGTTGTTGAGGAGACCCCTATGAAAGCATGTTTTCAGGAGTTTAACCAGAGCCCAGGGGTTGTGCAATCCGTCTCAGATTCCATGGATCTCAGAACTGGAAGGGGCTTCTAATAACCACATGTCCTTAGGTCTCCACCCAGTTTGGCCACCTCCAGTGGCCTGCTTTAGCTCTGTTTGTATCTTTTGCACTGGGGGGCATTTCTCGTGGTCAACTATTCTTTGCCCAGGAGTGAAGATTCTCCTCCAGTCACTTCCAGAAAAAGAGATGAAGGCTGCCATGAAGGAAGGCGGGGAATTGAACCCCAGGAAGGTGAGAGCAGAGACCACATTCTCAGTGGTTTTGGAGGATGCTTCGCCACACCCCCTTATGTGTTCCCTGGAATTTCCCTGCAGTTCAATTTTCTTCAGCAAAGGGACTCACGAGAGCGTGTATCCCAGTGCTGAGGGCCCAGACACAATGGAATTATCCAGAAGAGCTGTGAGTGCATCAGGAGGAACTGGCCCAGAAAGGCACTGGCAGAAGATCAGAGGGCAATCTTACTTCTTCAGGGAGAGGTGGCTGGCTGGCTGGAGGGATTTCCCAGGGAGGAGACGGGGCGGGGGGTGGGGGGGAGTGCTCAGATTCAGAGCTGCACCCATGTGCGGTTTAAAGCAACAGCTAAAAAACCTTGCTCCTAAGGTGCTCCATCAACGCACCCTTCACCTTAGCCTTGCCCCGTCTCCACACTTGCCCCTCAACTCTCGCCCTCAGCAAATCACTCCCATGGGTTTAGTGCAGGCCCTTTGGTTATCTTTTTCTACAGTTTTACCTTCACAATCCAGTATTTTCCACTCAAGATTTAAAAGTTCTTTCTTCCTGAGTCTAGTATTTTGGCAAAGCAGGTTAAGCCATCAGCTTCTCACTTTGGCATCCCAGTAAGCATGAGTTCAAGTCCGGCTGCTCCACTTTCCATCCATCTCCCTGCTAATGTGACTGGGGAAAGAGCAAAAGATGGGAGGAAAAACAGCAGAAGATTGTCCAAGTGTTTGGACCTGTGCACCCACGTGGGAGACCCTAGTAAAGCTCCAGGGTTCTGGCTTCAGCCAGATCCAGCACCAGCCATGGCAGCCACTTGGGGAGTGAACCAGCCAAACAAAGACCTGTCTCCCTCTCGAAGTATGCCTTTCCAACAAATAAATCTTTCATTAAAAGTTTCACCCTATTCTTTTAATCATCATTGTTTAGATTTTTCAATAGATATCGAATGTTGGAGTTTAGATGCTGAAATGCACGCCCAGAGGCCCATGTGGTAAAGGCTTATCCCCGCAGTCCTATGATAATTTACTAAGAGGGTAAAGATGTATCCATGTATGGTGCTCAGAGGTGAGGCTTTAAGGAAGTGATTGCATGCCAGCAGGTTGTTAAAGTGGAGCCCGACAGTGGCCTCCTGGTGGTTTTCTAAGGAGGGATGCTGGGTACCTGCTCTCCCTCCCATGGGATGCTCCATGGCCCTGGGGCTTGCAGGCAGTGAGAATTCCATAGCCAGATGCGGACCCTGTGAGGCCGCTCCCTCTTGGCTGTGAAAGGCCGCATCCTTGAGCTATGATAACCCGCTTTTTCCTTCCTAAGTGGTTTATCTCCACACTTAATTTGATATTTGTCACCATCGCTAATGTTCTTTGGTGTCTGCTTACCTATCAGATTTCAGCTTGTTTAACATCCCTGACAAACCACCCGGTCCCAAGCTTAGCCTAGTTTTACTATCAGGATTTGAGTTATACGGCTTGAATATCCTTTATCAAAAATGAGTGAGATTACATTTGTGTGCATATATAATGAGACACCTAAGGAATGGGTCCCAAGGTGAAATTCACTTGTGTTTTATATATACCTTAACACATGGCCTGAGGGTAACTCGATGTCACATGTATACTCTTTTCCTGAGAGAGAAAGTGAATTGCCATCCACTGATTCATTCCCCAAAAGTACACAAGGGCTGTGGCTGGGACAGGGCACAAGTCAGAACCTGGGACTCAATCCAGGTCTCCACCTCCTGGATCCAGCAGCCCAGTCACCGGAACCTTAAACAGAAAGCTGCAGTCAGGAGCCACAGCTGGGAACCAAGCTCCAATGCGAGAACATACACCTTATAACTAGCCGGTTAAATGCCCACTCTCAGCTTCATGTTATTTTTTAACAGCCCTACACATGGCACAACATTTCATGGTGTGGAATTTTCTATTTGTGGTATCAGTACACACACAAGAAAGCATCAAATTTGGGAGCATTTTGGATTTAGGGAATAGGGCTACTCAACCCATATTTGACTTTTAACCATATATTTTTTAAAAGATTTATTTATCTGTTTATCTTAAAAAGGCAGTGTTACAGAGTGAGGGGGAAAGCTACTGAGTCACCTCCCAGATGGACGTAACAGCCAGGGCTGGACCAGGTCAAAACCAGCAGCCTGGAGCTCTGTCTGGTCCCCCATATTGATGGCAGGGACCCGAACATCTGTGCTGCCTTCTACTGCTTTTCCCAGGCCAGGCCACTAGACTGGAAGTGGAGCAGCCAGGACTCTAATCAGTGCCTTGTGGGGTAGCAGCTTATCCTGCTGTGCCACAGTGCCGACCGCTAACCATAAACTTTTTGGTGGCTTCTTACAAACCACTCCTTCTTTTCAAGTTCATCTTTATTCCTGCCTTGAGAGATCTATTATTATTTGTTCTCTCTGTGAGTGATAAAATCGCCAAGCTGTTTCAGCCTATTTTCAGTAATATCTATTTTTCCCAGACATTTAATAAATCATCTGGCTGATGTTATGTGGCTTATAATTTACTTTTAAATATTTCAGCACAGGATGCTAGCATCTCGGGCAGCAGCCTAACCTGCTATAAGTTACAATGCCAGCCCTAAAACTGGATGTTTAAGAAGGGATTTTTAAGAAGGATTAGAAAGTCACCCAGAGCCCATTCACTTGTTAGAAAGGCCACAACCTGAAGGGTGACAATGGAAAGGCAGGAATCTGGAAACTTCCTTTCTGGAGAAGCCATTGTACAGCTGCTTTGCAAGCACACTGTGCTAATAATGGGTTTTCAACATCACGGGGAGAGCTTGGCTTTGGAATTCTCCAACTATGGGGATCACACCGGGCCCCCATGCCAAGGTGTTTGATCCTGTGAGAGATGGTTATTGAGGGACTATGGAATGCAAAATAAAGCAGCAGACGCCAAGCAGCTAAAGGCCCGACAGCAGGGCGAGCTTGCGGAGACCCGGGCAGCTGGCAGAGAAACTGCTAATTGGAAACAGACAATCATGGGGCCCTGAGGCAACCCGGTGACACACATCACACTGCTCCTTCATGTCCCTTCCTTTGTCTGCCCTGTAACGGAATCGAGGGAAGATGCAGGGAACACCCTAGTTGGTCGGGAATGATGAGAAGGCTAAATCAAGCAGTCACAGCCTGAACAGAAAAAGGTGTACAGTTCCGGTGGGAGAAGCAATAGATGGTTACAAGGCGAGGAGCCCCTTAACTGGCAGAATGAAAAACCACACGTGTATGAAGATCTACCAATGCTCACGGGACAAGCAAGGCTGCCACTAATGGCAGCTGCAGTGTGGACTCTTGCCCACCCAGCTCCACCCCTGAGCACCTGCTGTCCCAGGATTCCTGGGCTTTTGCCCGAAGCACACGATTGAGGCCTGGATTGGGGCTCAGCCGTCCACATGCGCACAAGCACCTGGGTTATTAAGAGTTACCCAAAGAAACACACCTCGAGAAACCCTGAATGTGAAACTGTTGTGCAAGTTCTAGACAGTAAACAAATACTTCAATGCAAACACTAAAATGTACTTTCTCCTTCCTTTAAATGGAAAAGGTACTGATTCATGAATCGCTTACCCCTTGGAAGGCTCCACTGGAACTAAGCCAAGCCAGACTACTCGGCCCCTTACCCCGAAAGCAGCTCACCACATCGCTCACACACCGGCTCTCCACCTGACTGCCCACCTCGGCATCCGGGGCACTTCTTCAAAACACCAGGGCCAAACCACCGAAAATCCGAACCTCCGGGAGTGGAGCCCAGACCCTGGCCGCTTTTACAAGCTTGTCACGTCGTCCTCAGGGGCAGCCAAGGTCAAGATCCATGGACTCTAATGAGAACTGAAGGGCCAGTCTTGCAAAACCAACACAGCAAGGGCAAGACAAACGCCATCCCCTCTTTCTCAACTGGCACTCCGGATGCACCTAAGACCTAATCAGGTATCAGACAAAAAGATTCTAATTACCATACCTAGAAAGTGAGCGGCTTTCTCTCTCTCTCTCTCTTTCTCTCTCTCTCCCTTCTCTCTATAGGCACAGCCTCTTTCAGAAATAACACAAGACAGATGCCTCTCATTCCAACAACCCTGGTAGGGAAGTGGGAGATTTCAGCTCCATTTTGAGTCGAATATTGGCTGCAGTTTGAAATTAGCTCAGTTGTCAGCATTGATTAAGCAGTATTTTCCCAAAGTCTCTATTCATCAAGGAAGGAATCCCTCTCAACAGATGAACAGGTTATTTTCGTCATTAGCCGGTGGTTGTGCAGTGGGCGAGTAGAGTGCTTTATAGACGTAGTGCAGTCAGGCGCTAGCTCCGATAATGATGCCAGCCCGCACACCTGTCCCCCATCCTCGTCCTCACGGCCTGGGAAGTCACACAGCCATCCCATCGCCGCTGCTTCTCGCTGTTCTCACTGCCTCTGTCTATTCCATCCTTCCCAACCTCCTCTTCGCCTCCAAGGAGAGGATGAGATCCTGGATTGGGACTTGACATTTTATTCACATTGCCTTCCACGTGCATATGTATTTTAATAGACTTCCTGTGTTGCCTGCATCTTTTTCACATCTCTTGAGTAACAACCACAGGAAGCCGTGCCAACTACACCATCACGCTGGTGCAGCCTGGGATGGAAGCCTCGAGAAGGTAAGAGGCTTGGCAGCAGGGGAACCAGGACTACCCCTCTGGCCTCGTCCTCGGTTCTCCAACAGCAGGTCTCAGAGCCTGGATCGGCACACGGGGGCAGCCCTGCCACCACAGGAAGCTGCCTCGTGTCCTGGGGGGCTCAGCACAAGGAGGTAAGACCACACATTGTTGCCTGGCCTTTTAGAGTTGGGCCAACCACTCAACTCTCCCTGAGCCTCTAAGACACAGAAACAAAAGCACCCATCCTGCTTCCCCTGTAATAGACTACTATGAGGCTGGGGATGAGATGGGCTCTGGTCATCTAAAGCCCTAACAGAATTCCAGATTTGCCCACACCATTAAGACAGCCATCAGTTTCAGATGCACCACGAAAGGGTCCCCGTGGGAACACATAACAAGATCTCCTTCCCAGTGTCTGAGCTGCTGATGGGGAGAGAGAGATTCCCAAGACACAGCACATTCTGCTGGCCCTGGGTCCCCTGGGAGCTGTCACAGAAACCATGACAAGGACGTCCGGAAAAAGACAGCAGGATCAAGGGGCTTCAAAGAAAGCGGTTTTGTTTAAGCACAACAGACGTTTCCCGCAGAGGTCGGTAAGCCAGGGCGGGCTCTTCACACACCCCGGACGCCCGCACACAAACACCCCTGCCCCAAGGCCCCAGCTGGCCGAAATGACCTCAATCAGCACGATCCACTCTGAGGCGTCTAAATCCCACACAGGGCAATTCAACTCCCACTTCATCACGCCTCCCAGCATGAGCACCTCAACCACAGGAAAACAGGATCCCAGCCGCGGCTGCTTGGGTATGTTACCAGCCCAGGAAAGCTGAAGCCGCTGGCCATGGGGAGGGGGCCTAGGAGAGCTGCCCTTACTCCAAAGGGAAGCTCCCTGTGGTCCGAAGCTGTGATCCCAGAAATGAATGCCCCATTCCACAGCAGAGGGTGGAGGTGGAAAATACACTCAGTACAAATAGTTTTAAAATACAAGCAGAGGGCCCGGCGCGGTGGCACAAGTGGTTAAAGGTCCTCACCTTGCACGCCCGGGATCCCATATGGGCGCCGGTTCTAATCCCGGCAGCCCCGCTTCCCTTCCAGCTCCCTGCCTGTGGCCTGGGAAAGCAGTCGAGGACGGCCCAAAGCTTTGGGACCCTGCACCCGCGTGGGAGACCCGGAAGAGGCTCCTGGCTTCAGATCGGCATAGTATCGGCCCGTTGCGCTCACTTGGGGAGTGAACCATCGGACGGAAGATCTTCCTCTCTGTCTCTCCTCTCTGTATATCCGCCTTTCCAATGTAAAAATAATAAAAATAAATCTTTAAAAAAAAAAATACGAGCAGAGTGAAGGGAGTAACCTTCGTCCATCTACTCCACCGCAACTGCTCTAAGAAGTGTGATGTTTAGCGACATCTAGTGGCCTCCGGTATGAAAACCTTCCTGGGGTTTGATTTAAGGATGGCAAAGCGATGAGTCCACCAAACCCGCCTGTGGGTTTATATTATGGGTCTTGGCAAGTTTTGTCACTGATTGCCCAGGACTTGAAACACCAGTCCCATGGTAGAAGACAGTAACAGAAAAAAGAGACCACCTTCAAGCTTTGATTTTTGAGTTTTGTTTAAACAGGTGCTTACTGAGAACCTGCTTCCTATGGAGGAATCGGCTAAGACCCAGGACAAGACAGAGGAAACACCAAAACAAGAAACAGCCTCATTTCAAAAACAAATAGTGGGCCCAGCGCAGTAGCCTAGCGGCTAAAGTCCTCACTTTGCACACACCAGGATCCCACATGGGCACTGGTTCTAATCCCAGCAGTCCCACTTCCCATCCAGCTCTCTGCCTGTGGCCTGGGAAAGCAGTCGAGGACAGCCCAAAGCATTGGGGCCCTGCACCTGCGTGGGAGACCCAGAGGAAGCTCCTGGCTCCTGGCTCCGGATCAGCACAACTCTGGCTGTTGTGGTCACTTGGGGTCAACAGACAGAAGATCTTTCTCTCTCTCTGTCTCTCCTCCTCTCTGCAAAACGGACTTTCCAATAAAAATAAATCTTTAGAAAAAAAATAGCATGTTCCCTTTTGACATAAAACATTTTTAATGTTTTGATGTAAAAATGGTAGTCATTCACCCTTCACCGGGTGAACTTAGTGTTCTTTGGCATAAACTCTGCATATTCCACAGCACTGAGACTGAGTCGCCTGCCCGGAGGAGGCGTTTATTATCAGGAAGCTGGGGGCGCACTCTGTGTCCCAGCAGTGGCAGCAGCCAGGCGCAGGCGAGCAGACAGGGAATGACACGACTTGCCCAGGAATAGCAAAACAGCAATTGCTCGACTTCTCATTCTCTGAAAATTCCCCTAGAATCTTGTAAAAGTACTCCTTTGTTCATTCTACAAAGAGTTCATGACCAAGATCAGCTGTCTAAAAAGCAGAGAAATAACACCTTTACGAGCGCTCTCGACTGAGTCACTGAATTGATCGCGTGAGCTGGCTTTTGAGGCCAAGCGGAAATTGTAATTTGAACTTGGAAGGGCTTGTGTGGTGCTTCAGCTTTCCTCGAGCTCATCCAGGCTAATTCGGGTTCTGGGGGGAGCCCCCTGGTGGTCAAAAGCGGTACCTGCGCCAAGTGGAATCCAAGCCCTGGAACCACCCAGAATGCTCAGGTGCCCGGTTCAAGAGCAGCGATGGAAAGGAAAAGGTGAGGACAAAGCTGAAGCCTGGGGAATCCTTGTAGTTTCGGGCAGACTTAACATGGAGGCTATGTCCTCACCTTTTGCTTGCCATCCCTGTTCTGGAACGCGCCTGGATATGCTGCAAGCGGGTCATCCACAGGTCTGAAACTGAACTTGTCATCTCCCCACAGCTCCTCCTCCCCTTCCTCCGCCTCCTCCTCACCCCACTCCTCCTTCTGCTCCTCCAATTCAATCACCCACACGGTCACCACCTGCACACTAGTCACCCTCTGTACTCATTGTTGGTCCCTCCTCCCCCTTCTCTTCCCCCTCCCCCTCCTCCCCATGCTCCTGGCCCGGCTGACTCCATCACTGAGGGTCACCCACTCTGCTCAAGCTGGCCCCTCCTCTTCCTCTTCCCTCTCCCTCCTCCCCATGCACCTGGCCCGGCTGACTCCATCACTGACGGTCACCCACTCTGCTCAAGCTGGCCCCTCCTCTTCCTCTTCCCTCTCCCTCCTCCCCATGCTCCTGGCCCGGCTGACTCCATCACTGAGGGTCAGCCGCTCCGTGCTCAAGCTGGCCCCGCCTTCTCTCTCACGCCCCCTCCACTGTCCCCCACACCCGCAGCCAGACCATCTCCGGGACCCCTGCTCCATCTTGCTATGTCTCCCTCTGAACCATCCCCTCCCCTCCTGTCCCTCCAGCCCCAGCTCAGTTCAGGCTCTCAGGTAGCTTTCTCCTCTCCACCAGCCACCTCCGGGCTCACCCCCTGTAATTCACGCTCCCTGCCACAGTGGCCACAGCCCGTCCAAGCCCACAGGCTGCTCTGGCCTTTCTTGTTCGGGATGAGGTCGGAGTCCCTGCATAACCTGGCGTAGGAATCATCGCTCGCCACTCCCATATTCCCACAGTGCATCGCGTCTTCTGGAACATTCCATTCCACGCCTCTCTACTGCTCCCCTGCCCGTTCTTCTCCCGCTAGCGTGCCACACACAGTTACCCCAGGTCTCCACTCTACCCTTCAGCTTCCTTCCCTTTCCACGCAGAGTTGGCTGCTCTTTTCCATTTTTTTTTAAATTTTACTTATTTAAAGGATTCTTTATTTTAAACCAAGCTTCACTCTTCAAATGCCTAGAATTCCGGAGTTTGGACCGAGCCAAAGTCAGAAAACCTGAAACTCCATCGGGGTCCGCAAGCTGGGTGCCAGGGACCCGGCTCCTGGCGCCGTCACTGGGCAGCGCCCCAGGCTGCACCCTGGCAGGAGGGTGGAGGCGCAGGTGCAGCCAGGCCCCCGAGCCGGGCTCTGACAGCATGCCCGCGTCCCAGGCGGTGGCTTAATGAGGATGCCAAGCGCCTGCCCCCTCTCGCACCGAATGTTCATAGAACTTTGCTTTATCTCTATTCCACAATGTTCTGCTCACACTTTGGCTCGCCCATGCGTCTCCCGCTGCAGGCTGTCGAATCCTCGAAGGAGAGGACACTTGTGCTGTTCTTTGTACCACGAGCATTTGGCCTAGTGTCAAGCACAGATTTCATGGCTCAATGTCTGATAAAGGAATGAACATTGAAAACCATTGGTACAGCAACGACACAGAGTCAAAGTACCAGAGCATGTAAATGCTTCTTTGCTGCCCCATAGTCTTAATTATGTTTTTAAAGATCTACTGTATTTATTTCGGGCCCAGTACTAGTGGCTGAAGTCTTCACTTTGCACACACCGGGATCCCATGTGGGCTTTAGTTCACATCCTGGCAGCCCTGCTTCCCATCCAGCTCCCTGCTGTGGCCTGAGAAAGCAGTGAAGGACGGCCCAAAGCCAAGGCTGGGCCAGATGAAAGCCAGGAGCCAGGAGCTTCTTCTGGGTCTCACACATGGGTGCAGGGGCCCAAGCACGTGGGCTGTCCTCTGCTGCCTTCCAAGGCATATTAGTAAGAAGCTGGATCAGAAGTGGAGGGCCTAGGACTCAAACCAGGGAACCTATATAGGATGCTGGCACTTTAGGCAGCAGCTTAGCTCACTATGCCACAGCGCTGGTCCCTGGGTTTGTTTGTTTGAAAGAGTTAGAGAGGGAGGAGGAGACAGAGGGACGTTCCATCTGGGTCTCCCTCATGTGGCTATCAGGAGCGCAGATGCCCGAGCCATCTTCTGCAGCTTTTCTCAGGCCATGAGCAGGGACCTGGAGAGCAATCCCCACCCATGTAGGGTCCTGATTTGCAGGCAGTGGCTCCACCACCATGCCACAGCACCAACCTCGTAGTTTTAATTATTCAGGTCTCTATTTTTTCCTCTTATTCTTCCCTGCCCAAGCTCCAATTTCTTTTTTTTTTTTTTTAAGATTTATTTATTTTTACTGCAAAGTCAGATATACAGAGAGGAGGAGAGACAGAGAGGAAGATCTTCTGTCCAATGAGTCACTCCCCAAGTGAGCACAATGGCTGATACTGTGCCAATCCGAAGCCAGCAGCCAGGATCTCCTCCATGTCTCCCGCACGGATGCAGGGTCCCAAGGTTTCGGCTGTTCTCGACTGCTTTCCCAGGCCACAAACAGGGAACTGAAAAGGAAGCAGAGCAGCCAGGATCTGAACTGGTGTGGGATCCCGACACGTGCAAGGCGAGGACTTCAGCCCCTAGGCTACTGCACTGGCCCCATGGCAAGTTTTTAAATCCAGATTTTTATCTTAGTGGTTAGTGGATAGATGTTAGTGGCTGATGGACTAAGGGTGGGGTCCTGTTTCACTTTTGGTGATGGAGAGGTGGTCCTGATGAGTGTGCCCTTGGAAGGTGGTTCTTGGGAGAGGGTCGGTTATATGAACGGAGTTCTGCCCAGCCTTTCTACTCCTTCGTTATCCATTGCCTGACTACTCAGGTTGCCTGATCTTACACTGAGAACCTGCAAACCCGTAAGCTGGTACAAACTCTGCCCAAGTAGCTTCTCTCACATATGACCATTAAAGCAACGAAGCAAGTGAGTGATAAGGATGAATAAGACGACAAATAAGCTAGCAACGGGCCTGGGGGAAAGCATTTGGGACAGGGTTAAACCACTGCCTGAGATAACCACATCGCTGGTAGGAGCTTTGCTTCTGAGTCCAGCTGCTTGCTAACATACCCGGGAGGCAACGGTGCTGGCCCGGGTGGTCTGTTAACACTCCCAGGGGGCAGCAGTGCTGGCCCGGGTGGTCTGCTAAAACACCCCAGGGGGCAGCGGTGCTGGCCCGGGTGGTCTGCTAACACGCCCGGGAGGCTGTGGTGCTGGCCAGGGTGGTCTGCTTGCTAACACGCCTGGGGGCAGCAGTGCTGGCCCGGGTAGTCTGCTAACATGGCCCGGGAGGCTGTGGTGCTGGCCGGGGTGGTCTCTGCCCCCCTATGGCAGGCTTGGATCGCATCCCCAGCTCCTGCCTTTGGTCCAGTCCTGCCATTGTTGGCAGTTGGGAAGGAAAACAGAGATGGGAGCCCTGTCTTTGTTTCTCTTTCTGCCTTTCAGATAAATACATACCTTTTAATAAAGGGGAAAACAGGCTGGAGATTTGCAGATATAACACGTAAGATGAAATGCCAACATCTACATAAACATGCGACCTCACTAGTCAATAAGCAAATGTAAATAAAGCCGTGATGGGGCACCACTGCACTGGGCCTGTTACAACAGCAAACACATAATGCAGCAGAATGCTGAGTGAACCTGCCCGGGGAGGATGTGGGGCGGTGGGAGCTCCAGGACATTGCTGCTGGAAATGAGGAATCACTTTGGGAAACAGGTTGGCATTTAAAAAATTTTCCAGTCCTAAGTGTTTACCCAATGAAATAAAACATGACGACAGAAAAATTTGTACACAGGTATTAACATCAAGATTTTTTTTTTTTTTTTTTTGCGGGAATAGCTTCAAGTTCAGCCCACGTGTCCATCAACAGGAATGTGATAAGCTGTAGTGCAGCCACCCAGTGAAACGCCATCCGGCTGTTAAATAGAGTATGTGAGAGGCTGGGTGAGTCGTTGGACTGAGCGTAAGGCCCAGGCAGAGTGAATCCGTACTCTGTGACTCCGGGAAATGGAAGGCTGCCTCAAGTGACAGAAGGCAGGAGGGTGGCTGCCTGCTGAAGGATTCGGGGGAGTGGGGGAAGGAGCAAGGGGCCCAAGGGTGGTGGCAGTGCAGGTAAAAGCCCGATTGTGACACTGGCTTTGAGGCTGTGTGTGTGGCCACCTTGGGTGCCCCTGGCACTGAGGCGTGCTTCTGTCACAGCCCAGGGACCTTGGGCACCGTGTGCCTCGTTTGAATGTCTTTTGGGATCATGTGAACTGAGTGGTGGGTGGCAGGTCATCTGGGGGTGTCTGAGGTTCAGAGGCCACCGAAAGTCTTGTGGGCAAGAAGTTGCAGGAGCATCAAGCTGGCTGCCAGCTTGGCAAGGTGGCCACGTCAGCCTGTCCCTGTTGGCTGGATCAGGACCCCGGATGGAACAGGGCAGTCGAATATAGCTTCCTTGGCCATGTGCTGGCTCCACAGATGGAGAGACAAGCAGGAAGTGATGGAAGGCAGCATGTCGCCTGTTGCAGGGCTGGGGACAGAAGGGTTCGTTTCCTACCTCCCTAGCAGGAAGTAGCTGTGCTCACTCACTCCCGGTGCGGCGCCGGGAGCGGCCAGGGCTGGGCCTCCTTGGCTATTTAACTGCCCAGTTTCCTTGTCTGTAAAGGGGAGATAATACTCATCTCACAGGATTTTAAAGATTTTTTTTTTATTAATAAACTATTTTTGGAGACATTTTCACTTTACGGAAAAAGGATGAAAAAAGTGGGTTCTCAAATACCTCTCTCCTCTTTCCCTTTCTTGTAGTTCTGTGGGTTTTGACAAATGCATTATCAGGCATGCATAATTGCATGTTCTACTGGAAATTTCACCTCCCCAGCCATCCCCTGGGTCTGCCAGTGCCCCCCCCATCCTCCCCCACTCCCTGTCCCTGCTGGCAGGTGCTGAGCTCCCCCCCGCCCCCATGGTCTCTGCTGTTTTTCTTTTCCAGCATGCTGTAACTTGTGCACTTTGGAGCCATTGTGGACGGGTTTTTTGCATGAATAAAATCCCTACATGGCTTTTCATCGCTGGGTATTTTGTCTCTTCTCACTAAGCAGGATCCCATGGTCAGGATGCACTAGTTTGTTGAGCCACTTGTCTGCTGAAGGGCAGCTTGGTTCCTTCCAGTTTTTACACACGAGCTGTTGTAGATAGGCGCGGGCAGGCCTTCGGTGTGGACTTTCCCATCCGCTTAAACCATCACAGTTGAACAATCACAATGAAAAGCACAGCAGGCCTGGGCTTGGCGTTGGCCTCTGGTGGGACTGGGTGCACTTGTCTCTACACATCCTTGTCTGCACTTGGCGTTGTCGGGGTCTGCTGTTGAACAGACTGTGGAAGTTCCCACACAGGGATTACAATGGTGAGGGGGACGCTTTGGGCACAGGGCCTGTTTTAGACAAGGTGAAGTTGCTCCAGGGCCTGTGGCTGCCCTGGCCACTTCCCTCCACACCCTTGTCCTCTCCCCTGGTGCGTTTCAATCTTCTGAGGGCTTTAATCCCTGAAAACTTTTTCCCCACTTCACTCTTTCCCATTTATAATGAGGCCCCATGGCACTTTATGGTTCAAGAATTACCTTGGGGGAAGGGAGGGTTCCTGTGTTGTGTATGTTAAGCTGCTGCCTGGAGTACAGGGGTCCCCCATGGGCACCAGTTGGTGTACCGGCTGCTCCACTTCCAATGCAACTCCCTGCTGATGGCCTGGGATCAGCAGCTGCCAACGACCGCTTCCCATGCCCAGTGGACATGCTGGCCCCTTGACTCTTGGTTGGCAGCAGTGGCTCTGCCAGCTGGAGCTGGGCACGCAGGCTCTGTTCCCAGGCACCGGTTGCTTTCTGGCCAGCTGCTTCTCTGTGCTCCTTCAACCACACCAGACATTTTTCTCGTGTGTTCTCCCAGTCCTTGCTCCCAGCTCTGATCCTTCCCACACAGATCCAGGCAGCGGCTTGGACTGAGTCCCAAACCATTCCCAGCTGGGGGGACTAGCTGACTTTCGTTCTGGTGGCTTGCAGATTTGGTGTGGCATCTCCTTGGAGCCTTGCTGCCGTGGTGGGGACCTGTGAACATAAGGGTTTTGAGGTTCCTTTTGTTTTCAAAGGCAAGCAGTCTGCAGACCAATGGGCATATCAATAAATCGCAGTGATTAACGCCAGGCGGGAATCAATGGGGCAGCTAGTGGAGCTGGAAGCTAATACTGAACTCGGCTCGGACGGGCACCACAGTCACCAGGATGTCAGCTGGCAGACAAGCTTTGCCAACAATGTGACTATACCTGCTGGGCCATGTGGCACCATGAACTTGAGCTAACATTGGTCCCTCTGCCAGTTTTCCTTAATCTGTTCTGTATTTTGAACCCAAGGGGGTGTGAGTTAGAGAAGTCTGGTTTGCGTTTGGAGAGCCAAGTAGGGCATGAGTGACTAGGGGTGTTTTTCGAGCGCGCGCACACGCATGCGTGCGTATGTGTATTATTTTGAAGACATGCTGCAGGTGAAATGCTTTTAATTGAGTAAGAATAATAGTTTAAAGAACTCCAAGACATTTCAACAAAGAGGTGGTGATGTGGCAGAGATCAAAAACACACCCTCTGCCTCAGAGCTGCCTCTGAGTGCTGCCTGCCCCATCTCCCTGGCTGCCTGTGGCTGTGCTGTCCCCTAGCCCGTGCCCTGGGCATGTCGCTAGGGTGTGTGTCGTGGGGCAGTGTCTGGAGCTAGGATGGGACCCTGACAAGCCCCGAGGATACTTTTTCTTTGAGTCTCACAGCTGCTAGCTATTTTCTGCCTTTCTAGAAGCAAGCACTGGAAGGGATGGGATTGGCATGGCCTGTGGAACGTTCTGGAGCTGGGAGTCAGGTCAGCCTTCCCATGAGCACTATCTGAAGGAGGACACTTCCCTGAAAGAAATCAGAGCTTGGGGGCCGGCACAGTGGCCTAGCAGCTAAAGTCTTCGCCTTGAACGCACCGGGATCCCGTATGGGCGCTGGTTCTAATCCTGGCAGCCCCGCTTCCCATCCAGCTTCCTGCTTGTGGCCCGGGAAAGCAGTCGAGGAAGAAGCTCCTGGCTCCTGGCTTTGGATCAGCTCAACTCCAGCCATTGCAGCTGCTTGGGGAGGGAATCAGCAGACAGGATCTTTCTCACTGTCTCTCCTCCTCTCTGTATCTGACTTTCCAATAAAAATAAATGAATCTTTAAAAAAAAAACCTGGGCAGGTTCCAGGCTGGGTCTGACTCCCATGCTCGGAGCCCTGATTCCAGCTACTGCAAACATGTGGTGAGCTGTCCCTTGGCCTACCCAAGCTCCAGAAGCTGCTCCCTTCCTGGCGAGTACACGAAGAGGGGCAATCTGGAGAACAGGGCAGGCCCAGGCCCCACCCACTGCCAACATTGGGTGGTAGATGGGATCAAGAGGGGGCCACCTTGGGTTCGGGGGTAAGACTACCAGCAGCCCGTTGGCTACTGGCAGGTTCCAAGCTGGGTTTGACTCCCATGCTCAGAGCCCTGATTCCAGCCACCACAAACATGCAGTTAGCTGTCCCCTGGCGGCTCCGCCTGCTGGCCACACAGCGGTGAGCTCTGGGGTTTTTGGGGCTATGAATTGCTGCCTAGGTACCTCCATGTTGAGCCTACTGTGCTTCTGGGTTGTGAATCAATCCTGAAGACTCCCAACAACAGAGTAACTTTTTCTTTGAAGGTAAGTGAGTGTACTGAGACCTGGTAGTTTGCAATAGAGGGACCAGATGATCTTCACGGGTCAGCCTCCTTTGAGTCCTGTGTAGAACTTGTTATCACCAAACAATGCTGACCACCATACACCAGTCCATGCAAAAGCTAAGGCTGGGGGCGTGTCTAGCAGGACCATATCCTAGTACCTGACATGATGATGGATCAGGACACGGGTCACAGTAGGCAGTGCCATGACATTAACCAGCACACGAGAGAACCGTTTCAGGGGGTTGATTCTGTGGAACATGTGTGGGACAAACCCTGTGGAAATACTAGTCCCACTGGTTAGCTCAAGAGTTGGGATGGTGATGGACTAAGTTAGGTGTGACCAAGGAGCCTTCCATCACTCACGGGTAAAGGAACCAACAACAGTCTGGGCTAGTCAAGGCAGCAGCACCTGAATGTGCATCCTGAATAGGATGTGGGGTGGGCCATGCTGCAATGTTCACCAGCTCATACAGGGCCAGACACTGGCCTAACATTCACTGGCATATATGAGAACTGGATCTGGGAGTGGGTCAAGTGGAGGAACTTGGGAAACTCCTCTGACGGGTCATAGCTCCTGCTGGTGAACACATGGTCCAGACCTGGGGGTCGGACAAGCTGGGCAAAGTAGCTCCAATGGCTGGGTAATGTGTGGGTTGGTGATGGAATGGGGTGGACCAGGCAGGGCCAAGCAAACCTTAGCTTACAAGCAAAACCAGAAATCAGGATGGAGCACAAGTCATACCGAGCTAGGGTGTTACACTGACTGGTCTACATGAGCCAGGAATACTAGGCCACAGCATCGAAGGCAAAGGTCAAGACAAGTGAGGGACTTTGTCAGAGCAACCACTGGTATGCACGTGTTCTATGGCATGGAACAGGCCCAGTTGGGGAGTTTACCATTGCTGGGTTGGGGTTCCCACTGAGGAGCGCAGGGGCTGCAGTGCCGGCTGTGTTCTGGTCTGGATATGGCTGCAGTCTCCCTTGGCACAAGTGTGGACTGGGACTGGATGCACCAAGCCAGGCTACTCTCCAGCACCGCCTGGTGCTCTGGAGGACCAGGATAGATGTGGGATGGACTAGGCTAGGTCTCTGCCCCTACTGAGCCATGTGTGAGCTGTGTTTGGGTATGGACAAGCTTTGGCTGGGCTGAAACATTCAACAGTAAGAATCAGATTGGGTTGAAGGTCAGGAAAGGCCACTGCTACTGCTAGGACAGGAGGTGGACTGAGTAGGGCTGGCTTATGGACCTACTAGTATGTGCAAAATATGGCAATGGGAGAGGTTCTGATGGAGGAGCCTGGGCAACTCATCTGGCAGGACACAGTCCCTGCAGGTAAGACCAGGCCAGGGAAAGGTAACCACTGGCATACATTTGGCACAGGTTAGGGGCAGACCAGGCTGAACCAGTTCACATCACCTGCTGACGAATCTGAGCACCAGAACAGCGTGGGTTGGGCCAGGTAAGGTTGCAACACATACCAACACACATTACAGCTGGGATAGGGTACACGCTGAGCTGGGCTGGACTAGACTGTAACCCTCGCCAGCTGGAATTGGGCAGGGTTGGGGGGCAGGCTGGACCAGGCTACAGCACCCACTAGCAAACATCGAGGTGAGGCAGGCCATGCCAGACTGGGACACAGCGCTTAGCAGGAACCAGGGAAGGAGGGGGTAAAGCTGGTAGGGGGAATGTGGAGGACCGCCCCCTTGCTGGAACACCTTGCCCACTGGAGAGCATGAGCTGGGATGGAGACAGACCAGACCACGCAGAGCTACAACTGTGGGCCTCATGCAACTCAGATCAAGCTTGGTTGACTGTCCCTACTGGTGCAAACATTAAGCAGAATGGGCAGGGTTGATTGGACTTAGCCACAGCATTAGATAGCAGATGCTGGCCCAGTGGCTAATCTGTCAAGTTAAACTACAGAACCATCTGGAAAGTGCATGATCCGGGAGTCAGAGTAGACTTGTAGGGAAATAGTGGGCACCTCCCTCTTGGTTACCAACCCACTGGACAGCATGAAAACCATGACTGGGACAGTGTGGCTGGATAGAACGGCAGCCACCAGCATGTGTGTGGGCTGGACAGTGGAGCTGGTTAGGCTTAATTAGGCTTCAATGCCCATTGACATATATGAGTGCTGAATGGGATGTGGGACAGACTGGACTAGTCTGCTGTACATACTGGCAAGCACGGGAACTAGGGCAGGGGACAGAGCTAGTGGGGGTTATTGCAGGTCACTCTGACTAGGCTGCAGCTCCCACTGGTTTATGTGAGGGCCAAGTAAGTATGTGCTAGGCAGAATCAGGCTAGACTGCAACACCCATTGATTCCAGCGGAAGACAGGGCTGGAAACAGAACCGACCCAACAATTGCAACTACCAGCTGATTGGGGTGATGCATTGTGCTGGGCTCTGTACTTGCATGTACACACAAGAATCTGGTCTGGGATCACCTCAGACAAAGTTTCTTTGGGGATCTCCCCAATCAAACTGCCAGACTCAGAACCCTAGACATGAAGACAAGTGCAGGTTCCACGGTCTGCCACGAAGTGCAAGTGCCAGAGCCGAGCCTCATCAGAGGCTCAGACGGAGCAGTGGACAGCACAATCAGGTGCTCATGGAGGATATGGCAGTCTATCAGAACCTGCAGAGGACGCCTGGCACCACAACAGAGGACAGAACAAATCAATCAACTACCCCGGGCATATGCTGGCAGTGAAAAACTGGGCAAACTGAGACTTGAGGGTGGACTATGTCAACCAGGGGATTCTGCAGTGACTTTATTATGCTTGGAATGGTGAGATTGGCAGCAATTCAGAACTGTTGAACTATCCAAACCACTTGAGCAAGATCCTTGAAGCATCCCCCACTTTGGGGACCTGGGATGGGTGGGAGGCTGCCTGGGGCTTCTTCCTTTATCTCCCCCTTTGCCCCAGATAGAAAAAAATGTGGAAATAATAGTCTTACCCAACTTTCCTGTAGCCCTTGACCCTTTGTGCCCTAATCAACTATGAAAAGATTGTCAAAAATAAAGAAAAAAACTTGCCATGAGTCTGGGGAGATGAATGCTAATCAAACGGCACATTTCTGGGAGAAACTGACTGAGATGGAGGACCTGAGGCAAGCACCTCTTCAGCCTGGTGCTACTGGGACCTCTGTCCAGCCCGGGTCCAGCCCTGTGCCTCTGCGGGGTCCACAGGAAATGGCTGGGAAGATGCGACCAAGGAGAGGAAGTGTGCAGTGTTACATGGTTTTCAGAGGCTCCCCTGGTCATGGTCATGGTCAGGGTCAGGGTCCCCTCCTCCCTCTCCCAACCCTGATCCCTGAGCACCAACAGGGCCATGTCCTGCCATAGCATCCTGGGCCCCCGCCAGCAGGTGGGTCCTGGGAGGCCTTGTGCTTGTGGGAGTTAGCTCAGAGGGCCGGGGATGAAGGCTCAGGACACGCACCGCGTGTACATGGACTCCCCGAGCAGGCACCTCGGGAGGCTGCAGGACTGCAGGAAACCTCACGCAGGAGGACCGAGCTCAGGACCGAGCTCAGGACCACAGTCCCCGTCTCCGTTCTTCGTCTCAGAAAAGACATTCCTTACCTTGACTTGTGCATGATTCATCTGCCACCTAATTCTGATGTCCATCCAGGCGTTAAATGGGTTTTAGGCCTTTCAACCCAATACTTTGTCACCTCATTCATTACGCCTGGAAACCCAACACAAAATGGGGCGAAATAAGTATCTGTCATGGGCGATGATGGATTCAACCTGAGTAACTGAGATTGCTGGGTGATCTGCGAGGCGCACGCCTCTGCAACCACAGCCATGACGCGGGAAGCTGGAGGCGGAGCTCACACCGCAGCACGGCCTTCTCCATGATGACTGCGAGCCGCCCTCTGCATTGGGAGATGATGTGTTCATCCCCATCCACCGACCGCCTGAGCGGGTGGAGGAGAGCCTGGATCAGCTGCAGCAAGGCACCTCTCAGCCAAGCTGCACTGCCCGCAGCTAAGCCTGGGGCACTGCCGGAATTTATGCAAACTGACACGGTTCAGTGGAGAGAGAGCTGAGTGGATAGAACTGGCAACTGAATGGTCGTTTCAGTTCCCTTAGCCATAAAATGGATATTTTTCACTTAAAAAACAGGGAACATAACCTAGAGGCAGGAATCCTTAACAAAGAGACCGAAGGAGCAGGGAATTAACATTTATTGAGTGATTGCAATCACATCAGGTGCTACAGGAGCCAGGAGCCGCTAGAGTGCATTTTGTCTCCTTGAAGGAGGGGGACCATCTGAGCAAGCTAGGCAAGGGCTGTCTACAGATGAACAAACAAATACATTCAGAAGCCCGCCTGGCTCTGGCTGGGCAAGCCCAGGTGAAGCCACTGCCTGTGACACCATTTCCATATGGGTGGGTCCCCATTTGAGTCTGAGTCCCAGCTGCTCCACTTCCAATCCAGCTCGCTGCTAACGAGCTTGGGAGAGGAGCAGAAGACGGCCCAAGTGCTTGGGGTCCTAAGAAGGAATGTGGAAAAACCTATAGACTATGAGCCAAAGCTACAGGTTTCTTTTGGCATGGCCTACGAAGGGAGCTCCTGCGATATTGTTCTAGACACAGCACTTCGTCTTACACCGAAATGCTCCCTTGCGTTGGAGTTCTTCCTTTGAACTTGCGGCCAGCCGGTCTCATGCAGTCACAAAGGATCCATCAACATATCCGGCCCCTCCAACTGGCAGCCATTCTGCACACTGGAGCAATCTAGGGGAGAGGCCACGCCTCTTTGAACCTTGAAATGAGAAACTGCGTGACTTCTTTGTTTTAGACAGAGTCATGGTAAAAATCAAATGCAAAATTGTGGGAAAGATACTATTAAGGTTGAATAAGACTTTCCCTATGGTCTTTTCACATGTTTTTCAACATGGAATTCTTCATTAGAAACAGAGAAACAGAGAGAGGCCTTCCATTGAAATCTTCCAGCCACTGGTTCACTCCCCAAGATGACTACAATGGCCAGGACTGAGCCAGGCTGCAGCCAGGAGCCAGGAACTCCATTTTGGTCTCTTATAGAGCTGGCATGAACCCAGGTACTTGGGCCATCAGCTCTTGTTTTCCCAGGCTCACTAGAAGGGAGCTGGATCAGCAGCTGACCAGCTGGGACTCAAACTGGCACCCTGCTCTGGGAGACGAGGGTGGTAAGCAGCTGTTTAGACGGCTATACCACAATGCCTTCCTCACCCCCGAGTTTCCCCTGCCCCCCTTTTAAATGAGACTCTTGAGTTTACTTCCAAGAACATAATGAACATAACTTTCTTCCATATAATTTTAAGGTCACAAGAGTCCTTTTCTAAAAATAAAATTATGTATTTGAAAGGCAGAGTTAGAGAGAGACATGGAAGTCTTCCGTCTACTGGTTCATTCCACGGCCCACCCAAAGGGCTGGGACTGGGAGCGGCTGAATCCGGGAGCCAGAAGCTTCTTCCAGTTTTGCCGAATGGATACAGGGGCACTCAATCTGTCCTCTGCTCGCTTTTATAGTTGAATTAGCAGAGAGCTGAATTGGAGTGGAGCAGCCAGGACTCAAACAGGCACCCATATGGGATGCTGGCCCTGCAGGTAGAGGCTTAGTCCACTAAGCCACAGTGCTGCCCCCTCATTTAGAGTTCTTAAGGGTGGCCCTTCAAACCTTTGAGAGTCCCATCAATGACAAATTCGTTCACACAATTAAGTAATACCCATTTTTAAATCATTTTATCGTCTTTGAAAACTTCCCAACAGTTAAAATTAGATTTCAAAAAAAAAAAAAAAACTAACCAATCTTCCTTCTTTTATGTTGGCCAATATAATACTGAAAAATCTGTAGTGTTGGGGACAGGGTTTTCATCCAACAGGTGTTCTCACATCAAGTATCATCATGTAACGGTAACATTAATTTGGAGTGTGCAGGTGTCAGCCTTCAGGGACACTCAGCCACAAAACAGACCAGGGCCGGGAGCGAAGTGGGGACCTACAGCGTCCATGTCCCAGTCCCCAGCCTGGGAACCATGTCAACGCATGTGACAAAAGGGACCCTCCTGGATGACTTAAAGGCCCTCTTCGTAGGGCCCTCTTCTTCATATCACGCGATCCTCCTACGGAAACAGCAAGCTGGTCCGAGCCAGGAGGAGAGGAGACAGTCACCCTAAAACATAGGCAGGTGCGACCCTAAAACACAGGCAGCCGCGAAGAGGCGTCGCTGCTGCTTTCCCAAGTCAAGGAGTGCGAGCAGCCCCTGCAGGACTGAACAGGAACTGCAACCGGCTCCTCCCTGCAGCCTGCAGGACTAACGCCCAGCCGGCACCTTAAACTTGGTCCGTGGGACATCCATTTCAGTCTTCAGCGCCCTGAAACTGTAAGATCATATGCCTGTGCTTTCAGGCTGCTCAGTTGGTGGGGATCTGTTACCTCGGTAGCAAAAATTAAATCCATCGATCGCGATGTTTAAATGTGAAAGCTGACACAGGACCTAGAGCCAGGATCACCAGTCCCTCCCCTTTGCACCTCCCAGCAGCCCCACCTTGGGCTCTGACCCCACAAAATCTCCCACAGCACTGAGGATGCCCCTGGCCCACAAAAGCTAGCTGCCATGCACCGTAGGTGACTGCTCCAGAGGGTTCTTGGGTAGCAAACCTGAGCCTGCCCAGCCACCTGCAGCCAGAGTGTGGAAGGCTGCCCATCACACATACTAAGGGGTGACAGACACCCTCTTAACCGGTGTCACCCTCCAGGCAGTCCCACTTGAAGCTGCTCAGTAGCTCTCTCTGCAGGCTCTTCCCACACACAACCTGTGGCAAGACACCAGGACTCTCTGGTTCTGCTGCCACTGGTACCAAGGCCACTGCACAGCAATGCCCCACAGCTTGTTCACTTCCTCAGCTAAACCTGAGCTACACTTCAGAAGACAATCCTCAGCTGGCAGGTCTCAGAGTTGGCGGTGCCACCTTTATGGGCACCCCGACTCTTGCTCCCTACAGAAATAGAGCTAGAAATGGATCAGTGTGGCCAGAGCACCCCGGCGTAGTAGGCTAAGCAGCCTCCTGTGGTGCTGACATCACATGTGGGTGCTGCTTCGAGTCCCAGCTGTTCCACTGCTGCTCTAGTGTGGATGTGCCAAGACAGCAATAGAGGAGGTGCCAACTCCTTGGGACCTTAAACTCACATAGGAGAGCACAAAGAAGTTCCTGGCTCCTGGTTCAGATCAGCTTAGTTTAGCTCTGGCCCTTGTAGTCATTTGGGAAGAGAAGATATCACTCTGTGTGTGTGTGTATGTGTGTGTGTGTCCTTTTTTCTCTGTAAATGTGCCTTTCAAAAAATTAATTAATTAAAAAAAGACATAGGGGCCCAGCGGCGTGGCCTAGCGGCTAAAGTCCTCGCCTTGAAGGACGCCATATGGACGCCGGTTGTAATCCCGGCAGCTCCACTTCCCATCCAGCTCCCTGCTTGTGGCCTGGAGAAGCAGTCGAGAATGGCCCAAAGCCTTGGGACCCTGCACCCATGTGGGAGACCCGGAAGAGGTTCCTGGATCCTGGCTCCGGATTGGCATAGTATCGGCAATGGCGCTCACTTGGGGAGTGAATCATCGGACGGAAGATCTTCCTGTCTGTCTCTCCTCCTCTCTGTATATCTGACTTTCCAATAAATAAATAAATCTTAAAAAAAAGGATAACACTTAATGATGTAATGTCTGTATCATTTTTTAAAAAGACATAGAACATTGCTTCATTCTTACAGCGCATTTCAATAAGAAAGAGATGTTTATTGCAGCAGTTACATAAGAGACTGAGTTAACTGTCGTTCCAATGATGGCTGAGTGTATCCGGTCGTTGCTTTAACAGGCCAGCCTTTATTTTGCTCTCATACATCTCACTTCTCTCCAATGAGGGGGCAAGAGAGAGCAAGCACGTGTGTGTGTTCACATTCATCGGCCTTTTCCAGTGGGGCTGGGTAACTGATGGAGACACTCTCAAGTTTTCAAGGCCACCCATGTCTTGCTGTCCACCAGGCTGACATGGGGACAGCCTGTGCTGGCACAGCTGTGCCAGCTACGAGCGTTGGTACTGACTCATTGAGATTCCTTATGACTAGCTGGTGCTGGCATTGCCACTGGTTAAATAGTACTAATACAGAACCTATTGCACCATCGTGTTTGGGTGGAGGGCCGTGTGATAACACTGGGGAACCAATTGTTCAAGAGCTTTGAGAAAAGTGAGATAACCAAGGAAAATCGGTCGTGCATTCGAATAACCTCCAAGAACGGGTTAGATCCTCCAAGCCAGCTGCTTCACAATTCCCCCCTCAAGAGATGTTTAAAGACCTTTCAACCTTTTTCTCCTTTGGACAATTAGCATTTTCTATACCTCAATGCCAGTCCTTTGTGGTCCTTCTCAAATCTGCCACAGCCAAGCCTCTGCCAGGTATGAAACAGACTGCTTTTCACGCTCTTCTTCTCTCTTAAAAGATAAGGAAAGCAACAGGAACGTGTGTCACAGAGGAGATTAAGGCCCCACCTCCCTCCTTTCTGCAATGGGTTGTTCCTGCCGTCCTTCTGTTCAAGAATTTTCAAAACGTTTTGAATCATCTGCATAGGTTATGCATGAACAAGAGGGCTCAGATGTCAACCCATTACCTGTGGCCGCGAGATAAGCCCAGGAGCAACGCAGACAAGGCTAGGGCTGGGCACAGGCTGTTAGGCCTCCATGCTTGGCTGAGCTCATCCTTTGGGGCCAAGAGGAGGCCACGGCAAATGATTCCCTTCTTCCTTGCACCACCAGCTTCAAGGATGCCACAGGTACGACCCCGGAAGGTTCAGACCTGGTCTCTGGTTATCCCAACGGTCTTTTGCTCACAACACTGACTCGCAAGCAGGGAAGGGAATGTTTAGAGTGTTCATAGCTGGTGAGGGGGCTGGAGGGGTGCGGCTGCTTCAGCCCAGTCCGGTACAGGTTGCTCCCCTGCTCCTCTCACGCATGCACCACTGCCCAAGGTGTCAGCAAACACTCCAATGATGCAGAGTGGGTCCCTGCATCCCTGCTGACCACACAAGACTGTAACCTGCTCCAGAAGTAAGATGACACTAGGCTCAGGATGTGGAATGAAGAGGCTGCTGTGTACAGCACACATCTGGCAAACGTACACTTGCTGAACGTCTCCTAAGAACAGACAAGCGCCTCACGCCTTCCGAGTAAAGCCACACAGACAGGTCTGAACACTTCCACACCACCGGACTGCGTGAGCCTGCCTTCCCACGGCTTGCTTCTTCACTTTCGAAAAACATCAAGACACTGGGGGGTAGAAAATTTCTCACCTGCACGCTTGCTCTTAGAGAAGTCACAAACAAAACAGCGAATGCTGTATAAAGAAAGGTGATATTTGCTTACCACATGAGAAGAAAAACATCCCAGCCAAACGAAGACTCCGGAAGAACGGGCTAACATTGAGGCTCAGCAAGTTAAACTGACACCTGCAACCCCAGCCATCTGCGGAGTGAAGCAGCAGGCGGAAGACGTGCTTCTTTCTGCATCTCTGCTTTTCAGATAAACAAATAAATCTTTTTTTTTTTTAAAGAGCCAGTGAGAAGAAATGTGGAACTGGCTCGATATCTTATCCAAATTGACTAAATATTAAAAGTGCACTACATGCATAAAGATAGAAGTTATGGCTCTGTACCAGTTCAGGCTAATTAGCTATCAACAAATAACAACCACAGCGAAAACGTGGGACAACGTCCATCCTGCCCATCACAGCGACTTTGGAAAACCCCAAATCCACAGCGCATTTCCTGGCATTTTAAAAATGTGAGTCTGAAACACAGGCCATTTGGGACTTGTATTTTTTTTTTTCTCTCGTTTCTCAGCCTTCAACTGAGCAGCTGGGACTGGGCTAATGGTGACATGTGATGGAGGATCCGAAGAGAAAGACCATTTATCCAGCAATTCATTCCAATAAGTCATAGGCTGAGTTGTAGAGAAATCCAATCGCATATAGTTTTTCACCAAAAATAAAGTCATATCACAAAGCACTGACACTATGGTTCATTCTATACAAAATGATGCACAATTTTGACATGATATAAAATAAATACAAACACCTATTATAAATACTGTTGGCATTTCAAATAAATGAGACAGACGAGTAGCACTGCAGATAAGTCAGTGTTTGCAATGCACACACGCCATAGTATAGTGTTTAGATTTAAATCACAGATCCACTTCCGATTCAAGCTGCTGATAATACATCCTGGAAGGCATCAGTTAACGGCTTGTGTACAGGGGTCCCCACCACCCTGCCACCCTCGAGGGAGACCCAGATGCAGTTCCAGGTTCTGGACTTTGGCTTGGTCCAGCCCTGGCTTTTGTGGTCATTTGGGAAGTAAGCCAGTGCAGAGAAGACTGTTTCTCTCTCTCTCTCTCTCTCTCTCTCTCTCTCTCTCTCTCTCTCTCCCCCTTACACCCTCAGCCCCTCTCCATCTCTCCTACCCCTTCAAATAAAAATTTTAAGTAAATTATGGCAGGATATAACAGTCTATCTTGGCAAAGAGGGATGTTTTATCACTGACGTTGTTTAGAATTAGCAGTGCAAGAGGAAACCAAAAACAGAATGTTTTTTGGTTGTGACTGTTTCTTTGAAGATTTATTTATTTTTATTGAAAAAGCAGATTTACAGAGAAAAGGAGTGAAAAAGAGCTTCCATCCCCTGGTTCACTCCCTAAATGGCCACAATGGCTGGAGCTGAGCCGATAGGAAGCCAGGAGCCTCCTCTGGGTCTCCCACGCAGGTGCAGGGTCCCAAGGCTTTGGGCCATCCCCTACTGCTTTCCCAGGTCACAGGTAGGAAGCTGGATGGGAAGTGGAGCAGCCAGGACACAAATCAGTGCTCGTATGGGATTCCGGCACCTAAAGAGGAGGATTAGCCAATTGAGTCACTGCACAAGGAATCCATGGTTGGCTTATTACTGATCTTAAACATTCATTTATTTATTTTCGTTGCTTGTCCTTGGAGCCATTGATACGCCGCAGCCTCAGTGATCTCCTCCAAGCCTTCTGAGAGTGAGGCAAGTATAAATGTATGGATACAATTAAAACCACGAACTAAATGCACCTAGATAACAGATTCAGAAACCTCAGAACACTATCGCCTATGGGAAATGTCATGTAACTGCCCTAAAAACTCAAAGACTGTCGCCAAGGAGCATTTAATATCCTTTCCACTTCTGTATTGTGCTTCAGGAAGATGTAGTTAGCTTTGCTCTCACTCAAGAGAGAGCCGTGACCCTTCATTAGACTTCTACCTAATCTTTTCCTTACAGACTCCAGCTGAAATTGTACCATGAGACATTGCCCCAGTCCTGCCCCAGCCAGCTCATCAAGTGCAGACTCCTGTGGAAGAAAGTAATAGTAGTCTTGCTACAGTTCTGAAATCATGCCATTATCAAGAATGGCAAACAGTCAGGGAGACGCTGTGCATGAGTCAAAAGCAGGGACTGGTAGCAGCATGGCACCCTGGAGAACTGCAAAGGGTTCACATTTCAAAACATCCCCGCACGGAGGGGAAGGGCTTTCTTTTTTTTTTTTTTTTTTTTTAATTGTTCATGTACTTTGATTTGTTTCCTTTTATTGTGGATTTTTGCTTGGGGAAGTGAGTTTTCATTTCATTTTCACATTGAAGTAACATATTTTCTTAACTGCGATGGGGCAAGAGTGCATCCTAATAAAGTTAGAAGACATATTCAGAAACCTCAGAACACCCCTGCCTATGAGAAATCTTATGTAAACCATTATAAGAATCTCCATTCTAAGGGACAGTGCTGTGGTATAGTGGAGAAAACTGCTTCCAACCCTGCCAGCATCTCAGATGGGTACTGGTCCAGGTCCCAGCTGCTCCTCCTCCTCTCACCCAGCTCTGCTAAGCAGCCCGAAAAAGCCACGTAAGATGCCCACGTGCCCGGGCCCGTTAGCCAGGCGGGAGCCCCAGAGCGGCTGCTTGTCCTGACTTCGGTCGGGCCCAGCCTTGGCCATGGCAGCCCTCTCTCTCAAAGGAGTGAACGAGCAGATGGAAGACTTCATTCTCTCAGTAACTATGTCCTCCCCTCTCTCTGTGACTCTGCCTTTCACTTAAAGAAATCTTAAAAAGAAGAAATAAATTAGCCAGTCTACTGCTTCCTTTGTGATCTTCGGCGGGGGGAAGTGCCATGATTTGCTACACTGAACATTTCCGTGAAGGGTCGGTGAGACCCCAGGACAAAGCCCACACATATATACTCAGTCTTCTATTTCCACCAGGACTCCCAAGTTATGCAGATGGATGACGCATGTCCTCTAGCTGGCTACATCTCCCATTTCACTAAATGCTTCATTTTGGGGATTTTTAAAATATTTATTTTTATTTTTATTTTATTTATTTTGTATTACATTTGGAATTCTTTTAATAATAATTCCATGTATGCTAGAAAATAATTTTTATTTTCACAAGCCAAACTGTGTGTATGTGTGTGTGTGTGTGTGTGTGTGTGTGTGTGTGTGCATCGTTAACTTTTCCATCGCCTTGGGCCTGGCGCGGTGGCGCAAGTGGTTAAGGTCCTCACCTTGCACGCCCGGGATCCCATATGGGCGCCGGTTCTATCCCGGCAGCCCCGCTTCCCTTCCAGCTCCCTGCCTGTGGCCTGGGAAAGCAGTCGAGGACGGCCCAAAGCTTTGGAACCTGCACCCGCGTGGGAGACCCAGAAGAAGTTCCTGGCTTCGGATCGGCGTAGCATCGGCCGTTGTGCTCACTTGGGGAGTGAATCATCGGACGGAAGATCTTCCTCTCTGTCTCTCCTCTCTGTATATCTGCCTTTCCAATAAAAAAATAATAAAAATGAATCTTTAAAAAAAACTTTTCCATCGCCTTATTATATATCACAACCTGACTCTCATTCGTGGTGTTATACAGTGTCTCTTTCTGGGATGTGAAATGGTGAAATGATTAAGATCCACTATGGTGGAGCCTTTGGGAGGGCAGCTATGTGCTGAGGATGGAACCTTCATTGACAGGTAGCACCCCGAAGTCCTGGGCCGTCTATTCACAGACAGGTTCCAGCCAAGACACCGAGTCTGCTGGCCCCTTGCTCTTGAACTTCCCAGCCTTGGCAATGATGGAGGAACAAACTTCTGCCTTTCATAAGACATTTGGCCTGGATATTCTGATACAGCAGCTCAGTTGAACAAAGAAAGGGATCCAGATTGCGGGATACTTTGGATGTTTACATTGAACCTGCTATTTTTGGACACTTGATGAAGAAATAAACGCAGACGTCTCTTAGCATTAGGCGTCTGCCCTGAACACTGCCCATGACAGGCCGGAACACTTGTCCCTCCCTTAGCAGCATAGTCTGCCCTTGGCAGGCAACAGGGCTCAGGGCTTGAAATGGCCTCTGTCACAGGCATGGCTAACTCTCCCTTCCTTCGCTGCATCTTCCTGTTTGTTATCGCCTGCGTTGTGACAGATCTTGAAATCCTACACAGAATACAGAATCCAAAGCACTACAGCCTCCGTGACACCAGATGTGGTCAAACTGCCCAGGCACCAGCTTTGGAAAGATGTAGTTAGCTTTGCTCTCACCCAAGAGCTCTCACCCCCACCAGCTTTGGAAAGGAGAGAGGCCACCTGTGCTGGAACTGAAATTGAAACATCTCTTCATGACTGCAGGGACTGGACTGAGCAGAGCTCAACAAGCAGCTGACACCGCAACTGACAAGAAGACCATCTACATTAACATTAAGGGAGCGGGCCCGACGGCGTGGCCTAGCGGCTAAAGTCCTCTCCTTCAACGCACCAGGATCCCATATGGGCACCGGTTCTAATCCTGGCTGTTCCACTTCCCATCCAGCTCCCTGCTTGTGGCCTGGGAAAGCAGTTGAGGACGGCCCAAAGCTTTGGGACCCTGCACCCGTGTGGGAGACCCGGAAGAGGTTCCTGGATCCTGGCTTCGGATCGGCACAGCATTGGCATAGCTTGGGGAGTGAATCATCGGATGGAAGATCTTCCTCGCTGTATATCTGACTTTCCAATAAATAAATAAATCTTAAAAAAAAAATTAAGGGAGAAAGTCAAGCTAGAAACCTCGAAGATATGATGCACCTGTTCTAGCACAGTGCAGAGCCGGGGTTAAAAGGTGCTTCTGGCTTACACGGGCCACGGGGACCTGGCTGGAGTTCACCAGGAGGGCTGGAACAAGAGGTGACGGGAGGCAGTATGGGAAACCTGTCTTTTTCCGGCTTTCTTGGGTCAGGGCAAGGTGGCTGCTGGCTTAGTGTGGGCAGTGCTCTGGGGCTTGGCGGCCCTCGGCAATGGCGCCTGGCGTCCCTTTGGTTTCCCTGTCGCTTGGTGCAGATGCTGCGGCTCTTCAGGGCAGCCTCCCTTCCGCTGGCATTCTGATGCACTGGCTCAACAAGGGGAGAAAGAAGGAGCAGAACCGACTGTGGGGCTTTCTAGAAGTCTTGGGGACTCCCACGGGAGAGCACCCCCATGAGTGAGGGAAGAGGAAGGCGTTGAGTTCCTGCGTCTCTGCCCAGCCCAACGCACACAGCCTCGCTTGCCCTCATACTCAGGTGCGTGATGTTAAAGTACAGGAAGTGTCATGGGAAGGAAATCAGCACCCTTAGACTTTGGAAAGCATCCAGGTTCGTCTCTGGTTAAGACACTTTTGCTCATCCAGTTAATGACTGCGTCCTCATTTCTTAGCCGTCTGTGGTAATATGAATTTAAGAAGACAACTGTAGGGCCCGGCACGGTAGCCTAGCAGCCAATGTCCTCACCTTGAATATGCCAAGATCCCATATGGGCGCCGGTTCTAGTCCCTGCCTGAGACCTGGAGAAGCAGTGGAAGATGGCTCAAAGCCTTGGGAGCCTGCATCCGTGTGAGAAACCCGGAGTAAGTTCCTGGATCCTGGCTTTGCATTGGCGTAGCACCAGCCATTGCAGCTGCTTGGGGAGTGATTCAACAGACAAAAGATCTTTCTGTCTGTCTCTCCTCCTCTCTGTATATAATATACACCACTAAAATGGGGAGCCCCTGCTTGTGGCCTGGAAAAGCAGTCAAGGATGGCTCAAAGCCTTGGGACCCCTGCACCCATGTGGGAGACCAGGAAGAAATTCCTAGCTCCTGGCTTCGGATCAGCTCAGCACCAGCTGTTGTGGCCACTTTGGGGGGGTGGGGGTGTGAACCAGCGGACAAAAGATCTTCCTCTCTGTCTCTTCTTCTCTCTGTAAATCTGCCTTTCCAAAAATAAATAAATAATAAATAAATCTTAAAACTAGGACCTAAGCCTGCTTTCTTGCTATAGCAAAATAACCTTTGCCCAGGAGACCAGACAGGCCCTGTAACAATCCCAGTTCGATTGGATGCACCGAACCGGGCCGGACCCCGACTCCCCCTGGTGTTCTGGAGGACCAGGGCAGATGTGGGATGGACTAGGCAGGGTTTCAAACCCCTACTGAGCCATGTGTGAGCCATACGTGGGTATGGACAAACCATGGCTGGGCTGGAACATCCAACAGCAAGAACCAGATTGGGTGGAAGGCCAGTCAGGAAAAGCCACAGTTCCTGCTATGACAGGAGGTGGACTGAGTAGGGTTGGCTCATGGACCCACTGGTAAGCGTGTAGCCTGGCATTGGGAGAGGTTCTGATGGAGGAGCCTGGGCAACTCCTCTGGCAGGACACAGACCCGGCAGGTAAACGCAAGAAACATGATAGGAAACAGCCCAGAAAAAGCCATGGAAAGCTACCCACTGGCATACAATTGGCAGATGTGGGGGCAAGACCAGGCTGAAGCTGTCCACGTCATCCACTGGCAAATCCAAGCACCAGTGTGGGTCAACCCAGGGTCGGTCGCAACAAAGACTAGTGCACATTATGGAATGCCGAGGTGAGGTTGCCTGTACCAGAAGGGACTGCAGCGCCCAACCAGCCTGAGAACAAGAAAGGAAGTGGGCAGAGACGGCAGGGGATTAAGGGAGGGTTCCTTTGCAGGACAGCTACTTCCGCAGGAGAGCATGGGCTGGGATGGGGGCAGACCAGACTAGGCAGAGCTACCACACCTGTGCACCTCATGTGGACTAGATCAGGGAAAAGCTGGGCTGGGCTAGTTATTCCTACTGGTGCAAACAAAATTAAAGTGGGCGAGGGTTGTTTGGGCTTAGACGCAGCATCAGCTGGAATCTGGGAGTGGGAGAGGCCTGGGAGGGAAATAGTGGGCTCATCCCTCTTGGATTACCACTTCCACAGGAGGACATAAAACTAAGATAGTGGCTGGGGTGGAATGGGGTGTGGGACAGACTGGATTACTGCTACACTTACTGGCAAACCAGGGTGGGGGGGGCCTGGTGGGGGTTATTGTGGGTCACTCCAACTAGGCTGCAGCTCCCACTGGTTTATGTGAGGGCCAAGTATGTGCTAGGCAGAACCAGGCTGGACTGCAACACCCATTGGTTCCAGTGGAAGTCAGGAGTGAAAACAGAACCAACCCAGCAATTGCAACCACCAGCTGATTGGAGCAATGGACGGTGCCAGGCTCTGTACTTGTTAGCACATACAAGAAGTTTCTTTGGAGATCTTCCTAATCTAAATGCTGGACTCAGAACCCTAACCAAGAAAAGAGAAGACAGAACAGGTCAACCAAACATCTCAGCTATGATGGACTATGTCAATCAGTGGATTTTTCAAAGCCCTCATAGTGTTTGGAGTGGCAAGATTGACAGCAATTCATAACTGTTGCAATATCAAAACCACTTGAGCAAGAACCTCAGAGCATGCCCTACATCTGGGACCTGGGGAGTGTGGGAAATTGGGTGGGCCTTCTCCCTTAATACCCCCCTTTAAACATGAAGGTAACTATATGGAAAACATACTAGTATTATCCACTTTCCTGTAGCCCTTGAACCTTCTTTTTTTTTTTATTGATAAAATTTATTTTGACATTCTTTACATACTTAGTTAGAGTAAGAAGGTGCCCTTGAACCTTCTTACCCTAATTAACTATGTAAAGAATGTCAAAATAAAATTTTATAAAATAAAAAAAGAAAAAACAATCCCAGTTCTGCCTCAAATGCTCCAGTGATGCTGAGAGTCATTCTGACTTCTGGAGGCACCTTCTCTTGCTTACGGTGTTTGGGGTAAATGACCTCTCTGAGAATGTGATGAAACATACAGGAAATGCCCATGAAGACACCATTCTGCCCACAAGGCCAGGCTTCCCGGGCCTTTTCACCAAGGCCACCTGTGACTTCCCAAGGATGGCTGAGCCTCAGGACATGAACTTCAAAACACACGGGCCTACCCTGCCTCTTTCAGCTTACATAGCCTAGAGCCTCGTAGGTCTCTAAGCAAGAGAGAATGCTGGGAAGTGAATTTAGGAGGGGGATTTTAGTGAAGAAGTCATTTGAGAAGGAAGTCAGGAAAAGAAGAGCAGGAAAAAAAAAAGAAAGAAAGAAAAATGAGGAGGAGGCAAAGTCGTACTTTCAGTAAGCACTTGAGAACATGTTGTGATCTAGCACATTAAGCTGCTGCTTGCAACACCAGCACTACACAGAGGAGCACAGATCCAGTCCATGCTGATGTGCCTGGGAAAACAGTGGAAGATGGCCCGAGTGCGTGGGACCATGTTCCGGCCCCTTGGGAGACATGGGTGGAGTTGTAGCTAAGGTCTGGTTGCTGCAGCCACTTGGGGGGTGAGTCAGCAGCTAGAAGGACCCCCACACCGCCCCCCATCTCTGCGTGTATGTGTCTCTCCACCCTAAGCCGTTCTGTTGCCAGGCTTTCAGACACATACATAAATAAATATTTTTAAAGCAAAAAAATTCCATCTTTGTACACTTAATTAAATACAATATAATTAAATTTCATGTCATAAAGGAAACTACAACACAACATTTTAACTCATTTTAAAGTTGCATCCTCTTGGGAATAATACAATAATTCATACTAAACAAAGACAGGAACATTGAAGTAAAAACTACTTACCATAACTAAACAATTATCTCACAATGTGATTCAGTACTGGGAATTCCATGATAATTGAGTTAAACCTTTTTTTTAAAAATCAGTTAGTTTCTATGACTCAATTATTTGATCTTGAGGGAAATAAACTTATTCTACATTTTTTTTTAAATGAGTGAGTTAGTTGCTTGACAGGCTGAGTAAAAGAGCAAAGACACAGAGACACCTGCTACCTGCTGGTTCACTCCCCACATAACAGCCAGACAGGGCCAGGGTAAAGCCAGGAGCCTGGAATTAAATCCCAATGACCAGGGACTCTAATAGTTGGGCGATCACGTGCTCCTTTGAGATGCGATCCAACGGCTGCATCGCAGGCAGAAGTAGAACTCAGGTCCAGGCATTTCAGCATGGAACACGACTATTCCAAGTGAGGTTTTACCCACTCTGCCACAGCGCCTGCCTGTGGAGAGCGGAGCTGCACCTCAAAGATGGCGCTTGTTGACCATTGCTTCGTGGCACAAAGGTGGTAATTACCACATGTGCCGGGGTCTTGCTCACGGGACGAGGGACCCCGATACCTGCCCCCTTAGTTTTACTCCTGCAAGAACACATCACTAACCATAATTTCAAAATACTGTTTTAGTCACACAGGATATTCAAAAATCCAAGATTTTGTCAGTTTTCAGTGAATGTCTTCTGCTAAGTCCCAAACAGAGTGCAGTCCCCTGATAGCCCTGGCCCTGAGCACCAGACAAGTCGCTGGCACTCTCCAGAGCCCAGCTGTCCCCTGGGCAAGGGGACACCAGATCAGCTCTGGGATGCCAGGGCCCAGCTATCCCCTGGGCAAGGGGACACCGGATCTCCTCTGTGATGCCAGGGCCCAGCTGTCCTCTGGGCAAGGGGACACCGGATCACCTCTGTGATGCCAGGGCCCAGCTGTCCCCTGGGCAAGGGGACACCGGATCACCTCTGTGATGCCAGGGCCCAGCTGTCCCCTGGGCAAGCGGACACCGGATCACCTCTGCGATGCCAGGGCCCAGCTGTCCCCTGGGCAAGCGGACACCGGATCACCTCTGCGATGCCAGGGCCCAGCTGTCCCCTGGGCAAGGGGACACCGGATCAGCTCTGGGATGCCCGACTGTTCCGCCTTCCACTCAGCTCTGCCTTCCACACAACCCCCATGGAACAGTCACCTGTTAACGATCAGGCCAGAGCTGACATCCTCCACACAGATGCTTGTGCACCTGTGACTTTAAACATACTCAAGATTCCAACTGGAGCAGAGACAGTTAAAGCCAACCTGCTCACATCTCCCTGTGTACTGTGACCACTGTGGCTTCTCCCAGAAAGTAAACCCAAAGAATGGACAGAGCGAAGAAGGTGTATGCTAGCATATCTGAATATCATCAATTAGTGCTTATTCTCAATTTGCCCTTAACATGCTACTAGAAAAAAAAATAAGCTGTCATTTTCCAATTAGGAGTTTATAACCCATGGTCAGTGGCAGCCAACCCATGGTCTGTTACAAAATAGAGCATATGTTTATCTCCTCTTTTTTTTTTAAGATTTTTTTTTAATTGGAAAGGCAGATATACAGAGAGAAGTAGATAGAAAGATCTTCCATCTGCTGGTTCACTCTCCGAGTGGCCACATCGCCCCGGGGCTGAGCTGATCCGAAGCCAGGAGCCAGGAGTTTCTTCCTGGTCTCCCACGTGGGTGCAGGGTCCCAAGGCTTTGGGTCATCCTTGACTACTTTTCCAGGCCACAAGCAGGGAGCTGGATGGGAAGCGGGGCCACCAGGACACGAACCTGCACCCAAATGAGATTCTGGTATGTTAAAGGCAAACGTTTAGCCACTAGGCTACTGTGCTGGACCCACCTATGCTTATCAGAAAAAGACCCACAGCAGAGGTGGCAGGCTTCCCTTGAGGTGCCAGTTATAAAAATGTGAAGCAAACTGAGCTGGTGGCAACAGGAAGGGCTGAGGACTATGGAAAAGTAAACCATTGGATCAGTGAGACAAACTTATCTGCAGGTGAACCAACGGATGCCCTGGCCAGATCCGGCCTGCAGCTGTGACTTTGTGGCTCAGAGAAGTGTCTCCTGTGGCTACCCAGCTTGTCAAAGGCGGAACAAGAGTTCAGACAAAGACCCTTTCACTCCCAGGGCAGCGTTTTCTTCCTCTTCCCCAGCTCCGTTTCCCCAGAGGGTGAAACAAGTTTCCTTTAGAACTGGTGAGTATAAAGCCCTCTCCCAGTCACTCCACAGCTGCCCCCGAGACCGTGTGCCACCTTCCCTGCTCAGGGAGCCCTGAGATTCCATCCTGACCCCATGTCAGGCTCGTGAGCACCTCTCTGACCATGAGAAGGCAGGCAACAGCGTGTGAGTGTGGGAGGAGCCCGGGAACAAACATGAGGATTTCAAGTGCTTAGAAATGAACTTCAGGGGCCCGGAGGCGTGGCCTAGCAGCTAAAGTCCTTGCCTTGAACACACCAGGATCCCATATGGGCGCCGGTTCTAATCCCAGCAGCTCTACTTCCCATCCAGTTCCCTGCTTGTGGCCTGGCCAAGCAGTCGAGGATGGCCCAAAGCCTTGGGACCCTGCACCCATGTGGGATACCTGGAAGAAATTCCTGGCTCCTGGCTTCAGATCGGCATAGCATCGGCCGTTGCGCTCACTTGGGGAGTGAATCATCGGATGGAAGATCTTTCTCTCTGTCTCTCCTCCTCTCTGTATATCTGACTTTCCAATAAATAAATAAATCTTAAAAAAAAAAAAAAGAAAAGAAAAGAAATGAACTTCAGAAGCAGCCTGGCATTTGCGCATCAGAAGCCTTGCCAGGCCCCATAACGTTGCAGCTGGGGACCGGCTTTCCAGGGACCACCTCCAGGGACTGCTCCCAGCCCTGCCCCAAGCCAGGAAGAACTCCCCAACCAGGAAGAACTCCCCAACACAGGCACCGCAGCGGCCTCAGGCAACCTGGTGAAGAAAAGGTGCCAGGCACGCTTGGCAGCCTTCCTGTCTCAGATCCAGAACAATCCCTAGCTGTTCACTCTCGAGGCTGGATTCCCCCCTTTTTTTAATGCTGGTATTTTATAGTCTTTAATTTCTCTGATTTTCAGGCAGACTCAGGTGCAATTATGAAATCCTGGGTCAGGAATAATTCTGACACACAGCAGCCACCCTTTCCAGTGAGAAGCAGTTCACCGGAAGTAATTAGCCAAGGCTTTAGAGTCCCTATATATTCTCATCACAACCCACCTCTTCTTGCCCAAAACAAGACGCACCACAGCCTGGGCCCTCACGTGGGCCCGTGCCCACGTGCAGGTTCAGAGCCACCGCCTTGCACTTGGCCGTGAATGAGGCTCGATGGTTGCACGGGGTATTTCATCAGCCAGCCCTGCTGGGGAGCTTTCTCTGCCCGCAGCACGGGCCTGCCAGATGTTCCCGTCAAATACCCACAGGCTCTCTGCAGCTCTCTAGGGAAGGAGGTAGAAAGGTTACAAAATAATGAGGAAGAGCTCTGTGGATGGCTACCCAAAGAGTCACAACCTCTTTGTTAGAAACTGACAAAAGATAAACTCTAGGAGGAACAGAATCAGGGCGATTGAAGCTGCCCAGGGGGAAGCTGGAAGCGAAGAGCAGCATTCATGCATATGGAGGGGCATCACAATGCGGCATGCTGAGCTGCTGATGTTATAATAGGAGATGCCTGGCAGCTGTTGGCTGATTCCTCCAAGGACAGGTACGAACTGGGGCTGGAACAGCAGCGGAAAGATGGGCAGACATGTGAGACCTAGCAGCGTGAACTCTCATCCCTACCTTTCCTTTCACCCTTTGAATGGCACCTGTGCCTCCTGGGGACTGCAATGCAGAGCAACCTCCTACCCGGCCCCAAAGCATGCCTGTGAGAATAAAAAGGAGGGATGCCAGGGAAGGGGAGGGGCAGGCATGCCACTGCCACTTGGACTGCCAGCATCCCACATGGGAGTGCCAGGTTCGAGTCCTGGCTACTCTGCTTCTGGTCAAGCTTTCTGCCGGGCATGCTCGGAGGCACCAGGTGACAGCTCAAGCACTTCAGTCTCTGCCAGCGACATGGGAGCCTAAGGGAAACACCCAGGACATGGGCTTTAGCCTCACCCAGCCCTGGTCGTTGCCTTCATTTAGAAAGTGGGCCAGCATGTGGAAGATTCTCCCTTTCAGATAAAGAAGCATATTTATGCCTGCTGCTGATTTGCAGGCATAGCCAGAAAGAGCAATGATAGATATACAGTTGCACTGAAACAAACAAAACAAGTTAGCAAAATTTAAGGAATTGTTATTTCAGTTTTGGCCAGCAATGAGTTAGGGGTTTGATGACATTTAAAAAAAAAAAAGCACTAATTTACCCAGTGACCTCATTGGATAAAATACATTCAACCCCTTGCAAACTTTTCGTCCTCGAAAACAAAGACTGTGTTTGGGTATAAGAGAATATCTGCACGTATATTTGGAAACACAAAGGATTGTTGCGTCGTGAGCACGCGGCCCCGTGGTGAGGGGACACGTGTGACGCCAGCCGCATCACACACGGGAGTGCCTGGGTCTGGCACCAGCTCTCAGTCCTGACTCCAGCCTCTCGCTAGTGCAAACTCAGGGAGCTGGCGAAATGGCTCAAGCACGTGGACCTCTGCCACCCATATAGGAAATTCACATAATACCGTCGGTATAAAATATCACCACAATTTTTCTGGCACAAAACAAGCTTATTATAAGGTTCATTTGGAAGAACAAACCATCGAGAGTAACCAGGAGGAAAAAAAAAAAAGAATCCTAAGAAATGAAAGCCAATGTGGGGAGTCCAAGGCGCCTGTTCAGCGGTAATGACCTCTCCACTAAAGAACAGTGTGGTCCTGTTACATGAGCGGAGAAGCCGATGGGAAAGAACAGAAAATGGACAGACGGCTCCAAATGCGCTTGGAGATTGAGGACATAATAAAGACAGCATCTCAAAAGCAATGAGAAAAGACAATGATGGCTGAGAGGTTGTTTGGCTAGCTAGCCTTAATTAGAAAAACCGAAAATTGCATACATTTCTCACACTTACACACTGTGTTAAAATCCAAGCAGATAGCAGATTTAAACCTAAAACATAAAGCTGCACTAACAGCATAAGAGAATATACATCAAATGCGCTACAATTAGGAATTTGTTCTCACTGTGACTTAAATCCAGAGGCAAGTAACCAAAAAAACAAAAAAGAACGAAAGAGATTTGCTAACGTAATACAGTATGACGCATAAATTTGATCACATACTTTTGAAAGGTCACAATGCTATGAGCAAAATGAAATAAATGATGAACCGAGAAAAACGATCTGCAACTAAGATTATAGACCTAGTATGAACTCCCGGGGGCTACAGAAAGTTCAGAGAAAAACTCGGGCTTTCCATGAACTTGTCAAAGACTCTTTGCAGGTCTTCTATAAAGAACTTCCAAAAATACAGGGCTTGAAGACACTGTAGGACAAAAAGGCTGGGTGACGTCCATGAAGACGGACAACAAAGATGCTGCAAAAGCCTGTCCCTCTGTTAAACCCTGGGTGGGTGGGGGGAGGTGTCCAACGGTCACAGACCCCCGAGAGTCGCCGCCCAAGAACCAGGTCAGAGGCTGCAAGAAGCAAGAGGACTTTATTGATGTTTGCGAACAGGCCCCTACTCCAACAGGGGAGAGAAGCCCCGAACTCTGGGAACACAGGCGTCTTATAGGCACACACTACAAGCTTAACATATTTTTGTGACAGGCCTTAAGTTTTATGGCCCTGTTCTGACACCGACCCAGGACCTTCTGGGCCCATTTCTCAGGATAAGGAACTTGCTTGTCAGGAAGCAGAAACCCAGACCCCCTTCCTCAGCCCGGGCCTGTTACGGCCTTCCTCTTGTTTCTTATCTTGCCAAGCAACATATAGAAGCAACAAAAGCATTAACCCTTTCTTTCTCTCTTTCACCTCCACCAAAGTACTCAAACTGACCCCAAAAATCCACTGCTGGGATGGTCATCAGTGGGCATCTAGAAACAACCCAAAAGCTTGCCACCATCCTGAATGCCCGATCTGCAGGAACCTCTGGATGTCAGATGGGTGTGTGGTACAGTGGGTCTGTGGCCCTGCAGCGCACCTGCTCCTGGTACCTGCAACTCAGGCACAGCCCAGAATCAGGCAGAGTGGGACACAACACAGTGGGCACCAAAGGCTTTCAGCTGCTGTTCTTGGAGGCAGTGGATACCAGCCGAGGCAAACAGCAGCCTGAAAACACGGAAGGAAAGGGCAGGGAGAAAGAAACTTAAGCAAGCAGGGTCTCTCAGAGCACCCACACGGCCCTGGCAGTCTGCCAAGGCATGCACTATACCCCACTTTCAGGAAAAAGTTACACACCCCTTGGTGCTCGGCTCTGGCCAACCGGCATGCCACACAGCGGGAAGCAGACGGAACAGAGCTGAGCACTGCGTGGCTGGGTACCACAGCGGAACCCAACGTTTTCCCTAAAGTTTTGTTTTATTTAAGAGAGAGCTCTTTCATCAGCTCTTCACCCTCTGCGTGGTCATATACCCCCCAACTCCACAGTCACAGCAGTCGTGGTAGGGCCAGGCAAAGCCAGGAGCCAAGCATTTCATCCAGCTCACTGACTTGGGGCACTGGGCTCCAAGTACTCGGGTCATCTTCCATTGCTTTCCCAGGTGGATTAGAAGGGAGCTGGGTCGGAAGTGGAGCAGCAGGGACTTGAACCAGCACCCATATGGGATCTCGGCATTGCATATGGCTTTATCTACCATACCAAAATGCCTACCTCATCAATTCCAAAATTGGTCAACTCCACTTGGTCCCTTTGAGTCATTTGCTTCTCCGTTTTTGTTGTTTACTTGGTGAGAGACTGCTGTCCTGTTTTTCTCTAACTTTTTTAGGCATAGCTTCCGTTAGCTCCTTGGCCATATTTAAATATGTCCAGCCAGCCCTGCTTGTTGTGGACACCAGCACGCCCTATGGGATGTCCTTGCTGCAGCCAGTGGCTGGCCTACCAGGCTATGGCACCGCCCCCATCCTTTTTTATGTCTGGTATAAAGATAACTACAAGAAGTAATAACTAGGGCCCAGCGCAGCAGCCCAGCAGCTAAAGTCCTTGCCTTACACACATCAGGATCCCATATGGGCACCGGTTCTAATCCCAGCTGCTCCACTTCCCATCAAGCTCCCTGCTGGTGGCCTGGGAAAGCAACCAAGGTTGACCCAAAGCCTTGGGACCCTGTGTCCGCATGGGAGACCTGGCTTCGAATCGGGCTCCTGGTTTTGGATCAGCGCAGCTCCAGTTACTGCGGCCACTTGGGAAGTCAATCAACAGATAGATCTTCCTCTCTGTCTCTCCTCTGATTTTACAATAAAATTAATCTTTTTTTTTTAAAAAAAAAAGCAATAAAGTGGACATTGATGGGTATTATATCATACAAAGATATAATTTGGGGACCTGGCGGTATAGTACAGTGGGTTGTTGCAAGCCGCATCTGTATGCACTGGCCACATGCTGTGCCTAAAATGGCGCCGGTCGGAGAAGCCACACCTTCGTGCGTGTCACGTAGCCTAGCGCATGCGCAGTGAGCTGCGGCGTGGCCGGCACGTGAACACTGGGGACTGACGAATCCGGTCGCCCAGGACCCTGCGTGATCATGACGCCGACCTATCATCGGCGGAGGCGGGGCCAATCAGCACATAAGAGTAGAAAGCCTGCCGGGGTTGGCGCCCCCTTCCTCTTCCTCATCTTTGTGCGCGCAATAAACTTTACCGCAGAAGGCTTCAATCGCGTCTGCCTCTTACTGCTGGGCGGTAAGACACGTGGGCGCGACAACTGGTGCAGGGAACCCGGGACCTGGAGGGGGCCTCCCGTTTCGAACGGGTGGAAGTCAGAACTGCGGCCAAAAGACAGGTAAGGAGCTCTGAGAGGGAGAACTTTCGGGTGACTAGGAGCATAAATCGGAGGTATAGGAACCACCGCTTCTGGTTATAGACATGGGCGCACGGTTCTCTCTGGTGAAATTTTTGCAGAGGGTTTATGCCCTCCGTAGGGGAGCGGTCAGAGAGAGTGACAAAGCCCTTCAGTCTGCCCAGGATAGTCTCTCAGAAACAGAGCGGGAGAGGAGAACCGGTTTGAAGCAAAAAATAGAGGTGAAATTGAAAGCAGTATCTTCCTCATCAAGTTCGGAGACGTCCGACGCGGAGGAAGGGTACAAGCGGGATAGGCGCTTAGAACGCAAACCCGCAGGAGACAGAGGAGGATCAGAAAAGGAGAAGAAAGAGAATGGCGGTGCTACTGCGCCGGCCACGCTCGGCCCATGGCCTCAGGGCTCTGGAGCCATTACACTAATGGCTCCTCCTGCTGTGAAGCCATCTGCCCCGCCCATGAGTTGTGGCACCGGCTCCTCCTTCATTGATCCAGCCACACGCCAGGAACTTCAAAATATGTTCCCCGTCTTAGAAGAAGAAAGGGAAAGAGTTTACAGACAGGTAGATGCATCATTAGTGCAACACTCTGATAATCAAAATAGATATCCATGGCCAGTATATACCCAAATTTCTACTGCAGCTATAAAGGCATGGAAGGCCCTTTCACTTAAAGGGCAAGAGAAATTGGGCATCACACAGGTTAAACAGGAGCCGGATGAGCCCTTTGCTGATTTTGTGGCACGTGTAATGCAGAAAATGAGTGTTAAATTAGTGACTGGCATCCCTTATAATCCACAAGGTCAGGGAATAATCGAACGTGCTCATCGCTCTATTAAGGAATTGTTGCAAAAACAAAAAACCACCTGGGAATCGCTTGGCCTCGCCAGTCAGAGCCCTCGGGCCACTCTAGCCCTGGCTCTCTTCACTATCAATTTTTTACAGCTGGATGAGCAAGGCCTTAGTGCTGCAGATCGTCATTCCCTTAACACGGCGCAAGAGCAATCTTGGGTCAAGTGGAAGGATGTTCTGGAGTCCAAATGGAAGGGCCCAGACCCAGTTATTAGGCAGGCTCGAGGAGCCATTTGTGTGTTTCCACAGGACGCCCCAGTTCCGGTTTGGGTTCCAGCTCGATTGACTCGTTCCTGTCCATCACCGCCTTCTGAAGTTTCTGCAACCGCTGGAGTGCTTACACCAGGATCTGACTTGGGGAAGATTCATGCAACCCCGCAATCAGAAACTCCTCCTACAATCCCACAGGACAATGGTGCCCCGCCCAGTGCAAACACGGCTGATGGTGCAACTAATGGTCTGTATGGCGCTTGTGAGGACCGTGATTGCTGAGCCACAATGAGGAGTTTTGAGTGTTTTTCCACGACCCTTACCGGCCGCCCACTCAGCCCGAGTGTTTCCTTGATTTTTTCTTCTTTGGATTTGCCTTTTCTCCCTTATGATGATATTAAGGAGAATGTGAGTAATTTTTTATTCCCCCTACAGGACGCGCTTTGCTTTCAAGCATTTCCTGAGAATTTTAGTGTCAAGGTTTATGTGTTACTTCCATTCCTTTTCAAAATGTTTCAACGGCTGCTAATCTTTCTTGCCAGCTTTCTTCTTATCTTTTAGGAAATTGGACGAGAGAATTTGATACTTTACAGTCGGAGTTGAGAATTGCCATTGTCCAGATTAATTTTACACGGGTGGATCCTGTTGTTGCTGAAACCCTGGCCACTTGGATTTGGAACATCACTTCCCATATTAAGGAATGGGTGGGAGTGGTTGTGCTGATTCTGCTCTTGTGTGCAGGCTGTGCCTTATGCCTTTTTTGCCTGTGTCGTCTGAGACGCCGCACTCAGCGAGATCGTGTGGCAATACATCAAGCCCTACTAGCCATGCAGTATGGTGACTCCCCCATGGTATGGTTGAGCATGCTTCAACGGGTTTAGTTAAGAGCATGGACATCATGGCTCCTGCACCTCAGGCCATTATGGCATTGCACTGAGTTCGAGCATGATGCACCTGACTAGCCCTTGCACCTCGCAGGACTTATCCATTGCACGCGAGAGGGTAGTCACTCTTATAACTGCCTTGTCGAGACATTGCTCTTTACAACCACCGCGGTTGTAGCCCATGACGGGTAAGATAGACCCAGACAATTATCGGTCTAAGACAGGGACTACGTCAAGCTACGCAGCCTCCCTATGACGGATCGTGTGCCTTGAGTCTACAACCTAAGACAGGCCCATACCAACTTATTTTTTCTATTGTATAAGAAGGGGAGAGATGTTGCAAGCCGCATCTGTATGCACTGGCCACATGCTGTGCCTAAAATGGCGCCGGTCGGAGAAGCCACACCTTCGTGCGTGTCACGTAGCCTAGCGCATGCGCAGTGAGCTGCGGCGTGGCCGGCACGTGAACACTGGGGACTGACGAATCCGGTCGCCCAGGACCCTGCGTGATCATGACGCCGACCTATCATCGGCGGAGGCGGGGCCAGTCAGCACATAAGAGTAGAAAGCCTGCCGGGGTTGGCGCCCCCTTCCTCTTCCTCATCTTTGTGCGCGCAATAAACTTTACCGCAGAAGGCTTCAATCGCGTCTGCCTCTTACTGCTGGGCGGTAAGACACGTGGGCGCGACAGTGGGTAAGCCATGTTCTTGCAATCCCATGCAAGAATGCTAGCTTGAGTCCTGGTTACTCCACCTGCAGTCCAGCTGCCTGCTGAGGCAGCAGGGAAGGTAGCAGATGATAGCCCAAGAGCTTGGGCCCCTGCACTCAGGTGAGACCCGCATGGAGCTTTGGCCTTGCTGCTGTGGCCATCTGGAGAGTGAACAATCAGATGGAAGATATCTTTCTTTCTGCTTTTCAGATAAATAGATTTTCCTTAATAGCATTGGGGGTGAGCTATATTAGAACAAAGTCCTCATACACTATTGAATACAAGCTGTTATAAACTCAAAATTGATTATTGGGACTTAAGCTAATTGATTATTGGGACTTGAGGCTAGTGCTGTGGCATGGCTGGTTAAGACACTGATCGCCACGCTGGCATCTCATAGGGCACCAGTTTGAATCCTAGCTGCTCCACTTCCAATCTAGCTCCCTGCTAACTGCCTGAGAATGCAGCACAAGAAGCCCCAAGTCCTTGGACGCCTGAAGCCACAACGGAAGACCTGGCAGAATCTCCTGGCTCCTGACTTCTGTCGGGCCCAGCCTTAGGAGTTGCAACCATCTGGGAAGTAAACCATGGATGGAAGGTCACTCTTTCCCTGCTTCCTTCTGTCTTTCACTCTGCCTTTCAAATAAACCATCTTTTTCAAAAGAAGAGAAATTAAAATATTACTTTAATTCCCAAAGCAATCACTAATAACTCAAAAAATATATAGCCGAAGGAAAGGGAATGGTACTCCAGAAAATACGTATTTCACAGCAAAAGCGGAAGTAATGGAAAGATAAAAGAGCTAAAAAGTTAATCATCCGGACAGAAAGCAAACAGAAAACCAGTAGAAGGAAGTCTTCCCTTGTAATTCTATTAAATGTGCGAGTTAAAGTATCCAGGTAAAAGGCAAAGATCTGAGGCCAGTGTCGTGCTGTTGGAATGCAGGTCCAGGTCCCAGCTGCTCTGCTCCAGCTCTCGGCTAATGTGCCTGGGAAGGCAGTGGAAGACGGCCCAAGTCCCTGAGCCTCTAACACTCTGTGGCGTTGGGTCTCTGCCTGGGGTCAGCCTGGTCCAGCCCCAGCTGTCACATTCATTTGAAAGGTGAATCCGCAGATGGAAGATCAATTTGTCTCTGCCATCCCTGCCCCGCATTCTCTTTTGCTCATTCTACTTTTCAAATAAATACATACAGTTGTTGTTGTTGTTTGTTTGCTTTAAGAAGTAAGGCGGAGATATTTGCAGAATGGATAATGCAAAGTGTGACTAACCTATTTGCTGCGTGCAAGATGCTCGCTTGGATGGCTTCCCAGCCTTTCGGCTAAGATCGGGTGCAAAATGCTCACTTTAGTTTGAAAGGCGTACACAGGTTGAAAGCGAAAGGGTAAAAAAATATCCCCTGCAGACAGGTCACCGCACCAGCCTAGCTGGCTGCACCATTATCAGACAACACAGACTTCAGGACCGGAAGGATTACAGGGGACAGAAAGGACACTCCATCAATACAGCAATCAAGTGAAGCAATCAGATATGCCCTTAACAATGGCTCCTCGAAACACACAAAACAAAAACTGACAGAATTAAAGGGAGAGATAAATAATTCGATAGTAGGAGATAGTTATTATCTCGCATTCAATGACAGAGCCACTTGCCGGAAGATCAACAGTGAAATAAGTGATGTCATAAACCAATTACCTGCCTTGGACTTGACATTGCACACATTTTTCTCAAGTGTGTATGGAACATTCCAGATCACAGCCTATATGTTAAGCCACAAAGCAAGTCTCGGTGAATTGAAAATGACTAAATACAGTATGTTCTCCAACCATAATAGAATTAAATTAAAACAAACAAACAAAAAAGGAAATTTGGAAAATTCACAAATGCGTGAAAGTTAAATCATGCATTCCTAAAACACCAGTAAGTTAAAAAGAAGAAATCACTAGAGAAAATAGAAAACACACTGAGAAGAACGCAAACAGAGCTGCAGCATATCCAAATCCAGGAGACGCCTCAGAACTCCTCAGGGAGTGGTTTCCGGCGTTGGAGAGTCCTGTGCAATCAGGCCCTGCAAATGCCTGTTGGCAGGTGACAAGCCTGCATCTCCCATTGGAACTCAAGCGCCAGTCCCAGCTCTGGCTCCTGACCTCAGCTTCATCTGCAGATCCCGGGACCTGCACCGAGCCCCGGGCTCCTGGTTGACACCTGCCCAGATGCAGACACAACTGTGCTGGGCGTGCGAGGTGTCAGCCAGCAGATGGGAGCTCTTGTTCTCTTTCTTCCCTGCCTCTCAACAAAGACAAACAAAAAATTAAGTTGTATTTATTTATTTATTTGAAAAGCAGAGTGACAGGGAAAGACAGAGGGAATCAGGAGCTGGAGTCGAGAACGGAATCCAGATGTTCCGATGTGAGGTGCCCGTGTTCTACCAGGTACCTTAATGCCAGGCCAGACATTCACGCCGACTATCATTTTTTCAATTTTATGTATTTTTTCTGTTACTTTTAATTTTATAGTACAATCCCATAGGCTGTAGGATTTCGCCTGCTCCCCCATATCATTAAAATAGTATAATCCTTCATAAGCAGTCATAAGTCCATCATTCTGTTATGGAAGTGGGTCCTGACGTTGCTGGTACAATGGCAGACAGTTCAGCATCCTATGGTCATGACACATCCAACAGTTTCACTGGGAGTCCATCTGTGATTTGGAAGTTGAGATGCACACTGCATTGTATCTTCACATCTGGATATGATAGCCTCTCTACACAGTTACTATACATTCCCATCAAGATTTATTTATTTTTATTTGAAAGACAGATGTTAGCAGGAGAGACAGACAGAGGTCTTCCACCTGCTGGTTCACTTCCCAAAGACCGCAAGCAGCAGAGCTGATCTGATCTGAAGCTGGGAACCAGAGCCTATTCAGCAGAGAGCTAGATCAGAAGTGGAGCAGTCAGGAATAGAACCAGCATCCCACTGCAAGTTTTGGCACCATAGGACTTCCTGTTCAGCTCCCAGTGAGTGAACCTGGAAAAGCAGCAGAAGATGTCCCAGGAAACTGGAGCCCTGCCACCGATGTGGGCCACCCGGGCCAAGTTCCCGAGTACCTGGCTTTTTAGCCTGGTCCAGCCTTAGCTGGTGCAGGCACTTGTGGACTCAATCAGCCAAGGTGAAATTGTTCTGTCTCTCCCTCTCTCTGTAACTTTTTGCCTTTCAAATAAATGAATATAAATGAATAAATCTCTCTTTTTTTTTTCAAGTAGGCATGATAATGGATTGAAAGATCTTTGGCACAGTCACGAAATGTGTGCATGACTTAAAGTTAGAAAAATGTAAGTTTCTAGAAACAGGATTATAATTGTGAGCAGCTGTGAGAGTCCCCATCTTCTGGAGAGACATGGAGGACTGCTTCCAGCCTGAGGAGGTGCAACAGTGTTTCCAATTTAGGTCCTTCTAAGGCGCTCAGGCTGTGACCTAATTTGGGAATAAAATGATTAGATACAGCCAGCTAAGATGGGCTCATGCAGCAGTGCGGTGGCCTCTGACCCCACACCACGGGCGCTTTGGTGTGGATGTGACATCTCCCCGTGTGCTGGGAGTCTTCCGTCAGGAGATGGTGGCGAGTGGGGCCAGCGGGAGGCTATGACAATGAGGGCTGTGCCTTTGGTGCTTCATATATTCAGGATTGTTAGGTAATCCTGAGCCCTTCCTGCCCAGGTCTCTCTCTTCTCTCTCTTTTTTCTAGGGTTTCCTGTTGCGTGGCATCACACCTCCTTCCACACCGTGATGGACTCCAGTGGCTGCTCCGTCCTTCTGAGGCCACACAGACGGGGCTGCCCACTTGTGGAGGCAGAACTTCCCAAACCAGGAGCTGAATGGCTCTCTCTGCCTACCCCAGGAGCCTGCCAGAGACAGAACGCTCCCTGCCAGCAACAGAGCCCCAGGGCAGAGGACATGCCACTTGAAGATGGAGTCTGGTGGGCCCTTCAAACCACACTGAGCCAAGGGCAGCCAGCAAACTCCAGAAGCCAGGGAAGTGGAACTAACACACCCTCCCCCAGTGCACCCAAAAAGTATCAGCCCTGATGCCTTGACTTTGAACTTGCAATCTGCCGAAGGGTGACACAATACACTTTTTCTTTTTAAAAATTTATTTTTTTTAAAGATTTATTTTTATTATTTATTTATTGGAAAGTCAGATATACAGAGAGGAGGAGAGACAGACAGGAAGATCTTCCATCCGATGATTCACTCCCCAAGTGAGCGCAACGACCGATGCTATGCCGATCCGAAGCCAGGAGCCAGGAACTTCTTCCGGGTCTCCCACACGGGTGCAGGGTCCCAAGGCTTTGGGCCATCCTCGATTGCTTTCCCAGGCCACAAGCAGGGAGCTGGAAGGGAAGTGGAGCTGCCAGGATTAGAACCAGCACCTATATGGGAAACGGCCCTAATTTGTTACAGCAACTTTAGGCAAAGGAAACACACAGATCTGACATTTGGGATTTACTTCTAAATAATGCAAGACACAGGGAAATGGCTGGCAGTGAAAATGAAACAAATAAAAGAAAAGGAGAGACAGAAAGATCTTTCATCTGCTGATTCACTCTCCAAGTAGACACAACAGCTGGAGCTGAGCCTATCCGAAGCCAAGAGCCAGGAGCGTCTTCTGGGTCTCCCACGCGGGTGCAGGGTTCCAAGGCTTTGGACCATCCTCAACTGCTTTTCCAGGCCACAAGCAGGGAGCTAGAAGGGAAATAGAACAGCTGGGGCATGAACTGGCATCCATATGGGAATTCCCTTGTGTGCAAGACAAAGACTAACCACTAGGCTACTGTACCAGACCCCGTAGATACAATTCTAAGAACATAATATTGCCATTTACCACCTCATACACTTGGTGGGTTTAGTTGATGTTTAAGCATCAGCTGAGCCCACTGTGCTTCCACTGTTGTCCTGTGAGATCTGGTGATGTACAGTACACAGGTGCAGGGATGGTGAGTGAAAGGACCAGCCCAGGTGGGGAAGGGGTGGAGCGCAAGAAGTAGGCAGAAGGGAGAATAGCTGATGCAATCAGGCCAAGGGACTACAATGCCCAGAAGCCCCTGCCTGGACCAGAAGTGATGTAAGGCATGACTAGACCCAAGGAAGCCTATCAGCACTCATATTACCTTATAAGGAAGAGTTCTTTCCCCTGCTAGAACCCACCCACTTCCTGTTTGGATCTGAGTATAAAAGCACGATTCGGGCGCCCAGAGTGTGAGTTCTCTGGTCCCCATGTCTGCTGGGCCAGTGAAGCCAGCTGGGAGTTCGCCCGGTAACCAAACCTTGCTTTAGCCCGACTACACCCCTGTCTCCCGGCTCTCGGTCTGTGCAGTGTTACCCCGCAACTTCAAACGCTCCGAAGACAAGAGCTCCACCTTCAGTGAGCTTAAGCTTGTTTTAGAGGCCACACTTTCCTTGTGAAATCTTCAGAGAATCGTTGAAAACCCAAGCCATAAAATGTTATTCCAATACAGGATAATAAAAATCAAAATGTACAATACAAAAAATAAAAAGTTTGTACAGCTAAGCCTACCACAGATGACACAGACAAGGAGACGCTCGGTCCCCGTGAGTGGCAGCTCCTTCTCTGCAAACTAAGGAATAGAATGCCTGCCCCCTCCACGCCACTGAGTTGTACGAAATAAAGTAGCATGGTGCGTGTGGAAACACTTCACCCAGCAGAAACCATGCAGTGGGACAGCATCTCACTGTGATCAAATGACGACTAAAGCCAAAATCGGATCATGGTTGAACTTGAGTTCAGATCGCCAAAGGTGTCCCCCCTGCCCCCGCCCCACCTCTAACACAAAGACACTTAGCATCAAACACAAATACTATTTTCATTATTTAACACTCATGATTTCTCCGTGGTTAGGAAAAACACAGCTTAAAAAAAAAAAAACAGAGGAACCACTTCGTACAAAGCCACTGGGATCAAAGTTTTCTCTTGTAGAGATGAGCACCTGCTTACTGCCAGGAGAAAGTCCCATCTCACCTAGACTGCAGCGGAAAAACACCACGGGAGGCTCAGCACCATGGGAGGCTCACCGCCACAGGAGGCTCCCCGCCATGGGAGGCTCAGCACCGTGGGAGGCTCACCGCCATAGGAGGCTCACCGCCATGGGAGGCTCACCACCATGGGAGACTCAGCACCATGGGAGGCTCACCACCGTGGGAGGCTCCCAGGGCCGTCACAAGTGAGTGTTCCCGCAGGACCACCAAAGCAGAACCTCCACGGAAAAACGGAAGTCAGACGCCGGGCTGCCTCCACTGACAACCAAACAAATGGCCCAATGCGAATCCATCTTCAGTCCCACGAGGCCTGGCTGGCTGCTGCGCTATATTGATTTGTTGTGTGCTTCTTTTTTTCTGAATTGATCGAGCTGAGGCAGGATTCAGTACCAAGCAGCTCAAGCCAGAGTGTGTAAAAACGCTAATGCCTGGGACTGGCATCCACGTGCTTTTACCCAAATGTCATCTCGGTTCTCAGCACGCAGGGTCGGGGGCGTCCCTGCACAGTGACAAAGCTGCCAGTGTTGGCACGACACTAGGAGGCAGAATCCACACGAGCACCTTGTCCAGAGCGGCTGAGCCAAGCAGGCTGCTCCTCCTGAGGCCGCTGGCTGCTTCTAGACGCAGGGACCGTGGCTCCAGTGGCTCCATGCACCTGGGCCTCACTCCCCGGGAAAGCTTCCCGGAGAACACATCAGCAATCATGGCTCTTTCTGACCCTTTCTCATCCACCCCCAGGAAAGATCATTTCTTTAGCATAAGAGTTGAGTTTTACCAGAAACTGTAAGTTAAGGGTCACGCTAACCCTAAAACCAGATGTTTTTCTCCATATGAAATGGACACCTTTTTTTCTCAATGTCTTGCTATGGATTCAGAACAAGTATTCATTCTTTTCTAACCTTATACATCTCTGGAAAGTGCTAGAAATTATTGGCTGGCTGTAAAAATGTTGGCAGTTGGGCTTGAATCATGCCATACTCTTAGGAACAGTCCCCACACACGGGACCTCCTTAGCTAACATAAAACATCTGTCCACATGTGTGACCCCGGGGCATTGCAGCTTCTCTGTGGCTTGGCTTTCTTGTCTGTAAGATAGCAAGAGTAACAGTGTTTACCTTGCACCTCTGAGGAGCAACACAGACCCAACATTCCACAAGCCAATATTGCGGCCTGGAGGGTTATGCTGCCACTTGTGATCCTGGCCTGTATGAGTCGCAGCTGCTCCACTTCCAATCTAGCTCCCTGCTAATACGCATGAAAACCAGAAGGTGACAGTCCAAGTGCTTGGACCCTGATGCCCATGTGGGAGATCTGGGTGGAGTTTCAGACTCAGGCCTGGCCATCAGAGTCATCTGAGGACTGACCAGCAATTAAAAACAAATTCTACAAGTAGGGCCTGATACGTTTGCTCAACTGGCTAATCCTCTACTTCCAAGTGCCAGTATCCCATATGGGCACTGGTTTGTGTCCTGGCTGCTCCACTTCCCATCCAACTCCCTGATTAGAAGGCAGCAGGGAACGGCTGGCTCAAAGCCTTGGGACCCTGCAGCTACGTGGGAGACCCAGAAGAGGCTCCTGGCTTCGGATCAGCTCAGCTCCAGCCTCTGTGGTATTTGGATGGAACAACTCAAGTGAATGGAAGATCTTTCTCTCTGTCTCTCCTTCTCTCTGTAAATCTGCCTTTCCAATAAAAGCAAATCGATCTCAAAAAAAGTTTGAAAAATTTTGCAAGTATTTGCTGTCATTAGTAGTAATAATACTGTTAGCCAGAGCATAAGCATGTTGAATGGGAAGACAGGTCTAATTCTCCATGCACCTTGGTGCCTGGCACATAATAAGTGCTCAATATATACAGTTGAACAAACCAACTGTCACAGGAAGTGACCGATGGAGGCCAGCGTTGCAGAAGGAGAGGATTCGCCAGGGCAGAAAAGAGGAGTGAACAGAGGCAGATGTATTAAAAGAACGTGCAACAGAGCAGCAAACAGGCAAGTGAGGGAGGCTGCGGCTGCAGCACACAGCACAACAGGCAGCTGTCCCCTGACAACGCTGCCTGGAGGGAGTCAGCCTGGGGGGCCACACGTCTGAGCCGACTGCCACTGGCTGGAGGCTGTTCCATCACTAGGGACTTCCTTATGGCCCGGAAGCCCAAGTAAGCTCCTCACAGACCACTCCCTTGAATGGGCAAGCAGCTGTGTGAACAGCAACAGGACAGCCAATCCCCTGAGCACAGCCTGGGGTCTTGCCAGATCTTTCTAGGTTGTGACATTCACCAGCTCTCCCATGGCCAATGCAGGAACGGAGCATGGCTCGGATGTGGGAGGGAACAGCGTTTGATGCATTCTTTGCAGTGAGGACAGGATTATGTTTTAGTTGGTTGCTGAAAGGATGATGATGATGGCTGCCTAGTTGAAATGAAACTTGGGCCCTGTTGGAGAAGGTCTGGGCACCCCAAAGGGGGCTGTTAGCTATGGAGAGCAACAGCTGCTGACACACGCTAGGACCACTGACCATGTTTCACTGGGGAAGTGCCAGAGACTACAGCAAGCAACAAAGAGACTGACCAAACCTGATGCCCTTGGAAAAGCCTCACCAAGAATCACACGGGGGCCGCACACGGGGGGGGACAGCTAGAGACCCCCCACTGCGCCTCACTCTTAGCACCCCTCGGGATAGAGAGTGGGCTGCTTCCGTCCCCTCCCTCCTAAGGATAAGAATGGGGGAGTGGTTTCCCGACCCAGGTTGGTGACTCGGTGGAGTCTGGTGCAGGTGCACGGCCGTCTCAGCCTTGGAACCCACTGTGGATGAAGGGAATTTCCAGATTACCAATCCCTGTTACTGCCCCTCCCTTTTTTTTTTTCCTTCTTAGGTTTTAAAACTGCCAATGCTACTTTAAAGCACGATTCACAGAAACCTATCATAGTATATTTATCACTACTTTTTTTTTTTTCTGGAAGCTCAACTAAGTGTGGGGAAGCGATTGAACTTGGCCTTTTCCTGACTTGGGTTTCTTGCCTATGAACGCAGACTCCCTTTCCATGAAATATGGATGGTGTTGATCTCTGCCTGCTGACTCGCCCCTTTGTGCTGGTCGTTTATATTCATGGAAGCTCAGCAAGCAACAAAATCAAGAATTCAGTGCAGAGCTGCTGTCGGCTGGGCTTGCATTCCAAATCCAACAGGTAGGCAGAACTTCTGCCTAAGAAAAAGGATGGGGTGACTCAGGGCAGCCAAGGAATGCTGCACAAGAATGCTGACTAGAGACAGGCTGCCAGGGCGCCAGCAACCAAAGACGGGCTTTTCAGACAAAGCGGGTCTGGAGGTGTGAACTGGGCAAGGGAGGGTCGCGCTGAACAAACCTTGAAGTCCCCAAGTCATGGCGGTTGGATTTATGCAAACACAATGAACTCCCACTCGCCTGCAGTCAGACTGGTATTGGTGTTATTGAGAGAGAGACAAGCAGACGTTTTACAAGTGCAAGATGGAGAATTTATCAAGAAAGCAGCTAGACAGTGATGGCTACCACGGTGAACGGAGAAGGGCGGAGTTTGCCTTCAACCAAACCCGGAACGGATGGAGGAATTCTGGCGGGTCCCTCAGGCACTGAGACCACCGTCGCACCAATGAGGGGCACAGACCCATATCCCCCCCACCAATAAGGGCCGAGGCGACCCCCGTTTCCGCTTCCTTGTCAAGGAGAGTTTAAAAGGCCCCTTCCCCGAGTCTTCCAGGCTCTTCTTCCTCTGCAGCCCACTCTTTCATGTCTGCCTGCTGCATGGGGAAGGGGAGCCCGTGACCTGGGTCCCTGAAATAAAGGTCATCTAAATTCATTTTCATATATTTGACTGAGTTATTCTTTCCCTGGTGGCCAGCGAATCTAACATTTGGCAAGCGGAGAATCTAACAGAAAGCATAGTATCAAGTTCACAATAGGTGAAGATGATGATATAGGGGAGTGCAATGGTTCACAGGCAAGCTCCGTGCTGGTGCTGACCGTACAGTTGAGGAAACCGCTGTGTTTTAAACTCGTTCCTCCAAAGTTCACGTGTAGCTCACATAATTCCCAAATCCCTCTGCTGACGCCCTCTGGAGGCGGGGGTCTTAGGTCTCCCATGATAGGCTTCTGAGGCTCCAGAAACAAGATTAAATAAACTTCTATTCTTCATAAAATACCGTTCTGTTATTGCAACAGGGAAAAAAGGGCTGAATGAACTAAAACCAAAGCTGGCACTGAGCACTAGCCTAACACAAACACTAAGGCTGGCAGCTGAAGAATTGTGGCAAGGCAGGCCTGGCAGTGCAGCTGGCTGCTGCTCCGGGAAGGTGACGTTGCAGCTGGGCCTTGAGGACTGGGGAAGACCTGGGTTGGTGGAGAGTGACATGGGAAACAGTGGCTGGCTGGAGCCTGCTCCCACTAGCTTGTGACAGCTCTGGGTGCATGGCTAGGAATTCAGTTTTCAAAGGTGGCAATTACTAAAAATTATAGCGCTTACAATACAATATATGACATTTTACAAGACGATATCAGAATGCATAAGTTCCTAATCTTTTAAACTCTTTAGGCTATTCCCACCTACTGTACCTCAAAGGTAGAATTAAAAGGTAATGCAGGGCAAGCAAATGAGACCAGCATTCCATACTGGAGGGCTTGGTTAAGAGCCCTGGCTTGGGACTGGCCTTGTGGCACAGCATGGTAAGTCACTGGCTGTGGTGCCAGCATCCCATTAGCATGCCAGTTCGAGTCCTGGTCACTCCACTTCTGATCCAGCTCTTTGATAACGATTTGAGAAAGCAACAGAGGATGTCTCAAAGTGCTTGGGCCCCTCAATTCACATGGGAGACCCAAAAGAAGCTTCTGGCTTTGGCCTGGACCGGCACCGGCTGCCATCATCATCATCTGGAAAGTGAACCAACATATAGAAGAGCCCTTCACAGTCTGCACGCCACATAACATAGCTCTAAAATCCACTCAAGTAATATGGTTGGGGGCCTGCCATGTGGTACAGCAAAATCAAGCCGCAGCGGAAGTCACTGACTTCCGTATCAGCGTACCCACCCCGGCTCCAGCTGCACTACTTCCCAACCAGCTCCCTGCTAATGCAGGAAAGCCACAGTGACCCCCGTCGTTGGCCCCCTGCCACTGATGTAGAAGACCCAGGTGGGCTTCTAGACTCCTGATATGTCCTGGCCCAGTCCTGGCTGGGTGGCCATCTGGGCAGTGAACCAACAGAAGTTCTTTCTGCGTGTGTCTCCCTCTGCTGCTCTGCCTTTAACATAAGCAAATCTGTCAAGGAAGGCAATATCATGCTTTTTTCGCTATGAAATCTTTTGAGGTCAGCCAACACCAGGACACACACAAGAGAACCCCAGCACCCTCCATGCCTCTTTGGGCAGCGGGAGTGACTGAACACAAGTGCTGATAACAGATTTTATTATAGGTTTGTCGTGTGTCAAAAATCATCATGAGGAAAAGACACCTGACTGCAGAAACTCCGTCGCTAGAAGGCAGGCATCAAGATGTCAACACTTCTTAAACCATCCATGATAAAACACCTCTCTCCAATCACCTAATTGCTCAGCCATCTCACAGAATGAATTGGAAGTTGATCAAATATTATAATCAGGAACACATTCAATGTATTTTTGAAGAATGATTTATTTGGGCAAAATGGAGAGTTACACAGAGAGACAGGTTTTTCCATCTTCTGGTTCACTCCCCAAAGGGCAAGGATGGGACCCGACTGGAGTCAGGAACTTCTTCCAGATCTCCCACAATGGTGCAGGGGTCCAAGCACCCTGGCCAGCTCCTCTACTTTCTCAGGCACATTAGCCATGAGCGGCAGCTTCAGCCACTCAACCACACAATGCCGACCCCCCTCAAAGGATTTCTATGGTAATGTATCTTTCAGATTACAATTGAATCATATTTATGACTCAAAGTGTCTTGGGGCTTTTTCTTCTCACTTCTATTGCAGTTTATTTTGCCCACGTTTTGCAGTAAGATCCACAGCAATAAAGCAAGAAATCAGAAACATCAGCCTCGAATGACAAGCCTAATGCTCTCCAGTTGCCTGGGACCATCCCAAGGCGACCGCAGAGCGAGCTTTTGTGACCTTGCCATAGCTGCAAATCCTTGTGATCCAAATTAGAATAGTCTTCTCTTCAATAATACATTACAGCCTCTGCACATTTAAAGCATCCTCGGGGCTCCGCAGTAGGAACCAGAATTACTCCAGCATAAACCTCATTTTTCTTATCACACAGCTTCCATCAATTCGCTTAGGATCTCTTTAAGGCACAAAATGGTGAGCGCATCCACGTTGCACTCCACCTTCATCCAGCAGCGTCGATACATTCTAAAGAAGTAATAAAAGGACTAACTAGAATTCTCCACGGGGGGAGTGCCCGGCTGCTCACATTCAACATCAGTCCAACTAGAGACCACGCAGACAAAAGCTCGTTAGCACAGGTGAGCCCTGAAGGTCAGGGAGGTGAGGGGCTGCCCTAGCTGCCAAGAGAGAGAGGGGACCACTGTAAGCCCTCACTTGGCATTCATTAGGTGAGAATGAGTCCCCAGACCACCAAGGGTCCCCTACAAGTTAAGCAAGTCTCTGTGGAATGCCCCCAATAAAAAGCAAGAAAGCACAAACAGAATTGCAACGTGCCCCCTTCAGACCTAAGCAAAGTCACACTGAAATGTCACTGCTCCTTGCTGGGAGTTCTGCTGGGGATGGAGGCAGACCCAGCGCCCCTATCCCAGCATCTTCCAAAGCGGAGGGACTCACACCCAGCAATGTACCGCTCAGCAAGAGGACACCTTCCTGGATCGCCTGATGAGAAAAGCAACAGCCATGATCCACACCCTCGGGCTGCCGGGCGCTCTGCTGCACGTGAGCTCTGCATTAGCTCACTTCATCTTTCACGTTACCTGAATGAGGTGGACATCGTCACCAGTCTCCATTTCCTAAATGAAGCTCAGGGGTAGGAAATTAGAGACGTGGGCAAACGTCAGCCAGACATCATGATCACTTTTCCAACTCTTTAAATATTCCCAGTTTGGGTTTTAAAAGATTTGTTTATTTGAAAGTCAGAGTTCCACAGACAGAAAGGAAGAAACACAACCCCTGGCTCACTCCCTAGGTGCCCACGATGGCCAGGGCTGAGCCAGGTCTTCCATGTGGGTGGCAGGGGCCCAGGTATCTTCTGTTGCTTTTCCTGGGCCATGAGGATGAAGGAGAAGTGAGTAGCTGAGACACAAACCAGTGCCCATATGGGATGCAGGTGTCACAGGCAGCAGCTTCACCTACTAGGCCACAACGCTGACCCCAAACATCCCAAGTCTTGTCCCACAACCCAGAGGGGAAGCTCTCCCAGGACCTGTTTGTATCTCCTACTTCTGTCAGCCAGGCCATGGCAGCGACCCACAGGAGAGATGGCGGCTGATCTCAGCAGCAGAGACTGCACAGAGAGGATCCAGGAACTCCCGCTGCTCCATGTCGCAGTCCTCGGCCGCCAGCATGGATCTTCCTGGGCAGACCAAGGTTGTCCCCATCGTGGCCTCGGGGCCTCTCACAGCAGACACAAGAGGGAACTCCATGCACACCAAGAACTCGAGGGAGCGAGAAGAGCTTGCACTGCAGCTTCAGCTCGCCACTAGCAGGAGCCCCAGTACCCGGCACGCTCCAGCAAGACCCCCTTGCCTTCCTCTCCCATCACTCACACCTTGCTCCCGCCCTCTGCCTCGACACCGTGAGACCCTTGACCCATAAGTCATGACAAGAAGCCCAGGACACCAAAGTGTCTGCCCACCCTCTTTTTGGACTCCTACCTCCTACCCTTACCCAAGTGAGCTTCGGAAATCGTGCTAGAACACTGCTGCAGCACACAGCCAGGCCTCAGCAATGCTGTCTCCAGCCTCCTCCGGACCCACTTCCTTCTCTGCTCACCCCGCCAGAGCCCAAGGACACTGCTTCTCATTTGACAGCAGGTGGAATAGTCATCCTTTGCTTTTTGCTGCACTGCCAAGCCTCCCTCTGCCTACAGAACCCCTCTGCAAAGACTGGCATCTCAGGTGCCCACATTCCCCCCTCTATCAGCCCTCCAGGGCAGCCACTGTTTTTTTTTTTTTTTGAAGATTTATTTTTTATTTTTATTGGAAAGGCGGATATACAGAGAGGAAGATCTGTCCGATGATTCTCTCCCCAAGTGAGCGCAACGGTCGATGCTATGCCAATCCGAAGCCAGGAGCCTCTTCCGGGTCTCCCACACGGGTGCAGGGTCCCAAAGCTTTGGGCCGTCCTCGACTTCTTTCCCAGGCCACAGGCAGGGAGCTGGAAGGGAAGCAGGGCTGCCGAGATTAGAACCGGCGCCCATATGGGATCCCGGGCGTGCAAGGCGAGGACCTTAACCACTGCGCCACCGTGCCAGGCCCAGGGCAGCCACTGTTGAGTGCTCCGCCCCGCATCAAACCCTGCATTCCTCCCAGGCCCAGGTTATCATCCCACTGCCACATCAGAGAGGACCATGGAATGAATAGACTGGCTCAGCTCCAGCAAGAGACTTCAGTACTTTTGGCCAGGAGCCCACCACGAAGAAGAGCCCTGCCAGGGAGCCCCTTGGACAGAGGGAAGCTCAGAGCTCACTCCCCAAAGGCCTGGGGCTCTCTGAAAATTCCACAGCACTGTGGGATAAAGTGAAAAGTTATGTAAGCTGGAGTACAATAGTAAAGGAAAAATTTAGTTTTCTGTATTCTCACATTGCTGTCCTTGCTGACACTGAATGTGGGAGGGGAGATGTCCACACGGAACCAGCTTTCCAACTCTTCTGATGCCAGCTGGCCATCCCATCATGCAACTGCGACACTGCCAGCAATGAGCACAGACCCACACAGGGCTCAGCCCCATGGGACCAACCATGTGAAATGTTCATTATGATTCCTAGGGCTACATGTTCTGCAACACTGACACCTGCCCAGGGACATTCAATCCCCACACAAAGCCAGCATCAATATTTGCAGCAGCATGAGGCTGGAGAGCCCTCGTGTCTCAGGTCCTCCACCTGGGTCCGTCTCCCCCAGAAATGTGCAGTCCGGGGGTCAACACTGTGGCCCAATCCTCCAACATCCCATAGGGATACTGGTTATAGTCCCAGCTTTTCTACTTCCAACCCAGCTCTCTGCTGATGTGCCTGGGAAAGCACATGATGGCCCAAGTATTTGGGCCCCTGCCACCCACATAGAGTCCAGGTTTCTGGCTTCAGTTTGCCCAATCCCAGCTGATGCGGCCCTTTAGGAAACAAACAAATGGAAGATTTTTCTCTCTCTTTTTTCTTGATAACTCTGCCTTTTGAATATATAAATCTTTTTATTTTATTTTTTGTTTTTTTCATGTGCAGCTAGCAAAGCTGCCACTCAGGCAGAAGGCCCTCTGGACACGTCAGAGACAACAGCCTAATTTCCATCGATTCATCTCACCTTAGAGCCCACATCATTAGTGTCTGTTCAGCTACCTGCCAAGTCGAGCTTCACTGTTTATCACGGCCAGGCTGGCCAGGTCCACACCTTTAACACCGTTGGACGAGGTCAGCCAGCCTTGTCACACACACACACACATATTTTCCTTGTGATCCTATGAGACTCAAAGAATTCCTTTGCTCACGCTCCTGCTCACGGGCCTGGATACCCTGTCCTGCCACGGGCTTCGAAAGCCCAGAACCCCAAGCCACTCTACAGGACAGCACCACACCAGCGGTTCCACTCGTTCCTTCAAGGACAAGTCAGCGGGGTAAAATAGAAAGGCTTTCTGCTAAGTAGAGAAGCTGTTTCTCTCTGTTAGTGGACAAGACGTGCTTCACCATTACCCGTCTGACAGATCAGTGAGAGCTCTCTCTCTCACACACACACACACAAACACACACACACACTGGGGGCCAACTGGACACCCAAATGGTGTCCAGTTGCACGGTTTGCTGGCTTTCTGAACGCAAGTGAAACGAGCGAGTCAGCAAAGATGGCCTTCCTAGAAATGGCTCTCATTGTGGTCCAAAGGATCCCAGCCCACCTGCTGCCTCTGCGGCCACCCTGGTGCCCACCTGCCAAAAGGCCCAGCCCGCGCGTGGGATTCAGAAGTGCGCCCTCTCCCCACACAAGGCGGAATCACAGCTGTTGCCCCTTTTGAGCAGAGAGAATCAAATGAACACGAAAGCCAAGAGCTTCGCCAGTCTGAGGTACCTTTTTCCAAAGGATATCGGAAGGCTCCCACCAAGAACGTGCTACATCATTGCATGTAACTGCTAAATAGACAGGTGCAAATTACATTACTTGCAGATGAACCAGGATAAGGAGGAGGGAAAGTTAAGCTCACGGATCTGGAATACACTGTATGAATTCTGCAACACAACCTGAGAGTCAAGAGAGAAAAAATACTATCCCCAGTGTTATCCAAGGGGACACTTGGGGGGTTACTGGGGTCCCAGCGCCATCTTAATTCAAACAGGGCCACTTCAGCTCTGCTTCTCACAAACCTCTCTGACAACTGCCATTCTTTGTATGGGGACAAAGAAACGGAAGTTCAGCCAGAAGGATGCTCACTTGGGCGAGGCCATCGTGTGAGGAGCTGGGGCAGACGGATTTGAACCTGCAGTTCTTGATCATTGCTCTCCATGTCCTCCAATATTCTAGCCTGACAGGCTTCCTCTGTTCAAGAAGAAACGAGAGAGAGAGGGGAGGGAGATTCCAGGACCCTGGGAATCCTGCAGAGGCCACGTGGCCTGTGGAGAAGGGGAACAGGTGGCATGCTTACCTCTGACGTGGCACAATGGTTGGGGCTCCACCACAGATCAATTGCTCACGGCTGCCGCCTGCACGAGCACTCCATCTGGTTGCAACCCGAGTGTTAGTGCCGACTGCTAGGCCATCTGAGGCCGCCCCGGGTCTGCAGCCCAAAATGACAGCGCAAGGAGACGCTCTGCTTCTCCGTCCTGCGAGCTATGAGACTCATTCTTCATTGCCAGGATGACAGATCACCCTATGTCACATTGAGGAAAAAAACATGTGCACACACACGCATGGAGACAGGTGCTGCCACAAGGCATATCAAGAACATACTTTGGATGGGAAAAGGAAGCTGATTTGTGTTACCAAACCAAAGGATAACTTAAAATGTGGCAGCGAGTGGGCTACCTCAACATAAGCAAAAAAAAATTTTTTTTTGTAAATGATAACCCTCAAAACTTCAAGTCAGGTGCCATTTACTGAGAGCAAAAGGACAAATCAATGTCATTTATGTATAAATGGTAGATAATGCACAAACCCTTGAGTTTGAGAGAATTAAAAAGGCAGTGGAAACACATATGGACCGTCATTGGAAAGAAAAGTCAGTTCCGTGTTGAAAACTGGTACCAGGTACCAGGTAGCCTAGTGAGCACAGACTTGATGTCTTGAGCTAAGCAGAAAGGAGAAGCTGATCTGCGAGTGGTCACAGTGACAAAGGGCCATCACTCACCGAGGGTCTGCAATGCGCCCAGACAGGCGTCATTCACTTCCTGCAGATAGGAAAGCTTCAAGAGCGCAACAGTTTACAACAGAAGCCACAGACGATAAACAACAGGATGGATCCATCACAGAGGAGCTGGGAGATGGATGCCCGTGGTGGCCAGCCTGGAGGGGCCTGGAGCAGAGGTTGCTGGGGATCCGGACTTCCTTCTGCCCCAGCCTGCATCCCCACAGGCCTGAGGCCAGCCCTGGCAGGGAGTTGCTCAGCCACTGTCACTTGTCTTGGGGTGAGCAGTGACCCCACGTGTTCAGGGAAACAGATACTCAATGCCAAGGAGGGTGTCTTCCACACTCCCTAATAGAACAAAGCTGCACACTGTGGCAAAATGAAAAAACAAACAACAACAACAAAAACCCCAAAAATGAGTCTGTCAGGGAAAAGTTGTCGAACTGCTGACCTATCCAATTTTGGGAACTCTCATACTAAATTTCTTGTTAAGTAAAATCAGATATGTCTTTATGGCTAATTCATTTGAGGCAGTCACTGACATACAAAAGCATCTTAATTGATATTGGCTCCACACCTAATTTATCTGGTTTTTTTTTTCTAGTAGCCTTCCAAGTCCCACATTCCACAATTAGAGACTTATTTCTTTGAATATTTATGTTTGCTAACAGCTGCTATGCAAAGACATACTATCTTGGAAAGCACACCATTTTTCTTAGCACAGCGCCAAAAACAATCATTGATAAAACAAAATATATTACTATGTAAAAAGTTAAAACTTTTGAACCTGGAAATACCATACATAAAATTCAAAGGGGAATTAAAAACTGGAGAACAACTTTTCTGTACAAAACACAAAAAGTTAGTATTCTTTCTACAAATCTAATTTTTTAAAAAAGATTTATTTTATTTTTATTGCAAAGTCAGATATACAGAGAGGAGGAGAGACAGTGAGAGGAAGATCTTCCGTCCGAGGATTCACTCCCCAAATGAGTCACAACGGCCTGTGCTGTGCCGATCCAAAGCCAGGATCCAGGAACTTCTTCTGGGTCTCCCACATGGGTACAGAGTCCCAAGGCTTTGGGCTGTCCTTGACTGCTTTCCCAGGCCACAAGCAGGGAGCTGGATGGGAAGTGGAGCATATGGGATTAGAACCGGAGCCCATTTGGGATCCCGGAGCATCAAGGCGAGAACTTTAGCCACTAGGCCATGCTGCCAGGTCCTACAAATCTATTTTGAAAAATTCTGCAAATACAGATGAATTCTCTAAGAGACAAATCTACAAAGGATATGAACAAGCAAAGACCACAAATAGAACATTTTAGAAATAGAAAATTAGACACTTTTCATGTCTAATGTTCCCAACAATGAAAATGAACTACTGTGGTTTTTTCCCTCACTACTGGCTGGCCACTGTGGGCCTCAGTTTACCACCGTGGCAGCGGCAGGGGCACAGGTGGGGCCCCGTGGTTTGGGCGCCAACCTGGCATACTCTCACCTCCATGGCTTCTTTTTCTCCAGAAGGAGTCAAAAGTCAGTCAAGATAGGAGGGAAACTGCTCCCACCTTTTGCTGGAAGTCTTGCAGATAACAGGGAAAGGTGGAGAACTGGGGCCAATGGCCCACCAATCCATGACAGCATGAACTGTATTATTCCAAATACACGTTAAACAAACTTGAGTCAGGGGCTGCATTACAGCACAATACATTCATCTCTAGCAGGTCTATGCAGCCTGCTGGAGCTCGCTGTGTCAGACCCACACCTGCAGAATGGGGGAGAGAGAAGAAAACCTCTTGCAGAGGCCTATGGTGGAAAGCCCAGTGCTGGATACCACAAAAAATAAGGCTCAGTTAAGTGTTACTTTTATTCCTCAGCACTTCCTTCAGGAATCCCACCCTGACCACCCCCAGGCCGTCACCGTAGCTGCCTCATCCACAGGCTAGTGTCCCATCTCTGCCTGGATCCTTGGATTAGCACTCCAGTGAGAGGTGCAGTCCAGTGCCCAACAGGGGCCAGCAACAGGACATCCTGTTGCTTGTGACACAGGCATCCCATATGGGCAATGGTTCATGTCCTGGCTGCTCTACTTCCAACCCAACTCCCTGCTAGTGCGCATGGGAAAGCCAATGGCTGCATAGCTTGGGAGACCAAGTGGGAATAGCACACAGGAGACACCTTTGGCCTGCCCCAGCCCCAACCAACACGGCTTTTAGGAAATCACTCAGCAGTTGGAAGATCTTCCTGTCTCCCCCTCTCTATGGCTCTACCTTTCAAATAAATAAATCTTAAAAAAAATTCAACTTACCCACTTACACACATGGGCACTTGGCTCATGTTCATTACAAAATAATAGTAACAATGAGATTGGTTTCCAGGCATTAAGCGCTGTTAAGAATGCACACCCTGCTTAGGGACAAGCCCTTCCTGCACAGCCAGAGGGCCAGGTAGGAGCCTGCAGAACCCCCCAGCCAGAGACCCAGACTGGAGGGCGGCCTGGGGAGGTGGCTGGGAGCAGGCAGTCCTGCCAGGAGCAAAGATCAAATCCTCACAAGGGCTCCAGCCTCCTGTCGGCCCACTGTATGTCCGTCTAGCCGAAGCTGGGGTTTCTCAAGGTCTTTCAGGCCTGCCCCGTAAGTGACAGTGTGCCTCCAGGGTCCCAGGTGCACCCACCAAAAGACCTCACTCTTCACCGCTCTCTTGCATTTTCCCCTTTCTTATTTACTTCCAGTTTTATTCATCTAATCCTTCACTGTCAATACTTTAGTATCCTGGCCCCCATAAAGACGAGATCCGGGTCTCCCACACTGGGGCGTGTCCTGATGGCTACCTGCCAGCATACAAGTAGGGACCAAAACACAGCCACATCACTCCAGAGGACTTTTCCTGGCAGACTATTAAAATAAACCATTGCATTTCCCTAACACCAGAGGATATTTATCCTTTCATCCACCCAGACTTAGCTCAAGAATTTTGAAAGTGCGCCCCCAAACGGATCTATAAACACATGGGATTTTAACCAACGTCATGTTTGCTTGGCTCCATCAAACTCGGTAATAAATTTGATTTCCTGAAATGCAGCAAAGTAGGTCACTGCTGTCTGCTGACACGCACAATAATGAAAGCAACACGGAGACTGATGGGAAACTCATTTTCACGGTGCAAAAAATCCAATACAAGAGCATTTCAAGAAGTTCAGGGAAAAGCTAAATTAAAAGATAAGTTCATTTTGGTGCACAAAACTTTAAGATTTTTTTTTTTTTTTGAAAAGAGAGAAGGGAGACATACACAGAGAGAGAAACAGATGGAAGAGAGAGAGGAGATCTTTATCTGATGGTTCACTCTGTAAATGGCTGAAATAGCCAGCCAGGGATGGGCCAGGCCAGAGCCAGGACACCAGCAGCTTCATCCGGGTATCTCACGCAGGTGGCATGAACCAAACACTCCAGCTGCCTTCTGCTGCTCTCCTCAGACCCTAGAGAGAGTTTCACTGGTGCAAAAGGAACCTCAAAACAGTTCATGAGAGAGCCTGGTGGCATGGCCTAGCGGCTAAAGTCCTCACCTTGAACACGCCAGGATCCCATAAGGGCACCGGTTCTAATCCCAGCAGCTCCACTTCCCATCCAGCTCCCTGCTTGTGGCCTGGCCAAGCAGTCGAGGATGGCCCAAAGCTTTGGGACCCTGCACCCGTGTGGGAGACCTGGAAGAAGTTCCTGGATCCTGGCTTTGGTTCGGCATAGTACCGGCCATTATGCTCACTTGGGGAGTGAATCATCGGACGGAAGATCTTCCTCTCTGTCTCTCCTCCTCTCTGTATATCTGACTTTCCAATAAATAAATAAATAAATCTTTTTAAAAAAAAAGTTCATGAGAAATGTATTTTATGAAATAAAACTAGGCATCATTTCAAAATTTTGACACCAAAATAAACTTCTCTTTCATATTGTTACACTTTTGGAAGCCCCCTTAGGTATGCCTTCTGTGGATGGACTGAGCCCGTGCAAAAAGCATGATGCTGGCCTCCTTTCCAGCCTGAGCACCTGTCCATGCTGTGGTCGGCATGAATTTGTCCTAAGAAAAATAACACACACAAAAGAAGACACTATATTTTTTCTTTATTTTTGACAATCTTTACATGGATAATTAGGGCACAAAGCTTCAAGTGGGTAAGACTATTATTTCCACATTCTCTCTCTCTCTCTCTCGTATCTGGGGTAAAAGGAGAGGTAAAGGAAGAAGCCCCACCCAGCCTCCCACCAACCCAGGTCCCTGATGTGGGGCATGCTAAAAGAAGACACTATTGGGTCCAGTGCGGTAGCCTAGTGACTAGAGTCCTCACCTTGCACGTGCCAGGATCCTATGTGGGTGTCAGTCTGCGAACTGACAGACCTTGCCGACTGGCCCTCACACTTCTCTCTTGGATCCCAAAGAACATGCGAGAAAAGGCTGTGATGGCTGCGAGGCCGCAGTCCTTCCCGTCTCTCACTGAGATTGGAATGCAGCCACCTACGTTCCTGAGCGTCAATACCTTCGACTGACCTTGGCACTGAATGAATACTTATTGTGAGCTTTCTGTGCCGCAGCACATTCCAAGTTCAAAGTAAGATGGATCTGTCTTGGCGATACACGCTGCAGAAAAATCAATTTCTATGATAAATGGCGAGACTCCTGTCTGCTCTCGGGGCAGTGTGCAGCTGTGCCTGCATGCCGCACATTTGTTCCTCAAAGGCCACGGCTCCCTGTGCACCCCAAGGAGTTGTCTGTCACCTCAGAACGCTTCGGGCCCAGCTGCAATGAGCAGGCGAAGCAGCCATGATTAACCATTTGATTATAACGTGCTGGGGAACTTTCCACGGAGGGGTGTGCTGCACTGGGCCTGGAAGCAGAAGCGAAATTCAGACTTGCAGAAATGGGACAGGAGGTGACCGGGTGTAAGACTTGAGAACGGTAGGATGGAAAAGGGGGTCCTATAGGGTCAAGAACAGTTTAAGCATACCCTTGGCTGGGAGCCCCCTAAATCGGGTCTCCCCTTGACTTCCCCCAAACTCAAACAGCCCTGCTGAGTTTCCCAATTCCTTCCCCCAAGCCTCCTTCCCTGTCCCTTGACAATAGGTTTCAGCCATGAAAGCAGAGATGCCAAATCACTACTTCTTCCGCGGGTTTTACAGTTTTTGCCTCAAGCCAGCCTAGCTCAGCTTCAACCAGGGGGAGACAGATAAGCTGAGCTGCACAGGGGGTAAAAAAGGGGTCCATGACCTACAGAGGACAGCAGAATCAAAGGTGCACTCCATCCCCACTGGCTGAGAACAGAGTGCTCCGAAGATCGCATCCCCCGACCAGCCCCTTCCCCAGGTGGATCCCTAAGCGGTCCTGAGCCAGACCAACCAGAAAGTACCTTCTGTGGCCTTCTTTCCCCCGAACTATGATGAGAAAAAGACATTTGGGTCTTACCCCATCCGCACGCTGGCAGGCCACATTTATAAAGCCTTTCTTTTCTTTGGATCAGGTGTTATGCACACTGCAACCAACCTACCTGTTAGGGACGATATGGCTTAGGGCTAATATGACAAATGTCTGCTCCACACTGCCATTGGCTGGTGACTTTGTTCACTGAGAGGGGCTGAGAGACGGAGAATTTGCTCTGCATTTCCAGGTCTAGAGAGGCAGGCCCCTGGCGTAGCGAGTTAAGCTGCTGCCTCTAGTGCCAGCATTCCATACAAACGCTGGTTCTAGTCCTTGCTGCTCTGCTTTCAACCCAGCTCCGAGCAGATGTACCTGGGAGGCAGCGGAAGATGGCCCGTGTGCCTGGGTCTAACGCCTGTGTGGGAGCTTCGGGCTCCTGAGTTCATCTTGGCCCAGAAGTGGCCCCTGTGACCATCTTAGGAATTATCCAGCAGATAGCGGTTAATCACTCACCCTAACTCTGCCTTTCAAGCAGTTAGGTCTCTGTCACTATAAAGCAGTGTGTCCTTGACCCCCACCTGCTAGGGCTATGACATTTACCGTGTGCCTGCCACTTGGCACTTCTGTCGCGGCCACTAATGATACATCCTGCTATCAGCCTCAGCCTCCGACCATCTGAGCCTCTTAAGATTATCCATCCTTGGGCCCAGCACAATGGTTCAACTGAATAACCCTTCCTTTCAAGCATCAGGATCCCACATGGGCACTGGTTCATGTCCCAGCTGCTCTAGTTCCCTTCTAGCTCCCTGCTTGTGGCCTGGGAAAGCAGTCGAGGACAGCCCAAAGCCTTGGGACCTTACTGTGGCAGACCCACAAAAAGCTCCTGGCTCCTGGCTTCAGATCAGCTTAGCTCTGGGCCACTGCGGCCACTTGGGAAGTGAACCATAGGATGGAAGATCTTTATCTCTCCTTCTGTCTATAAATCTGCCTAATAAAAAAAATAAATAAATAAACATTTAAAAAAAAGTCTAGTGTACTAACAGGGTACTTCTTACTGTCTCAGAAGGACTGTTGTCTGGCTTTCTTGAGGGACACAGGCCGTAGATTGTGTGACCTCGCCACACAAAGCCCTTCCACCTTCCCTAGCTGCCTGAGCTCTTCCTGCTCTCATTACCATCCAAGCATCACTGCACTTGTGTCTCAGGAAACAGCCCGCCAAGCTGAGCCAAGGCGTCTTGCCAGGGCTTTTGTGTTAACATGTTCTCCTTCCCAGCCTTCCTTTCTCCCCGACCCCAGCTGCAAACTCTTGAGATCTGCTTGCACACGCAGCGCCCCAGGTTCTGAAGTCTGCAGCTCCTGGCGCTGTGTCCAGGATGCCCTCCCCCGTGCATGGAGCAGCACTTGCACTGGGCTGCACTTCGAGGCTGGAGGCAGATCTTGAAGCAGACAGAGGCTCTCTCTCCAGGACAGGCCTTCAGCTGTGTGACAGGTCCCCAGGCACCACACGGTCCAAGAAGCTGTGAGCCAGAGCAAAGAGGCTTCTATTACCAAAAGGCATTTCATGTGCCCAACAAGTCCACATTCTAGCACTATGATTGTCAAAGAATGTTTTAGAAGTGCCTCAGTGTTTGTCAGCATTCCCATTTCCCTAACTCCCCAACCTCTCCTCGCAAGCTCTGCTGGCCTTCATCCCTGCCTCCCTCAGCTGACGGCAGCGACAGCCCTGCCACAGCTCGATTAGGATAGGTTGGGGGACAAGGTACTAGAGTCTGAGAACACAACCCAGGGGCAGCATGGTGCTGTGGTGTCAGGGGCACATCCAGTCACTTCAAAAAAAGTGGCTATAGGGCCCAGTGCAATAGCATAGCAGTTAAAGCTCTCACTTTGAATGCGCTGGGATCCCATACGGGTACCAGTTCTAATCCCGGTGGCCCTGCTTCCCATCCAGCTCCCTGCTTGTGGCCTTGGAAAGCAGTCAAGGACAGCCCAAAGCCTTGGGACCCTGCAACCAAGGCTTTTTTTTTTTTTCATATTTCTTTAAAAGTTTATTTATTTAGAAGGAGAAATAAGAGATGGATCCTGTGTCCTCTGATTTATTCCCCCAAAACCCACAGCAGTAGGGGTGGGTCAGTCTGAAGCCAGGAAATAACTCCATCCGGATCTCCCCATCCACATGGGTGGCATGGATGCAGGAATGTGCATCATCATCTGTTGCATCTCCAGGATGCTCTTGGACAAGAAACTGAACTGGGAGTGGAGGTGGGACTTGCCCCCAGGCACTGATCTGCAATGCAGGCATCCCAGCTCAAGTAGCAGTTTTACGGGGAGACAGACGGTCTACTGGCACTGGCACAGGCTCTCGCTCACAAAGGGCAGCCCCGGCAAGCTTCTCCTTCGACAAGCTGCCAGTTCAATCTTCTGAACCAGGTTCACATCCCGGGGGTGGGTCACAAAGCTGATGACGGTGCCTGGCGCCTCACTACCCACCCGGCCCACCCTTCCTGCTCTGTGGATGTAGTCTTGTAGAATGAGGGGAAAATCAAAACTGACAACCAGCTGCACGCAGGTGCTGTCGAGGCCCCTGGAGGCTATGTCCATGCGAAGGAGGACATCTCGTGAGCCCTTCTGGAAGTCCTGGAAGATATCTGCCCTCCTCAAAGCTTCGGATGAGCTCAGCTCCAGCCATTTCGGTCAGCTGGGGAGTGAATCATCGGACAGAAGATCTTCCTCTCTGTCTCTCTTCCTCTCTGTACATCTGCCTTTCCAATTGAAAATAATAAAAAAAAAATTAAAAAGGCTATTTTTGAGACCCTAACCTCTAAAATGAATTCAGAAAGAAAATGAAAATAATAATAGGACAGATAACGAGAGCGTGGGCTTGCCCAACAAGGACCATCGGCTGAAACCAATCTGGCAGCTCGGCTCCATCTCGCTCATGAGCTTCACTTTATCTCAGAGAAGCCCTCGAGCACAGTGCCCACACCGCACATAAGGACTGGGCTTCAGAGCCAGGAAGCCTGAAACAACCAGCGCTCGCCTTCGTCTATTTAAATGATCATCACTGTGGATTTGACCTAAGCGACTGTGACGCTTGGTTGATGATGTGTTTCTTCTTTTTCCAGTTTCATGGCACGGAACTCCCCAAATGGCCGGAATGTCACCACATCGTGTCTTTTGGATGAGAATGAGATGCCTGGGGCTCCTGGTGTCCTCAAGCGACTGGAGGATTGAGAAGAGAAAGAGAGAAGGGTCCAGGACAGGCTGACCATGAATCACCAACGATGCAATCAGCTTGCCTATGCAACGAAGCCTCTGCATCCACACTCCAAAAGGCAGGTTTTGCAGAGCCAGGCTGCTGAGCCTGCGAACGGCAGCACACCTTCCCTACGCATTTGGCCACTCCTCTGTGTCCTCCATGCTACCTTTACAATCAGCTGGTGGGAGTGGAGCAGGCACTTTCCTGAGGTCTGTGAGTCACTCTAGCCATGGCTGCACATGAGAAGTGGGTGTAGGAAACCTGCACTTCACAAAGCTGAACAGTCAGGAGCGCAGCTCACCACCAGAGACCGGAGACTGGCATCTCCAATGGGGAGCTCTGCCGAGTCAGAGCTCTGAGGCCATGGGATCTGCCTCTAACTCCAGGGAGTGTCAGACCTGAACTGAAGTACAGGACACCAGCGGTGCTCAAAGAAATCCTTGGACATATTCTGGAGACTGTAAAGAAAAAGGTGTCTTTAACTGGTTCTTTTCAGTCCCTACCTCCTCAGAAAATTCCATTTCCTACCCTAGCCTTGGCCATCCCACTGCTATCACCACCTCCCACCCAAGTGTCCAAGCCAAAATCTGAGCCTGAGTGTCACCTTGAGCTCGTTCACCTTCCCACAATCCATTAGCATCCTGAGATGTTATTTCAACAAGGCAACTTAACAGTCCCACTACCCAGCTGGGTACACATGTGTACCTTCGTGCCAGGAAGCCTGTCCCAAGTGTCTTTTTAAGCTCTATAGTGGCAGGTCAGTGAGGGCTGGAAGCCACACACTGTCCATATTAGCCATCTCAGTTTCTAGCATTCCCTTCCGTCTGTGTGCCTCAGTCCCTGCAAAGTGTGCACCTCTTTTCCACTCGGGAGGCCATTGGCTTTCAGCTCCACTTCCGTCTTTCTCCCATGTCCTTTCATTCTCATCCTTCAAGTCCCATCTTCCGAGGCTCCTCCTGACCACACCACACAAACCACACTCTTGGTGGTTTTCTGCACTGCATGCTGTTTTAAATATTTGTGTTCTCAAGATTAGGATTTGAAACCTAATGCCCAATACAACGAAGAGATGGGGCCTGAGGAAGGTAACCAGGACATGTCGCTGGAGCCCTAAAGGATGGGATTGGTCCTCTTATCCATGACATCCATGGGGGCTTCCTAGCCATTCCTGCCCTGTGGCGTGTACTGGGGCCTGGCCCTTGAACTTCTGAACCTCCACAACTGTAGGCAAGAATCGTATGTGTGTCTAAGTAACTCATTTTAAAGTACTGGCTATAGCAGAGCAAGCATACTAAGATGCATTAATGAGTTCTTATGGGATGGGTAACTCTTCCACTGTTTTTCCAAGAGTCGACAAGCTTTCCAAGGTGAGGAATAGGTTGTGTAGGTTTAACTCACAACCTCACAAGAGGCCATGGTAATTAATGCCCATAGTGTTTTTGCCTTGACACTAGGAAAGGACTGCATGAATCTCTTGATGCAGGCACTGCAGTTCAGCAGGGTTAAGCTGTCACCCAGGACAACAGCATTCCACACAGGTGCTGGTTCGAGTCCTGGCTACTCTGCTTCTGATCCAGCTTGGTGGTAACGCACCTGGGAGGGCGATGGAAGATGGCTTGAGTGCTTGGGTCCCTGTACTCACATGGGAGACCTGGAGGAAGCTCCTGCCTCATGGTTTCAACCCGGTGCAGCCTTGGCTGTTGCAGTCATTTGAGAAATGAAGCTGCAGGTGGGAGATCTCTCTCTCTCTCGCTCTACCTGCCACTCTGTAACTCTTTCACAGAAATAAATTAATGTTAAGGAGGAAGGCAGAGTGGCATATCAAACTAATCCTCTACTGTGGTGCTGGCATTCCATATGGGCACCAGTTCGTGTCCCAGCTACTCCACTTCTGATCCAGCTCCCCACTTACGGCCTGGGAAAGTAGCAGAGGATGGTTTAAGTTCTCAACCTTAGTATTTCATGTGAACTAATGTTATTCCAATACTTGGAGAAAACCAGAAGACAACTTGGTTTATCAATTAAATCGCTCATTAAACTTTTGCCACCTGATCAGGAAGAACAGAAAATTGTATTAGTGTGATGTTAGATATTCTTGTTGATTATTTAATATCTATAATGCTTTTAAGTCTTGTACTGATAATGAGGTCACATCAGCCTTTCAGGATATCTCTGAACACTAATTATATTAAATCAGATAGAGCAAGGGTAATGGAATTATTAGACAGCAGCATGACCTCCATTGAAGGGAAGACTGTATTCTTCCAAATATCAGAAATAATGATGTTTGAGAGTCCTGTATTCAGAGAACGTAAACATTTTTATCTGGATCTTTAAGATGGAATACAATCTCATTGTCAGTGTGGAAGGAAATGATTTAAATTTTATTTAAGTGATTGTTAAATACTGGAAGGAAGTTGCTGGTGACTAAGTACCAAGCCCTGTAAAAGCCACCACCTAAAGTGAGCTCATCGGGCGCCCCTCAGATCCCACCAGCTCACGCCTGCAGAGGCCCCCCTGGCTGCTCCCTTCCGCCTTAACACTGGGCTTCCTCACCTTGCAAAATCAGAGCAGAAAGTATAAGTGAGATGATTTCCAAATCCTTTCATTTCTAAATTACAGACGGGGGCTGCACATTCTCAATCCTCTGTAGCTTATTTGCACGGGTTCAGGGTCTCATCCTTTTTTTTAAGCCAACAATTCTCTTAATGATCCCTCTATCTCTCCAGCCAGAGGTGGGACCAAAGGAGACTCTTTGACCTACCTCCCAACAACGGTGAGCCTTGAGTGTCCAGTTCGCTGCACCAGGATGCCTTGCCCCATAGACAAAGGAGCCTGCACTCCAAACTGACCATGCTGTGCACCCATCAGCTTATGCCACCCAGAGGCAACACCTGTTCCTAATTACACAAAGGAATCCAAGGACTGGCAACGGCCCTGCTCCCACCACATTGGGTTTCAGTTTCTTAAGATAGGCTGACAGAATCCCTTTTTTAATTCAAAGAAAAGTTACATAAATACTGCACTTGATTGTACTATACTGTTAACAATATTCTTATCTTTTTTTTAAAAGATTTGCTTTCATTGCAAAGTCAGATATACAGAGAGAAACAGAAAGAAAGCGCTTCCGTCTGCTGATTCACTCCCAGAGTGGCCACAATGGCCAGAGCTGAGCCCATCTGAAGCCAGGAGCCAGGAGCTTCTTCCAGGTCTCCCATGTGAGTGCAGGGTCCCAAGGCTTTGGGTCCTCCCAGATGACAAGCAGGGAGCTGGATGGGAAGTGGGACTGCCGAGACACAAACCAGCACCCATATGGGATCCCGACTGATGCAAAGTGAGGACTTTTAGCCATTAGATTATCGTGCCAGGCCCATCAATATGCTTAAAAATGGGTAAAAAGTTGACATGAACCTATAGAGTTCTCAAAGCAAACAGACTAGCCGTATAACTTCAAAATGTTAGTTCTTTCCACTACACATGACAATCTTAAAAATGATTTTAATATTGATGACATGAGTGAGGGGGTTTGTGGGCCTCCGATTAGGGTGGAAAGCGGCAGGATGGGAAAGAGGGGAGGACGAGGGAGATGATTTCAGTATTTTCTCCTGTGTCTGGGGGAGGGGATTTACAGGACTGACAACGCTTAGTTTTACTTCATGTTGTTTAGTTAACATCGTGAAGTTTCATGATTTGCTCTAAAGTCATATGACTCTAACTAGAATGCATCTCAGTTTAACCTCAAGTGCTGGGGCTAGTATGTTCTCACATCACACGATTGGCCAAGGGCTTAGATACAGCCCAAAGACACTGGCAGGCACCGAGTCCGGAAGCGGTGCTAGGAAGTGATTTTACGGTGCAAGCACACACTCCACTAGATGCACTGGAACCCCTCAGATGCCAAGCGGCCTGACCGAGAAGCACACAGCTAGAACCACAATGGTTTTACACGAAGCCGCTGGGGGCAGGGTCCTGCCTGGAGGAACTGGGTCTCTGGGACCATTGTGGCTGGCCATGTTGTTTCTGGTAAGAGCGTAACCTCACCTTCCCTGTTTTCTCAAATATAGCAGAAGATGGAATGACTGTGAAGTTAACACAGTTTAAACCTCAGGACACCCTAACTTGTTGTACCAATCCTTTCTAAGGCCCTGGGAAGAACACAGCTAATATTTTTTTTTTGGTTAGTTACAATACAGCATCAGCAAAATGCATAAAGTCATAGAAGCATGGCTAACAAGTACAACTCACTTCCCTGCTAGCCAAAACGGAGTAACAGGCATTATGGCTACCATGCCACTGGAAACACACACATACAGAAAAACCTGGGTGATGGGGGGAAAACAACCATCAGACAGAGGACAGGCAGTGCGGGTCAGCAGTGATCCCGCATCAGCCCTACTGCCTGCCCCAGCTTACTGCCCAGAACAAGCATACAGGCTAGAGGAGTAGGAGCAGGAACTCGGGCTGAGCGTGGTAGTCCAAGTTCAAGGTGCAGAGAGGGCTGCACAGGGAGCTTCAAAGACCTGCGGACCATTCCGGCTCCTTGGTGCTCAGCTGGGCAATGACAACTAAGTCAGCTGCAGGGTCTCAGGGTAGCACCCAGAGCTCAGCTAGAAACTGCTTCCCACGGGCCTGAGGGGGTGGGGGAGAGGTGCGCAGAGTTCTCAGATGGGGGGCAGAGCATGGGACATGGGGAAAGGTTGCTGCAGCCCTCCCTAATACAGATTAAAAATTACATTTTGAAAGAACTAGTTCTCAGGTTAAGTCACGTACATCACAAAACAGAATTCAAGAAGACCCACGGGATCCAGGAGCAATTCTGAATTTTTTTTTTTTTTTTTTTGAAAAGTAGAGTGACAGAGGTGCTTCATGCACAGGTCCCAAAAGCCAAAGCCAGGTGCCAGGACCTCCAGCCCGGTGTGTCACACGCACGGCAGGCAGACAGCACTGATCCCATCTTCTGCTCCTTTCCCACATGCATTAGCAGGAAGTAGAACACCCAGGACACAAGTCAGTGCAGTAATATGGGAAGCTGGCTTTGCAAGCACCACCTTAATCCACTGCACCACCACGCCAACATTTTGCAGTTACAGTCTGTGCTACGATGCCTATGTTCCCGGTCAAAGTTTCTGGGTTCAAGCCCCAAAGCAGCTCCCAATTTCAGCTTTCTGTTGAAGCATTCCAAGAAAGGCAGAAAGTAAAGGTGCAGGTGGCTGTGTCCCTGCCACCGACACAAGAAACCCAGGCTGAGTTCCACATTCCCAGCTCCTGGATGTGGCCTGGCCTAGCCACATGTTTTGCAGATGTATGGGAGATGAACCAATGATAGGAGATGTCTCTCCTTTCTCTCCTTGCTTTTCACCAGAATAAAACACTTAGGGATCTGATGTAGCAGTGTGGAGTACACAACTGCTGCCTGGTGTCCCCATCCCTTATGGGCTCCACTTCCAATTTAGCTCCTTTGCTGATGGCCTGGGAAAAGCAGACAGCCCACGGAAGCGCGGCAAGAGGTACCTGCTCCTGGCCTCTGGCCCAGCCCTGCCTCTTGTGGCCGTCTTCAAAGGGAACTGGCAGAGGGAGATCTCTGTCTCTCCTTTTCTCTCTCTCTGCAACTCTTCCAAATAAATAAATATATCCTCCAAGAAAAAGAAAAATTTTAAGTGCCCAGAATACAAAAATATTCAGCATCCAACATAGTACATTTCACAAATAGTACTTTAAATTTTTAAATCAGACTTGAAAGTAAAATGAAGACACAGAAAATGTAAAACTGACTTTAAATTGAACTCCTCGAGTTGCAAAGCAAAGTGTTTTTCTTTTTTAACATACACTGGCTAACAGCAGATGAATGCGTGTCACCTTGCCGTAAGCTACTATTTAAGCAAGCTCCCTCCGCCCCATGAAGATTTATGTATGTTCACGGTTTTGGAAGTTCACCACTCAACATCGTGCAGCCCCACTGGCGCTGGTGTTCATGCTGACACAGCACCAAGGCACAGGAATGATGCCATGGCAAGTGAGGAAGCAAAGAGATAGGCATAACACAGCCTGTTCAAAGCAAGCCTCCCGGCCAGCCCTGCAGCTAAAGCCACCAGTGGCAGTCAATCCACACGGCACAGCTACAGATCCCAGCTCTTCCACCTCTACTCCAGCTCTCTGCTGCTGTGCCTGAGAAAGCAGCAGGGGATGGCGCGAGTGCTCAAACTCCTGAACCCAGGCGGGAAACCTGGCAGAAACACCTGGCTTCAGAACAGCTCAGGTCCCAGCTGTTGCAGCCATTTGAGGAATGAACCAGCAGATGGAAGCTTTCTCCCACCTTTGCTCTCTGTAACTCTGCCTTTCAAATAAATATTTTTTTAAAAGATGTATTTTTATTGGACAGTCAGATATACAGAGAGGAGAAGAGACAGAGAGAAAGATCTTCCACCTGATGAGTCATTCCCAAAGTGGCTGAAACGGCTGGAGCTGAGCCAATCTTAAGCCAGGAACCCGGAGCATCATCCAGGTCTCCCACACGGGTGCAGGGTCCCAGGGCTTTGGGCGGTCCTTGACAGCTCCCTGCTTGTGTTCCCAGGCCACAAGCAGGGAGCTGGCTGAGAAGCGGGGCTGCTGGGATTAGAACCGGCGCCCATATGGGATCCCAGAGTATCAGCTTCAAAGAGCATACTCCAAACAGCCTAAGAACCTAAGTTAAATTTCTACCCCCTTAGTACTGCTCACTTATGGCTTCAAGTCTAGGTGTCTGCTTGAGTTAGAGCCAAATGTTGCTCATAGTGCAGCAAATAAAACTATGCAAGCAATAATACATTCAGTTTTACAGCATGGAACTACCCAAAATGAAATAATGAAAAACTCTGAAGAAAAATGAACAAGAGCAATGAATTGTGGAAAAACTTTAAGCAACCAGATATACACATAATTAGAGACTATAAAGTAGAAAAAGGAAAAGAAACATATTTGAAGAAATTATGGTTGGAAACTTTCTGAATTTAGTAAAACCACTAGACAGACCCAAGAAACTAAAAAATAAGCGTAAGAGACACAAGTGAAGAAAAAAATATTTAAAACCGTCTAGTTTATGAAACCCAAAGGGAATAAAAATATCTTAAAAGTAGCCACTGGAAAAAGCTAGAAGAGGAACAGGAAGAATGACATCACACATCTTGAAGGAAAACAAAGAACTTAGTGGGGCAAAGAAAACACACCGTTAATGAAAAATTCTGAAGTCAGCAAAGTATCAACATACGTACTTCAGACAAACTTCCTCAGTATGCAGAAGGTAAAAAGAATTCATCGGAACACCTGCCCTGCGAGCAATGTTAAAGGATGTGCTGAGGCACCAACATCCAACCCTGGAAGTCTCAGTCCAGGGATGGGCACTGTGGGCAGCAGGTTAAACCAACACGTGACATACCCGGACGGACTTCAGGGCTCAAGGCTTCATCCTGGCCCAGACCTGGTCCCTGCAGCCATTTGGGAAGTAAACCAAGAGAAGGAATCTCAGATAATAGACAAATTTACACAAAGGAGTGGAGATCATCATAAACTGTACATCAATGAGCAAAGGTAAGACACCTTTTCTTCATTAAGATGTCTTTAAAAGACATTTTAAGAGCCAGCACTGTGCAGATAAAGCTGCTGCCTAGGAACTCCAGCATCCTACCTGGGGGTGCTTTGTGCTCTAACACCCCATTTCCCATGCAGCTCCCCAATAACACGCCTGAGAAAGCAGCAGCATGTGGCTCAAATGGTTAGGGCCCTGCAGCCACATGAGACCAGCAAGGAAGCTACAGGCTCCTGGCTTCTGCCTGGCCTAGCCTTAAGTCATTGAGGCCACTGGGGAAGCACACCAGCAAATGGAGATCTCTCTGCATCTGTCTACATAAATTTGCCTAACAAATAACTATGAAAAACTTTTAAAATTTAAAAGGGTCCAGGGGCCGGCACCATGCCATAATGAAGCTTCCATATGCAACTGTCCACATCCCATATGGATGCCCGTTGAGTCCAGGCTGCTCCACTTCCATCCAGCTCCTTGGGCCATGTTTGCTCCTTCTGAGAAAGCAGCAAAACACAGCCCAAGTCCTGGGAGACGGAGGCGGACCCAGGCTCCTGGGTCTGGACAAGCCCAGTCCAGCAATGTGGTCACCTGGGGAGTTAATGAGCAGACGAAGATCTTCATCTCTCCCTTTCCAACAATTTGAAGAAATAAATGTCTTTAAAACTGTTGTGTTGGGGAGGAGGAGGGGGGATATTTTTAATACCTATATTAAACATTTAACAAAAATCACACACCTGGGAAACTGCAACGTCTCCACACTATATGTATTATATTTATACTGGGGTGGGGAGGGCGGCATTGCAGCACAGTGGGTTAAGACACCACTTGGGACACTAGCATTCTTTATCAGAGGCCCAGCTGGTTCTCTTCCAATCCAGTGTCCTGCTTATATGCCTGGGAAGGCAGAATATAGCCCCTGCCATCCATGTGGGAGACTCAAACAGAGTTCCTGGCACCTGGCTTTGGCCTGATCCAGACCTGGCTGTTGTGCCATGTGAGAAGTGAACCAGTGGACATGATTTCTGTGTCTCTAATTTCCTTCCTGAAAGCCTGCTTCTCAAATAAATGAATAAACTGTTATTTTTAATAAGCAGACTATGGTACCATTACAAATGCAAGGCTGCTAACATGCCCGCCCGCTAGAAGGCAGTAGGCGAAGGCCTAACTACCTGAGTCCCTGCTACCTATACAGGAGACCCAGAATTCTAGACACTGCTGACTGTTGCAGCATTTGAGGAGCTCGTCAGTGGACGGACAGACCATATCTCCGTGTTGGCGTATGTGTGATATGTGTGTGTCTTTGCCTTTTCATTCAAAACAATGTTTCTTAAAGATTTTTTATTTGAAAGGCACAGAGAAAGAAATCAATTTTCCATCTGCTGGTTTGCTCCTTAAGTGCCCACTGAGGTAGGGATCGGGCCAGGTATTCCTCCTGGGGGCCAGGGCCCAAGCACTGGGCCACCATCTGTTGCGTCCCCAGGAGCATCAGCAGGGAGTTAGATCAGAAGTGGAACTAAGTCACAATGCTGGTCACAGGTCAAAATTCTTCAAAATGGAGAGGAAGGGGTGTATGTGGTCTAGGTTCTACAGAAAAATTATCACGGTAAGAAAGATGATAAAATTAAAAACATTCACTGAATATAAGAATGAATATAAAACATAAGAATGAAATAAGACATAAGGAAATAAAAATGAATAAAAGTAAATAAACGAATGTAAGAACAAAAAAGATGGAAAAATAATTAAGGCAGTACATTAAAATTCGATAGTATCACTAATAATATTAAACATAATTGAGCTAAACAAGTCAACCAAAAGGCAGAAGTTGTCAGACTGGATACAACAGTACAATCTATATACTGACCACAAAAAACACACTTTAAATGAAAAACAACAAATAAGTTTGATGTAGAGGATTTTTTTAAGGTGACAAAATCAAACTTATGACAAAAAATACGATTGCAACATGAGCATTAATAAAAAAAAAATCCATAGCAAATATCAGAACTAGGAATAAAAGAGTAATTTTACAATGATAAAACGGTCAATGACATTTATGAACACAGTGAACAGAGCTTTAAAATGCATAAAGCAACAAGAACTAAAAGAAATAGATCTACCAATCTAGTAAGCGCTCCCAGGACCTCCCAGGGTACAGCAGACTTGAACACCATTACCAGATGACATGACCTAACTGACATGACAGAGCATGTCTTACAAAAGTAACATAGACACAATCTTTTCAAGCGTACAACACTTACCAAAGTGAATTATTTGTTAAGCCGCAAAGCAAATCTCAGAAAATCTCAGAATCAAATACAAATTTTGGGCTTAAAAAATTTTTTTAACCGGTTTCCTCCCCAAAATGATCGTAACAGGGCTGAGTCAGACCAAAGCCAGAAGGCAGGAGCTTAATGTGGGTCTCCCATGTGGACGGAAGGCACCCAAGCACATCGGCCGCGAACTGGGTAAGGGGAGCAAAGGGGACTTAAACAAGTGCTCCATTACAGGATCCTGGCACCTCGCAGAGCTGCACAACCAGCCACGCCTTAACACTGGCCTACAGATTGTTTTCCAATCAGAGTAGAATTAAGTTAGAAATCAGTAACAAATATCTTAGTGGGAAGTTCCCAAATATAAGCAAATGAGTCACCTGTTTGATCAGGGCATTGGACCCACGTGCTGTCCCCGCTCACCGAGAACCCTGAGCACACACAGATACGATTCTGAGAAGGGGACAAAAGCATAGTATCGGCTATTAGGATGTGTGACAACGTTCCTCGTGCAAATATCACAGCACACCTAAAAGCAAGAGGAAGTGCAAAAAACTCACCAGCATTACAACAGCACGTAACGGAGCAGGGCCGCACCAACTGCAGACATTCATTTGGAAGGTAACTGTGAGCACTGACAGGACACTGCCGCCTTGCAGTCATGGAAGACTTTAAAACGCAAACACATGTCCCAGAAATAGGTGAAATTACTACTCAACAGTGGCAATATTTTAAATTTGCATTTTATTAAAAATATAGCAACATAATAGCAGCATCGTTTAATAAATCTTTACTAATACCATTTTAAAAGTCATCCTACTCACAAACATATCCGCCTAGGCAGCGTCTGTGTGTTTACACTGGAGGTCCTTCCCTTGGCACTTCCACAGCACTTCCTCCCTAGCACTTCTCTACTGGGATTCAGCAGGCAGATTACTACCACATTCACCGGTGTAGCTGCACAGTGTACTCAGATCTTGGGGAAATCAGAAATCATCTTGAGCTTCATCAACAGTATGCTTGTCTACCTTACACTGGTAGCGAACAATCTCTTCCTCTAGTAGGATTTTCAATTTGAACTTACAAACATACTCAAGAAGGTATCTAACAAACAAAACCCAAGCATAGAAGGAACTACTTCAGTCCTGAAAAAATAAAATTTGGAGGTAAAATGAAAAGTCGCCCCCAAATTAGCAATTTCCAAAATTATACTGTTAGACAGATACAAATTTAAAAACAAGACAACAAATTAAGACTCTGAGTTTAAAGACTTTACCTTAAGAAACGTTATAGCAGACACAAAGTAACAATTCTAAATAAATTGTTAGGAGTTATGAAAAGCAGTGAAAGGGTTACTAAATCCAATCTAAGTGAATGTGAATATGGACCAGAACTCACAAACAGCTTTAGCTTATTTTTAAAATAGTATCAGTTGTTAGTCAGTGTTACTAATAAAAATGTATACTTTTAAAACGAAGAAAAAAAAAAAGCTTGCACCCATAAACCCAAAAAGTAGGGAAGTTAATTTTAAGAGATTCTTATATTACTCCAGATTCCTGCTTCCAGAAATATGTTTTATCCCTTTTGAAATTCGAGATTAAACAATTTAAATGGCTATTACATATAAGAGTGGGAATTATGAGAAAATACTTAGTAAAAAATTTTAAAATATTTAAACATACAAGGAATGCAAGATCCTTCTACTTCACAAGACTAGATATACTTGACAACCAAGCTAGTTAAAAATCAAATACTTTTAATGAAAATAGAAAATGACCACCAAAAAAGTACTCAATGCTTCAATCCAAAAGGATTAATTCTGCTAATCTGACAAACAAAGGCGATGAAATCAAAGCAAATTCTGACTTGGCGTTACTGTGTAGACTAAAGCATGCCATTGTACGCAGTAATTCTTACATACATTATCTTCATTTGAGAGCGTGTTTGGGTCAGGGTCCTTTTTTTTTAAGTTTTTAAATAAAGGTAAGTAACATATACATAGACAATGACAGAGTCCCAAAAATGATTAGCATCACAAATGAGATTATTTTCTTGATCAAAAAATTTTTCTCACTATGGATGCCAGCTTTTAATTGAGCAAATCAAAACGCCAGCCCCCAACACTCCTGATGAATATGGCCAACACCGAAGCCCTTCAGAACGGAACCCTAATCCAGGGAAGGTCATCAACTGACAGGTGCATGCAGTCATGAGCTAATTAGACAGGACCCGGGTCACAGCAGGGGGTAAGCCAACAGTGAAGCATTTACGCGTTTTCACACTTGGAACTGACGGGCAAGCTTCTGAAGGACCGTCCTCTAGGATTAGTCTGGGTTGCTGAAAAGCAAGAGTGAGAGTTCCAAAAGAATTTTTCTAGACTGATGAATAGCAACTACAATTTAAGGAATTCTCTTACATAATTCTAGCTAAACAAAATCTGTATCAAGCGTAAAATGCTGTCTGCTGAGCCTCACCTCAAGTTTTCCCGACAACACCTGTATTAAAACAAAGTAACTCGAGAAGAAATCTACAACTGAAAACATATCGGCTCCAGTCAACAACAAACATACAAAACCCTACCAAGTTTTGCTTCCCTAAGAACAAGTCAAACATCCAACCCCGGAGAGGCTGGTTTTACTTCCTAGGATCCTCGGATCCCATTCACAAGTCAGGATCTGTCAAGCCTCACATGATCACTTTAACAGTGACTAAATATCAACAGCAGGAACCAGATTTCATGTTAATGACCAGCATGAAAGATATTTCACAGAGCCCAGAGAAGAGGAAAACAGTTTTATAAACACCACACAAAACGTGCATTCCCTGTGGCAAAAAAACAGAAAATCTCTGTGCCAATGAAAAGAAAGGCAGGATGAAAACTGATTGTTTTTTTGAAATGCATAAACAAATACTTTCCTCTAAAATACTTAGCTTTATTAGAGAAACGGTACTAAAAATAACAAAGATTCAAACATTTGCTCTAGTCTACTTCCATATCATAAATAAGACAGCTATTGATGCAAGACACATAATCCTACACAGTCCTCTCCATATGCACCCAGCATTCTTACATCAGAATAAGCTGTTTACAGCCAACCGTATGTGGTTGAATGATAAAAATGACCATCTATACTTTACATAGTAAAGCATTTTCCAAAGTTTTAATGTACACAGTTGACAAAAAGGAAAAAAAAAATCACACAGTAATTTTGAACACAAAAAGAGTGATTAAGCAGCTTAATAATCAAACCAGGCTTCATTACTCGCGGTGGGGGCAACTCTTTTCAGTCTTCACCAAAGACTTCAACCTCAACAGTATTAACATGAAAATTCAAGGTGAAACCAAGTGACCACCTGCTACTCAGCTTTTTAACTCTATCTGTACAAGTAACTCTTCCCATTGAGGTAAGGCAACTGAGTAATTTGATTGTATTAGACTGCATTAAAATAAAATTATACTTGATTTTTTAATAACATGCTAATTAAAACTGTTACTTTTTTTTTTGGAAATATAACAGTAATGAAAAGAATTCAAAAACCACAAGTTAAACGTTTTGAGACGAAAAACCTTTGCAATGCTGTCGTCTTGCACACCGTCAGGGAAAGGTGAGTCTATCTACGACGGACCACCCGAATTTTAAACTCAAGGAAACATACCCTGGGACACACAACCTCCCTGGTAAACGAGGCTTCCCTCAGTCAGCACATCATTTAGAGAAGACAACTGAGAGGTAATCATTAAGGTCATTCAACATCAACATAGACCACAAAAAGGTTCCTTTTAGGGAGAACAGCATGCTTCAATTGTCACAGTATAAAATTGATGGTCCCAAAACTGTACTGTTAAACTCAACAATCAGCCTTGAAAACAAGACTTCCTTTTCATATTAGGTGAACTAAGTAAGCAGCTCTCCTGACACTTGACTTGCATACCTCTCTATGGGTATGAACAGAATATCCACCTAGATTCCATATGAATTCAGGATGACTAGCACATAGAAAATTCTAGAAAACATTGTAGAAGGCACTAAAGCTTCAGCTTGTGCTCCCATAGCCCATTTTGAAAACCCAGTTTCCTTTTGCTAAGGACGCCTTTGCCACCTACAGCTGACAACACACACTGCAATTCTACTCGCAGTAAGCTTGGAAATGTCAAGGAAGTTTAAAAGAAAACGCTCACTCTGCGGGTAGACCCAACGACTCAAACACGGAATACTAACACGTATTAGTATTCAGCACAGGGGGTTCTTTCTTTTCAGAGAGAACAGTAGCATGCAGTGTCAGTTGTTTTTTAATCCACTTAAACAATTTTAACCTGTAAAACTATCTTAAAGAAAAACTGCTGTCCTAAATGATGAACAAAAGAAAACAAGTGAGAATTAAACACAATCACTGTAAATCTTGTAAAGGCGAAAACTTCTTACATACTTTGCACTTACAAGGGGTGTGTTTATATTTCCACCAATTTCAAGCACATCATCAAACTTTACATACTGAAACTGCTTTAAAAAAAAAAAGTAAAGTGATACAAAATTCATAAACCAGTCCATTGAGCGAGAGGGCGACTTTGGGATTAATGAGTGTTGGAAGAGGGGTATTTGGGGTGTTGGTTGGGGAGTTGGGGTGGATATGTGGGGGGGTTTGGTTTGATGTTGGGGTATGGGGGGTGGGGTGGGTATGGTTTGTGTTTTGTAGTGGGTGTTGGTGTGGTGTTGTGGGTGGGGTGTTGTGTGGGGTTGTTGGGGGTTGGGTGGTGTTGGTGTGTGGTGGGTTGGGTTGTTGGTGGGTGTTGGTGTGTTTGTGGTGGGTGGGTGGGGGGGTTTGGGTTGTGGGGGGTTGGTGGGGTTTGGGGTGTGTGTTGGGTGGGGTTTGGTGTTGGTGGGGTGGGGGGGTGTGTGGTTGGGTGGTGGGGTTGTTGGGGGGGTTTGTGGTTGGGGTTTGTTGTGTGGGGGTGGTGGGTTGTGTGGTTGGGATGGTGGGTTGGGTTTTTATGGTGGGGTGGTTTTGGGTTGTGGGGTTGTGGTTTGGTTTGGGTTGTATTTTTTTTTTGTTTTGGTTTGGGAATGGGTTATTGTTTATTTGGGAAATATTGTTTTGGATTTTTTGGTGGGTGGTTGAGGGGAATGTTGTATTGGGAGAGATTGGGTATGTTTATGGGTTGTAGTATTAAGGATGGTGATGTAAACCGCTTTAGTGCCCAAGCTCTGAAGCCAGTGGCTTCTCCCAGGGCAGGGACCCAGGCACTCAGCTCATCCTCCACTGCTGTTCCAGGGGCATGAACTAGGAGCTGGACCAGGAGTGGAGCCGCAGGGACTAGAACCACAGTCCACATGAAGTGCTCATACTGCAGGTGGCACATACACCACAGTCCCAGCTCCAATGTCTATCATTTCTGAAGAAACAAGACTGAATATTTTCTACCCATTATGTTTTCATATTAAAAAAAAACACTCAAGTAGTGTAAAAACTTCCCCTTTGTACTTCTTATAAAATTAAATGAGGGAAACAAAAAATTGTAAGAACTGACAGACTTGAAAAAAATGGAAGAGATTACAAGTATTTCCAAAAGATAAGATACACACCAAAACGCAAAAACAAAGAACAAGGGACCACCACTGTCGCCCTGGCAACAACAGCACTGCATCCCACATAGGAGAGGCCGTGCGAGTCCAGCTACCCTCCTTGCGATGTGGACCTGCTGCTGTGCCTGGGAAGGCACATGGCCAGTACTAGGGCCCTATTAGCCATGTGAGAAACCAGAACAGACTTCAGAAATGGCTGTTGTGGCCGCTAGGAGAAAGAACCAGCAGATGGAAGATCAATCTTTCTCTGTTTCTTCATCTTTTCCTTTTTTTGTTTTCCTCCCCACAAAGATTTATTTACTTTTATTAGAAAATTGGGTCTGCAGAGAGGAGATACAGCAAAAACGATCTTCCACCCGCTGATTCATTCCCAAAGTAGCCGCAACAGCCTGAGCTGAGATGATCCAAAGCTAGGAGCCAGGCGCTGCTTCTGGGTCTCCCATGCAAGTGCAGGGTCCCAAGGCTTTGGGCCATCTTCTGCTGCTTTCCCAGGCCACAAGCAGGAAACTGGATGGGAAGTGGAGCTGCCTGGACACAAACTGACACCTATATGGTATCCCAAGGCATGCAAGGAGAGAACTTCAGCCAGTAAGCTACTTCTTCTGACCCAGGACTGCAGTTTTCACAATTTTAATTTGCTGGGCCCAGTACGATGGCTCAACTAGCTAATTCTACACCTTGTCTCAGCTGGGATTCCATAAAGGCACGGTTCATGTCCTGGCTGTTCTACTTCCCATCTAGCTCCCTGCTTGTAACTCAGCAAGTAGCAGACGATGGCCCAAAGCCTTGGAACCCTGCACCCACGAGAAGACCCAAAAGAAGCTCCTGGCTTCTGGCTTTAAATCAGCTCAGCTCCAATGACTGTGGCCATTCTGTCTTTCTAATAAAAACAAATCTTTAAAAAAACCTTTTTTAAAATTTACTCCCTTATCTTCAAAATTTAACGAGATTGATCAATTTAACACTTTTTTTCTTTCAAAAACAGCAAGCAATTTTAGTCCTGTGGACACTCTTGAAGCAGCCCTGAACAAACAACATGAACATACACAGAAAGAGGAAGGAAGAGGCCTGGCGAGGACAGATAGAACATGTCACCTGCCACAGTGCCCACGCCCCTGGACAGCCTCCTGCCTGCCAGGGTGCCGGAGGGGACGTCAGTACACCAGGCAGTGGGCATACCTGCTAAACCACCTCCACCTGCAAACCCATCTCTCTCACCCCTCCTCGCCCTCTACCAGAGCCCCACACAGGCCAGCAATACCATGCCCTGACCTCTGTAATAAACATTTAAAAATAATGCTTGTATTATAAAAAACATCATGTTTTAAAAAGTTCGTTCCCATTTAGCGCTTTCCCCACCGTGCCGCACCCGGCGGCTGACTTACATCACTTCCTGTGAGCACAGCGCTGTCCTCCTTGCCTTCGCCGTCTTTACAGTCCTTTTTCACAGAGCTGGAGTGCTCACTCTCCCTCCTCTCACCAATGTGGTCCCGTTCCTTCTCTCTCTTTTTATCCTTCTTATTTCTGCTACAAGAATATTAATAACATGTCAGCATCTAATAGCTTAAAGAGATTTATCATAGTTTTGACAAAATATCCTTATCCAATACAGGGCATCCCCTGAAACAACACAAAATAAAATTCCTTGTACCAGACACACTAGTAAGCTATTTTGACAAAAAATGGGTCCTACACCCTGGCTTACCCCCATCTTACCCTACTTGGTTTTTTAAAAGACATACAATTTAGGGTCAACAAGGTGACTCAACAAACTAATGTTCCACCTGTAAGTGTAGGCACCCATGTGGGCGCTGGCTCATGTCCTGGCTGCCTCACTTCCCATCCAGCTCCCCGCTTGTGGCCTGGGAAAGCAGCAGAGGATGCGCCAGGCGCTTTGGTCCCTGCAGCCATGTGCAAGACCTGGAAGAAGCTCTTGGCCTCTGGCACCCTGGCCAGCCCCAAACACTGCAGCATCTGGGGAGTGGATGAGTGAATGGGAAATCTCTGCTTTGCAATCTCTCCCTCTCTAACTGCCTTTCAAATAAATAAAATAAACCTTTAAAAAAATATTTGGGGGGGGCAATACTACACTGACAAAGAACATATGCAGACATTTTTCCCTGTTGTTATTCCCCCACATCATATAGTGTAATTATTTACACAGCACTTAGGTCGAGTCCCTAGCCTCCAGCCCCAAGGACAGCAGGCGTCTGCAGAGTGAATCAGATACAGGAGTTTCATTTGTTTCTCAAATAAACAAAAATTAAAACTAAAATGAACAATAATACCAAAGCCTGGGGACAGACAAGAAGCATGTAAGTGGAAGCTGAGGGTGACTGAATATCTACCTCTTAAGACTTCATTTCTGAAAGGGGCAAATGGAATATTCACTCAGAATATAAGCGAGAATTTGTTTTGTAGATTTTCCACCTGCTCCAGTGTCATGTCAGCTCATGATCTTAACTTACCCCCTCGGGGAGGGAGACCGGGAAGACTTCCTTTTTATGGTTTTCGATGTTCTTGGGGATCTAGAAGAGCTCCTGCTCCTCCTCCTACGTCTTTCCCTGGAAGTGAAAAACACGTCATATTTTAAATAACAGCCAGCCATATAAGGGGCAATTCACATATATAAAAGACAAGGAACTCTCAAGCGCATTTTTACTATTCCTTAGAGGTCAGCAGAAAATAACAATCTTTATGGTTCTGTCCTGTCCTATTTCCTCATTTCAGAACTCAGGCCCAATAATGAACCACAAATTGCACAGACTGCTCAAAACATCATCTCTGGTGGTGTACAGATGGATATACAAGTACAGCTGCTGATGATAATAAGCTAACTCTGGATAATACTCTAGACTATCAGTTAGGAATAAAGCCGTGAGTCAATGAACAAGTAGAGCTGATTATACTCAGATTTAAATTCCAGTGCTTTATTTTACTGGATACACAGCTAGGATCACATTATTGAACCTGAGCCTTTTTATCTGACATGAACACAGCTCAAGCACTACAGGCCTGGCATGAGAGCACCAAGGAGGTCCAGTCGGGCATGAGTCTGCCAGGCACGGGCTCCCTCCCCAGCCCTGGCACAGGCCCTACTTTTCTCAACAATAGTGTTAATTCTAACATCACAAATGTTTTCAAATATCAAAATTTTTATTGAAAATACAGGTGGGGATACATTCTGGAAATAAAAATATTAAGTGGGCTATTGTTCTGAGGAGTTATAATGTTTCTGATGTAATAAACAAAACCCAGAGTGTCTGAAAGGCAGAAAACTGCTAAAAGACGAAAAACTCAAACTCTTCACACCAAGTTCTTCTGAAAGCATAAAACACTGAAAATGGCTACACTCTTAGAAATGAATGGTGCTTATCCTATTCCTCCAGCCCTAACACCAAATGTGAGCAAGGGAATTTTCTTAAAGATCAAGTGACATAAAATAGCTCAGAAAAAAAGAATTTAAACATGATGAAGTTATTCAAAATTAAAACATTCAGGCCTGGTGCTCAGTGGCTAGAGTCTTCAACCTGGCACATGCAGGGATCCCATATGGGTGCTAGTCTGTGTCCAGGCTGCCCGCCTCCCTTCCAGCTCCCTGCTTGTGGCCTGGGAAGCAGGTAAGGACAGCCCAAAACCTTGGGACCCTGCACCCGTGTGGGAGACCCAAAAGAGGCTCTACCCATTGAGGACACTTGGGGAATGAACCAGTGGCAGGAAGATCTTTCTCTCTCTCCTTTCTGTGTATCTGACTTTCCAATGAAAATAAATAAATCTTTAAAATAAAAACTAAAACATCTGTTTGTACTAGGAAGGGTCATCACACAAACACAAAGGCACACATGACACACAATCAATAATGCCTACGCAGTGCAAGGAGGCTCCAAGGGTTCAACTGATACAAACAAAGGCTGTTCAATTACTTCACGTGTGTCCAATGTGCCGGAATCTGGAGCTAATCTCTCAGCCCCAGTAAGACACACGAATATAACAAGGCTGCCAGTCCGCTGCTTCTGAAGCAGTCTGCTGCTCTGCTTTTATCTTAGAGGTGGAGAAAGACCGACCAACACAGTGAGCACTAACTCCACAGATTCCTACAAAGGCTCAGGTTAGGCAAGTCCAGAGTCAGGAAGTCCAACCTGGCGTTCCACACGGAGCTGGACCCAGTGACTGGAGCTACTGCTTCCTAACTGCTGGAGCGTACAGTCACAACACTAGAAATCAGGAGCCTTCGTGGGAACTGAGCCCAGGTAGTCCACTCCAGTCCCAGTGCCACCAGGCCTGCTCCTGAGGCAATGTTTTAAAGTAGGTACCAAACGGTGATTAGAGGAATTCGCAAACCTCTAAAAGGAGAGGAGGGAAAGGGTTATGGCTCAATGGGCTCAACAGTCACTTGGGGGCCTTGGATTGAATCGCAGCCATCCCACTTCGGATCCAGCTTCCTGTCAATGCACCTGGAAAGCAGCAAATGAGAGCCAGCGTACTCGGGCCTTGGCCACCCACACGGCAGACCCACAGCAAGTCACACTCTTGGATGCAGCCCGGGCCGGCCTCAGCCAGCACAGCACCTAGGCTATGGGTCAGCGCAACGCAGGTCTCCCATCTGTCTGTCACTCCAGTTTTTCAAAAATGAACAAATAAATAAATAAATAAATAAATAAATCTTTTAAGAAAGAAAGAAGATAAAAATGGAACAGTGCTACTGAACTTTGGATACACAAGCACAGCTCAGGGACCAGACTTTCAGTCCAGCATTTAAGATGTCACGTTAGAGTAGCGAGGTTCAACCCCTCAGCTCCAGCTACACACACCAGTGTGCACCAAGAGCTGGGTTCAGATGGAGTTTCCAGTTCCTGCCCAGGTCCCAGGAGCTATGTGGGAGGTGAATCAGCCAATGTGAATGCTCGTTCTCAGAGTTCTTTTAAGCTGAAGTACAGAGCACATGAGAGATTCCCTGTAAGCTTCAGTTTCCTGATGCTTGAAATGGCAACAACAGTCTCCACACAGGTTTACTCTGAGGATTAAATAATGCGAGGCCGGAAAATACACTGAGGTACAATTATCTGGCAAATGTCTGCCATTATCATCCTTGATCTTTCAGTATTAGTCAAAGGCTAACGTTAGGAACAAACCATTAAAGTGCCAATTTTAACATTTATTTTATTTTTCTTTCAAAGACAAAATTACAGAGACAAGGAGAGAGAGCTCTTCCATCCACTAGTTCATGCCCCAAACAGCCCAAGCTGAGCTGATCCAAAGTGAGGACCAGTAGCCTCCTTGGGGTTCCCGTGAGAGTGTAGGGGCCTAAGGACGTGGCCCATGCTCAGCTGGTTTCCCATGCCCTGTCAGGGAGCTGCTCTGGAAGCAGAGCACCTAAGACAGGAACCAGTGCCCGCAGGTGATGCCAGTGTCGAGGCCCAGGATTCATCTCTCTGCCACCACACTGTCCCCTGAAGTACCAATTTTGCAAAAAGAAAGGAGATACTGCTGTGGGTAAGCCTCCACATGTGGGTGCTGGTTCAAGTCCTGCCTGCTGTACTTCCAATCCAACTCCTGCCAATAGAATTCAGGACAGACAGGAAGGTCCAAGTGCGTGGGAACCCACACCGGGGATCCAGAAGCTGCATTGGACAGGCCCAGCCCTTTTTACAGCCATTTGGGAAGTGAACCACTGGATGAAAGACCTCTCTCTGTCTCTTCCTAACTCTGACTCTTACATAATTTTTAAAAATACATATATTTAAAAAGGAGGCATAAGGGGTGGCACAGTGGCTCAACAGTCTAATCCTCTGCTTACAACGCCAGCATCTCAGATGGGCACCAGTTCTAGTCCCAGCTGCTCCTCTTTCAATCCAAAACCCTGCATATGGATTGGGAAAGTAGCAGATGACAGCCCAAGTCCTGGGTCCCTACACCCAAGTAGGAGACCCAAAAGCAGCTCCAGGCTCCTGGCTTTGGACTGGCTCAGTTCCAGCCACTGCAAGGATTTGTGGAGTGAAGCACTGAATGGAGGATCTGTTAGTCTGCCATTCAAGTAAATAAATAATCTTAAAAAAAAAGGCAGGTGCTATGGTACACAGCAGGTAATACCACTGGCTACAATGCCAGCATCTATATGGGTACTAACTCAGATCCCAGCTGTTCTACTTCTGATCCAACTAACGGCTGATACCAGACATGAATATAGACTGGACATATTTCCAGACACATACACCCCCTCTACACACACACAGCTTCTTTTTTGTTTTAAAGATTTTTTTTTTTATTATTGGAAAGGCAGATTTACAGAAAGAAGGAAAGACAGAGTGAAAGATCTTCCATCCACTGGTTCACTTCCCAAGTGACCACAACAGCCAGAGTTAAACCGAACAACACCCAGGAGCCAGGAGCTGCTTCCAGGTCTCCCACACGGGTGCAGCGTCCCAAGGCTTTGGGCCGTCCTCCACTGCTTTCCCAGGCCACAAGCAGGGAGCTGCATGGGAAGTGGGACAGCTGGGACATGCAAATCAGCGCCTGCAAGGCGAGGATTCTAGCCACTAGGCTACCATGCCAGGCGTTTGCTTTTTATTTTAAAACACAAATATATTTCAGAGACATTTTATCACAAGTCAGGAACTCCATTTATTTACAGTCATAATATCACCCAGAATAAGGTTGTACACTTAGATATCTCAATTGCATGAAGAGGTCTCATTTTGCAAATGTTACTATGGAAACCTACTGCCACCTGGTGGCAGTGTAACTCTTAATAAAGTGGGAACTATATTGAGGAAAAGAGTAACCATTAAAATTTACAAAGACTGAGAATCCATATCATGAACTCAACAAAAGGGCTAAAAACTATTCTCAGTGAGGGATTTGGCATTTAATCCAGCGTTTCTGAAACCAGCATCTCCCCTCAGTGTCTGAGTTTGATTTCTGGCTCCATTAAGAGGGTTCCTATCAGCCTGAGGGGAGCCCTGGCTTGTGCTCTGGGCTGCAGCTCTGGGCTCTGGCCCCTCCCTCCTCAGCCACTTCGGTCATCTGCAGAGTGGAATGCCACATGACCTCTCTCTTCCTCCCAAACGAGTACCTCCCATGACAGTAAGGACAAACACCACACCATCAGAACACATTTTGCATATTAACATTGTATCAAGGGAATGAAAAAAATGAGCTTATGAGATCAAATTCTATAATTTTTTTTTTTAAAAGAAATCCTCCCTTACCTTTCTACCCTCAAAGAGAACCACAACAAAGAACAGGAATTAGCAGGTTAAAATAACAGACCACAAACGGCAGCTAAAACTTGTCAAGTCTGCCCATGTTCATGACTGTGGCGATCCCTCTGCTAGAGGAAACAGCACAAGGAGGGGAGCACACTGTGACCTGGCCACACTGGCTCAGCTTGCACACAACGATCTTTTCGCCACCAGCTAAACCCGCCGGAACACATTTTATGCATCATCGAACCTGCTGGAACTTCGAGATCTTCTGGAGGCATTGTAACTCCGGGGTGGTGTTCTGGACTTCTTCTCCTTCTTCCTCTTCTCATCGGTCTCTTTGGATCTGTCCTTGTCTTTGTCCTGTTCCTTCTCAGGCTCTTTGTCCCGTTCTTTCTCTCTGTCCTTCTCTTTATCTTTGTTTTTACCCCGCTCCTTCTCCTTGTCACGTTCCTTCTCTCTCTCTCTCTCTTTTTCCCTTTCCTTTTCTCTATCTTTCACTCTTTCCTTTTCCTTGATCTTTTCTCGAGTATCCTTCCTTTTGTCCCTTTAAAAACAAAAATTAATTAATTAATAACTAAAGCAATTCTTCCCCACCCAATTGGGACCTCCCTCTCTTTCCTTTACAATCACCAACACTAAATCATTTAGAATGGCTATAGACATAACATATAAATTCTACACAACTCAAGTGTACACAAAGCTGCTAAATGAAGCAATTACCAGGCTGAGTGGAGCAGTTTGGAAACCTCATGAATCATACTGACCATCAGATTCAAATCAATGGCAACCAATATTAATCCTAGATTATTAAAACAACCAGAAAAAAAGTTTTATTTCTCTCATTTAAAACCTAAACCACAACAGAGTTTTAACAAACGAAGCCAATGAAAACAGTCTCTGTAATTTCCCTAAAACTCACCGTGAACGTGACCGACTCCGGGACTTGCGCCTCTCCCTTGACTTAGAGCGTTTTTTATGTGGGCTCTTAGATCTGCGTCGATCTTTCTGTCTTGAACGTGATCTATTATGGGATCTACTCCTAAGGAAAAATAAATTGTTAAAAAACTTAGTCTTAAAATTTAAAAATTTTTAAATTGAAGATGTCTTTCAAATATGAAAATTTTAAAATCTATCCTAATACTATTTATCAAAATCTATAAATTTCAAGTTTACTTGTTACCAGACGTTTCTCTAGTTATGCACTGCACGAGACCTACGCTGTTATCCGCAGGTGCGGCTTCGTGTGGCACAATTAACGAGATGCTTCACATTAGTACAAAAAGCTTCCCTCGTACTCCATGTTTTATGCTAAAAACCGTCTTTTAAGACCTATTTTATATATCTAAAAGGCAAAGTTACAGACACTGACGGCCAGAGGGGTAAGAGATAGAGAAAGATCGCCCATTTACTAGTTCACTCTCCAGATAGCCACATGCCCAGAGCTGGGCCAGACCAGAGCCAGGAGCCAGGAGCTAATTCTGGGTCTTCCATGTGGATACACAATTCTAAGCCCTTGGCCTATTTTTTGCTGCTTTCTCAGACCATCAGCAGAGAGCTGGCTCAGAAGAAGTGGAGTAGCTGGCCCTTTAAACAGCACCCATATGGGACTCAAGTACTGCTGTCAGAAGGAGGGCAGCTTAACTAACTATGCCACAATGCCAGGCCCCTTGCCTTTTAACTCTCAATCAGCAAGGAGTCTGGTTATAATTCATCTTCACAGAGTAGTGCTTTGATGATTCAATAGTTTCTATAAAAGGTTCTGTTATTTGTCCTTACAAATATATTAAGAAAAGTGTACAGCAGCTGGCACTGTAGCAAACTAAACTTCCTTGCCCTGTGGCAGCAGTAGCCCATAAGGCATTGCTTTAAGTCCCAGCTGCTCCACTTTCAATCTAGTTTCTGGTTAAAGGCCTGGGAAAGTGCTCAGGCCTCTGCAATCATGTGAGAGCCTGGAAACAAGCTCCTGGCTTAGGACTGGCACATCCCGGGCAGTGGTAGTCACTTGGGGAATGACCCAGGAGCTCCCGGCTTAGGACTGGCACAGCCTCGGCGGTGGTAGTAACTTGGGGAATGACCCAGGAGCTCCCGGCTTAGGACTGGCACAGCCTCAGCGGTGGTAGTAACTTGGGGAATGACCCAGGAGCTCCCGGCTTAGGACTAGCACAGCCTCGGCGGTGGTAGTAACTTGGGGAATGACCCAGGAGCTCCTGGCTTAGGACTGGCACATCTCGGGCAGTGGTAGTCACTTGGGGAATGACCCAGGAGCTCCTGGCTTAGGACTGGCACACCCCAGCGGTGGCAGTCACTTGGGGAATGACCCAGGACAGATGATCTCTCATTCTCTCTGTTGCAATTCAGCCTTTCAAATGAAACTAAATAAATCTAAAAAGAAAAAAGATTGTGTAGGCACAGTATTAGTAGTAGTATCAGTGCTAGCTTGACAGGAAAACAAAAATCCTTTTACGTGAGCTAAAACTAGATAAAAATAATCCAAGATTACACGGCAATAACTTTTCACACCTATAGTGACACCCACAGCTAGTTAAAGAACTTTTCTAAGAACTAGTGTTACACCACAGCAGGTTAACCTGCCTTGCAATGCCAGCATCCCACTCTGGAGTGTGAATCGATTTCCAGCTGCTCTACTTCCCATTCAACTTCCCGCTACTGCTCCTGAGAAAGCCTGCCAAGCTGACTGAGCCCCGCCCCGCCCCCACCAGACGGAGCCCTGGCCAAGCCGGCTGCTTCAGGCACCGGAGACTGAACCAGAGCACAGAAAGTTCGCTCCCCTCCTCCTCTTTCAAGTTGGCCTTTCCAAAAAAAAAAAAAAAAAAAAAAAAGGGGGGGGCAGAATTACATAGAAAGGAAAAGGGAAGAGAGATTTTCCCTCTGCTGGCTCAGGCCCCAAATGACCACAATGGCAAGGAGCCCGGAGCTTCATTCGGGCCTCCCACGCAGACGCAGGGGTCCAGGGACTTGGCCTATCATCAGACCCTGACTGAGAGACTGCACGGCAGTATCTGGTACAAAACAAATGCTTATTAACTCCACTTGCACTATCATCATTCTCACTTAAAGTTAACATAAAGCTTACATTCTTATTTAATGCCAAGGAAGCAATGAACTTCCACAAGTATACTTATTTTAAAAGTCAAAGTTACAGAGAGAAAGAGAGATGTTTTGTCCACTAGTTCACTCCCAATGGCCACAATGCCCAAGGCTGGGCCAGCTGAAGTCAGGCTTATTTTAAAATGCCTTTGCTTCAACATGCTTAATAAAAACTGTCATCATAATATTTCTGTTCAGGTTAACCTCACTAAAAGTACAATTATTTTGTTTTTTCTTAAAAGGTGCTTTCCAACCTTAAATAGGCAAAGAAAAATTTTTAAGGATTAAGTGCAGCAGTTATAAATAATGAAAAAAAAAACAAGCAAAACATTAATGCATTAGTTTCCCTCCTCACCCAGCAAGTCTTGAGAGTACAAAAAGCCACTGTTTGAGTAATGAATTTCTGAAACTTAAATATTCCCTCATTTCTAATGTCCTGGTTTCTGATTAATGCTAACAGTCAAAAGTAGATCTAACCTACCTAAAGATGTATCTTTATCACCTTTAATTTTTAATAATTTGAAAGATATTTTTAGATAAAACTGTAAATAGCAACTTACCATCACGTTGCATCAAAGTTCACTTGTAAATCAGCTGTTTTCCATTAAAAAATCATAAAATGTCTTATATTCCTATGCTGGCCCATAAAGGTCACTTAACTTAAAAACCACAATTACAGTACTACCCACCTTTTCTTTCATTGTGGCTCTGAATAAAACAAGTATCAAAATCGACAAAGTAGAAATACATCTCCCCAATCCTAGGTCACAGTGACAAGCAATCTCGCCCTGGCTCACCGTCAGGAAGGGAACAGGGAGAACAGGAGAGAGTGGGGATGGGGCAGCACAGCTCATAACCTGTTCTGTCACTGACACAGAACAATTGTGATAATTCTATACGATATATGCAAACAATATGAAATGCTCAAGTGAAGGAAGCATTTCCATCTCAAACATGTATCATTGCTTTGCTTGGGAACCTTGAAACTCCTTCCTTCTGGTTCTTTATAAAATATACTATAAGTCGCTGTCAACTCCCCCAGTCACCCCAACTGTCCTGCTGAACACACTCCCCCAAACTAACTGGACATTGGAAATCACTGCCCGACCTCCACCTTCCACCTTCCACCTTACCAGCCTTCAGTTACCACAATTCCACTATCCAACACTACGAAATCAAACTGTGAGTGTTAGAGCCGTATTGATGTTTCCGTGACTGGGAAGCAGAACTTTAGAAGCATCTGAAGCAAGTGAAAAACTACAAACAGCTCCTGCCACCTGTGCTCCTGGGCCGTCACTCCACCAGGCCACTGCTCCACCAGGCCTCCACCATCCTCCAACCAGGCCTCCACCAGCCTTTAACCAGGCCTCCACCAGGCTCCACCAGCCTCCACCAGGCTGCCACCTCCACCAGGCTGCTGCTCCACCAGGCCTCCACAAACCTCCACCAGCCTCCACCAGCTGAGGAGAGAAAGCCCTCCCAAGCCTGCAGCAGCAGGGGCTCTTCCAACCCAAGAGCCTATCTACCTACAAGGCTTTTAGATAAGGAACTTGTTTTTCAAAACTTACTTTAAAAAGAAACAGCGCCCTTTTATGTTTGTTTAACAACTTATTTGAGGCTGTACTTCTATAAGCATGTTTAAAAGCAGAATATGCTGGCCAAAAACACACACATACATACCAACAGCTAGCAATTTCAAATGCTACAGGGGTACATCGACATGACACTATTCCTATGAGTAAGAATAATTACAATTAAGACTGAAAAACCCTCCTCACCTAACCCTTGTAGAGTGGAAATACCCAAATATAGAGTAGTTAATAACAAAAACCTTAGTTAAATTGTGAAACTGTGTCATAATTTCCAAAAGCATATGAAACTTCCCATAGATCATTATCAAGAGCAAAATGATCTTAACCATCAGTTTCGGGTTTTTTCCAGCCTTGAACCTGGCACTCTCTTAAGACTTGAGTCACTGGTCTTTTCATTCTTTGGACAAATGACCTCGTACTGTGGCTCAGCTTCTTCGGCCTCCTGCGCGCCCTCCCAGCAATCTGCGCGTCCAGTCTGTCACTGCTGCTCATCTGCTCTCCTCCCTCAGTGCTCATGTCCAATGCACTGTCCACTCCTTACAGAGTCAACTGGGCTCGGAACTGGCCTACTGGAAGATCTTGGAAAGACGGGAAAACCCTACTGCAAACAAATAATAATGGAGCAGTATACACAGGTAAGTAAATAGCCCAAAGTGTAACTCAGCTGACTCAGAACAGCATCCTATGTTCCTATCTGCTCCTAGAATGTCTTTCATTATCACAGGAAGGCCAACTTGGGCCTGCTGGTGATTTTCCACATAAATGCACACTGGTTCCTTTTCTCCCTTCCCTGAAACACAGCACCTTCTCCAACAGCCTTGACAGGTACACAAGCAGGCCTGCTTCTCCTCTCTCAAGACACAAACACGACGTACATGGAACATGCAATGAAGATCCACACTACACACTTTCACACTGCACCTCCAGATGTGACTCTTGGGGTACTTCCAAACAAGTTCACTTTATGAGTTTCCCTTTGCATCAAATGCAAAGCAATGACACACAGATCAGAATGACAAAGCTCTAAGAAAAAACAAGATAGAACAGACTACAGCTTAGACACCATACAAAACATGGATCTGAAAGTGCACATACGTCTGGTCCAAAAGCAGGCACAGGAGGGTCCCGTCCCCAGGAGTCCCAAGGACACCCGGCACAGGAGGGTCCCATCCCCAGGAGTCCCAAGGACACCCGGCACAGGAGGCAGAGCTGCTCTAACACGTGAGGTAGAGCTCCCCAAGCCTGGACTACCCTGGGAAAACAAGAAAGGCTGGAACTTCAGTAGTATTTTCAGTTTGGCCACTATGTTCCCTCTCCTCAATAGAAAAAAATAAAGAGTTTGTCATCTCCATATAAAGACTAATTTATTTACTCCTAGAAAAACCAATAGACCACCTTTGCCTAGAAAACCAACTTACAAAACTGAAAATTAGTTAAAACATCAAGAACTGTGAATTTGACAAAATGCGTTTCTTAACTAAATTCCAACAAAGGTAATATTTGCTGGAAACCACACTTCCAGCACTACTGAAATTTCATACAATGTGAGCAATTTTAATATATGAACACTGGAAACAATGTAAAATACAACAGCAGAGATCCTCACCTGCGCTTTGACTGTGATCTTTTCCTTCTAGAATGAGATTTTGAGCTAGATCTGGATTGTGAGCGAGTATGGGAACGAGATCGACCGCCTTTTCTTTCATTGTTCTTTCCAGACTCTGGGAGGAAAAAACCACTTTGCAGTGTAAGCTCAGAACAATTAAAGATCCCAGTTAATAATTAGGCACAAGTGGAATGTACCACATATAGTGCAAGGGGCCTACTCTCTGTACATCCTCCTCCTGTGCAATTATCCTTCAGAAACATCCAAGAAAGTCATTGCATAAACTCGTGGAGTGCAGCCACCCTGCAGCAGTACATATAAACCAGATGATTATAAACAGGTGCTCGTAATATTTTGTTGCTGCCATAACGTACGATTACAACATGTCTGTAATTCCTATGACAGATTTTAAGTCTCCATTTATTTTCCTAGAACTGAAGCTTAAATTCTGACGGCTAATTTAGAAAATCTGCTCAAAAGTAATTACCCAAGCATCACTGGATTGGATTTTTAAATTACTTTACCAACACAAAAATTCGAACTAGTGTTCCACTCTGTGCTAAAATAGAAAATCCATATTTTCTCAAAATAATGGGCTCCTTTCTAGTTGTAAAATTAAAATGTTAAGGAAGGCAAACCTCCATAACTGTAACATTTTAAATATATTTACTTCATTTCCAGCTTCACTGTAAGACAATTTGCTTGTAACAAATAAATTTGAATGCAGTTTGCTATTAATTTATAATGAGCTCATTTACTCGAACAGGCTGTTAAAAATCACAGGAAAAGTTAAGATTTGTGCTAGAATGCACTTGGACATGAGTAGGCCACTTACTACTTGAGTGTCAGTCTTTTATGTAAAAGAAAAGGACTGAACAATGCAATTTCTAAATTCCTTCCAGTCCTAAGGCTCTATGACCTGTAAACTGTGGCCTATGTAACAACACCACAGCCTTACCTGGTTCAATAGCTGCTGAGATAAAGGACTGAGCCTCTCGGACCCGCTTCATGACTTCTTCTAACTCCTTAGCTGCAGCCTGAGGTGTCATCTCAGGGGGTTTTACTATTGCATTGTTGGAGTGATTTATTCTAAATTAAAAATATTAGCATATCACAAATGCACACCTTATTTACATACAACACATGAAATCATTAACTGCTTACACAATACTTATCAATCTGAGGGTATCTCAAAAGCACACTGAGAATGATAGAGCAAATTCATGTTCTAAAACAACCCTGAACCATGAATAGTAACCTCATCCCTACCTGCCATCATCTCTTGCTAACAAATTCAAAACCAAACCAAAAGAAAGCTTAACTATAGCTGACTTCTACAACAGCCCAAATGGACTAGAGGAAATATTTTCCTATGTATCATAGAGTTACAACTAAGATGGGCTCTTTTGTAGATTTTATACTTAATACCAATGAATCACTTCTCCTAAGATTTTGTCGATAACGTGGGCAATCTGGGAGGATGAAGGCAGAGCTTGCAGCACGTGTACCATTTCAATTAACCTTGAACTCTGGCCTAGTCAAACACACATTCCAAGCTGACAGCCTTCTGGTAGAATGCCTAGTCTACTACCAGTAGCTTTCTGAATGCACACAATGTTTAATGAGCCTCACACTTCACCCCCACCACAACTGCCAAGATAAGCACCCATTGCAAATGATTATTTCTCCTTTCAAAGCAAATCCTGATCAAATTCTGTAAATCAGGGAATTTATGGAATTCAGACAAAACCAAGTTTCCCTCAATAATCACTTGAAACAGAACTTCTTGAGTATCTAAAAAGTTACACCATTTTTTTCACAACCAAAGATAGGAGCAACCCTAAAAGTCAAAACAATTGGTTTAAAACCATCCTACGTTCTCAATATATTTGGCTGCAAATCTGAGTTCACTCAAGTTTTTTTTTATACTAGAAATACTGTAGTTCAAATCACATAGTAAGTTGTCCATTAGTCTAGGGTCATAACAAAAAACCAACTTGATTTTGTTGAGGCTTAAGGACACACGTGTTAGATAGAGTACATAAACAACATTAACGTTGAACTGGACCTTAGAAATAGAAAAATGAGAAAATAGGATAAACATCCTTAAATAAACAACTTCAGGAATTTAAAGGCTGAAAGCTAATTATCTCATGTATTTCATTTATACTTAACACAAAGTCTTCCTTTACACACATTGCCAATTACTAGCAAAAAAAAAAGGCCTCTATTACATCAAGCATACTTTAAATTATTTTCAAAATCATTAAAATGTCTTTGTTTAAGATTCCTTACTTCAGTGGCCTGTCTCCAAACATAACTCCATTAAAAGCAAGGGCCCTTGGCACAGAACTTTGGTCTGCAAATTCCACAAAAGCAAACCGAGTTGGCTGAGTCTCATCACCTGCCATCCGCACAAACTTTACTTCTCCGACTTGTTTAAAAAACTCAAGTAGTTGATCAGCTGTAGTTGTCTGAAGAAACAAAGTGACACTTTAATAAAGTACACACTTTTGAAAAATCAGGTACATCTTTATCAAGTGACAATTCATTAGAAGACATACAGAGCAGCATCTACAATCACTCCGTTTCTCTTTAGTTACCTGGGAATTCAGATTGCCAACATACACCGTCCTCCTGATCTCGTCAATCTTAGAAGGGTCCACGTTCCCCATGAGTGGTGGCTGTGGTATCTCCCCAAGAGCTGCAATGTTGGGGTCCAGCGCTGCTGCTGGTATCGCTCCCAAACTGCTAAGCGAGACACCAAGCTAGAAAAGGAACACACACACACATGCTGTTCTCAACAGAAAGACTAGTAAGAATGAGTCCATCCAACAAGAATGGAAGACCACAGACTCCTAACTTACGCCCAGAAGCATTTTTTAATTCTTCAGATTAAGATAGTGAGGTCACATTATTTCCAGTGCATTTAGAAATACATTTTATAACTGAGTACATTTCAAGTCTGTTTAAACTTAATAGTAAATATGGACAAATTCATCCTATTTCTGTTATAAAATGTTGAGTAGTTACATTCTATAATGCATTCATGAACCATGAACTGGTATTACCGACTACTGATAACTATTTCTGAGAAAATACAGGGTTAGGTTCCTGAGATCCTGTAGTCGTATTTTTGTCAACCGACACTCATATAATTTTTATTTTTATGAATTTCCGTTTAAAGACACTTTAAAGTGTGCTGTTATTCATTAATATAAATCTCATCACTGGCATGAATAAATGACTCCGACACTTCTTATCGCACATTTTCTACATGAAGCACATCACAGAATTCCTGAACCCAGGAACACAACACGTTAGCACCACGCTTAGAAGTTGAGCTATGTAACAAGCACAAAAATTCAAAAAACACAGAATGCAAAAAGTATACATGCTTACAATCTGAACATTAAAACCAGACAGAATGCCATCCTGTGTGATTTCTTCATAAAATTGTTTCAAGTATTGACTTTACAGTTAAACCAAAAGTTTCATCTCATAAGTGACTTCACAAACACCGAAGTCACAAATCAATTTGACGGTAATTCAAAATGACTGAATTCCAAACCAAAAAAAAAAAAAAAAAACAACCCAACTATTACAGCAGCATCTAATTTTGCTGACTGATTAACTCAATCCTATTGACCCTGAGATGACTATTACTGTTACACCAATTTCACAGATGAAGTGGGGCCGGAGGTACCAACACCAGTGTCAGTTCTGATCCAGTTCCCTATTAATGTGCCTAGGAAAACAGCCCAAGTGCTTTAGCCCCTACACCTACATGAGACCTGTAAGAAGGCCCTGGCCCCAGCCCAGCCCAGTCCCAGCATGAGCCCAGCCCCAGCCCCCCGGGCCCCCAGCCCAGCCCCAGCCCCAGCCCCCTGGCCCGGCCCCGGCCCCGGCCCCATCAGCCATCTGGAGAGTAAACCAGCAGATGGAAGATCAGTTTCTCTCCCTCTCTCTAAAATTCTGCCTTTCAAATTAATAAATCTTTTTAATAATTTTGCCTTCCCTTTATATAAAACTTTTTAAAATATTACGAAAGTTTTTTTGACCCACCCGGGTGGCTGTAGCTGGGCCACATGGCTGCCTTGGGGGAGGGCGCTCGCTGCACACCTTCAGAAGCCAACGCCTGGAGGCTTTTCCAACAGGTACATACAGCTGAGCACACTGACTCCCCGGGGGCTAGAGGAGGGACGATAGGCAGGTTTCTGGGACCACCCTATCCTGGAAGTTATTTACTTTTTTTGACCCACTGGTGCCTGTAGTTGGGTCGTGTGGCTCCCCCCGAAAGGGCCTGGCCAAAGGCACTGGGCAAAGCCTCTGGGGCCGCCTGGCAGTGCACCCTCACAGTTTGAAGGGTCTTGATTTACAGGGAAATGATGGGATCTCACAGGTGACAGTGAGAGATGACCTGTGATTTTTATGCCCAGGTTAGGAATTACATCTGAGGGACTTCCACAGACAAGTCCACAACATGTGTATGTAAGTAGGGGACTGACAGCAAATTGGTTTGGAGGGGAGAAAAAGAGTGAGAAGTGGGTCTGATAGCAGAATCTGTGGGGGCAATGTGAGCTCACTCCTGTGGAACTACAATCTCTGCTGGCTCGCCCAAGAACTGTGCATGGGGTCAGGCCTTGCTGGGGAGCCCAGGGGGCGCCCCAGCTGGGTTGGGGTTCCCACTGGTGAGGATGAGAGTAGGATTGGAGGCAGCAGGCTTGGCTGGAAATGGCTACGCCTGCACCAGCGTGGATGTGCACTGGGACTGTAGAGCAACAGATTGGACTTGACTCCAGTCCCTACTGGTACTCGTGAGAGCCAGGTTGGGTGTAGAACAGGCCAGGTCAGGTCTTGACTCCCACTGAACTATGTGAAAGCTGTGTCTGGGCACGGACCAGGCAGTGCTGGGCTGCAACAACCAACAAGAATCAGAATGAGTGTGATTGACTGAGCAAAGCCACCACTGATCTTGCCAGGGCAGGAGGTAGACAAAGTCAACCTGGGCCAATGATCCACTGGAGTGCCTGAGAACTGCCACTGGGAGGAGACTCGATAGAGAAGCTTGGGAAACTCATTGGGACGCAGTGCCTGCAGGTGAGCACAAGAAGCAAGGCAAGGAGCAGCCCAGACAACACCAAGTTACAGTACCCACCAGCATACATGTGGGTCAGGTCTGGGGACAGAGCAGTCTGGGCCAGTTCATAACACCCACGGGCAGATCTGAGAACCAGGGCAAGCGGCAGGAGGAGCGAGATCAGGCCACAACCCTAACCGGTTCACATTAGGACCAGGACAGCAATCAGACTGGGCTGGGATAGGCTGCAGCACCCACCAACAGAAGCTGGAACAGAGGGCTGACTAGACCAGGCCAGGCAGTGCAACAAGACTGCGGGCACTGGGATGGGGGAGTCATGCCAGCCTGGGCCCAGTGTGGGCCAAGTTCATGAGCGTGCCTCTCTATAATACTTTCCCCCACTGTGGAACATCCATCTTAAAAATGGATTTTTAAAAACGGATCTCTAATCCTCATGATCTGGTAAATGACATTATGATCTGGAAATCACCCAGACCTTCCAGTGTCCTATGTAATCTAAAACATTTAGATTTCCATTAACTCTCTGATGAATAATCTATGACTTCTCAAATGTCAATAGTTATGTTAGGAGCATTTCCAAAAGTCAGTTTAAGTCAATGACCACGGAGGGGGGTGGAGGGGGAAAAGAAGTGAAAATCTTCAAGAAGAGGTTAGAAATTCTCTCCAGTTATAAAAAAAAGTCCCCCCCCCCACGCGGTGGCACAGTGGTTAAGGTCCTCGCCTTGCACGCCCAGGATCCCATATGGGCGCCGGTTCTATCCCGGCAGCCCTGCTTCCCATCCAGCTCCCTGCCTGTGGCCCGGGAAAGCAGTCGAGGACGGTCCAAAGCTTTGGGACCCTGCACCCGCATGGGAGACCAGGAAGAGTCTCCTGGCTTCGGTTTGGCATAGTATCGGCCCTTGCGCTCACTTGGGGAGTGAATCATCGGATGGAAGATCTTCCTGTCTGTCTCTCCTCTCTGTATATCCGCCTTTCCAATAAAAAAAATAATAATAAAAATAAAACTTAAAAAAAAAAAAAAGACACAAAACAGCAACAATTTCCTGAGCTCTTCACTCAAATGATCCCTAGCTGAATGTGACCCCGGAGTGGACTCCGAGTACTTACTGTGGTCAAAGGACTGGGGGTGGGGATGGGAAGCAGCCCTGCACCAGGCATCAGGCTGGTCATGGACGGAGCGGGCGCCAGCAAGGAGAGGGCTTTGGCTTCTTCAGGGATCTTACCTGCAGAGGCAAGTTCCAAACATTAAAGAAGGCAGATACACCACACAAACATGACACTATGACTTTACAATTACCCTGGCACTTAAAAAATAATAATAATAAATGAGAATCTATCTATCAGATCCGTATAACGAAATAAATAAGAACTTAAGTCTTTCCTTTTATCCTGCTCTATTAGGAAAAATAAAAGTGAGCAAAACTTCAAAGACTAGAAATCTCATTAATGGAATATTATCTTAAAAATTGAATAATGTACACAATTATGTAACACTTTGAGCTATGGGTCACCTGTACTGGAAACTTAATGTTCATGAACCAAACGATATCAAGCATGGACGCTTTCCCAGGACGGTGTTTTCGCGGTGATCGAAAGTTGTGTTACACATGACAACCGTTCGTGTTGGCTGCATCACTAATAGCACACAGAACATCAGATACAGAAAAGAAGAACATTTTTTAAAGTTTAATCCCCAGAAATGGCAAATAACCAAATCAGTCAAAAAAAAAAAAAAGAAAAAAAAAGAAAAAAAAACCAAATATGTGCGAATTGAAATCTGTTCCTTAATGAGTGCCCCTACCCTGTTACTCAAGCTATCTACTTGTGAAGCAAACAATTTTGATAATCCAACAGATTCCATTCAATTCCAAATAAACAAAAAAAATAAATAAAAATAAAAATCTACTTAACATACTAGCTGTAATTTAAAAGGCAGTCTACATCCATTCACTCAAAGGTCTCACCAATATCTGAGATGTCTAAAAGAATCCATTGCCAAGGAACACACCTCCATAAACTGCTAAAAGTTTTGGAAAATACCTACATCAGATAACTGCATCAAGAAGACTTCCTGCTTTCAGGAAAACTTCTTAAAACATTAACCTTGTAGTCAGCTTTTGCATACTTATCCGAAGAAGGGTGGCTTATGTGTCTTACCTATCAACACTTTAACTGCCATATGTCAAGAGTTAGTCCTAAAATAATTTCACACTAATAAGAAAAAAAATAAAGATGAAAAATTCACTGTGAAATAGGTACACTGACTTGCCACATTTGCTAAATTTTAACCAACTAATTTTGGCAAAAACTTGTTAACTTTCACATTTTTTCTTATCATCTTAGCCAAAACAAAGATTTTTAAAAACAGGTGACTCCATGTACTTAGAAGCACTACTCATGTGGTAGCTTAGCTGGCATGTATCTCCATTACGGATTCTTCAAGACAGTGTACAGAGTCACCCACAGCTGAAGCACAGTTCATGCATCCATGCCTAATTCCAGTGGTAAAAATGCTACTGAAAACAATCAGACGCACAGACACAAATCTCTAAATAAGTTTACACTAAGTAAATTTAATAACATATCTTTAAAAACAGAAACTACTTCAATGTAAATTCTAGAAAACAGATTCAACATGCATAAACAAAAGGTAGATAGCCTTACTGAGACATCAAATAACAATAACCTACTTTAAGTATATTAGTTATTCATATTAACACATGTATTAACATCCACATATATGCTATGCTACTTACACTAATATCACAGATTTTCCTGGTACAAATATATGGCTGTGAAAAACACTTATAAAATCTGAACACACTGACTGCATCAGCTGAGGCTGGGAAGTGCAAACCCTATGGTTCACTAGCCTAACAACTGCACCTAAAAAAAACAACAGTAATTTCTCCAATTTAGTAATGTTTGCCAATTAATAAGCAAAACCATCCATAAAGACAGCATGGAAGACTAACAGGGTGTCTGACACAGGTCAAAAGTTCATTATTTTCTACTATGAAATCTTCCCCATCTGGCCTTCATGATGCACCAGTAGACTGTGCGATCGGCCTAGCCTTCCAGTGACACACTGCCACTCCAGCAGCTGCCACCTTGTCTGACACTGTCACTAAGGATACAATAACCCATCAAGTCTTACATTCTCAATGTCGCAGTATTTATCACAAAGATACCATAAGCAATATATTTCTTGCTCGGTGTTTTTGTATGCACCATATATATGACAATAAGACATAATGGGTTAAGAAAAAGTTGCAACTTTCTGATAAAATAAATCTTTAAAAAAAAAAAAAGTTTCACAGTTTAATTTCTATGATGGATTTCTATCAAATACACTATCCAAACCTGAGGGGGCTTCTAAAAGTTTGTACAAAATCTGTCTTTATCTCGTGGCCAATTTTTCTAACTTCCTGAAGTCCCCAGTTAGTGTACATAAAGTCTAAAACAAATTTCTTCCATCTTTACAAAATCTTAATCAAACATTAATGATCAGACATTAATAATCTTACATAATCAACATTTTTTGCTGCTTAAAATCATTAAGGCTTGAAAATTAAATTTAGTCATTTAATGATAATCTACCAACACAGAAGGCAATATGGGCAGGCCTATAACCCAATTTTTTAAAACCTGAATCTCAATTAGTAAAATATGAAAACGGCTGATGTAAATGCATTTAGCATTTTTCCATGTTATACTCAATGACAACTCAGAAGAAAAATCTCTCATGGGATTAAAGTCTAAATCTTAATCTTAAGAATCCAACTAAAATTGTAATCTCAGAAGAATTTTTTTAACAAATCAATCAAACAAAAAGACACACGAAAATAAGCAACCAATAGCTTCTCAAATGCCCATTCCCCACTTAGGCAAAAAAAAAAAAAAGTAAAGGTTTTTTTCACCCTATTCAGACCACCATAAAATATTCACTTACTTTGCTTGATAAATTTTGTATGACTAGAATTCTAAGGGGAAGGATGAAAATTAGAAGCAGTGGTTTTTATGTGAAATTTGGACTTGAAAAAAAACTACAAATACGTTACATTGAGAACACACTATACTCAGTGTCCCTAAAATTCTTACCAGAGTTTAATGCTTTAAGAACAAAATGTACCCGATCAGCTACAAACACCAATTAGACTCATACTGCGATTCACAATACTATATCCTAATTTACTACATGAGCAATTATCTTAAAGCTGAGTGCTTCTAACCAACTCCCAATATAATTTGCATCACATTATGACCTTTAATGGAATACCATTTACAAAGAACTGGAGAACCAGCTCACAGTTAAAGTGAAAGAGATTTAACAAAACAAAAACAAAACAAAACAAAAGGGGGACAAAATAAAGAAAAAGAAATGAAATTAAAGCAAAAACAATAAAAAAACAGAGACAGGGCGTCCATCTTCTGCGGCTGAGACTCCGATCTCACTCCCCAGGGAAGGTGTCACTTGTCGGCAGGTTTAGTGGCAGGGCAAACAATGCCTAACTCAGGCAAGTGTAACAGGTCTGCCTCGGCCAGTCTAGTCATCTAATAGTGCACAAATATCACATAGAGAAAACATACAAAACCAAATTAATAGTCAAAATCCATCTACCAGAAAATGTGGACATAAACTTATGACTGCTGATTAAGCTGACACCCTTGTCATGTCTGAATTTAGCCCGCTCTATCTGCTAATTCACATTTATTTCTAAAAGAAGCCTGGAATGCACACAACAACAAAAACGAGTCCTATCTGGATGAGCATGATCCAAGCACACTTTATTTGAAAACGGCATGTTTTACTAACAATAGTTAATGCTCCCAATGTATGAAACTTCCACAGCCTAAAATCTTCACACTGCTGTCCACTCTAACACAGCAAATCAAAGACCTAAAAACAGTTTTTGCGAATATTTTTCCTTTTGTTTTTCTCATTATGTCATGATGCCATTTCAATAAGGTCAAGGCAATGACGCAATCAGGGAAGTGGACAAGAGCCTGCGCATGGCATCTGGACGCAGGCTCTGGATGGGAGCCCCTCTCCTGCGGCTGGCTTCAACTCACCACTGCCTTACTACACTAGCACATTACTGCTCTGCTTGCGGCGCATAATGTACTGCATGTCACCAAAAAAATCTTAATAGTAACTTCCATATTTAATAACTAATAAAAAATGTATCTGAATGCTTTTCTAATGCCAGCCATTTTATAGCTTAATGCTCTAAAATGCTCACTTCTACCCAAACTTCAAAATTATGCTTGAGGTCTCATATTCAAAAATAGTAAATTTTTGTCTCAAAACAGTAGCAATATATTAAAAAGTTGTAACTGAGTTTACATTTACTCTACATTTATCTCTCTATCAAGTAAAATAGACAACAGGAGGAACCCTGAACATTCATGACAAACCAATCAGGGCCTGTGTAACCTCAACAATTCTATGGGAATGTAACAAGGTCCTAATAAAACAAGCATAGAATTCTTTCTTCCAATTAGTAAGGACCTAATTCAATCAAAGATCCTGACATGTTGCTGCGATAGTTTTCAGTTATATTTCAGTTTATTAAACCCCTCTACCTAATTCAATCAAAGACCCTGTCATGTTGCTGCAATAACTTGCAGTTATATTTCAGTTTATTAAGCCCCTCTACCTACTCTTTTTCCTATGCAGTTTCTTGGGATGGAACTTCCAGGTGAAGAACCAACCATTAACCAGCCCCTCTCCCCACTCTCCAGCTTTGGGCTCCGTTATCCTTACATCAGCAGGTAAGGGTGTGCTTAACAAATAACTAATTGCAAAACATTTTTTATTTTCCTGACCCACCCTAACCCCCAAACAGGATAACACACTCCCAATTTATCTGAAAAAAATCAGAACATTCTATTCTGGGATTTCAATAGTATCAGCCCAGATACTCACTGTATTTGACTGTTAGATTTCTGACAACCAAAATAGGCATGCTGAAATAATGCATAAAATCTGAAAGTACAGCTGATTATATATGTTACATTAATCTGGGCCAATAAAAGAGCTGTTAAGAGGCTTCTAGTAAACTTTTATGTTGTAAAACAGTTACCAGAGAAAATCTGATTTAAGGATATACAATAACCCAATACTACAATTCATGTACACGTGCCATGGTCAGTTTTTTGAATAGTTCATTACACACAAGAACTGTCAAAATTCAGCACACTTTACTGTATGTGAGTGGCTCTGTAAAAAGAAGTTACTAAAAATTATTAGTAACAATTAGCTCTTAAAGCAGTAGGCCATAAAATTTAATCATTAAGGCTTTTAGCCTTGTTTCAATCATTAACAGCTAGTTCTTTAGTTCTTTTAAAAGAAGCTTTGGAAAAAATGTTTTGGGAGGGAGGAAGCATGACAATTTTTCAATTCCCCCACCCAAAAGTCACAAAAAGAAAAAAGTAAATTCCAGTTGCAAACAATTATTCTGAATATAAAACAATGATCTCATGGTAAGCACGTCAATCACCTAAGAGGCTATCTGAAAGCACAAACCATGACTGTTTATCATTACCACTTCTATAGGTAAAATGTGTACATTGCGTCTGTTGGTAACACTATCAGTACACACAGGATAAACACTTATTTACACATGAAAGTTCTCATATCGATGTTTTTTTAATTTCAGAAAACTTTCTTTACAACCTGAGAATTGACTATTTTAGTATATGTGCTGTTGAAGCAAGCAGAGAATTGACTATTTAAAAAGCCAAAGCAAAACCAAAAAAGCCAAATAATTTATCATTTTTAAAGTGAGAAATTATAAACCCTCAACAAACAAAATCAATTAAACATTTTACAGCATTTACTCTTGAGTAAAAATTCCTTCCTTCTCTAAACTTCATCCCTGCTTTTACATACATTCTTTCTCTTCCACACATACAACACACACACACACACACACACACACACACACACACACCCTGAGCTGTCTACCGGCCATCTTTCGGACACTCAAAGGCAGTAACAGACAAGACAAGAATCAAAACGGGAGAACAGGTGCAATACTAACCTTCTGCACAAGGAACAACTATGAGAGCTCTGTCAATAAAAACCGTGTTAGTTAGATGCTGGGCCACACCAACACTCGCAGGGTCACGAAACTTAACATAACATACTTTGGATGAAAACGCAAGAGGTGTATTGCTGAAAGATAAAAAAGAAGAAAACACAATTGGACTAACAAACATTTGTCTGGCTTCGTCGTTTCATTTACAATTTCTTTCATCTTTACAAAATCTTACATAACCAAACTAATATTTGATTTTTTTGTTGCTTAAAATCATTAAGGCTTGAAAATTAAATTTAGTCATTTAATGGCAATCTACCAAGACAGAGGGCAATATGGGCAGACTTATAACCCGATTTCTAAAACTTGAAACTCAATCAGTAAAATATGAAAACGGCTGATGTAACTCACAGGTGTTCATTCATCATATCAAAAATGGACAAGTCCCATGATAAAAGTTCCAACTCTTAGAGCTTCAAACAAACTTCTGACAGTAACATTTTATTACATCCAGGGCCCGGCGTGGTGGCGCAAGTGGTTAAGGTCCTCGCCTTGCACGCCCAGGATCCCATATAGGCGCCGGTTCTAATGCCGGCAGCTCCACTTCCCTTCCAGCTCCCTGCCTGTGGCCCAGGAAAGTAGTCGAGGACGGCCCAAAGCTTTGGGACCCTGCACCCGTGTGGGAGACCCGGAAGAGTCTCCTGGCTTCAGATCGGCATAGCATCGGCATCGGCCATTGCGCTCACTTGGGGAGTGAATCATCGGATGGAAGATCTTCCTGTCTGTCTCTCCTCTCTGTATATCTGCCTTTCCAATGAAAAAATAATAAAAATAAATCTTATATAAAAAAACATTTTATTACATCCAGCTAATGACATAATGACATAAATACAAAACACTTCTTCATTTAAGGAAATATCGAGTACAACTACAAGTACAGCTTTGACCTGCAACAATAACACAGCCATCCCCTCGCTCTGGTCATTATCCCAAGCCCACGCCCATCCTGTGATTCTTCAGTATTTAAAATCACTAAAAATATCATCAGTCTTACAAACAAATACAGAACTAAAATTTGTCTTAATGCACTTAGCAGACTGTTTTAAGCTAGACAGCAATGTGATTCTATAAATGAAAATTTTTGAAACAAATTTTATCTTTTATATGCAAAATAACATAGACACTAGCCCTTATTAAATGTAAACACTTGAACCATTACAATTTTTCACACTAAAAAAAGTACATATTGAAAACTAAGACTTGTGCAATAAGTAGAATTTACTTTGTTTTACAAAACAAATGAAGGAAACTGATCACAATTCCTGAACAGGAGCACGGCAGTTGCGAGTGCAGGGCTAACTAGCTGCAGACTCCTACAACCTTAACTAGTCAACTCCTCAAGAATTTTCAAGCTATCCTGACATACTACAGAATCAGTAGTTGCACAAATACTCATTTTTAAAATTCAAAAATTTTTCTTTGCAATCACTCACAGAAACAAACCTTGAAACAACGTAGTAGCCAAATACCAGGATAACAAACTGTAGCTGTAAAAACTTGGTACTATTCGACTAACACGCTGGTACTGCTGAGGAAAGCACCAGAACACTGCTACCCCCTTCACCGGACAGCTCACCACCCTAAGCAATTCGAATTTCAGATTCATGCCAGGATTACCAAAACCCCCTACTTATCCAACACAACAATCCAAACACTTTATATATAGTCACAGAGTTAAACACTCGAACAACCCAACTTCCCAGCTTCCCAGGATCGAATCTCCCATGGAGCTCTCTAACTCTAGCACCTATGCAAGATCACACCTTGGTGCTCCCTGGGACCCAACCCTTCTCTTCCATTCCCTAGCCCCCTTCCTTCCCAGTTCAGCCCTCTGCTATCCACCACACTGCTGTTCATGATTCCACCACTCTACCCCAGGTTACAAAAAAAAAAAAGCTAGGAGTCTCGCGTGACAGTCACCAGCGTTGCTCACCTATTTCCAGGGCTTCTGGGTTCACGGTAAATTTCCATTTTGCTGCTTGCATTTTAATGTCTCTGCCACAGTGAGCAGCAATGTTCAAGACAGGTGGCTGATTCAAAAGCCTCATGCCGGTGACTCCATGAGCAGAGTTCCCAACCCCACCAATCACATGTAATAATTCATCGGTTTTCTAAAATTACTGAGATCTGGGGATTTCCCAGATTCCACCTACACCGATTTTATTCTGCTGAAGCTCTCTCTCAAATAAGTCATTTTAATCCTTTCTTCATCCTCATGGCCAGTGCTTTAATCAGGCCCTCAATATTTCCCACATGGAATACTACAAGGGCTCCCACCCAATCACGCTGCCTTCATCTTCAACCCTTTACCAGTGACCCGCCCCCCCAAAAGCTGTCACTCATCTTTCTAAACCGTACACTTTAACACTCCACCCCTTAGATTTCCTAACAGACATCCTCAGACCTTCCTCCATCATCTAACCACACCCCCAAATCCATGCATATACAAATACTTTTGGTTTTGAAAGGAAACGCGAGGTGCTACTTCAGTCTTTACACTAGAGATTCCATTGGGCAGTAGGGCCAACTGTAATTTCACTTTTTCCCAAGGCTCAAGTTTCAGGTCTTGAGGTAAAACATGTGAAGGAGTCAGGGTGACTAGTACCCCTCCCGCATGCTACCACCTTCCATACATCTCTGAAGCGCCTCTAGAATCTCCTTATGTGAATGAACCCCTTAAGAGCTTTTTAAGTTTTGTACAACCACAAAGGACTTGCTGCCTACCAAAAGGGCTAATTTTACTGGTGGAATAGCAAACTATAATTTGGGTGGTGAGGCTGGACCAAATGCCTCAGAACAATCGGATCCTCTACTGGCCGGGAAAGGAACTTAGAGTCCGCCTAGCACACTGGCAAGAGCCAGGTGATGAGTACCCTGTTGAGTCTACAGACAGACAGAGCTGGCAACCAAGCCTAGTGAGACCCAGTCCTACCGGTCCCGGCTCCTTCCCCTTCAGTCTAACCTTCCACCAGCTGAAGCCTCTTCTGCAGCTTGCCTGAGAAACACTGTTTCTATCCTTTGCAGCCAAACCAATCTATGGTTACAAGGACCTAAAAAAGGCCTTAGCCATTGCAACAAGTCACCCGCAGTTCTGAAATCTTGAACAGCCTGAAACCCATCACTAAAGCTACATTCCCTTAACTGAATGATCCTCTTGCGAAAGAATGAAAACCTAACCAAACCTAAGCGATCACTGCTGAAAATGAGAAACATTTCCAACCACCCCTACTTTAATAATAACTGCAGGAAAAGGCCATCTGCGCCTGCTTTGCAACGAGACTACACGTGACACCACGGGAATTAGTTTCAAACTTATATAGGTCTGTTCTGGGAGTACGGTTTCTAGACACCTCTGTCTCCACTTCAACCACAACCTGGGAATTCAATCCAAGTCTCCCACTTGAGTCTCCCAAGCAATTTTCTTTATCTTCACCTCCAATTACTTTCCTTAAGACAGAAAATAATGGCCAGTGTATATTTACTTTGTAAACATGTAAATATTTGAGCTTTTCAGTGGAGGTAGCAAGGACTATTTTAAAACACTGAAAGCTGTACTATGACATAGAGGCAAGTCTACAAGCAGATAATCACTATCTCAACAAACAAGTATGTGTTTATAAATCACTGTGACTTTCAGATCTAGTTAGGGCTTTCTGGTACATCTCACTAGCAAGCAGACGCACTCTGCACTCTGCCTCAGGATCTGCTCGGCCCTGGCCTGGGTGTCTCAACGCCTGGTTTAAAGGATGCATGGTAACTCACCAAGACAACAACGCACCCCACAGGATCACAGCCATCTTGTTTTAATTGTACAACGCCAACACCAGGCTTAATGGAACACAGCAAGCAACTGTGCCCAGGAGACTCACCTGACTCTGATGTCTGCATTTAACACCCAGTGAAAAAAAATGTTTTTGAAGGATAAGGGTTTTTTTTAGTAAATAACAAAACTTGATGGCAAACCAAAACGTACAGATACATGAATTTGGATTGAATGGAATATAAAACCCTTTTAAAAAATAAAGCTAGGGGGGCGTCTCATGCCTGGATTCCGGACGGCCGCCATGGGCACATGGTGAGCCGTCCTCCCGGGGCCTGCTGGGTTTCGGGGCCGCTTCCATTCCGGTGAGTAGACCGAGGGGGGAGGCCTCCGGACTGGGCAGGTCCGGCACCCAGGCCACCCCCTCATTGGGCGGTGAAGGGGATTTGGGAGGGGCGCGACCTAGGGCCATGGAATTTTAAACCTCCAGCAGCCTCCCGCAGCTGGTGGGTCTCAGACGGGCGGCTCAGCCTGGAATTCCGGACGCCGCCATGGGCACATGGTGAGCCGTCCTCCCGGGCCGCTGGTTTCGGGGCCGCTTTCCTTCGGGTGAGTAGACCGAGGGGCAAGACCTCCGGGACTGGGCAGGTCCGGCAAACCCAGCCCACCGCCCTCATTGGGCGGTGAAGGGGATTTGGGGGGGCGCGAACCTTGGCACTGGGAATTTTTAAACCTCCAGCAGCCCTCCCTCAGCTGTGGTGTCTCAGGACGGGGCGTCCTCATGCCTGGATTCCGGACGCCCCATGGGCACATGGTGAGCCGTCCTCCCCGGGCCCTGCCTGGTTACGGGGGGCCGCTTCCTTCGGGTGAGTAGACCGAGGGGGGGATGCCTCCGGGACTGGCAGGTCCGGCCACCCAGCCAACCGCCCTCCATTGGGGCGGTGAAGGGGATTTGGGAGGGGCGCGACCTTGGCCTGGGAATTTTAAAACCTCCAGCAGCCTTCGCCGGCAGCTGGTGGGTCTCAGGACGGGGCGTCTCATGCCTGGATTCCGACGGCCGCCATGGGCCACATGGTGAGCCGTCCTCGCCCGGCCTGCTGGTTTCGGGCCCGCTTCCTTCGGGTGAGTAGACCGAGGGGGGGAGCCCCGGTACTGGGCCAGGTCCGTCAACCCACCACCGCCCTCTTGTGCGGACAAGGGGATTGGGAGGGGCGCGACCTTGGCCTGGAATTTTAAAACCTCCAGCAGCCTCCCGCAGCTGGTGGTCACAGGACGGGGCGTCCACCATGCCATGGATTCCCGGACCCGCCATGGAACATGGTGAGCCATTCTCCCCCGGCGCTCAGTCGCCATTGGTGCCAGGCGTCCGCCTGCTGGCCGCCTGCGGGAGCTCTGGGAATTTGGTTCTTTGAGTTGCTGCTTATTAGCTCCAGGTTGAACTCCATTGTGCTTCTTGGACCTGAAAGAGGCAGTAACCTCTTCCTTAGCAAAAGCTTGTAATCACTAATTAATTCTGAAGCACCAATACCAGTCATGCCAGAAGCATGGCTTGGGGCTTGCCCGCACAAGTAGCTCAACAGTTGGCCAATGTGTCAACTGGTATGAAGGGCAGAGTAGATTAGCACGACTGAGCCAAACCGTACCCACAAGTAAAACTATAAACCAGGAGGGAGCAGAGTCATGCCGAGCTAGGCTCTTGTACTGCTGGGGTCCTGTGTGAGCCTGGACGCTGAGTCAAAGTGTCTAATGGCAAGTATCGGGACAGGGGATGGTGTGCCAAGCTGAGTCCGAGCATCCATTGCAGGCAATGTGATTCTATGCCTGGGAACGGACCGTGGGGAGCAAAGGGACAACCCTAGCTGGCTGAGGTTCCCACCAAGAGGCGCGTGCCTGAAAGGGTGATGCGTTCTGATACTGGAAACAGTTTGTAGTCTCCCTTGCACAGTGTGGACTGGGATTTGATGCACCGAACTGGCCGGACCCCCGACTCACCTGGTGTTCTGGAGGACCATGGCAATGTGGATGGACTAGCAGGGTCCTCAAACCCCTACTGAGCATGTGTGAGCCATACGTGGGTATGGACAAACCATGGCTGGCTGGAACATCCAACAGCAAGCAACCAATGGTTGAAGGCCATCAGGAAAAGCCACAGTTCCTGCTATGACAGTAGGTGGACTGAGTAGGGTTGGCTCATGGACCCACTGGTAAGCGTGAAACCTGCATTGGGAGAGTTCTGATGGAGGAGCCTGGGCAACTCCTCAGCAGGACACAGACCCATCAGGGTAAACGCAAGAAAACTGATAGGACACCAGCCCAAAAAGGCCATGGAAACTACCCACTGCATACATTGGCAGACGTGGGCAGAACCAGGCTGAATCTTTCCCACATCACCCACTTGCAAATCCAGGGCACCATGTGGTCGACCCAGGTCGGTCGCAACAAAGACTAGGGTACACATTATTGAATCCGAGGAGAGTTGCCTGTACCATAAGGGACCGCAGCGCCCAACCAGCCTGAAACAAGAAAAGGAAGTAGGCAGAGCTGGCAGGGGAATAAGGGAGGGTTCCTGCTGGACAGCTACTTCCGCAGAGAGCATGGGCTGGGATGGGCAGACCAGACTAGGCAGAGCTACCACACCTGTGCGCCTCAATGTGGACTAGATCGGGAAAAAGCCAGGCTTGGTGGGCGGATATTCTACTGGTGCACACATAATTAAAGTGGGCGAGTTTGTTTGGCACATCAACTGGAAATCAGGGAGTGGGAGAGCCTGGGAGGAGAAAAAATAGTGGGCTCATCCCTCTTTGGGTTTACCACTTCCACGGAGGACATAAAAACTAAGACAGCGCTGGGGTGAATGGATGTACAGACTGGATTACTGCTACACTACGGCAAACCAGGGAGGGGGGTGGGCCTGGTTGGGTATTGTGGTCGCTCGAACCTAGGCTAACAGCTCCCAGCTGGTTTATGTGAGGCCAAGTAATGTGCCTGGGCTAGAACCAGACTGGACTCAACCCCCATTGCTCCAGTGGAAGACGGGATGAACACAGAAACCAACCCAGGATTGCAACACCAGCTGATTGGAGCGATGACTGGTGCCAGTCCCTGTACTGTTAGCAACAACAAGAAGTTTCTTTGGAGATCTTCCTAATCTAAAATGCTGACGCAGACCATAACACAGAAAAGAGCAAAGACAACCGGGTCAACCAACCATCTAAGCTATGAATGGACTATGTCAATCATGATTTTACAAGACCTCATATGCTTGGAGCGGCAAAGATTGACAGCGAATTCATAAACGTTTGCAATACAAAACCACTTGAGCAAGCACCACAGAGCATGCCCTAACCCCGGGACTTGGGAGGGTGGAAATTGGTGGGCCTTCTCTTAAAACCCCCCTTTTAAACATGAGGTACAAATAAGGAAAACATATTAGTATTATCCACTTTCCTGTACCCCTTGAACCTTACTTACCCTAAGTAACTATGGAAAGAATGTCAAAATAAAATTTATTAAAAAAATAAATAAATAAATAAAAATAAGCTAGGGCCAGTGCTGCAAGCTAAGCCTCCAACGGCAGCACAGGAATCTCCTGTGGGTACTCCACCTCAGATCCACCTCCCTGGTAAGAAGTGGAGGGCGCCTGGGAATTGGAGAAGCCTGGTAAGAAGTGGAGGGCAGCCGAGGGCCATGCCCCTCTTCCCTCCCCACGTGGACAGCCCACCTATGGTCATTGCAGCCACCTGTGGAGTGAACCTGTGACTGGAAGATAGCTAGAATTCTGATTTTCAAGCAAAATAAGTAAATCTTTTTAAAAAAAAAAAAAAAGGAAGGAAGGAAAAGCCCCTCCTCCCCCCCAGTTACCTGCATTTTTTTCCTGCTAACTCAGACCCTGGGAGGCAACAGTGATGGCTCAAGTACTCATTTCCGTAGCATCCACTTGAAAGATCTCTCTCTCTCTCTCCCCCATTCTGCCTCTCAAATAAAATAAAAGAAATAAAAACAGAAGCCAGAAAGGAAGACAGCTTTTCAGCCTGACAGCTTAAGCTGTCACACCCCCTCCAAGTACTTGGGACCCAGTGGCAGCTCTACTCTCCCGCTAACACCTTCCCTGGGCGGCAGCAGAGCATGGCGCAGGACCCAGGCCCAGCTCCTGGCTCCTGCCTTTACCCTGGCCTAATCCTGCCTGTTACCGGCATGGCAGCAATGAACGAGAGAATGGAAGATCTCTCTCTTTCTCTCTCTCCCCCCTGCTACTAGAAAGCTAGAAAAAATTACATTTCCCCAGGCTGTTTTTGCCAGTAACTGGTAGGCAATCCACGCACACACAGCTTTCAACAATGCAGGTGGAAAGATGGTACGATGTTGGCGAAGTACTCTGCAACCCAGATCCCTACTCGCGAAGACACCTTACTCCTGCGACCTGGGGCGCAAAACCATCTACAAAGCATTTCAGGGATGGGTTCCAACTGCCCCTCTAAGCACTCCTCGCAGCCTTGAGAAGGCATTTTTAAAAACATGTGCATGCCACAAGCACCAATCTCATCCCTGATAACCTAAGGAACCTTAGAACACGGCTTCTTCCACGAGAAAAAACAAGACTTAACCTCGAGAAGAGGATTTAAAAGCGGGAGGGGCGGCTGGGGAGGGACTTGTCTGCTGAAATGAGATAACGCAGTGGGTGGCCTGATTACACGCTATACACGCTACATCAAAAGAAGCGGAAAGGGCACAAGAAATCTCACACGCGGAGGGAACAGGGGTGCTCAGAATCTTCTCCAAAAAGGGGAAACCTTAAGTCTAAACTACCCAAACATGTTAACAGCTTTCATCCCATCTACGCGGCGGCACTGTTGCGTAGGTGCACACGGAAAAATCTCGGAGATCCGATTCATAACTCAAATCAATCAAATGCAAACTAATTCCAAAAATGAAAAAGATAAAAACCCACAGGCGATCACTTCCTTCAAACCAGTGACACATTCCAAACTGCCTGGCTCAGGACCGACGGCTCTCGCGCCCCGGCGGGGACCGTCCGCCACCTCTCCTGAATAAGTCGCAGTGGGCAAGGAACACCGGATCCCTTCCAACCACGCCGCTGGAGAGGTGGCTGCGCCTCGCGAGTGTCCGCTCCGAGCTGGACTTTCAAAAATGCGGAGCGCACCGCACGCACAATCCTGCACCGGCCACGCTTGTTTTTTGTTTTTTTTTTTTTTTTTTTTTTGCTTTGTGGATAAATTTGGACAAACAGAAACTTTCTCCCTCTGGTGTGCAACAGGGTGACAGGACAACAATGTAGCCCACGGAAGGGCCCGGGGCGGGTCAAACCGAGGATGCTCATTCAAGTGTGCGAGAGGCGCCCGGGGAACCCACGCGGCCTGTCAGCAGCCGCAGGCTTTCTGGCCGAGCGCTAACGGTCCGAGGCGGAGGCCCGAAGCACCGGGGACGGCTGCCCGGGCGTCCCCCGAGAGGCGCGCAGGACGCGGGCCAGGCGCGTGCCATGAGGCCGAGCCCAGGCCCACCTGCGGCCATCTTAAATCCAGGGGACGCAACGGGGCGCAGGGTGGATGGTGGGAAGGCGGCCAGGCTAGCATCTCCCGAGCGGGCCAGCACGAGAACGGAGCACCGGGAAGGAGGCCCGCCTCGCCCACGGCCTTTGTGACCGGCCGGCCAAGCCAAGCCAAGGACGCCCAGGCCGGCGCGGCGGGTGCCCTCATCCAACATGGGCGCCCCCGGCGCGGGCGGCCGGCGGTCACGTGAGCCGCCCCGCGCGCCCCCGCCGCGCCCCGCGCCCCCGCCGCCCCAGGGCTCCATGGCGCCCGCGCCCCTCCCCCAGCCGAGCCCCGGCACTCACTCCGGAGGGTAGAGCCGCAGCTCCTCGATCTCTCCTAGGAAGGAAAAAAGCGTCCGCATCTGCTCGCTGGTCACGGCCGACGACAGATTGGTCACCTGAATCACCGCCGTAGGGATCAGGCCGAAGCCTAAGCCCAAGCCGAAGGGACCTCCGCTGTTCATCCCGCTCGCCAACGTCTCCGACGCGGCCGTGACGGAGCCGGGAAGGCGCAGCCCGCGCGGCCGCCAGCGCGCTCCCGCCGCCGCCGCACGCGCACGCGCAGCGCCGGGCTGCTCTAGCCGCCCGACCGCGACTCCCCTGCTCCGCGGCGGCGCGCGCCACCGGAAGCGTCGCCCCGGCAACGCCGCGAGGGGCTCGCGCGGCCCGACCTGGCGCCGCCGCCTTCTCTCGTGTTCTCTCGTGTTCTATCCGGGGAGGTTTGTATCGCGGCTCCGTCTTGTTTTTCCCTCAGAAGTGCGTCAGTGTTTTTTTGGGGGGGGCCCTGTAGGAGGTGGGCGGCCTAGGACACCACGCGGGCTGACCCGTCGTGGTCATGCGGGGACAGCCACTACCCCACTTTTTTTTTTTTTGTAATTGGCCACTGTCCTGATTGTGAAAAGACTTGGAATTTTTTTTTTTTTTTTTTTTTTTTACAAAGCACGTAGATTCCGAGTGAGTAAGAGAAAAGCTATGCGGTCTGTTGACGCGTTGTTGTGCATTAACCGCCTTCCGCAAGGAGGAAAAGAGCGTTACATACCATCCTCCTGCTAGGTAAGGGCACGCACGAGAAACTGGAACTTCCTGCTCCGTAACTAAGAAAACAGAAGGAGGGCACTTTTTATACAAAAGAGGATTTAGAGATAACCCAAGAAATTGGAGTGTTACTTTCTGAAGCCTCTGCTCTTGGGTGGATTTTCCACGGGGACTTGCACGGTACCCTGAGCCTTCTAGACGCTTTCAGTTGAGTCTGCAAGAGCGAAGGGTCTTCGTCCTAATGCAAGATGCCTCTGGCGTCCTTGACCTTGACTCTGCTGGTGTGAGGAACAGTAAAGGTAGATTGGGCTCGGCAACAGCAGCCAAGTGTCGCCAGCGCTGGCCAAGTTGTGCATTCTTGGCCTGCATCACACACACACCTTTGAACTAGTCCGTATGAAGAAGGGGGAAGTACTTGTATTGTGGGCACAAGCAGAGAAACAGTACTGTGAGTTTTCACACACAAACTAGATTGTGTTACGCTTGTATCTGCCACCTTGAGCTTCAGAGCTTGCCAGGACTTCAAGGCCCTCCCTGCTCAAGTTGCCAGGAATGTTCACAAATGCATTTTTGACATTGTATCATCATTGCGGCAATCCCTACATCTCCTGGAACAGCCGATTTCCACATGACCAATGGGAAAATCGGTCTGGTTGCTGTGGCCAGTAGTGGAGCGAACCAGGGCATGGAAAATCTCTCTGCTTTCCTTCATTCCATAACTCTGCCTTGAAATAAATAAATATGTTTTTCTTAAAGAGATTCTAGAGGGCAATGGATTTCAGTGTAGCAGCATATGAAATGTTAACTTGGGTCTCCTATCAGGACATAGTAGGTTAAGCCGCCATCAGCTGGAGATGTACTGCTCCGTTTCATATCCGACTCCCCAAAAATGGAGTGGAAAATGGCCCAAGTACCTCGGGCTCTTCACCCAAGCCCAGAAGCCGCCCCACGCCCCTGGCTTCTGCCTAATCCAGCCATTTGAGAACTGAACCAACAGGTGGTAGATTTTTCCTTTTGTCTCTCCCTCTTTGCTGGAGCGCTACCTTTCAAATACATAAAAATAAATATACTTTTTGAAATGTTAGTTGAGGGCCAGGCACAAGAGCCTAGTGGCTAAAGTGCTCACCTTATATACACTGGAATCCCATATGCAGCACCAGTTTGTGTCCCAGATTCTCCACTTGCCATCCAGCTCCCTACTTGTGACCTGAGAAACCAGAAAAAAAAAAAAATGGCCTAAAGCCTTGGGACCCTGCACCCACGTGGGAGACCCAAAAGATGCTCCCAGCTTCAGCACGGCTCAGCTCTGGCCATTGCAGCCACTTGGGGAGTGAACCAGTGGCTGGACGATCTTTCTCTCTGTCTCTCCTTTTTTCTATGGCTCTGCCTTTCCAAATCTTAAAAAACAAAAGTTGGTAAGGTTTCAGACTGCCCCAACCTACATTACAACTGCATTCTAAGAAGCTGCCTCATGTCAAATTTGGTGAATTATCCAAGAAGAATGCCTAGAACTGGTCGCTTATATTGCCACAAACCCAGAAAGCCAGACACAGCGAGTCACACAGGAGGTCTTTATTTCAGCAGGAAGAGAGAAAGCAGAGAGGGGAGTGAGAACAAAGGAGACGGAAGAGCAGAACAATGGGAAGGCACTATGGCACAGAGGTAGGTGTGGCAGTGTGGAATCCACAAGTGTGGTAGAAGCAGATAGCAGGGGTGGTTACTGCAGGCGATTAGTGAATAGGGACATGTCGGGCGTGGTGTCGTGAAGTACGGTGGATTGAAAGGGTGCGAAGCTTACACAAGGGGGCTTTACCGGGATGCAGACCTAGGGGAAGCAGGTGTTTAAGGTGGCACCGCATTTAAAATGGCAGGGTCTCATCAATCTCCCAGGGCAATATTTCGAGTCATTCCTCAAAAGAAATCTAGAAAAGCTGTGAAAATGGTTTTGCCTCTTTATCTGCGACAGATTAGGTGTCCCTCATTTATTGCATTCCAAACAACAAAACAGATTGAACACACCGTCGTGTGAGGCCTGACTGTCTTCTGTTAAGGCAGATATTATAGAGCTACACAAAGTAAAATAAAACCGATCTTTTACCAACTCTCAAAAATATCATCTTTAGGGGGCAGGCATCTGGCACAGGACTTACATCATCTTGTAAGATACAATCCAGGCTCCGTGTGATGACTCAGTGGTAATTGTCCCTGTTGCAGCATCAGGCTCACATGTGGGAGCTGGTCTGTATCCTAGCTGCTCCACTTCCCGACCGGTTCCCTGTTTGTGATCTGGGAAAGCAGCAGAAGATAGCCCAAAGCCTGGGGATCCTGCACACATGTGGGAGATCTGGAAGAAGCTCCTGGCTGCTATGGATCAGCTTAGCTCTGCCCATTACAGTTACTTGGGAAGTGAATCAGCAAGTGAAAGTTGTTTGTCTCTCTTTCTCTTCATAAATCTGATCTGCCTTTCCAAAAAAATAAACCTTTAAAGAAATATGTCAGATTTGTTCTTGTAAGTTTCTCACATGCTGAATATGGACAGCGATCCCATGGTTAAAAAGCCTTTGAGGAATAGGGTAAGGACACGTTTAAACAGATGGAGAAACAATAGCCAGCAGAGAGGGCACATTCCAGGAAACAGGAGAAGACAGAACAACAGCAAGGGGCTCCAGAAATGACAAACATAGGAAAGCAGCAGACACAACATGTGGTGTTGCAATGACCCAGCGGCATTAGTCAGTGGCAGTTCAAATTGCAGCAGCAGCCAGAACACCGGCAACAAGGTGGGAAGGGACCTTTACCAGGAGCTCCGGAGCTGAACCCGAAGACCTGCCTGTCCTGCTGATCTGTTTGATTTGGCCAGCAGCACAGACAGAGCAGCAGGTCCCAGATGAGCAGTGTGGGAACAGGGAGGATTTTACAACCCAGTCTGCCCCCTAAAGCCAAATCGGGCACCATTTGTTTAAGGAGGCAAATACTATGGGACAGGACTGAGCATTCACTGAACTGAGAGTGAACTCATTTATGGCTCAGTGTTGGGGGTCCGTGCAGTGGATGTGGGGGACACGAAGGTGTGAAGAGTGTTGTTGCATTGCAGGCAGGGCCGCAAGGAACTTCCCCTGTTTGCCGCCCCCCCCCCATCTCTACAATCACCTGAATGCATCTCCACCTTCTTTTGCATGGACACTGGACCACCCTGCGGAAGAACCCTAATCCATCCAGGCATTGTTTGCTACTGTGAGGTTGGCCTTTTACTCAATGTGAGCTTGGAGGTTAATGTCAATAATAACGTCTTGTAAAAGGGCCTTCTATTATTCCTACTGCCTTGGCTGTCCCCATTGGCCTTATGCTAATCAAGGGACCTGTATTTAGGCTTTCATTCTTTCCTTGATCTTTAGGTTCCCCTTTTCTTTGTGATACAATCAAGATTGAGTTGTAGGATAAGAATTGTAGCAGGAACTTCTGTTGTTTCTAGGTAAAGCTAATGGCAGAATTATCCTTAGAAATTCACAACTTGACCATGATGTAAAAAGTCTGAGCCAGAGTTTGACTGATTTTGTATAAATAAAGCAGACAGCCTTCCCACATTGTCCATTATGGTCATGAAATCCTAGCGGTTCCTCTTTCTTTCCTCTTTGCGCTTCATCCACACACCCTTTACGAGTTCCGAACTCAGCTGGAGCTTGACTCCAGCAGCTCAGTGAACTGTAACAATGTGGCATCCTACAGGTTCCCCCCGAAACAGGTCCAAGTAGCCCTAAAACCTGACGGCTAGCAGATCAAGAGCTCCAGCAGTGGCACATCAGCTGCCATTTTGTACGGTGTGGCACAGGCTTTAAGACTGCAGGGACAACAGTGAGCTGTGCATGGGCTGAGCTTGGAGAGAACTCATTGAGATCAGTGCATTGTACTGGTCCCACAGTAAAAATACTACTGACTTTGGCATTGTATGGGTCAAAATAGGTCCATGTGAAGACAGGGCTGGAAACAGAACCGACCCAGCAATTGCAACCACCTGCTGATGGGGGCGATGGACTATACCGGCCCTGGACTGGCAAGTACATGTGAGAATCTGGTCTGGGTTCACCTCAGACAAAGTTTGTTTAGGGATGCCCCCAATCAAATTGCCAAACTCAGAACCTTAACCATGAAAAGACAGAGGACAGAACAAATCAATTAACTACCCCAGCCATATGTTGGCAATGAATAACTGGGCAAATGGAGACTCTATGATGGACTATGTCAATCAGAGGATTCTTCAGTGACCTCATTGTGCTTGGAATGGTGAGGTCGGCAGCAATTCATAACTGGTAAACTATCAAAACCACTTGAGCAAGACCCTCTGAGCATGCCCCACATCAGGGACCTGGGATGGGTGGGAGACTGGGTGGGCTTCTCCCTTTACCTCCCCCTTTACCCCAGATATAGGAAAAAATGTGGAAATACTAGTCTTACCCACTTTCCTGCAGCCCTTGAACCTTTGTGCCCTAATTATGCAAAGATTGTCAAAAAGAAAAAGAAAGAAATATTGATATGGAATCAATGGTCTTACCCACTTTCCTGTAACCCTTGACCCTTTGTGCCTTAATCAACTATATAAAGATTACCAAAGTAAAATAATAATTAAAAAAAAAAATAGGTCCACGTGGCTCCCAGATAGTGGCCAGCAAGTTCTGGCAAGATTACCACCAACAACCTAGCTATATAGGACTCCTGGTGTCTCCCTGATCCTGGGACCTGCTCCAACCGGAAGTAGGAGAAAGGTCATACAGACAATGGTGCAGCTTCAGCATGGTATCACAGGAGGTGGAGACTGGTGAGCCAGGAGCTGGGGCTATGGATACAATGGTGAAAACCTAACATAAGAACCCAGCCCTGGAACTTGCTGGATAGAGTGGCACAAGTGACTGCAAACAAATAGCCATGTTCCAAGTGCAATAAGTGAAACTGAACAGTAGACCTGTTTGTGACACAGCTTAGAAACCTAGACACAGCCCCAAGGAGAAGAATCTGATAACCAGAAGTAGAATGACCAAAAGAAGAGACAAAGGCACAATGAATATTACTGAAGACTGCCCTGCAAAGGAGCAAAACCCTTTGCCAACCTCAGAGTTGACTGAGGAAGACATTAAGAAAACGGGGGATACAGAATTCAAACCACTTGCCATAAAGCTTCTTATCAACAATGAGAAGCATGTAATGCAGGAGTTCATGAAATTTAAGAAATATGTCACAAAGAAATGAATCAAATGAAAGCTGATACGTTAGAAATGAAGACTATGGTGGAGCAAATGGAAAGTATACTGGAGGAGCTCCAACATAGGATGAAGGAGGCAAAAGAAAGAATCTCAGAATTGGAAGATAGTTCCTGTCACCAGGGGAAACAAACAAAAAGCTGGAAGCAGAGCTGGGTTAAGCTAAATATATATATTCAAGAATTAAAAGATTTGATTAAAAGCCCAAATGTAAGAGTTATGGGAGTCCCAGAAGGTTCAAAAAGAGAAACTGGGACTAAAGATGTATTCAACGAAATAATGAACGAAAACTTCCCTAATCTAGAGAAAGAACTGGGAAACAACATCCAAGGGCGCATAGAACTCCTAACAGGGTTGACCAAAAGTGATCTTCAACATGACATGATAATCAAGTTCCTTTTTTAAAAAAAAAAAAAAAAAAAAAAGATTTTGGGCCTGGCGCGGTGGCGCAAGTGGTTAAAGGTCCTCGCCTTGCACGCCCGGGATCCCATATGGGCGCCGGTTCTAATCCCGGCGGCCCCGCTTCCCTCCCAGCTCCCTGCCTGTGGCCTGGGAAAGCAGTCGAGGACAGCCCAAAGCTTTGGGAACCTGCATCCGCGTGGGAGACCCGGAAGAGGCTCCTGGCTTCGGATCGGCATAGTATCGACCCGTTGCGCTCACTTGGGGAGTGAATCATCGGACGGAAGATCTTCCTCTCTGTCTCTCCTCTCTGTATATCCGCCTTTCCAATGAAAAAATAATAAAAAATAAATCTTTTAAAAAAAAAAAGATTTATTCATTTTTATTACAAAGTCAGATATACAGAGAGGAGGAGAGACAGAGAGGAAGATCTTCTGTCCGATGATTCAGTCCCCAAGTGAGCACAACGGCTGGTGCTGCGCCGATCCGAAGCCAGGATCCAGGAACCTCTTCCAGGTCTCCCATGTGGGTGCAGGGTGCCAAGGCTTTGGGCCATCTTCTGCTGCTTTCCCAGGCCACAAGCAGGGAGCTGGATGGGAAGCGGGGCCGCCGGGACTAGAACCGGCACCCATATGGGATTCCGGGGCATTCAAGGCGAGGACTTTAGCCACTAGGCCACGCCGCTGGGCCCATCAAGTTCTCTTCAATAGAGCAAAAGGAAAAGATCCTTGGAGGTGCACGTGAAAAAAATTGACATACTAAGGAATACCAATTAAACTCACAGGAGATCTCTCACAGGAAACTCTACAGGCCAGAAGAGAATGGAGTGACATATTCCAGAGTCTAAAAGCAAAAAATTGTCAGCCTAGGATAACATACCCAGCAAAACTTACCTTTGTCTTCGAAAATGAAATAAAATTCTTCCACAGTAAAGTTAAAAGAATGTGCCTCTTCCAAACCTGACCTACAAATGATAAAGATGTACTCTTGACAGAGAAGAGGAATAGCACCCAACAACACCCAAGGCAAATGCAAAGAACATCCCAGTAAAATAATAGCAGAAGACTAAATCAATGAATAACCCATTGCTAAAATGACAGGACCAAATTACCACTCATACATGTTAACCCTGAATGTAAATGAATTAGCTCATTAATCAAACACCATAGATAAGTAGAGTGGATTGGAAAAAGGACAAATCCCATTTCACCAGCAAAGATCAGCGGAGACTGTATCTCGTGGATTTTAATTGTTTTTAGTTCCACATCTTCAAAACATTTTATTTCTCAGTAAATTCCTCACTGACTCACAGATCGTACAGCAGCATCATTTTCGTCAAGAAAATTCTTTGATTTTCTTTTCCGTTTATTCAGTGATACATTAGTCACTCAGTAGCATTTTATTTAACTTTGTATCATTTTAATTCCTTTTTCTCTTCCTGTTGTTGATTTTGTTTTGTGGCTTTTCATTTAAGGGGGTGTAAGGTAACTGTGTAATGGAGACTAACATATCCAGATGTGAGGATACAATGCAGTATGCATCTCTACTTCCAGATCAAAGATGGACTCCCAATGAAACTGTTAACTATATCTTGACAATAGGATGCTGGACCCTCTGCCATTGTCCATGATGGACATAAGACTCTCTATGAGGAACTATACTGTAGTAATAATGAAGGGGAACTAGGTGGAAGGGAGAGGGAACATAGGGAGGGGTTAAGGGAAATCCCAGGGCCTATGGATCTGTATCATAAAATGATAATGATAATTAAAAAAAAAAAAACACTGAAGGGTCCTCCATAATTTTTGTGAGTATAAAGGGAATCCTAAGACATCACCTTTTGAGAATTACTACCAGAGACAAGCTCAGGGGGAACTGGCTGTTTAAACATAGTCCTAAGCAAACACTTCCTAGAAGGCATGTTACTTGATCTGACCTTGTATGAAGAATTCACCCAGAGAGGAAGGAGGGAGGAGCAGTGAAGGGCATTCCAGTCTGAGCATGCAGATTATAAGAGGGCAGAGAAAGATAAGAGAGCCCAGGCCAGATCTAGAATGTTCCACTTATTACTGCTGAGCAGGCTGAGAATAAAAACAGACGCACACCAAAGGTTTCATGGAAACTGGCACTGTGGCACCACGGATAGAGCCACCATGTGTACTGCCAGTGTGCCAGATCAGAGTGCAGATTTGATTCCTGGCTGCTTTCCTTTTTTTTTTTTTTTTTAAGATTTATTTATTTTTATTACAAAGTCACACACAGAGAGGAGGAGAGACAGAGAGGAAGATTGTCTGTCTGATGATTCACTCCCCAAGTGAGCGCAACGGCCGGTACTGCGCCGACCCGAAGCCGGGAACCAGGAATCTCCTTCTGGGTCTCCCACGCGGGTGCAGGGTGCCAAGGCTTTGGGCCATCTTCTGCTGCTCTCCCAGGCCACAAGCAGGGAGCTGGATGGGAAGCAGGGCAGCTGGGATTAGAACCGGCACCCATATGGGATCCCGGGTGTGCAAGGCGAGGACCTTAACCACTGCGCCACCGCGCCGGGCCCCAGAGTCTTGTCTTAAAATGACCCCGTGTTCTCATGATGCTGATATACTAAAAACAGTGGGGACCAGAGGCAGAGGTGGCAGTCATTGTAATCATCTGAAAAATATACATATGTAATGTTATATATATAATACATCTAGTTACATATATAGGGAGAATAATGCAGTGGTTCAACATGTTAATCTTCCTCCTCTGGAACTAGCATCCTATATGGGCACAGTTCAAGTCCCATCTGCTTCACTTCCAATCCAGCTCCCTGCTTGTGGCCTGGGAAAGCAGCAGAGCAAGGCCCTTGCACCCACATGGGAGATCTGGGAGAAGCTCCTGGCTCCTGGCTTCAGATCAGCTCAATTCTGGCCATTGCAGCCCTTTAGGGAATGAAGCAGTGAGCAAAAAAAAATTCTTTCTTTCTCAGCTCTGTTTAGAAAACACCAGAAATCTTGTTCAATGGTAGTAAGGTTTCCATTACGAAACAGCGGGCACAGCCTACTTATAAAGAAGAGGCTTGAGCCTGGCGGCGTGACCTAGCAGCTAAAGTCCCTCGCCTTGAACGCCCCGGGATCCCATAGGGGCGCCGGTTCTAATCCCAGCAGCTCCACTTCCCATCCAGCTCCCTGCTTGTGGCCTGGGAAAACAGTCCAGAACAGCCCAAGGCCTTGGGACACTGCACCCGTGTGGGAGACCTGGAGGAGGCTCCTGGCTCTTGGCTTCGGATTGGCACAGCAAAGGCCATTACGCTCACTTGGGGAGTAAATTACCAGACGGAAGCTCTTCCTCTCTGTCTCTCCTCCTCTCTGTATATCTGACTTTCCAATAAATAATAAATCTTAAAAAAAAAAAAGAGGCTTATTTTGCTTCTAGCTTTGAATGTTTGAGGGTAAGAGCACTGGCATCAGCTTGGTGGGGGCGAGGTCTCTCTTTCCACTGCATCACATCATGGGAGACTGCAGTGTCAAGGGGTTACATCTCATACCAGGAGCAAAGAGAGGTTTGATGGATTTGTATAACTGCTCTCTCTCTCATTAGCAAGTGTCCAATCCCACTATCCTGGAGACTAAGCGCTCAATCATGAAGGATGCTCAAACCACTTAACCCCCATCATGTGCTCTGGAGATTGTTGCTTCAGAATGATTAACCCTCTAACATTCAGGGCAGGATTCAAGCCCTGGGGGAGCAGCCCGTGCTGCAGAATCGTGGGAACCCTGCGCACTACGCACGTGGTCCTCCCGAGCGGATCCTAGCAGAAACGCAAAGGAAAAATCCTTTCCTGCTGCCTTGGCTCCGCAGTGCCCCCTACTGACAAGGCTTAATACTGTGCCGTCTAGCAAAGGGCCCAGCCACGCTTTCGAAAAGCTGAAACTGAAAAGGGTGCGCTTGGAGCTGAGAAACGATAGAGAAAAAGCTGAATCGCTCCCCCGCGCGGTAGGTGGAAATTCTTGCTGTGCCTACCGTGTCCAGGGTAGGGGTGGGAGGTAGAAATAGAAGGAAATAGAAGGAAAACCTGGACCTCATTTCCTCTGGGCTCCTAGTCTGAAGGCAGGCCATGTTCTTGCCCTTTGCTGAGATGCCCATGTGGGCAGCAGTGCAGCTCTCAGGGTTTTGCTGAGCTGGCCTGGCAGCTGTGTTCTTCCCATGAAGCTGGCTTCCCCTCAGTCTGAACGAGTGGACACACTCTCTGAATTCATCTAGAGAAGCACCCACCAGTCCCAGCAGCTGCACCCCACCTAAGCTTGCTGCTTTACTTCTCATGATCACACCTCAAGTCTTTTTTTTTTTTTTGCATGATGACAAGCCCTCTCCACTAACAGAAGGAGGATACTAAAATTCTAATTGAAAAATAAGATGAATGAAAAAGAATGCTTCACCTGATGTGTTGTGCACGCGTAGCAGAGCGCTCGTTCCAGGCTCAGCTGCTCCACTTCTCACCGAGCTCCCTGCAACACACCCTGGAGGCAGCATGCGATGGCCGAAGCATGTAGGTCCCTGACGCACACGTGGAGACCTGTTCCTGGCTCCTGCTTTCAGCCTGGCCCAGTCCCAACCATGGCAGCCATTTGGAGAGTGAACAAAGAAATAAATAAAATAGGCTAAAAACAAAACAGAAACCTAAAATCACTCTAGAAACATAATACTGCTTCCTTTACAGGAGAGAACCAGTGAAGTGAGATGAGCCTCCCAGGATTTACTTTGAACCAGGCCTCAAGTTAGAAAATCCTAATTAAAACCACAAATTGCAGAGTCACTTGTATGTGGACTTTTGGTTTTTTTTTTTTTTAAGATTTATTTATTTATTTATTTTATTGGAAAGGCGGATATACAGAGAGGAGAGGCAGAGAGGAAGATCTTCCATCCGATGACTCACTCCCCAAGTGAGCGCAACGGCCGATACTATGCCGATCCGAAGCCAGGAGCCTCTTCCAGGTCTCCCACGTGGGTGCAGGGTCCCAAAGCTTTGGGCTGTCCTCGACTTCTTTCCCAGGCCACAGGCAGGGAGCTGGAAGGGAAGCGGGGCTGCTGGGATAGAACCGGCGCCCACATGGGATTCCGGGACGTGCAAGGCAAGGACCCTCTAACCACTGCGCCACCGCGCCGGGCCCGTATGTGGACTTTTGTCCGTGTGCCCTAAAAAGAAGGAAACCATTTTCCAAGCTATGTGAGGCTCTCTGTCATAAAAGGCAAGGATGCTTTTGAAGCAAAGGAAACCAAGTTAACAGCGCTGGAAAAGAAACTGAAAGTTTTTAGACACAAGTTTAATTAAGACTTAATTATTTTTAGCACTGAGCTAATTGAGAGCTCTTGTATAAGGAACTGAGGTCATGAGAAGGAGAAGAGCAGATAGTCCCTAAAAGTGGCAGCAATAAAATCCCAAGATAAACACAAGGATTTTCAGAGTCAGCACTGTGGCATAGTGGATTAAGACGCCACTTGTGACAGCAGTATCCCACACAAGCACCACTTCAAGACTTGGCCGCTTGGCTTCCAATCTGGTTACCTGCTAATACATCGAGAGAAGCAACAGAAAGTGGGCCAAATGCTTAGGTGCCTTCACCCACACGGGAGTCCCAGAAGGAGCTCCTGGCTCTTAAAGTGAATCTAGCCTGTCCTGGCCACTGCGTGCATGTGGCATATGAACCAGCAGATGGAAGATTGTGTCTTCCTCTCCCTGTGTCTCCCCTCTTCCATTCTGCCTTTCAAATAAATAAATAAGCTTTTTTTTTTTTAGATAAAGGAAGGCATTTTCAATCTTTTGAAAATGTACAGAAGCACAAAAGAATTCCCCTGACACATTCATAAGACTGTTAACAGTTTGCTTAACACTTGAGCTTGCGTATATTTAATTTTTAATTTTTTAAAAAATTTATTTTTATTAGAAAGTCAGATTCACAGAGAAAAGGAGAGACGAAGATCGTCTATCTACTGGTCCGCTCCCGAAATGGCCACAACAGCCAGTGCTGAGTTGATCTGCTGCCAGGAGCTTCTTCCGGGTCTCCCACATACATGCAGGGTCCCAAGGCTTTGGGCCATCCTCCCCTGCCCGCCCAGGCCACAAGCAGGGACCTGGATGGGATGTGGAGCAGCCGGGGCATGACCTGGTGTCCTATGGGATCCCAGGGTTTGCAAGGGGCGGATTTAGCTCCTTAGCCATCAAGTCTGGCCCCCGCATACACATGTTTTATTTTTTATTTATTTGACTTGAGAGTTAGAGAAAGAGGAAAAGACATAGAATTGCTCACAATAGCCAGAGCTGGGTCAGGCCGAAGCCCGTGAACTCAACCCAGGTCTCCCATGTGAACGGCTTGTATGGGTTACCATGGCTACCTCCTGGAGTTGGCATTAGCAGGAAGCAAGAGTCAGGAGCCAGAGCTAGGACTCCAACTCCAGGGTTCCAACGTAAGAAATGGTCATCTTATCCACCAGACCAGGAGAGGCCTGATGTGGCCCAGTGGGTTAACCTGCTGCCTGCAGCGCTGGCAGTCTACATGGGCACTGCTTCAGAAAAGGACTTGTGACACTAAAGCTGCTGTTCCTTGTGTCTTTTTTTTTTTTTTAAAGATTTATTTTCACTGGAAAGACAGATTTACAGAGAGAAGAGACAGAAGGATCTTCCAGCAGCTGCTTCACTCCCCAAATGGCCATAGCAGCCAGAGCTGAGCTGAGCTGATCTGAAGCCAAGAACAGAAGCCAGGAGCTTTTGCTAGATCTCTCATGTGGGTGCAGGAGTCCAAGAACTTGGCTCATCCTCTGCTGCTTTCCCAGGCCAGAAGCAAGGGCTGGATTGGAAATGGAAGAAAAGGCACTGGAACTGGAGCCCATATGGGAGGCCAGCACCGCAAGGCGGAGATGAGCCGTTTGAACCATTACACCAGCCCTCAGTCCTTACGTACTTAAAAGCGTTGTCCTTCACCTACAGCTCAATCAGTGCTAGACTGATAAACTGGCTGGATATAGAAAGTAGTTCAAGCGGCTTAGGAACTCTGCTTCTTTATGTTCTAATATTCAGTATTGTTTAATGCTTCCGCTATCCATCAGACCTCTGCAGCGTGATCAGTAGCTGGATTTTCCTCCAGAAAAGCTTTTAGAATTCACTAAGAAAAAGCCCTCTGAGGGGCCAGGCTATGGCACAGCAGCCAAGCCCCTGCTCACAGCACCGAGCATCCCACACGGAAACACAGTTCAAAGCAGGAGCTTGCGTTCCTGGCTCCAGCAGACATGGATGTGTGGAGAATGAACCAGCAGACACAAGATCAGTTTCTGTCACTCTGCCTTTCACCTAATAAGTTTCCTTTGAGGATCCCTGCAACTGAACCACCGGAATCAGAACTCCAGCCATGGGGAGAATTGCAGGATCTGTGGTTTTACTGTGGAGTGCATGTGTCGGAGCTGGGCCTCTTCATGGCGTAGATGGAGCAGTGGATGGCATACCCGGATGTACATGGAGGAGCTGAGCCGATCCGAAGCCAGGAGTCTGCACCTTCTTCTGGGTCTCCCATGTGGGTGCAGGGTCCCAAGGCTTTGAGTTATCCTCTGCAGCTTTCCCAAGCCACAAGCAGGGAGCTGGATGGGAAGTGGAGCAGCAGGGACATGACTTATCACGCACACGGGATCCTGCCGCGCTTGCAAAGTGAAGATGTAACCATGGAGCCATCGCACCAAGTACAATGAATGGTGTTGATTCTGAACGCTTTTTTCCCCCATTCATTCTATTTTTATTTGTTTGAAAAATATACACAGCCAGATAGAGATGTTCTGTGTGCTGGTTCACTCTCCGAAGACCTGTAGCAATAAGGGCTTGGCCAGCCAAAGTCTGGAATTCAATCCAGATCTTCCTTGCAGTTGGTGGGGATTCCACACCTTGGATCAATAGCTGCTGCTTCCCAGCCTGTGCATTTAGAAGCAACTCTAGTGAGGATTCCAACTCGGGCACACCAGTACGAGCTGCAGCTGACCTGTGCAACAACTTAACTGCACGAAACAGGGATACTGGAAATGAAAAGGTAAGGGGGCAGGGAGGCAATGCTGTGGTGTAGCAAGTGAAGGTGGCACCAGCATTCCATGTGGGCACCAGTTCTAGTCCAGACTGCTCTACTTCCAGCCCAGTTCCCTATTAATGCACTGGGAAATTAGCAGAGGATGGCTCCAGTCTTTGGGCCCCTGCACTCATATGGGAGACCCAGAAGAAGCTCCTGGCTTCGGATCAGCTGAGCTCTGGCCGTTGTGGGTACTTGGGGAGTGAACCAGTGGATGGAAGATCTTTCTGTCTCCGTCACTCTGCGGATCTGACTTTCCAATAAAATAAAAAAAAGTCTTTTTTTAAAAAAGTAATTAGCTAGAAAAGTTCATGATCTACACCCTCTCATGAGTCACATACCGTTCCTTTGTAAGCCAAGAGGATAATTACAGCAGCTTTTTTTCCCCCTAAAAATAGTGACTGCGCCGTGGAGTTGTGAAGACACTGAGGATGAATAGCAGATGGGCTTTTTGGCAGACAGGAGGCCGGCCTGACGGCGGCGGCAGGAACTGGCTAGCACTCCCGCATACGGAGCTGGTAATTCTGCAGACAATTAAGGAACTGTCATGCAGGATCTGCCAGTTAGGAGACATCTTAACTATCTTTTCTTGCAGCCAGAAGCATCTCCTTTGAAGCCTCCCGGACAGCCTGTCTTGGATTCCCTGTTGACAGCCCAAGGAGGTAGCCCTCCAGGAGCTGGATGGAGATGCCTGGGCACATCGCTCATGTGAGATGCTGCTGTGGTGATCATGTGTCATGATCTGAACAGCAGGTGCACAGTGGGGTCATGTATCCGTGAATAGTTATTGAATTGAGACTCTGAGTGCCTGACTGCATACAAAATAACTCCTATTTTCTGGCTGATTATACTGCAGGTCAGCAAGAGGCTTCTGGAAACCCAAACAGCTCTTCCTCCCCACTTCTCTTTCTAATAGCCATCACTTTTCCTTTTTGTCTTCTTTCCTCAGTGTCAAGCTTGTCCCTACAAAGGAGTGGAGAAACCTCTACAAACTTCCGTTGTTTTTTTTTTAAGATTTTTATTTATTTATTGGAAAGTCAGATATACAGAGAGGAGGAGAGACAGAGAGGAAGATCTCCCGTCCGATGATTCACTCCCCAAGTGGGCGCAACGGCTGGTGCTATGCTGATCCAAAGCCAGGATCCAGGAACTTCTTCCGGGTCTCCCACATGGGTGCAGGGTCCCAAGGCTTTGGGCTGTCCTCGACTGCTTTCCCAGGCCACAGGCAGAGAGCTGGATGGGAAGTGGAGCTGCTGGGATTAGAACTGGCACCCATATAGGATCCCGGGAGTTCAAGGTGAGGACTTTAGCCGGGTCCCAAACTTCCGTTTTGTGTCTCTACGTTATGGCCCTTCTCCCTTGCCCTCATTCCTCTTCTTTCTACATGTGGGTAAAATGCAAAAGTTCATGTTAGTGGAATAAATAACCCTCTTTGGGCTGCCACAGTGGCACATTAGTTTAGGCCTCCACCCACATGGGTGCCAGTTTGAGTCCCGGCTACTCCACTTCTGATCCAACTCCCTGCTAATGCCTGTGGGAAAGCAGCGAGGGATGGCCCAAATCCTGGGCCCCTGCACCCAGGCAAAAGGCCCAGAAGCTGCTGGCTGCTGGCGAGTCCGCACCGCTGCATTAGTTTGGGGAGTGAAGCAGTGGGTGGAAGATAACTTTCATTCGTCTTTCTCTCTTCCTTCTTCACTGTAAATCTGCCTTTCCAATTAAACAAACAAACAAAACAGGAAAGTCGGGGCATATGTACAAGGGTGTACCGTTTTTTCGGCATAGTAATGAGAAGCTTTAGAGTGAACCAGTGCATGGATGAATCTCTGTCCTTCTTCTGTAACTCTTTCAAATAAAAACAAAATAAATCTTTTAAGCAAAACATCCTTTTCACCGTGCTGAATACCTACTGTATAACTAGTGCACTAAAGTGGATCAAAAAGGCTCTTTTGTGAAGGGTTTCCAATAGTTTTAGAAATGAGACTAAATAATACACGTGACATTATGAACATAAACTAGGCCTATGTCGCATACATTTGAAACACTACAAAAGGGGACAGTTCTGAGCATGGAAAGGTACAATGAGGACCATACCCTCTCTTTTAAAGTTTTATTTATTTATTTGAAAGGCAGAGTGACAGAGATCTTCCATCCGCTAGTTCACTCCCCAGCGGGCAGAGCTGAGCTGATCTGAAGCCAGGAGCCAGAGTTTCTTCCACGTCTCCCACTTGGGTACAGGGGCCCAAGGACCAGAGCTCTCTGCTGCTCTCCCAGGCCGTTAGCACGGAGCTGGATGGGAAGTGGAGCAGCCAGGACTAGAACTGGCACCTCATTTTAGTAAGTACCCTCACCAGGTATGTCCTCAATCCCAACTAGAAGATTAAGAGTCAGTCCTAATTCCTTGACCCGGTCTGTATCTTATTGGCCACGCACTTCTGAAGTATATCTGAGAAACAGGGCTTCTTTTCATTGTGCTTTAAAAAAAAATTCTTCTTATTTGAAACGCAGATGTATAGAGAATAGGAGACAGAGAGTGAGATCTGCCACCTGCAGGTTCGCTCCTCAAATAACTGTAGCAGGTTGGTGCTGGGCCAGTCCGAAGCCAGGAACCTGGAGCTTCTTCCAGAGTGCTGGAGCCAAGCACTTGGGCCGTCTGCTGCTGCTTGCCCAGGTGCATTAGCATAGAGCTGGATTGGAAGTGGAGCAGCTGGGACTCAAACCAGCATCCATATGGGATGGCAGCTCATAAGACAGAGGCTTAGCCTACTAAGCCATAGCACCAGCCCCAAAGATTCTTTTTTTTTTTTAATTAATTTTGAATTTTATGGGTTAATTCCATAGGATCTGGGATTTCCACCCCTCCCAAATTCCCACCCTCCTGAATGACTTTCCCCATATTATTATTATTTTTTAAAGATTTATTTTATTTTTATTGGAAAGGCAGATATACAGAGAGACAGAGAGGAAGATCTTCCGTCAGATGATTCACTCCCCAAGTGACCACAATGGCCGATGCTATGCCGATCTGAAGCCAGGAGCTAGGAACTTCCTCCGGATCTCCCACGCGGGTGCAGGATCCCAAAGCTTTCCAGGAGCCTCTTCCAGGCCTCCCACGGTGCAGGGTCCCAAAGCGTTGGGCCGTCCTCGACTGCTTTCCCGGGCCACCGGCAGGGAGCTGGATGGGAAGTGGGGCTGCCGGGATTAGAACCGGCAGTCATATGGGATCCCACTGCATGCAAGGTGAGAATTTTAGCCACTATGCTAATGTGCTGGGCCCCATTTCACAATTTCCATTCTCTAGTTTTTAGAGAATTATATCTATAGTTTAGAGAATCTAAAACTAGTAGCTTGATTAATTAGATGTCTCCTTTCTCCTCTTCAGCCCAGTTGATGAATTTACTTGGCAGTTTTGCTTCAGGTGCCAGGAACTGGAACCAGGGCTCTCAAACGCATGGCAGGAGCCCCAATGGCTTGACCGTCACTGGCAGGAGCTGGGCCTGGGCGGCGTAGCCAGGTACTCGGCCGTAGGTGTGGGCATCCTGACTGCTGGGCCAAACACCTGCCTCTGCTACTCTTTGTTTCTTAGTCTATCTGCGTCTTTGCTCAGTGCGCACTGCTGAAAGCAAAATCTGCCTTTCATGGTGGAACTCTCGGCCTGACAGAGGCGTTTGTGGAACTCCTCAAAGCTTACTGGTGCAGCGCGCCGCCTTTCACATCTCCCCAAACTGGTACTTCTGTTTAAAAATAGCCTTTTTGGAGGACCCGGCACGATGTTGCAGTGGTTAAGGTCCGCGCCTTGCACGCCCGGGATCCCATATGGGCGCCGGTTCTAATCCCGGCAGCCCTGCTTCCCATCCACCTCCCTGCTTGTGGCCCGGGAAAGCAGTCGAGGACAGCCCAAACCTTTGGGACCCTGCAGCTGCGTTGGAGACCCGGAAGAGGCTCCTGGCTCCTGGCTTCGGATTGGCAAGTGAGCCGTTGCGCTCACTTGGGGAGTGAATCATCGGACGGAAGATCTTCCTCTCTGTCTCTCCTCTCTGTATATCCACCTTTCTAATAAAAATAAAATAAATCTTAAAAAAAAAAATAGCCTTTTTACTTTCTAGGGTAGGTGGGACAGGGCGTTTCAGGCATGATTTATGCCACCTGAAGTAGTTTCCAATGCTATTGTCTGTTCTTTAGAGAATGTTCCTTGGGGGTGTTGTGAAGGATGAGCTAAAGTGGTGGAACAGTTATCTGGATAGTACGGTTTTTGATTAGGTTCTTCGTTTCATAAACACTGAGACTTAAAATCATGCATCTTAAAAAATACCTGCTCTGTACTGAGGCATCAAATTTAAAATTTTTTCTTTAGTGTCAGGCACCATGGCACAACAGGCTAATTCTCCACCCCACAGTGCCAGCATTCCATATGGGTGCTGGTGTGTATTCTGGCTGCTCCCAAAGCCTTGGGAGCCTGCACCCACAGGCGATCTGGAAAAGCTCCTGGCTCCTGGCTTCAGCTTAGCTCAGCACCAGCCTTTGCAGTTATTTGTGGAGTTAATTAGCAGACAGAAAATCTTTTTGTCTTTCTCTCTGCAAATCCGACTTTCAGATAAAAATAAATCTTAAAAATTTTTTTCTTTGTTTTCTGAGAAAGGAAAAGTTGAAAGAATAAGAAAAAACTTCAGCGCAGGTGTGTGAGACACTGCTTGGGGTGACATGCACGCTCTGGGGGACTGGCAGGGTTCGGGCCCGTGCAGGCACTGCACACTCCGGGAGCAGTGAGGGCTCGAGCAGACGGGCTCTCGTTGCAGGCAGAGCACCTAGAGTGGCTTCCCTGCTCCCGGCGCTGGTCCAGCCCCAGGTTGCTGAGGCATCTGGGATTGATCCAGGCACTGTGTCAGGCCCTTTTCCAAATGTATAATCTACATATCTAGTAGTAGTCAAATATTTTACAATTATCAGGGCCCAGTGGTGTGGCCTAGCGGCTAAAGTCCTCGCCCTGAACGCGCCAGGATCCCATATGGGCGCTGGTTTCTAATCCCAGCGGCCCTGCTTCCCATCCAGCTCCCTGCCTGTGGCCTGGGAAAGCAGTCAAGGACGGCCCAAAGCTTTGGGACCCCGTACCCACATGGGAGACCCGGAAGAAGTTCCTGGTTCCTGGCTTCGGATCGGTGGAGCACTGGCTGTTGCGCTCACTTGGGAAGTGAATAATCAGACGGAAGATCTTCCTCTCTGTCTCTCCTCTCTGTATATCTGACTTTGTATCAAACATAAATAAATCTAAAAAAAAAAAAATTTACAGTTATCTGTGTTGCATGTTCCCGATCAAAAACACAACATAATAATAAAAATATAGAATAAAGAGAATGCAAAGATTCTAGACATTTAAGAATAAAAAGTACACAGACATGTTTTAAAGAAGCCATTTTTCATTCTTTTTTTAGATTACAACACACATACAATAAAGTGAATTTTATCAAAATACAGCACATTTCTTCTACTATATTCATAAAAATCAATTCCTATGTAAATAGTACTGGAAATCAACTAAAATGAGTTAAAATTTACAAAGAGTTGTTAAAGGGTTTCAATCAAAATTATTAAAACTATACAGTACAATAACCAATTGACAACATATTGAAAGAAGTGCAATATTTGAATTCACATATTTTCAAAAGTGCTGCCTATTCACTTTGACTAGCAACTGTGGAAAATGAGTCCAAATGACTCTTGCAAAAATAATGCAGGTGGGTATTTTCTCACTAGTACTATAAGAATCTTTATCAAATCAAAGTTAAAGAACAAAGCATAACATATTAAAAATCCCCATATTCTCTGTTTTTTTTTTTAGTAATTAAAAATGAGTTGCAAGAACTGAATATTGCTCTAATGACTAGCCTCATCTGAAACATTATTGGTCTTCTATGGCACTTTTGCTGGTCCAAATAACCATGCATTAAATCTTATCATTCCATGTGACTCAAATTTTATTTGATTATGTAGAAGAAAAACAATTAATGGTTTGGAAAACAAAAATAAACCTATATTGTCAAATGTCTGTTACAGTAACTAGGAACAAAGGCAGTTGGTGGTGAGACATTATGACACGGATACACTTAAGGAACCCTTTCCGACTCGGAAGTGTCGAGTTCACATTGACCATGACCCGGAGGAACAGCCCTTCCCTGGCAGCCCGCGGCCCTCCCTCAGCCCCAGCGCTCCACAGCAGCTCTCCCTGTGCCAGTTGCCCAAGCTTGCTTTGGTTTCCTAGCTCCACGCGTGCTCCACGTCTCCTTCTACTTCACCAAGGCAATGCAAGGCCAAATGAAAATCAAAAGGCTTTCCCTAAACCTCAAACTGCGTTATGGCTAACACAGTCTTAAACTGGCCATTTTAGTTTCACTTGCTGTTTAACATAAAAATTATAAATTACATTTAAATGGCGTACTATTATAAAACAGATTACAAGTACCACCATTTACAAACAAACAAAAAAAAAAGTGAGGGGGATTTCCATAGCACAGAAAATGCATGGACATGCATCTACAGAAGAGTTAAAAAATTTCCTCTAAAAAAATTAAAAATGAAATCACCAGTAAGAAAGGTACAGTCAATGGCTGTGACGACAACAGACTGTAGAGCTCAGAACACATGTTATTGTCTTTTTCACTTCTTTAAAAAGACATTACACAATTATTGCATTATTCTATCAAGAAAGACGTTGACAGATACCTTTTGTTTTTTTCATTCTTTACTTCCAGACTTACAGGAAATAATTTTTTACTCTGGCCTTGGAAAGTGAACCCACCAGCACCACCTTCACCTACTCACTCTTCAATTCAATATGCACATAGCAAAAGCCGACACTTCAAAGCTGTGCCCACGTCAAAAGACATCAACACCAGTGGAATAAAAATAAGGGCATAAAGCTATGAGATAGATAGCTCTGCCATCTAGCTCTGGGCTACAATCAAGGCTAACTATTGCCTTGCAAACAGTTCAGTCATGTATGAAATCCAAAAATAAAACTACCATCTATACAAAAACAATTATAGGTTTGTTTTTGTAGCCTTGATTGCTATGTTTAAAAACCTAACCGTCATTTTGATATGGTATGAATCCAACAGTCTTTTTTGTATTCTGTACAGTGGTTCTTTCCCTCTAACCACAAGCTCCATTATTTCATTAATGTACAAATTGGAACATAATTTCAGTTCTTTATGTATAAAAATAGTCAAGCTATCCATGTCCCCGTAAGTGTCTTCCAGTCACTCTCGCCACCCTTCACTGTCCACAGTGCTTAGGAGGAAACTTCACGTATAATGATGAGTTCCACTGTATTCTGGAAAGTTTTAAGCAAGGACACTGCCTGCCCATGTTCAATGTTGATAAAACTGTAGCCATTAGCCTAAAAGAAAAGAGGGAAAATGTTAAGAAAACGATTTCACAGTAATTTATTTGCACTACTGCACTTACATTTCTGGCAGGTAGCTCACAAACATGGGAAAAAATAAGAGTTATGTTGGAATTTGCACAAACACAGCAGGCGCACGGACCCTACCCCATTCCTGTGGAAATAAGACTTTGGAAACTGCATGTTTTCAGTCAATCCTATGGAACATCCCACTGTTAGTAAATATTTCTCTAATTCCCTATCAGACACGGTACTCTGGGTGCGTGTGCACTCGTGCCCGAAGTAGCCTGGAGCCACCAGGGAAGGCTAACCTTCCGTACGCCTCTCAGACCAGGACCACAGGGCCTACCATCAATGCTAACACTGCTGAGGTGTTACTATCCACATACAGTTCTAAGTGCTTCACATGAATCGAACTGCTTTTTCAAAAATTTAAATAACATTTTTAAAAACTTTACTTTTATTTGAAAGGTCAAGTTACAGAAAGAAGAGACAGGGAGAGATCCTGCACTTGCTGGTTCATTCCCCAACGACCACAGCGGCCAGAGCTGGGCTGATTCCAGGCCAGGCCGCTGAGCTTCCTCAGCTGTCACATGTGGGGGCAAGGCCCCAAGAACGTGAGCAGTCCTCTGCTGCCTTCTCAGGCCATAAGCAGGGTGCTGACACTTTATATGGAGGCTTAGCCTACTATACCACCGCACCCGACCTAAATGCCTTGGATTTTTATAACACTCAAAGATAATGTTTTATCTTCTTTTAGGAAGAAAAAAAAATATATCCAGGCATGGGGAGGCAAAACAACTTAGCTATAAAAATGTAACAACAGATTTCCAAGTGGTTCAGGAAAAGTTAAGTGTCTATAAATGAGTGTGTATGTGTGTGTGTGTGTAGAGAGGGAGGGAGGCAGGGTGGGAACAGATTAAAAGCTAAAGACAACGTGGCAGGCTTGGCGTGATAGCCTAGTGCCTGCATCCTCGCTCTGCATCCACTGGGATCCCACATGAGTGCCAGTTCATATCCCAGCTGCTCCACTTCCCAGCCAGCTCCGCTGTGGCCTGGGAGGGCACCGCAGGATAGCCCACTGCCTTGGGACCCTGCACCCACGTGGCAGCACTGGAGGAGAATCCAGACTCCTGGCTTCAGACTGACTCAGCTCTGGTCATTGTGGTCACTTGGGCAGTGAACCAACAGACAGAGTATCTTTCTGTTTCTCTTTCTCTCTGTAAATCTGTCTTTCCAATTAAAAAAAAAATCTTTATTAGGAACAAAGAAAAAAAGAACAGAGAGAAACAGACAATGTAGCAAAATAGGGGTAACTGGTGGCCAAGAAAAAAGGGTGTATTAGGTATTTGTCTAGTCTTGCAGATTTTAAGTTTGAAATAATTCTTTTTTTAAAAGATTTATTTTTATTATTTATTTATTTATTTATTATTGGAAAGGCAGATATACAGAGAGGAGAGACAGAGAGGAAGATCTTCCGTCCGATGATGCTATGCCAAGTGATGCTATGCCGATCCGAAGCCAGGAGCCTCTTCCGGGTCTCCCACGCAGGTGCAGGGTCCCAAGGCTTTGGGCAGTCCTCTACTGCTTTCCCGGGCCACAGGCAAGGAGGTGGATGGGAAGCGGGGCTGCCGGGATAGAACCGGTGCCCACATGGGATCCTGGGGTGCAAGGCGAGGACCTTAACCACTGTGCCACCGCGCCGGGCCCTGAAATAATTCTAAAAGTTTAAAAAATGATAAACATTTTAAAATTATGACACGTGACTCCCTGAATTATGTTTTTTTTTTTTTAAACTTGACCACAGTTTCAGTTACTAAACTTTAATAGCTCTACCATAATTTTTGGTTTGGGGATTATTTTTCTTTTAAAGGAATACTTATTTTCATTTAAGAGGCAGATTTAGGCCCGGCGGCGTGGCCCAGCGGCTAAAGTCCTTGCCTTGAATGCGCCGGGATCCCATATGGGCGCCGGTTCTAATCCCGGCAGCTCTACTTCCCATCCAGCTCCCTGCTTGTGGTCTGGGAAAGCAGTCGAGGACGGCCCAAAGCCTTGGGACCCTGCACCCATGTGGGATATCCAGAAGAATTCCTGGATCCTGACTTCGGATTGGCCCAGCTCCTGCCGTTGCGTTCACTTGGGGAGTGAATCATCAGACGGAAGATCTTCCTTTCTGTCTCTCCTCCTGTGTCTGACTTTGTAATAAAAATAAATAAATCTTAAAAAAAAAAAAAAAAACAGGCAGATTTATAGAAAGACTAGAAATACAGAGATCTCCCACTTGTTGGTTCACTTCCAAATGACCAGAACGGCCAGAACCGAGCCGATCCAAAGCCAGAGCAGAGCTTTAGTTTCCTACATCGGTGCATGGGCCCAGGACTAGAGCCATTTTCCACTGCTTTCACAGGCAACAGACAGGAAGGTGGATTGAAGTGGAATAAGTGGGACTCAAGCCAGCACCCAGAGGGGATGCTGGTGCTGCAGTCGGCAGTCTGAGGATCAGCCCGCAGCACTGGCATTTCACATTCATGCTAGTTTCAGTCCCGCTTGCTCCACTTCAGATCTCGCCCCTTGCTGGCGCGGCCTGGGAAAGCAGCAGAAGATGAGCCAAGTGCTTGCTTGGGTTCCTGCATCTACATGGGAGACCTGGAAGAAACTCCTGGTTTCTCTGGTCATTTAGGGGAGTAAACCAGCAGGGGGAAGGTCTCTCATTCCTTGCAAACAAATTAAAAAAAATAAATCTCTTTAAAAAATGCCTGTGTTGGAATACTGGCTCTGACTCATGTACTTGAGTTCCGGTCAACTACCTGAGTAACTTAAATTGAGTTCTCCATTCTGATTTGTGACCTGGGTCATCCCCAGCTGCTGCAGGCACTTCAGGCAATGACCTATTACCAAGAGATGGGAGCTCTCTCTCTTTGCCTTTCAAATTAATAATAATAATTTAAAAAAGAGCAAGAAGGCCCAGCACGATGGCACAGTGGTTAAGGTCCTTGCCTTGCACGCCCGGGATCCCATGTGGGCGCCGGTTCTAATCCCAGCAGCCCCACTTCCCTTTCAGCTCCCTGCCTGAGGCCCCGGAAAGCAGTCGAGGACAGCCCAAAGCTTTGGGACCCTGCACACGCGTGGGAGACCCGGAAGAGGCTCCTGGCTTCGGATCGGCATAGCATTGGCCGTTGCGCTCACTTGGGGAGTGAATCATCGGACGGAAGATCTTCCTCTCTGTATATCCGCCTTTCCAATAAAAAAAAAAAACTCTTAAAAAAAAAAAGAGCAAGAAAGATTAATACCTAAACAAATAACAACAATGCAGGCAGGGATAGAGAACAGTAGCTGTATTTCTCTAAGGCCTGTCTTCTCAATCAGAGCTACACTGCACAAATTCAGACAGAATGAGTATTTGATGAACCCTGGAAGAGAAGGCACATGTGAAAATTAAAATAATTTAATTACCTGAACAATCTTATCACCTGGTTGCAGTAATTTCGATGCTGGTCCTTCAGGCTGTACTCTTGTTACAAATATACCCTTCAGGAACAACAAAAAAGTTATTAGAACCAAAAGCAAGATGCATAAGTAACAGAGTACTACAGAGCAATCTTATTTTCACACCATGTAAATACCTGAAAGATGATCTCAGAATTCTTAAATATTGCTGAAAATCTAATTACGTCATCTTTTGACCTTTCCTGCCCTTTGCAAGATGTATTTACGTTTGCTCTGAAGACAGAGTTAATTTCTTGGTTCATTGTCCACATGGCCACTGCGGCCAGAGCTACGCCAGTCCAAAGCTGCGAGGCACAAGCTTCTTGTTGGTGACCCCTTTGGGCACACGGGTCCGAGGCCTTTCCCAGGCCAGAAGCAGGTGGTGCACTGGAAGCAGGACAGCTATGTGGTGTTGTCTTTGCTACTGGGAGCCTAATTTGCGCACCAGTTGCTGGGTGCCAATATAATTGCTTTTTAGTGCCAGTCATATTCTGACTTGATAAAGCTGAGACAGACTCATGTGTTGGCTGCTCTATTTTAATTCAGTTCCTTGCCCTGGAAAGCAGTGAAAGAGGGGTGGAGCGTTTATGGCCCCTGCCACCCTCTTGGGATACCAGGACATGAGGATGAAGTTCTGGGCTCCAGGCTTCAGCCTCGCCCTACCCCGACAGTTTCAGCCATTTGGAGAGTGAACCAGCAAATGGAAGAATTCTTTCTTCATTGCTTCCTCTATATCATTCTTTCAAATAAACACATGTTAAAAAAAAATTATGGAATTACTTTCACAGAGATTGAAAAGCAGTAAAATAAAAAAGTGTTTGGGGCCAGAATGTGGCCTGTGCAAGCCAGTATCCTCTCTGGGGACCAGTTCTGACCCAGCTCCCTGGTAATGGATCTGAGAAAAAGGGAAGCTGGTCCAAGTACCTAGACACCTGCTGTCCACATGGGAGTCCAGGAAGGAGCTCCTGGCCACCGTGCCCATCTGGGGAGCGAATCAACGCATGGAAAATCCTGTAGCCCTGACTTTCAAATATTGTTTTTTAAAAGAAAGAAAATTAAAAAGCACTTGATGTTATCTTGAACATTTAAAATTTTTGGTTACATTTTCTCCCTCAATTACAATGAATTGATCAGATTTCAAAAAAAAAATACAAAGGGAAATTTAAAAAGATGGCATCTAACTAGATTTACAGAGCATCTAATTGATTCACTTAAATAAACAGTGACTGAATCAATCAACAAAGCTTACATCGTCATCAGGCTTGAACGGATTTCCTCTACCTCCAACACCACCTGAAATGCTAAATCCAAGTTCTGGATCCTTTTCAATTCTTATTCGAATCTGAGTTAATATGAAAATAAAGAATACTACCGTTATTATTTCAAAAAAGTTACAACACAATATCCATATTTAAATATTGGCGAATTAAATTAAAACAAATGTAGGTATTCATCAAAGACGAACATTTGGGCAGATGAAATGACACAACACCACAAATACTACGTTAATGAGTTAGTGAGTTAAAGACACAGCTGGGTTATAAAGCATAGCTCCTATTTTACTGCTAATCAGAGAATTAAAACTGACCCTATTTTTAGACATGATGATTCCAATGACATCACAAAACCTGAGTGTTATCAGCTTACACTGTGAAATATCTAAATGAAACACTATCTCTGTCTAATGACTGTTTTGTAATTCATCTAAACCATCCACTGGTGTTTTGGGGGTACTGCCTCTTCATTTTCTAAAACTGTTAACATAATTCAAATGGGTTGGGATTTTAAAATATGATCAATTGGCAGTTATTATAATCTAACTATAAAAATGGTATAAAATCTAAACTTTTCCCAGATTACTTCTTTTTATCACTCAGCAAAGACAAAGCTAATATTACTGATCATTTCATCAATAAGCCATCAAGATATATGAACGTTCTATGACTTTTAAAGTACTTTTTAAGATTAAATATTCAGGGGCTGGTACCATGGCTCAACAAGCTAATCCTCCACCTTCAAGCGCCAGCATCCCATATGGGTACCAGTTCATGTCCTTGTAGCCCCACTTCCCATCCAGCTCCCTGCTTATGGCCTGGGAAAGCAGTCGAGAACGGCCCAAAGCCTTGGGACCCTGTACCCGCGTGGGAGACCTGAAGAGGCTCCTGGCTCCTGGCTTCGGATTGGCTCAGCCTCGGCCATTGTGGCCATTTGGAGAGTGAACCAGTGGATGGAAGAATTTCATTGTCTCTCCTTCTCTCTGTAAATCTGTCTTTCAAGTAAAAATAGACCCTTAAAAAAAAGATTAAATATCCAAAGACATACAGAGACCAGTAATCCAATAGATTTCCAAAATCGGTGGACTAAATAAGCCTGTGGCACAGAATATTTCATTTCTGCTTAGTGACCTACTTTTTACATTCATAAAGGTCTGACTACTAAAGTATTATCAATCTAGTCCTAGAAAAGTAATCTTACACACAAAAAAGGGGCAGAACCCATCCAGAAATATTAACTCCCATGACAATGATCTGTGAAGTTAAGAACTAAAACTTTAAAAACGTCAAAACCGATTAAAATCCTATAATGATTCTAATCATTAAATAACCTATAAAACACACGACAAGCTCAGTCTCCTATTTCAAACAGTCGGAATTCTTACCTCTTGTTTTGCCAGTTCATGCCCTTGTCTAGCAGAACAATGGGGCTGTATATATGGAGGCTGGTGGGCCACTTTCAGCATCAAGTAATCAATTAGTTGTTCTCTAGAGGGATGCCTTGCCACAGATGCCTGAGGCCTGAGAGGCTGGCCCATCTGTCCATTACTCAAAGGCATCTAAGAAAAACATGAAGTTTCTTAAAATGACCAAGAACAATATCTTATTACAAATATTTGGACTTCTTTTTCTTAGAGCATAATAAAAGCATTAAGTTTTAATATCTGAATTACAACACCATGCCAATTACTATTTTTCTCTAATTTTAAAAAAGTTTTTGTTGTTTTCATTCTAAACATCCTCATGTGTTGGTTGATATTCACTTTTAAGCTTCTAAATGAAAAACTATCATAACTAAATTTTAAATTATTATTAGATACAAAAATTCCTATCCTTTTTTATGGCAAGTGTTAAAATGATAATGTTCAGAATTTTCAAAATTTCAGTAAGTATCATTCCTCATACTGAAGTTAATCAAATACACATTCATGCAAGTACATCCATTGGTTTTTCTTTAATAATTTTGTTGTGGTACTCTTTTCCCTAACTTGCATTTATCTTTCCATATTTCTTTTTTTCCGGGTTTAACAAGCCAATTCAATCATCTATGCAGCAGAGAATTTTTCATTCCTCATGTGCGCTTATATACTAGCAATTTAAAAATTTAATAATAAAAATTCCAGAATGAAATGAAATGAAATGAAAGAAAATGCATACTTTTGGAGTCTTTTTCACTGTTATACTTGAGGATTTAGTATAAAATTGTGCTTGAGCCTTAATGATAGAGCACAGCTACTATTTGACACATCCTGTATGGATGAAGAAGGAGAAACAAGTGCCATATTATCCCTGGAAGCTACGTGTGAGCACGTGAGCGGCCCAGGAGTGACGAGCTGTGCTGCCGCTTTACTGCACGCAGTTCCGCAGGGACTCCTCGCTCTCCTGTCTGCATCACTACGTGCAGGTCCAGCATCTTCCTCCCGAGAAAAATCGGAAGAGGGTTATTACTGACCTGAGCCTCCTTCACACCTGGACATTTGGCCTTTCCTGAATCAAGGTTAACCACACACATGAACTATATTAAGATATGAGTAGCAGATGGCTCAGAATATTAAAAAGCATGGAATAAACTCAGTAATCAAACCACACAATGCGTATGACTGAAAAACCTGGAAGACAGAGCCCAAATTAAAAAAAGCACAAAGCAAATCCGTATAATTTAGGTATTAGATGCCCAGATGTCTATTCACAAGGTAAGTAACTACGCTTCATAATTTTACTTGGTGATATTAGAGGCATGGGATTGGTACACAAAATGGGAAAAAGAGCTGAGTGAAAACAGCAATGAATTAGCTATCAGAAAATCTACCTCCAAATGAACACTTTTTTTTGAGGGGGGGACTACAACCTTCTTTTATTATACATACAAAATCTTTCAAGATGATTTCTAACTACATTTGAACATTTGGTAACAGTAAAAAATCTTAGAATGAAGAATTTGGGACAAATTCATTATCAATTTTCAAAATAAGTTTACTAGCAAGAATGCCAACAAGGCTCATGATTTGAGCCAGTAGATAGTATTACAGACTCCAAATGCAGAGACTTGTCAAATAAAAACCAAGAGAAAAACAGCCAAACTGCTTGGTTTCTGAATTAAAAATCTTACTATTAATCATTCTGAGAAAACTTAAAAAAAAAGTGTTATTATTTAAAGCACAAATGGTAGTTCTAAGTTCAAAAGCTACAAAACACAGTAAACTTACAGACACTACTTCATTTATCTCCTGAGCACCTACTTTTATCAAGCTGTCTGGAAGAACATCTTTGTGACTAAGTGTAGCTGAAGAGTAGTTCTGCTGTCCTGAAATGAATGTGTCATCTTGGCAAGGATCTCCTGGGCTGGATGTCTGGGGATGGTTCACATGAGGGGAAATAAAGGATTAGATGCGAAACCAAAATGATGACATTCAGAGATTATGAAAAACATAATGCTGGAGCGTGTGAGGATGAAGTCCTAGAGCAAACGTGACTGTGCCCACTGCCACCACAGCACCTGGGGCTCCTTGCACAGCCCGGGGCTCCTTGCACAGCCTGGGGCTCCTTGCACAGCCCGGGGCCTCACGCTTGCTCTCAATGTGAAGCAAATGACACAGACTGTTACCTAGTTCCTACTCGTGGACACACAGAAAACAAATTCTGCATGTTCCATTTCAATAACACATAACTCATAACACATTTTAAGAAGTAAATTCAGTTATTAATCAAAGATAAAGGCCTCAAAGAGCATCGTGAATACTGCTGATGAGCACTGCAAACATTTTTTGGGTAAAAAAAATTCACCACTGTTCTTTTAATAGTCCAGTAGCACATGTGATTTTTTAGTTAGCACCAATGGATTTATGTTTCTCTGAAGCTTGCTTTGGCTTAATTCTGTCACATGATGTTAAAAGCACTGATTTGCAGAAATGCTTCATACTCCAAGCAATACTTTTACAATTTTACCTTACTAAAAATTTTAGACGAAACAGATTCAATCTCATTATCCTGGAATATTTCCTATAAGAAAAGCACATCTATATTTTTCACCTTTCATTTAGATCTGAGAATATTTAGACAAACTGTAATAAGCAGACCGAGATAAACAAATTATTTTTAAAGCGGCATGTAACTAGCAACATAGAAATGAAAATTACTGTGTAGAAAAAAACCCCTGAAATCTACTTCATTATGATACATTACAGGAAACACACAAATTTATATCTTAAAAATTATATTTGCAATAGGTATACATTGAAACTATCTCTAAAGTCAGTTGCTAGTTCAAACCATGGCTTAGCATTTTTGGATATGGCATCTAATTTTGTATGCATTTGCAATGAATAATTTTCTTTGTAAGATATACTTCTAAATTAAATAAGCCAACTTAACTTGCAGCTTCAAACTTTAACCCAAGCCTGAAAATAAAATTATTTTCAAATACTGTTAACTTAATAAAAATTACGCAAAGTGTTACTCTAACAGACTCTGGAAGGGCAAGATGTGTGGTGAAGGGTTAAACTGTCAGTTAGGCAGGAACAGAGCCATGTTAAGAGTCCCCAGGACGGAATCTCATTTCTGATACGGATCCAGATTCCTTCTGGAACCCTGGGGAGGAACAGATGATGATGGCTCTGGCCTCTGGCTCCCCGCACACCTGTGCGGTACACAAACTCAGACACAGTTTCTGGCTTCTGGCTTCTGGCTCCTATTATGGTCTGACCAAACCCTGGCTAGTAATGGGCATTTGGAGACGAAGAGAATGAAACCACAGCTGGAAGATGTTTATATGAGTCACTATGTCACTTTGTGTTTTAAATAAATAAACTGCAACAGAAGAGAACTCAGTACTAGGCAACAAAGGATAGGGTTGAGTTAGGTTAGATGACAGCCAGCACAAAGTAAAACCAGGGGACTGTTCCTAGACCACAAAAGAGCAAAATTAGCAATGCAGAGACTTCATAAAGTTTGCGAAAAAATGAAAAGGTGAGTTTACTTCTGAGTAAGAAAAGTTTAAAACCTTTTTAAAAACTGATTCTTCACAACATGCGCTTTCTGATTTTTTTATAACGTGAACTTTCTGAAGACCCCCCACATACTTAAAGAAAAGGCGTGGGGGACATGACACCCAGGAAAAAGACCCAGGAGCAAGCGGACTCAGTAATTGTGGCTTAAGCTTGCTAGGCTGCCACTACAGTGCCTGCAGCTGCAACCCCACAGCTAGTGCTGCACTTCTGATCTAGCTTCCTGCTGATGTTCTGGATGTAGCAGTGGAAGAAGGCCCAAGTGCCTGGACCTATGCCACCCATATGTTGAAGCTCTTGGCACTCGCCTGGCCCAATCAATTGTGGCCATTTGGACAGAAAAACAGTTGATGGGAGATGCCTCTCCTTTTCAAATAATTAAACCATTAAAAAAAGGAGGGAGGGGGCAAAAAAATTTTGCTACAACAGCTAAGTGAGAGTTGATCAGTTCTTTTTTCTGCCATTCTAACCCACTTGGCCTTAATTTCATTAAAATAATTAGCTTCTGTTTACTGCCAAGGACTAGGATGAAATGTTGCTTCCTCACAGGCACTGACTAGCATGTCTGACCACACTCAGCAACTACGATCACGTTTAGTTCCGGGTAATGTTGGAGCTGTAGCTGCAATCTTACCTAATCAGGTAAGATTATCCCTTCCTGGAACAACTCTGCAGATTAAATATGGCAGAGCCTTAAAACCCTCAACTGGGGGGTGGGGGTGGCGGGGAGCTATTTCTACTAGTGAAAAAAAAAGCCCTATAAAAGACTAACAGTTTTTAAAAATCTCTTAGGTAACTATTCATACAGATAATCTCTTTTTGCATAAACAAGAAAACAACATCAGCTTATTGAGCAAAGAAAATGAAATGTTAGACTAAATGAGTGCTGAAAAGTTTGAGAACTAAGCCATGGAAGAACAAGTAGGAAATTAAGATTTTTTAATCCAAAGTAATAAAATTTCCTCTAGAGTCACTAAGACATTTAAATTTGGAGTTTTCTTTCCTACACGATAAAAGTATTGGTCTACTACAGATACTCACTCGAAAAATGTGCCCACCAGAACCTCTTCCGTCTGCAACACTCAAGGCAAGACTGCCCTGGCTGCCATGCAGATCCCTAGAGCTGCCATGGTGCAGACTGCTTACAGCAGCCAAATTGGAATTAAAGGACCGTGACAGCATGCTCTGAATGAAGAGGGGACAGAGTTACAGAGATTAGTGTAGCATGCAAAATCCACAAGACATGTTATATACGCAGACTTACTCACAGGCACTTCCAATACAACAAAGAAATTTCATGCAATGTTGAACGTGTCCAGTAACACAGAAAGTGGCCAGAGCCACGGAGAGAAATTGGGTACTAGTCACCATTTATTTACATGACAACACACACAAACACATACATTACATATAAACTAGTCACATGTTTAAGAACCAGAAGAGTTTACAAATACTCAGAGATTTTAATCATGCTATTATTTCCTAACACATTGTTTCAGAAGACAGAAACTGAAACCAAATTCAAACATATATTTATCTCTATGGTTATGCACAAACTGACGTCTAAATATTAAGATGAATTTCTAGAGAACCTCATGATTTGTACAGAAATAAACTGAGAGATCAAACACACATGCTATTATACAAAATATATTTCTGAAAAATATCTGGCCCGTGGCTACTTTAATGTCTAAGAAACTTCTACAATTGCAACAATATTTTAAAGTTTAACACCCACACACACAATTTTAGGATAAAACTTATAAGAGGTTCTTGTCACTGTACAATTTCCACAAGGAAAAAAAATCCTAGGAAACACATGTGTAACTCATTTTTTCTCCCATTCAAATAGATTCTAAGGATTCTGTATTTCGAAGTTCTTGGTGACCTTTTCTGCCTAAGCTGGAAGAAACGCTCGTGGACTCCTCCCACAGACTGAATTTAAACCGCTCCCAGAAGTGTCTGAGATCTGTTGGGTCGGAAGAAGGTACACAACCGCCCCTGGGTTGGAGCAGCCAAGGGGAAGTGACTGGGAAAGAACATAGCAGCCTTAGAATACAGCCTGGTTTTTAAGCAACAGAAGGCCTGCCCTGTCCTACAGATTTAAGACAAGGTTCCTTGCTTCTGCAGACAACCCAGAAAAATCTTCCTGGTCAGCACTATGCGGGCATTTCAGTCTAACACACTATACCAAACCTCAGGAAGTTTGCCATGAACTCCACACAGCTCCTGGCTGAGGTCCCCAAGACTGTGGGATGTGCTGCCTCATTCAACCTACCAGGCTTAGTGATACTCTGTCTCAACATCTGAAATTCTCTCCTGAGAGAATAAACTCTGATCCAGTCACCTCTGGGAACAAACAGACCTCAGGAAGTGCAGTCTCTCAGTGTTGCTCTCATTTCTACTGCTAATGGTGTTCTTTCACAGGGCTGCTTTGAGTCATGTCAGTGTTGGGCAAACTGGTAAACCATACTTTGTGTGCATGGTCTATTATTAATATATATAGAATCCGGCCACCCACAGTGCCAGTGTCCTGTCTCAGCCACTCTACTTGCAGGTCCTTGTGACTGGTCAGGAAGCAGGGGGCCTGTCACTCACGTGGGAGTCCTGGAAGAAGCTCCCGACTCTGGCTTAGTCCAGCCCGGCCATCCCTGCCAGTTGGGCAGTGAACCAGCAGATGTAAGACCTCTTATTTCCTCCACAACCCTTCCTTTCAAATATAATAAATTTTCTAAAAAAGTACCACAAACCCCCTTAAAAAAATACGGCACTATTACGACAAGCGCCTCCATATTGTTAGGAAATGCAGACCTTCAGATTTTGAATGCTACAGAAAATCATTTAGAAACATTACCTTGATTCAGAAAACAAAACATCTACAAAATCACTATGTACATTTTTAGCTACTTTATGAACTTTAATCAACTGACTACAGAAAAGTCTAAACTTAATAGCTCAGATCTACATTTACCCAAGTATAAAGTCCAGCATAGATGATTTCAAGGCTCCATTGATACTTAAAATTTATTTTCATTTGAAAAGCAGAATTCTAGAGACAAGGAGAGGCAGAGAGATCCTCCGTCTGACCTCGATCACTCCTTACAAGACATCAACAGCAGCAGCTGGACTGGTCAAGAGCCAAGAGCATCCTCTGGCTCACCACACAGTGTAGGATCAGAGGACATCCAGGCCACCAACAGGGAGCTGGACTGGAAGTGGCACAAGCAGGGCTCGATCCGGTGCCCATATGGGATGTGGCAACTCAGGCGGAAGCCTAGGCTGCAAGTAACTGGACCCAGCTACTCCCAGGAGTGAATCCTGAACTCAGTTCTGGGCCCCTGGCTTCAGCTTGGCCCCCGCCCAACTGTTGCTGATATCTGGGTAGTACACAAGTGTTTGGAAAAGCTCTGCCTCCCTCTCTGCCTTTCAAATAGAAACTATTTTTAAAAATTAACATTTACAAATACCAAACACTATAAATGACATAAGAGCATTAATGTGTTGCTGAGTGGTCTGACTGACCTTTATAATAACATGCAGGTGGAATATGCATGGCCTTTTTACTGGCATGTTTGCATATAAGTCTACTATAAATATTCCACTAATAAGGTTGAATGTCAAAACATCTGATTTTGAATTCAGGCTTATACACAGACATTCAATATGGACAGTTCGATCAAAGTTTAGGCATGATGCCCTGGGCAATCCTGCTCCCCACACGCCAACAGTTGCATAATACAAACCAACATGGCATTCACTAATGTTGTACTGAACTGCATTATGGTTTAGAATATTGAAATGAAGAGTTCTGGGACTAGCATGCTGGCTCAACCAGGTGACTAATCCTAAACCTGGGCACCAGGATCCCACACTGGTTCTATGGCCCAGCTCCTCACCTCCAAATTACTGGTAGACATAACCAGGATACTGTCATACTCTCTCCAAGAAACTGTAATGCAAATTTGTAAATAAGTATTTTATGCAATGGGGAGAAAACAGTACCTACAACAATGACATGGAGGCTGGTACAGTGTGCAGCACAATGGTTCAACTGGAATCCCATATAGGCACCAGTTTGTGTCCCAGTGACCCCACTTCCCATCCAGCTCCCTGCCTGTGGCCTGGGAAAGCAGTTGTGGACAGCCCAAAGCTTTGGGACCCTGCACCCAAATGGCAGATCGGAAGAAGCTCCTGGCTCTTGGCTTCAGATTGGCTCAGCTTTGGCTGCTGTGGTCATTTGGAGAGTAAACCAGTGGATGAAAAATCTTTCTTTCAGTCTCCTTCTCTCTGTAAATCTGCCTTTCCAATTTAAAAAAAAAGTATATCTTAAAAGATAGCTGCACTGCTTGGGTCCTGGCAGGCACATGGAAGACTCACACGGTGTATTTTTAGGCCCCAGGATTCGGCCTGACCCAGCTTCAGTGGCTACAGCCGTTTGGAGAGAGAATAAAAAGATAGAAGATTTCTCTGTGTCTCTCTGCCTCTCAAAAATAAAAATAAACCTTAAAGAAAAAAAAAAGTCTGACACAGGAAACAATGAGGCAGCTAGCTAGCTGTTACTTCCTTCCTACTGAGTAAAGTTCAGGGACATCCGTCAGAAAAGGAGAAAGAGAAAATCACCTGAGAAACTATACAAAAAAATCATCATCAAACATCACCTCCTCCTCCAAGCTCAGCGATTTCCAACAATTTTACTTATTCAAGACAAAAGTCCCTAGGTTGTCCACTTGCCCTAGTGACTGCTTCTAGAAATATTCAATCAGAAGTCAATGCTTATCACACAAAGTTCCTGATTCATCTCCTGGATTAATTCCTTTAGCTTAGTTTCAGTAACCATTTACCTTTTATTACTTCTGTCGATTACTCTTTAACACTTCCTCCTAAAATTCAGGTCTGTCACCAGAAGTTTATTAATAAAACACAGCTATATTATAGCTATGCTTAAGAAATTTCCAAATTTCTTAGAGTTCACAGGTTGCCTCAACTGCAAGGTTACACTGCCTCATGTAAGGTTACACCTGATGAGAACAAAGCAGGTGAACAGAGATATTCAGGTATTTAAAGCTAAGACAAAGAACTAAGTCATACTGGCTTAGACTCAAAAGACATAGGGTACTGATCATATTTTAGGTACCTATTTCTGAGAATTTAAGGAATTACAAAGTAACAAGCTCAACATTTCCAGTTTTTCTTTGCTTGCTTTTTAGATTTTACGTTTATCTGAAAGACAAAATTACAGAGAGAAGGACACAGAGACAGACAGATCAGAGGGATTTCCATCAGTTGGTTCACTGCCTGCCCATATAGCTGCATGGACCATAGCTGAGCTGATCTGAAGCCGGGAGCTTCTTGGGAGTCTCCCAGGTTCACACAGGAGCCCAAGGAGGATCTGGCTGAGACATGAGCCACTGCCCATCTGGGATGCTTGAGTCGCAGGCAGCGGCTTAGCTCACGACACTATGGCACCTGTCCTGTGCGTAGATTTTTTTTTAAGCAGATGGAAGATAATTCTTGGTTAAAATCCAGTGATGGGTGTAAGGAGATGTAAATCAAGATCCAAAAGAATATAGGCCACATGATTGACTGGTTTTACAGGATAATTCAAAAAGAAATTCTATCTTTCAAAATATGAAAACTTATACACAAAATTATAAATTGAACAAGTTACGCTCACACTGTACATTTAACCGAACTCAGCTAGGTCAGAATGCAGAGAGGTCAAGAACAAATGCCATGCCAGAAGCCTGTGTCAGTGACAGGGTGAAAACACACACGAATGAGGAAAAAAAAATAATGAAAAAACTTACATTTGCAATATACATATATATATATAGTTATTTTGTTAACCATATAATAAACTACTATGATCTTACAATATTTACAAAGTTAACAATAGAGAACTGGAAGTGAAAAATCCTAAATGGAGGTATACATGAGTACACAAACTATGAGAATTAAAAAAAAAAAGAAAAAAAGAAAAAAGAATGTTTACTCATCCGAAATTCTGTGGGTAAGAGGAAAATGAAGCATCACTATCACCTCAAATGTGCTAACTTTAAACTCAGAACTCTACTCTTAATAGTGCGAAAAATCCCCTGGAGTAAGCAGATCTCAAGTATCCTGTTTCATCTTATTTAAAAACAATGAATGCCAACTATTTCTAAAGAAGTAGTTAATCTTATAGCTTATATAACTATATAGCTATATCTATAGAGAGAGGGATAAAAACCCTTATGCTCAGTTACCTTTTCTAACTTTTTGGCTTCAATGTGTCGCAGAACTTGTTCTCGCCAGTCAGGAGGAACCTTACTTTTTCCTGGAGGCTCCAACAAAGAATGTTCAGAACCCACCCTTGCACTTGGCCTTTTGGAAGGACTAGTCCGAGAATGGCTGAAATCACTGACTGACATAGTTCTCTCTGGTATTTCGTTCACAGAGGGCCGAGCACTTTGAGGCCTGGCTGCATTTGGACCGTCCACGCTGTACGTCCGTGCAGAGAGAGGTCTCTGTGACCCTGGCATCATTGGAGGAGTTCTGCCCACTGAATGTAACTCTCTGTATGATAAATAGTCTCCTTCAGGAATCTGGGCCCTCCTTGGGGGACCGAGATCACCAAGGTTTATAGAGGCCGTGGAGGACACACTACTCTGCCGTTGAATGGTACTTCGACTTACTGCAGGAATCAATCGCTCATTTGGTGACATGGCCCACATTTCCCCATGTCTTCCTGGGCCAAGTCTTTGATGTAAATGGTATGCAGTGTTAGTTGGCACATTATTATGGTTAGAAAAATTCATATTGGCAGAATGTCTGGCATAACTGTGGGTTTCTGCGCTCTCTGATCTAGGAAGGCGCTGAGGAGGAAAACTGACATGGTCCACTTGAGGATTCTGCTTAGAGTGCCACAACGTGTCTCTGACTGCAGGGCTGCTACTGTACTGGATGCTGTACTGCGGGGGACCGTACATCTGAGGCATCGACTGTGGGCCACTTGTTGCGGGGCCTCTGACTGTGTTCGGCTCTTCAGGATTATGGTTTGAATCAAACTTGTAAATTGCTTTTGTACCAGATATTAAATCAGAAGATGAGGAGGAACCAGTAAATACTTGCAACGGTTGATCATACAGCAGTGTGGCAGACTTGCTCCTGACTATATTTTTCCCATCAACAGCAGAGGTAGTTTTGACTGCTGCACTTGGTTGCTGAGGCCCATTATCACTAATGATGTCATAGATTTTTAATCCCCCAGCCTCCATATTGGTTATGCTATGAGACTTCACAACAGGTCCAACTGGTCCACTTCTCTGAGGAGCGAGCTCTTCTGTGCTCTTAGCAACACTCAGGTCCGCGGACACATCGGTGGCCTGTGCTTCCGGCCTACCAGGAGGCTGTGCGGTGTCCTCAGAATGCCCATTGACTTTGTTTGTGGATTCCAAATTAGGATATTTATTTCCATTTTCCAAAGGCTCAGCTTCTTTCTTGGTATTAACGCTTAAAAAGCTGTGTCCACGTACTACATCTTGTGTCTTTGATCTTTCCGCCATCTCAGACTGAAAGGGATCATTAGTTATAAGTTTATTAAGATTCATGTTGATATGGTCTAACTTGTGAGATTCATTTGATGTGGCTCTTGACTCAACAGCTTTATCAATTAGAACTAATCGCTCTTCGATATTCAGATCATATTCAGGTAAGTCAAAGTCCTTTTTATCACGAATTTTGTATTTTTCCTCTGTTGAGTTGTTTAATATATCTCCATTCTGTAAAAGACTATTAAAATTTTCATCTTCTTGCCTAAAATAAAGATAAGTTTATGAAAAACCAAAATGCAAGTATTTTAATCAACCAGAGATATTAATAACTAGCTGACGGTTAGGTACCTAAGTTAAAAGAGTTGATGAAGTCACAAATGAAATATTTTTAAGCATGCAATTTCAAAAAGTGAAATATAATCAAATTCACAGGGATATACCTACAGTCACTGCCACCAATATAATCTAATCTTCACAGGGCTACAGTGCAGAACAAGGCGTGGTGCACACCCTCCTTTGCTGTTCTTTCCACAAATGTGCTAAATGAAATGCTTGTAGTGTAAGTAAGTGGAGAAAAGTCAGGGAGTAGCAGCTGAACAAGGGTAAGGGATATGTTCACAAGTCCTACCTATGTTAGCAGGGTTAACCACAGCTAACCATTACTAAGAACATACCAAAACCATACAATGCACTTTATTAAAGATTTACCCAAAGTTCTGCATTACAAATATCACGCTAAGTTAGGGAAGAAGAGCAGGCATTTGGCTTAGTGGTTAAGACACCGATTCTACTTCCAAAGCCTAAGCTGGACCACTGGTTCTTCTCCCGATTCCAGCATCAGACATTGCAGATGTGGGGAGGTGAATGTGATGGTGCAAGAATTCAGGTCAGTGTCACCAATGTGGGAGACAGAGACCGGATTCCTGGTCTGCATGTCCAGTCCAGCAGATCCTAACTGGATCTCTCTCTCTCTCTCGTGTAGGTGTGTCCCCTGCTTTTTGAATGATTTTTTAAAAAGTAAAAGAAATCAAAAGAGACTAAATCTAATTATTACACATGGCCTTGTTGTATTTTGAAAATATAAATTGTATTCCTAAAATTATAGAAAATATTTCATTTACATGTGCAGCATAAAAAAATGCTCATATAAATACATATCTTCATGTAAATAAAATATATAAAGATAAATATACATATAAATATTCCAGTCATGTTTCTATAAATACTTCCTTTTTTGAAAGATTTATTTTATTTTTGTATTGCAAAGTCAGATATACAGAGAGGAGGAGAGACAGAGAGGAAGATCTTCCGTCTGATGATTCACTCCCCAAATGACCACAATGGCCTTTGCTGTGTTGATCCAAAGCCAGGATCCAGGAACTTCTTCCAGGTCTCACACGTGGGTGCAGGGTCCCAAATCTTTGGGCTGTCGTTGACTGCATTCCCAGGCCATAAGCAGGGAGCTGGATGGCAAAGAGCAAAATCCCGGCAGCTCCACTTCCCATCCAGCTCCCTGCTTGTGGCCTGGGAAAGCAGTCAAGGATGGCCCAAAGCTTTGGGACCCTGCACCTGTGTGGGAGACCCAGAAAAAGTTCCTGGATCCTGGCTTCGGATCGGCATACATTCGGCCATTGTGCTCACTTGGGGAGTGAATAATCGGACGGAAGCTCTTCCTCTCTGTCTCTCTTCCTCTCTGTATATCTGACTTTCCAATAAATAAATAAATAAATAAATCTCTCAAAAATAACCATATCTCTTCCCCACAATGAATAAAATCAGTAAAATTTTACTATCCAACAAATTAATCATTTCCTTCACATCTGAGAGGCCATAACACAAAATGCTAGGCTATGGCTTCAAATTCAGGGGAGAGAAGTGACTAATACTAACTACACAAAGTTAGAATCATTTACAGACTCAAAAATTTGTCCTACACAATACAAATTAATTAAATTTATTTAAATATGCCTGAAACGTAAGAACAATTTTATGGTAGTAAAATATTTGTACAGTAAGTTTTTGGTTCAATAGTGAAGTAAGTCTTTCTCTTAAACAGGATCCAGTTGACACATTAATACCAAATTACAATAGTGTATTTTCACTTTCATAAACTAGCTTCCTGGAAGCTCAAATAATAAAACGCATGTTAGGGACCCATTAAACCCTAGGTAATAGGAATTAAGTTAACATTTATATCTCTTTTAAAAGTTTGTCTTACAAACTTACTTAAGTCTAAGCCAAACACAGAATTAAGAGTGTATCTGCATTGATCTTTTAGTGGCATCTTCCAAAGTGATTCTGTTTTTTTTTTTTAAGATTTATTTATTTTTATTATAATATACAGAGAGATATTATACAGATATACAGAAAGAAGAGAAAGAGGAAAATCTTCTGTCTCATGATTCACTCCCCAAGTGGCCATAATGGCTGGAGCTGAGCTGATCTGAAGCCAGGAGCTCAGAGCCTCTTCTGGATCTCCCATGTGGGTGCAGGGTCCCAAGGTTTTGGGCTGCCCTTAACTGCTTTCCCAGACTTCAGGCAGGGAGCTGGATGGGAAGCAGGGCTGCCGGGATTAGAGCTAGTGCCCATGTGGGATCCTGGCACGTTCAAGACGAGGACTTTAGCTGCTAGGCCACCACGCCAGGCTCTGCTTCTGTATTTTTAAAAAAGATGTTCTTATTTAAATTAATTTTCTGAAAAGCAGACTGACAGAGAAGAGAGAACCTTCCATCCACTGGGTCATTCCCCAGACGGCCTCAACAACTACGGCTCTGGCTGCAGCCCAGAGGTTCCCCCAGGCGTCCCACATGGTGTAGGGGCCTAATCACCAGGGCCATCTTCTTCCCCAGGTGCCGGGAAATGAACTGGTGCCATATGGGACTCAAGCATCATTGGCTAAGGCTAGGCCTGCTTGCCACAATGCCTGCCCTGATTCTGTATTTTTCACAAGTATAAAAATACTCTCCTTACACTCATTTACTTAGAAATGTAACCTGTTCAATCTTTGAATTAAGAAATGGAAATGACCTGATTTCCTTATTCCTCCATTAAAAATTTCATGTAAAATAGTAGTTACAGAAATGTAAGTATAGTGGCTGGTGCTCTGGTGTAGCACGTTATGCCAATGGCTGGCATTCTAAACAGATGCTGTTCCAGGCCTGGCTGCTTCATTTCCTTGCCAATTCAACTGGGAAAACAGAAAAGGATGGCCTGAGTCCTTGGGCTCCTGCACCCAAGTGGGAGACGCAGAGAAGTTTCTTGGCTCCTGGCTTCAGCCCAACCCAAGGCCCTGGCTGCCAGCGCGATTTGAGAAGTGAGCCATCAAGTGGAAGATCTGTCTCTCCACTCCCATTCTCTCTGGAACTCTGCCTTTCAAATTTAAACACAAAAAACAATAAGGCAGATGAAAATAGCATGAGAAAACATACACTACCATAAATCACTTCTGTGTTTGTGAAGCTTTTCATAATTTACTTAAATTTCTATTCTACGACGTTCACAAACCTGACTTTGGCATTACTGTCGATGTGAGTCTGTCTCACTGGCGAGCAGAGAGAGGTGTCTTGGCTGCTATCTGTATTTAGGGAAACGGAATCAGACATCCGAGACGGAGAGGAACAATTGCTGTTGTTGTGATTACTGTTGTGTGTCACCTCATCTGATAAGGAATCTGTATCCTTTACATCATCTGAAACAAACAGAGAGCAATGTTAAGACTAATGATAAATTCACTAGCAATTTGTATGAAACACTTTTTTGTTGGTGACAAATGACATTTATTCCATTGCTATAGCATTGAAAAAGTTATTTAAAATGGTAGTTATAATGAAAATTCTGTCTTACTACAAAGATAGAAGGAATCTGAAAACAGATACCACTATTTTTAAAAATGTAACCAATACATTTACTTATAGTGAAGATAGGTTATTTTAAGGACCTTAGAAAGTAATTTTAATGAAGATATTATCAATTTACAAGGTTAAAAAACAAACTTGTAATAAAAAAATACAGTTCACAACTTTTTAAAACTTAACAGGGTAAGAAATAACTTGAAGCATAAATGGAGTCTTGAAAATCTGACAACAGAAACAGGCAATGTGACCAATCTACAACCACACAGCTGAAAACTGAGGCATTTTTAAAGGTTAGCTCTTTCTTAGCTTTTAAAGCCTTTCACGTAAGATGGTTGTGTAAGAATTACATAAGTAAATGGAGTACTCATATTCTAACACGGAATAGTTTTTTAAAGTAGTGAAAAAAGGGTTTTAACTGACTCAACGCAGCTCAGTCATAGAAACAGTGTACGCAGAGACATGAGTAAGAATACAGGGATTAGATATTTTTGCTGTTCTCAGATCTCAGGAGTAAAGCTCACCTAGCCTCAAAGTATCCTCAGCCTCAAAGTATCTGTGTCTTGGAGTCTTAGTTTTCTAATGCAGTTAACCATGATGGCTGCTAGGTTCTTTCCTGGACATATTCTATTTCTTCCTTACTATGGAGCTATCAAGAAAATAGCACATAAAATAGGTACCATGGGACCTCAACAGACAGTGAGTAAAACACACCCAGTACATACTAGGGACCACTGTCAAGATTATGAACACCAGCCACCCAAAGGCTATTCTGACAGCATCACTGACGCCTGGAAGGCTAAAGGCAGCAGAAACCCTCCAGAGGAATGACAAGACAAAATCAGGTACTAGTGGGGGCCAGGTGAGCCAGGAAATGGATATCCTTCAAGAATCCGTTTGTGTGAGATTCTGTTGCCTGTAAAAATAGCTGGTGAGGGTCCAGTGCAATAGTGTAGTGGTTAAAGTGCTTGCTTTGAACGCGCTAGGATCCCATATGGGCATTGGTTTTAATCCTAGCTGCCCTGCTTCCCATCCAGCTGCCTGCTTGTGGCCTGGGAAAGCAGTGGAGGACGGCCCAAATCTTTGGGACCCTGCACCTGTGTGGAAGACCTGGAAGAGCTCCTGATTGGTTCAGCTCGAGCCATTACGGCCGCTTGGGGAGTGAACCATTGGACAGAGGATCTCCCTCTCTGTCTCTCCTCCTCTCTGTATATCTGCCTTTCCAATAAAAATAAATCTGAAACAAACAAACAAACAAAAAAAAAGCGAGCTGGTGGACAGTTTAAAAAATGTTCTAGTAGAACAAAAAAAGCAAGACATTAAAAAAAGAAAACACACAAAAAAGATGTTTTGGAAGAAGTAAAAGCAAAATTTATCTACTGTCCATCAAGTCTTGTGCTGGATCGGAATAGTTTGCTTAGCCTCATCATATATCAAATTAAACATGACTCACACATATGAATGAAATCAAGAATCATAAGGCACAGAAATGGCATGATTGATATCATTTGCAAAATTTCAGATTCTCTGATTGTAAAGTCCATACAAGTAAATGTGCCTGAGGGAGACAGCATATACATGAGGGCAGCGGCATGGCAGAGGGCTGGGCCCCTGTGATGCCAGCACCCACCAGAGGAGGGCCCATCACAGACACCCAGCGGCTCTGCTTCTGTTCCTGGGAAAGCACCCCAAGACGGTGTAAGTGATGGGGCCCTGTCACTCACAGGGTGATCAGGATGCAATTCCAGGCTCTGCGTCTTGGCCAAGCGCAATCCTTGCCATTTCAGCCATTTGGGGAATGAACCAGAAAAAAAGTCTATTCCTCTGCCATTCTTTCAAATAAATATAAAAAATCTTTTTAAAAAAATGTAGAAAGGTATATTTGTTCTGGGGCTGGGAGTGTGGCATATTGAGTAAAGTTACTCCTTGCACTGCTGGCATACTTTGTGGCTGCCGCCTTTGGTCCTGGCAGGCCCATTTCGAATGCAGCTTCCTGCTATTGGCCTGGGAAAAGCAGTGGAAGATAACGCAAGTGCTTGGGGCACTGCCACTGATCAAGGAGACTCAGACAAGGCCCTGGTTATTGAAATTATTTGGGGAAAATCTATCTCTAACTTTTTCAAATAAATCATAACTCTTAAAAAAAAAAGAGCTTATTTTAAAAATGCTTTCAATAACATGACATCGAATGATTTTACCCATCCCCTCATTAATAAATTTCATTCAGGCCATTTCTATCTTACTACTTTCCTTTAATAGCTGACCTTTTTTGTTATTGCTAAGTGCTACAACTTTTGGATGGTTAATGGAGGTTTCAATTAATGGTGGTCGCATCTCTGCCATTTTCATCTCTTCATCAGAAGAAAGTTCTTCAGATTCCTAATTTAAAGAAGGAGAAATATAAAAATTAAAATTTGATCTTTTGAATTAATAAGTATTACATTATAAAAACTTTAAAGGGCAAGAATACCAAGAACACACGTGAAAACTTGTCATGGTAATAGTGGCTAAAATTAGCACATAACCTTTTCAATATATAAAAATAAAACTACAGCAACTCTTAACAATATGCTAATATATCAAGGGGATAATTTTCTAAAGCAGACCTTAACTTTAGGCATTTGATAATTACTGTGTCCAAGAAGTATATCAAGAGTAGACAAACAAAAAGAAATCCAAGCTGAAGCCAGTGCTGTGGTTCACCAATCAGGTTAATCTTCCAGCTCCAAGTGCTGGCATTCCTTAAGAGCACCAGCTCATGGCACAGCTGCTCCACTTCCCATACACCTTCCTACTTGTGGCTTAAGAAAGCAGAAGAGCACAGCCCAAGGCCTAGTGACACTGCAGCCAGTGGGAACCTGGAGGAAGCTCCTGGCTTCACATCGGCTCACAACTAGCAGCTACAGCCATCTGGATGGAAGATCTTTTCTTCTCTGTCACTCTTGTGTGTAAGTCAGTTTTTTCAATCAAAATCAATCAATCAATCAATCAACTAATCAATCAATCTCTTTCGTTTGTTCTAAACAAGTAAGAGTCAATTCTGTTTTCAATCAGGTGCTTCAGCAAAGTCACTCCCTCAATTCCCTTAAGGATCACAAGGTTCCAAGCAGTCACAGAGTGTTGAGATGGTCAGGTAGTGAAACCAACTGATTTCTATTTGGGCCTGGAGCAACATCCTACTGGCTAAAGTTCTGCTTTGCATGTGTTGAGGTCTCATGTAGGCACCAGTTTGTGTCGTGGCTGCTCCACTTCCCATCTAGCGCCCTGCTTGTGGCCTGGGAGGGAAGTCCAAAGCCTTGGAAGCCTGCAACCACATGGGAGACTCAGAAGAGGCTCCTGGCTGCTGGCTTCAGATCAGCTCAGCTCTGGCCATTGCAGCCACTTGGGGAATGAACCAGGGGATGGAAGATCTTTTTCTCCGTCTCTCCTCTCTGCAAATCCAACTTTCAAATAAAAATACAAATCTTAAAAACAAACAAAAAACCCTAATTTCTCTTTCTACCCCATTTGAAGACATATCTTTAAAAAGTCATTCTCCATGATCTTGTCTCTAGTATTTGGGAACTGGTCCAGATTCTCTATAGTGAACGCAGATAAATAGCATGAAGTACTTGTTACTAGTAGAAAAAATTCAATCTATGCTGCATAAAAATCAAATATGAAAATAAATGATGTGCTTTTGAATTCTTTTTAAATGTTCAGAAGTGAATGCATGATGTACGGTTTTTGTAGATCAATGCTGTCCGAGAGAATGTTCTTCAGTTACAGAAGTGCTCTAATCTCTGTGGCTGTGTGTTAGCAGCAGCAACTAACTAGCCAGCTGTGCCTAGTAAACCATTTGAAGTGTGGTTAGTGTGACTGGGGAACTCCGTCTTTAACTTTACTTACTTAATTTTAGCTGAAAATGCCCACTGGTAGCTAGTAAATGAGGATAACATACAATGGTCATAGGTTTTGGGGAGTTCCTCAGTTAACACACAGAGTTGCTATATAACAGAGCAATGTTACACCCAAGAGAAATGAAAACAATGCCCACACACAAGGCTGTATCCATGTCTGAAAAAACTCCAGAGTTTGTGATGAAAGGAATCAAAAGGTAAAGTTTACTTTGAAGCAGAAGTTTTTTGAAATCCACACATGAGGAGCTTTCAAAAAGCTCAATTTTCCACAAATTTTTTGAAATATCCTGGTTTTTGATAGCCTTATTCACATTATCAACAATAATTGTAAATAACTAAAATGTACATCAAAGGATAGATACATACAAGAGAATATTATTCAGTCATAAAATGGCTGCAATGTTGATTTTCAGTACAAGACGGACAAGACGATGATGTTAGGTACACAAGGTTGTCAAAAGAACAACAGATGATTAACTGTGAGAGGCAAGGACTGTGGGATTTTCTGACCTGGTGATCAATGTCTTTGTCTTTACTTAACACACAAATACTAACTTGCAAAGTTTTACTATGACTGTTCCAGAGTTCTTCCGAAATCATACCTCAAAAACATCGTCATGGTTGACGACGGGCTTCCCGTCCTCAGAGGCCTTTATGTTGGCGCTCATTGATAAACTCCCAGGATTCACCTCGGCTTCTGGTTCACTGATCTTCAAAACAGAATTCCCTATCATAAACTTTTCTTTTTCATCAGCTTTGCTTTTTACTGGAGAAGTACATTCTGAAGTCTAAATAAAACAAACATGCATTAGTTCTTACATCAATTTTTTGTATTCGAGTTTACATAGAAATTCACAAACAACTTGTCAGCTTCCAATTGTAGACAAATCTTAAAATCCCCATTTGAGGAACAAGTGGCCCTCGAAGACACAGGTACCACAGTGTAATTCATAATTGAGCTATGGCCACTCTTTCCCTAAAAGCTGCAAGGCTACTATGGCTGAGTGAGTCACTTGGCAAGCTCAATACTGATGCTCACTGCAGCATGTGGAGCAACTGTAAACACCTGGTAAAAAAAAATTTTTTTTCACAGTTACATATGGAATTAAAATTGGATACAGTGGATCAACATTCCTGGAGGGCAAAAAAACTATTTTCCTAATAATCACTTTTTAAAAAAATTTATTTATTTTAATAATCTTAGTTGATTAGGGTACAAAGCGTCCAGGGCTACAGGGCGAAAGTGGGTAATAGCATTGTTTCCACGCTAATATTATCATTTTTCCCTGTATCTGGGGTTAGGGAAGTAACAAAGGGAAAAGCCCCACCCAACCTCCCACCCATCCTAATAATCACTTTCCAAACCTTTGTTATTTGATCGGTATATTAGGAAATGAATATCTGTTTATTTGAAGGCAGTTACAGTCAAACCCATCAATCCTGCGCCCACTGGTTCACTCCGTTTAGGGGCTGGCCCTGCTGAAGTTAGGATCCTGTACCTCTCACAGGGGTGGCAGCAGCCTAATCGCTCAGGCCATCTCCCACTGCCTTTCCAGGCACAGTAATAGGGAACTGGATCAGAAATGGAGCAACTGGGACTTGAGTAGGCACTCATACAGGATGCCGGCATCACAGGCAGCAGCTTAACGTACTGTACCATGAGGCTATCCGTACCACAATGATCTTTCCAGTCTAGGCTAATACTATTTTGCCACCTGTACAATCAGGGAATGGTATTAACAGTAATCAGAAAGCTCATAATTACTAAAGCTACTTGAGGAAAAAAAAACCATAAACTTCAAAATAGATTTAATGTATGTAGGAAGGATAATTTAAAATAGGCTTTGGACAATCCCTCTAAATCGAGCTTTCTAACCTTTATACTCATATCTTTATTTACAACTTGCTCATCTTCATGTGGTTTTAAATCTCTTCCAGAGTCTTCATTGGTCTCCTCATCTTTTAATCTATGTACAATGGTTTGAACAGTTTTGACCATATTCTTAAGCTCATCTGGGTATGGTGTTGGATATCTCTTCAAATTTCCCTCCTAGAGAAAGAGGAGAAAAAACAAAATATAAATATTTCCAATGTCAGTCTCAAAAAAAAATGTATGCCATAATTTTTTGGAACTATACTGAGTATGGTTTAATCACAAATCCCTGGAGACATGGGGGGTATACACCACAGGGCTGTTCCAACTCACCCGTGGGGGTGCTTCCCTTTCATCTTTGTCTTCGTCACATTCAAATGCCACCTGAGCTCGCTGTTTCCTTTGTTCCTCCCATAACGAAGGATTGAAACTTTCATTATCTGATATGAACGTAACTAGTGAAAAGCAAAACACCAAAAATATTACATTTGACTTAATGATGAAAAACCCTTGTTTCAAAAAGATTTTATATATTATCTTCAGAATAAGTCTAAGTTACAACTGGCCACAAAGAGCAGCTGTAAATCCTGGGCTAACTGCTACACTGTGGTTTTGAATTTTTATAAAGCAAATCACATTATCTTTTTTCTCTCTGCAGTGGATTTGTCTTTAGAACCTCTGTGGTTCTATCAAAGGTAGGTTTGTGAAGTATCCTGGAAGGTAATATCATAATACTATATATAAAATATAATGAATTTACATTTTTTCACCTTCCAATTCCAAAACTTCGTAAGTTGTATGGCTGAGGGTAAAGTTTGGTTACAATGAAGTATTTTCATTAAAAAACTACCTCAATACATGCCAACTTTGCATTAAACATCACATATAACATAAGATTACTAAATGCTAAGGCTTAAAAAAAATCAATTCTTTCAACTATTATACAACATTCTTTTTTTTTAAAATGATGACATCATATACTTCATGAGCACGTGATGAATTCTACTAGAGAATAGAGATTATTTGGAAGCAACCAAACTGAAATAAAACCATCAAAACATATGGGATACAGCCAAAAAACCAAACAGACAATAAAAAAAAAAAGAAAAATAATAATAATAAAAAAGAAACTGTGGTATATCTACTCCATGGAATATTATTCAGCTATTAAGAAGAATGAAATTATTCTATTTACAACCAGGTGGTCACAACTAGAGACCATTATGCTGAGTGAAATGAGTCAATCACAAAAGAACAAATACCATATATTCTCTTTCATATAAGAAAGCCAACATGGAAAGTGTAACTTCAACAGTCCAATCTATCTTGGTTTTTATTTATTTATTATACAACATTCTACACAATTCTATCACAATTCTACTCATCAAAAGAAAATGACTGTCCTACTTAAAGAGATTAAAAACACATAAATCGCTAATAAAACAAACTTCCATAACATCCAAATTATGCCAATTCAAGCATTCTGGATTACTGATAAACAATTAGAAGACTTTTTCCTGCAGGGCAGCTACTTCCACAGTGAGTCAGAATGAGTGCAGGTCAGCAAGCTAGGCTGCAGCACCAGCTGGCAATGCCAGGACTGGGTCCAAGTCATGTAAGGCTTGACTGCAGTACTCCCTGGCAGGCACAAGATCCAAGGCTGGAAATGGGTCTGGTATATGAACTGTGGGCACTCCCCTGCTAGGCTGTTCCTGTTGTTGGTGAACATGAAAACCAGGGCAGACGAGGCTGGACAAGGTGGCAACATTTGCCAGCATATGTGAGGACTTGGTCTTGGAGAGTGGTGGTGGTGGGGGGGGCAATGGAGTGGGACACGGGTGTTGAGCTGAGCTGAGCTGTAGCACCCCTGGGTATGCATGAAAGCCAGACAGGATTCAGGCTGGGCTGGGATAGGCTACAGAGGCTGGCATGACAAAAACCAGGGCTGGGGGCAGGACTGGTGGGGGTTATTAGGAGACACCCTGACTAGGCCATGGCATCAGCTGGTATGCATGAGGACTGGGTCTGTGGTAGGCTGTCAGGGTTGGGCTGCAGCACCTGTTGGTTTGCTTGAGATATGGAGCTGGGGTGGAACTGACAACTGACCAGACAGCTGCATCCATTGGTATGTGCACTGGCTGATGTGGGTAACACAGTGAACCTGACTCTGTACTGGCCGGTACACACATAAGTTAAGTCTGAGGTCACTTCATGTGAGGTTTCTTGGGGGAACTCCCCAACTAGATTGCTGATCTCAGACCCCAGTTACAGGGGAGAATCACAGGATGTGTTTTCTGACCTTGTAGTGCATGTACTGGGACTGGATCTCCTCAGCTTCTGATGCCTATGAAGCGGACAGCATGCCCAGATACGGGGGACATGACAGGCAGCTCATCTAGGCCAGCAGGGGACAGTGACTGCCTCATCAGAGAACAGAAAGCAGAACAGGTTGGAGAAATGACCTGGCCAAGTTTTGCAGCATATTCCTGGGTCTGTGGAGGCACTAAGTTGGACTATGTCAATCAATAAATCTATCTTTGAAAACATTTCTAAACTCTGGAGCAATGAAACCAACAACTTTTCAAAATAACTCAAGTAATGCTCTTTCCCATATCAGGGTCTCCGAGGCATCCTTAGACCGTCTCCCATCCCTGGGTACTCATATAGTTTGACAGAAAAGAACAGCCACCCGCGCCCCCCCACCATACACACCCATGGACCCAGGAAGAAAATAAAGTAAAGCAAAACTGAAACATTTGTCCCCCCCTACCTTTCTCCATTCCTGAACCTCCCCACCATAATCAGAGGCCCACATGGGTATGTATATCTCCCAATTACGTAAACAATATTAGACAAAGTTTAAAAGTTTTAAAAACCTCTTTAACTTCACTAAGCTAATTATTTCTTGTTCTTTTCAAGAAGGATAAAAGAGTTATTATTTCAAGAGTATACTTGATGACATTTAGGTATAGCAAAAACTGGCTAGCAGTTAAGCCAGCTCTTCTCAGCTTTTTTAAGAAGCTCTTAGCCCTAACCACCATTCTCAAGCCAGGCAGCCCTAGGAGAGCAAGTCTTGAGGAGGCGCTGACATCAGACCTGTGATGTTCACGGGCTGTGACAAGAGTCCTGTGTGCAGCCCTGAACTAGGCAGGCCCTTAACACATATCCCTCTGCCTAGTGGGGGTTGGGAGCTTTACTTTCACACAACCTGTGCAAACTGATGGGAATGCAACACGGTGTTCGGCATTTTGCCTTTAGGTACACTCTACTCACAGCTACCAGTGAACACATATGGTCTGCAGGAGCTGTATTCATCTTGTAGTGCAGCTCTGCAAACCCTGCAGCCTAGTCCCTGAAATACCTGCAGACACGATCAACGCTGATAATGACGAGACAAGTGAGGCAGACATTATGCCAACGCCCACCTGGAACTAAATCCATAGGGTATGCAACCTTCAACCTAGGACACACTGCTAACAGAAATTATTTTTGCACTGAGAAAATAATCCTGCAAAACTGGCAGCAGTAACTGACCCATGAAATGCACAAATTACCAACGTAAAAACGCAAAAAGCATGGGGGGAAAAAAGGTTTCATATAGGCCGAAAGGCACACAGTGACAAAAAAAAAAAAAAAAAAAAAACAATTAACAGAACAATTAAAAAAAAATACATAATCTTGGACCCTGCCACCATGTGGGATATAGAATGGGATACTGGTTTCGAATTTTGCCCTGGCTGACACCAGACTGTTAGCAGCCACATACTGGTGAATGCCCGAGCTTGAAGATAGAGCTTTAGAACTCCATCTTTAGGGCCCAGTTTTTAAAGAGGAACAAAGAAAGCCTTTGAGACTCATGTCAACAAGCATATACAATAGGAGTGTTCCAGAAGAAGAGAATCAAGGAAAAGGCACAAAAAAACTTATTAACAACAAAATCACTTTGAAATTTTAGAAATGGCTATTTGGGTTCAGGAAGCTCAAAGGATTCTTAACATACTCAACCCAAAATATTCTTCCTGAAACTACTACATTCAAGCTAGGGGGAAAAAAAAAGGAATTCTAAAAGTAGTTAAGAGGGGGCTGGCATGCTGGCCTTTACCTCGGGGTGTGGGCTGTCTACAGCCCGCACTGGAGTGCTGCGTGTGATCCTCAGCACCAGCGCCTGACTCTACTTCCTGCCACAGCATGCCCTACCGACGCACGCAGTGGTGACGGGTCAGTAACGGAGTTGCTACCACCCACACATGAGATTCAGGCTGCGTTGCTGGCTTTCCACATTAACCCTGGCCCAGCCTGCACGCTCTGAGCATCTGGAGAGTGCAATAGCTTGCATGTCTCTTTGCTTCTCAAAAACAAACAACAAAAAGACCCAACAATATGTTGCCTACTAGAATGCCATTTCCTCAATAAAACAAACTTCAAAAGGAAAAACCGGGAAAACATATATCATGCAAACAAACGAAAGTGAGTAGTAGTAACCACATTTACATTAAACAACATTAAATTTAATTCGCATAATGTAAAGAGAGATGAGGATGTCACCATATAATGACCAAGGGATTAAAAAATGCACTCAATTATATACAGCAAACATTATCACACCTTGAATGTGTATGGCTCCCCAACTGATATGAACTATTAAAACCTCAAAGTCATAAGCTGATGGCACTGAGAATGTGCAGGCTGGATCCACTCTGTTATGAGATTTAAGAGGCAAGCCTAGAGGGTGGCTGTTGGAGCACTTGGGAAAAGCTGTTGGAAGGTTACTCTTACGAGATGGTTGGATATAAGTGGAGGTGAGGCCGGTGCTGTGGTTCCATTGGCTAATCCTCCTCCTTCAAGTATTGGGATCCCACATGGGCTCTGGTTCATGTCTCAGCTACTCCACCTCCCACCCAGTTCCCTGCTTGTGGAATGGATCTTTCTGTCTCACCTCCTCTGTAATCCTGACTTGCAGATGGGGGACCTGGACTGAGTTTCTACCTCCTAGCTTCAGCCCTACTCTGTCCTAGCCATAGTAGTCATTTCGAAAGTAAACCAGATGACAGAAGCATTCTCCCTGTCTCTTACACACACATACATGTACATATGCACACATACAAGTAATTTTTAAAATACTGACTTATTTATTTAAAAGGCAGAATGAGGGTGAGAAAGAAATATTTCCATCCACTAGTCTAATTCCAAATGCCATAATCACTAATGCTGGGACTGGCCTAAGACAGGAGCAAAAAACTCCATCCAGATTTCCCATGTGAGTGGGGAGAGACCAAGCAATGAAGCCACCACATGCTACCACACAGGGAACATGATCAGGAAACTAGATCGGAAATGGAGGAGACAAGACTAGAACGGGCACTTCCATGTGGGACGTGGGGGTCTCAAGTAGCGGCTTAAAGGGTCACAATAGCCACCCTAAAACATTAAAACAAAACAAAAACAAAATTAAAAAAACACAAAGTGAACTGCTGGCAAGGACGTGGAGAACTCTTATTTACTGTCAGCCATATCGAGTTTTCTCAAAAAGGTGGACAAAAAAATACCTGTCAAATACCTATCAATCCCAACAGCAGGAGTACGTGCACAGGCAATGAAGTCGGTGCATTAGACGCAATCTGCACTGCTTACTTCAGCACTGCTCAGCACAGTCAACACAGGCCACCAACCTGGGTGTCCGCAGCAACATCACGGAATACTACTCAGCTGCAGAAAGCAAAGTTCTGTCATATGCACCAAAAATACATGGAACTAGAGGACATGTCATTAATTAACAACACAGGCACAAAAAAACTCAAAATACTGAAGAACTGGGCCCGATGGCATGGCTTAGTAGCTGAAGTCCTTGCCGTGAATGCGCCGGGATCCCATATGGGCGCCAGTTCTAATCCCGGCAGCTCCATTTCCCATCCAGCTCCCTGCTTGTGGCCTGGAAAAGCAGTTGAGGATAGACCAAAGCCTTGGGAGTCTGCACCAGTGTGGGAGACCCAGAAGAGGTTCCTAGATCCTGGCTTCAAATTGGGATAGCACTGGCCATTGCGCTCACTTGGGGAGTGAATCATCGGACGGAAGATCTTCCTCCCTGTCTCTCCTCCTCTCTTTATATCTGACTTTCCAATAAAAATAAAATATATCTTAAAAAAATATACTGAAGAACTGAATGGGAAGCGTGTGGGGGAGAGGGTTAGAGCAAGGATTAACACGCACAGAGGAGCAACTTCATATAAGAAATAACTCCTAATAAATCAACATCGTGGTATATTAACTATGGTGGACAATAGGCATTTACATTTAATAGCAGTTAATACAATTTTGAATGTTCCCAACGATCTATGGGTTTGATAGCTTCCCTGATCTGAGCTTTTATTTATACATATACAAAATATATACAATGCTGATGCTAAATATACTAAATATACAATGGATAAATTATACATACTAAAATGTCACAATATATGCTATAAAAACATACAATAGCTATATGTCAATTACAAAAGCAAATAAAAGTTTGAGAAAAGAAAACTAGAGTTGAAGAATTTGCTTAAGTTGTTCAGTTTATTAGAAATTAAAACCAATGATTAATTTGTATTTTTCAGTGGTTTCATAAAATAGCAGTTGATGTGGCTCACAGAGATTTTCAATGGTTTTAGAAAAATACCTAAACCTTAAGACAAACACAATAAAACGATACTAAGTGTTAATATATCACAAACATTATGCTCTCTAATCTTTATATCTCATCCTAATCCAAAGACAGTATTAGTGACCAATGGTAATTCTGCCTTAGCAGGCAAAACAAACAGAGGAGTTTCTGAGTAACCTTTAGAACCAGGATTCTTCAATTCCTTTGATCTAATGTAGAAGTCTAAGGACAGTATTACGTTTGTAACGTAAGTGTGCAAAACATTACCTGGTTAAAAGCCCAACAATGTGCATTTTTAATATTTAGCTAAATATGATTTTAACAGGAAAATCTTTAACACCTTGAGAACATCTTTAACACTTGAGAACATTTTGATCAATTCTTCAAAGTCCTATCAAATTAGAAAAGCTTATGAGACTTAAAATTCGCTTCACAGCCTTGTTTTGATTAGTCAGTATTTATGTTTAAAAAGAAAAAAAATCTTAAAATTCCTACCATCCTCAGTTCTTGGCTGCTGAGGGAACATGTAGTTAGTAAGCACCATTTTCTGAGTCTCTGAATCAGTTTCTTTTTGAAGAGGTATCAGGGGTTTGGACTAGGGAAAGAAAATAAATATTTAATTTTCAGTAACCCTGAAGCAAACAGGTACCCAGCAATTCCTCTAAATAAGTATCAATACGTAGATAACAACAAATTTAAATACACACAGCGACCACATGCTGACTTAACCTGCAGGAATAATCCCTAGTGTTCAACAGTAAAGGAAGTAATTAATAGTAAGTAACTGAATGTTTAAAAATAGCCAATATGAATTATTCTAATATATGCCTAAGGTGACAGATAACTTTGTCTAAGATTTATTTAGTCCTATTTAGAAGATGGATTTTTAGAAAGAGAAAAGGAGACAGAGCAACAGGCCTTCCATCTGCTGGTTCACTCCCCAAGCAGCTGCAAAGGCAGGAGCTGAGCTCATCTCAAGCCTGTCTCAAGAGCTTCCCCTAGTCTCCCAGTGCGGGTGCAGAGTCCCAAGGACTTGAGCCATTCTCCACTGCCTCCCCAAGTCATAAGCTGGGAATTAGATGAAAAATGGAACAGTTGGGACTCAAACCAGTGCCCATATGGGGTGCTGGTGCGGTAGGCAGAGGATTAGTCTGCAAGACACCGCTAATCTAATTTTTATATAGTGTACACATAGTGCCACAATGTATACTGTAAATGTGTTAGCACTGTGATGTTGAAAATATAAAGATCTGGTAACATCTGTGAACCATATAGAGATTAAAAAAAAAAAGTACTGGAGCCTGGCGCCACAGCATAGCATAGCATATGGGCGCTGGTTCTAATCCTGGCAGGCCCCTCTTCCCATCAGCTCCCTGCCTGTGGCCCGGGAATGCAGTTGAGGCCGGCCCAAGGCCTTGGGACCCTGCACCTGTGTGAGAAACTTGGAGGAAGCTCCTGGCTTCAGATTGGCTCAGCTCCAGCTGTTGTGGAGGCTTGGGAAACCATTGGATAGAAGATCTTCCTCTCCGTCTCTCCTCTTCTCTGTATAACCACCTTTCCAATAAAAATAAATAAATCTTTAAAAAAAAAATCGTACTTAATTTAAACTGAATTCAAGCTACACTGTAATTATCACTGAAATACTAAGCATGTTGATCAGCCCAACATTTATTTATTATACTTTTGCAAAATAGGTTTTGGAAAAATCATCTGGAATATTTAGTCTATTATCTAAAGATTTACTCTGGCTAGCAGCTAAAAAATGAGTGCTTAAAGCAATTCTCTCCTGTTTCTTGGTCCGTTAATGACACTGAATGTCACATCAGCCAGATCATGTTCCATCTTTTTTTCTTTTTTCAGACTGTTCCCTAGGTGGTTAATAATACCGTCATTCACTTCTTAATGTAATTAATTTTGTTGCCACTCTATTCACTCCCAGCAATAGTAATCCTGCTTCCAGATACCCAGTCCTCCCTCTGGGCCACCCTATCAGTCCTTTGGACCTGCACTTGTGGTTACTATCCAGCTAGCTAATTCCAAGCTATTGCTAACTTCTGACTTTTTAAGAATTTATTGATTTTCAATTTAAAAGGCATATAGCACCAAATAAACATCCACCACAGTCAAGCATGGGCCGGAGTGAATCCAAGACCCTGCAAGTCGATCTTATTTAAGCATTTTGTCTGTGTCCTCTTTGCTCTGTAACAAACTGAGCACTATCTACATTGTGAGCATTTTTCCTTTGTGTCTGCAGATAATGAATAATGAAAGCAGTCATTCTACCATTTACACAAAACCAGCTCTTCCTGAAGCTTCAAACATAGTTTGGCTATTCTCCCACACTTCACTCACCCCCTGGAGGCTGGGGGTAGCACTTCCCAGGCTGTATCATCACTTCTCTAACCCCGCTCCTGTGGTCCTATTCTTGTGAAGCATAGAAACCTTACTTCTGTATTCACTCACCTTTCCTATTATCCACTTATCTTTTTACCGCACCCATCTACAGACTGGGAATCTGTAATCCAAAAATCCAAAATGCCCCCCAAATCTGAACCTCTAGTAGCACCACAGTTTCACCAACTGAGATTTCCGTATCTGACCTCACCAGTTTGAATAAAGCAAAAATGCAGGTACACCAAAAACAGTGATTAAAACTGCTTTCCAGGTAGATAATGAACATACATGAATTTTATGCTCAGACTTGTATCCTATCCCCAGAATATTTCACTATGTTCATGCAAAAAACCCCAAACCCCTAGTACTGGTCTCAAGCATTTAGAGAAGATAAATTCAATCTCTATTCTTCACTCTTTATAAAAATTTTTTTCCTGGGCCCGGCGCCGTGGCCTAGCAGCTAAAGTCCCTCGCCTTGAACGCGCCGGGATCCCATATGGGTGCCAGTTCTAATCCCGGCAGCTCCACTTTCCATCCAGCTCCCTGCTTGTGGCCTGGGAAAGCAGTCAGGACGACCCAAAGCTTTGGGACTCTGCACCCGTGTGAGAGACCCGGAAGAAGCTCCTGGATCCTGCCTTCGGATTGGCATAGCATCGGCCGTTGCGCTCACTAGAGGAGTGAATCATCAAACGGAAGATCTTCCTCTGTCTCTCCTCCTCTCTGTGTATCTGACTTTGTAATAAAAATAAATAAATGTTAAAAAAAAAAATAAAAAATTTTTTTCCCAAAGAAAGGAAGAGAACAAAAGAGAGAAAGAAAGACAAACACAGAAATACAGAACACCCAAGGATCTACCATCTGCGGGGTTACTTGCAAATGCCTGCCACAGCCAGGGCTGAGGGCGGGCCAGGCTGAAGGTGGGAGCCAAATCTCAATCTGTGTTTCCCAAGTGGGTGGCAGGGACCTAACCACTCCAGGCATTATCTCTGTCTCCCAGTGTCGAGTCCCGATCACAGCTAGGCCTCTAACAAACCATGCACCCTGACAAGGCATGCAGGCATGCCACGTAACTTCTTAGAACAAGGAGTCAATGCCTGTCCCGTGAAAAGGCTTGAAGCCGTTAAGTGCTAGAATACGAATAAAGGATTATTTGTTACGTTGTAGCTCAGAATGGAATCCACATGATAAAGGATTAAACAGTGCTGGTAAGGATGGAGGCATCTCTGCAGTCTAAGTCAGCGCTATCCAACTACACGTTACTGAACTATGTATCGCAGAACCACAATGTGAGGCAAAAGTGATAATCGGCGCTTTCTAGTAGCCTCATATCTTCAAAAGGCAAGAGATGAGATTTTGATAATGCATTAAATTTAATTTTAAATGTATTTAAATGTAATTAAACAGGTAAACCTACAATAACACTTACGAATGTTAATAATTCACTTTTGTTTACACAAAACTATTAAGTTGCAGTGTATATTTTATCCTTAGACCATACTCGGTTTTGACCAGTCTCATGACACTAGTGGCTGCTCTACTGGAAAGTGCAAGTTAAAATGACAGGGAAGATGACAGGGAAGGGGCTGTGGGAATAAAAGTAAAGCACGCAAACATCTGGATATTCAACAGTTTGGCAGTGAATCGAAATATACAGAAAACCACAACCATCAGACACTTTTTGTTGAGCTAAAGAATCTACTACGGTGAGGAATGGAAAAATGTTTGAGGCAGAAGGTGGTTTTAGTCGGCTTGAACTTCAGACATTTAGGAAGCAATGTTAACTTGGCAATGATCCATATGAATATGAAAGTCAGACACAGATACTGCTAGGAATAATGAGAGAACATATTTTTGGGGGGGTTCAGGGGAAAGTATAAGTAAACAAGAGCAGAGCCTAGAATACATGAAGAGCTCCAACCAATAAGACACTGGTCAAAGTAGTGCCTGGAAAGCATACTGGAGTAACAGGGGACAACCAGGAGAGCAAAACTGACAGCAAAGCAGCTCTCCCTTCAGTTACCACCATAAGCCTTGCAGTTACACTGTCAGTCCCTGGAGTTCTCAACATTCTCTGCATCGTCTGCTCTTGCCTTTGCCTTCATTCTTGCTGTATACTCTATCTTATTTCAAGCACAGTCAATGACCAAGATCTGATGCATCTTTCTCTTGTAGATTGGCATGACAAAGCTGTAGCTCAAAGTCATTTCAATTTTGTCCTCTCAATGCTACATAACTGATAAGTACAACCACAAAAGAAAACCAGTAATACTTCCATAGAGTACTAAACTCATTCTACATTTCTTAAATTTTATTCTGAATACTTTAAGAAATATTCCCCAAAATAATTCATAAGCAGCTACAAGCATGCAAAATGCTACACTAATTATAGCACCACTGCCAAATAGCTTCTTCTCAACGGTCTCTATGCTTTCTTATGTTACGAGATCCCTGCTTAACTTGGCCCTAAACACTATTTTATCTGTATTCCACATCTGTTCCTTGTCATCAGACCAAGAACACAGTAGTCAAATCACATGGCTCAATTCAGTCACCTAGTTATTTCTTAAACAACTTCAATTTAATTTTCAAAGTATACATCTAGAATTACTTCAGCCTAGTTAATTTAAGTTAAAAAAAGTTGCCAAATATAATGAATATCTTTCGTATTTCATCGGACATCTCAGAAGCATTTGCAGCTTTGGTTACACATCTATGGCTGCTCTCTTCAAGTGCACTAATCCAGCTGCCACTTAAATGTTATCCTCAAGATACGTCCATCCCTAACATTTCAAAAGTTTTTCACACTATCACTACCGATAAAATAATAAAAGCTATTAAACTATTCTCCAGTAGAAGTTATTAAGACAACGGGGCCAGGACCAGTGCTGTGGCACATTAAAGCACTGCCTTTAACGCTGGCAGCCTGGAAAGTGCTGGTTCAGGTCCCTGCCATTCCACCTCATCTAGCTATTTGCTAACGCACCTGGGAAAAGCATCAGAGGTTGCTCCAAGTGCTTGGTCAAAGACCTGGTTGGAGTTCCAGGCTCCTGACTGTGGCATGGCCCAGCCCTGGCCAGTGCAGCCATTTTCCTCCTAACTCTGCTTTTCAATTGAAATTTAAAAAAATATATGTTTAATGGAGTCAACATTTTCGCATAAATTATTTCTTTTCCCGTGATTCCCTTTCTTGCTAATGACAGATTTCAGTCACCCAAGCCAATTTTCTGACACTCATCTTTCTTTCACTCTTTCTTGTCATATACACGCATCATTCATATGCTTCATTGATGAGACCTTTTAACTGATTATACCAATACCTGCTCTTTCCTGGCCCTGTATATCATTATGTTAGATCAAGCCAACATTTTCTGCCTCTTGTAGTATTGGCAACATCCTACAATTCACACCTGCCTTCATGCTTGGGCACTACTTCTCTTCTATTAAGCGCATCTTTCACACTACAGCCAAATGCCTTTCAAAAACATCAATCTGGGCCCGGCACGGTGGCGCAGAGGACCTGGTTAAGGTCCTCGCCTTGCACACCCAGGATCCCATATGGGTGCCGGTTCTATCTCGGCAGCCCCGCTTCCCTTCCAGCTCCCTGCTTGTGGCCCGGGAAAGCAGTTGAGGACGGCCCAAAGCTTTGGGACCCTGGACCTGCATGGGAGACCTGGAAGAGTCTCCTGGCTTCGGATCGGCATAGCATTGGCTGTTGCGCTCACTTGGGGAGTGAATCATCGGACGGAAGATCTTCCTCTCTGTCTCTCCTCCTCTCTGTATATCCACCTTTCCAATAAAAACAAAAATAAAACAAAAAACAAAAACAAAACAAAAACAAAAACATCAATCTGATCAACACTTTGCATGTTCAATTTTGAGACTGGTTCCCACAGCCTACAATTATCATAACAATTACTTCTTCCTCTTATTCTAACAGCAGATATAACTAACTGAGCACACACATACATTTTATACATGTTGCTCTGATGTAACTGTCAACGGAGGCCCGGGTCTCTGCAATCACAATGACCCATGTGTAGAGCTGCACTGCAGATAACTGCTCAAGCTCAGGGTGTTCCTCCTAGTTCAAGCACTGCGGCCCTTTGTTCCAGTCTTCCTTCCCTTTCAGAGACAGTCAGGCATCGACTGCAGGAATTTCCTGATCTGAAGTATATGTCCCAGTTATCTGGGAATCTCAAAGTCTAATCCTAGTTTTTTTAATATACTATATTACATTAAACTGTCTTTCTAAATACCACTGTTTCCTTCATCTCACATGGGTAGGCACACAGTAGTAATTCAAGAAATGGTGAGAATCACAAAATGAATAAAGAATAAATTAATAATTCTTCTACTTATGCCTCCAGAGACTCAAGTTACTATATATACTGTAGAGACTGAGACATTTTCATAATTCATAATCAAACTTCCTCTGCATATTTTCAACTCCACACTTTGCATTTTTACAGGAAAATTAAGGTTTCCTACTAATAATGGTCATCAGTCATATCTGGAATGTTTTACTAAATACTTTTTTGAGAAAGAGCTTACCAATTTCTGGTCTAACATAATTACCAAGAGGAAAATGGGGGGAAAATGAAAGAACACCAAATCAGAAGAAATTACAGCACAATTTCACTAACATGAGCCAGGCAGCCTAATTTGGCACCTTTAATCTGTCCACAGGAGCGTTAAAAATAAAAAAATCTTTATTTTAAAAAAGTGTTATTGTACCAATTTAGTCTGGAAGTTTCTCAAGACCAGGACCTAAGCTTCTTTCACACTTTAGTTAAAAAATGGCTTAAAGGGGCTGACACAGTGAAGTAGCAAAGTAATCTTCCATCTGCGATCGCAGCATCCCACATGGGCACTGGTTCAGGTCCCAGCTGGTTCACTGCTGATCACCTGGGAAAGCAGTGGAGGACAGCCAGAAGCCTTCCGGGCCTCGGCCCTGTGGGGGCTTCAGAAGAAGCCCCTGCTTTGGATTTTAGACCAGCTCAGCTTCTGCTGTTGCAGTGACTTGGGGAGTGAACTATTGATGGAAGTGTGTTCTCTTGTTCCTGGCTCCCATCTCTCCTTTGGTCAATGTGCCTTTCACAGTATATATATATATAAATCTTAAAAAGAAAATGGCTTAAAATAGGTACGTAACAAAGGTTTTCTGAAATGAGTTATAAAATTGCAAGTTTAAATCTTACATAGCAGAAGTAAGAAAGAATGCAACAAATAATATATCCTAATCACCAGAGTTTACATTTTAATTATAAAGCAAATATCATTATTTTAATATTTCTTACCAAATTTACAAACTAGTTTACACAAAATTACATGAGTTAATACTAGTCTGATTTACAACTATTCATTGAGATCAATTTAACATCTTTAGGGAATCAGTATCAGTTAGGTGAAAAAGATGCCTCAGTAAAAGACTGGAGAATTCTCAAATACAGATAAATGGGTTTCTTTACCATGGCAATAACTCAGTAATCCAAAAGAACTATATGAGAGTTTCTAAGCAAATGTGGATATCCATCTTAGTGAAAATACATATCCTTAGACAAATACAGTTGCTCAAATTTTGTACATTTTATTTTGAAAAAGTCATCAAGAATTCTTGCACATGACAGGAATGTAAATTAGTAATCACTAAGAAAAACAATATGCAAATTTTAAAAAATGAAATAGAACTCCCATGTGATTTAGCAATTCCAATACTGAAAGTTTATCCAAAGGCAATGTATATTAAAGAGCTACCTAGACTCTCATACTCGATGCAGCATTAATAACTATCAAACAATAAATGGATAAAGAAATGTGTGTGTGTATACACATATATGTGGGTATGCAGTGAAATATCAAGTCTTTAAGAAGATGGAAATCATGTAATTTGCAACACAGTGGATAGACCTACAGGACATTAAGTGAAACAATCCAGGAAAAGAAAGCCAAATATTCCATCATCTTATTTATATGTGGATTCTAATAAAGGTGATTTCACAGAAACATTAAGTACAATGGCAGCTACCAGGAGTTGGTGTGGAATGAAGGGTAAACTAGGGCATGTTGGTGAAAGGGTAGAACATTTCTACTATACTGAATGTTAAAGCTCAAGAGAGCTCTTATGCAGCAAGGTGACTATACAGGTTAACTGCTGAGAGTATATTTAAAATTTGTTCCACCACAAAAAGTGACAAATATGAGACTGCTATTAAAATTTGAGGGCTATCAAATATGATTTGCTAATCTACGTATTTTTAACAGATTTAGAAGAAATGAAGATTTAGATCGACTTTACAAAAACTACTTTCTAAGACTTTCATTACAAATAAGAGAGATCTCAAATGATTTCCGGAAAAATGTAATCAAAAGAGGAAAAGAAAAAATTTAAACCTTACATCTCAATATAAATTCCATCAAATTCAAGACATATTACTTTTGCAAGTGATGAAAATAACCAGCCATTTAGTGCATCTCTAAGGAAATGAGTAATAGAAATGTAACCATGTTAATACAGCTACTGAAGAAAAATGTGTCAGGAGGAAGTTCCCTTCCACACGGGTCCCAAGAGAACCCTCACAACGCTGCTGGCCCGACGTGAGCGCCTGGAGCCCTGTTGCAGTGGAGGACGCTCGACTCTGCCGAGGCACTTTATCATCAACAGCTTCTACATCTCAAAATCCTCTCCAACAGTCGATGCATCATTTTTTTGGCCATCTAAGCGTCAGCAGCTTCCGATGACTCTGCCCTTAACCGGGCTGCTCTGGCATGGACTCAGCCCCCTCCACCTCCTGCTAGGACCGCTACGACCCGGCTTTGTCCCAAGCATAGTACTGGCAAAGCGCTATTTCTCTGTTAGAATTCTTCCAAGAAATGCACTAGAATCTTGATATCACTTGTTCAGAAATTCCATTGAAAGCTTTGTTCTTTGTCTGCAACTGGAGAGAAAGCTTTGACACCAAGAACTGCTCCACTTCAATTTTTCAGTCAGAATTGTTGAAACCAAGACAACTGAGCTATATATGGCATTGGTATACTTGTTTCTTCTGTTAACTGTTAACTATTGATCTCTTTCCATTACAGCACAAAACTAACTTGTTCCTCATAAATTGATATGGGTGGTCTGTCATTACAGTACTGTCTAATCTCTACCTAGAACAAGCTACCCATTTCTACACGGATTTCTTCCTCTACGACACTGTCCCCAGACATTTTTCGTAGAGCATCAACAATTCACACTTCTTCCACCCAGCCTTGACCATCAATTTCAAGTCTGTCATTGCTTCAATTTTATCACAATTCATGTCTTGTCCTATTAGTGCCTCAAACCAGATCCTGTTCAGCTATGTTATAAAAAACTAGTGTGAGTTTATTTCAGAGCAAAAAAGAAAAAAATTGAAGTTTGTGTAGAGTTTTTTTCAGAATACATGTTTTCCATGAATTCTCTGAAGATCTTTCACACATAACACAGCAATATGTACCAGTGTGCAGCTGCTCTTACACGACCCAACATAAATTACGGTGCCCAATTACATAACACAAATGGAATTAAAGTAATTTACAAAATCAGAATACCCACCTGATTATCTGAGAGCCACATAGCAGTTAACTGCTGTAGTTTTGTAAAGCTAAAGGGCAAATTCTTTAACCTGCAGGAAAATAAAAAAAAAATAGTAATGAATTGTAAAATCAATGGGAGCTAAATCTAATTAGTGGTCTAAATAAAGCTACAAAGTTGCATTTGAAACTGGGATAAAAAAAAGAGAGAGAGAGAAGAAAAGTCCGATATAAGCATTTATATGGATATAAGACAAAATAGAATCTACTCTTAAAATCTAATTTCACCAAAGAAATCTTCATTCAAACCAATCCAGTGGGCATGAAAATGTGACTTGCTCCTGGCTTCTGGTAAAGTAAGTACATGGCCAAAGCCTTGGGACCCTGCACTCACATGAAGACCCAGAAGCTCCAGCCATTGCAGCCATTTGCCATTTGGAGAACTAACCAGTGGTCTGAGGATCTTTCTGTCTTTCCTTCTCACCATAAATCTGATGTGCCTTTTCATTATGAATACATATATTCTTAAAAAAAAGAAAGAAAGAAAGTGCTCTTATCTTAGAGAAAGACAAGAAGGCATTAGGGTGTCTTGTAAATGGTTTTAGCTCTTGGTTTGTATTCAGAGGGAACAAACTGTTACAAAAAGCACTCTCAGGGACCATTATACACATCGTACTGCTCTGCATTTATCTGAGCTAGTACTTACAGAAACAAAGACTATTCTAAGACAAGGAGTAAAAACAAAATAACAAATAATCATCTAACGCTAAATTAAACAGTACTCTATTTAATACCTTGTACCTATAGTCTTCAGTGTGTATCAACACAATTTGTCAGTAAGAAGTATAAACAAAAATTTATCAGTAAGAAAACAGCGGCTTCTTAAAGTAATATTTAGCAGTCAAAATACTGCAGTAAGAAAACTTGGTTTAAATGAAAACTCTACCATGCAAGCTATGGGAGTCCTGAATTTCTCCTAGGTAACGTGGGCATACCTGCTGTATTATTAAATAGCGTCGTTTTGAAGACTTGGTTAAGAGACTATAAAAATACAAAGGAGAAACACTAGACAAATACAGTTGTGTCATCACCAGTTATTCCTATGGAAGAAGTATGTGTTCCATTAGTACCTTACAGTATTGTTTAATTTAGCATCCCTGGCCATCATTTTGCTCTCTACGTGGTTTTGCTTTGCTGCCTAAACTACGTGAGTGAGAAGTAAAAGCAATGGGTTAGATGCAAAAGCTACTTTTTGAAGATTATACTTTTTTCTTGCATAAAAAAGACCATTATGTGGAGAGAATAAGTTTTAATACTAAGTGTACCTAAACGAACAGTGACAACTATAGTGTGATAATTCTCATCATATAAATTAGCTCATTCTACGAAACAAATGCATATTTTAAAAGAATTGGGGTGGGCACGGTGGTGGAACAGGATAATCCTCTTGCTGTGGTGTCAGGTTCCATATGTACAGTGTGTCTAGTCCTGGCTGCTCCACTTCTGACCCAGTTCCCTGCTAGCGGCCTGGGAGAGCAGCACAGGATGGCCCAGCGTCCTGGGTCCCTGCACCCACGTGCTCCAGAGCTCCTGGCTCACAGCCTCAGATCATCACATCTCTGGCTTTTGTAACCAATTGGGGAACGAACCAGCAGATCAAAGACTTATGTCTGTCTCTCTGTTTCACGTTTTCAAGGAAAATAAATCTTAATAACAAAAAAAAAAAAGGCATAAACTATTCTGTCACAAATCACAGTTAACTTTTATTTCACTGTATCAATGTTTTCTATAAAGCTATGGATAAATATAGAATGAACAAACCTATTGTCACTTAAATTAATGACTTTTAATTTCTGCATATCACCCATTTCCTCTGGAAGTAGCTCAAGTTTATTAGAATGGAGAAACAACACAGTTATATTTTTCCAGTTTCCAATCTGAAAAGGAAAAGACAAATTAGCAGGTCAAAAATTTCATTTATAGGGTTAATCAACACATGAATCATATCATTTTTGGAAACCATTAAAATACTCTTCATATTTATATAAACAATAATGCTATTCCTCCCTTTCTTAATGGTTAGTTTTCAACTACAAAGGAAAGTATGTCTTTTTTCCAAATCGACATAACTTGTTATACTTTTAAGATAAAATAATTTAGAAGAAAACAAATGAGCCGTTCCCCACCCGCAGGTCCGTTCCCCACCCGCAGGTGCGTTCCCCACCCGCAGGTGCGAGGCAGCTGGGAAGCTGGGTGTGGCTTTTCCCCGTTGTCTGCTCCCTATCCCCCAGATACAGAAAGAGGGAAAAGAAAATGTGGAAACAAAGGTCTCGCCCATTTTCCCCCAATCCTAGATCCTTCCCACCCTAACCAACTACGTAAGCATCACCAAAAATAAAACCTAAAGGAAAAAAAAAGCAAGAACTAGATTACATCATATAAGATAGCCTATAATAAAGATAATTAGAAAAAAGGAAAGCTAAAAATCCAAAACAAACGTAAGCTCTCTACCTCCGGGGGTAACTGCTGTAAGTAATTGTGATCTGCAGCAAAAGTTCTCATGTTAGTGAGCTGTCCAATAGACGAAGGCAAAGCTTCAACTTCATTGAAACTACAATCCAGTTCTTCTATTGATATCAACCTGTAATTGAAAACAGAATACACACATTACAAAAAATGTTTCCTTTATATATCCTAAAATATGAGAACATATAAACAAACATCTGAACTTGACTAACCTAGTGAAATTTAACAGACCTATACTTCACCAAATACAGGCTAGGGCCAGCAATGTGTTATTCTAGGAGGGTTAGCCCTCCGCCATCCCACAGGAGTGCCATTTTGAGTCCTGGCCACTCTTCCTACTACGGCTTCCTGCTAATGTACCTGGGAAGCGAGTGGCACATGGTCTGAGTAACAGGGCGGAGTTCCTGCTTCCTTGGGTCAGCCTGAGGCAGTCCTGGCTGCTGTGCCCAATAGGGGAGTAAATCAGCAGATATATCCTTCTCTTAATCTCTCCTTCTGTCTCTGGCACTACACTTTTAAATAACTAAATCAAATACATAAACAATTATTCTATTTGTGGGATCTATATAAGCCATCCATGTGAATATCTGAATAAGCATGTTGAAATCAAAGCTTACCCTCCTATTGAGTCTGGTAAATACATTAACTGGTTTTCATCTATTTTGAGAGTTGTTACATTCTTCAATGAACCTATTGAGAGAAAACATGTAATTTTTCAGCTAAAACCACAAGCCTGATAGCAATTAATGTAAGACATTTTATTGATCTATAAATTATAAAGAATCATCTTAATCAACAAAATTGAGACACTATCCCCAAAACCATTCACTCTATACTTCCCTAAATTTATTTTCAATTTTCACTCACATTATCAACGAATACATTATAGAATTATTAACCACCACGGAAATGTGAGCTTCCTGGGAGTAAGGAGCTTTGGTCCTTGGTCTGTGCTGGTCGCTCTTGTAACCCTGCTCCTAAAAATATATACAGTATGGAGAACACATACAAGAAAAACTTGCTATCACAGAGGATCTAAAAAATGACTTAATGCAAGCAGTTCATATGGGTATGTGGAATATTCTATATATATTAAATACTAAAACAACAAAATACATTTTAATCTAAAAATATTTATCTAAATATATTTTAATCTAAAACCAAACTGATCAACCACCCCAGCCAAGTGCTGGCAGTGAAAATCAGGGCAAGTAGAGACGCGAAGGTGGAGTATGTCAGCCAGTGGGGTCTGAAGAGACTTCATCATGCCTGCAATGGCAAGATGGGCAGCAAGTCACAACAGCCGAACCATTGAAACCTCTTGAGAAGTGCCCTCCAAGCAAGGCCCCATCAGGGACCCTGGGATGCCTGGGGGGGGGGGGGGGGGGTGCGGCTACACACTTTCCTAATCAACTATGACCCTTTCAGCCCTAATCTACTATGTAAAGACCATCAAACAAACAAAAAGCCAAAATAAAGCTTTGATTAAATCAGGGTAGGGTAAAGCTTGGTGGGTTTGTGAAATATACCTTAGGTAAAATATCTAGGAAATCCAACAGAAGACAATGTTTTGATTTTAAGTAAAATATCATGAAGACGCCAGGATTAAAATGGCTGATCTTTCCATCAAACTAGTTCCATTCTGGGGGATCTGGGCTAGTAGTAAAGATGTTGCTGGGTAGAACACCTGCCTCTGACTCCTACTCCACCTTCCTACCTTGTAACAAATTTAGAAAATGGAGATCAGATGGAATAAAGTCTTGTACCTACTTTATTACAAATTACATTAGTTTAGGGCCTGGCGCAGTTGCCTAGTGGCTAAAGTCCTCGCATTGCACAAGCCAGGATCTAATATGGGCATCAGTCCATGTACCGGTGGCCCTGCTTCCCATGCTTCCCATCCAGCTCCCTGCTTGCAGCCTGGGAAAGCAGTCGAGGATGGCCCAGAATCTTGGAACCCTGCACCTAATGTGGGAGACCTGGAAGAGATTCCTCCCTGGCTTTGGATGGGCGCAGCTCTGGCCGTTGTGGTCGCTTGGGCAGTGAATCAGCAGATGGAAGACCTTCCTCTCTGTCTCTCCTTCTCTCTGTAAATCCGACTTCTCAAAAACAATTTATAAAAGAATGACATGACTTTGAAGGCAATACTAACCAATCGTCTCAGGCAGTTGCTGAAGTGAATTGCTGGATAACAGGAGGTCCTGAAGGCTCTCACATGCAGAAATTCCTTCTTCAATCATTTCAATATTATTTTTTGAAACATCCAAATACGTGAGTTGTTTCAAACTACCAAGAAACTGTAAGAGATAAAGAAAATATAGTAACTGAATTAACATCAATCAAGCTGTAAAAAGTTGAGATATCCAGTCTAATATCAAGTTTTCACTCATAATTAAATGCTAATATGAGAAAAACTACTTAGAAAATGTTTCCAAATGCTAGCTGACAGAAGAGTCAGGCTGGCACAAAGGCCTAGCAAACTAAACCTCCGCTTGCAGTGCCAGCAAGCCATATGGGCACCAGTGCCAGCTGCCCCACCTATCTGGCTCCTACTCATGGCTTGAGAAAGCAACGGGGGAAGGCCCAAAGGTTTGGTCCTCCACCCATGTGGGAGACTCTGAAAAAGCTCCTGGCTCCTGGCTTCAAACTAGCTCAGACCTGGTGAATGAATCAGCAAATAGAACATCTGTCTCTACCCTTCTGTCAAAAATTCTTTCAAGTGAATAACTATTTTTTTTAAATAACAAAACAAGTCATAGAACTCTCATTCATTTCAACCTAGGGAGGGGCACCAGCTGCTTATGTCCTCTTGTGGGTATGGGAGTGTTTTTGTGGGGTCTTTAGATGTAGAAACATGTGATTTGTGAGCCTGTAAGACAGAAAGTCAATGGAAAACACTCAAAAGTTCACAATTTCCTGGGAAAACTGAATCTGCATAGAAATTCGGTAAATACATCTGATGACATGTTCCACGGCATCAAAAAACTACAAGAAAAGCCACTGTGGCATAGCGCATTAAGCCATTGCTTGGGAAACCCCTCCCGTGGCAGAGCACCCTGTTGTAGTACGGTTACTCCAGCTTCCCCTGCAGCTGCAGCTCACGCATTTGGGGGGGCAGCAAGCACCGCCCAGCGCCTGGGTTCCTGCTACTCCGGGGATGTAGCTGCCGATCTCAGCCCCCCGGCTCTGACCTGGCCTACCTGCAGCAGTTCTGAGCACCTGGGGAGTGGACACGTGAACAGAAGGCATCTCTCTGTCAGTCTGCCTTCCAAACACCTAAACTTTATTTTAAAACACACACTCCCATAGGGTGGCCATCGCAGCACAGCATGTCAGTTACTGCGGGGGCGGGAGGGGTGCCGACACCACACTGGAGTGCTGGTCCAGTCCTGGCTGCTCCATTTGTAATCAAGCGTCCTGCTGCTGAGACAGGGAAGGTGACGGCTCTGGGTCTGCGCCCCTGGCCCCGGCCTAGCTACTGCGGGCACGGGAGGGGTCTGCGCCCCTGGCCTCGGCCTAGCTACTGCGGGCACGGGAGGGGTCCGCGCCCCTGGCCTCGGCCTAGCTACTGCGGGCATGGGAGGGGTCCGCGCCCCTGGCCTCGGCCTAGCTACTGCGGGCACGGGAGGGGTCCGCGCCCCTGGCCTCGGCCTAGCTACTGCGGGCACGGGACGATAACTCGCTCTCTGTGACTTTTTCCCTTTTTTTGGCCTTTCAAATAAATAAACATTTAAAAAGGAACTATCTCACACTAAAGTTTCTAATGAGAATTTGGAGATTTCAATAAAAATGTGCTCTAATTTTTAAAAAGTATAATTTGCCTCTCCATAAAATTTCTTCCCTATTTAAAACTAATTTTGAAATACACAACTTGTAAAACTTAAAAGGAGAAACAGAAGTGAAGCCATTAAAAATTTCATACACATACCCCTGGAATAAAACTCAGTCTGTTACCATCCATCCAGAATTCTTTCAATCCACTTAGTTGCTCAAGAACTTCAGGCTGTTTGGACAGAGGAGGAAGCCCAATTAATTTACATGAATGCCTCGAATTGGCAACAGAAGCTCTGGGAATCTCTAACAAGCTTGGTTTCAATACATCCAATAAAAGGGTAGTGGGTAAGCAAAGCCAGAATATAAGCCTTCCCATTCATCGTAATTATAAATAACAGCATTAAGTAAGAAAGCAAATCTAGACATTTAATAAAAGCAGATTACATTAAACTCATATAAGCTTAAATTACACAACAGGGTTAAATATTTCTGCAATTAATTTATGTAAAGATTTATTTATTTTTATTTATTTATTTTTATTTTTTATTTATTTATTTATTTTTATTTATTTATATTATTTTATTTTTATTGGATGGAAGATCTTCCATCCAATGGTTCACTCCCCAAGTGACCATAACGGCTGGAGCAGAGCCAATCCGAAGCCAGGAGCCAGGAGCTCTTCTGGGTCTCCCACACAGGTGTAGGGTCCTAAAGCTTTGGGCCGTCTTTGACTGCTTTCCCAGGCCACAAGAGGGAGCTGGATGGAAAGTAGGGCTGCTGTGATTAGATCCGGTGACCATATGGGAATCCCAGAGCATTCAAACTGAGGACTTTAACTACTATGCTATCATACCGGGCCCTATGCAATTAATTTTTTAAAAGTCTCACAACTAGCAAATATACAAGAAATATATTCTCATTTATTATCAAAAAATGAAAAAATGTATCTTTTAAAAATATTAGGAAAATAGTGGCCGGTGTGATAGCCTAGTGGCTGAAGTCTTGTACGTGCCAGCATCCCCTATTGGCACTGGTTCTAATGTTGGCAGCCCCACTCCCATTCCAGCTCCCTGCTTGAGGCCTGGGAAAGCAATTGAGGACAGCCTAAAGCGCTGGGACCCTGTACCCATGCGGGAGACCCAGAATAGGTTCCAGGCTCCTGGCTTTGGATAGGTGCAGCTCCAGCCATTGTGATTGCTTGGGGAATGAATCAGCAGACAGAAGATCTTCCTGTCTGTCTCTCCTCTGTGTATCCGACTTTCCAATAAAAATGAATAAATCTTAAAAAAAAAATAGAAAAATAAATCAGAAAGACATTTCTTGGTGACATTTATAAAAAATAAAAGCCACACACATTTGGAATGTCCAATCACAGGGAAAGGCAGAACCACATGATAACAATACAAGCAATACAATCTCTAAGCATCAGAAGACTGTTAATAATAACTAAAAATTAATCCAAGTGTTTCGGTAAAATGTTGGAAGTCAGGCAAAATTCTCCCTTTTGGTATGCCTTCAGGGTGAAGATCCAAATGACTCCAAGCTAGTATCTGTCCCGGAACAAACCCACGGCAGTCAACAGTCACGGAGATGCAACAGGCCACCCTCTGTCCAGCCACCACAGCAACAGGAACGTTTATGATCAGATTGATGATCAACACACAACTACAGGTAGGAATTCCAGAAATACCTTGGATTAAAAGGAACTTTTTTTTGGTGCTTTATTGTACTTCTATCAATAAGTTATTCAAAAGTTGTGTAACTTTGGAAGGCTAAATTGGTAGAAAAGTTGTGACTCTGAAAGCTTGCTAGATTCATCAAATTAGCAATTACTGAAACTTTGTACATAAAATGGAATAGAACAATGTATAAAACAAATATTGAAAAAAGTACAATAGTAATAATTTAGGAAGCAAAGAATGTAGTTTATACCGTGCAATAAAATTCCCCAAACACACCCAACTCAACAAACTGCTTGCATAGTCCTATCCTTATGTACTCTCATCATCCACTCAGCACACAGAACATAAGCACAGTAAGACATCGCACTCAATGGCTCCATCAGCTGTGAAGTATCGTACCACGGAATGAATTAGGCCATGTCACAGGGAGCTATTCTGAATGGGCTCTGTTTTATCTACGCTGAAATCCAGACTGATTATTTTTCAACTGGAAACCCCCAAAATGTCTACTTCTAATGCTAAAAAAACAATTAGGTGTCTCTTTCATAGACACCTCGTTAATTTAACATTTCATCACCATTTCTGCTATATTTTGCTGCCTAGTTTTTCTGTCTGCATTTCTGGTTAAGAACTTCGCAATCCTCTCTTTAATACAGCATCCTTTCATCCAATTCTTATGAGAAATATGAGGAGGTATCTTATAAAGTTTGTGAAAAATGAAATTAGAAAATAATCATGTATGGATTTAAAAAAACTCACAGACCAGACAGAAAAATTATATTTGAATTCCATTTCCACGAACTTTCTGAAGTGCTTTCATATCATAATGTTCACATTTGTCCTCAATTAAATATAAACCTAAACTGGATTGATCAACTTACCACTTCTGTGAATTCATTACTTCCTAAATCCAGTCTTTCCAGCTGGGTCAGTCTATTCATAGTTCTATGTACAATGAAGAAAAATCAAAGAATTAATTATATAGCAATATAAATCACAAAGAAGCTTTAAAGTTTCATAGCTTAAAACATTCTTTTGTACTATATAATAATAATAAGACTATATGAAAGCTTTCACATATAAATTCAAAATATAAAAGCATTCATTTTCTAAGAACAGTAAGAAAAGCTGAATTCAATTTCTAGACAAAATTAACTGGCAATTATCCCTTATTTCAGGTTTCTCTTTAGCCTTTGCATTTTTATTGGTAAGTAGCTGGGACAGTGGATACTCTGAGGTGGATTATGTCAGCCAGTGGACCTTGGAAAGATTTCCTCATCCTTAGAGCAATGAAAGCTTCCTAACTCAGAGAAAACAGAATCAATATCTTCACCTTTTGACCCATCAATTTCTTTCTCTTTTTTAAAAAGTTTTATTTATTTATTTATTTATTTTTTATTGGGAAGTCAGAATTACAGAGAGGGAGAAACAGAGAAAGATCTTCCATCTACTGGCTCAATCCCCAAGTATCCCAAATTGCTGGGAAAAACCCGATTCAAAGCCAGGTTCCAAGAGATTCTTCTGGGTCTCCCATGCAGGTGCAGGGCCCCAAGGCTTTGGGCCATCCTTGACTGCTTCCCCAGGCTACAGGCAGGGAGTTGGATGGGAAGTGGGGCTGCCGGGACTCGAACTGGCGTCCATATGGGATGCTGGTGCTGCCAGGCAGAGGATTAGCCGGTAGAGCCATGGTGTTGGCCCGAGGCATGGCTCCTTGATGTTACCTTAATATGAAGGGATTATTTACCCAATTTCTAATATGCATTATACTAGAAAACCTGTTACTAAGTTATCAGGCTCCATAGAAAGAGCGTATGAACTGCTCTAACAGGATCTCTATTTGGGACTCGGGTGGGGAGAGGGCATATTCTATTGATTTTCATGAGAGAAAAGCCTATCTAATTGACAGCTATGGAATTACTTTTAATGCAATACGATATTACACACCAACAATAGATAGATCCATTTTTAATAATTAACACTATTGATTGTAATAAAATGACAGCAAATGTTAGTTCTTACAAATGACTGGTGGTCACATTTCAGATCATAAACTTTACTTACTTAGGCAACATTTTCAACTGGTTTTCTCTGAGTTCTAATATCTGGAGTTTAGTTAATCTGAAAAAAAATCAAATATCTATGACAAAGACAAGGTATTGACAAAGCACAAATTAATTTTTAATATTGAGTATTATGTGCATACCAGTAAATTAACAATGACAGAGGAATACAGAAAAGTGAAAAAGGAAGACTCCTGGTGCTCTTTCTAATTCTGGGTGGGGTTCAGGAAGCAGGGGGAGAGTCAGGTAAACACTTCCAGTCCAGACCTAAGGGCATGCCATGACTCTCTTTCTGAACATCCGAGAAAACTGTCAAGTGTTGGCAGGTTAGATACGAACACGCCAACTCCAGAGTGCAGCTCTGAGAGAAAGAAAGGGAAAAGCAAGCAGGAGGAGAACTCCTGGCCTTTCTATGATATACACACTACTAAAACTAAAGAGAATAAGCAAGGTAAGTGATACAAATCCCAGAAATAAAAGAGAACTCAACAAAGTACACGAGTTATTTTCAGAGAAAATATAATCATAAAATTCACATTTGGTTCGACAGCACCTCTTCTAGTAATTAAATTCAACAATAACCTGACACCTATTATTTATTCATCTGCTTGTTTAAAAAAAAGCATGCAGACACTTAGAAAGGAATAGAGGTAGATTCCCAAAGTGATTTATTCTTAAGAATTAGAATATCAGTGAGGAAGACAGAAAAACCATTCTTAAATTATTATAGAATATGATAACTGCTAAGAAAATAGCATTTAATATTGTAAATTTAGAGCAATTAAACCTTTGATTTTTGCTAATTATAAAAAAATTTTTTTTTAATCTTAAACTCTCACGTAACTGTTTACTTTTGAAAATACGGTTAAACTCAAAATAACAAGATCCAAAAAATCTACAAACATCTCAATAGTCCAAAATAATTACAAAAGCAGACTCATGAAATTATAATTGACAGTTTTACTAAGGCAGATTGTAGGCTTGCAAACTTTACAAGGACTAACTGTAACTTACCTGCCAAAGTTAGCTGGCAAGAACTCAAGAAAAGCATCATTCAGATACAACTGGGTCAGGTTTAACAGCTGAGAAAATCCATCAGGGAGCCTATAAAACATACACCAGAATTAATAGTAGTATCTTCAAACATCATCTTTATATATTTATTCTGAAGTTTAACAAGTACAAAAATCCTCATGAAGCACAACATAACAAACTTTTAATTCATGTACTCCTCTACTGCACACTGCTCATCTTCCATCTACTTAGAATAGTAGAATACTATAACATTGAAAGTTGAACATTCAACTCAGTTACACTTAGCTATATTGGATTTAATTCACCTTTCCTATCACCATTTCATTTCTGCACAATTTAGTGCAAGGAAAATTTTGTTTAAAGAACAAAGTTGGGGAATGATGAAATCAACCACTTGGTTTGTTTTTTCTTTAGGCAATTTGCCTTCTTGCTCTTTCGCTTTATTTTTCTCAAGTCTGAACTTGTCATAACTCTTATTCGAAGGCAAAGACTTTCTTCTATTGTGCAAATAACTCTGGGTAAGGAAACGTGGATTCCAGTCCCATTTTCCAGTCTCATTACCTATCTGTGACAGATGGAGCAAAACCAGGAGTAAATTTTATGCTTGCAATATATGAGGCCAGAAAGATTACTTATAAAGGATCCTTTTATTCACTCAACTGAAATTTTGTATGAACTTAAAACTGATACAAATTTCTCATTAAAATGTTGAGTGACAGTTTCTTGCTGTTTTACAACTGCTATTACAAAAGTAACTTATTTGAGAAGAACTTACTTGGAAATAGGGTTTACACTGGCTTCCACAACTGTCAAAACTTTACAATTTTTTATATTTTCTGGAAACTCTTGTATTCCTAGAAAACGAACAAGGACCAAACTAAGACTATTACAAAGGCCAAAACAATGACAATAATATCAGTTAGCACATACATTATAGATGCCACAGTCAACTGCAACTGAACAGGAATTAAACACCACCACCATTTGTCATTTGTTTATTCCTGAAGCCTATGAGGCCCTTTTTCAGTTCTTTATAAAACAGCTACTACTTAAGTTCCTGTGAACTGTAGTCACTCCATTATTACGTAAGAATCTGCTGCTTCTGTCTATGTTTTGGTACGCATTATCTAGCCTGCCTTTTCTACACTCAGATCAACATTTTACTCAGCTTCTACAAGTCAAGGAACATGTGCTGTTTTACTTTCTGTGCCTGGTTTATTCAACAGAATATCTTTTAGTTCCATCCATTTTTATTCAAATGACAAGTTTCATTCTTCATGGCTGAATAATACCCATACACTATTTTTTCTCTATCAGTTCATCTTTTGGTGGGCATCTACGGTGATTTCATGCACTGGCTACTATAAATGGTGCTGCAATAAAGAGAGTGCAAATATTTTTTTCATATGTCGACTCCATTTCTTTTGCTCTTAGAATTTTTTTAACATAGACACCAGGAATGGGGGAGCTGATGTTACGACAGTATTTATTTCAGTCTGTTGAGAAGCCTTCACACTGTTTCCTGTAATTAGTAACAACTTTTATTACCATCAATAGTGTATAAGAGATTTTTCATCATATCCTTCTCAGTCTTTTAGTTTCATTTGTTTTTAATTGCTTGTTTCAAAGCAGTTATAGAAAGAGATACTCCATCTACTGATCTGCTTCACAAAAGGCGTGAACAGGAAGGGCTGAGCAAAGATGAAGCCAGGAGCTCCATCTGCACCTCTCCCACGTGGGTGGCAGGAGTCAAAGCACCTGGGCCATCTTCTGCTGCCTCCCTAGGCACACTTAGCAGGGAGCTGGACCACCGGCAGAACTGGTGCTACCGCCAGCACTGCAGATGCAGACAGCCTCTACTGTCCTACATACCAGCACCACCATCCTAACTATGGTCACATGGTATCTGGTTCTGGGGTGTGTGTGTGTGCGCGCGCGTGTGTGTATTTCTTTTTAAAGCTTCGAGTATCATTTACATATATATATATAACTGGATTACATTTTTAGACAATATACATATTTTTTTTTAATTCTATTTTACTTATTCAAAGGGAGAGAGACCTTTCGTGTGCTGGCTCACGCCCCAAATGCCTGCAAATGCCAGGGCCAGGTGTGGCCAAGGTGAGGAGCCTGGAATGTTACCATGATCTCCCTTGTGTGGGGCGAGGACCTGACTACCTGAACCATGACCAGCTGCCTCCAAGGTTGTACATCATCTGGACTGCAAGCAGAGCTTGGGGGAAATCAGAAACTCTGCAATGTAAGATGTAGGTGTCTCCAGTGGAGTAGTGGCTTCACTGCCACACCAGATGCCCACACCTAGAGTTCCTTATTCTGGAAACAAATCCTCTGTCATACTAATAACCCAAAAATATTCCTTCCCATTCTGAAGATTGTCTCTTTATTCTGATGTGCAGAAGCTTCTTACTTTGCTACAATACCCACGTTTCTAGTTTTTGTTGTTTATGCTTTTGGGGTCTAACCTTAAAAAATAATTTCCTAAACCAATGTGTTAAAGCATGGCATTATTGCCTTATTTCAGCAGTTTTTAAGTTACAGACTGATGTTTGTATCTTAGTTTTCGTATGGGATGAGCAGCATCCAGCCTGCAAACCATATAAGGCCCATGGCCAAAGTTAACACAGGCAGGATTCAAAATTCAAAAAGCTACAGTACTTTATAGCAGCTTGAGCTTATAAGTTAATATGGCTTGTAAATGACATTATAAACACCCAAATGATCCTTGACAGACAAAAGGTTCCCTAACATGGTGCATGTCAGAGGTATAGGTCGTTTCAATCTTCAGCATATGAATAATCAGTTTTCTCATTTTCATTTACTAAATGGATCATCATTTCTCTGCTATGTGCTTCTGGCATCCTTCTAGAATATAGAATCCCCTAGTTATAAATGACATAGTGTGATATCTGGTGTCTCCAAATGGTGCATATTAGAAAGAAACTAGAGCTGGAAGGAGACCTAGGACTTGAAGTCAGGCATTCTAATTACACTATGTAAAATGCCTATTCCCACTGTTTCTACCTACATATTTTTTAAAGATTTATTTTATTTGAAAGCCAGAGTTACACACACAGGGAAGGAAAGAGAGAGATATTCTATCTGCTGGTTCAAGGGTGCAAAAGTCACAGGTGAGCCAGTGCGAGGTTGCAGACCAGAAGGTTCGTGCAAGTCTCCCACAAGGGTGCAGGGCCCAAACACCAGACTCATTTTCCACTGCTTTCCTAGGCATTAGCTGGGAGGTGGACTGGAAGTGCACCAGGCAGAGCTTGAACGGGAGCCCAGAAGAGATGCCAGCAACCACAGGTGGATAATTAACCTGACAGTGTCAGGCCCCTTGTCTATTTAAGATATATCTGACAATGTCAGACACACACACTCACACATTTCTTCCATCCACTGGTTTACTCCCAAAATGACAACAATAGCTGAAGTTGGATCAGGCTGAACCTGGAAACCAGGAGCCCCACACAACTTTCCCACACAGGGAGCAGGGACCAGGCACCTGGGCCTTTCTCCACCTCTTTCAGAAGCATACTTCAAAGACCAGCAGTAGTGTAGCCAGGACTGGAACCAGTGCTTTGTATAGGATGCTGGCAGCTTAACATGCATTGTCACAATACTAATCTCGTAATTTTACAAAGAAACTGTGGTGTATCTATGCCATGAGTAAACAAATAGCTAAAAGAATTCAAAACAACATATTAAAGCGATACCTCTATCTCCCATGTTGACTGCAGTATTTTTCACACAGTCAAGATAATAGAATCAACTCAAGTCACAACTGATAAAGAAAATTGGGTTCTGGGTGTGATATAGTTAATACGTTGCTTGGAATGCTGCCATCCCGTATCAGAGTGGGTTGGTTCCAGTCCTGGCTCCTCCTCCATTTCCAGCACTATGTGTATGCACACTCTGGCGGACAGCAGCTACTAAGTCACTGAGAGTCACACAGAGACCCAGATTCAGTGCCAGGCTCCTGCTGCAGCCAGGCTCAGTCCCAGCTACAGTGGACATCTCAGGAAATGTGAGATGTCACTCATAAAAATAAGTATTTTTTTAAAGGAGGAAGAAAAGAACGTGTAGTATATAACACAATAGTATATTATTCAGCCTTTACAAAACAAAAAATTCCTGTCATTGTGACAAAATGGGTGAACCTAGAAGACATTTTAAGTGAAATTAACCCAGAACAGAAAGACAAATGTTCTATTATGTCATTTTCATATGGAATTTCATAGACAAACTCAAAGAAGCAGAGAGTGGAATGGCGGCTAGCCCTGGCGTAGCAGGGGAGGGGTTGGAAGATCTGCACATGTTGGGCAAAGGGCACACAACTTCAGCTAGGAGTCACGAGATCCACTGTGCAACACGCTGACTAGTTAACAACAGAAGAAAACAAAAGGTACTTACACAATATCTATCTGCTTCAAATTATTACAGATTTTATATTTGTGTAAAACATTCTAAGCCAAGATTTTTATTTTATATAAGCGATTAGAAACTTTAAAATGACTAAAATATCTTTACATTTATATAAAATGGATTTGTTTCCAGAAAAGCTAACTGAAGAAGTTACTACGTAACTTTTTAAATACATGTTCCTTTATGGTAACAAAAGAAATCGTAATAATGAATCATGTTTAGGAGGGAAAAAAAAAAAAACCTTACCATTTTTGCTGACATCCAGTTCCCTGAGATTAATAAGATTCGCAATGGATGCTGGTAATGTGGTTAAATCATTGTCCGGTAAACTCAGCTTGTGTAGAGACTGACAGTTAAAAAGTTGCTAATGAAAAAAAGGGAAGAAGTGATCTTCAGTATCTGTTCAGTTACCTTAAATATTTCATATATTACCTCTTACACAAATAAATACCATTAATCACGTTCAAACTGAATGAATAAGAACTACATAAATACCAGAAAAGATTATTTTGGTAATGGTGTTCATGGATCTAGAAACAGTTCAAACACGCATACTGATCTGCAGTCTTCATACTTAGTACAACTGGCTAAGGAACACAAATCCCTTGCTAACAACGCATTAAAAACCCTTTGTATACTAACACCTAGCCTGTACAGACATATATACAAACTAAAATCAGTACTTCAAGAAAAAATGGCCATACGCCAACAAGCATGTTTCTATCTGCGTCATTATAGATGTAGGATTCCCAATAAAATTGGAATTTCAAGTAAACAGGAACTTTATATGTATTTTTTTTCAGTATTGGAATCTGCTTTACGTTGAAACAGACATACACTAAAAAAATTCTTTATTCGTTTGAAAAGCCGAATAAGCTGGTAATCTGTTTTTATTACCTAAAAATTAATTACACACAAAAATTTGATGATGAGTATTTCACGGCAACGAGCCACTGTGCTCCTCGCAGTGACTGGATTTCAGACACAGAAGCTCTCAGGAACCAGTCCAGAAAGAGCTTGTTAAGTGCAGCAAGACACAACCTACCACCAAATACTGCTTAACAGAATTATGATGTGGTGATTTAAAAAAAATTCATCTTCAATTATAACAATAAACACCAATGATCAATTCTTATGAAAACCGGAAGAAGCAAGTCATAACTCCAGTTATCTGCCTGGTTAAATCCACTGCTACACAGCCTGTACAGTCTCATTACCTTAATGGCTGTAACATAAATGGAATTACAGAAACAATGCTGATTTAATCTCTATAGCTATCTAGTCAATTAAAACTTGGAAAGGCAGTTTAAAATTTAGTTTTTGAAAATGTGAACTGTTACACACGTTAAGATAAGATTACACCATAAAATGAAAGAAAGCAACACGTGAACACATATGGGCAGAATTATGATAACGTTAGGAAGATCGTACATGAAACAGAAAAGCAGGACTCTGGGAAGACAGCACTGACATACCTTTGGAAGCTCTTCAATTTGATTAGCATCTAAATATAGCTCTTCCAAAGTTTTTTCAAAGGTAAAAATCTCTTTGGGAACTTGTTCCAAACTGCAGTGGGAATAATCCAGGCTCGTGACAGTCTCCTCCTCCCCTCGAAGACAGCGACACGGTACCAACCGCACAAACAAACTTCGCTTTGTAGTCATTTTTAAACACTGCAACATTCACATTAAAAAGCTCTAGTTAAAATAGACATAACAAAGTTTCAGAAATCACTCCACGTACGGTAGATCACAGATGGAACTCATCTAAGATTGCTGTAACATTCATATCTCTTTTTTTTAAAGATTTATTTATTTTTATTGAAAAGTCAGATCTACAAAAAGAGAGACAGAGTAAAAAATTTTTCACCATTTGATTCACTCCCCAAATGGCTGAAATGACCAAAGCTGAGCTGATCCTAAGCTAAGAGCCAGAGACTTCCTCATGGCTTCCGATTTGGCTGCAGGGTCCCTCAAGGCTTTGGGCCATTCTCTACTGCTTTCCCAGGCCACAAGTATGGAGCTGGATGGGAAATGGAGCAGCCAGGACATGAACCAGTGCCAGTTTGGGATTCCAGTACATGCAAGGCAAGGATTAGTCACTGAGCCATCATGCTGGCCAACACACTTTTCTGTTGGATTTCAAAATACATTCAAGCACTTTGACATTGTGCAGTCAATCTGTGAAATAAGTATCTATGTTTCTACAGAAAACGAGAAAGGTCTGCTTCTTAAGTTATTTTTTTGTTTTTAAAATTTGCTTTCTTGTTTGTAATCTTTCTCTTTGTTTTAATTTTCTCCCTTTTGGTTTTTAAGACTTATTTATTTACATGAGAGTTACAGAGAGAGAAACACAGAAATAGATCTGACTGCTAGTTCACTCTCCAAAAGTCCACACCATTTAGAGCTGGTACACTCTGAAGCCGAGAGTCTAGGCTTCTTCCGGGTCCTGCCATGTGGATGAAGGGACCCAAGTCTCTGGAACATCATCTGCTGCTTTCCCAGGCACATCAACAGGGAGCTGGATCCAAGTAGATCAGCAGGGCCAGAATCAGTGCCTTTATGGGATGCTGGGACCACGGGTGACAGCTTTACCCACAAAGCCACAGCAACAGTCCCTGCTTCCTGGCTCTTCACAGAAAAACTCCAACATAATAAACATTTTTCTTTAAGTGCTGCATCTAAAAGTTCCATCAGTTAATTAAATTTGTAACTATGTGCAATTCTGAGTAGGAACCAAAAATACAAAGATACGTTAAGGTCTTCCTTATCATCCATCAGTAGATCAACACCCTTTAACTTTCCTATGATTTTCCCACGTGAAAATTTCCGTGTATTTCAAGTATATTTTCAGTAGTTAAACAGTGGCTTTATAGTTTTTGATAAAGAGCTTATAAGCCTTAAACATATTCAGATTACACTCAGGAGCACAAATTTATTTAAATAAAACATGGATTTCAATTTACCTAAGAAAAAAACAAGTCTAAATTAGTAAAAATTCTCAAGGCTAGTTTTATTAAATACAACATGAAAGCATTTACTTGCAACAAGGCTGAGATTACATTAGCAATGAAACCTATACAATAAGAATTTCTGATATTATCAATACTTTGCTATTATCAAATCTTTTCTTTAAAAACAAACAAACAAAGATTTATTAGACCTGGCGTGAGGGCTTACTGGCTAAATCTTCACCTAGCATCCATTGGGACCCCATATGGGTACCAGGTTGTATCCCGGCTGCTCCATTTTCCAACAAGCTCCCTGCTTATGAACTGGAAAAGCAGAAGATGGCTCAAAGCTTTGGGACCCTATACCTGCATGGGAGACCTGGAGCAAATTCCAGGCTCCTGGCTTCAGATCAGCTCAGCTTTGCCATTGTGGTCACTTGGGAGAGAACTAGAGGACTCCTTCTCTCTGCATATCTTCCCTTCCAATTTAAAAAAAAAATTCTTTAAAAGATTTACTGCACAAGGCGTGATGGCTTAATGGCTAAATCCTTGCCTTGTACATGCTGGGGTCCCATATGGGTGCCAGTTCTTGTCCCAGCTGCTCTATTTCCCATCCAGCTCCCTGCTTGTGGCCTCGGAAAGCAGTAGAGGACGGCCCAAAGCCTGGAATAGAAGGCACAGAGGAAGAAGTTCCTGTCTTCTGGCTCTGGCTGTTGGCAGCCACTTGAGGAGTGAAGCAGAAGACAGAGGAACTTCCTCTCTGTCTTTCCTTAACTGTATAGATCTGTCTTTCCAATAAAAATTAAAATAAATCGTGGGCCTGGTGCAGTAACCTAGCAGCTAAAGTTCTTGCCTTATATCCGCCTGAAATCCCATATGAGTGCCAGTTCATAATTTGGCTGCTCCACTTCCCTTCCTGCGCCTTGCTTGTGGCCTGGAAAGAGTCAAGGATGGCCTAAAGCGTGGGACACCCAAAAGAAGCTCCTGACTCCTGGTTTTGGATCAGTTCTGGCCGTTGTGGCCCCTGGGGCCTCAAATAGCGTGGCATCTTAACTCACTGCACCACAATGCTGACCCCAAATAATGAATGTTTCCCTAGGCAGATTACATACTAAACAACAGACTGACTCTAACCAGAACTAAAACCAAGTAACACCAGTGAGGCATTGGGCATCAATTATAATAAGGTATCCAAAAATTACACAAAATAAATAATTTAGCATAACATTTTTAAAAAATAAAATTTACTGGCACTGGCACCATGGCTAAGCTCCTGCCTGTGGTGCCTGCATCCCATATCAGCGCAAGTTTGAGTCCCAGCTGTTCCACTTTTTTTTAAAGATTTATTTTTATTGCAAAGGCAGAACACATTTGCAGAGCAAAGGAGACAGAAAGATCTTTCACCCACTTTCACTCCCCAAATGTCCACAACAGTGGGCACTGAACACATTCAAAGCCAGGAGCTTCTTCCTCCATGCCTCCCAAGCAGGTGCAGGGTCCCAAGGCTTTGGGCCGTTCTCTACTTCATTCCCTGTCCATAAGCAGGGAGCTGCATCAGAATTGGAGCAGCCAGCACAGGAACTGGTACCCATAGGGGATCCTGGCATTTGAAGGGGATTTAGCCAACTGAGCCATTGCACCGGGCCCACTGCTCTTCCATACTGCTTCTTCCTGTATAGTAATTAATATACTGGAATTCAGATCCTCCAAATGAGTTAAGATCAACAGGTATTTGCTCTGTACTTCTCCAGCTTTTACAAGAAACTATGATGTAAACATCACACGTCTTTTTCTAAAAATCTGTCAACAGACAAATATCCAGAAAAATTACTATACATTTTACTAAGTCATTTATATTTATACAAAGGCAAGTTTTAAATAAGAAAACAGTTCATCTAATAAACAAGAATTTAGTTGCTACAGAGAATTCAGTTTATACTTGTAAGCTTTAAGAGATGATTTTTTTAAGAAGTCCAAGTCAATGAATGTAACAACTCTTATTCTAGACATTTTAAGAATTCAACTGAGTTTAGGAGGATACTTAAGAACAATGGGAAGAGGGCCCGGCACAATAGTGTAGTGATTTAAGTCCTCGCACGTGCACCAGGATCTCATATGGGCACCGGTTCTAATCCCGGCAGCCCTGCTTCCCATCCAGTTCCCTGCTTGTGGCCTGGGAAAGCAGTTGACCCAAAGCCTTGGGACCCTGCACATGCGTAGGAGACCTGGAAGAGCTCCTGGCTCCTGGCATCGGATTGGCTCAGCTCCAGCTGTTGCAGTCACATGGGGAGTAAATCATTGGACGGAAGATCTTCCTCTCTGTCTCTCCTCTCTGTATATCTGCCTTTCCAATAAAAATAAGTAAATCTTAAAAAAAAAAAAAAACAATGGGAAGAATTCTATCTGCTCTGTCCAATATGAAAATCAATAGATACATGTGGCAAATTCAAGCTTAATATTAAAGTTTAATCAAATTTAAATCAAATCACAGTCTAGCACCATGGCATAGTCAGTTAAGCCTCTGCCTGTGGTTCTGGTTCATGTCCCTGATGCTCCACTTCCCATCAGCTTTCCGCTTATGGCCTGAGAAAGCAGTGGATGATGAGAGCAGATCATGTTCTGGAAAAGCAGTGAAGATGGCCCAAGTGTTGGAGCCCCTGCACCCACATGGCAGACCTGAAGAAGCTCCTGACTCTCGGCTTTAAACGAGCCCGTCTGCGTCTGTTGTGTTGCAGCTTATGGAAGATCTCTTTCTCATTTCTACTTCTCCCTCTGTAACTCTGACTTTCAAACAAAAATAAACATTTTTTTTCATCCAGGTGTGAGACCTAGAAAAAGCTGCCGGCTTCAGGCCTAGCCCAGCCCTAGCCATTTGGAAAGTAAACTACCAGATGGAAGATCTCTTATTATGCCTTTCAAATCAACAAAAAAATCCTTTAAAAAAAATTCAAAAGTAGCACAGTAGTATTAGAATCTTCTAATCACACTGGAAGGAGAAAAAAAGAATCCAGAAAAAGGGCACCAAAATAAGCTGAAAATTTTGTAACCAAAGGAATCAAAGCTACTTACCACTGGATTGGCTTGCTCTCCCTAGTGTTTCTTAATTGAGCCAACATTCTGTGGAAAGCAAAATGAGAGCCAAAATTAACAATAAAAATCGCTCTGCATGACTGCAAGAGATCACCTCTACAAATTCTGAATTACATCAAAAGATAAAATTCGGAAAATCTGATCACTGTAAGCTGGAAACAGTAAACAACAAACACCAACAAAAATAAACATGTATCTGGGTGCATTTGGTGCCCAGTTAGGACGCCACTTAAGGTTCCTGCATCTCCCATCAGAGGCTAGGTTCAAGTCCTGGCTCCACTTGCAATCCAGCTTTCTTCTAATGGGCGCTCTCGGAGGCAGCCCGGGTTCCTGCAACCACAGTGGGTGACACAGGAGGGATCCCAGACTCCCAGACTCCTGGCTCAGGTCTGGATCAGACCCAGCTGCTGCAGACATTTTGGGAGTAAATCAGTGGACAGAAGATCTTTCCTCCCTCTTTCTCTCCATTGTTTTATCTTGCATTTATCAGTACATTTAAAAACAACACACAAACACCAACCAACCAGAGGCCCTATTACAGTATAACCCATAAAGGTGCTACCTGACACTGGCATCCCACATGGCAAGTCTCTGCTGCTCTACTTTTGCTCCATGTGCCTGGGAAACAGCCAAGTAAGGCCCAGGCTCTAGGGACCAGCACCCACATGGGAGACCGCCACCTGAGGCTCCAGTACATGGAAGACTCACTCCGCTCTCGCCAGCTGTCTCTCCCTCTCTTCATGTAAACCTTGTCAAATAAATCAAACATTCACACAAATGTGCTAACTCAAATGGTTAACTTCTTAACAAGCAGATTTTCTTCAAACATTTGTAATCTACTAACAGCCATCATCTACATACTTAGAATAAGATTTTTTTCACATAATAGGGATTATAATTTACTGAGAATAAAATTTTTCAAACAAAGTAAAATCTAGTCACCAATTACTAAGTCTCAGGATTTTAAAAAAAATGTATTTTCAAACAGTTATAGACAGAGAGAGACACACACAGAGAAATCTTCCACCTGCTGACTTTCTCCTCAGATGTCCGCACGAGCCAGCACTGAGCCAGGCCCAAGTGAGGAGCGTCTTTCTAGGTCCTCCAAACGGGCAACAGAGCCCCAAACACTTGGACATTTTAGGGTGCTTGCGCCAGGTCATCAGCAGAGAGCTGGATACAAAGTCTAACAGCTGGGACTCAAGTCAGCACCTCACTGCATGCCAGTGCTGCACTTTTACATTAAGCCAAGGAAAGGCTGCCCCTAAACTTTAGTGTTTGACCGTTCTATATGGTAGGCACTATTAACTGCTTAGCGGGTTTATTTTCCATGAAGAGCCTTGACCACTCAAAAGCAGTAATGGCTTCAGCTAATTTCTCAACTTTGAGCTTTTCAGGCCAGAAAGAGTAGACAAGGTAACACAATTAAGATCAAAGACCTGTACAAACCTTACAAGTTTGTCTTGAGATGCATTGGGGGCTGATTCTGGGAAAGCATTTTTTTCGCTGATCAATGGGAATGAAGGTGTCTGACACTCCTTGCCTCCCATTTTTTTTACTTCAATCTGTATCGCAGTTCCTGTGCTGCAACAACCCTCCTCCATAAACCAACAAATACGAGGATTAAAAGCCTGCAAAATCTTGAGGCTGATATAATGAGCTGGGGAGCAATAACAGCAGTGCCCAGCAGTTGAAACAAGGTTAACCACACCTACTTCAGGATTTCTTTGCATGTGAGAAAAGTAAATCCCTTATTTGCTTAAACCATTTCCAGGCTTTCTAAACTTGCAGTTAATACATGCCACAACAAAACAAACTAAAACCCAAAACAGTGATCTTAATAAAAAGTATATAGATATTTTTCTTAAAAAATAAATCAGGCTGACAGCCATAAATGTTTCAAAATGATATAATCACTCTAAATATAGTTATCTGTCTATGATAAATAACTCAGGATTACAGAGTTATTTAAGACTTCACTGTAAATTCTACACATTATACACCACATACACAAAAATTACTGGACTACAGAAACTAGGTATTATACAACGTGTTTCCACCAACAATGAAATAGTCTGATAGACAGTAAGCTTCGGAAGAAAATGAGAAATTTGCATTTAAAACCTTGATCTGAAATTTCACAAAGATGCTGAGCAGGGTCCTGAGTAAGTAGCTGCATATGCACAGAGCAACAGGCAGAGATGCTGCGAAAGAGGACTCAGCACTGTTACTGGTCATGATGTAGAAACCACTGATTATATTGCCAAAAACAAGAACACAGATAATGCAATGGTTTGGATGTGGTCTGTTCCCTACGGGTTTATGTATCGGAAGCTTTGTTTCCAGCATGGTGATGTTAAAAGGTGGGGTCTGGTATGTGTGCCGGGATCCTTAGATCACTGGGGACATACCCTTGGAAGGGATTAAGATAGGTCTGAAATGAACACATTGTTGAGAAACCCTAAACTTAACTGGCAATGCAACCTTCTCTCACTTATATTCTCAGCATGATGCCATCCACTCTTAGGCCTCAACAGAGAACAAATCCATGCGGCCACCATATCTAGACTTTCAGCCGCCAGGACTATAAGCTAAATTCATCTCTTAGTAAGATGTTAGCCTCTCTGTACTGGGTGTGTTGTACCACCTCATTGTTTTTGGGGGGTTTTTTTTTTTAAAGATTTATATATTTATTTCTATTGAAAGGCAGATATACAGAAAGGAGGAGAAACAGAGAGGAAGATCTTTCGTCCAATGATTCACTCCCCAAGTGACTGCAACACCCAGAGCTGAGCCAATCCGAAGCCAGAAGCCAGGAGCTCTTCCGGGTCTCCCACACAGGTGTAGGGTCCCAAGGCTTGGGCTGTCCTCAACTGCTTTCCCAGGCCACAAGCAGGGAACTGGATGGGAAGCGGAGCAGCCGGGATTAGAACCAGGATATGGGATCCCGGGTGTGCAAGGCAAGGACTTAAATCACTACACTATTGCGCCGGGCCCTATTCCACCTCACTGTTTCTCTTTTGCATTTCCTAGATTACAGATAGTGTTGAGGAGCCTTATCAGTACCTGGACTTCCTTTAGATGATGATGCGGTTAGTGGTCACGTGCTTCATCCTAAAGGTGCAGGACTGCAGGAGAGAGGTCACAGTCTGGACAGGGCTCGTGCAGTGGGCAAAGCTGCACCTGCACCAGCAGCATTCATGTCCAGGCAACTCCACTTCCCATCCAACTCCCTGAATAAGAACTGAGAAAGCAGTAGAGCATGGCTCAAATTCTTGGGCTTCTGCAGCCACAGAAGAGACCCGAGGAAGCTCCTGGCACCTGCTTTCAGGTCAGTTCAGCTCTGGCCATTGTAGCCACTTGGGCAGTGGACCAGTGGGCAAAGATCTTTCTGTCTTTCTCTCTGGCTGTAGATCTGCCTTTCCAACAAAATCAGTAAGTAAATATATTGAGCTTTAATTACTGTCCTGAAATATCTAAGCCTTCACATATCATCCTGTCAATTGCAAAAATGTCAATTGCCAGTGGATGTAAGTTCTTTGTCTCTCCTTCTCTCTGTAATTCTGACTTTCCAATAAAAAAAAACAAAAGACTGGAAGTTACAGGGATGGGCACTGTGATGCAGCAAATTAAGCCACAGTGTGGGTGCCCAGACACCATAGGGAAGTGCCAGTTCGCATCTTGGCTGGACTACTTCCCATTCAGCTTCCTGCCAATGTGCCTGAGATGGCTGTGGGTGATGGCCCAGGTCCTCAATCCTGGTACAAACACTTCAGAAGACTGGGACTGAGTTTCTGCTTCCTAGCTTCATTGTGTTCCAGCCTGGCTTTTCTATGTTGAGAGTGAACCACTGATGGTAGGCGTCTCTCCTTCCCCCATCATCCATCTTCTCTCTGCCTTACAAAATGAAACCTTTTTTTCTTAATGGCTGCAAATCACACCAATGATTTTCCATGAATTTAAGGGCATCTTACAAAATTTCTCAAAATCTCAAGGACCAACATGATAATACTGCAACTTCTCTTAGGAAAACTCATGCTTTTCTGCATAAAAGGGCATGAACAATGGATGAGAAACATTCTAAAATTTACAAGAATGGATTTTAGGGGATATTGCTCAACCATTTTTATTCATATTTTTAAAATATTTTTATTTTATTGAAAAGGCAAATTTACAAAGAGAAAGATCTTCCATCCATTGGTTCACTCCTCAAACGGCCGCAACATCCAGAGCTGAGCTGAGCCAATCCATGCTGGGAGGCTAAGAGCTCCTTTTTTTCAGTCTCCCATATGGGTGTAGGGTCCCAAGATTCTGGACCATCAACTGCTTCCCCAGGCCACAAACAGGGAGCTGCATGGGTGTGGAGCATCCAGGACTCAAACCGGCGTCCACATGGAATCCTGGCGTGTGTAAGGCAAGGATTTAGCAACTGGGACATTGCATCAGGCCCCAGTAAGAATGTTTCTAATGAGAACATAACAGATATCTTAAGACTAGTCAACCAATTCACAATGATCCGTTATTGCACTCTGACATAATGTACCACAATTCCATACAACAAATGTGTAGAGATGTGAGAATGATCCCATCAGACCAAAGCCCATGCTGCATCCCTGTACCCACAACTTACAGCTGCTACTACCATTGCCAAGAGAAAGACTAAAGGGGATGCTAACAAAGAGAAAGATAAAGCACAAAGACCCCCAAGGCTTTCTGCTACAGCAGCTCCTCAAGAGCCAAAACCCAAGCCAGAAAGGACCCTACAAAACAGAAGAGCAGGCACCCTCAAAAAAAGCTGGTGCTGACCAACTTGGGGACAGCCTTGCAGAAACTGGAGATGCCAAGTGAAGTGTATGCACACTGTTGATAATGAAATACTTGTGGTGACAGTATAGTTTTCTAAAAATGCAGGACATTCTTCTACTTTTCTAAAACTACGCTGTTCTCATAAAGAATGCTTCATTGTTGTTCTAGAGGAAGGGGAAAACACCTTTCCTTTCTGGTTTTGAGAAACTTCCTCTTAGCTCCCAGGAGGAAGGACTTGCTGTCACTGACAGCCAGCCATCAGTGCACAAAACCTTGTGGTATGGAAAAAAAAATCATGTTTTATATTCTCTTCCTCCTCCTGTTCTTCTGCATAGACTTAAGTGGCATAAACCCAGGGAGCTTTGGGACCAGACTCAAAAAAATCTATTGCCAGTATGACAGGCATTATAGATTTGAAAGTGATACCAACAAGATGGTGTCCTTCCTCAGAACAATTCCTTTTCTAGACTGTCTTACTTCAGACGGATAATTCTGAGATTTTCATTTCATTTCCTGCATCACAGTTGACTTGTGAAAACCTGTTAAACAACATGCTAAATAGGGAAATGCCAATCCTCAGTTTAAATAAACTTTTCCTGCTCAGATCATCAAATGAGCATTTCCTGGGTTTTAGAGTAGCTTTCCAAATTTGGAGTTTAAAGCTTTTTGCATACTGTTAATGATTATATACCTTTGTCCTGTCTTAATACTGTAACTGTTTATGAAAAAAATCTTTAATAAAGTTATGTACAATTTAGGTTGCAGAATTTGTTTTCAACTATAGATCATTGATGCATGTATAGCTTTGCTTTGCAATAAGCACAGTTGTGCAAAAGAACCTGCTCAAAATAGTGGCCATCTTCTCTATCGTTCATGTTAGCAGCAGGTAACATGGCTCACTTGATTGCAGCAGACTGGAAAGGAGAAGAGCAATTTACTCAAGCTAGTCAATCATTTCCTCTTTCCCCATGACAGACCAACAGCGAAGTATGTTACTACATTTACAAAACGTTAACATCTCAAGCCAGGATCTGTGGAATTACTTCCTTCTCAGCATATGAACACAGAAACAGAATACCCCTCTGAAGAGAAATAGAAGCGTTGTGGTCCTGGATTCCTGCTGGCTTTCTAGCTTTCTACTCTAATAGCTACACTGTAGCCTGGTGCCCAAGTGACACTACCACACTACCACATCCTTTTTAATACGTGATTGTTACTGGTTTCTGTTACTTTCATCCAAGGAGTCCTATCTCACACTTTACCAACACAGAAACCTCAGGGATGAAAATCTATAAGTTCAAATAAATGAAATTGTTGTCAATTGCTTTGCAAACCACCCTGTCTTCATCTTCTGACCCATTCTCAAAATCTGATGCTCATTCTTCTGAGAAAGGAACTTTGCATTTCAAAGTTGAGACCTCTACAGAATCTGTGATTGTTGCAGTCTTGTTCACCACAATCAGGTCAGACTTACTGTTCATGTGGTGGTTTTATTTTATTCATTTATTCATACCAAAAAAGAGGTATCTTTCATTTTCAAATTCATTCCCTCAATGTCCACAAGAGCTAGCCCTGAGCCAGGTTAACAGCCAGGAGCCAGGATTTCTACCCATGTCTCCCAAATGGACGCCAGTGGCCCAAGTCCTTTGGCAAACACACATTTTCTTACAGATATGACCAAGGAGTTGGACTGGAAGCAGAGTAGCCAGGACTCCAACGTCGGCTGTTGCTGTCCCAAGCAGCACTCCACAGCAGCCCCTAAAACTACTGTTTAGGGTTGACAGGCACAAGAAAGTCCAACTTATATGCCTAAATAGCATCAGTCAATTGTTTAGTAACTATATTTGATTTTCTGATGCTAGATCCAAGTGATAGTACAAGAAAAAATATTTGCTGAGTCACTATTAGGAAGATTTCATGTTTGCTGTCTCAGGGAGTTTCTATTTCTAAATGAAACATAGAAACAAGTATTCACATTCATATAAGTACGGCACAACCATCAACAAGAATACAAATTTGGAAAAAAGCATACAGAATAACACATATATAAGCCAACAAAGTAAACAAACCAAGAGACAGACTAGCTCCGTGTACAGAGAAAAATAGTTGCTAGTAAATGAAATCTGGTAGGTGGAGGCAGATTTTAAAATGTACAGAAATGAGGTTAGGATGGTTAGCAGGAAGTTTAAATGGTAACCAATTTGTTAGACTTTTAGGGGGACAATGCAGTGGCTCAGCAGCCTAATCTTCCAATGCCGAGTACTAGTATCCCACAGGGACACTAGTTCGGATCCTGCCTGCTTCACTTCCCATCCAGCTCCCTGTGTGTGGTCTGGGAAAGCAGTGGAGGATGTTCACAAGCTTTGGGATCCTGCATCCATACCAGAGGCCAGAATGAAGCTTCCTGGCTCCTGGCTTCAGATTGGCAGATGAACTCAGCTCTGCTCATTGCAGCCATTTGGGGAGTGAACCAGCAGATCGAAGATTTGTCTCTCCCTATCGTCTCTCCTTCTCTCTGTAAAGCTGGATTTTCAATTAAAAAAAATCTTTTTTTTCAATAAAAATAAGTTTAAAAGAAGTTTTTAAAAGCAAAGAATAATTCAGTACGATTACTTCAGATAGATCAATCTGATAGCTACCACTGCAGAAAGTATTAATATTACTGAGCCAACACCAGCATCATTTTACACAAGTAGGAAGTCAAAAGTAAAAGAAGACAATCAGCAAAAATTTGTTCATCATTTACCTCATGAAGTTTTACTTACTAAATCCTTAAAATATCTCTGTAGCTGATCATGCATACACTTCACAGAAAGGGTAACAAAATCAACACAGCAGCTAACTTTTCTATGCCAGAATGACGATAAAGTTCACACTTGAATCCAGTCTCCCCCACATTTCCAAATGCACTGTTTCCCCACACTGTATCCCCAATTGTTCATTTCACAGAAAAAAAAAAAAAAACGTTTTCCACTTAACAGCACGGTCTTCATATTGCATTAGATTATGTAATTTGCAAGTCCTTGCCTTACACGTACCAGGATCCCATATGGGAGCCACTTCTAATCCGGCAGCTCCACTTCCCATCCAGCTCCCTGCCTGTGGCCTGGGAAAGCAGTCAAGGACGGCCCAAAGCCTTGGGACCCTGCACCCATGTGGGAGACCCGAAGAGGCTCTGAGCTCGTGGCTTCAGATCGGCACAGTTTCGGCTGTTGGAGGAGTGAATCAGCGGACAGAAGATCTTCCTCTCTGTCCTCCTCTCTCTATATATACCTGACTCCCCAATAAAAAATAGATTAAAAAAAAAAAAGTAGTGCAAGTCTGCCTGTACTTCTTATTCATTTGATAAATGCAATTTGAGATAGCGATGTTACCATTTTCTTCTAGAGAGCCTCTCACAATCTGAGAATTTCACCTTGCCTAATTAACACTATTTCATGTATTTAAATTTATTTTCATGTAAGATGTCTTAAACACAGCAAATATACTTCGTTTCAAGTTCAGTGTAGGAAATAATGACCTTTTTCCAGAGCGTAAAGAAAACTGTGGTTGGTCTTGAGATTGATGGTGCTCACCACAACACTTTCCACTCACTGATTTTAGATCCTAATCTCTAACAACTGAGATTCCACTGTTTACAGTATGAGGTGTGCAGTAACTCAAACCTTCCCAAAAGCTCTCCTACACTCTCCTCCAGGGGTGCTCCTCCACTTAGGATGAGCACTGGGAGAGAAAACAGAAGTGACAGGACTTCCAGGACTGGGCTGAAGGGTAATAGCTTCTGCTCAGGCCTTCCCCCTTTTGCGCAGTCTCCTGCCTGTTGGAACCCAGCCAGTCGGTGCCTGGGCTCACAGCCCCTGGTGAGCAGGTAGATCATCCACCATGGTGTGAGGAAAGCAGCTCAGGCAGCCATCTAACTGCATCCACCTGAGACCTCAACTGAGCAAGAACTAGCTGCACCCAGGCAGGTCCCAGAGCCGTCACAGGTAAAATAATGACATTTCCCAACTGACATCACTAAGTTTGAGTAATTCACTGACTAAAGGGATCCTTTTTAGGAAATATCTACCTTGTTTTGAAGACTGATGAGAATGGGATACTGACAGGAAACACAGGGTAAATGCCCATGCAACTCAAATACAGACCTTTGCAAAGGATCCATGTCACTGAAGTTACTAGTTTCTAATGTACAGTTATACAATCCTTGAAGCTATAACTAATTTCAGTAATCCTCATCAGAGGAGCATGTAATGTTCACCTGTAACTTTGATTAAATCCTGCCCCACCAAAGCAGGATTCTGCCGCAAAGGTCTAGCGCACAATCCAGGCCTGCCCCACAGCACTACAAGAACTTCGCAGAAAAACAAAACTGAAAGTTATGAGTTGCTCTGTTATCAGATTTACTTTACTTAAATTGTGGGAAATGTCTATTCAGCAAAAATTATCCACTGATTTCAACATTCTTTTGGCACAAGAATAAACTTTTAGTTCCTTCTCTACAAAGCTTAAAATACTTTCCAATGTGCTATAAAAATCCCAAAGGTGATTGCAATTTTGCCTTAAACACAAATGATCCTTCCTCCTCTGATATTAGAACAAAATAAGTTTTAATAAATTTCTGGAATTAAGGACTCATAAGCTAAAGTACTACATAAATGCTCAAATTTATAAACGCATTCTTTTTTTATATTTATATATATTCTTTAACTACATTTCACTTTATGACAGTTTCACAGGCGCTGGGATTTCCCCAACTCCTCCCCATGCCCTCATACCATGATGGATTCCTCCACCTTGTTGCAGTTTTGCAGTTCAAATCCAATCATGATTCTTTCACTGCAAGCATGTACCATGCATGGTGTCCAGCATCTTATCGTCTAGACATAAATGCATTCTTTTTTTTTTTTTAAAGATTTAGTTTTTATTATTTTTTTCATTGGAAAGGCGGATATACAGAGAGGAGAGACAGAGAGAAAGATCTTCTGTCCGATGATTCACTCCCCAAGTGAGCGCAACGGGCCAGACATTAATGCATTCTTAAAAAGAGTCAAGAGTGGGTCCAATACAACATCCTAGTGCTTAATCCTCGTCTTGCAACCGCCAAGATACCATATGGGTGCCAGCTCACATCCCAGCTGCTCCACTTGCCATCCAGCTCCCTGCTTGTGACCTGGGAAAGCAGTGAAAGATAGTCCAAGGCCTTCGGACCCTGCACCCGCGTGACAGACTCAGAAGATCCAGGCTCCTGTCTTCTGATCAACTCAGCTCTGGCCATTGCAGCCACTTGGGGAGTGAACCAGCAAATGGAAGAACTTTTACTAAATCTAACCAGAGGACGGAAGATCTTTCTCTCTGTCTCTCCTCTCTCTGCATATGTCTTTCCAATTAAAAATAAATAAATAAGTAAATAAATTTAACAATTTCATGAACCTATTTCTTTACAAGAAATATACACCAAAAAATCTATTGACCTATTAGTGAAAATCAAATCTGTCTATATTACAATTTTAGTGTAAAATACAATGTAATACTTTGATTTGTAAATTCGCCTAACACTTTCTCATTTATCTTCCCTAATACATTGTTTCTATTTTTTTTTTTTAAAGTAAAGTACTGGGTTCAAGGGCCTGGCTGCTCTACTTTTTACCCAGCTTCCTGCTAATATGCTGGGGGAGGGGGGAGAGGTGGAGGTCAACTCATGTGGAAAGAAGGTTCTTGCCCCTGGCTTTGACCTGGCACATCCCTGGCCAGTTGCAGACATTTAGGAAGTAAACCAGGACATGGAAGTCCTTCTCTCTCAATCTGTAACTGTGTCTTTCAAATAAACTTAAGAGTTCTGTATTTTCATTGGAAAGGCAGATTTACAGAGAGACAAAGATCCTCCATCCACTGGTTCACTTTCCAAATGGCGAGAGCAGCAAAAGTTAAACCAACCTGAAGCCAGGAGCCTGGAGCCAACAGGCCTTCCCCAGGTCTCCCACATAGACACATAGACCTTCCCCAGGTCTCCTATATAGACACACACACACACACACACACACACATATATATATGTGTTATATATATATATATATAACTCAAAAGTAAACTCTAGGAACAGTGACCATGATTATTTGGGAATTCTTTGTACAGCTGTTTCCCTTCTCAAAGTTTCCTTTTTTTAACATTAATTATCTTTAATAAAGTTTTCAAGTAAAATAAGGTCTAGCATGAAAGCACTTCAGCAGAGCAAAAAGTTTAGTCATGGGCCTTGTGACACAGTGGGTTAACCCACCGCTTGGGACACCAGCACTCCTTTGTCAGAGTGCGGGTTCAAGTTTCAGCTCCTCTGCTTCCAACCCAATTCCTTGATAATTTTTTAAATTTTACATTTATTATTATTCTTATTATTATGATACAATTTCACAGGCTCTGAAATTTTCCCTTATCCTCCTCCTCAAATCCCCTCTCCCCTACACACTGTTACCCCATGCTATTTTTTTTACTTTTATTTATCTTGATGATTTTTACACAGTTAATTGGGGTGATAAGGGTCAAGGGCAACAGGAAGGTGGGTGAGACCATTATTCCCACATTTTCTTTTTTTCCTTCCTGTGTCTGGGGGAAGCAGGGAGATGGGGGAGAAGCCACATTCAGCCTCCCAAACGCCTCTTTGTACCCTGGGATGGAGGACAGCCACCCAACACCACTCCAGGGTCCCCGTTGTGGGGCATGCACTAAGGATCCTACTCAAGAGGCTGTGCTAGTTCAATTGTTCTGATTTACTGCTGATCTCGCCACTCCAAGCACGATGAAGTATCTCCAGAATCCACTGGCTGACATATTCCACCTTAGAGTCTCCGTCTGCCCAGATATTCACGGCCAGCATTTGGCCTGGGTAATTGATCAATTTGTTCTGTCCTCCATACTCTGTTATGGTACCAGGTGTCCTCTGCAGACTCCAATGTACTGCCATGTCCTCCATGTGCACCTGGACATGCTGTCCACTGCTTCTTTTAAGCCAGGAAAGAGGCCCAGCTCTGACACATGCACTCCATAGTCAGACCATGGAACCTGCAATTCTCTCCACGGTTGGGGTTCTGAGTTCGGTGATTCAGTTGGGGGAATCCCCAAAGAAGCTTTGTCTGAGGTGATCCCGGACCCGATTCTTGTGTGTGCTTGCCAATACAGGGTCCTGCACAATCCATTGTCTCAATGAACTTTTGCACATGCTTGTGGTACAATTTCTGGGTCAGTTCTGTCTCTAGCCCTGTCTTTTACACAAACCAATGGGTTTTGCAGCCCAGCCCAATCCTGCCCACCATACACTCAGCCCACACACAAACCAGTGGGAGCTGCAACCTAGTTGGAGTGACCCGCAATAATACCCCCATCAGGTCCTCCCTCCGCTCTTGTTTCTGTGCTAGTCCTGTCTGTCCCACATCCCATTCAGCTCTCATACATGTCACTGGGCCTTGAGGTCTAGTTCAACATTACCAACCCCACTATGCAGCTCATACACATGCCAGTGGGTGCGCACTCTGTCTAGCCAAGCCTGCCCCAGTCCAGGTTTTCATGCTCACAGTCAGAGTGGCAACCCGAGGAGGAGGTGCCCACTGTTTCCCTACTGGGCCCACTCCCATTCTCCCAGATCTTACACTCTTCCAGTATAGCTTGACAGAACTTGCCCCACCCCCAGTGCCAGGATCTGCCAGCTGATGCTGCAGCAAAGCCCAACCAACACACACCCACTATGGCTTACGCACGCAACAGAAGCAACAGTCAACCCAGCCTGGCTTTCTCCTGATCCAGCTCACATGATGACGGCCAGCTGGTATTATAGCGCTGCCCGGTCTGATCTGCCCCCATTCCAACTCATGCTCACCAGTGAGAGTGGTGGGCCAGCAGGGGACCCCCAGTGCAGTCTCCCAACCGTATCTGCCCCTCCCCTCCAGATCTCACTTGTGCTGGTTGGATGATGTAGCCTGGCTGGGCCTAGCCCATCCCACCCTCAGCTCCAGTTTACGCCAGTGGGGTTCCCCAGTCCTGGCCCTCATGTGAACTGGCTTGTGTTGTAGTCCCAACCAGGCATGACCCACACTCCATTCTGGTGCTCAGATTCATCAGTGGGTTATGTGAACTGGCCCAGCCTGGTTTGCCCCCAACCTGTGCCATATGTATGCTGCTGAATACCATGACCTGGCCTGGTCTGGGCTATTCCCTATCATGGTTCTTGTGCTCCTGTAAGGGATTGTGTCCCGACAGAGGAGTTCCACAAGCTCCTCCATCAGAACTTCTCCCAATGCCAGATCTTGTGCCCATCGGGTCCATTGGAAGCCCTTCTTAGTCCACCTCCTGTCCTAGAAGGAACGGCCTTTCCTGACTAGCCTTCACCATTCTGGTTCTTACTGTTGGGTGCTATAGCCCAGCCAAGCCTAGTCCATACCCAAACCCAGCCCATATATGGCTCCCAAACCCAGCCCATATATGGCTCAGCAGGGGCAGAGACCTAGCCTAGACCAGCCTACACCTAACCTGGTTCTCACAAGCACCAGTGAGTGCTGGAGTCTAGCCCCCAGTCTGGCGCACCCAAAATCCAGTACACACTTGAACAGAGGGATACTCCAGCCATGTCCAGACCAGACAGTAGCCCCCACTCTGGCCCTCACACTCACCAGTGGGAACCACAATCCTGCCAGGGAACTTTTGCTCCCCAACCAAGCCTGTTCCCAGCCACAGATCTTGTGCATGCCAGTGGTTGCTCTGACCCAGCATGGCATTGTCCTTCACCTGTCTTGGCCTTGACCTCTGGATGCTGCATCCTGGCTTGACCAGGACTGCCTGCCGTCCCAACTCTTGCTGGCAGGTGTTGGAACCTGGCCCTGCTCAGTCTCCTCCAGTCCCTGGCTCATGCAAAGCTCCAGATGTGACAGCCTAACCTGGCATGACCTGCGCTCCAGCCTGGTTTCTGCACTTGCTGGTAAGCTAAGTTTTGTTCAGCCCTGCCTAGTCCACCCCCTTCCAAATCCAACCCATACATTAGCCAATAGTTGGAGTTAGCTTGCCCAGATTGCCCAACCCCCAAATCTGGACCACATGCTCACCAGTGAGAGCTATAACCCCATAAGGGAGTTTCCCAGGTTCCCCCATTCGGCCCACTCCCTAATCCAGATCTCACATGCTCCATCAGGTGCTAGGCTCTTGCCTGGCATAGTCTGCCCCTCCATCTTGGCCTTTGGATGAGCCGGTGGATGTTGTGGCCCAGGCTGCCCCACACCCTGTTTTAGAGTGCTCATGTGGGTGCTGCAGCTTGGACCTGCCCACCCTATTCTCAGCCTCAGTACCCATGAGTGTCGGCAGGTTCCATGGGCACACCCAGTTTAGCCTATCACCACCCCAACTCTTGAGCTAACCAGCAGGACTTGTATTTCCACAGGGTTGGACCCACTTATCCCCCACAGAATCTACCACCGGATATGGTTCTCTCACACGCTGCTTAGTGTCATGGCCTTGCCTAATGGCCCGTCCCTTGTTTTGGCACTCAGTCAGGTACTGAGATCTAGTCCTGCTACACATGCCCCCTGCACTAGCTTTCGCATGGATTGACCTGTGGTGGTCAGCAATGTTCAATGCTGACAGGTCCAACTCAGGACTCCCATGTGGGCTGGTGCGTAAGTCTGACCCACACAGATCTTCCAGTCTCTCCCCTCCAAATCACGACGTCTCAGTCCCTTTACTTACCTGCAATTACAGTGGCGTTGTCATTTGGGAGTCCCTCAGGCTTCATTCCTCACCTACAGGGACAGTGGCCTTATCCATGGATGTCCTTAGGCATATCCCCAAGACCCCAGAGCTCAGTGCCGTTGGCGCTCTGGCCGCCCGCAAGCCATTCACCCATCACTGTACAGCGCTGGACGTGGAGTTAGGATCTACAACCATGTGGCTGGGAGATTCAGACACCCATGGGAGACCCAGACTGGGCTCGAGGCTCCTAATTTCACCCTGGCGCAGTTCTGGATTTGCAGCCATTTGGAAAATACATCAGTGGATGAAAGATTCTCTCACTCTCTCTTACATAAAAATAAACCTTACTGAAAAACACCTTCACTTGTATTTGGATGAATCAGTGTAAGAATGAACGTTACTAGGCTGATGTTGTGAGTTAAGCTGCCACTGATAATATCTGCCTCACACGTTAGCCAGCACCGTGAGTCCAGCTGATCCACTTCTATCCAGCTGCTTGCTAACGTGCCTGGCAAGGCAGCAGATGGCAGCTCGAGTGTTTGGGCCCCTGCCACACACGGGAGGTCATGACAGAGTCCCTGCCTGCTGGCTTCAGTTTGCACCAGCAGATCGAAGATCTCACTTTGCCCCCTTGCCCTCTATTGTTATACCATAAATGTTATTCTAAATAGTTTTTAATTAATTCTATGAAAATTTTGTCTTTTAAGAAGCAATCAATAACAAGATGTGACTTCTGAGAATAACGGGATAGATGTGGTACTAAGCGAAGAGAACAGAGTCTGAAAGCAAAGAGATCTCTAAGCTCATTGTAAAAACCCCCTCTGAAGCCTAATTAGTAGACTTCACATTTTTCTAGTAGCTTAAGTCTCCCAATAAAATTTTCAAAACCACAATTAACACAAAAGAAAGAAAATGCTATACCCAAACACATTTAAATACATTTTGGGACACAGGAGGGAACTCATCTGACTACACAATTTTTGCCTTTAAATGTAAAATTGCTCACTACTGATTCTCTTCACAATACCTTCATGATATACATGATGCATTTATAAAATGATTGCTCTTTCATATATGTAACTTGAAAAACTAATGTGAAATTCATGGACTTGGATAATTAGCCAAATTTTTTCACACCTTCATTTAAATATATACTTCTTTCATATGTCTTATTTGACTTTATTACTCTTCTTGGATGAAACACCAGATCATTAGCATTTTTGCAGTACCAAAAATGTAAAAACCTAAGGAATTTTGAGGAATTCAACCGTATCAACTCTCCTGGTAGTAGCGCAGGAATAGTGCTAATCAAATCTGCTACTGATTCTCAAAACCACAGAGTAGGGACCAGCACTGTGAAACAGTGGGTCGTCACCTCCTGCAATGCCAGCATCACACACAGGTGTCTGTTCCAGTCCCAGCCCCTCTATGATCCACTGCCTATTGGCACACCTGGAAAAGCAGGAGGAGGCCCAAGGGTTTGGGGCCCTGCATTCAAGTGGGAGATCCAGACTAAGTTCTTTACTTTGTGCTATCATAGCCATTTGGAAAGAAAGCCTGCAGATGAAAGATTAATCTCTCTCTCTCTCTCACATCTCTGTACCCCTGTCTTTCAAATAAATACACATCTTGTTTTTTCTAAGATTTTGTTGTTACTTTTATTGGAAAGTCGGATATACAAAGGGGAGGAGAGACAGAGAAGATCTTCCATCCACTGATTCACTCCTCAAGCGCTGCAACAGCTGGAGCTGAGACGTTCCTAAGCCAGGAGCCAGGAGCCTCTTCTGTGTTTCCCACGCAGGTGCAGCGTCCCGAGGCTTTAGGCCATCCTCAACTGTTTTCCCAGGCCACAAGCAAGGAGCTAGATGGGAAAAGTAGGGCCACTGAGATTAGAACCGGTGCCCACATGGGATCACGGTGCGTTCAAGGTGAGGACTTTAGCTGTTAGGCCACCTCTCTTAGTTACCTCAAATGTATCATTACACACTAATTCAAATGTGAAGGTAGTATATGACAAAGCAAGAGCTCTAACAAAAACACTAACAAGAACCATCTCTAATAAGAAAAAACAAGCTATTTCTAGTGGAAATAATTCTGGATATCTCGTTTTTTTTAAGAGAGAAATTTTATTTAGTCCAGTTTTGGAGCATTTGTGTGCTTGTTTTCTGCTTTTATTTTAAAAGATCTATTTATCTATTTACTTTTATTGGAAGGCCAGATCCACAGAGGAAGATCTTCTGTTTGCCAAATCACTCTCCAAGTGGCCACGACAGCCAGAACTGAGCCAATCCACGTCAGGTGCCAGGTGCTTCTTCTGGGTCTCCCATGCAGGTGCAGGGTCCCAGGGTCCTAGGCCATCCCCAACTGCCTTCCCAGGCCACAAGCAGGGAGCTGGATGGGAAATTAGAACCGGAGCCCACACGAGATCCCAGTCAACACAAGGTGAGGACGTTAGCCACTAGGCAATCACACCAGGCCCTGGATACTTTTTTATAAAATGATTATTTTTAAATGTCTCTTGAAAAAGTGCCAGTCTCAATAAGCACATTTATACTGCATTTACCAATATGAAGTTCCAGACTCCTGGCATAAAACCTGGCTGTTGTAGTCATTTGATGAATTAATCAGTGGATGAAAGATGTTTCTTTTTTATTTATTTTTCTATCCTTCCAAAAAAATAAATACATAAAAATTAAAAGCAGAAAAAGGTACATTCATCTCGACATAAAATCTTTCAAAATCCATGCATAATTTCTTCACATTAGTCTTGTACATGAGAAAAATATTGTATCAAAACCATTCCATTTTCAATTAACTTCTCAAATATTTACAAAAAAAAAATGATTTATTTATTTTGAAAATGACAGAAACAGAGATCTCCCATCTGCCCCATTCCCGTTCCAGAAGGGCAAAGAGCCAGTACTGAGCCAAGCATCAGGACCTCTCTGGGTCTCCCACTGGGAGCCAAGCACCAGGACCTCTCTGGGTCTCCCACTGGGAGCCAAGCACCAGGACCTCTCTGGGTCTCCCACTGGGAGTGGCAGGAGCCCGGACACTTGGGTCACGTTACAGTGTCTCTCAGGGCAGCAGCAGGAAGCTGGATAAAGACACAGTTGTGGCCCACATGAGATGGCAGAACCCCAGGCAACAGGCTTTAGCGGATCCACCATCACATTAGCCCCTTCCGCTGAAGCACAGCACTGCCCCGTCATTCACCAGTCTCTCCTTCACATAACTGTAATCACCAGTGACTGGGCCAGGTCCAGTGAGATGTCAGCAACTCAACCGCTAACGTCATTTTCTGCTTCCTGCCAGGTCACACATCAGCAGGAAGCTGGACTCCGAAGCAAAGCTAGGACTCTAGTGCACACGCTGATAGGGAATAAGGGCCTCACAACTCGTGCTTTAACTGCTAGGCCAAAGCTCTCACCCAAACCCTTTAAAATACCAATGAACTTGGACCCAGCAACATAGCCTAGTGGCTGTTGTTCTTGCCTTGAAAACACCCAGAACCCATGCTGCCGATTCTAGTCCCGGTTGTTCCACTTCCTTCCAGCTCCCTGTTTGTGGCCTGGGAAAGCAGTTGAGGACAGCCGAAGGCCTTGGGACCCTGCACCCACGAGGGAGGCCCAGAAGAGCTCCTGGCTCGTGGCTTCGGATTGGCTCAGCTCCAGCAGTTGCAGTCACTTGGGGAGTGAACCATTGGACAGAAGATCTTTCTCGCTGTCTCTCCTCTCTGTATATCTGCCTTTCAAAAAAAAAAAAAATCTTAAAAAAAATAATAAAAAATAGGGCCCGGCGCGGTGGCACAAGTGGTTAAGGTCCTCGCCTTGCACGCCTGGGATCCCATATGGGTACCGGTTCTAATCCCGGCAGCCCCGCTTCCCTTCTAGCTCCCTGCCTGTGGCCTGGGAAAGCAGTCGAGCACAGCCCAAAGCTTTGGGACCCTGCACCCGTGTGGGAGACCCGGAGGAGGCTCCTGGCTTCGGATCGGCATAGTATCGGCCCGTTGCGCTCACTTGGGGAGTGAATCATCGGACGGAAGATCTTCCTCTCTGTCTCTCCTCTCTGTATATCTGCCTTTCTAATAAAAAAAATAATAAAAATAAATCTTAAAAATAATAATAATAATAATAATAAATAAACCGATGAAGTACTCCTCAAAAGATAATTGGTCCTATAAAAAAAGCCATGTTAATATTAAAATTACCAAGGTAAACATTTATGGAGAATTAATTATCTATATAAAATCAATAGCAAAAGGACATTAGTTTAAGCTTGCTGAAATTCAAATCTATAATTAACAGCACTGCAAAAGACCTAATTTTTTTACTTTTTATGCAGGTGGTATGATTATGTATTGATATTATTTTACATAATCTTAGTACCTATGTAAAAACTAAGAAATTAACTTTTATAATGCTATATATATATAAACATAAACCCTTTCAACTAGCTTAATAATTCTGTAAATACAAAATTGCTTCAATATAAAAGTTTTTTAAAAGGTAACTAATTCTTGCATTTATTTATTTATTTATTGGGAAAGGAACGGCTGTACATTTCTGACACATTCCGCAGTTTGTAGTCCAACTACATAATGTCAAATAGCATTTCACTGTACGCCACCTTCAATTACCCAAAGTACCTTTTGTTTGCTTCTCTGCTTCAAGCTAAGTGGGGCACCATCTTGTTCAAAATTATTTCCTAGGATGACAGCAGTATTTTTTTCAAGATTCTATTTTATTTTTAGGGGGGAAAAGGGAGGAGAAATCCCAGAGTCTTTGGAACTGTTTCATAAAATTTATTTTTTTAAAAGAGAGAGAGGAAGAGAAATGGAAAGCTCCTGTTTATTGGCTCATTCTCCAAATGCCCATAGCAACTAAGGTTAGGCTGGACCACATGCAGGAGCAGGATCTAAATTCAGGTCTTCCCCTAGGGTGGCAAGAGCCCCGTCACTCGAGCCATCATGGCTGCCTCCGGAAGTCTGCATGAGGAGACAGCTGGAGACAGGAGCCAAAACCAGTGTTGAACCGAGGGACCCTGATAGGAAATTTATGAATCTACACTGGTGTCTCAGCTGACAGACTAAATGTCCACCCTGGTGAAAGTAATTTTAATGCATTCAGTTTCTTCATCTTTATAGCAATAAGCATTAAAATATCTACTGTACAGCGTAATTAGAAGCACAGAATTAAATACATTACTAGCCTATGATAAACAGAAAATGTTAGCTGTTAATAAAGCAACTGAGAAATTTCCTAGTATGAGATACTCAATGTACTACATAAAATAAATAAATCTAATCCTCATTGATAATTATGAGCCAAAATGTTCTAGGTACTTTACATGTAGTAACTGATTCAATGAATATTTTTGTTATAAATAAATGTGTTTTTAACCTACCATTCCTGAAACCTCAGGAACTGACGCATGATTTTCAAGAAAGCTACCAACTCTTAGAGTCCATGGGTCTTTTTTTTTTAAATATTTAATTTTATTGAAAGGCAGTCCTACAGAGAGGAGGAGAAACAGGGAAGATCTTCCGTCTGATGGATTCACTCCCCAAGTGACCACAAAGGCCAGAACTGAGCCAATCAAAGCCAGGAGCCAGGAGCCTCTTCCGGGTCTCCCACACAAGTGCAGGGTCCCAAGGCTTTGGATCGACCTCGACTGCGTTCCCAGGCCACAAGCAGAGAGCTGGACTCACCAGGGTTAGAACTGGCACCGAATGGGATCACAGCACGTTCAAGGTAAAAACCCTAGTGGCTAGGCCACCGTGCCGGGCCCAGAGCCCACGGATCTTTAAATTACATGTGCCTCTATCCAATTTTTTTTTTTTTAAGAAAAAAAAGGAGGTGAAAAGAAATAATCAGATTTTCAAGAAGTTCTGCAAACCCTGTGCATGAAACATTCATTGATAGAGACTGCTGGCGTCACAGCCTCCGCAATCTTTGTGAGGCAACATTATTACAGTTCACACAAACACACAGATTTTATCTTTCTTGGAAAGGCAGATTTTCTGAGAAGAGAACTGGACAAATCTTACATCTCCCCATATGGTTGCAACAGCTGGAGCAGAGTTCATTCAAAGCCAGGAGCCAGGAGCGTTTTCCAGGTCTCCCACAGGGGTGCCAGGTCCAAAGGCTTTGGGCTACCTTCCTCTGCTTTCCCAGGCCACAAGCAGAGCACCCATACAGGATCCCGGTGCTTGTAAGGAAAGGACAGCCAATTATCCATCACACCAGGCTGCAACAGTACTTCTCTTAATAAGCAAATGCATATGATCAGAAGAACAACTGGAAGGATTGCAAATCTCAGCCAAACCATTGGTCGTATTCTTTAGTGTTTTCAATGGATTCAGTAATGTACTTGTATTAAATGCTAGTGGATCCAAAACTGACTCCTGAGCAAGCGTCAAGCTCCATAATAACAGCATGCCTGTTAAGAAAGGGGCACCTATTCAAACATAAGCACTTAGATTTTCAAAAATTTTTAAAGATTTTTTTCTAATCTACCCAAAAATATTTCCCCTTTAGATCAAAAGAAAAAAAGAACTGTACTTATAAAACACATTAGATTCCCCAAACCATTTTCAAGTTTTCATTTCACCACTTTTTATTAAAACTATGAAGATTCTGAAAGTTATAAGATAAATGCTATAAAAATCACTGTGAGTAGCACTGTAATTTATAAGCTCAAAAGCTCACATAAGGAAATTTGCCACTTTAGAACATGTTTAGAATTTAACACAATGAATACCTCATCTTCTCTGGAATATTAGTGATACTGATCTTGATTCAGGGTCATAAAAACTGCATCTCCCAGAGAGCTTATCTAAATCCAATGCTCCATTTACAGAAACTAATTAAAAGTTGTTTCTTCATTCCTTCTTGTACATCTGATTTTGTTTCTATTAAGTATCCACATTCTACTAAAATTCACTTCACCTCAAGAACATCAAAACTATTAAATCGAATAAACAGGGACCGTACAAAATAATTGCAAACATACGAATAAATAAAAGAAACATTCAAAATAATCCTGTCCTTTATGAACAGATTGCCAAACAAAAAAAAGCTACTGAATTGATACAGCAAACTAAATGCATAAACAAAGAGGCTAAATACAAAACAGCTGGTGGTCAAAAACAAAAAACACCCATCTGCCTCACCACGACATGGTTAAACCAAGTACACCCACAACTCAGAACAGTCCTCAGCAACACGACTGAACCAACCAGAGGCAACAATTCCAGGGCACCTCCCCGCACTCAGCGCACTGCAGGACCCCCCTCAACAACACTTGACAAGACAAAACCAGACAAGGGAGCTCCCGATGCTGTGTTACTACTGGGAGGAGGTGGACACGACAGCTACCAAGAACAAAGATCCTTGCAGTGACAGGTGCATCCTCAGCTTCAGAGACTTCCAATGTCCTAGTTGTGATATTGTACTATATTTCTGCACACGAAGGAAAACTGAATACAACGTGCCAAAGATCTCACTACAACATTTCTTCATTTGGGGATGAAGGAAGCTTTTGTTTAGTTTTACAATTTTGCTGTAGTATTTTAAGATTTATTTTATTTGAAAGGCCAAGCCACAGAAACAAGGAGACAGATAGATCATCCACTCGTCAGCAGGCTCACTCCTCAAGTGTGATGTAAAGGCTGCACTCAGCCAGGCACAAGCCAAACGCCAAGAGCTTAACCCAGGTCTCCGCCGTGCATGGCCAGGCACGTCAGCGTGCAGTCGGATCTGAAGTATATAGCAGCCGGGACTCAACTGGTGCCCATATTACGGGACACTGCCATTGCATGCACCAGCTTAACCTGTTCTACCACAATGCTAGCTCCTGAGTATTTCTTAAAGACTGCTGTGTGTTAGCAGCGACCTAACCAGGGCTTGACCAGCACTCTGATACTGCAAGGTATCTGAAGCACAGGTCGTGACCCAACCCACTGTGCCACATGCCTTCACTGGATAACCAAAATTTTAAGTCACCATTTTACCACTTCTCCTGGTTGGTCTCTTTCTATAAATTCTAAGCATCACTATTTCTATTGAAAGCCCCGATATTAAAATTTGCTTTTGATGTTAACTTCTTGCCTGTTTTCTTATTGTAGTAAAGCAAACATAAAATTTGTCATTCTATCCTTTTTTCTTTTTTTTTTTTAAAGATTTATTTTTATTATTTTTTCATTGGAAAGGCGGATATACAGAGAGGAGAGACAGAGAGGAAGATCTTCCGTCCGATGGTTCGCTCCCCAAGTGAGCGCAACGGGCCATGCTATGCCGATCCGAGGCCAGGAGCCTCTTCCGGGTCTCCCACGCGGGTGCAGGGTCCCAAAGCTTTGGGCCGTCCTCGACTGCTTTCCCAGGCCACAGGCAGGGAGCTGAATGGGAAGCGGGGCTGCCGGGATTAGAACCGGTGCCCATATGGGATCCCGGGCGTGCAAAGCGAGGACCTTTAACCACTTGCGCCACCGCGCCGGGCCCGATTCTATCCTTTTTTAATTGTACAGGCATTCCATCTAGGAGTGCCACTTTGAATCCAGGCTGCTCTACTTCCAGTCCAGCAGTCTACTAAACATTCAAACCTCTCCCAGCCACATGGGACATCGGGATGAAGCTCCTGACTCCTGCAGTGAGCCAATGGATACTTCTTACCAGTTCTGTGTCTGTCACTCTACTTACAAGAAGACAACTGTAACAAAAATCTAAAAAAAATTACAGAAAAGTTTTTTAATTCCGAAAAAGTCGTCACTTTCATTATAATCACTGATAATTTCTTTAAAAAAAAAAAAGGTTTATTTGTTTTTACTGTAAAGTCAGATATACAGAGAGGAGAAGAGACAGAAAGCAAGATCTTTCACCCATTGATTCACTCCCCAAGCAGCCACAACAAGCTGAAGCTGCACCAATCCAAAGAGAGGAGCCAGGAGCTTCTTCCAAGTCTCCCACGTGGATGCAGGGTTCCAAGACTCTGGGCCATCCTCAACTGCTTTTCCAGGCCACAAGCAGGGAGCTGGAAGGGAAGTATTCCAGCGAATACAGAGGACACCCCAAGCACCTGGGGTCTCTGTTACCCACACAGGACACCATGTTAAGAGTTTCTGGCTCAAGGCTTTGGCCTGGTCCAGACTGGGGAATTGTGATCATTTGTAGAATAAACCAACAAATGGAAGCTGGTTATCTATCTCTTGTCCCTTCTGCCTCTACCCACCCCATCACTCTGCCTTTCAAATAATTTTTTTTTTAACCAAAGTGTTTCCAAAATGAAGGTAATTTTTTCATATACTCAATACATATAAATATTCAATACAGGTAATACACTGCGTGCCAGAAAAATGAATCAGGTGCCTGGAACAAAGCATTCCCAATTAGTCCCCTATTTCTTATAACATTATTTAAATTTATTTCACTTACTCATAAATTATGATCACTGAACATATTGTTGCTATTAGTAGCAAAAAGGTAGATGTATATCATATCATTTATAATATGAAAACATTTATAATGTAAAACACAAATGCACACATTAACAACGGACTTCAGTTGATAATATATCAAAACTGGCTCACGAATTGCGAACATATACCACATAAATGCAAAATGCGAGCAGGAAATATGGAGAGGGGAGAAACAGAAACACTTCATTACTCTGCTCAATTTTTCTTCAAACTTGGACTATTCCTAAAGTTTACATCTAGAACAAAGTTTATGGGTCCGCATGTGATGCATGGGGTTAAGCCAGCACCTGTGATACAGGCTTTTCATATCATAGTGCTGCCAGTTCAAATCCTGGCAGCTCAACTCCTGATCCAAGTTTCTGCTAATGTGCCTCAGAAAGCAGTAAAACACAGTCCATGTTCTCAGCCCCTTGGCACTGACATGGGAGACCCGGATGGAGTTTCAGATTCCTGGGCCAACCATGACAGCTGTGGCCATTTGGAAAGTGAATCAGCAAATACAATCCCTCAAAAACAATCCCTTTGTCACTCTGGCTTTCAAAATAAATAACTGTTTAAAAGGCTTGTAATAGAGGGCCAGGCACAGCATCCTAGTGACGAAAGTCCTCACTTTGCATTGCCGGGATCTCATATGGGCACCGGTTCAGATCCCGGCAGCCCTGCTTCCCATCCAGCTCCCTGCTTGTGGCCTGGGAAAGCAGTAAAGCATGGCCCAGAGCCAAAACATGGGAGAGCCAGAAGACGCTCCTGACTCCTGGCTTCAGATCAGCTCAGTTCCAAGCATTGTGGCCACTTGGGGAATGAATCATCAGACGGAGGATCTTTCTGTCTCTCCTCTCTGTAAATCTGACTTTCAATAAAAATAATTTAAAAAAATAATAATTAAAAAAAAAAAAAACCTTAAAAGGGCCCAGTGCAGTAACCTCGTGGCTAAAGTCCTCACCTTGAATGTACCAGGATTCCATGGGCACTGGTTCTAATGCCGGCAGCCCTACTTCCCATCCAGCTCCTTACTTACAGCCTGGGAAAACAGCTGATTACGGCCCAAACCTTAGGACCCTGCACCTATGTGGGAGTCCCTGAAGAGGCTCCGGCTCTTGGCTCCTGGCTTTGGATTGGCTCAGCTTTGGCCGTTGCGGCCACTTGGAGGGGGGGGAGGGTGTGAGTCAATGGACGGAAGATCTTCCTCTCTGTCTCTCCTCATCTCTGTATATCTGACTTTGCAATAAAAATAAAAATAAATCTTTTTAAAAATAAGCACCATTTAAAAAAGAAAAAGGACATTCTCACACACAAAAAAACCATCTAGCCAAATTTAAAAAATGTTGCAATTTTTGGCACAGAAGGTAAACCGCAACCCACAACGCCAACATCACAAATGGACACCAGTTCACGTCCTGGATGCTCTGCTTTCAATGTGGCTCTGTGTTAATGGCCTGGGAAACAAGGAGAAGATGATCCAAGAGTGTGGGCTCTTGCCAACCACATGGGAGAGAACTGGAAGAAGTTCCCAGCTCCTGGCTTCAGCTCGGCCCAGCTGCTGTAGTCATCTGGGGAGTAAGCCATTGGATGGAAAAATCTCTGCAACTCTTTCAACTAAAGAAATAAATCTATGAAACAACTTGACCATCAAAATAAATGACTAGGGCAGACATTGTAGCACACCAGGCTAAGCCAACAGTTGTGATGCCTGCATGCCATAATCATTGTGCTAGCTGAGGCCCAGCCACTTCTCTGCCAATGAGATGGTGCAAGCAGCTGTGTCCCTGTCACCCACTGTACAGACGCCAGTGGAGCTCCAGGCCCCCGGATGCAGTCTAACTCAGCCCTGACTGTCACATTTACAGTGGAAACCAGCAAGTTGAAGCTCACACTCTGTCCTCTGTCACTCTGGCTTCCAGATTAAAATAAACCATTTTTAAAAATAAATATTTGGCCCCTGAACTAATGCAGGATATAAGCTCCCAAATCATAGACAGGTGACACAAAAAAAGGCTGACGATCTGGTTATGGTATGATATAGCTGGGGGGTAGAGGTAAGGGACACTGTGGTAGGTAACGGTCATCAAAAGGTTGGTTATAAAAGAAATAATTGTTTAAAAAGAATAATAACAAAAAGAATGAATTGGGTGCAGCCCCTTGAGCTTCCCAGCTCACCATGGCATCTTCCCTCTGCATGTGCCCCACCCTCTCATCGGCCATCCTCTTCACACTCCAAGAGAAGGGGGCGACCTGATCTTGCACTTGGACCCATTCGAGTGTCAGCTACATACAACTTGCCAGTCGGAATGTCAGTTGCATCAGGTATTTGTCACAGTAATAAAAAGCTAACACAACATAATTTTGAGCTGGATCCTTTGCGCTAAAAGATGCTGAAACAACTGGTGAATTTTAGATGCAATAGATTCATGTTAACTTTCTGATTTTGATAGTTACGATGTAATTATATAGGAGAATGTCCTAGCTAATAGGAAATAATATTAAAGTACTTCGGGGTGATGGTCTTCTGGTCGGCAACTTGCAAACAGCTCAACAAAAATGGTCCAACTCTGTAACTGTTACTGCCTCAAAACCTGAAGCACAAAACAATTTCAAAACCTACACTACCACTAAAATCTAGGAAAAATAGATCTACATTCAACGATAAAGGAATTTTTCGACAAAATAAAATGGGTTAGAAGGATAATGAGAACAAAAATGCAATAGAGAAGTAGTCCTCTCTTATCTGTGAACTTGCTTTCTGCTGTCTTACTTACCCATGACCAACCAATGTAAAATGTTAGAAATAAGCAATCTTAAGATTTCACTTGCATTATCATTCAGAGTGCCCTGGCAAAATCTTGGACCACTCTGCTCTATCCTGCCCAGGACAGTCTCCTGCCCAGCAGCCTCTCAGTTATGTGACAAACTGTAAAGTAGCACAGTGCTTGTGCTCAAGTAACTCTGGTTTTTTACTTTATCATGGCCCCAAAGCATAACAACAGTAAATAACAGGATGAATTTGCTTCCTTTAAGTGAAAAGGTGAAATAAGCTTACAATTCAACAAGGAAAGAAAAAAATACACACGCTGGATGCCACAGTAGCTACTATACAGAAAACACTGAATTTTCTCAATGGGTCTTTGGTACAGAGGATGCCACCTGGCACACTGACATCCCACGTGGAGTGTGGGTATACAGCACACTGCTGGCACACCGACATCCCACGTGGAGTGTGGGTACACAGCACGCTGCCTGGCACACTGACATCCCATGTGGAGTGCGGGTACATAGCACGCCGCCTGGCACGCCGACATCCTGTGTGGAGTTTCTGCTCTGGAGGCCAGACTTTTGTTTCAGGTTTCAGCTTCCTGCAAAATTCCACCCTGTTATTGTGCGTCTGGTCCACGTGGCTGGGTCCCTACTACCTTTGTGGGAGGAGTCCAGCTTCAGTCTAGTCCGGATCTGTTACAGACAGACAGGGAGTGAACTCATGGTTGAGAGATCTTTCTTTCTCCAAAAACTAATAAATTTTTAAAAGAATATTCTTTGGAATTGTAGATTAGAAATCTCTGCTACTTTTTCTATCATATCACAAATGACAGAAGACACAGCCCAAGTGTGTAACACATGTTTAGTTAAGAGTGACAGCGCCATGGAAGCACAGGGATCTTCAGTGTGAGGTCTCGGACAGGGGTTTGAGAATACATCACCCTCAGTTAAGTAGGGGGGGACTATAGATGTATCTAGGACCCCGTGCCCAACACCAGCACGAAATGGGATCTTCAAAAGAAAGAACTCGGAGGCCTGTGTCCCAGTCAGTCCACCAAGTAATAAAGCTGCAATACCCCACTGTACAGTTATCACCTCTAAACAGCTCTGAACCGTGGGAGAGCTGACTCAGACGGCAGGACTGTGAAAACCGAAACCCTCAAGGGACAGGAAGCATGGACACTAACAAGTTAAGCTACTCACATACCCTAAAAGAGAACCCGTTAGTTAAATACTCACCTCCTTCCTCTTACAGGCAACTCAGAAAGCCACAACAGATTCATTTACGCTCAGAGAACAAAAACACCCTGATATAACCTTTGACCACCATGAGAAATCTAAAATTTGATGAAAAATTATCAAGATCAAATTTTCTATAGTGTTAGTAGAGGAAGAGAGGTTCAAGGCAACACAGGGATCAAAAATAGAGCTGGCAGGGTAAATTCTGAAGCTCAAAGGTTAAGCTGCAGCTTGAAGCACCACCACTTCCAGTGCTAGATCTAGGTCCAGACACTGTTCCCAAAACAGCTCCCTGCTGAAGAGCCTGGGAAGCAGCAAATGGATACAGATACTTGAGGTCCTGCAGTACCAAGTGGGAGTCCCTGGTACCTGAATTCAGACTGATGCAGCCCCCGCCTTGGGCTTCTTGGGCACTGAACCAGCAGATGAGAGATCTTCCATTCAGTGTGTCATGCTGACTTCCAAATACAACAATCTATTAGATACATAACATACACATACACACATAAATCCTATGAACCAGAGTTCAGAAACTACATCAAAAACACAGAACAAAATCACTAAAAAGAACTGAAAATAGAGCAAGTGTAAGCCTTAAGATTCCCCTAGAATGTAAAACCAAAATGTCAGTAAACGTTCTGTAACACCCAGTACTCATCTAGTTTTTAGGGTATGGCCTGAAAAACACACAAACTACGACAACCTCTGAAATACTCTTAAGCTGTGTGGCCCAGCACAGTAGCCTAGTAGCTAAAGTCCTCACCTTGCACATGCCAGGATCACATTAGGGTGCTGATTCCCATCCCAGCAGCCCCACCTCCCATCCGGCTCCCTGACTGTGGCCTGGGAAAGCAGTCGAGGATGGCCCAAAGCCTTGGGACCCTGCACCCCGCGTGGAAGACTTGGAAGAAGCTCCTGGCTCCTGGCTTTGGATCGGCTCAGCTCCAACCATTTGCGGCCGCTTGGGGAGAGAATCAATGGACGAAAGATCTTTCTGTCTCTTCTCCTCTCTGTATATCTGACTTTCCAATAAAAATAAATAAATCTTTAAAAAAAAATGTTTTTGCTTAAATATCTTCAATGAAACAAACAAACAAAAAACCGATTTCCTTGTCTCTTTTGGAGCATAAGGATGTGCATTACCATTCAGTGAATCAGCATGCCAAGGCTCGGAAGCTGACTGTCCCAAATATAAGTCACACTCGTAGGGAGGAAGACACTGTACCACTCCAGGTTCAGACACTAACTTAAAAACTGCTACTTCTGGTGGGCCCTGGGCACAGCAGTGAAGATGTCACTTTATACACACATCCCTCACAGCTGCCTTGCTGCACTCCTGGTCCATATTCCAGCTAACGTGCACTCAAGGTTGCAGAACATGACGACTAAGGTATTTGGGTCCTTATCACTCATTAATAAACCCAAATTGACTCCGAGCCCCTGATTTCAGCCTGGCTCAGCTCTCCCTATTACCAGGATTTGAGAAATGAACCAGAGATGGAAGACCTATCTTTCTGCCTTTAAAAAAAAGGAAACAAATACAATTTTAAAAACCACAATATAATGGGCCCAGCACTATGGTTCAGTGGCTAAATCCTCACGTTCCACATGCCAGGATCCCATTTGGGCACCAGTTCTTTAAAAAAAAAAAAAAAAAAGATTTATTTCTTTATTTCTTTTTATTGCAAAGTCAGCTATACAGAGAGAAGGAGAGACAGACAGGAATATCTTCCATCCACTGGTTCACTCTCCAAGTGGCCACAATAGTCAGAGCTGAGCCAATCCAAAGCCAGGAGCCTGGAGCTTCATCCAAAACTTCATGTGGGTGCAGGAACCCAAGACTTGGGCCACCCTTGACTGCTTTCCCAGGTCACAGGCAAAGAGCTGGATGGGAAGTAGGGCTGCTGGGATTAGAACTAGTGCCCATAGGGGATCCTGGCGTATGCAACATGAGGACTTTAGCCATCAGGTCATCGTGCCAGTGGGTACAAGTTCTAATCCCATTGGCTCCACTTTCCAATCCAACTCCGTTTGTGGCCTGGGAAAGCAGTTGAGGACAGCCTAAAGCCTTGGGACCCTGCACCTGCGTGGGAAACCAGGAAGAAGCCCCCAACTCTTGGCTTCTGATCATCTCAGTTCTGGCCATTGCAGCCACCCAGGGAGAAAATCAGAGGACGAAATCTTTTCTTCTCTTTGTAAACCTGCCTTTCCAATAAAAATAAATAATTCTCTAAAAAGAAAAAAAAGACCTACAATACACTACTTTTAAAAGTTTAGTGTCAAATCATATTCACAATTAACTAAAAAGTCTATTAAAATATTGCTCACTTTCCAACCACTATCTATACAAAGGTGGATTTCCTTTATATACTTCAACTAAAATAATATGTTGCGGGCCCAGCGCGGTGGCGCAGTGGTTAAAGTCCTCTCCTTGCATGCCAGGGATCCCATATGGGCGCCGGTTCTAATCCCGGCAGCCCCGCTTCCCATCCAGCTCCCTGCCTGTGGCCCGGGAAAGCAGTCGAGGACGGTCCACAGTCTTGGGGCCCTGCACCCACGTGGGAGACCCAGAAGAGGCTCCTGGCTTCGGACTGGCTCAACTCCAGCCTTTGCGGCTGCCTGGGGAGTGAATCATCGGATGGAAGATCTTCCTCTCTGTCTCTCCTCTCCATATATCCGCCTTTCCAATAAAAATTAAATAAATCTTTATTAAAAAAATAAATAATAGGATGTTGCTACAAATACACTTAAGAAGCAAATATAATAATTGAACTGCTTTCTATTAAACCCAACATTAAAGATGTGCAAAAACAGAAAATACTGCTACTCTTTTTGCTAAGTAAGTCAGCCCTCCACACACACTGGTTCTGAAGCCTTCAGATGCTCCTGCACTGCGCACGGGCAGTAACTTCTTTCTTGCTATTGCTCCTTCAGCAAATGCAAGAATATGACTATGAACATTCACATTGTATTATAAGTAACCTGGAAATGATTCAAAGGATAAAAGAGGAATGTGCCTAAGTTATATATAAATACTGTACCTCTGTATTTGAGAAAGCTTCCCTCTGCCGGTTCAATCCCCAAATGTCTGAGCAGCCAGAGCTGGATCAGGGAAAGATATCTGAGCTCAACTCCTTTGGGGGCAGAAGAGACAAAACTACTTTAAGCAACACCTGTTGCTTTCCTGAGTCTATACTGACAAGAAGCTAGAATGAGGAGCCACAGCTTAGCGATGACTCCATATACTACAATACACAATGTAGGAATATTGACCCTAGGCAAAAACCTCACCCCACCCTGGCATTTTATAGGCTGGATTTGAAGAGCTACAGATAGCAAGATTTATTTCAGCAAATAGCAGTATGTGTATTAAAACAGTGTTAGTATACAGTGACTTATATTTTCAATTTTATGTATGTTTTAACACATAATGAGAGAGGAATGAGTAAGCGAGGAGGGGGGCAGTGGGGGGGTGTGGTAGCAGGGGGGGTGGGGGGAGAGGGGAACGGATGTGTCGTGGTGAGTAGGGGGGGGAAGGTGGTGGGTCGTTGGGGGGGGAATAATTCATTAAAGGGGGGTACAAGGGGGGGGAGGGGGGGGGGCGGGGGGCAAATGTGTGGTTAGAGAATGGCATTAGAACACAATGAGGGGGGGAGGATGGGGGGCGGGATGGTGATAGGAGGGTGGGAGGTGGAATGCCGGGACGAAAGGGGGGTAGGATGATAGTGAGGGTGGTGAAGAAAGAGGACGTGAAAATATTATGAGATATAGGGTGAAGAAATATTATGATGTATATATTTGGTGTTAATAGGGATATGATGAGTAGAAAAGAATAGAGTGGTAGGGGATTTAAGGGTTAATTTGGTTTTTTATGGATATTAGGGAATGGATGGGGTGGATATGTTGGTTTTATGAATGGAAGGAGGATAGGGGGGATGATGTGGGTATGTAGGAGGGGAGGGGAGAATAGGAATGGTATGAGTAAGGGAAGTGGGGGGGAAGGATTTAATTAGGGGTGAATAGGGGGGTGTAAGGTTGAGAAGGGATGGGTATGGTTTAATGATGAGGATTTGATAGTGATATATATTGAAGTGTTGATTATAGTATTTGGTCGTGGTGGGGATAATGGGGAAGGGTAATTGGTTGAGATGGGATAGTATGTGGTGTGAGATGATAATGTGGTGGTATATGATGGGGGTTGGGGTAGAAGAAGTGAGGGTTGAGTTGGGTTGGAGTATGAGTACATTCAAGGCAGTGTTAGCTGGTTAGGTGCATCAGAGGCCATTCTCATTTACAGTATATTCAAATTACGACAGCTTTATTGACATACAACCATACCAGGTGTTAGGAGTGCCCGTATTTTCTGAGTTATCCCATTTCCTCGCATTTTTCTATCCTTTATTGTCATGCCACTGCTTGTAACCTTATAATGTTGGTAAAGTACCTCTCTCATTTCTTCCAGCATGCTGAAACAGGCAATGGAAAGTTCACTCTGGACTCTAAATGAGGATGGACCTGTAAACAGAGCCTCCAGATTTTATTATGCCAGCTTTGATTACTTAAGATATCACTTTTTTGGGACCGGCAGCGTGGCCTAGCTGCTAAAGTCCTCGCCTTGAATGCACCGGGATCCCATATGGGTGCCGGTTCTAATCCCAGCAGCTCCACTTCCCATCCAGCTCCCTGCTTGTGGCCTGGGAAAGCGGTCGAGGACGGCCCAAGGCTTTGGGACCCTGCACATGTGTGGGAGACCCGGAAGAAATTCCTGGTTCCTGGTTCCTGGCTTCGGATCAACGCAAGCACCGGCCGTTGCGTTCACTTGGGGAGTGAATCATTGGACGGAAGATCTTCCTCTCTGTCTCTCCTCCTCTCTTTATATCTGACTTTGTAATAAAAATAAGTAAATCTTAAAAAAAAAGTAACACTTTTTAAAAAAAGATTTATTTTTATTGTAAAGTCGGATAAACAGAGAGGAGGAGAGACAGAGAGGAAGAGCTTCTATCCATTGATTCACTCCCCAAGAGGCCACAACAGCTGGAATAACACCGATCTAAAGCCAGAAGCCAGGAACCTCTTCCGGATCTCCCACACGGGTGCAGGGTCCCAAGGCTTTGGGCCGTGCTCGACTGCTTTCCCAGGCCACAAGCATGGAGCTGGAAGGGAAGTGGAGCTGCCTTAGAACTGGCGCCCATATGGGATCCTGGCGCGTTCAAGGTGAGGACTTTGGTTGCTAGGCTACCACACCTGGCACAAGACGTCATTTTTTAATAATTTCTGGCTTTCCTACTTCATTTTATATATCTAAACTCAGACATACAAAAAAAAATTCAGATAAGCAGCATCTTATTGTAATGATTTTTTTTAAATATAATTCTTCCCAAATGCTTTCTATGCTATCATTATAAAGCTTGTCACACCTTCGCCAATGGCATCTGGAAGAACATTTGAAGTGACAAGAACAAAGCACAGGACACAGTGCTTACCTCACGAAAGCAAAGGGAAGCTGTAAAATTTTGGACACTGTAGCAGAAAAAAAATTCTAACATAGAAACAGGACAAGAGAGGGAAGAAGAAGGAAAAGGAAGGCACACAGAATAAGTGCTTGAAGAGGTCAAAAGTAGGACGGAGAACAGTCACAGGGGCACGAAGAATCACAATATGCACATTGACGCGACCTAAATGGTCCATCGTAGTGACACGAACGAAAAACATGAGAAACAGAGCTGAGGCACCTAAACGCAAACCACAAATACAGGTAACAGATAACAGAACACATGAATACCAAGTTTAATACTGTACGTACCCCGAGTTGAAATGCAAAAAGCATATTCTCAGAATTAAAAGGAGCTGGGGTTGGTGTTCCGGCACAGCCCATGAACTCAGCAGTCCATGGGGTTGCCAGTTCGGGTCCCAGCTGCTTCACTTCCAGTCTAGCTCCCCGCTAAAGCATTTGGGAACAGAGTGGAGGCTGCCCCACATACTCTGGCTTCTATAGGTGACTGGGATGAAGTTCTGGCTTCCACCTGGCCCAGCCCTGGCCATGGTAGTCATCTGGGGAGTAAACCAGAAGACCAAAGATACCTGTGTCTGCCACCTGCAATTCTCACAGTCAAATAAATAAATGGAGCACTGCTTAGTCTAGAGGCTAAGTCCTTGCCTTGCACATGGATCCCACACCAGGATCACCTATGGGGGCCAGTTCTAATCCTGGCTGCCCCGCCTCCCATCCAGCTCCCTGCTTGCGGTCTGGGAAAGCAGTCCAGGATGGTCCAAAGCCTTGGGACCCTGCACCCATGTGAGAGACCCGGAAGAAGCTCCTACCCTTAGCTTTGGATTGGCTAAGCTCCTGTTGTTGGGGCTGCTTGGGGAGTGAACCATCGGATGTAAGATCTTCCTCTCAGTCTCTCCTCCTTTCTGTATATCTGACTTTTCAAAATTAAAAAAAAAAAAACTTAAACATAAATAAATAAGTGAATATTTAAAATAAATAAATAAATAGGGTGATGTGAGTAAATAAACTTACCACTGCAGGTGATGGATTTTTGCGATGACAGACCAACAACCTTTGGAAAAGAGGGAAAGGACCTCAGCAGCGTGGCCTAGCGGCTAAAGTGAACGCGCCCTAGATCCAATATGGGCACCAATTCTAATCCCAGCAGCTCCACTTCCCATCCGGCTCCCTGCTGGTGGCCTGGGAAAGCAGTTGAGGACAGCCCAAAGCTCTGGGACCCTGCACCCGTGTGGGAGACCTGGAAGAAGTTCCTGGATCCTGCCTTCGGATCGGCATAGCATCGGCCGTTGCGTTCACTTGGGGAGTGAATCATCGGACGGAAGATCTTCCTCTCTGTCTCTCCTCCTCTCTGTTTATCTGACTTTACAATAAAATAAAATAAATCTTTAGAAAAAAAAAAAGAAAAGAGGGGAAAGACATTAACAATCCAATATGAAAACAACAGGGCAGCTAATAAAGCTAAGTATAAACATAGGAAGCCAAAGGAATCAGAAAACTAAGTAACAGTTAGATTGCTCTTTTTTAAGAAAGAAAACAAACAAAAAAGATGGACATATGTATTTGAAAAGCTACAGAGCAAGCTGGTTCACACTCCAGATGGCTGTACCAACCCAGGCTAAGCCACGCTGAGGCCAAGGACTTCATCATGAACACAGAGTCCAAACAACTGAGTCATCTTCCATTGGCTTTTTTTTTAGGATTCATATTTATTGAAAATTCAGATTTATATAGAAACAGAGAAAAGATCTATCCACTGGTTCGCTTCCTAAATGACGACAGCCAGAACTGATCCGAAGCCAGGAGCCAAGAGTTTCTTCTGGGTCTCCCACGCGGGTACAGGGTCCCAAGGCTTTGGGCCATCCTAGACTGCTTTCCCGGACCACAAGCAGGGAGCTGGATGGAAGTGGAGCAGCTGGGACAGGAACAGGTGCCCATATAGAATGCCAGTGCTTGAAGGTCCAACATGAGCCTGTTAAGTCATGGTACAGGCCCCATCTTCCACTGTTTTTCTAGAATATTATCAGGGAGCTGCATCAGAAGTTGAGCAACTGGGACTTGACCCATCGCTCATATGGGATGCTGGTCCCGCAAGCTGTGACTCGACACGCAACACTACAATGCCAGCCCCTAGATTTCTTTTTATAATTAGGAAGATTAAGGAGAAAGGGAAAAGCTGACAGGCACATCTGAGAGAATAGTAAGTGATGACAGGCACCCAGAAAAAAAGAAGAATATAATAGAGCAGAAGACAGAAACACAACTTTTTCTTCTTGGAAAACTTAAAAGCAAACATTAGAGAGAAAAATCAACGTGTTTACCTATTTTCTATGCAAACAGAGTGCATTCAAAAATTGAAAAAAAATCTATTAAGAATGGTTAAATGGAGGTGCTACATATATTACCACAAAAGGAAAAAGAGGACAACATCTTTGGAGGTTCTATAACACAAATATTCCCAGAAAAAAAGGTGAAGCATGTAACTGAAAAGTGAATGAGAACAGGGCCCAGCGCGATGGCACAGTGGTTAAGGTCCTCGCCTTGTACGCCCGGGATCCCATATGAGCGCCGGTTCTATCCCGGCAGCCCCACTTCCATTCCAGCTCCCTGCCTGTGGCCTGGGAAAGCAGTCTAGGACGACCCAAAGCTTTGGGACCCTGCACCCGCGTGGGAGACCCAGAAGAGGCTCCTGGCTTCGGATCAGCATAGCATCGGCCCGTTGCACTCACTTGGGGAGTGAATCATCGGATGGAAGATCTTCCTCTCTGTCTCTCCTCTCTGTATATCCGCCTTTCCAATAAAAAATAATAGAAATAAAATCTTAAAAAAAAAAGTGAATGAGAACATGCAAGCAACAAAGGTATTTAAAAAGATCCAGGCAAGCTACAAATGTAAATCAGAAAATGACTTGCTTTCCAGCATCGCTACAATGCTGGATAATCCCAAATACTTGGTGAGTCGTGCCATAATCTGTTTCTGCAACAAAAGCAGCTTAAGCTCTAAATCATATTCTCTAAATCATATTACATCTATAAATAATTGTTTCAAATAAATGCCTAAATATGTATCTAGTTTCCCAAAACTTTAAAGTGTTTCTTAGAAGGTATAGTTCAACACCACCAAGACCTAAAACAACTGAATTTAAAATATTTAACAATGATACATGTCTCCACAGCTATCACTTTATAAGAACACAAAACACAGGACCTGTGCAACAGCCTAGCAGCTGAGGTCCTCGCCTCGCATGCGCTGGGATCCCAGCAGCTCTGCTTCCCATCCAGCTCCCTGCCTGTGGCCTGGGAAAGCAGTCAAGGACGGCCCAAAGCCTTGGGGTCCTGCACCCGTGTGGGAGACTTGGAAGAGGCTCCTGGCTCCTGGCTTCAGATCAGCGCAGCTCCAGCTGTTGTGGTCACTTGGGGAGTGAATCAATGGATTGAAGATATTCCTCTCTGTCTCTCCTCCTCTGTATATCTGACTTTACATAAAAATAACTTCATCTTTAAAAAAGCACAAACACAATAAAAACTTGGTTCTCATATTTGAACCTTTGTAAGCTTTTTAAACACAAAATTTGCTGTGGCTTAACCTCAAGTTCAACAATTAAAAAAAATGTTGAAATTGCATTTTTGTGCAAATAAACTTTCTGGAAGTATTCTGGGAACTTATTGCAAGGAAATCCATACAACACTAAGAGTATCCAAATCCTGAAGTGAATCGAGAGTCTTGCTTTTTTTTAACCCTCACATTTTAAACAAGACTTTGAAAATACAGTTCAACAGGATAAAACACCAAATTTATTTAGTGCTAACTACCAGAATTTTAAGGAAATCACAAATGATGAACTATCAAAAGGTAAAAACGGAACCAAAGGCAATTGCTGGAATCAGCAGGTCTTTTAACCCTGCTGCCTCAGTGCAGACCTGCCAAGCTTCGCTCGAGGGGAGAAAACAAAATAAAACCCAGGAGATGCATTGCAACCAGGTGCTTATCAGGAGCTGCAGCAGCTGTTCAGGGAAACTTCTGAACACAGAAATACCTTCACAAAGGTTTGCTGCTGAGGCCAAGTATGAACCATATAAGGAAACCGAAGTTCAACGTCATTTATTTTGTTCTGTTCTTTCAGATGCCCAACAATAACCTTCTTGGCTGCCTAATCCAAAAGCATAAAAAGCTATGCACTTTAAATTCCTTGATGAAGCGATTTGACTTAACAGAAATTACATGCTAGTTTACACTTTTCAAACAATCTCCAGAGCTCGGGCTCTCAGAAGAGTCCCGTTGTGAAATGTGCTTTTAAAAGATAAAGTAGCAAAGATCAGGTTGTGAAATAATTCGATCCTGATCTTCTAAACCAACCTTTTCTCTTTGAACGGAAGTCACTCTTTTTCCTCAGGCTTCCCGGAATTATTTTGGTTAGTATTTGATAAACCAAACGTCAACTGACGTGCCACTGGTTGACCAGATGGACCATATTCATTTAGTGTTTGCCAAAGAAACTTTACTTTCCCTTATTTTTCCCTACCCTTCCCACGAAAGTACTGCGGGAAAAGCTCAGCATACAAAGACACTACAACACAGCTGCAAAAAATCTATATATACATGGTGCGGTCTCGCTGCGCCCCATCCCCCTGGGCCCGGGCACTGGCACAGCTCTGCCAGGTGCCAGTCACGCTTCGCGAGTCCTGCCCCACACCAAGTTCCTAGCCCTTATTAGGCGGAGCACAACACCTAAACACCAAAACATGCCAACGCAAAAACGCAAATCCCATCGTATTCAGAGGCACAGCTTTACATAAACAGCCCAATCCGTGTGTTCCCCAAAAATACACCCCGAGTGTCGACTTCCCTCCATATATAGACTGTTGTGATCCGCGCAGAAGTTGGAGGGATTCGAACTGCTCGCAGGTGCTCACTGTGTCCTAATCACCAATCCGTGGCTGTATCCCTCACTCCCTGCTTTTCCATCCTCATGGGGGGCGGGGGGGGGGGCGGCCAGGAAAGTCCAACCAGAGACTTGCTTCCAATGCATGAACTAAGCCAGAATTTCGGGCGTCTCAACATCTGAATAGCATAAGCTGATACAACTGAGAAAAAAAGCAGTATCCGCCTCAAAGGCGAAAGCGGGCCAAGATTTCCTGTCCCTGACATGCCATGAACTAAACTGAACGAGGGTTTGAACTAAAAACAACAACAACAACAACAACAAAAATGCTCGCCAGGTGCTGGAGTCGCTAGCACTGTCAACAAACGCGGCAGCCATCTCAGTCACAGCAAATCATTCAGCAGCGACCCAACTTTCTTCCGAACGCAAGCCGCCAGACCGAGGAACCTGATCTACATTGCATACGTTCCAGAAAAACGAAAACTTCTGGACCTGGCGCCGAACAAAGGCATCCTTTCTTCCGATCGCTCAAAAACTTCGTCCCACTTGCATTCTTACACTCCCTTCTCAGCAAACCAGAGTCCAGATGGCAGCGCGGGGAGAGGGGGGAGGCAAAGGCAAAACAAAACAAAACAAAAAAACCAGCTCGACCATTATTATCCCATCCCAAAGCCTCCGCACCTGAGAAGCAACACCCTGCACGCTAACTTAGGGCTCCAAGCGTTCACCTCTATTCCGGCCCGTGAACTTGGCAGACTTCTTAAAGCCACTTTTCCGTGAAAAAAAAATTTTTTTTTACCTTTCGGTCGGACAGCGTCTCAGGGCTGCCGTCTCAAAGCTTCGCTTGACATGATCGCCTCCCCGGCATGAGTCACTCGGGCTGCAGCCGAAAACGCGCTCGGTCCCCGCACGGTGAGAGCGGATGTGCCGCCCGGGGGGCTGCTCCGGCGGGGGGCTGGGCTGCCTTCCCGCTCTCGACTTTTTGCACGAGTTTTCCCGGTCCCCAACTTAGGGAATCTCCGCCGCAAAACCGGGGGGTTTGGGGGAGGTGGGGGGAAACGTGGGGAGGGGAGGAGGAACTTTTTCACTCGTGACACCGCCCGGAATTGCCGTGCGAAACTCACTTCCTGCCTTGGCGAAAAAAAAAAAAAAGCAGGATCCAGCTCAGTCCAGGGGAACCCGGAACAGCGGCCCGGCGCGCGCCGGGAGGGGGAGGGGAAGGCCGGCCGCCCCGGGCCTCGGCGCCCCGCACGCCCCCCGCACCCCCGACGGCGGCGCGGCCCGGCCGCCCTGGGGCCCGGAGCGCGAGGCTGAGCCTCGGCTGCGCTAGGCCGCCACCGCCGCCTCCTCCTCTTCCTCCTCGCCGCCGCCCCCAGAGCCGGGCGGCGGGGTTATTGTCTGGAGAGCGCCTGCCGCGCCCTTCGCCCGCGTCGCCGTCGCCGCCGCCCGGAGCAGGAGTCGAGGGGCCGCCGGGCAGGCTCGATGGCGGGCCCCCCTCCCCGGGCCGTCCGTCGGGCCGTCCGTCCTTCCGTCCGTTCCTCGTCGCCTTCCCTTACTCGCTTCTCGAACGTTTCTCTCTCGCCTCTCTCGTTTGCCCCGCCGCCGTCCCTCCTCTGCCTTCCTCGTTCTTCTTCCCCCACCCCCGGCGGCGGCGGATCCCCCTCAGGAAGCGCGGGGGGCCGAGGACGGGCGGCGGGCAGCTCGGGCTCCTCAAGAGTTGGCGGGGCCCAGGGCTGCTGCGTCCCGCGCCGCCGCCGCGCCACCTTCCCTCGGCCGAGAGCCGGCGAGGGGAGGGGACTGGAGCCCCGGAGGGAGGGGAGGAGAGCGAGCGAGCGAGCGAGAGAAAAAGAGAGAGAGAGAGAGAGAGAGAGGAGGAGGAGGAACGGGGCTGGGGCGGCAGCCGAGTTCCTGCCTCACAGGCCGCGCGGCCCAGGCAACAGCGCCACCGCCCCGGCGGCCAGGGGGGCGAGGCTGTGCGCGCCGCGGCTCGGCCAGGGGGCGGGGCGGCCTCCCGCGGGCTGCGCCCCAACCGCCGGCAGCCGGGCCCGAGGCCGGCGCGAGCCAGTCAGAGCGAGCGCGGGGGCGGCGGGGCGGACGGCGGCGGCCGGGGCGCGGGGACAGGGCCGCTGGCCGGGGAGCCGGGGCGCGGGGACAGGGCCGATGGCCGGGGCAGGGCCGCTGGCCGGGGAGCCGGAGCGCGGGGACAGGGCCGCTGGCCGGGGAGCCGGGGCGCGGGGACAGGGCCGCTGGCCGGGGAGCCGGGGCGCGGGGACAGGGCCGCTGGCCGGGGAGCCGGGGCGCGGGGGCAGGGCCGCTGGCCGGGGAGCCGGGGCGCGGGGACAGGGCCGATGGCCGGGGAGCCGGGGCGGCTAGGGGCGCTGGTCCCCGCGGCTCCGAGGCCAGCCAGCCGGCCGGCCGAATTCCCCGCACACGCTTCCCGCCCGCCCACCGCGGCCCCTCCGCGCTCAGCCCAGCAAACGCGGCGCCGGCCCTCGGAGTTTTCTTTGTATATGCACCGCAATCAGTGCCCTGCGGTCCCGATGCGCTGGCAAGCAGGTATCTCTTTTTCGGTCGCGGGACTCCGACCTTTTTTTTTTTTTTTCTGTAATGGCACGCTCAGGTTTGCAAGCCTCGGCCGCCGCCGCGGCCCGGCGGGAGCTTCCCACGCCAACCCTGCCTGGCTTACTGGCTAGCCCCGCCGCCGCAGCTGGGGCTCCTCCAAGGTTCAGCTTCACGCCTGAGAGCAGACAAAGCTGGCACTGGCCGAGAGAAAATGGCCCGCGAAATTGTGTCTTTGTTAGCTGAAGCGCTGGATGCTGTCCGAAGGCGACTCGGGCTTCCAAGGCCAGCGGTGGCTGGTGGTGCAGTGGTTGGATTGCACTGCCCCCCCTAATTCATCCTGGCCGGCGTTTGCGTTTAGGGAGAGAATCTCAAGCGTTCTGTCAACACATATGGCGTACAAAGCCCGAGCCGTAACATTGCACAGTGTCTACAGTCAGTGTGTTAAACACGATGACAGACGGCCCTTGTTTTCCCCGGGGAGGGAACCTTCCAACCTCGTCCCCCTCTATTAGACTTCACTGTGTGGGGACTGTGCTTCGAGCCTGCAGGTCCCTAAAGTTACAGGTTCAATTCTTCCATCTGTGTTTCTGAGATAATTACTTATTACCAAGTTTGAATAAAGAGCTGTATACCCTGCAGACGATCCTTGGCCTGCATCCAAGGGAAAGAGTTGATAAGATGCCCAAAAACTTGTTTACTTAACATGAGCTGAACGCAAGTGACAAACACTGGGAGGCACTCCCGGGAGACAAGTCCACTTTTAAGGGACGGGAGCGCTGTTAGAGCTTCCAGAACTGAAATTGACACCAGTGTTGGTCCCTTCATGTGGAGCGAAAGTGGAAGAGAAGTACCAAAATGCATACAGGTCTATTTAGTGCTGAGATAGAGGTAAGAACATAAACTGAACGCCCAGAAATGCCAGGAAGGTAGACTAATAACACCAAGCTAGACAGCTATTTTATGTGAATATTAATCGTAGCCATTGCATAAGAAGCTAAAGTTAGCATACTGTACAAGCTATTTTTAATTGTCGCACTTTGGAAAAACTCATGAGTCTTGATCAGAACTTGGTGGCACAGCTCTGAACTGAAAATGTCGGGTCTCCTGAGCAAGCCAGGATGCAATGGCTCCCCACCCAGTGGACCAGCGGGACGACTCCGGGATTCCAGGCGTGCACCTGCTGTCACATTGACTTATTTTCAGAACATACACACACCTCTAAGTCTTCCCCTTACACACACACACACACACACACACACACACACACACACACACACACACGCACTCCTAAAGCCGTCCATTGACCCCCCACCACACACACACATGCACATTCATAATGAAGTCCTGCCCTGTCCCAAATGTAAATAAGGAAGACCAGACCACATGTAAATCTTGTCCTGATCCTTGGACTTAAGCTAACACTCAACACTCACCTGACTATCTACCACTGGAACTACAGAGACCGAAAACCCCTTTCCCAACTCACCTGAAATCCTGACATTAGAGTTTTATCCCTTTGAGTAGTTTGTTTCTCCAGAGCCGTAATCCCAGGAAGAGTGATAGTTTAAGCCCTATTTAATCCCTAATTCATCAGATGGTCTCCCTAAAAGCAGCTTTTGACGAAAAAGGGAATAACATATGTTGATCTGGAGCAGGCAGGAGGAAATGTGCTATCGCTCCTGGCAGCAGCATATGGAAAGTGGAGTCTAGGCAATAAAATGGCCCTCATTGGATTGTTAAGTCCTGCTTGCTCACACTGCAAGAATGAGCTCCGACACTGCCGTTGTGAGGATGCGAGCTGACACACACTTGTCAGTGGACTGCTGTCAGCTATTTCTCTGACGGTCGCTTTGTAAAGTACCTTCTCTTGAATCCTGCATCCTGAAGAATAAAACAATACTCTATGACCCGGATATCCAATACCAGGAGTAATGACTCGCCGGCGTTACTCATCACTTCGCTGTGATTCGTAGGAGCGGCACACTCAGATACAGCCAAGCTTAGGCTGGTTCTTTTTACAAAGCATTCATTCCTGTTGCGTGGTTTCCTGTGAAAATCCTCCTGTAGGACCTTGAACTAAGATGGGCTTAACCTTCTAATTATGTTTAAAACGAGAACTGGGTCCTGCTTCCCACCTTACACAAGGCTGCCTGTGTGTGTGGAAGAATGAAGTGAATTAATTCTGGGACCGTCTTGGAGAGCAAGCTAACAAGAGTCTGTGGGTAGAACAGCTTCATCTCTTCCTTCTCATGAGACTTTTTGTGTTTAAGAGTTATTTATTTTTATTGGAAAGGCAGATATACAGACAGGAGGAGAAAGAGAGAGGAAGATCCTCCATCCATTGATTCACTCCCCAACAGCCGCAACTGCTGGGGCTGCGCTGATCCAAAGCCAGGAGCCTCTTCGACTTGACCCCCTATGACTTGTCTTATGATGGTTGTTGGGAAGCGAATTTGAGAAAATGTGAAAAGAGTGAAGAAAGTCAGTAGTATAGATAGACTAACCCTTCTGAGGAAGTTGTTGTAGAGAATGATGCCCGGTCTTTGGTCTAAGTGACTCAGGTGATTATTAAAAAAAAAAAAAAATCTATGGCACCAAGATGTGGCTTTTTTAGGTTAAGCAGCTACCTTCTATGGCATCCCAAACTGGACTGGAATGCAGATTCAAGTCCCGGTTGCTCCGCTTCCAATCCAGCTCCCTGCCAATGTGCTGGGAAAGCAGCAGAGCTTGCCCCAAATGCTTGGGCCCCTATGTAACATACAGAAGATCTGGATGCATTTTCAGGCTCCTGACTTCAGCCTAACCCAGCCCTGCCGATTATGACCATTTGGGAAGTGAACCAGAGGATGAGAGATCTCTCTCTCACAGCAGTTCAAATGAATATTAAAAACAAAACCAAAAACACTCCATCAGAAAAACACAGTCAATTTCTATTGTTGCTTTGCTCTGGAGGAACAGAGAGGACACTAAGAACAGAAAACACTTTCTTTCAGTTACGGTGCTCCTAACAGTGCAAGTTCGGGGCTCATTAAATCTCATGTCATTTATTCATGAACTTAGAATTGTGGTTGCTTTTATTTAAAACTGGCATTCGATAAGTCCCTAAGCAACCACAATTTGGAGTTAATTCTACTGACATCTTCTCCCGGCAGCACACATGCAAACTTCTAACCCAGTTCCCCGCACACAGGCGCCCTTCCTCATCTCAGTGCTTCAATCTGACTGGCACCTCATTGACATCCCCACAGAGCAGGAATGCGTTATTGTTACTCTGCTTTTCTTCCTGCACTAAGCATTGGTAGTCTGTAGCTTCTAAGGAATTTATTCACGTCCTCTTTTCATGTGAATGTTTTTTAAATATTTATTAATTTTTATTGCAAAGGCTGATAAACAGAGAGATGTTGGGGTCCATGCAGTGGATGTGGGGGACACAAAGGTGTGAAGAATGTTGTTGCATTGCAGGCAGGGCCACAAGGAACTTCCTGCTGTTTGGCAGGGCCCAGTGGATGTCTACAACCACCTGAATGCAGCTCCACCTTCCTTTGCATGGACACTGGACCACTCTGCGGAAGAACTCTAAGCCATTCAGGCTTTGTTTGCTACTGTGGAGTTGGCTTTTTTACTTAATGTGAGCTTGAAGGTTAATGTCAATAATGTCTTGCAAAAGGGCCTTCTATTATTCATACTGTCTTGGCTGTCCCCATTGACCTTATGCTAATGAAGGGACCTGTATTTAGGGTTTCATTCTTTCCTTGATCTTTAGGTTCTCCTTTTCTTTGTGATACAAGATTGAGTTGTAGAATAAGAATTGTAGTAGGAACTTCTATCGTTTTTTTTAGGTAAACCAAATGGCAGAATTATCCTTAGAAACACCTACTTGACCATGATGTAAAAAGTCTGAGCCAGAGTTTGACTGATTTTGTATAAATAAAGCAGACAGCTTTCCCGCAGTCCATTATGATCATGAAATCGTAGTGGTCCATTTCTTTTCTTCTTTGCACCTCATCCAACGCACCCTTCTTGAGTTCCAAACTCAGCTGGAGCTGGACTCTGGCAGAGAGGGGACACTGAAAAATCTTGCATCCATTGGTTCACTCCCCAGGTGGCTGCTTAGCTCTGGCTGCTGCTGTCACTTGAGGAGTGAATCAGTGGATGAAAGATCTTCCTCTCTGTCTCTCCTCCTCTCTGTATATCTGACTTTCCAATAAATAAATAAAATCTTAAAAACAAAAAGAAAGTGGAGCAGCTGGATCTCAAACCCAGTGCTTATACGGGTTATCAGTGTTGCAGGCTGAGTTTTAACTCACTGTGCCATAGTACCAAGCTCCTTCCCTTTTCTCTGGTAATACTTATCATTTATTACCTTTTTAATTGGCTCTTTGCGGGGGAGGTAGTCTATCAAAGAAACAACTTTGGGTTTCAGTGTTTGACTACATTAGTTAATGTCTCAATGAGTTTCTATGCACATTCTTTCCTTTCTTCTGATTCTTTGCATTTAATTTGCTCTTCCTGTGATTTCCTATGTTGGAAGTCTCCAAATATTTTGTGTGGAATCATTTTAACTAAAGCACAGAGCACTGCCAGTGGTGAGATTTTCATGTAGCTACTTAGAATTAAATTACTACAAAATGTCTAAGCCAGGAAAAAGACGTCACTAGGTCTCTCCTACTCCTTGTGCAGCTGTGCCTAGAGTCCTTCTTAGGACTCTCCAGCCCAGAGGGAACCTAAATGCCTTAGCCCAGGGGAACTCAGAGCTGTTTCCTTCAAGTCGTTAAGCCCATTATACAAGCAGCACTTGGATTTGCCAGAACAACATCCTACCATCTCACACTGTTCATTTAGAGGAACTCATATCCTAAAAGCTGTGGTCTCCAAAGCACATAACCACTGGACTTTGTGCAAACGAAAGCAAATCCATACCCAGACACCTGCTGCTCTTGGCCTCAAGGAGTATGCCCAGGGAATGGCTTAGTCCCATATCACAGGCCCCTCCCTCCCCCACTGACCTCTGTGAAGAGTGACGTGGCCGACTGGTCCTGGGCCCATGGCTGAAGCACTTGGCTTCACACTTATGCCCGGTGGATTCCCTGCCTTTCTGCTGGGCCATGGCAGCACCTTTTACTCACCAGCCAGAAACGCAGAAAAGTTCTTCCTGATTGAAAGAACTGAAAAGCAGTCACCACTCCAAGTGTGGGAACAAAAGCAAAAGACTGCTGGAGTTACCCCACCTCGATTTTAAATCCCTTATACATTTTCAGATGTCTGCTGGTTTTTTCTCTTTCTTCTTTGTAGAAACTGCTGGTTTGTGTTTTGTAAATATTTAAATTGGACTGTTACTTTCTTCTGAATTTAATAGTAACCTCTTTATAGTATTTCTTTCTTAGACTGTCGCTTTTCTCCTTAAAATCAATTTTGGGGTCCTGGGGGCCTTGAACGTGCTAGGATCCCATATGGGCACCAGTTCTAGTCCCGGCAGCTCCACTTCCCATCCAGCTCCCTGCTTGTGGCCTGGGAAAGCAGTCTAGGACAGCCCAAAGCTTTGAGACGCTGCACCCATGTGGGATACCTGGAAGAAGTTCCTGGATCCTGCCTTCGGATTGGCATAGCATCAGCCATTGCGCTCACTTGGGGAGTGAATCATCAGATGGAAGATCTTCCTCTCTGTCTCTCCTCCTCTCTGTATATCTGCCTTTCCAATAAATAAATAAATCTTTAAAAAAAAGAAAAGAAATTGTACTGCTATTAATATAAGGGAAAAAGGGGGGTGGCTGATGCCATGGTGTAACAGGCTAAGCCTCCATCTGTGGTCCATGTCCCAGCTGCTCAACTTCTTACCCAATCCCAGCTTATACCTGGGAAAGCAGCAGAGGATGGCTTAAACCCTTGGGCTCTGCACCCATGTAGGAAACCCTGAAGAAGCTCCTGGCTACTGCCTTTGGATCAGCTCAGCTCTGGCCATTGATGCTGGAGAGTGAACCAGCAGATAGAAGATCGCTTTGTCTCTCTTTTCTCTGTAAATCTATGTCTCAAGCCCTTAAAAAGAGAGAGAAAAGGATAATTTTCATTTACATCATGTTTGCAGTGTGTTTTCATATTCATCGCCTCATTTGGTGTCCAAGACCAATGAGATATGAGACCAATGAGACAGCTCGTAGCTCTTGTTCTGTAGTTCATGAATTACCGCATATAGAGATTAAGTGATTTATCCAAAGTCACCAGAAAGCAAAGGTTAATGCTGTTTTGGGGACATTTCTGAAAGAAGATGTATTGGTTAAGTTTTATTTCTACCAAAGATGGAACGAAATTATCAGTTCTCTGTGAGATAAGATAGCCAGAAATCAGGCACACAGAATAAAGTATCAAGAATGTAAAAAAGTTGTGTTGAAAATTATAACATATTTTATTATTTTTTTATTTTTTAAAGATTTATTTTTATTTTTTTTTTATTGTAAAGGCAGATATACAGAGAGGAGAGACAGAGAGGAAGATCTTCCATCCGATGACTCACTCCCCAAGTGAGCGCAACAACCGATGCTATGCCAATCCGAAGCCAGGAGCCTCTTCCAGGTCTCCCACGCGGGTGCAGGGTCCCAAAGCTTTGGGCCGTCCTCAACTGCTTTCCCGGGCCACAGGCAGGGAGCTGAAAGGGAAGCGGGGCTGCCGGGATAGAACCGGCGCCCATATGGGATCCTGGGCGTGCAAGGTGAGGACCTTAACCACTGTGTCACCGCGCCGGGCCCTTATAACATATTTTAAACTGTTTCTTCTCTACACATTTATTTCTACTGAAGCAAGTATAAATAAGTAACTTTTAGAAAGGGAATGGTATGGTATGACTAAATATTTTGATATGCCGTATGGCAGAAAATATAAGAGAGATATAAATGTTTGCATAAGTAAGTAGTCTTATGGGGAGTTCTAAGGAGACGAAAGAAAGGAGCTTCAGCATCCTTTTTGAAGGAAAATTGCTATGGAGAGCAAGAGATGACATGCAGGACCCCAATGTAGGAGGTACGAAGGAGTCTTTATTAGCCACACTTGGTGACAGCAGCGCTTGCTCCACTCCAGGAGCCACCGCCATGTCTGGCATTGCACCTTCTTAATACTGGCTGTGGTTACCAGGCAACCATTCATCTGGTGATAACAGAAATTAGCAAATGATCGAAGCCCTCAGATGAAGAAATGGTCATTACTGTGAAATCTGTGCATGAAACCGAAGACCTATGTTCCAGCTTCCCCAGCAATATAAATTATCCTGAGTGACACGAAATAAACAATCCAGAGACATTTACAAACCTGCAAACATCCACAAACAAACTCACCTTTTCCTGGCTTCTTTGCCCACATTTCATTCCTGCCAATAGTCTGCATGGGCCTCACCTCTCCTGCAACTCTTGAAAGTACCCAAATTAGAAGTACAAAATGTCTTAGTATTTGCATTTTTGCCGATTGATCTGAACAATGGATAGAAGATGAGGAGCACACACATATATGGGCCGTGCTCAGGGACTACCTCTGTCCAGGGAGTCTGTCCTCAGGAAACAAGACAGCAGGTGGGCCTGAACATTGAAGCTGTGAGGATGCAGGAGAGTGAAAGAGCTAGACCCCTCAGCAACGTGGGGTACAGGGGTCTCAGGAGAGGCGTGATTATGCTGCAATAAAGCGTAGTCCTTCCTTTCAGATACCAGGTAATGACTGGTAAATGTCATTTAACTAATAGACAGAAGGGATTACATAGAGGCAGGAGGTCTGGCTTCTAATCCTGAACTAGTTGCCTAAGACCATATCAAAATAAGAACAAGAACATTGAAAGTAATTAAAGCTAAACCTATTAAAACATTAGTTTATATTATGCCATTAATTTAAGGGTATAAAAACAGAGGAAATGCGGGCAGATGCAGTGGCAAAACAGGCTAATTCTCTGCCTGCAGTGTCAGCATTCCACATAGGCACTGATTTGTGTACCAGCTGCTCTGCTTCCAATCCAGTTCCCTACTTACTGCCTGGGAAAGCAGGGAGGATGGCTCCAGTCCCTGAGCCTGTGAACCCAAGTCAGAGACCTAGAAGAAGCTCCTAGATTTCAGCTGCGGAGCAACTCAGCTCTGATTGCTGCAGCCTTTTGGGGAGTGAACCAGCAGATGGAAGACCTCTCTCTCTCTGTCTCTCCTCTCTATAAATCTGCCTCTCAAATAAAATTAAAGAAATTTTTTTTTCAAAAAGAAGATATTTATGATTAAACTCTCCTAAAAACCAGCAGGTGAAATTGACTTCATTGTATATATAAAGAAAAGTTAAACAAAGTCAATTACTCTGACATTAAGAAGACTCTGGATAGAAATTTTTAATTTGTAGTGTAAAAACAGTACAACAATAAGCTCTATGAATTAGTTAAAAAGAAAGAAAACTCTGAAAGTCATGCTATTTCCCCAAGGGGCAGGGTCGTGTTGCACCAGGGACCTTCTGGTGGGGCCTAAAGTCCAAGTTCACTCTAAGACTGTCCCGGGAGGCGTGGGCACCCAGCTCCCCTTGGTTCCTCTGTTCTGCCAATGGAATGAAGTGTCTGACTTCTGAGAGCTCACACTTATACCGCTGGTACACAGCACAGCCTCTATTCACTTGTCCCAAGGTCATTCTTCCCTTTTCTTCATCAATACGTCCTTAGCAGAATAAATTACCAGTCAGTTGGTAGATCAGCACCTGTGCAAGAAGATGTGGGCAGAAAGTCGAGCACTGGAATGTGAACCAGCCATCCTGAGACTACTTGGGTGCAAGTACTAGAGTGCTTTCCACACCACATACAAGCCAACATTTTCACTTTTAATCATGGGTTTTTTTTTTTTTTCATAATCCACAGTCCTCTGTCATGTAAAAACAAAAGGTTTTATTTTCATCTTGAAATACTTCCTGTTTCCTCCTCATTCTCTTCCGTTTACTTAAACCCAAAGTTGGCCCTGTTTTTTTTTTCCTTTTTCTATTTTGCATGCACTGTAGAAAATAAAGCATTACAAAATATACAAAGGAGAATGAAAAAATTCTACCACGTACAAATAGCTAACCACAGGAGCCTGATAATGACCTGATTCAGTGCCTTGATGTGACTGTATGGACTAAGTGAGTTCAAGGCCATTTCCTCAGAACATGATGTTCATTTTTGGGCAGCAGCAATGAGTGACTGTTGTACAGCTATAACTACAACTACAATCACATCTTTTTTATTTGCGGAATTGAATGAAAAATGAGCCATTCCAATTTCCTCCTGCAGTAACTTACCTTGAGGCAAAGTAGGTGGTTTTTTTAATTTTCTGTTTGTTTTTGCTTTTTGGTCTTTTTAAAAGTGATTTCTTTTTTTTAAACCTACATTTATTTGCTTGTTTTCTATCTGAAAGGCAGAATGTCAAAGAGAAAGTGGAAGATAGGGGGATGGGTCTTGTATTCATTGGTTCATTCCCTCAAAAGACCACAATAGTCAGGGCTTAACTAAGCCAAAGTCAGGAGCCCACAACTCCATCCGGGTCTCGAACATGGGTGGCGGGAGCCCAAGTACTTGACCACCTTTAAGCTGCTTTCCCAGGGGGCATTAGCAGGGTTCCCAGATGGAGACCGGGCAGCAGGACTACAATATGGGATGTTAGCGTTGCTAGCAACAGCTTAGCCAACTATAGCACCACACTAAGTATTTTCTCTTTACTTGTGGTCATTCCATCTCATTTTTTGAAAAGGCCATTTGTGTTGGCATCTTGCTGGTAACCATTTTTTTATGTGTAATGTAAAACACAAAGTTAGAGTAAGCAATAAATCATTACTGATGTTCCATGAATTTCTCTCTTGTCTCTTTGTGGATATAGGATTCATTGATGATTCTGAGCAAAACATGATCTGGGTAAATAAAAACTAACCAACCTTTATCAGCCTTCCAAGTTGCATTCACTCACGGACTCAGTCGTGGCCTTTCTCACACTACCTCGTTTAGAGACGTTTGTGTGTAGATGACAGCCCTACATGAAGGTATTGTGCGGATCACCTGCCTCTCTCTTATGGGACACGAGCGAGATCACACCAGACATGTTTAAGGTTTGTTAAGGAGTCTTTATTAACCAAGCTGAGTGATAACAGAACCCACTAGAAATAGCAAAGTCTATAGGCAATCCAATGAACCATAATCCAATCAATCAAAACCCCAAGAGGAACAAATGGTCATTACCCTCAAGTTAATCCGTTAAGTTGAAGACCTATGTCCAAACTTCCCCAACAATCTAAGTTATCCTAAGAGACATGCAACGAATTACCTGGACACACTTCCAAAGCTGCAGACATTCACCCCTCCACGGCCTCTCTGCCCGCATTCCACTACTGCTAGGCTTTGCCTTGCTGCAACTCCAGATAATACACAAACCATAAATACAAAGCATCTTAACGTTGCAATCTTCATTGTCCCACCCAAGTAGTGAACAGACACACAGGGGCCATGCTCATGGCATACCTGTCCTGGGGCGGCCAAAGTTGGGGTGCCAGAGCAATGAGGAAGAACCCAACCAAGAGAGGTACCTCCTCCTTATCATGAACCTTTATAGGAGTATGTGAGGGGAGTGGTTACACAATAATGCAATACTGCCCCCTCTCACGTGACAGGTGGGAGTCACAGGTGGGCGGGAGTGAACACCTAGGAGGTGGGAGGGAGTGGCTGAGGGCTTCTCCCTAAAGATGAAATTAACATTCCATTGCGTTAGGCCCCACCTTCAGGACGGAGGTCAGGGGGATACAGCCACATTCAATTTGCCCACCGTCAAGGGGTGCTGGCTATCACTGGCTGCACCCCATAACATCTCCAAAAGAAGCGAAAACTAGATCATGACCCTGCTGCATAGCCCCCGCACAGACTGCAATGCTTTTCAGTGGGAAGCCAGGCTCTGCGGAGAGCTGGGAGGCTCCCCACTTCACATTACAGGGTCAAGTTCAGCACGTGTTCCATTCACAGAACTCCCACGGACATTAATCTGAGTCTTGTGCCAAGCTTAATTTCTTCCTCAGTTAAGTAATTTCTGTACTGCCTTCTATTTTACCAGAACATATTCACCAAGGCTGTAATAAAGAAAACATATGCAGTACTTCACATTTTTAGGCCTATTATAGCTTGCACTAAAACACCATAGACCAAAATGCATTGTTCTTACAGAGCATGATTTAGAAGGTGAATAAGTCATTTTGGAGAATGTAAAGAGACTGCTGTATTATTCTAGACTCATCTGTTTGCAATTCTTGAGATTTTTAAAAACTTGTGATGTAAAAAACACAATTCAATTCCAACAACACCCTTTTAATGCATGAAATTTTATGCCCTGTGACATACCACAATTGGCTGATTGGGAGCATGGATTTCTCAAACTTATCAGAGCAAAACACATGGATTTCAATAAAAATTCCAGAAACATACCTAAGTAAATAAAGGTTAATAAATAGGAAAAGGGGAGTTACTGAAATTTGTCTAACTGTTGGAAAAATAGGAAATCTGTATTAGTGAAGTTGGAACCCTGATGTAATTTTATTAAGTAATATAGTTGCATTGATGAAAAGTAATAAGGCATTTACACAAACACAATTTATAGTTAGCCCATTATTTTTTAAAGGTTTTATTTTTATTACAAAGTCGGATATACAGAGAGGAAGATCTTCTGTCCGATGATTCACTCCCCAAGTGAGCGCAACAGCGAGTGCTATGCCGATCCGAAGCCAGGAGCCAGGAACCTCTTCCAGGTCTCCCACGTGGGTGCAGGGTCCCAAGGCTTTGGGCCGTCCTCGACTGCTTTCCCAAGTCACAAGCAGGGAGCTGGATGGGAAGTGGAGCTGCTAGGACCAGAACCAGCGCCCATATGGGATCCTGGCATGATCAGGGTGAGGACTAGTTAGCCCATTATTTATGTTACATAATTTTAAAGGAACTTTTAAAATTGATAGAATACCAGATGAAACAATTTGCATAGCTATAGATATTAGCTGATTTACATTTGTATCAATTTGAGAAATTGCATATTAATTTATACTACAAGTGAATTTCCATGTTTTACACCATAATTTAAAGTTTACCTTTCATGTTTAAGATTTTTAACAACCTGGGCTTGGCTTGGCACAGTAGTGTAGTGGTTAAAGTCCTCAGCTTGCACACACCAGGATCCTATATGGACGCCAGTTCTAATCCTGGTGGCCCTGCTTCCCATCCAGCTCCCTGCTTGTGGCTTGGGAAAGCAGTTGAGGATGGCCCAAAGCCTTGGGACCCTGCACCCACATGGGAGACCCAGAAGAGTTCCTGGCTCCTGGCTTTGGATTGGCTCGGCTCCAGCCGTTGCAGCCTCTTGGGGAGTGAACCATCAGACAGAAGATCTTCCTCTCTGTATTTTTCCTCCTCTCTGTATATCTGCCTTTCCAATAAAAATAAAATAAATCTTTAAAAAAATTAAAAAAAAATATTTATTTGCAAGTCAGAGAAAAAGAGGGCTCCCATCTGTGGGTTCACTCCCCCAATCCAGTGCTTGTAACTGGAGGCAGGGCTAGGGCTAGGTCAGATCAAAGCCGCTGGCCAAGAATTACATCTAGATCTTCCCCATGGGTGGCAGCGCCCCAAGTACTTGAACCATCCTCTGCTCTGCATCCCAGGGTGCACATTAGCCGGAAGCTGGAATGAGGAGCAGAGCTGGGACTTCACCCAGGCATCACAGCAGGTGTCTTAGCTGCTGAGCCAAACAGCCATCCCTGACTTCAAAAAGATAGACTTTAAAGAAGAAAAAAAAAATCCAAGCTTTCTCATAAGCCAAGGAAATACTCTAAATTTCAAAGAATTGGGTGTATGTTTTGCTTAATCTTCAGAAATATTTTAAAACAGATTGGATTCTAAACATTATTAGTATTTCTAGAAAGTGTTGGCATGATGTGTTGGTACTGCACGCAAGAGAGATGCTTCCAATTTTCTACTGCTCAAAAAAAGCTTTTGCTTTTCTTTCTTTCTTTCTTTCTTTCTTTCTTTCTTTCTTTTTTTTTTTAAAGACACAGTATTATGTCTCTGGGCTAGTAGGGGAGTTTTTCTGGTCTTCTCTTTCATTTATTTAATGAATGAATTTTCAAGAAAAGGAGAGAGAGGTACGTAAAGAGGGAGGGCAGGAAAAGAGAGGCAAAGAGATCTCTCCTGTGTTGATCAAGTGCCCAAATGCCTGCAGCGGCCAGGAGGGCAGAGCACCTGGGTCTCCTTTATGGGTGGCAAGGACCGAGGCACACTCGCTGCTTCTGAGGTGTGCATTATCAGGAAGCTGGTACCGGAACCAGGCTCTCCAACATGGGCTGCAAGCATCTCAATTGGCAGTTTAATGTGCTGAGCCAATGTTCACCCAAGGAAAGTTTCCAAAAGGCAATCTGGGAAAGAGGAAAGCCAATAGGTAATTTTAACAAAAAAGGGAAAACAAAGTTAGGACAATTCTCTCTTTACTGTCACAAAACACCACTCTACTGTAACATTTTATAATTAATTTAATTTCTGATGAGGTTTCATTCTTGCATCATGTAATGGTGACAGATTTTCCAGAGCCAGCTACTATTTATTAGCGGGTATGCTTGCGAAGTCAAAACTTTGAGGAATGCAAACAGTGTCAGATATGACCAGTATTTAGGATACGTTTGTTACAAACCCAGTATTAGTTTGGGCACTTCGCGTATGCTATCTCATAGGGGAACTTAAGAGATAGTGAGTTATGAGGTTTTGGGTACATCTGAAAAGGGAATCATTAAAACCCACACATATAACCATGACCGAGTCTCCAGTGTGTGGCAGTCTTGGGGACTGGGATTGCCAGATACGCAATAAAGGTGGGGCAGTTTTAATACACCCACAAGTTATTCGATGATGTTCATGGGAAGAGTTGCAGTCTATGGTCTGTCTCTCTTCTTGAAGACAGACTGTCTTTGGATCCTGCCTTCACCAGGTCAGTTCAGAAGAAATGATTGCAGTTTGCCAAGTGAGAGCATAGAAGGCAACATAGTTAGCACTTTGGTCATCGAATGTTTGCTCTTGGGAACATCAGCTTGCTTGTTTTGTGTATTTGTTTTGGTTTTTAACTCTATCAGTTTCTTTGCGTTTTTGGTCATCTCTGCCACAGTTTAGCTACTGCTGTTGTAGGTGATGAAATGTGTTACGGCTACAATTTAAATACTGACACTACTCTGCCCATGGCCTTTCCCTGAAACTCACAATTAAATTTTGTTAAAGATTTCTGTGTATTGCAAAGTCAGATCAGATTTATAGAGATTTATAGAGAGAATGAGAAACAAAGAGAAAGATCTTCCTCGAGTCAATATGAACCCATGAGCCAGGAGCTTCTTCCTGGTCTCCTGTGCAGGTTCAGGAACCCAAGACTTTGAACCATCTTCTGCTGCTTTCCCAGGCCACATTCAGGGAGCTGGGTGGGAAGTGGAGCAGCCAGGACATAAGGGATGCTGGCACTGGCAGGCAGAGGATTAGCCTAGTGAGCCACTGCACCAGTCCCTAGAATTAACCTTTGGATTCTTGGGTTTTATATTCAGTCTCAGAAGTTTCACTGTGCAAGTTATCGGAAGACAGTCCTAATCTTTCTGGTAGTGGTTTAGGACTTTAGCTTCTCCAGTGCCATTATAACATGAATGTATCTTAAACATACATTAAACTAGGGCTGGTGTGGTGACATAGCAAACGAATTCTCTGCCTGTGGTGCGTACATTCCATTTGGGTTCTGATTTGTGTCCCAACCGTTTTGCTTCTCATCCAGCTTCCTACTAACGGCCTTGGAAGGCAGCAGAGAATATCCTATGTGCTTAAGCCCCTGAACCCACATGGGAGACTCTCAAGAAGCTCCTGGTTCCCAGCTTTGGATTGGCTCGGCTCTGGGGTGTGGCATCCATTTAGCGAGTGAACCAGCAGAAGGAAGACTCTCTCTCTCTCTTTTTAAGACGCATTAAACTAAGAGGCATTCTTTTTTTTTTTTTTAAGATTTATTTATTTTTATTGGAAAGGCAGATATACATAGAGGAGGAGAAACAGAGAGGAAGATCTTCCTTCCGATGATTCACTCCCCAAGTGAGCCACAACGGCTGGAGCTGAGCCAATCCGAAGCCAGGAGCCTCTTCTTCTTCCGGGTATCCCACACAGGTGCAGGGTCCCAAGGCTTTGGGCTGTCCTAGACTGCTTTCCCAGGCCACTAGCAGAGAGCTGAGTGGGAAGCAGGGCCGCCAGGATTAGAGTCAGCAACCATATTGCATCCTTGCTTGTGCAAAGCGAGGACCTTAACCACTGCGCCATCGTGCAGGGCCCAAGAGGAATTCTTAATAAATGTTTAAGTGCAAGTTGTTTTTAGATGACCTGCACAAAAGTGTTTTGTTGTTGTTGTTGTTGTTAAAACTAATGTCTCTGCTCCAGGTAATTCACCATCAGAATAAATGCAGAGCTCAAGCCAGCATCAGCACCCTACCCTGTAAGTCACGGCGCCACACAGATGACAAACAACTGCCAGTGACGCTGAGCAGCGGTAGACCAAAGACATTGCCAATCTTGTTAACATTTTCCCATTTCTACATCACCCGTAAAGGAGGTCATAAATGCGGTCACACAGCCCTCTCTCCATCATGATTTCACCCCAATAGAACTGGAGGCTTTGGAAATTAGCAAGGATGTGTTTGATTGGTCCTGCGGCCTCTGTCAGCGAAGATTTTACCCTTTCTGATCTGTGTTCTTCAAGTGTCTCTTTGGCTTCACGCCATCTTTGCTCTACTTGTGGCAGGTTGATTTTCCCGCAAGTGACTGGCCTTTCAGGAAGAGATCTGTGAGAAGTGATTTCAACATCCCACCTTGGACCCTGCATCACTTCCTGCTTCCTCTTTCCCACAGCTCCATTCAGTTTATCCACCAATCAGATGTAACCTGAGAATCCCACTTCCCCAATCTCTCGCGGCCCCTCTCCTAGTCTCCACCCACCCACCTGTGGCTCAGATAATCTTAGTCACCAGTCCCTGAGGCCAACACACAGCCCACACAGCCCCTCCCTTCTTCCATCTCTTTCTTCCCTTCCCTTCTTATCTGGCTCTCCTCCGTCCTCCTCCATCTTGTCCCCTTGCCCTGCTCCGGTAACCCTCATCCTGCCACCGTGACAGGAGATGACTCCCTTCTTGCTCCCCCTCTACTCCCATTCCTTGAAATAAAGGCTCTCTAATATTTCATCACGTCTGGTCTTTCTAGCTTGAAATAAAAAGACTTGGCTGCGGAAATTAGCTACAAGTAAAAAACTTTAAGTGCGTTTTAAGACTTAACAATATCCACACCTCGCTCACTGTGCTTTAAGGTGCCTCTGCCCTCGGGGCCTTCATCGGAGGCATTTCCACCAGTGAACCAACCACCAATGTTGCCCTTTGCCCTCCTGATCATCTTCCCCTCCTCCTCCAGGCAGAGCTGGCCCACCACTTCCCAGATACTGGAAACTTCTAAGAATGTCTCATCGGGGCTGATGAGATCCTGTGAAGTCACCGTGTGTGAGAAAGGCCGAACTAGCCTTCATGGAAATGATCCCAAAGAGAGACCTGACATTTGCCTACAGAAGTTGAAGAGGGAACAGCGCTGGGCAACCTGCAGCTGTGACAGCCTCTTCCAGGGCACCCTCTCCTTCCTGCCGTTGTCACAGCTCCAGTCACCATCGCACCAGAACTGCCTGGCCAGCTACTTCCCCCACATTTCTTGCTCAGGTATATAATGTGTGATTTAATAGTGATGAACACAGTTTAAGCCAGTAAGTTTTGGGGTGATTTGTATAACAGTAGTAACCAGACAGATGTCAATTTTTTAGTTTGGGAATACATTTATTTACTTGAAAAAGAAGAGAGAGAGAGAGATGCCATTTGTCATTTGCTCACTCCTCAGATGTCTGCAGTAACTTGGACAGGGTCAGGCGTAAGTTGCAAGCCAAGAATCAATCCAGGGCTGGTGGCATGGCCTAGCGGCTAAAAGTCCTCACCTTGAACGCGCCAGGATCACAGATGGGCACTGGTTCTAATCCCAGCAGCTCCACTTCCCATCCAGCTCCCTGCTTGTGGCCTGGGAAAGCAGTCTAGGACAGCCCACAGCCTTAGGACCCTGCACCCACGTGGGAGACCTGGAAGAAGTTCCTGGCTCCTGGCTTAGGATTGGCATAGCATCGGCTGTTGTGCTCACTTGGGGAGTGAACCATCGGACGGAAGATCTTTCTCTCTGTCTCTCCTCCTCTCTGTATATCTGACTTTCCAATAAATAAATCTTTTTATTTTTTTTATTTTTAAAATTTTGACAATCCTTACAAATTTAATTGGGGTAAAAAAGGTTCAAGGCCTAAAGGGGGATATAGAGGAAGAAGCCCCACCCAGTTTCCCACCCACCCTAAGTCCTGGATGTGGGGCGCGCTCCGAGATACTCGATCAAGTGGTTCCAGTAGTTCACCATTCATGGGTTGCTGCCAGTCTCGCCACTCCAAGCACGATGTGGTCATTGAAGAGTCCATTGATTGACACAGTCCCTTCTAGAGTTTCCATTTGCCCAGTATTTTGCTGCCAACAGATAGCTGAGGTTGTTGCTTGACTTGTCCTGTCTTTCCTTGGTTAGGACTCTGAGTCCGGTGTCTCGAATGGGGAGATCCTCAAAGAAATTTTGAGGTATTCCCAGTCCAGATTCCTGCATGTTCTAGTAGCATAGGGCCCGGCACAGTCCATTGCCCCGATCAGCTGGTGGTTGCAGTTGCTGGGTCGGTTCTGTCTCCACCCGTGTCCTCTTGCAGTCTCGCCTGGTTCCGCCCTGGATGCACTTGTCCCTCGCACGTACCAGTAGGAGTTGCAGCCCAGTCAGGGCGGCCCACAGTAACCTCAACCAGGCCCACCCCCTACCCTGGCTTGCCAGTATATATGGCATACTAGCCCAGTCTGTCCCATATACCCTTCTGTTCATATACTTGCCAACAGGTGTTGCAACCTACTTCCATCCAACCATCTCCTCCTACCGTCCCTAACGGATATTGTTGGGTGTCTGTCTAGCCACCCCAGCCCCTGTCCTAGTTCCCATGCCCTCCCGTGGAAGGTGATGACCCACGAGGGAAGAGCCCACTATTTCCCTCCCAGGTCGCTCCCATTCCAGTTGTGCCCTATCCAGTTGGCCCTGTGGTTCAACTCAACGTGTCTAACCCTTTATACCAGCTTCCGCCAGCTGGTGCTACAACTAAGCCCCAACAACCCTCACCAACTCTGATTGTAGCTTACACCAGTGGGAATAGTCAGCCCAGCCTGGTTTTTAGCCTGGCTAAAAGTCCTCACCTTGAACGCGCCAGGATCAGAGATGGGCACTGGTTCTAATCCTAGCAGCTCCACTTCCCACCCAGCTCCCTGCTTGTGGCCTGGGAAAGCAGTCTAGGACAGCCCACAGCCTTAGGACCCTGCACCCACGTGGGAGACCTGGAAGAAGTTCCTGGATCCTGGCTTCGGATTGGCATAGCATCGGCTGTTGTGCTCACTTGGGGAGTGAATCATCGGACGGAAGATCTTTCTCTCTGTCTCTCCTCCTCTCTGTATATCTGACTTTCCAATAAATAAATCTTAAAAAAAAAAAAAGAATCAATCCAGATCTTGCACATGGTGGACAGGGACCCAACTACTTGAGCCAGTTAAGATGAAAACAATAATAAGATAGTCATTCCCTTACCTTGCCTCAATCAGTTGCATGAAGAGTGCTTCCTTGTGGTATCATTTAACATGGTCCTTTAGTTCCTGCAGTTCCTGCAAAGTAAATGTGTCTCTGAAGAACAGGTTAGCGGCTGGTGCCGTGGCATACAGCCCTACCATCCATTATGGGTGCCAGTTTGAGTTCCAGCTGCTCTCCTTCCATTCTAATTCTCTGCATATATCCTGGGAAAGCAGTGGAAAATGGCCCAAGGTCGTGGTTCCCTGCACCTGCTTTGGAGACCTGGAAGATGCTTCTGGCTCCTGGCTTTGGATTGGCTCAACTTTGGTCATTGCAATCATTTGGAAAGTGAACCAGGAGATGGAAGATCTTTCTCTCTCCTCTGTAAATCTGCCTTTCAAATTAAAAATAAGTCCATTTTTTTTTTTTTTTAAAGAAAGAACTGGTAAGAGGTGGGGATCAGCTTTTTACCCCCAACAAGGATTTGTTGTCAGTGTTGTGCGTTTACCATGTGTCATATCAGGAGGCACACAGTTTCCGGTCGGTTCACATTTAGAAATGTGGATTGTTCAGTCATGTGCTGACAGCTTTTACCCTCCTGCAGCGTTGCCATCAGCCTTTCAATTAACAGCTTCATCCAGCATCGACTGTTGCCAGGATTCACTATTTCATCGTTGCTGTGGGCTTGTCGTTTTTTCTAGGCCTTTGTAGCCACTAACCCTGGGAAATGTGTGCACCTACTTTGCCTTGACTTAGCCTACCTGAAACATGTACAGAACACTCACGTTAGCCTAGACTTGGTAAAATAATTTAACACAGGTGTCTTTGATCAGAAAATGTTAGACACCTCATTTGACTTTTTCTTTTTTTTTTCAGCAGTTGTTTAACAGAGGGACCGTCAGAGATCTCCCCACAGCCAGCTCGCTGCTCAAACCTCCGTAACAGATGCAGCAGGAGCGAGGAGCTCAAGCCACGGCTCTGACTGGGCAGGGGGGAGTGGTGGACCTGTACTTGGGCATCATCTGTTGCCTCGCAAGTGCATTGCAAGGAAATTAACACTCTGACATGGATGCAGGATTCCAGGCAACATCTCAACTTCCAAGCCAAACACCCACCCCCAAGTTCTGCTTTGTTTTATTCAGTTATTTTTGTTTTCTTTTTTTTTAATTTTAGCACTTAACATTATGCCTTCCATGTGTCTGTTTTGTTGCAAATGGTAGAATTTCATCCTATTTTTTTATAAATAGCTAAGCTACATTCCATTGTATATATTTCAAGGTATACAATGAAATATACGTATATATACAATGAAATATAGATATATATTTTTTAATGTGTAATATATTGTATGTATAGACACACATACAAACCACTTTTTTTTTTTTTTTGGCCAGTTGGGTAAGCAAGCTGTTCCTGTCAGGACAGGAGGTGGACAAAGTCATCCTGGGCCAATGATCCACGGGTGTGTGCAACATCTGCCACTGGGAGGAGACCTGATGGAGGTCCTTGCTGATGAGCACAAGAACCAAGGCAAGTAGCAACCTAGGCCAGGCCAGATTACAATCAGTACCCAGCAGCATACATGTGGGTCAGGTCTGGTGGCAGGCCAGACTGGGTTAGTTTATATCCACTGGTAGATATGAGAACCAAGATGGGGTGCAGGTGAGGCCAGATTAGGCTGCAACATCAGTCAGTTCACATTAGGGCTGGGACTGGGGGCTGGCTGGGCTGGACTGGGCTAGGCTGCAGCACCCACCAACATGAGCTGCAACTGGGGGCAGGCCAGGTCAAGCCAGGCTACCATACCCACTGGTGGATACAGAGGTGAGGTGAACCAATTCAGTGTGGGAGCGGTGGGTTCTGGGTCTGTGAGCTCTGGTGGCAGAGCATCTGGCAAGGCCTGGGTCCTTTGCCCACCTGTGCAGAGGGTGCTGGGTTCATAATAGCCCAGGGCAGGGCATTCCAACATGGCCCATGTCACCTGATCTGGGTCCTTGGCCCATCTGCATAGAGGATACTGGGTCCATGAGCCCTGGGGGATGGGGTGTCCAGTGGGCCCATATCATCTGGCCTGGGTGCTTGGGCCCACCTACACAGTGGGTGCTGGGTCCATAAGTCCTAGGGGTGGGGTCGGTTGTCTGGTGGGGCTCTGGTTGTCCAGCCTATGTCCTTGGACCCACCTGTGAGAACTGGTTCTCAATGGAAAAGATGGAGTAATTGGCAGCTGGCCCAGTTACACATGAAGGATATGGCAGCTCATTATTGAGGCCTACAGAGGATATCTGTACCATGCCAGAGCAAGGAGGACAGAACAAATTGGACAACTACCCCAGCCAAACAATGGCAGTCAATATCTGGGCAAATGGAGACTCTAAGGTCCACTGTGTCAGCCAATGGACATTAAAAGGGTTCCCTCACCTTACAACAGTAACTTGTTTACATTAATCTACCATGTATTTTAAAGTTTTGAAATGATGGCACCATTTGTTCTAACAATTAGAGTACAAGATACATTTATTTATTTATTTTATTTTTTAAAGATTTATTTTTATTGGAAAGGCAGATATACAGAGAGGAGGAGAAACAGAGAGGAAGATCTTCCGTCCGATGATTCACTCCCCAAGAGGCTGCAATGACCAGTGCTGTGCTGATACGAAGCCAGGAGCCTCTTCCAGGTCTCCCACACAGGTGCAAGGTCCCAAGGCTTTGGGCCGTCCTCGACTGCTTTCCCAGGCCACAAGCAGGGAGCTGGATGGGAAGTGAGATGGCAGGATTAGAACCAGTGCCCATATGGGATCCCGGGCATCCAAGGAGAGGGACTTTAGCCCCTCAGCGACCGTGCCAGGCATTACAAGACATATTTACGATTCCTTTGTTCTTATAATATGTTCTGTTAGAAGCTGGTGCTGTGATATGTCACTTCAAGACCTGGTTGCTCCATTTTTGATCCAGTTCCCTGCTAATGTTTCTGGGAAAGCAGCAGAGGATGGTCCAAAATATGGGCTGTCACACGCAGGTAGGAGTCCCGGAAGAGGCTCTGGTCTCTGATCTGGCCCAGTAGTGGCCATTTTGGGAGTCAACCAACAGATGAAAGATTTCCTTTTTTGCTTCTTTCTCTTTAAAATGAACAAATCCATAATCTTGAAGAAACGAATATTTAAATTTTATATATGAAGGATTTATATACTTTTTTTTTAAGATTTATTTTTATTATTTTTTCATTGGAAAGGCGGATATACAGAGAGGAGAGACAGAGAGGAAGATCTTCCATCCGATGATTCACTCCCCAAGTGAGCGCAACGGGTCGATGCTATGCCGGTCCGAAGCCAGGAGCCTCTTCCGGGTCTCCCAAACGGGTGCAGGGTCCCAAAGCTTTGGGCCGTCCTCGACTGCTTTCCCGAGCCACAGGCAGGGAGCTGGAAGGGAAGCGGGGCTGCCGGGATAGAACCGGCGGCCATATGGGATCCTGGGCGTGCAAGGCGAGGACTTAACCACTTGCGCCACCGCGCCGGGCCCGGATTTATATACTTTTGAAAAAGATTTATTTGTTTTTATTGGAAAGTCACATTTGCAAAGACAAGGAGAGAGTCCCTCTCTCTTCTGTCTGCTGGCTCACTCCACAAGTGGTTGAAGCAGCTGGAGCTGGGCTGACTCAAAGCCAGGAGCCAGGAGCTTTTTCCTAATCTCCCATGTGGATGAAGGGTCCCAAGCCTTTGGGCAATCCAGTACTGCTTTCCCAGGCCACAAGCAGTGAGATGGAAGAGATGTGGGGCAGCCAGGACATGAACTGCTGCCTTGGTTCTTGTGCTCATCTGCATGCATATGGGATACAGGTACAATGCAAGGCCAGGATCTTAGCCACAGGCTACTTGCTCAGCCCTAGATTTATATACTTTAAATATTTATTTGTTTTTATGGTGAAAATAGACTTATAGAGAGAAGGAAAGACTGAGAGAAAGATCTTCCATGTGGTGATTCACTCTCCAGGTGGCTGCAATGGCTTGTTGCTGTGCCAATCAGAAGCCAGGAGCTTCTTCCAGGTCTTCCACGTGGGTACAAGGTCACAAGCATTTGGGCCAACCTATGCTGCTTTCCCAGGTTACGAGCAAGGAGCAGAGCAGCCAGGACACAAACCAATGCCCATATGGAATGCTGGCACATGCAAGGTGGAAGATTAACAAAGCGAGCCATTATGCTATGCGCTAAACATTTATATACTTTATGTGGCCAAACTACATAAAAGTATAATTCCAGAGAAATCTCCTTGCAGTAGCTTTCCTTATCACTGTGCTCTATCCCTTTAAAATGAATCATTTTTCTTTTGGTTGTAGTGCTATGTATACATATTTTAAAAAACATTTATTTACTTATTTTGAAAAAGAGATACAGAGAGAGAGGGTCTCTCTCTCTCTCTCTCACACACACACACACATACACACACACGCACACACACGATCATTATCATCATCTATCAGCTGGTTCACTCCCCAAATGGCCACAGTTGTCAGCACTGGGCCAGGCAGAAGGCAGCAGCCAGGAGCTCTGTTCGGATCCCTATCCAAACACTTGGGCCATCTTGCCTTGGCCACTAACAGAGAGCTGGCTTGGATGTGGAGGAGCCTGGACCCAAACAGGAGCCCATACAGGATGCTGGCGTTGGAGGTAGCAACTTTGCCTTTGTTGTGTTATAACATAACACTGGTCTCCTGGGTTGTAGTTTTAAAAGATTTTCATTAAGTTATATTAGTTTTGAGATAGTGAAGGATAAAAATTGGGCTTTAAGCCACGTTGCTACAATCATTACTAGGATTAGAAGGATTGCAGGTTGAGAACTAACCTATGGGGCTCAGCACAATAGTATAGTGGTTAAAATCCTCGCCTTGAACACGCCGGGATCCCATATGGGCACTGATTCTAATCCCAGCAACCCCACTTCCCAACACAAAGCCTAGGGACGATGCACCTATGTGGGAGACCTGGAAGAGCTCCTGGCTTCGGATCAGCTTAGCTCCAGCCATTGCGGCTGCTTGGGGAGTGAACCATCAGATGAAAGACCTTCTTCTTTGTCTGTCCTCCTCTCTGTGTATCTGCCTTTCCAATAAAAATAAATAAATCTTTAAAAAAAAAAACAAAAGAAAGAATTTGCCTTTGAATAAAGGGGTATTCATATAGAGAAATTCTTTTGGCTTTTCTTTCCTCATCACCTTCCCATCAAAGCCTTTTTGTTAATGGAGGAGTAGTTCTCTGCCTCTCTTCTTCTTCTTCTTTTTTTTAAGATCTATTTATTTATTGGAAAGTCAGATATACAGAGAAAAGGAGAGACAGAGAGGAAGATCTTCCGTCCAATGATTCACTCCCCAAGTGAGCGCAATGGCCGATGCTATGCCGATCAGAAGCCAGGATCCAGGAACTTCCTCCAGGTCTCCCACACAGGTGCAGGGTCCCAAGGCTTTGGGCCGTCCTTGACTGCTTTCCCAGGCCACAAGCAGGGAGCTGGGTGGGAAGTGGAGCTGCTGGGACTAGAACCAGCGCCCATATGGGATCCTGGTGCGTTCAAGGTGAGAACTTTACCCACTAGGCCACGCCACCAGGCCCCTGCCTCTCTTCTTCTTAACACCTATCTGGAAATGTGCCTATAAAGAATTCATAATAATACTCCATTTTACAGACTTTAAAAAAATTATTATTCTTATTGTAAGAGAAAATCAAGTAACAACTGTTACCAGAATACTGGTGCTGGGTGGCATTTGGTCTAGCGATGAGGATACACTGGGGCACCTGCACTGCAGCCCAGTGTGCCTCGGCGGAGTGCTGGCGCACCACTGGCTGCCAGTGTGCATCCTGAGAGATGCAGCCCCAAGGCTCTTGCTGGGTCTCCCCTCTCCCGTGGGAGTCTGCACTGAGTCTCTGGGCCTGGCCCAGGTCAGCTGTTCTAGGCATCTGGGGAGTAAACTCAAGTTTGAGAGCTCTCTCTCTCTCCATCTGCTTCTCAAATAAGTAATCACATTTTGAAAGTCCCAAAGAACTATGCCACTTATTTCTTTTTCTTTAATTTTTATTTTTAATGATGATTACGTGGCTGACCAGGGTGGGAAGGATTGAAAGTTAGGGAAAAGTTAGTGAAATCATTGTTTCCAAATTCTCTATTTCTTCTTGTCTCTGGGGGAAGGGGAGAGATAAAGGGGAAACTCACCAAGCCCCCCAAATGTCTCAGTACCCAGGGATGGGGAACTGCCACAAACATCAACCCAGGGACCCAATGGAGTGCATGTCCTATGGGTTCTGACCAAGCGGTTTGGATAGTTCTAACATGCTGCTTACTTGCAAAGTGAAATTTTAGATAGATTTCATTTTCATTTTTGTGTGTATCTATATTTCCTGTATTTTCTAGTTGCTTTCCTTTTTATGAAAACATAAAAACCACCATTTAAAAAGGACTACATGAATGTACAATTATTATTTGATGAGTGTAGAGTTTCTATCTGGCATGATGAAAAAGTTCTAGAAATAGATTGTGGTGGTGGCTGCAAAGTACAGTAAGTGAATTTCATGGCCCTGATTTGTAAATGTAAACGTGGTGAATGGGTGCTGGTGTGGTGACTAGGCCTCTGTGCAGACACCGGCATCCCATATGGGCACCTGTTTGTATCCTGGCTATTCCAATTTTGATCCACCTCTGTTTGCAGCCTGGGAAAGCATTGGAGGATGGCTCAGGTCCTTGGAACTCTGGGATCCTGTGGAGACTCAGAAGAAGCTCCTGGCTCCTGGCTTCAGACTGGCTCAGCTCCAGTCATTGTGGCCACTTGGGCAGTGAACCAGCAGTTACAAGATCTCTCTCTCTCTCTGTCTCTCCTTCTCTCTGTGACTCTGCCTTTCCAAGAAAAAATAAATAAACCTTTAGCAAAGACAAAAGAAGTCATTAAAATGGTAATTTGTTATTTTACCACCATTAACTAAGAGGTAGTAAAAATTGCTACAGATCATGCCTTGCAGTAAATGAAAATAGTGTCATGCTATTGTCTTGCTTCAGTTATGTTCTTTGAACACTTCTCCTAAATATTATTAATCACTTGTTGTATAAGAATAATAAATATAAGCCACTATACAGATTGAGTAGCCAAGGAAGCAGTTTATACACGAAATGTCATTTAATATTACGAAGATTCTCTGAGATAAGTATGCTTCTTATCTCCTTTTTAAATATTAAAGAACAGAAACTAAATGTTGAAGTCACCTGGCAAAGTCAATACAAGTGACAAAACCACGGTTTGACCCAAGATTGTTTGGCATCGCATCACTGCTGTTCAGTGCCTCGCCACAACGCTTAGTTCGAGGATCTCAGCTCTATATTGCCATATTGGGACTTGCTACACATCATCCCTGTGGTTAAAAAAAAAAATTCTTTCATAACTTTCCAGCTATGAGTTTACTTAAGAAGCCTGTGATGTTTACTTTCAAACGTTTGAGTTTCTTTATGTTTGAAAAACGGATTCATTGCCATTCCATGGAAATCATTCCGGATTATTATTATTTTATTCATTCTAGAGTCATGTTAAATACTGATAATGGTGGTACAATTACTGTGTTTTGGCTAGCGATAGAGTCAACACGATGGTGCGGTGTATGATGCATTTTAAACACATTTTTCCAAGGTAAGGTCAGCAGTTTCCTGGACACGTGGGAGTACAGGCTCAGCCAGCATCTCTCAGACTCCAACAGCCTTGGAGTGCATAGCGTCTGAGCTGGCTCTTCGTTCAAGCTCCAGAAGTAGCTCACATGTATTTTTCCAGCCCGGAATACTAAAGTGAATTCTGTTATATCTTCGCCCTGCGGTGCACTGCTTGTAGGCTGTTACTCTTCAGTTCTTCAGGAGGGAGTGCTGGTCATGGGCCCCTAGAACCCAGGAGGGCCTGCACGGCTCGGAAAGAAACCCATTCTCCTAGCGGCAATGATGAGTTTAAATTCTGAACCAGATAACCAGCCACATTCCCAGATGGACATTGGCAAGATCTGGCTCCCCAGAGACCCTTGTACTGGCTCTGTAGACACAGAGGGCTCGAGTCTGGGAAGCAGTAAAGTCAAGGGTTTGATGGGCTGAGGAGCCGTCATTCAAGGACAGAGAGTCTATACAAGATGCCCGCCTCCAACTTTGCATGGCATGAACTAAATTTTGCCAAATATAATAATAGTCCTGAATTCATTTAAAAATGAGGGATGGAATGCTGCTTCAAGAGCTGTCAAGACAAATGGAAATCTGGGAGCACTGCAAGCTCATTTCTGAAAGAAACGTAAAAGCAATTAAACATGATCACTTTTCACCATACTTTGCAGTATGAGGCTGAGAAATGAAAGTTCATGCCAGGAATTTGCACAGTCATGCAGAACTGAGCATGCAAGTAACTCGGTTCAGCAGTCAACGGAAGATAATGAAATAGGCCTTCAAATATACAAAAACTGGGAGACATGCACAAGTCAGGAAGCCCAGTAGCTTGAACTTCTCGGTGTCTAAAACAGAACACATTCGGGAAAATTTTCCCTCTCCTGGTTAAGCCTCTGGGTGATTTTCTACTGCTGTTGTACAGGCGTCATCAGCCAATGTAAAAATGACTAGTATTAGACATTCGCATTTGAAAATAAAGCATACTTAACCTCTCTAATTTAGGGCTACAGGCTCTTAAATACCATGGCAAGAGACACGCACAGGAAGTAATAAATGCACAGTCAGTACTCATCATTGCTGTCCATGGAGGGAAGCTGTGGGATGGACAGTGTGAAACAAAGAATAATTCTGATATCACTCATACTTGAATTTAAAGACTACTTGTCAATTGTAAATCATCTCTCTCTCTTATTTAAGATTCATTTATTTATTTGAAAGGCCAAATGACACACAGAGGGAGAAGCATGGTGAGAGGTCACCCATCTGTTAGTTCATTTCTCCAATTACCCACTACAGCCAGGACTGTGACAGGACAGAGCCAGGAGTGGGGAGCTTCATCTACGTCTTGGCGGGAACCCCGATCCCTGGGTGATCATGTGTTCCCTAGCAGGTGTGTTAGCAGGAAGCTGGATCGGAATCATAGAATAGCCAGGATCTAAACTGTGGGGGTCTGAGTTGAGATGTGAGCAGCTCAAGTGGCAGCTTAACCCGCTGTGCCCCAGTTTTAGCTTTCTTCAGGCCAGGATTTCGCAACTTTCATAGTGTTGACACTTGAAACTGGACAGCCTTTGTTGGAGGGGGAGGGGGTGGGGCGCTGTCCTATGTGTGTGCAACCAGCAACCCTGGCTTTTAACACTAGAAGCTAAAACCATTCCTTCAGTTGTGTCCAGTTATGTCCACAGATGTTACCAAATGTCCTTATAGGAAGGCAAAATCACTCCCATTTGAAAGCCACTGATTTATGCCAATTTCAAAATTAGTTCGCATTTCCTGCTGTGCACACACCAGCTGGCCAGTAGAGAAAGTGGCCCAAGACAGTCCAAGAAGAAGCTGGCCCAGGACAACAAAAAAATTATTGCACATAATCTGCAGTGTGGATAATCAACAAGAAATTCATAGGAATTAAAAATAGGGCTGGGACATCTCATTAGAGCCAATTGGTAGACAGTGAGTGATTGAAGTTGATATAAATACCGACATAGTTATAATCACCTTCCGGGCACCAGCCCCTGGCCGCTGAAGATCAAATCAAGTATTCCTTTTATAGAAGGGCATGACTTGATACACATTGTGCAACTGGGAGTGTGCTTGTTTGTCAGCCATTGACAGCTGGCCCAGCAGAAAGGCTGCCAGATGCCTGCTTCATGCCACCAATCCCAAAAAGTGTACTGAGCCCAAGAAGACACCGAGGAAGTACATGAGTAAGGCTTTTAAGGGAGAAGTGACTCAAGCCTCTGTGTGATGATGTTTCTGCTGCAGTTGGGCCAACTATGTTTCAACCTCCTTTATGCGTCTGTACATATTTCAAGAACTAAAATCTCGTTTCTATGAGAAAGCGCTCAGTTACCATGGCAGGATGGTTCATGACTTGCTGCTTTGCAGGTCAGTCCTACAAAACGCAGGCCAATTCACCTCACATCCTCATCCAATCACAGTCTCCCCCGAGGACAATTACTAAGTGGACCAGCAAGACCATGGATCATTTTTTTGCTTGTTTTTTTTTATTCTTCCTGTAAGTGGACTAACATAATGTGTGTTATTTTGTATCTGACTTGACATTATTTTGTAAGAAACACACATCATTATATATGACCCTAATTGTTGTTTTCATGGCTATATACTATTTCAATGATCTTATATACCGCAGTTGATTTCCTTACTATTGGTTTTGGTTGACCACAAGCTCCGCTGAGCATGCTGCGTGACACACTACTGCATAAGTCAATGTCCTTTGCAGCTACGCTAATCAACCTATAAAAGCAGCACAGGCCTGTTTGATTCACCACAGTGCTTTTCCATTTTTTTTTTTTTCTCTCCCTGGCCAATGCTTGGACAAGATGCTATAAGATTCAACTTCTTGTCCCTGTGTTCCTGTGTTTATCACTGGAAACACATAGACAGGTAACCAAGAACAAATGAAGTCATCCCAGTTTTAACCAAGCTTGATTTCTAGTCCTTTGTTTCAGCTCCAATCTGTGCCCTCTCTTCTCTCCCTGTTTGGTATTCTACATTGTCCCTTACTTCTAGTTTATTTTTATAAGGGAGGTGACCACCAAATATTGTTGCTTCGTATTCCTGAAATACAGCTAACAGGAGTTACTTTTTCTTTTCTTTTCTTTTCTTTTTTTTTTTTTAAGATTTAGTTATTGCTTTGAAAGGTACAGTTGCAGAGAGAGAGAGAGGGAGAAACAGCGAGTGGCACAGAGAGAGATCCTGCATCTGTTGATTTATTCTCCAAATGATCAATATGACCAGGAGTAGGCCAGGAAAACCCAGGGGCCTGAAACTCCAGCTTGGTCACCAAAGTGGGTGGAAAGTGGAAGGGGCCCAAGCACATGGGCCATCGTCTTCCTCTTTTTCTTCTTCTTCTTCTTTTTTTTTTTTTTTTTTGAGAGATGAAACAATACACACTTTATTGATTTATACCGAGTAAATTATACTATGATTTTGGCAGAGCAAGCAAGCAGATAAAAGTTACTACCTAACTAAACAATAGCATAGAAGCTGCTCCAACAATAGATCACAAGGGATTTGGAAAACAATCACCAGGTCTCAGGCAACAGGAAAAGTAAACATGAGTTACAGGAACCAATAGATGTAACCACAGATGCAACTAGAAAGGAATCTAACAGAACTTTGTACTCACATACGTTCAGGCCACAATCACTAAAGGAAGGGGAATATGATAAGATACCTCGCACCTCTCCAGGCACGCTTGTTTAACGAGGAGACCCGCCATCTCAGCAGAGAGTCTGCCTTCTGCAAAATTCTCAGTCTGTCGAGAACGTATGAGATTCAGGGTCCTCGGACATTTGGAGGTCTGGCTTTTTTGGGGACAAAACTTTCAACAATCATCTTAAAATAAGTTCATAGAGAATGTGCATTATGGGGCCCAGTGTGGTGGCCTAGCGGCTAAAGTCCTCGCCTTGAACGCACCGGGATCCCATACGGGTGCTGGCTTCAACGCCAGCAGCCCCGTTCCCCATCCAGTTCCCCACCTGTGGCCCGGTAAAGCAGTCAAGGATGGATGGGCCATCTTCTTTTGTCTTACCAGGTACACTAGCTGCAAGCTGGGTTGGAAGTGGAACAGTATTGGCAGGGGATGCTAGAATCTCAGGCACAGCACAATGTTGGCCTTGGCAGGGTCCACCTCTAGACCAGACTAAAGGTCCTGATCTAGATCAGGCTTGGTTCTAGCAATTTTGAAAGCAGATTGGGCAAATCCCAGCTGGCCCTACAATGAAACATTAATTTTAGTTATAGGAATCTCATTAATATAGATATTGATAAGAGCAAGAACGGCTAAGATGATGAACTATCTAGAAACTGTGCTCTGTACGTATGCATTTGACTTTAACCAAAAGACCAAGAGAGACTATTACAGAGGAAGGGCCCTACACACTGGAGAAGTGAATTCTCCACACAAAAAGGCACACAACACAGTAGACACGATTGTATTCTGTCATGTAGAAAAGTAATAACCTTCATCTCATTTTGTAAGCCGGAAGTGTAAATGGATGGAAGCTTGAAGGGGCATTTTGGGGCTGATGAGAGGAAGGCATCTGTATTAGTCATGCAGTGACCCAATTCAAACCAGTTCCACGCTAAAGAGAATGCACTATCTCTTGAAAATGAAAAATTCAAAAGGATAATTCACTTCAGACTTGAGGGGGCTGGGAAGTAAAGCCACAACAGAGGCAAGAACTCCAGAACATTCTTGAGTCATTTTGAATTACTTCCAAAGGTTGGAGTGCTGTAGGGTTTCTCTCTGAAGAAGGGGGTGGTTTTTAAAATACTATGAAGAATGGACTGGAGACGATTTTCAGGGAAACAATAAAAGATTGTTCTCCACAGTCCAGCTAAGATTTAGAGAACAGAGCAGGTGTGAGGGGAGGTTCTCTGATTAGACTTGAAGTGTGTGGAAGAGTGAAAGGATAGGAAATTTTAGATGGCGGCATGACGACAGATAAGCTAGTTTTGTTCTAAACACTACAAAGCACTGTAGGTTACAGATTCCTCAGAATTCTTACATGTTTACTTAAATGGAAAATGAGATCTGTTTATTTGCAAAATAACTATATTATTTGTAAAAAAAAATCTATGTAAACATATTATTTGGAAGCCACATGTCATCGGACCGTTTGGCAATGAGCTTTTGGGGTAAATATTTATTTTCATCTGCTTAAAAGGCAGGGGGGTGGATAGGGAGTGAGAGACCAACACAGAGAGATCTTCCATGTGCTGGTTTACTCGCCTAGTGTTTGCACCAACCAGGGTGAGGTCAGGCTGAAAGCAGGAACCCAGAAGCGCATCTGGCAGAGGTGCGAGCATCGAGCTGTCCTTTGCTGTCTCCCTGGATGTATTAGCAAAAAACCAGGTCAAAAGCAAAAGATCTCAGGCTCTCAGGCTCTCTTGGGCTCCCGCACAGAAAGCGGGAATACTCAGCAGTGGCATAGTCCACTGCACCACAGCGTCCACCCCTTGCCAAGAAATGTATTTATTTACACTGCTAATGGACTTGACACATCTTAGAGAAAGTAGCAAAATAGTATATAAAGTTTCAAGATCTCGTGTTTTAGCACTTGATTCTGTATTCATAGTCCATCCCAGGTGCTAAATTTTCCCATCCAGCTCCCTGCTTGTGGCCCGGGAAAGCAGTGAAGGACAGTCCAAAGCTTGAGACCCTGCACCTGCATGGGAGTCCTGGAGAGAGCTCCTGGCTCCTGACTTCAGGTTGGCTCAGTTCCAGCAGTTGTGGCCATCTGGGGAGTGAATCAGCAGATGGAAGATCTTTGTCTCTCTGTTCCTTCTTCTCTGTGTAATTCTGCCTTTCAAATAAAAATGAATAAAAATAAATTTTCAAAAGAGGTGGGGGGGAGAACTCAGGAGAAAGAAGCCATTCCTTCCTATGAGTTGGAAAAGAAGATTGTCAGACTGGGTAATGGAGACTTGCCCGACAGGAACCACAGAAAGGAGGGATCTTATCAGCCTAATTTGTTCAATTGTGCTAATAGAGTTTCGCTCATGAATATTGTCCTTACTGAATTCCTGGAAGGAAGGCATTAGAATGCTTCCTCTGAATTGAGGGAGTATTTATATTCAGGGCATGCACTGGCAAGGCTGCCTCTGTGGTCAGGAAGTTCTGCAGTAGAATTGAGCTGAGATGAAGACTTCGTGAAGTGCAATGGATCTACTGGCTAATCCTCAGCTCCCAAGCACGAGGATCCCATATGAGCACCACTTCATGTCCCGGATGCTCCACTTCCAGCCCAACTCTCTTATGGCCTAGAAATCAGTTGAGGATGGCCCAAAGCCTTGGGTCCCTGTGCCCGTGTGGGAGCCCAGGAGAAACTTCCTGGCTCCTGGCTTTAGTTCAACTCCAGCCATGGCAGCCATTTAGGTTTGAACTAGGATGAGGATGGAAGATCTTTTTTTCTCTGTGTCTCCTTCTCTCTGTATATCTTCCTTTCCAATAAAAATAATTAAAAAAAAAAAAAAAAGACTAAGTTTTCCTGAAAGTCACCTTTTGCTTGCCACCACCATTTCTCGTAGAGCTCCTAAATATTCCTAAAGACCCCCTACTAACTCGCAACATTTTATCCTGATAGGAACACATTGCCTGTGCTTCTGAATAAAATGTACGAAACTCAGTCTTAAGGACACCATATATCGGGGGCTGATTCTGTGGTGTGGTGGGTTAAGCCCTTGTCTGCAGTGTCGGCATCCTGTATGGGGGCACTCATGTGGGAGGCCGAGATGAAGCTGCTGGCTCTTGATTTTAACCAGGCCCAGCCCCAGCCATTGTGGCCCTTTGAAGAGTGAACCAGAGGATAGCTCTTTTCTCTCTCCCTATCTCCCTGTAATTCTGTGAAATAAATAAATCTTTACAGAAGAAAAAATAACGGTACATATTGCTGCCAAAATGATTGTTCAAAGAATGAGCGATCGTGGCGTTCCTTGCTACATAGAACACACTGGAGACCATTCTTCCCAGTATTTCCGTGATCGGGTCTGTGTTTCTCGGACTTCTCCCCCTCCCACTTGCCCTGCTCGGAGCATTGCCTTCTGTGTACTCTCTCATTCCCTGGTCTTTACTCACCACCTGAACCCGCATCACCTGCCACTGCTGTGTACTAAGGTCCATTTCAGATCTCCGTGTCAAGGAGGCCCTGTCTCCTGGGGAGACTTCAGCCTGCAGCCCACCTAGGCTAAGGACCCGTACTCACTCCTGCAACATCTGGCTCACACGGCACTTTCATTTTTCACTAATTTATCTGTTTCCCCCTGCTAGACGGTAGCTTCCTACGGACAAAGGCAAAATCTGGTTCACTTTTGTGTCCCTTGTAACGTGATCTTGTAAAGGTGTTGTAAATGACCCTGCTGAAATCCTGAAATCAGTACGTGCTCAGTTCCCATTGGCTGAAGCACTGAATGAAGGGACAGAAGGCGCAGTCTCCCCGGCTTGTGGGACGGGAACAGAGCTTGAGTCAGATCAGCAAATCCAGCCTTCAGACCTGGGCCGGACGAGGGGAAATGAGGACTTTGGAGGGTGGGTCTGGTCTAGACCGAGCTACCCACGCAGTCTGAGGCACATGAATTGTGAAAAAAAAAAAAAAAAAGGTCATCTCTCATCTGAAAGGGCTTCTTCCTCCAAAATGGGTTATATTCCAGGCAAAGTGAGTTTCCTATTCTTTTCTTCCTTGGAACATTCCTCTGGGGATGCGAGGGTTTCAACCTTAGAGTCCAGAAACAGACAGAGAAGATGCAGACTTGTACCACAGAACAATGCTGGGACAGAGGTTGTGCATGAATGGATTGAATCGTTGGATTATTTTTTTTTTATGGGAATATGCCAGAAACAGGAAAGAACAAGAGACAATGCCTTTGTTGTATGGCCGAGCCTGACAACAAGCAAGCAAAGAATCAGCAAGATAAACATCAGAAATGAGGTCAAAAGAGGGTGAGGTGATGGAGGGTGGGGGCGGGCAGGTGGCAGCTGACAATCTGGGGTCCAGGAGAGCCTCTTTGAAGGGGTGAGAACTGAATGGTAAAAAGCAGACAGGCCTTAAAGAAAAGAATAATGCCACTGGAAAAAAGCAGCAAGTGTAAAGAATAAATTTGCAAGTTCAAGGAACAGAAAGAAGAGCGGGCCGTGAACGAGGAGCCTCACTGGCTGCGGGGAGGTGCGCTGACATGTGGGTAGTTGGAGTTGAACAATGGCACGCTCGGAAGCCACTGCAGGGTTCTGAACAAGCCACTGACTTCATCAAAAATACCCTTGAACTTACACACTGAAGAGGTAGGCGCCAAAAGTCAGGAAAACTAAAACTATGCATGCCTTTTAGTGTTTCAGAACTCAGGATGAATTGTTGACATGTAAAAGTGCATTTATTATACATTGTATTTTCTTCGTCAAAGGAAAACTTAGAAATAGTGCTGCTATTAGTGATTCTAGGTGAAGAATTTAATTCCCTGCACATTTTAATATTTTTTTTTTCTACTGTTCCTACCCAGTGGGAGATTATAAAGTAATTTTGTTTAAGAACTGAAATTAAAGCAATTACTAATTTTAACGTATTCTGCTCCCAAGTGGTTATCGCAATTAAAATCAGAACTTTCACAGTCACAGCCACCCCGGACTCAGGGTTTTAAAACCTTTCATTGTAGATCTCTAGCTGAATAATTCAAATCTCGCACATGTTCTCTGTCTAATTGCCATTTATGCAGCCTTTCTAGGGGAGCGGTGAGGTTTAAAGGTGAATTCAACCTGAATGCTATTAAAGTTATCTGGACAGCACTTACTAGGAGATGGTATCGTCATAGTATTTGTTAATGAACATAGCTTGGTTTATTATCCGTGATTCAGGAACTTTATGAGACGCTTCTGTTACAATAAACACTTGATCCACTATAGTACTGAAAATATATTTTTTTTCCCTGAGAGCTCCAAACATTTCACCGATGTTTCCTCATTCGCCCTCACCATTTCCCCAAGGTAAGTAGATGGAAACTATTGTGCACATGCAATAGCAGGAGGAACCAAGCCAAGAGCAATGTACGAACACGCCCAAGGTCACCGGCTACGTCAGCGGCAGGGCAGCGATGTGTCTCAGGCCTTCTGTTTCCCAGGGATCCGGCATTGGGAATGCTAGACAGGTACCAGAGCGGTGAGCACTTGGTCTGCTACGTTTGAGTCCCTATATGTACAATTACAGGGAACCAATAAGACGTCTTTTCTAGGGCATATCTCTGTTGTGTGTTTACATTAGTGTGCATTTAAAAATTTTTTATTTTTCATAATACAGTTCCAGAGGTTCAGGGATGTCCCCTTCCACCAATGCTCCTTGACTATTATTATTTTTTTTAAAGATGTATTTATTCTTACTGGAGAGACAAAGAGAAAGATTTTCCATCTGCTGATGCACTCGCCAAGTGACTGCAATGGCTGAAGTTGAAATGATCCAAAAGCAGGAGCCACGCGGGTGCAGGGTCCCAAGGCTTTGGGCTGTCCTCGACTGCTTTCCCAGGCCACAAGCAGGGAGCTGGAAGGGAAGTGGGGTAGCCAGGATTCGAACTGGCACAACATGGCATCCCGGCATGTCGACTCTAATCATCAGGCTACCGCACTGGGCCCACCTTGGTTCTTATGCTTGGAGTGTTTGCATAGCCTCTCATGGTATATGTGTCCTTGTTTTACCATCTTCTCTTTCCCATGCCTGAGTCACTATTGTAAGAAAATTCCAAACACACACAGGCACAGTTAGAATGGTGCGGTCAGTCCCATACAGCCATTGCCACGTGGTGAATATATGTCATCTGAATGATAAATAGTTTACCACACTTACTTCATTTGTCCCTTTTGTGCCTTTACCAAACTTTTAAAATAGAAAATCTCGGCTTTCAAGTCACCCTTTCAGTGCTTGACTCTGATTCTCTGAAAAACAGGAACTTTTAGATCACAGTCATAAGGCCATTAGCACAGCACACATTTAACAACAGTGCCTTTGTGTCTTTCCTAGCTGCCTTTTCTCACATTTAGGAAAGCAAACAAACCATTTTTGTAGTGAGTGTACTTCCATCAGGACCCAAACATGCCGTTTGGTTGCCATATCACTTATGTCCTCCAGGCCAGCCCTGTCCCCTTCTTGTCACACACACTGTACCCTTGACTTGCTGTGGAAAGCCAGCAGTTGGGTTGCTGTAAGGAGTGACCCCCTCTTTGAAATCATCTGTTTCTTACTGGCATCATTTAACTTGTTCTCTGGCTCTAAAATCATGGCTAGGCTTAAGTTTAATATTTCCTTTTTTATTTTTTCTTAAATTGTTGCTGCCGGAACCCTTCATGAGCAGTGGGCTTCCCACGGCATTGCATGAACAGGTCCACGGTGTCCACTGGCTGCTCCACCCTTACTGATGCTGATGATGCTGATAGGGTTCGTAAGAAGACAGCCGCAGTGCACCACAGCAGGATCCATACTGACTTTTGGCTAGTAGAATCAGCCACTTTGCCTGGTCAGTTATTCCAAATACCTTTTTAATCCTTTTACATTAACGAACGGCTGTGAAGAGAAACTGGTCTCATCAACTAAGCTTAATGGGTTAAAAACGCGCAAGAGTATAGACAATCCTTCCCGTTTCTTAGGCATCCCAATTAGGGCCCACAGTGTCCTGTAAGCCATATGGCTTTGTAATTCTTCCTGAGACTCAAATTCCTTATGCACATGCTGGTGGTGTTCCCTAACCCTAACCCTACCCTAACCCTAACCCTAACTCTAACCCTAACCCTAACTCTAACCCTAACCCTAATTTCTGGGTCAGTTCTGTCTCTAGCCCTGTCTTTTACACAAACCAACGGATGTTGCAGTCCATCCCGATCCTGCCCACCACATACTCAGCGCTCATGCTAATCAATGGGAGCTGCAGCCTAGTCGGAGGGACCTGCCATAACCCCGACCAGGCCTGCCCTCTGCACCGGTTCCCATGCTCATTAGTGGTCTGTTGTATTCAGTTTGGGATCCAGAAAAGCAATAGTGATCTCATTGGAAGGTGTTTTCCCCTGGTGTTTGGATAGGGATCAAGAGGGTAGCCAGCAGTAGACCAACAACACACGCTCCACGCAGAGACGAAGGGTGGCAAGTGCTGTCAGTGCCACCGGCCTGTATCCTGGAAGTCAATGGCTTCCTGCCTCAGGCTCTTGTAACATACTGAGCAGCCCACTGAAGTATCAGCTGCAACACTAGGCCCACGGCTCAGAGGAAGACAGGTCAGAGCCCCTCCAGGAAGCCAGCTAAAGAGGACAGGGGTGTTCCCAAAGCATAAGGGTGAGTCGTGCTGTTCTTAAAATGCCCTAGACAAGCTCATTGCTGGAAAACAAGGAGGTAGGAAGCAACAGGAAGGATTCTTTGAAATGGAATAACAAAATCCCACACTGACTAGCATGTCTCTGGACACACACACACACTCTCTCTCTCTATTAGCTAAGGAGAATCACAAGCCCATCTCGCAGAAATTCAATTATGAATTGAATGAAGAGCAGCCTATTTATCAGAAAGAGGAATTGGGCACTGGGCAAGAGGGAAGGGCTCCAGCAAGGTGGCCCCAAAGAGGAACCCGGTGACCCCAGGGGCAGGAGGTGTTCCCACTCTCCCATCGACCTTTGGTAGGGCGTGGGCGCAGGGTGAGCAGAGTGTCGACCCACGGTTCTTCTTTGTAAAAGAAGGCACAACCAGAACTGGTGTTCCACTGCAGAGGCTAGGGCAGATGGGCAGTTTTGTTCCAGGATATCGATTAATTGCTTGCACATGGAAAAAAAGCACAAAGTGCCAGAAAGCTATTGTGTCTTCCAAGAGGCCAGAGCACCTGCGGGCGTCAGTGAGATAATACATGTTGCTAGAGGAACCAGCCGCTCCTTGTCCACAGTAAGGCTTTCCCGGCAGCCCCATCCAGAGGACCCGCTCTTGGAAGAACACTGATGGGTTTGTCCTCAGTCATCCTCAGTCTTTGCCCTCCTTGGTCAACTGTGAAATCAGTGAACAGTTGAGGGATTCACAAGGTCTATGCTTATGATTACACAGATCACACAGCTCGGGAGAAACCTGTCCAGGCACGGCCATGCTCTGGGGAGTCAGAGAGAAAGATGCTAGGGAACACACGGGACACAGCCTGAACTGAGACGAGAGGCAAAGCAGGGCTATTGTCCGGGTCGCTACCACAGAGGCTTCGGTCCTCACGCCAAGTGATGACGTAAGCCCTGCCGCCGGCTAAGATTGTGCTGGAACCCCCAGAGGGCCTACCGCACCCGCTAAACTCTCCTCAAGGCCCCCAGGACTGAATCTTGGTATCGTCAAAAGCTCATTGCAACCGCCTCGACTGACAACATGGATGAGTCTCACAGACATGACCATGGGGACGAGAAGACAGAGAAAAGAGTGCCCCGCACGGCTCGATGCTGTATCTATCAACATAACAAAACTGAATATACGATGATAAAAGGCAGAACAGTGGTGATCCCTGCAGCCAGGTGGATAATGCTGTTCAAAACATCTTTCTGGGGCTACGGAAAATGTTCTGTATATTGGCTAGGGTTATCTGGACTTCATTAAACTCTACATTTAAAAATACATGCATTTTGGGGGCCCGGCGCATTGGCGCAGTGGTTAAGGTCCTCGCCTTGCACACCCGGGATCCCATATGGGCGCCGGTTCTAATCCCGGCAGCCCCACTTCCTATCCATCTCCCTGCCTGTGGCCTGGGAAAGCAGTGGAGGATGACTAAAGACACTGGGACTCCGTACCTGTGTGGAAGTCCTGGAAGATGTTCCCGATTCCTGGCTTTGTATTGGCTCAGCTATGGCCATTGTTGCCTTTTAGGGAGAAAACCAGTAGATGGAAAACCTTCTCTCTGTAAATTTGCTTTTCCAATAAAAAGAAATAAATCTTACAAAAGAAAGAAAGCATGTTTTAAAAGGCCAGGCCAGAGTCCTTTCCTACCTGGGAAGTGAAAGTGCAGAGGCCGGCGGGCCATGGTAATGACTGGTGAGCATAGAGGTGCGGACAGCCCAGGGGTGTCATCCCTCTGGACTGATGATGGGATGCGTTGCAGAATGGGCGGTGGGACTGCTTTTCAGGGAAGGATTGCTGTGTGGTCCCCAGTGTATGAAGGGGAGCAGGGCATTCATGTGCATTGCCTTCAGAGGCCTTTGGAACCCAGAGAAACCAGCTCTCCTTAAAACATTCACCTGCAACTCAGCCACACTGGACCTTAATCAGGTGGCGCAGAGAGGAAAGAGGCACCCACAACAACAGCGGCGCTGGCCTGTTGAGGACACGTTTGTTCCTTGGCACCTGCGAGGCTCTCAGCTCTGTGATCAGTGTGTCCCAGGCATCGTGAGAAAAGGGCAGGATGGGATCGCTAGCTGCGCTCAGACAATGCGTAAATGTAAGCATGGCTTAGCTAAGACCAGATATGGAACCTTTATAATCAGGACCAAGTGGCTCTCCACACGGGCATCTCAGGATACTATTAGCCATTTTAGCATGCAAAGACAACCTTGTCCGAAGCAGCTGCATCTGAGGATACGCAGTTGGCATCAGAGACTGGGCAAGTGGAAGGCCAGTCATTACTACACCACTTTACAGACTGCTCTAAGCTGCCCACAGGTCCTCGCATCCAACGCTACTTATGAATAGCATTATTTTCCTCTAGTCAGAAGCAAGTTGATCAAGAGGAAAAGTGCTATTCTAGGCACAGGAACTGCTGCCGGGGCCACCTTCCTGAAACTGTCTCCAAGACTGCTCCTTCTCTGCTGGAAACCACACACACGGCTCTTCTTGCCAAAGCAGTGAGACCACATCATTTCAACCAGCCTGCAAAAGGCCCCATCATCTGGCTTCATTCCCTACAGCAAAAAAATTCTTTTAATTTGCATGAATCTTTTCATTTGCTTGGACTTGGGCCAGTGCAGAAAGCCTTTGCTGGGGCCATTCCCTTACCTGGACCACCTTCTCAAATTCTCACCCACCTGTTCAAACCCCAAACAGGCTTCAGGACCTGTTGTATTCTCTTACCCCATTTGCAACTTTCCTTTGTCTATATTGAGCTTCAGCAACCTTATCCTGGGTCCCTCAGTCTCTCCTCACACATCATCCCTTTGGTCTATTGTTTCTGTTTTGTCAATTAGTCTGTTCTGCGACCTTGGCAGCTCCAGGTCCCTCTGACCAGGGGACATCCTCATCTCTCTCCCAAGAAGGACCTCTATGGGGAATTTTGTGTGAAAAATTCTTTAAAAAAAAAAAAAGTTGACTTGAACGACAAGTTTTATGGAGAGAAAGGTCTTCCATCCACTGCCATCCACTGGTTCACTCCTCAAATGATCGCAATGACCAAAGCCGATCTGAAACCAGGAGCCAGGAGCTTCATCCAGTTCTCCCATTTGGGTGCAGGGACCCAAGGGCTTGGCCATCTTCGTTTGCTTTCCCAGGCCATAAGCAGGAAGTTGGATTTGGAGTGGAGCAGCTGGCACACAAATTGTTTCCCATATTGGATTTTGTGGTTGCAGGTAGAGAATTAGCCTGCCATGCTGTCTTTAGACGGAATATGTGTACATTATCAGCTTTGCTGCTTAATTCCAAACTGTTTTTACAAAGTGCTTGTATCAAGTTGCACTTCCTATGGAACATTTGGAATGCTACATAAGATGCTTGGTCCCTGCAGAGCACTGGGGTTTGAGTCCTGTCTCTATTCTCCATTCCAGGTGATGGCAAGCAGCAGCTGATGCCCCAGTGCCTGAGTCCCAGGCATTTCCATGTGGGAATTCCAGGCTCCTGGCTTCAGCCTGCCTCAGCCCCAGATGTGATGGGCATCTGGGGAGTCAATTAGTGGGAAATCTCTTCCAAAGAAAATCATACACACACAAAAGGCCACAAAATTAATTTATTTATTTATGCAGGAAGGGTTCTTTGTGGAGCAGAGGCTAACATGTTGTTCACTAAGGATTATGCAGGACCAACAGCAATGGCCAGGAAGGAGAGGACTCACTGGGCCAGAAGGCAATCATCAAGGAAGCTTCATCACCTTGCACGGCTCCCTGAGGCCAAGTGAGATCTCCAGAGCTCTCCCTGTTTGGGAGCAGGAAGCTCGGGTTGCCTAACCCTGCTGGATCAGTGGCTGCAGGCTGCTCCCAGGGAGGGCACGTGACTTTGCACAAGAGATGCTTCTCTTCCGCTGACAGAGGACACACTATCTAAACAAAACTTGGCAAAAGCATGCTTTTGGTGAAGGACTCTGTTCTCTTCCGCTGGCCTAGCTGTCTTCCCTCCTTCCAGTGCCATACCATCAAGATTACTATCCCTGCATTGTAGCTAGAGATCAATTTTGAGACAATCGATGCTTTTAAAAACATTTGGTCTGCCCACCCAAGATGGGTTACCTCCCCAGATATTTGAAGTCTTCTTTCATACCGTTCCAGCAACTTCATAATTGTCTTCATTCAGGTCTTGCATATGTTTTACAGGATTTATTTACAGGTGTGCTCAGCTTTTTGTTGCCGTTGTTACTGGTGTTATAGATGCCTTTACACAAGCTAACTAGTGGCACAGCAAGTTAAGCTACCTCTTGTGATGCCAGCATCCTATTTCAGAGTGTTGGTGAAAGTCCTGGCTACTTCATTTCCTCCGAGCTCCTTGCTAGTGTACTAGGAAAACAGCAGAATATGGCCCAAGTCTTTGGGTCCCTGCCACACAAAGCCATTTACAGAGTGGATCAACAGAGGGGATAGCTCTTTATGTCTTTCTGTCATTTGGCTTTTCAAATAAGTGGAAAAGAAACCTTTCCAAGAGAAGGCAACAGTGACTCATTTCCTGGTTCTCCTGCCACATCCTGCGCTTTCACCCCGCAGGCGGCCCAGTGTCACCATCTTCCCTGTGTCCGAGTTGTGCTGTGCATAGCCTGATACACTGGCTGTTGGTCTGCTTACTCTTACTAGAAGAGGATTCTACCCATTATATGTTTACACAGCGTGTGTTCCACTTCTGTATTTTCACAAACGTCCCTAACATCATTATTTCCCTCCTAGTATCTATTTGTTTTACATAAATGGACTCAGAAGTTAAGATACCTGTATCTTTTTTTCTTTTTAAAGGAGTCACAGCTTTTATTGTTGTTTACATAGTTGAGAGGGATGCATGCCTCATAGGTCTCTGATTACAGTGGGGAGGCTCAGGTAATGGAGCAAGGTGGGTGGAGCAATTGTTTCAATATTTTTTCTCCTGGGCCCTTGGGTGGTGGGGTGGGGGGGAGGAGAAGAGGGGGCCACTCCTTGCTGTCGAACGACGTCAGCATCTGAGGATGGGGAAGAGTATTCTGAGGGTGTTACTTGAGTAGTTTTGATAGTTCTGAGATTTGATTGGCTTTGTTGCATGGGGTTGGCTTTGTTTATTGGCTGACCAAGCCCCCTGCAGTGCATCCCCAGGCTCAGGAATATGTTACAAAGCTTCACCACGAGAGTGGTCCAACCTGTTCTGCTTTCCATCCTCTGATGAGCTGAGCTGGCTGTCATGTCCCCTGTGTGCATCTGGGAATGCTGTCCACTGCACAGGCATCAGCAACTGAGGAGGCCCAATCTGACACATACACTCCAAGTTTGGAGTACATATATTGCTATTTTCTCTGTGGCTGGGATTTGAGTTCAGGAGTCCCCCAAGAAAACTCCCCTGAGATGACCTCAGTTTTGATTCTACGTTCTCCAGCTAGCTCAGGGTCAGGTGCGTTTTGTCACTGGTACCAACCGATGAACATACCAGTGGATGCAGTTTCCTGGTCAGTTCTGGCCCCAGCCCCATCTCTCATACAAACAAATGGTGCTGCTGCGTAACTCAGCCTAGCTCACCACAGACCTGGTCTTCACACACACCAGTGGGTGCTGCGGTCTAGTTGGGGCAACCCTCTACTGCTCCCATCAGGTCCACTCCAAGCCCCAGTTTTCAAGTGTGTCATCATGTGTTATGGCCTAGTCCAGTCCATTCCACAGCCCATCTGGGTCTCATGCACACCCATGGGTACCGTAGCTTAGCTCAGTCCGATCTGGGCCACATGTTTGCTAATGGGTGCTGCTGCTTTGATCAGCCTGGCCCCATCCCAGCCTTTGCTCTCATGTTTACCAGTGGGAGCTACAGTCCTCTGCTTACCCTCCTCTAAAACTGTTTTATCTGCAAGTGCAGTGGCCTGGTCCGTGGAAAACTCCAGAAGTCACTCCTCCCCTGTCAAACATGCCCTTAGCAACTCCTATTCCAATATATCCCCACATTTCCTTCCCTGGGCAACTTGTAGCACGCCCTTTCCTCCCCAGCTCCCTCATCCTGAAGGCCAAGTTGGCATGCCCCAGCTCAGCATACCATACATATCTTTAAAAAATATATAGAATATGCAGCTATGCTGGCACACTGGTATATTAACAAAAATTTGCATTAACCAGGCCCAGAATTGCCCACAAGCTCTTGGCTGATTTTTCTCTCTCTCTTGCTTAGGCATAAAGCAACTTAGGCAGGTGCCTACAGCTGGGGTGACCTGCTTTATTTATTTATTTATTTTAAGAAAGATTTATTTATTTAAAAGGTAGAGCTACAGGGATAAGGAGAGGCAGAGAGGGAGAAAGACTGAGAGAGATCTTGCATCCATTGGTTTGCTTCCAAGATGACTGTGAAAGTCAAGGCTGGGCCAGGCGGAACTCAGGAGCTTCATCCAGTGTAGGAAGACATCGTGACCCCAGAAGGTCAGCGAGCACAGATTACAATTGATTGGATAATATTTGTATGATAACAACCGAATGGATACCTTTTGTATAACTGATTGGCTGTCATTTGTATGAGAACAGTTGAGTGGCTAGCATGTGAATGAGAACACTTGGTGGAATATACAAAAGAAAAGGAATTCTAAACAAAAGCATAGAAACTGTTGATGGATTCTGTTGATAAGCTCAATACTTCCTCTCTTATCCCATATGACCCTCAGTGTAGAAAGTCTGATGCCACTAATACATTTAGGCTTTTGACCATCGGTCAGAGTCCATGCGTGTTATTATCGGTTCCGTGCACCAAGTCCATCGCTGTGGGACGGTGACAATCCAGGTGTTCCATGTGGGTGGCAAGGGACCAGACATATGAGCTGTCTTCTGCTGCTTTTTTCAAGGCTATTAGCAGGGAGTTGGGCTGGAAGTGCAACAGCCAGGGCATGAATTGATACCCAAATGGGATACTGACATTGTAGGGGATAGCTTAACCTATCATGTCATGATAAGAAAGTATTGACTTGGAGACAGACACAATCAGGGATGGATGTTTTGATCTTGTGGTGTAATTACACTAGAGTGCCTGGGTTTAATCCCTGCCCTTGGCTCCAGACTCCACTTCCTGTTGCAGTATACCCAGGGAGGCCATGTGATAGCTCAGATGAACAGGTCTTGCCGCCCATACGGAAGAGTTTCAGTCTGGCCCAGTCCCAACTGTTGGAAGCATCTGGAGATGAACCAGTGGGTGTGAGCTCCATCTATCTCTGAAATAAACGAAGATAAAGCGGACACAATTGGGCATACATTGCTGCGGGACCTAGTCTGTAGAACAGACACACCAATCAGAACGGAAGCATGCTCAGCAGAGTTATCTGTTAGGGCCTCCAAAGAGAAAATTGCAAACTGGCTCCCACTGGCTGCCTGTGTCCTAGGGTGATCGCCTGTATCAGATGACCCCAGCTGCTTCAGTGGCCATGCCACACAGATCATGCCTGTCCGGTAGGATTAAGAAAGGACAGAACGTGTTCCAATCAGGCTGCCAGCCACGTCACTGAGCTCTTTCACCTGTAATCTAATAGTGATGTTAAACTAGAACCAAATGAGGAACTCCACATATTGAGTCTTGGCCAACCCTCTACGGCAGTCGTTGGGGAGAGCCCTCTGTTCCTACGGCAGCATATACAATCCCATATGTCAAAACACATGGGGCCTTCTATCGAAGCTTAGGCTGCTATCTGCCAAAGAGATATCAAGCACGCCAAATTCATCTGGTGTTTTCAGTAAATAATTCAGTATTCTTGTCTGGCATCTTGTAAGAATTAGCAGTAGTGAAAATAGAGTTCTAGAAAACACCCTAGTCTCTGTGATTTCACTAAAGAAAGAGCATACTGTCTTATTTGCATATTTCAGGTCAGCAACGTGTTACAACGATACTTTCATGTTAATATCTTATTCTTGGCACCACAAAGTGAAAATATTACTCAAAGTTTCTGATTTATCATTTGTTTGAAAGTTATTATTATATTTTATAATCCCCATTGTCAGTGACCACAATATCAGTGTGTATCATAGAGAAAGCCCTGCCCTGGCGCGGTGGCCTAGTGGTCGAAATCCCTGCCTTGCACACACTGGGATCACATGTGGGTCCCACTTCCAATCCCAGTGGCCCCGCTTCCCATCCAGCTCCCTGTTTGTAGCCTGGGAAAGCAATTGAAGACAGTCCAAAACTTTGGGGTTCTGCACCCCTGCAGGAGACCCTGAAGAAGTTCCTGGCTCCTGATTCTTGGTTTTGGATTGGCACAACTCCAGTCATTGCAGCTGCTTGGGGAATGGATCATCGGATGGCTCTCCTCATCTCTATATATCTGACTCCCCTCCCACCCCCGAAAAAATAAATAAAATAAATAATAAAAAAAAAAAATAAAAGGCCCTGCCACACAGGTCTTGGATGGGACACCTACAGTGTCTGCTGTGCAGTGATAGTCTGTCATTTATGGGAAGATATGATGTCAACAGAGTGAAAGAGATACAACACAGCAGTCATAGCAATGAGTGTACTCTGCTGTTAACACTAGGAGTTTACGTGATTATCTCATTCAGTGCAAACATGATGATACACGAAAACAGTGAGCTTAGCAAGCCCTTGACCTTGACTGCGGGAATCTATTCCTCTGTGGATAGTGATCAATTCTTGAATATCAGATACTGGGAATTCTAGGGAGCATGAGTGCTACTGGTTAGCACTCGGTTTGGTGAGTCAGGGAGAAGGGAGAGCTTTGCCAGATAAGGGAAGGATGCTCCCCAAGGTCAAACACACCAGAGTAGGAGAGAGAAAAACAGCCCCAGCAAGGATTTCTGAAGACTGACAAGGAGTCATTTGGGAACAAATCGTTGAGGGCTCGAAGTATGAAGCTACAAAGCTGGACACCTGGTTCTATACAAAGCGGTGAGTAAAAAAATGATCTAAGAGTAACATAAATGTGTTTCAAAAAATTCAAATATGTCGGTATGAAAGGAAGAAGGCAGAAGTGTTTCCTCCCATAATTCCGTTGTTTTATACTTCCAACATCATCACTGTTAGTAGCTTGGGCACTAGCGTACGACTTTTAAAAATTCATGAAAGCAGAACTGCTTTGTAACACAAGGAGCTTCATTATCACCTGTATTTTTTTTCACATGGTTAAATGCTGTGTCAAGCATAGTGGAAAGGGTTTTGAACAGTCTGTAGCATTTCAAAGCTTGGATGTGGAAAAAGTGAAAGATTTAGAAAGTACATATTAACATCAACAATGTTGAAATAAATATCTTGATATAAATAACTTTATATGCTCACTCAATAACTTCCTTAAGCTAAATTTTTGAAAGTGCCATTGTTGCATGTATTGTTCTTGGGAAAAATATCAATTTATGCTCTCAAAGAAACTGTTCCATTTTTTTCCCCTTATTTATTCACTGATATCGGATCTACCCAGTCAAGAAGCATTTTGAGAAAGAATATGACCTTAAGGTATGTCAGGAAACCGGAATATTTCAGATTACTGCACTTCTTAAAAAGAATATTTATTTATTTATTTATTTATTTGAAAGGCAGGGTTATACAGAGAGAGAGAGAATCTTTCATCCACTGGTTCACAAATGACCAATAGCTGGATCAGGCTGAAATCGGTGCCAGATGATCGTTGCAGGTGTCCTATTTGGGCACAGGGACCCCCACTTGGGGCATCTTCCACTGATTTCCTAGGCACCTTAGCAGAAAGCTGGATTGAAAGTGAATGGCCAGATATGTAGAATGCCAACACTGCAGACAGTGGCTCGATTGCTGTGCCACAACCCTGACCCTGGATCACTGTTCTTCATGCATGAGTCATGCTTGATTAAAAGTTCTAAAACCAACAACCAAGTCATCAGACACAAAGGAAATGAAGATTTCTAGTATCTGCTTCACCCGTGTCCTCAATTCCTCCGGGACTTGGCTCAAACGTCCACTCCCCAGGAAGGTGAACCCTGACTCACCCATTCAACACGGGCCCCGCCCCCACTCTGGCTCTGCCTGACCACGCCCCACTGTCCCGGATAGCTAGCACCATTTGGCCTCCTACACTCACCCTTCACTTACATGGCTGACTTGCCACTTCCTCCTACACAAGGAAGGCTGTAATTGACTTAGTCACTCCTGGATCCCAGCCCCCAGAACCAACCCTGACCCAGAGCAGGTGCTCTGTGGCACCTGAGGGAATGTGCCAGAATGAACAGAGTGCCAGAGTTGGAGAGGGCCAGGACTGGTGCATGCGGGAACAGGCTGGGAAGCAGTGCCAGGAGTTTGTCTTGCACCTCGACTGCTGTGGAGGATGACACAGGAGTGTGAGCTTGTTCAAATTCATTGACATACACACTGAAATATTACTAACTATATCACATGTATGTAAAGAATAGGTCAAAAAGGAGAATTATAAAATTTAGTAATTTTCCAAAATTCCCCACATACTCAGTGACACCGTGCAGCTCTGTCTTTGCCACACCCCACTTCCACAGCGCGTCCCCTGTACTCTGTGCTGGAAGACTCCATCTCCCTGGGTTTCATATTTGCCTGAATGTCGAGAAAGATCATTATCCACAGAATGAATCTCAGCTGGCGGAAAATTTTTATTGTCAGTGATTCTCAAAGGTGATGCCCTTTGGACTCATCTCAGGGAGCTTTAAATACTGTCAGGTTTTAGGGACCGGCGCCCAAATTCTCAACGATTGCATCTGCGGTGTGGCCTGGGCTGCCTGGGAGTCTTTTCTCTCTCTCTCTCTCTCTTTTTAAGATTTTTTTTTTTAATGGAAAGGCAGATATTCAGAAAGGAGCAGAGGCAGAGAGGAAGATCTTCTGTCAGATGCTTCACTCCCCAAGCAGCTGCAATGCCCAGAGCTGACCCAATCCGAAGCCAGAAGCCAGGAGCTTCTTCCGGGTCTCCCACATGAGTGCAGGGTTCCAAGACTTCGGGCCGTCCTCAACTGCTTGCCCAGGCCACAAGCATGGAGCTGGATGGAAAGCAGGGCTGCTGGGATTAGAACCGGGGCGTGTAAGGCGAGGACTTTAGCCTCTAGGTTACTATGCCCGGCCCTACCTGGGTGATCTAATGTGAGCCACAATTGAGAATTTCTGCTTAATTCAAAAATCTCCCTAGACAGAGTTTGGTCAGCCTTCACATTGGGACCTTCTCCTGCATCTCATAGTGAAGAGCTTGTTCCCGGTTCCAGCCTCTCTGCTTCCGACCTACTGCTAATGCATGCCCCCGGGGAGGCCACGAACCATAACCAAAGTGCTTGGATCTCTGTCACACGTGCAGCGAACCTAGACTGAGTTTCAGGGTAAGCAGTGGATGGTAGCAGCCTTCTCTCCATATGCCTTTGTGCCCTTCAGATAAAATAGTTAACAAAGTAATTAAAACAGAAGTGCGTATCATGGCACTGCTTTGGGACATCCACATCCCAGGTCGGAGTTCAAGTCCTCCCTCTGCTTCGGCCCCAGCTTCCTGCTGCTGCACGCACTGGGAGCCAGCCGGTGACAGCTCCGGTGGCTGGGTCCCTGCTACCCCCGCGGGGGACACAGATGGACTTGCAGATTCCAAGCAACCTCCTGGCCGGGTGAACCAGAGAACAGAAGACTCATTCAAATAAATAAAAAAATAACAAATGTTTTAAAAGTTGAACAGAAACAGAAGTTCATGCACCTCAGGTCGGCTTGTCTTACAAAGTGTGTGATGTAGTTCCCTTTTCTGCAAGTCTTCAAAGAGTGAGGACTGAAGGTCCTCCACATTTGAACGAGGTCTCACTGAATTCAAATGTCTCTTTCCCTGGCAGACACTGCATTCTCTCCCGGGGTTTAACTTCTTTTCTTTACCTTGAACCACAAAGACTGAGGAACCGAATATTCACAACCATGGACCACACATTATGTTAGCCCTCAGGGGGTGCAATAAACAAAGGCCTGACAAAGAAAACACAGAAGCATGGTTTTTAGAACATTCCGTGGAAGATGAAATATGCAAGTCAGAACAGCTCTGACCTAGCCCGCATAGAGAGGGGAGGAGGTGGGCGTTCCAGCAGACCACGTTAGCAGAATAATGAATCACCTGGGCCCATGAACAGCTGTTCAGGTATTTCAGCTGCGTGGGATCAAATTTCTCCCATCTTGTTTCTACTTAATCCTCTCGCATATTCATTACCAAGAATGATCTCAGAAGGAAAATCTCAACATGTGAGTGTGGCCTCACTGTGCTAATTGAGAGAATGGGTCACTCACCTCCCACCGACCTCAGGATTCTTTTTGGGGTACTCCGTGTCTACCCATCATTGCCAAACAGCAGCTGGGCTGGCACTTTTCAAGTGCACCTGTGACATCCAGAGGGGAGAACCGTGCTCTATACACGGGTTTTATAGTGTCTCCTCTTCCTGGTGGGTGAGCAAGCTGCCAGGGCTGCCACGTTTGCTGGTCGTGGGCACCAGGGCATCCGACCTGGGATTCCTATTCTGCTGGTCATTCGGAACAGGTGGTTCTGCTGAGTAGTATGCTGGTAAGCTGGTTCCGGGGTAGGGTTAGGAGCGCAGTATGGAGGGTTGGGGGCAGTGGTTGGAATTGGGGGGTCTCATTTGTAGCATTTGCCATTTTAGTGTCATGTAAATATATCCATCCTGACTCAAGCTATCAAGGGTTAGGCAACAACTTATGAAATTTCTGAATACTTAACTGATAAATTCTCTGCAGGCCATAGGAGCTGGCACCAGCACGCTACTGGCTCCACCTCATTAGGGATAAACAATCTTGGTTTTTCCGGTGGGTAATTAAAAATCGACAGCCCAGAGATGGGGGTATTTATTAGAGCTGAGGTCATTTTGTTGCTCAGAATTTATTCAGCCTAAGTGGGCAGGCAGGAAAGCCCAGTTTCCATTCATGGCAAGTTTCTCAATGTCAACTACCAAAGACTCTCGGGCTGCAACCATGAAGTTGAGCTAGTAATACTTGAAAGGGGCTTATTTGTAAGAATTTACAGACTAAACTGAAACAAAATAATGATCATGGGTCAGGACTATGATACAGATTAAAGTTTCGAACATGCTTATTAGACAGAATGGACTTATCAACCACCATTGTTGTATACTTGACCATATGCCCCCTGCCTCGTAACATTCAGATCCTTTTCAGGAGCGAGCAGCTGGTCCAGATCCTGCTTTGATTTGGGCCAAATAGGAGCTGGAATCTCTTTGAAGAGGGGACTCCTCTGCTCTCCTCGGGCAGCCTTCTGTCCGGCCCAGGCATGGGGGTTTGCAGAATCAGGAGGCCCTGGCTGGCCTCACTCCTGTTGTGAAAACAAACCAGGCCACCTCCCTCTAGAAAATGATTCTTTTCTCTACACCCATTTGTAGGAGGTAATCATTTTTTATTTATCACTGTGCCCTTAAAGATGTCAGAAATGAAGAAGTTAAACATGCGCAGAAAGCACTATTTGAAAGTAATGGCTTTATATGTGCTTTTCCTACCGCCGTGTCATAAAACTGCTTATTACGATGTCGTACAAAAATACCAACTCTGTGTGGCAGAGGATAGAAGTCATCTGCAACACAGTTAAGGAGTGATGGGATTTTTAACAAATTGTGCAACATTGCTGAAGTATAGGGTCCTCATTTGTAACATGAACGTAAGGAGAGCACCTAGTTTTTTGTGCACAATGTGGGGATTAAATGAGATACTACAACATTTACCATAGTCTTGGCAGTTAGTAACTATACAAGAAATCATGAAATTATTCATTCTTATTTTTGCAAAGTTCTTTTTTTTAAAGGGCCTGGCGCGGTAGCCTAGTGGATAAAAGTCCTCGCCTTGTACATGACAGGACCCCATATGCATGCTGGTTTATGTCCCAGCAGCCCCGCTTCCCATCCAGCTCCATGCTTGTGGCCTGGGAAAGCAATCGAGGATGGCCCAAAGCCTTGGGACCCTGCACTAGTGTGGGAGACCCAGAAGAGGCTCCTGGTTCCTGGCTTCAGATTGGTACAGCTCTGGGCCATTGCAGGTAGAAGATCTTCTTCTCTGTCTCTTATCCTCTCTGTATATCTGATTGTGCAATAAAAATAAATAAATCTTTAAAATTTTTTTCTTTATTTATTTGAGAGGCAGAGTGACAGAGAGAAATAGATCTGTCCGCTCCTTCACCCGCAAATGACTGTAATGGCTGGCACAGGGCTGGATTGAAACCAGGAGCCCGGAACTCCATTCAGATCTCCCACGTGGGTGGCAGGGGTCCAAGCACTTGGCCCGCATTGCGCCCTGCTTTCCCATGCTTTGGCGTGGTCCATCGCTGGCTGTTGCAGGCGGCTGAGGAGCGAAATGAGAGAAGTGTGTGTGTGCCTCCACCTGGCCTCCCAAAAAAGAATCTGAAGTTTCTCAAATTAGCAGTAGCACCCAAAATGACGTCTAAAGGTTTTCTGTGTGCCAAGTGCTGAGTTAGACATTTTAAATGTGTACATATAACAATGTGTGTGTATATACACATGGGGGTATATACATATGCATACATATGAAACACTTCATCTCTTTGATCCTTAGAGCAACTTTCTAAGGTAGCTATTATAGATTTTTATAGATAATAATAATAGCTAACCTTTATGGCCCTGTGGTCTGCACCAAGCGTTGTGCCAGGTATTTTACATGTATTATCTCATTTTCATCAGCTCAACCACCTTCCGAGATGGGGCCCACCATGATATCCCAGTTTGCTAATGGAGATAGTAAATAAAGACGAATTTGTTAGCTGAATTGTAGAGCAGGAAACTTTGTATTAGATACTATCTTATCCTGCTTCATTATATAACGTAAAGGTCTTGCCAAGACTGTCTGGCCAGAGCCAGTCCCGTGGAAAATAATCATTGAGGTGGAAACTGGAGTGAAAAAGCAATTGCATGGGGTGAAACTTGGGTGAAAGCTTGTTGGTGCATTCCTGTGACATCACTCCACTCCTCCCCAGCGCTGTAGAATTCGAGGATATGTTTGATAGACGAAGAGGGAAAAGGAGAAGAAGAAGAAACGAAAAGCTGTGAATTCAGGCGAGATTGGGCGGGTCATATCCCGTTTGAATAAAAATAAATTCAATTTGGCAAGTACACCGTGAAGGGGAACTATTCTTAACACCCAGCAACACATCAGAGCTTTCCCAGAGATAAAAACGGTGATGGGTCAGAGACTGTTGTTCCAGGGCGTATGTTGCTATGAATAAAACAGGCTTGCTGCAGGAAGTACATACAGACGGCTCACAAAACCAGGAAAGTCTCTCCGGAAGCTGCTTTGTAACTCCTGCTCTCAACTCCTGCCATCGCGTCCCCAGGACACTGCCATCGCATCCCCAGGACACTGCCATCGCGTCCTGAGGAATGCGTATCCCAACGCGGAACACCACGGCGGAACCCAGACGTCCCCCTACGCTAACGCGGAAGATGCAGACTGGCGCACGGATAACAAGCATCCCACTTGGTGTGCCAGGTCCTCCACTTTCCAGAGAAAGCAGCTAAGATGACAGCTGGAGATGTTGAACAGGCAGGTTTTTTTTTTGTTTTGTTTTGTTTTGTTTTGTTTTTTGCCTACTCAGACCACATTTCCTCCTTGGTTAATAGACCGTGGAATTTTCGCTGGCAATCCTTTCCTGACTCATGGATAGACTTCTCGGATTGGAGAGGGCTGAGCTGGTCCCCTTTTCCAGGAGAGGGCATGAAGCAGGCACGAGCAGACAGGGGCATGTAACGACATTCGTACGGGACCAGGAGGAGTCGCAAACCACACAGCTCACAGCCAGCCCTGTACCCCAGGCCTCCTGGCTCTCGGCCAATGCACTTTTCTGACCGCCATGCCACAGAACACGATGGGGCTGGGCTGGGCTGGGGGAAGGCGCTGAAATGTTTCTGGAACAATGAAATGAAAAGATAAAAATTTGTTTTAGGCCAAAACATTTTGAAATCCATAATACGCATTTTCCATGGACTTAAAAAAAAATTCTTCATATAAGTCAAAGTAAAAGATGCTGACTAATTTAAAAAGTACTTGTTGGTTGCTTTCTATGCTAATAAGCCACGCTGTCTTGGGTTCCGTAAGACTTACTCTGTAAAGTTAAGTTAACTTTGTTAAGTTCCTGGAACCATACACCCACATTCTCTTCTATTCCTTTAAGAAATCATACTTTCTTTTTTTTTTAATGTTTTTTTTTTTTAGATTTATTTTATTTTTATTGGAAAGGCAGATATACAGAGAGGAGAAACAGAGAGGAAGATCTTCCTTCCGATGATTCACTCCCCAAGTGAGCTATGCCGATCCGAAGCCAGGAGCCTCTTCCGGGTCTCCCACGCGGGTGCAGGGTCCCAAGGCTTTGGGCCGTCCTTGACTGCTTTCCCAGGCCACAGGCAGGGAGCTGGATGGGAAGCGGGGCTGCCAGGATTAGAACCGGCGCCCATATGGGATCCCAGGCGTGCAAGGCGAGGACCTTAACCACTGTGCCACCACGCCGGGCCCAAGAAATCATACTTTCTATAAGGTAAAAGGGGACAATGATGTTCTTATTTTTAAAAATTATGTTTATTGATCTGAGAGGCAAAGAGATAAAGAAAGGGACGTGACAGGGAGCTTGCTTGTACTAGTTAACTTCCCAAACGTCTGCATTGGCTGTGCTAAACTAGGCTGGAGTTGGAGGCCAGGAACTCAGGCTAGGCCTTCCTTGGGCGGCGAGGACGCGAGGACATGAGCCGTTCACCCCCTCCCAGGGTGTGCATACGCAGCCAGCTGGAATGGGGAGTGGAGTGCGAATGACCAGGCTGCATACCTGCCCCTGACTGTTTATTTTCTGTGTTCTTTGATGATAACATATGCGGTTACTAGGATACCAGTATATGTTTTAGAAAACTAGTTGGTTACACGATGATTGATAGCCATGTGATGGGAGCTAGGAAAGAAACGGGAGTATGATTCCCTAAAGCTTAGGGGAGTCATCTTGGAGTCACCAGATTATAGATCATTTCCCCTTCATTCTGTTTTTCCAGCTTCGCAGTAATACTGTATTTCAAAACTAACTTCATGCCTTAAGAAAGCCCAGTTATTTGAAGATCGATTATTTGTGGTTCATATTATTGAATTCGTGTGCTACCCTTGTACAACTCCTTCCTGCCTGAAATGAGAGAGAGAGAGAGAGAGGGCACTTCCATCTGCTGGTTCTCTGTCCCAGTGCTCACCATGGCCTCATCCATTCTGAAGCCAGAGTCTGGAACCCAAACTGAGCAGTGGGAACCCTATTTCTTGAGCATCACCACTGCCTCCCAATTTCTGCATTAACACAAGGCTGGAGTCAGGGGCTGGAACCAGGCAGCAAAAGCAGGTACTTTGGGTGCTGGCATTGTGGCAGAATGAATAAAGATGCCACCTGCAGTGCCAGCATATGGTACTGGCTTGAGTCCCAGTTGTTTCACTTCTAACCCAACTCCCTGCTAACGCTCCCCGGCAAGCAGCGAGGCAACAGGTACTTGATGTCAGCCTGGCCCAGCCCAAGCTGTTGAAACCAGCTGGGGAGTGAACCAATAGAAAGAAGATCTCTCTCTCTCCCTCTCTCTCTCTCTCTCTCTCTCTCTGAAACTTTGCCTTTGAAATAGATGAAATGAATCTTTAATTAAAAAGAAAACAGATGTATCCTAACCAGAATTTTTTTTATTATTGGAAAGGTGGATATACAGAGAGGAGAGACAGAGAGGAAGCTCTTCCCTCCGATGATTCACTCCCCAGGCGACCCCAGCGGCTGGAGCTGAGCCAATCCGAAGCCAGGAGCCTCTTCCGGGTCTCCCATGCAGGTGCAGGGTTCCAAGCTTTGGGCCATCCTCGACTGCTTTCCCAGGCCACAGGCAGGGAGCTGGATGGAAGTGGGGCTGCTGGGATTAGAACTGGCGCCCATATGGGATCCTAGTGTGTTCAAGGCGAGGACCTTAACCACTTGCGCCATCGCGCCATGCCCCTAACCAGAATTTTAAAAAACATTGATTTGTATTGTAAAGTCAGATATACAGAGAGCAGGAGACACAGAGAGGAAGATCTCCTGCCCGATGCTTCACTCCCTAAGCGGCCACAATGGCCAGAGCTGTACCAATCTGAAGCCAGGAACCAGTAACCTCTTCCGGGCCTCCCACACTAGTGCAGGGTCCCAAGGCTTTGGGCCATCCTCGACTGCTTTCCCAGGCCACAAGCATGGAGCTGGATGGGAAGCGGGGCTGCTGGGATATAAACCAGCATGCATATGGGGTCCCGTCATGTACAAGGCGAGGACTTTAGCCACTAGGTTATCATGCAGGGACCCTAACCAGCATCTTAGTTTCTCAATTAAACATCTGCTTCTTGGCACTTTTTAGATTAATATGTATGGGAACTTAAGTTATGTATTGAATCTTTTTCTTTTGGGGCAAGGATTGAACCAGGGGTTGGTCTCTCTCTTTCTCTCTCTCTTCCCCCCTCTCTACTTCTTCCTCTGTCATTTTACCTTTCAAATGAGTGCTCAAACAAGAAAAATATGAAGTTGGCATTGCCATGCAGAGTTAAGTTCTGGCTGCTGTACTTCCACTGCTAATACACTAGCTATTTCAGCTATTTGGGGATGAACCAGCAGATGGAAGTTCTCTATCTTGCTTATTAATAAATAAGTAAATAAATAAATCTTTGTAAAAATTGTGGCTCATCGCACAACCAAGAGTTAATTTCCTTAATGTTGGAGAGATTTCTTATGAAATCAGTGGAAAAATCTAAGAAAATTGAATGACCAACATAAACAGTTTACCAGTGGAGAAGTTAAAAAAAAAATGAATCATGACACACGAAAAAGTTATAGTAAGGCAAAGTTAAGATTTCAGATTCCAACGAGCTACCTTTTTCCACTTGATGCCCAGTAAAGATTTGAGAGCTCCTTAACTCTGCTGGTGGGAATATGCAGGGCGAAGGCAAAAGGTAAAACGCCTGAAGCTGTTCCTAAGCTACAGATAAAATCTCAAAATGGGCAAACATACCATACCGCGTGGTCATGTACCAGAAAGAGAGAATTGTGTGTTACGGATGGAGACTCTCCGAACTCGCTCATTGAAAGCAGCCAGGTGCCAGCGAGTTCCGGGGAAGCCTCAGAGTAAAGCCAGAGTGTGCCTGCGGAGCGCGTGGCTGCAGAACGCACCCGAGCTGGTGCTGTCGGCTGCCTCTGGAGAAGGCGACCGGACGAGGTGGAGGATGGAAACAGCCTTCCTGCCCTGCCCTCTCTTGTGCCTTCTGAGTTCTGTGCCGTGTCAGCATGTTAAGGCTTGTTGAAAGCTAAAGAGACTGAGCTGTTCCATTCCTAGCGGTATCATTCAAAAGAAATGAGCAGTGCTCGCTTCGGCAGAGCAAATACGAAAGAAATGAGCGCAGATATCTGCCGACAGACAGAGCCAATATGGGCAGCAGCTTGACTGGTAACAAACAAGAACCCCAAACAACCCAAACGTCCATCAACAGATTTCTAAACGGAAGTGTATCTGCTTAGTGCAATATCACAGAGTAATCAGAGAGCGCAAACCCTGATGCAAACGCTCAGGAAAATGCTAGTGAGCCAAAGAAGCAGGTTATATTTATTTCAAGTTCAAAATCAAGCCAAGAATGGGAGGTGATGTCCTTAGACAGGGTGCGACTTGGAAAGCTAGAAAAAGGGGCCAGAGGTTTCCCTGGAAGGGATAAGAGCTTTGGAGTTGCTGGAAGAGCTCTCTGCCTTGAGCTGCTGGGGGTTAAATGGGTGAATACCTGCGCAGAGCACTCAGCTGCTGATGGAACTGAACACGCTCGGTGAACCGGTTAATACAAGTTCATGGAGGGCAGAATAGGAGCCGCTTAGACCCTGGAGAAACATGTCCACTGAGTCTTGGCAGGGCCTCCCTTGTGGTCAAGTTCTAGGCGGGATTTCTGGATTCTACGATGGCTAATGCACGTTTATCGTGACACTGAGCATTCGTCGACTTGGCTCCAAAAGGCGGGCTTTATATAAGTGCGGACAAATTTCTCACAGCTTTAACAAGACCAGCTACCAACATCTTCAGAGGCAGGATACTATCTCTGATGAGAAGTTACTAAAACTAAGGCTATGGATTAATGCAAAGAAGGACATTTCTGGGAACAGATAAGGAATGTATAGAGAAGGAACAAAGGAGACTGGTGGCATAGCACCCACATTCAGGTGCCCTGGGAAACATCCTGATGTCCGTCCCACAGACCTCAGGTGGAGTGCCACGCCCGGTGGGCGTCTAAGGGGTGAACGTTGTCCCATTCGTGATGGATACAAAGCTATGTAAGAGACTGAGCTACACATGAAAGAGGAATGCATTATATGTAATCACAGAAAAAATTTCCAAAAAGTTTCAATATGAAAGATTTTTAGAAGCATGAAAAATATATATTACTAACTAGAAGAAAATGGCTTTCAATATTTCATTAAAATTTCACTCAACTGTCACTTGAGTGCTTTATAATTGTTGAAAGTCAATGTATCCTTCATACTAGGAATCCATAAAGAGGAGAACAAATGGGAAAATTCTTAAAAATTCTTTAAGCCAAAGAGAGGGAGAAGTAAAGCAACGATTGATTGTGAGAACAATATTCTGGTTAGATGAATTATTTAAAGATTAGAATTTTCCATCAGAATCCCAAGGTCCCTAAGATTCATTGCATATTTCAGCCCACTGGGGGCAGGACAGATTCTTCTGTAACTTGGTTAAACAGATTTTAGAAATGTAAGTGAGCAAGAGGGAGGGGCCTTGTATGAGGGGATACCATGGGCACCAGGAGAAACAACTGAACTAGTGAGAAAGTGGCAGTTAAAAACAAAAAGGATGGAAATGGCCATCCCATGTGGATGTCGGTTTGTGTCCCAGCTGCTCCACTTCCCTTCCAGCTCCATGCTTGTGGCCTGGGAAAGCAGTCGAGGACGGCCCAAAGCCTTGGGGACCCTGGACCCGCGTGGGAGACCTGGAAGAGCCTTCGGGCTCCTGGCTTCGGATCAGCGCTGCTTGCAGCATTTGGAGAGTGAAGCAATGGATGGAAAAAAAAATCTCTCTCTTGCTCTCTTTCTCTCTTTCCTTTTCTCTGTAAAACTGCCTTGCAAATAAAAACAAAACAAAAGGGAAAGTAAAAGGCCAGCGTCGAGTGCCTCAAGGTGACTGGTCCTCAGAGAGCTACAACTATGGTGAGCTGTGTAGGCGCAGGGACAAAGGGACCAGGTAGTTGAGGGGAAGAGCAGAAGAGAGCGGCGACAAAGTGGCAAGGCTCTCAACACCCAGGGCATTCAGAAGTGAAGAAGAAGAAAAGAAACTACAGGTGAAACTGTGAAATGAACTGCTTTTCGATGTGTCAGAGGAACTCAAAAACAAGAAGTGGGAAAGAAGCGAGTCGTGCAAAGCCAAAGCGCCCGTGCCCTCCGCGGCAGAGTCGTCCCCTCACCTTGGGAGGCGCAGGAAGGTACCAGCAACAGTCTGTGTGACTTTAGCCCCTGCCCCAGAAGGAATTGAATCCAACACTGGGAGCCTCAAATTTCCCATTTGTCAGGCTCATGTGTGTTTAGCAAATCCCCTTTATTGTTAAAAAGGTTTAGTTGCGGGCCCAGCACAGTGGCGCAGTGGTTAAGGTCCTCGCCTTGCACTCCCAGGATCCCATATGGGCGCCGGTTCTAATCCCTAATCCCGGCAGCCCCGCTTCCCTTCCAGCTCCCTGCCTGTGGCCTGGGAAAGCAATCGAGGACGGCCCAAAGCTTTGGGACCCTGCACCCGTGTGGGAGACCCGGAAGAGGCTCCTGGCTTCAGATCAGCATAGCATGGGCCGTTGCACTCACTTGGGGAGTGAATCATCGGACGGAAGATCTTCCTCTCTGTCTCTCCTCTCTGTATATCCGCCTTTCCAATGAAAAAATAATAAAAATAAATCTTAAAAAAAAAAAGGTTTAGTTGCTTTTTGCAGAACATTTGCAAGACATAGTGCAATTATAAGGAAAGGTTAAAAATCGCTCAGTGATGATCCCGGTTGTATGAGGTGAGGACTTTAGCCAGTAGGATTCCGTGTCGGGCCCATGTTCCTGCCTTTTGACTCATCATAATAATCTATGCTCTGCACTTGGTCTGCCCAGCCACTGCCTTCGTCAGACGCCAGGCCTAATCGTGAATCCCTCACTTCCAAAGCTCAGAGCCCAAACCATGGCTGGTTTCAAGGACCTGTAATAGTGACAGAAACCTAGCTGACACTAACAAGCTCCAGGAAGGCAGAGACTTCACTCTGTGCAGCTCGCAGCTTTGTCCCAGGTGTCCGGCACATCACAAGGGCTTCAGGAACACTGGTTTGGTTAGCTTCCTTTTTTTTTTTTTTTTTTTTTTATGAAGAGGAAGAGAGAAGATCTTCCATCCGATGATTCACTCCCCAAGTGAGCACAACGGCCGATGCTATGCTGATCCGAAGCCAGAATCCAGGAACTTCTTCCTGTTCTCCCACACTAGTGCAGGGTCCCAAGGCTTTGGGCCGTCCTCAATGGCTTTCCCAGGCCACATGCAGGGAACTGGATGGGAAGTGGAGCTGCCGGGATTAGAACCGGCGCCCATATGGGATCCCAGGGCGTTCAAGGCGAGGACATTAGCCGTTAGGCCACGCCGCCGGGCCCGGTTAGCTTCCCTTTTAGAGTGCTGAGAAAGACAAGCAGCTACAGCATCTCACAGGGTTTGTGTTCCGAGACCTCCGATGGCTGCAATGGTCTACTACTTTCCATACACACTTGTTCTTCCTAGACATACAGGCACAGCTTTAATCAGGGTTAATTTATAAATTAGCTACAGTAAGGGACTGATGGCTGAAACTATGATAAAACAGGACAGCCATTACAAAATGATTTCATCGTGTGAATGTGGTTTCTCTCACTTGACAGAGCTTATCTGGCACACTCCCCCTTGTGTATGATGCTGTGAGAACATACAATGCTTACGTGTTGAGACCAAGTGAGGCAAAGACGGGGGCAGGCGTGGGGACGGGCCTGTAGCTACTACTCAAGGTTTATGGGAACACAAGCACAGTCGACTTGTAACTAACTCAGCTACTGTTCAGGTCACAAATCCCCTATAGACAGAAAGAGGGACGATTCATGTCCCCGATGAGACAGACAGGACAATGGGAGAGTAAACCATGGGGCTCACACTGGTGCAAAATTACAAATTTGCGAATTGCTCATTTCTGGGATTTTTCATTTTATGCATTTGGAAAATGTGAGAAGCCAACAAAAGCTTCTTGATTTATATGAGCATGCCATTGATGTCTTCTCTGATGCCTATTCAAGTACGCGCCCTACAATCCCACCAGAAACAACTCCCTCCACGCCTTATGTCAGTCTGCTGCCCACAGAACTCACCAAATAAAACTTGAAAGTGAATTTAATTTCCAGGGCACTGCAGCTCAATTAAGAAAGATATAAAACAGGATTTATTTATTTTTTTTTAATTTTGTTAGAACTCTTCCCCCCGCCACCCCCCCCCCCCCACCGTCTCAGGACTTTTTAGTGATCAAGGAAAATTCCATCCTGTTAGAAGTCTTGTTCTCACAAGAAGCTAAGGATATTGAACTTTCTTGCAGCAAGTTTTCAGGGACGACAGATGGAATTACTCAAGCTTGAAAGATAGCCAGAATTCTGTAGTCAACATTCTCTTGGACTTGAGACAACATCGCTGGAGCTGTTCATAGTCAGAGGCGGACAGAGCCTTCCAAACATCCCACACCAGTAGGGGACCACGGAGGCCACAGCACAGTTAACTCAAAGAGGGTTTCTAATTAGTTCATGGGGTTGGGGAATCTAGGGCTGTGACTGAGAAGTCTGAGGCTCAGCTGAGCATGGCTGGGGCCAGGGGCTCACTGTCCTGTGATCCACAGGGGTCCGATCTCGGGAAGGGCCTGGCTGGTCCTGCTACGGTCTACCCTTGGCTGGACCAGTGGGTGAATAACAGGCTGGAATGAGCCAGACCTGAGACACACCCTTCCTCAGGTGCAGGAGAAAGGGCTCAGCATCCCCGGATTCTCCTCAAGAAGTTTCCTTGGGCCCGGCGTGATAGCATAGCCGTCCTTGCCTTGAATGTGCCGAGATCCCATATGGGCACCGGTTCTATTCCTGGTGGCTTCACTTACCATCCAGCTCCCTGCCTATGGTCTGGGAAAGCAGTCGAGGACGGCACAAAGCCTTGGGACCCTGCACCCACGTGGGAGACCTGGAAGAAGCTCTTGGCTTCAGATCGGCTCAGCTCCACCTGTTTCAGCCACCTGGGGAGTGAACCATTGGACAGAAGATCTTCCTCTCTGTATATCTGACTTTGTAATAAAAATAAAATATCTTTAAAAATAAAAAAAAGAAGTTTCCTTGAACCAGGTGCTCCCATGTTGTGGACAACGGCTCCCCCTCGCTCTATGACTTAGGGGGGATCTGAGCTGACTGACCCCTTGTTTGCCTCTGACAAGGAAAGCAGACATCTCCTAAATTCCCATCCTATGTCTAGTACAGGGTTAGCAACACTGTGTGTTCCCCCCCGCCCCGACCAATCTGCACAAACACACGTTGAGGTTCTTCTTCTTCCTCCAGGTCCCTTCATGTCCCAGCTGCCCCACTTCCCATCCAGCTCCCTGCTTGTGGCCTGGGAAAGCAGTCAAGGACAGCCCAAAGCCTTGGGACTCTGCACCCGTGTGGGAGACCCGGAAGAGGTTCCTGGATCCTGGCTTCAGATCAGCATAGCACGGCCGTTGTGCTCACTTGGGGAGTGAATCATCGGATGGAAGATCTTCCTCTCTGTCTCTCCTCTCTGTATATCTGACTTTCCAATAAATAATAAATAAACCTTTTAACAAAATAGATACTTGAAAAGAAAAATAAATGAAGCTTTAAAATGAAATAAGCCTCTTCAGACTTCAGCTCTTCCCTCAGGCCGACGCATAGCATTGCGTCACAGAGCAGCAGTTTTCACAGAGAAGTTGCCTTTTCCCACGAGGCAGCGCGACAAGGAGAGAGCCCCGACCCTGCAAGCTGTCCTTCCTGTGCGCACAGACCAGAGGGGAGAAGCCCTCGGCTGCCCGCTCAGCCAGCGACAGTCACAGGAGAGGAGACACCTCCTCACCGCGGCAGAATTCTACTCATATTGCTGGTGCGATGGCTGGGTCTGAGCGGCCTTTCTTCTAAAGTCAACCAAATGCTGTTCTCATTCTTTCTGGTTTTTTTTTTAAAAAGATTTATTTATTTATTGGAAAATCAGATATACAGAGAAAAGGAGAGACGGAGAGGAAGATCTTCCGTCCGATGATTCACTCCCCAAGTGAGCACAACGGCCGATGCTATGCTGATCCGAAGCCAGGATCCAGGAACTTCTTCCTGTTCTCCCACACGGGTGCAGAGTCCCAAGGCTTTGGGCCGTCCTCGATTGCTTTCCCAGGCCACAAGCATGGAGCTGGATGGGAAGTGGAGCTGCCGGGATTAGAACCGGCGCCCATATGGGATCTCGGTGTGTTCAAGGCGAGGACTTCAGCCACTAGGCCACGCCGCTGGGCCCAGGTTGTCATTTTTTTCATAAGATACACCGGTGCCATCTGGCACAGCAGTGGGCTTACTGCTTGATGTGTTGGCATTGCGTGCTGGAATCCCTGGTCGAATCCTGCCTCTGTTTTGGCTGCAGTTTCCTGCGAATGTTCCATCCTGGGACGCTGTAGCAGCAGATGACTGAAGTATTTGGTTCTCTACCTCCCGTGGGCAGTGGTGGAACAAGTGGAGCTGTTGCCTGCAATGCCAGTATCCCATGTGGATGCTAGCTTGAGTCCTTGCTGTTCTACTTCTGATCCAGTTTCCTGCTATGCACCTGGGAAAACTATGGAGGATGGTCGAAGCACTTGAGTGTGCGCGTGCATAGGAGACCGTGAAGACACTCCTGGCTCCTGGCTTCTCTCGGGCTCAGCCCTGGGGGTTGCGGACACTTGAGCAGTGCACAGGTGGACAGAAGAATCCTCTCCCTGTGTCTTTCCATTTCTCTCTCTCTGTCACTCTGTCCCTCAAATATATAAACCTTAATTCTTAAAAATATGAAATAAAAATATAACTGCTGACACTAGAGAGAGACATCCATAAAAATTTGATACATTCCATTTAATTTGATACGTTCAACTTATTAAGTGGCAAAGGGAAAGCATACAGGAAATTATTAAAGCATTAATTCATGCTTTATGTTATTACCCTACTTTCTGTGTGTTTTTTTTTTTTGTCATGACGGTAACTGATGATATTGGTAAACCTGAACACTCCCAACTGCTTTCAATTAATATTAATGTCCAAACAAGAGTATAATTTTTTAAAACAATAAAGTATATGTCTGGTTTATATTCTTGAAAAAGAAATACATACTTCCTTGGACACAAAAACCTAGTCAAATAGATTAACTCTATTTGTATACATTAAGAACTGTATAATTCAATTTCCTATAGCATGAGGGATACTCCTCTGTTCCCAATATCTCCATGGAGAACGTAAGGCAGTGTTATCAGATGAGAAAAAGTTATATGGATTGAGTGACGGTGGTTTTGATCAAACATACAAGAACGAAATAGCTGATTTTAAAACTCCACTCTTCATCAAAGCGCTTGTTCAAGTCATGGCTGCTCCTTCCCATTTTTTTTTTAAAGCATCCGGACCCGTTAGCAGGGAGCAGCCTGGGAAGTGAAGTAGCCAGGACTCGAACCAGTGCCCATATAGGCAACAACTTTACCCACTACAACACGGTACTGGTCCCTATAATTCTTTGAAAATAAATAAATTCTTTTTTTTTTCTTTTAGAGTTACAATTAGTTAGAATCAAATTTTAAGATGAAAATTTTATTCACATTCAATGTAAATAACACCTCAAAGAAAATATGAAATATAGGGCCCGACGCGATGTGCAACGGCTAAAGTCCTCACCTTGAACACGCCAGGATCCCTTATGGGCGCCAGTTTTAATACTGGCAGCTCCACTTCCCATCCAGCTCTTTGCCTTGTGGCCTGGGAAAGCAATCAAGGATGACCCAAAGCCTTGGGATCCTGCACCTGCGTGGGAGAGCTGGAGGAAACTCCAGACTCCTGGCTTCAGATTGGCTCAGCTCCAGCCATTGCAGCTGCTTTGGGAGTAAACCATCGGATGGAAGATCTTCCTGTCTGTCTCTCCTCCTCTCTGTATATCTGCCTTTCTAATAAAAATAAATAAATCTTTCTATAAAAAACAAAAATCTTTTTTAAAAAATGGCCATATGTATCACTTTTATTGCAAATACAGTGTTCAGGAAAACTATTTTAAATTTGTCAAGCAAATTAGTAGGGATTATATATTATTCAAGTTTTTACAATTTTCTGACTGATTAATTTTAAATATTGGCATTTTAAAATTTTGTCTCTAATTTTATTGGGAAGGCATATTTACAGAGAGGAGAGCCTGAGAAGGTACGATTTTCCATCCTCTGGTTCGCTCACCAAACAACATCTTTTTTTTTGTTGTTGTTAAAGGTTTATTTTTATTATTTTTTTATTGGAAAGGTGGATATACAGAGAGGAGAGACAGAGAGGAAGATCTTCCGTCCGATGATTCACTCCCCAAGTGAGCGCAACAGCCGATGCTATGCTGATCTGAAGCTAGGAGCCTCTTCCGGGTCTCCCACGCATGTGCAGGGTCCCAAAGCCCTGGGCCGTCCTCGACGGCTTTCCCGGGCCACAGGCAGGGAGCTGGAAGGGAAGCGGGGCTGCTGGGATAGAACCGGCACCCATATGGGATCCTTGGCGTGCAAGGTGAGGACCTTAACCACTTGCGCCACGGTGCCGGGCCCTCACCAAACAACATCTAAAGGCGGAGCGGAGCATATCCGGAGCCAGGAGCCCGGATCTCTTCCAGGTCTCCCACACAGGTCAGGGCTCAGCTCATGTTGATTCCTGGCGGCTCCATTTCCAATCCAGCTCCCTGTTAATGAGCCTGGGAGAGCAGAGGAAGATGACCCACCCCCATGGGCCCATACATCCCTGCAGGAGACTAAGCTAAGGCTAACGGCTTCTTTCTCCTTGCTTCCAATTGGCCCAGCCTTCACCCTTGCAGCCATCTGGCCAGTGATCCAGGGGATGGAAGATCTCTTTCTCTCTTTCTCTTTCTCTCTTTCTCTCCCTCCCTGTCTGTAACTCTACCTTTCAAGTAAAAATAACTTAAAAAAAAAAGTTGGATGAGTTTTGGCAAAAATTCCTCTGGGGGCACTTGAGATAAATGAGTACTGAATATTCAGAGTATGCTGGAGCTGACATTTTGCATTTTTGAAAAGTGGGATGAATATCATTACATTAAAAAAAAATTGTGTCCTCTCTCTACCCACCCCTGGTGCAAGAGGGCAGGGGAGTAGCATTTTGAATGATTTGCATCATATCTTCAGAGATGCACTCTCTTTAAGCATTCAATCCATTTAGGAAATTACTACCTAGAACTTGTGCTAAAAAACAAAGTGGCCTTATCCATCAAGTTTGCTTTGAGGGGAAAATGCTGTGTTTCAGATCAGTCGTCACAGTGACCAAAATGCCTCCCATCTGTCAACCTTATATTCCTCTTGTTTGGTTTAGCGTGATGCACTTTGGCAGCACTCGTCGGGAAAAGCCAACAAGAACTTATTTTTACCATTGTGAAAAGCATGCCAGCTTGGCCTGCGTGTGGGGCAATGGGCACGCCAATGCTGGATGAGAGTATAACTTGGAAGATAATTTGGGCAATCCACAGGGCATCAACATTTTAAGCATGCATTTCCTTTGGCAGAGAGACTCAACTCCTGGGAATTCATCCCACTGAATGAATTGGCTAAACATGTCAAGCCACACATAAACGGCCTTCCTAAACCACTGCTTACAATAAGGGTACAATAGAAACCACCTAACTATCACCAGGAGACTAAACATATGATAGCATATTCATAGTGTCATCCTCAGAGGAGTATTTGTCATATATTAAAACCACCGAGCACACCTGTGCCTGTTGTTAATGAAAGGGTTCAAGGTAGCATCTATACTCTGGGCTGTGAACATCTTCCGGCATCCACAGGACGTCCAGGTGGATACTCAGCAAAATAACATGATTATCTCTGGGTTGTGTTTCTTTGTTTGTTTCTTCATGCCTTTTATGCTTTTTGGAACTAACTCATGAGCACACATTGCATATTTAATAAAATACTGGGTCCTCACTGAGCAGGTAGAGAAGACTCCCATGGTCCCGCCTCTTCCTATAAGGGCAGCGGTCCCATTGGCTAATGGAAGGAGAGGGTGGGCTTTGAGCTCCACTGATGAAACCCTGGTGATCCAGCTGCTTTTAGGAAGACATAACAATGACATCCAGCTTGGGAAACCATCTTGCAACATCCTTTTTTTTTTTTCTTTGACAATTTCCCTCCTACCAACCCAAACACTGCTCCATTTGCTTTTCTCTACTCAAAGCCCCATTCTTAATTCAGTTAAAATGGCGTTGTCTTTTGGAGGGAAAAAGGAAGGGAGCTCTTCGTGTGTTACACGCAGGACACCCTCACCCTGGGGCCCACTGCCCACTGGGCTCTGTCCATCAAACTTGGGAGCCTTGTGTAAATATCACCTCTGGTTGCTGGCCTGCTTGAGTGCATCGGTTTATCAAGGCTGATCTGATTTCCAAGGCTGAAGCACACGGATTCATGGACTTTAGAACTACAAGAGACTCTGAAAGACAACTAAACTGGTTGCTCCAATTTTTGGACCCAGTCCAAGGACATTAAGTGATCCTGCCAAACATGAAACCATTGCCTGGCCACCGTTAAGTCTGCAGAGAGTTAGGATTCGTGTTTTTGTGTTTGTTTTTGTTTGTTTGCTTACTGTTTGTTAGCAGTCATTGCTGTAAGTACCTTCGTCAGGGGGAGAACAGAGAGGAAGAAGAATCTCAAGGTAGTCATTTTGGTAACTGTTGATGACATCTGTAAGTCCTTGTAGTGAAGAAATGTGAAAATGCATGGTTGGATATTTACAAATCTCTGGCTGAGGTGGCTGCTTGGCCCAATGGTTAAGACACTGCTTAGGAAGTCCACAGGCCACGTGGGTGTGTCTGGCCTTGAGTGCCGGGCTCTGCTTCTGGTTCCAGCTTCCTGCTAATGCACCTGCTACGAGGCCCCAGGTGATGCTCATGGACTTGGGTCTCTGGCACTGTAAGTGAGACCCAAACTGCGTCCCTCTTCCCCAGTTTGGGTCTGGCCCAGCCCAGGCTTCTGAAAACATTTTGGGGATGAACTGATAGATGACTGATTTCTCTCTCCTTCTCTCTGCCTCTCAAGAAACAAAATTAGCAAAGTTTGGAAAGTTTTCAAATTCCATCTGTCTGATACTCCTATTGCCACTGATATTTCAATTTGTAGAAATTGACATGTATTGTAGCACAATTAGCTATGCAGCCAGAATGGTCATGAATTACAGATATAATACAGTAAAACACAGACACAGTTCATTGGGAAGTTGAGTCATTCAGACTCACACACACGCATGCTGACATTTCTCAGCTCAGCTTTGGAAAGCTGCCTTATGCTCACACTTGGGAAAGGCCCTGTGCCCCCCGCTTTCCCTGTAGTTAGTTGGACTAGGTCTTTCTCAGTGTCTTTCATTCTTCCGGTGGTGGTCCGTCAGCCTGGAGCTCTGCTGGTGGCTGCATGGAGAGGTGAGCTGCGGAAAGTTGAAGATCTTCCCTGTAGAAGCTGACAGCGAGACAGACCTAGTGGCCAAGGTTGGCTCTGGACACGGAGCCGGATGAGACAGGCAGCACAGCTCACCAAGAGTCTACAGGATATGGGCCCGGCGCGGTGGCACAATTGGTTAAGGTCCTTGCCTTGCACGCCCAGGATCCCATATGGGCACCGGTTCTAATCCCGGCAGCCCCGCTTCCCTTCCAGCTCCCTGCCTGTGGCCTGGGAAAGCAGTCCAGGACGGCCCAAAGCTTTGGGACCCTGCACCCACGTGGGAGACCCAGAAGAGGCTCCTGGCTTCGGATCGGCATAGCATGGGCCGTTGTGCTCACTTGGGGAGTGAATCATCGGATGGAAGATCTTCCTCTCTGTCTCTCCTCTCTGTATATCCGCCTTTCCAATAAAAAATAATAAAAATAAATCTTTAACAAAAAAAGAGTCTACAGGATACCTTCACTTCCGTTCCGGGAACAGTCACTTCTGGATTTCCCAGAAAGCAGGCCCAGGTACAACAGTAAGAAGTACAGACAGCACCAGTACTCAGGACCCATCCTGGAAGCTGACGTAGGGGGCAAGAGGGCGTGTGTGTGTGTGTGTGTGTGTGTGTGCTTGCAGCTGAGATCATTTGAGGACAGGCACCAACACAAAACCCAGTCACTCCAGCCTAAGCAGGGCGTGGGAAGGGTGGCAGCACATTACTCTCCCCAGGGGCTCATCCCTGCAAACGCCTGAAGACCAGCGACCGGGCTGAGTCCCTGGAGACAAAGGGGCCGGTGGCTTCTCACTGGGGCGTTCACAGTCAGGAGGTCCTGAGTTCAGCCATCCCTGCATACCTTGTAACAGGTGCACTCACACACAGAGGAGGGAGAATTCTCGTGAGAAGTTAAGCTTCTGCTCTGTGGGGACCTGGTGGGCACATCTGAAATTTGTGGACAGATCTTCAGGAAAGGCAGGCGAAAAGCTCTCCAGGGAGCTACTGGATCAGTCCACCGGCAGACCTGCTTCCTCCCAAAAGCCTGACTTCTGCCCCTTGAGGTGGTACCTGGGGTGACCTTTTTCCTGTCAAGGGCTGATTGAATCTACAACGTCATTCACAGGCCACACAAAGTTATCTGCTTCAGTATTAATCCGCCATGGATTTACTGAGTCTCGAGTCTCACTGGCAGGTGCCTTGGAAAATGGAACTTGTGGGCCTTGTGCGGCCCGTGGCTTGGACCTAAGGCCTTCCAGCAACCAGGTTATGGAGGATAGCCTTTCCTCAGAAAGATTTGATTGCAGTCACAAAATACCATTTCCATAACACCCTGTCCCCTGGTTGGCTGGATATCCAGGTACTCTGCTTGTATGGGCTGGCCAAGTAAAATTAAACTGATCATGACATCAGTTAAGTATCCCTGAGCAAAGGGCTTAGTGTTCATCCCAGAAGCCAGGCCTGTGAGAGGTGATGACTCCCATCCCGGGAAACAGGTAGCTGCTGGCCTTCTACCAGGCTTCCCCGAAGCAGACACAGGCCGTTCCATCATCTGTTCCATCGAAGGCTCCCAAAATGTTGAGAATGGGAGAGTGATAACCAACCACGCACAGCTTGTCCCAGAGATGTGGAAATCGGAAAGCAGGTGAGGCTGGGTCCTCTGACAATGAACTCAGGAGGGGCCTTGGGTGGGGTGTTCATGGGAGTGGGGGATACAGCGACTTCCTGCAAAACACAGACCTGGTTTCCCTTACAGCTTTGTCACTTTGGCACGTGAGGAACTTCAGCAAATGACTACATTGTTAAATTCTCTCTTTTGAGCTATCATTTCCATACATGTGATGTAGTTAGTAATATTTCAGTGTGTATGTCAATGAATTTGAACAAGCTCACACTCCTGTGTCATCCTCCACAGCAGTCGAGGTGCAGGACAAACTCCTGGCACTGCTTCCCAGCCTGTTCCCGCACGCACCAGTCCTGGCCCTCCCCGACTCTGGCACTCTGTTCATTCCGGCACATTCCCTCAGGTGCCACAGAGCACCTGCTCTGGGTCAGGGTTGGTTCTGGGGGCTGGGATCCAGGAGTGACTAAGCCAATCACAGCCTTCCTTGTGTAGGAGGAAGTGGCAAGTCAGCCATGTAAGTGAAGGGTGAGTGTAGGAGGCCAAATGGTGCTAGCTATCCGGGACAGTGGGGCGTGGTCAGGCAGAGCCAGAGTGGGCATGGTCAGGCAGAGCCAGAGTTGGGGCGGGGCCCGTGTTGAATGGGTGAGTCAGGGTGAGGCGATGTTTTCAGCAAACACCTGGTGGAAGTGAGGGCAAGAGCGAGGCTGGCATCAGGGCAGTGAACCCAGGAAATGCAACGGCTCCGTGGTGGGTGCTGCTGCAATGTTTGAGAAATGGCAAAGAATGCGGCGTGGCTGGAGTGCAGGGATCCAGATGGAGAGCAGGCTAGGCAAAGAGAGGGGGGAGGTGGTGCAGGAGAAGGCCTTCCTGCCACAGATGGAATCGGCTCCCTTTTAACCCCGGGGACGTGGAGCCCCTGCAGGGTTTTCAGTGGAGCCTAGATATCTGACATGTTCAAGACAATCATGCCAGCCACGGTATTCGGCAGTCACCTGTAGGGGCCAAGGACAGAGCTGAAGTGCTGAGTACATAGTAAATGTTTAATAAATGCCAGTTATTTTGAGGGTATTGATTCCTTCATACAAACGAGGCAGTGACCTCTCTGTGTATTTGTGATTGGTTCAAGTGCAGATTCACTCATTTACTTAGCCAGTATTTATGCAGCATGATGTTACTAGGTGCTGGCGTTTACTCTAAAAAAACTAGATTGCTTTAAATTCATAGAAGCAGAGAGTACAATGGCAGTTGGCAGGGACTGCAGGCAGGAGCAAAACAGGAATTGTTTAATGGTTATAGAGTTTCAGTTATGCAAGATATAAAAAAAATTCTAGCGATCCATTGCATACTGTTAACAGTACTGAGCCGCGCGGTGACAAATGGCCAAGATGGTGAGCTATATGCTGTCTCTTTCTGACTATTAAAAACAAACCAGGCCTGGCGCGACAGTGTAGTGGTTAAAGCCCTTGCCTTACACACGCCAGGATCCCTTATGGGCGCCAGTTCTAATCCCAGCGGCGTTGTTTCCCATCTAGCTCCCTGCTTGTGGCCTGGGAAAGCAGTCGAGGATGGCCCAAGGCCTTGGGGCCCTGCACCTGCGTGGGAGACCTGGAAGAAGCTCCTGGCTCCTGGCTTAGGATTGGCTCAGCTCCAGCCATTGCAGCTGCTTGGGGAGTGAACCAGCGGAGGGAAGATCTTCCTATCTGTCTCTCCTCCTCTCTGTATATCTGCCTTTCTAATAAAAATAAAATAAATCTTAAATATATATATATATATAAACAAGCCAGAAAACCCCCAACAAAACAAAACAGAAAGAAAAACAAACAAAAAAGAATCCAAACCAAGATTAGAACATTGCAGCATAGCATGGCATGGCTTTGTGGCAGGGCCCTTGGGTTCCCACTTGCAGCCCAGAGTTGGCGCTGTGGGCAGATGGTTGGCAAGCTCTGGTTTTACACAATGTCTACCTGTGGGATTCAGCTGCCCTGGGCATTGCTTGCACCCAGCTCTCTGAGGAGTGCCGTGCATGTGGCGGGCAAATCAAAAGTTACTCCCCACTGACCTAGCAATGCAGAGGACAATACAATAAACAAACACGAGATCCTATTTCCACTTTGGCCGAGGACCAGGGGAACATTTTATCCTGAGCTAGGGCGAGATAAACAGGCAGAAATAAAACTGTGTGAAGATGGTACTGCCTTCTCTTGTCATTTGCTTTGCAAAATCAACATGGCAAGAGAATTCTCCTTCTTTTCTTCCAGTGTCCACACTCCTCTTAAAGCGTCTTGACATCAGATGGGACAGTAAACCTGAATGTGCGTTTTCTTTGCTGCAAGTATGTGATGTTAATGAGGGTATGTGGAAGTGGGTGGAGGGAAAAGGTTAGCTTTGTGTGGGAGGGGGCGGGGACAAAGAAGTATTCAAGGTAACAATCATGATAAAATGACAATTTCCAAGATTGAAGGCCAAAACCCCGGCCAGGGGAGAGTTATTTAGGTTGGTTACAGGTTCCTGAAAGGTTGATTGTTTCTGTTAGAGGTATGTTTGCATGTTTGTTTAAAAGGGAGAGTGACAGAGAGACACAATGACTGAGAGACAGGGTGGGAAGAGAGGGAGAGAAAGAGAGAGATTTTTCCACTGTTGATTCACTCTCTAAATAGCTGTAACTTCAGGGCTGGTCCAAGCTGGAGCTGGGGGGCCAGGAACTCCATCTGGGTCCTCCAAATGGGCAGCGGGGGGCCTAAGAATAGAGACACACTTCCTAGGTGCCTTAACAGGGAGCTGGGTCAGAAGTGGAGCAGCCGGGGCTCAAACCTGCTTGATATGAGATGATGGTGTGGCAAGTGGCAGTTTAATGCTCTGCCCGGATTGCCAGCATTGTGACACGGAAGATGAAGCTGCCACCCACAACACTGGCACTTCATACGAGTTCTACTTCAAGTCCCAGTTGCTCTCCTGCTGGACCAGTACCCTGCTGGGAAAAGCAGCAGAGGGAGGGCCCAGGTCCTTGCGTCCTCACCCATGTGGGAGACCAGGATGGGGTTGGAAGCTATGGATTTTAGCTTGGCCCAGTCCCAGCTGTTATAGCTATGTGGGGCATGAATCAGGGAATGGAGAAGTCTCCCTTTTCAGCCTCTTTCTCTGTAATTGTCTTTCAAGTTAATAAAAAATAAACAAGCAAACAAACAAGCAAAAACCATCTTTTTAAGTAGAAAAGTTACCCTCTCGCCATGGCTGCCAAGCAGCTCCTTCGGCATCTTCCTCCAGAGTCCCTAGTGACAGGTGGCCTTTTCTGGCATCCACTGTAAAGGTCAAGTTGGGCAACATTCCATAAAAGCATGACAATCGCAAAGCCTTCTAAACAGCAGAGACAAGCTACTTTTTTGACATTCTCTTTCTAAGCTCAAGATCTTTTATTGTAATTCTGTTTAGCCAGTCATGAGGACTTCTTGGAAGTGGTCAAACATTCATTTTTGGACAATAAAACCTCCCTTACTTTCCTTGAATTAAATAAACATCCATCAGAGATGTAAGCCGAGTGTTTTCTTCTCTTGCGTTCAGGAGTTCACAGTTAACGCTCGCCCTGTTCGCAAGGGCATTTCTCGGCCCTCTGGTAGCCAATTCTTGGCCCTCTGTCCTAGCAAGGCCCTACTGGCATTTGCCTTCCGATGGACACCCTGCCACCTTCACCTCCACAGCTCTACTGCCATCTGAAATGCCATAAAATGTCCCCATTCCTCTCGGCTCTGCTCTCCCCTGGCTCCTGGCTGCTACAGCGGCCAGATCAGTGACTTTTAATCTGCGAGTCAGTGTGCTCAAGGCGACAGCTGGATACCAGGCATGTGATTCGCTTTCCAGGGTAATGACGGCATGGCTGTCACCCAGAGGGACCCAGCAAGCATGCTGACATTCTGTCAGCTGGCCCTGGAGCTGGATGGAAAGTGGGGCCGCTGGGATTAGAACCAGCGTCTGTATGGGATCCTGGCTTGTACAAGGCAAGGACTTTAACCACTACACTATCGCACCGGGCCCTGTTAAAACTTGTCTTTTGATGTGGGCTGGCACGATGGCTCTATTGGCTGATCTTCTCCCTTGCAAGTGCCAGACACCATGTGAGTGCTGCTTCGTGTCCCAGCTGCTCCACTTCCCACCCAGCTCCCTGCTTGTGGCCTGGGAAAGCAGTCGAGGATGGCCCAAAGCCTTGAGACCCTGCACCCGTGTGGGATACCCAGAAGAAGCTCCTGGTTTTAGATCGGCTTAGCTCCTGCCATTGTGACCCTGAAGGGAGTGAGCCAGCAGATGGAAAAATCTCTCTTTCTTGTTTGTAAATCTGCCTCTCCAATAAAAATGAATAGATCTTTAAAGACATAAAATTGATTTCATTAATTATGAGAGAAGGCAGATCTTGATGTTCCATAGCAGGTATTTTCAGAAGATTTTGGGAGCAGGCACCTGTAAAAGGAGCGACATCGTATCTTGTGTGGAGATGCTAACACACGAATCCCAGCTTTATTCCAATTCTAGCTTCCTGCTTCCACTCCCACTCTGCAGGCAGCACTGATGGCTCATGCAGTGTGATTGGATCCCTGCCTCCCCTGGGGAAGCCCTGGATTGGATTCCTGGCTCCCAGCGTGGCCTGCCCCACATCCTTCATTTCTGACGTCAGCAGAGAGAACCAGTGTGCAGGAACTCTCTCTGCTTTAATGTCTCTTTCCTGCCTCTCGCACAAATGAAATCGAATTCCATTTTTTTTACTTGCAGAATGGCCGTACAAAATTTTCTCCTATGCTAAGTCTTCCAAGAATCATATTGAGCTTGCAGGCCTCAGGACATGGCCTGCAGTTGAACTCTGGGGGTGCTGTGTGGAAAAACCTTCCAAACCCTGGGGCCCAAGTCAGAAAACACACAATTGCAGTGTGCACATTTTTCTGCTCAGACTTCTGCTGGATGCCTGCTGGAATTTGGTGATATTCCGCCCCCCCCCAGATCTTCCATTTACCCAATTCGTCTTTTGGGGGAGAAAGGAAGACAGCAGAAAAGCACAGGAAGGGGGGAAAAGGACAACAGGATGTGATTTTCCTACTCGAGTCAGCCATGAGCAAATAGTGAAACGGGAGGGACGGAACGCTGAGAAGTCGGAGCCTCTGTTTTCATGAAAATACTCTGTTGAGCTACTTCTGTGTCCCTGATCCCCAAATCATTTCAGAAAATCGTTCTCATCACCCCTCCGGTCCCGCCGTGCACCCCACCACAGCAAGGGGAAATGCCCCGAGGAGCGCCCAGAGTTTTTAAGAAGTTCACAGAATTCGTGAATTGTCCCTTGCTTCATTTTCCCCAGGCCGTTTTTTTGAAGTACCCTTCTATGAAGGCTTGCTAGATTGAGTCTAAGGAATTTCTCTCGTGTCACCTGATCCCGGATGGAAATTCACTGACTGACTGGGCTGCTGACTTAACCAGAAAGGCGGGGGACAATGGCCTCTGGCTGCGGCGTTTCGGGTGGAAGCCCGGGCAGAGTGGGCCATGTGCGTGTTCCGAACAGAGATCGCATTGTGACTCCCAGCACAAGTCCCACTTGTGTCTCACAAACATCCACGACCAATAGGGGGGCACTGGATCGAGGACAGGGATGGCCAAATGGGTCTCTTGGCTTCCCCCACTTTCCCGGAACACAAAGGGACTGGTGATGGCTTTGTTCTGGCCTCACATTCCTTTGAGAACCTATGCGGTCATTAAAAGGCAAAGAGAATTCCTGTCTGGACTCACTCCTGCTGAAGAAATCAAGCTTTCGTCCTCATCCCACGACAGGAGGGGGAAGCCATACTGAGACCCCACCAGATTTCCTCCCTCTAGTTGCTGATCATCACTGTCCCTCATTTATCTTTAGGAGCCGCCTCGGTGGCCAACAGTTGTGGTTAAACGGTCTTAAGAATCTTGGCTCTGATTTGGCAGCATCTTTCAACATTTAAAACACTGCTTTCCTATGAGCCAGCCATTCGCCTTTTTAGAATTGGTGTAACAGATAAACTGGGGGATGCAAGGAAATGACATATTTACAAAGATAATCTTGAAGGCAGGGCTTGTAAGATTCAAAGAATAAAAATAATTTACGTATCCAACAAAGAGTGCTTGATGGAAGAAATTACCGTATGTTTATACAACAGAATACTAGACTGGGCCCAGCACGGTAGCCTAGCAGCTAAAGTCCTCCTCTTGAATGTGCTGGGATCCCTTATGGGTGCCGGTTCGAGTCTCAGCTGCTCCACTTCCCATCCAGCTCCCTGCTTGTGGCCTGGGAGAGCAGTCGAGGAGGACGGCCCAAAGCCTTGGGAGCCTGCACTCACGTGGGAGACCCAGAAGAGGCTCCTGGCTTCTGGCTTTGGATTGGCTTAGCTCCAGTCATTGTGGCCACTTAGGGAATGAACCAGCAGATGGAAGATCTTTCTCAGTATCTCCTTCTCTCTGTAAATCTGACTTTCTAAAAAAAAAAAAAAGCACTAAAAAAAAAATTAGACCATCATTGCATGCAGCAAGCCTGTAAATATTGAAGTAAAGAAGGTGGAGAACAGAGCAGGTGTCTGCTGGCGGGAGGCACCGGGGATCTGTGAACTTGGGGAAAAGTACCCGTGCGGGAAGTGGGTGTCTCTTTGTACCTGAGAGATGGTGAGGAGATTGATTTTTCATCAACTCTTTTCCTCTTTCTTCCTTTCTTTTTATTCTTTTCTCCCTCTTTTTTTTTTTTTTTGTTTGGTTAAAGATAATACATCTTATACACTTATTTAGTTGAAAGGCAGAAACAGCAGGGAGAGAGAGAAGTCTTCCATCCTCTCATTCACTTTACAAATGGCCACAATGGCTGAGGCTGGTGGTGCAAAGCCAGGAACCTGATGTTTCTTCCAAGTCCCCAAATGGGTGCAGGGACCATCTTCTGCTGCTTTCCCAGGCACATTAGCAGGGAGCTGGATCAAAGAGGAGCAACCAGGACTAGAACTGGTGCCCACATGGAATGCTGGTCCTGGCTCCGCTTTTCTCCCCTTTTCTTCTTTCTTTTTCTTGATTTCAGTATCATTTGCTTTAAAACGCAGAGCAACAGAGAGGGAGGGACAGAAAGAGAGATCTTCCACGTTTTTCTTTACTCCACACAAGGTCACAACAGCCGGATCTATGCCAGGCCAAAGCCAGGAACTGCATCCTGATTGCCCAGATGGGTGGCAGGGGGGCACGAGAGCCATCCCCTGATTTCTTCTGAGTTACATTAGCAGGATCCTAGGCCGAAAGTAGAGCAGCTGGGATTTGAACCGGCGTTCTGCGATGGGATGTAGTACAGTAAGCAGTGGCTTAAGCTGTGCCACAAAGCAGGTTTCTGCTCTTTCTCTTCTTTCTGCCCTCTGAAGTGGGTGATATTTGCATGTTTTATCTTCCAAATTTAAATAATAACGAAGGAAGAGAATAAACATTTACTCCAACTTTGTCTTTAGTGTGGTGATGTACACCAGTTAGTATCCCATCCCCATGTCCATAGTATCAACAATGATGCTGGTAAGCATCACCTGGATGCCTTTCTCCAAGGGCCAGCTTGTGGTTGGGACTGTTGCAATGCTAACCTTCGGAGGAGACCTCAGAGCCTGGAGAGTTCAAATATCACCTCGAGGAAGGAAACCTCTGGAACACTCCCGGCAGCTACAGGCTACTTCGGAACACTGTTAGCAGCCACGAAGTGTCTTTTTAATAAAATAGCGATTAGAAGCCACTTCTTTGACTGAACTAAAGGCATCTCCTATTTTCCAACTCTTTCTCCAAGTTTTGACCTGTGAAGCAAGGAAAGATTAGCCAATTCTCTTTCCCGTATTTTGAAGCATTTGAAAACAATTACCATCTGTGTTTCTAAATTCACTTTCAGACTGAACTGCGCTGTGTCTTTTATGTTTCCCTCTTGAGAAGCACTTTGTCAAAGCTGTCACTATTTTGTTCTTGTTCCTCTAAACACTGTGATACTTGGCCTGAGTCTGCTTCAATCACGACACATAGAACGGAACATGAGACCCTGGCTCCTCTGACCTTCCCACACTGCATCCCAGAGGAATTACCATTATTATTATTATTATTATTTCCTTGAGACTTACTTCCACCAAGACTTCTTTTTTTTTTTTAAAGATTTATTTATTTTTACTGGAAAGGCAGATTTACAGAAAGGAGAAACAGAAAGATCTTCTGTCCACTGGTTCACTCCCCAAGTGTCTACAATGGCTGGAGTTGAGCCGATTTTCTGGGTCTCCCACGCAGGTGCAGGGTCTCAAGGCTTTGGGCCATCCTTGACTGCTTTCCCAGGCCACAAGCAGGGAGCTGGATGGGAAGTGGAGCAGCCGGGATTAGAACCGGCACCCGTGTGGGATCCTGGCATATTCAAGGCGAGGACTGTAGCCACTGAGCTACTGTGCCGGGGACCCCACCTAGATTTCTTTAAAAATTTAGTGTCCCTCCATAGTCCTCCTTGTATCTTTTTAAGGCTTGTTACTTACTTTTTGAAAGAATTAGAGAGGGAGAGACAAAAAAGTTTTTAATCTGCTTGTTCAGTTTCCAAATGGCCCCAGCAAAGGGGGTGGACCAGGAGTCAGGAGGTTTGTCTGGATCTCCCAAGCAGTGTGGCAGCCCAAGCACTTAGGCCATCCTCCACTGCTTACCAAGCAAATTAGTAGGGAGCTGGAAGTGGAGTAGCCATGAGTTGGAAAGGTAGTCACTAGATAGTGATGCTGAGGTTGCTGATTTACTCTGCTCTACCCACACAGTGCTGCCCCGTGTTCCCTTTGGTCACCTCCTCAGGCGTGTGGTTACCGATCGCTTACAGCAGCAGTGCCCTCTGAGCCTCCCACAGGTGTGGCAGAAACCCGGGAACTTGGGCCATCGTCTGCCGCCTCCCAGGTGTGTTAGGGAGCTGGATTAGAAGCGGAGAAAGGACTTGTTCCCTCTCATGTGGAATGCAAGATTCTCATAACCCACCTGACTCCCTGTATCTGCACATACCCTCCATCTTTAGCTACCGAGGTATCAAAATGTCAAGAGAAATCCAATGCCTTTAAATCATTTGAAGACATATATATATATTTTGTTGTTGTTGTTGTTGTTGTTGCTGACAAATGCTATAGCCATTCTACCACGGGTAAAAATTCAGGTGAGCCTCTGGGCTCTGTGAACCAAGCAGCTGCAAGAGCTGTTGGCTCACGTGAGCAGAACGGGAACCTGTGGCAAAGCCACTCCTCCTAGCTTATATGTACATGGTGCACTAGGTGTGCCAACCTGCATTTGATCAGAAAAAGGAACTACAAGGAGGAATTCAACCGAACAAAGGCTCAACAACTACTCACTGGCATGAATGTGTGTGTACCAAGTTCATTGCCTCAAGTGAAACTTCTTTTCTCACAGAATTGTTATTTTCACATGACTGTGGATATGCCGGAAAAGGTCCCTGTGGTCTGTATTTGAAATGTATAACCACTTCCCTCCGTCTTGCTGCAGTTGATACTAATTACTGCCACTATTTCCAGGGGAATGTACCCACTAAGGATGAATGAAAACACAAATTTTCAACACTGACACTCATTTATAGAAAACGGGTGTATGTATGCCCTTGTTGATTTTCCTCTTATCGCGTACCTGTACCCCCATTCACCTTCTGTAATAACGGTGTGCTGCAGGAGAAAGAGGCCGCGGCCCCCGGAGCTGCTCAGATGGGACAGGGTTTCCCTTCCAACTGTCTCAGGAACCCACCTGATGAGGCTTAGCTGCACTTTCAGGGATTAGCCTTGGTTGGGGACCAGATGCTCTGTCCTCGCCAAGTTCCTATGCTGGAGTTTTAACCCTCACTGTGATGGGATCAGAAGGGCCCTATGTGAAATCACTGGACTCGGGTGAAGTTGAGAGAGTGGAGTTATCGGGTCGAGATCAGGGTCCCCAAAAAGAGAGACGCAAAAAGCCTTGTTTCCAGTGGCCGGCTGGCTGTTGTGGTCATGTGGGGAGTGAGGCAGGGACTGGGAGATCGCTCTCCTCTCTCTTTCTGCATTTCAGATAATAAATCTTGAAAAGACACACACCATAGTCCTTTCGTTCTCTTCTTTTTACACATTTCCATTTCAACATAAAAGACACGTGAGCTTGTTCTCATGGGTAATAAGGTAACTTTATTGTCTGCAGTCTTTGCCACACCAGCCATTGTTAGCTTTTCCATGTGAAAGACATTAAGTTTTAAGACGGTAAAGTTAAAAAGAAACAGTAGGCAGTAGAAATAACGAAGACTGGGTTTCTTTTTTTTTTTTTTTTCTTGTCTTAAAGTAGAAAACAGAAGTGGCTGGGGGAAAACAGATATGAGAGAACTATTCTAGGTTGCTCAAACCACAGAAACAGCTTTAGGAACCAGAGGCGGCGGCGCTGGGCGAGCGTGGGCAAGAGAAGGGACAGGCAAGCGGTCTGGAAGGGTGGGATTTCCCATGGATGTTGGAGGTTATTTGCTCGGCACTAACAACCTTAGCATTTCCTTCTGGGTTGTTATGGTTCCTGGTTTCCTGGCTGTCTATAATTTTTATCATACAATATAATAAATGTTTTATTTAGCACAAAGTCCATTCGAAGTCGAGAGCTAGCTTCTAATTCTATGCAATACCTGCACAGTCACACCTCAGCCATGCAGCGAGTAAGAAGTAACTCCGAGACCTGGGTGGCGTTCAGTCCAAGCTTACTGCTTTGTTTAAAGCTATCCTGTCTCGGTTTCCTCATTGAGTAGATTCCTGGGGTGGGAGGCTGGGGAGGAGGAGGAAGGGGAAACGAGTACTGCTGTGGAAGTGGAATTCAGCTGGAGTGAGAGTTGGAGGCGCTCAAGGGCTCACAGAAAATTACAATCAGCTGATAACAGAACAGGTGCCCGAGGGCTGCCCTGCACCCCACAATGGGGCCCCCCCCACCCCCCAGCAAATGCTTCTGTGCAGAACCCCCTCTTGCAGAGTCCTGGAACCCTTCCCCAGCATCAGTTCTCTCCCTCAGGGCATTCAAGACAGCCACCTGTGCAACTTTAGACAAGGTGCTGGGTAAAGGAGGCAAAGTTCCTGCCAGTTGTGGGAGACGTGAGAATGGCATCCCGGGCACTGACAACCCTTGTGTGCTGAAAAGGAAATGAGACCTTAGCACAAGAGATGGAAGCCACCAGCCCACGACGTTAACCGGCAGGTGCCGTGGCAGCGTCAAAGCTTTTCATGCCTTCCAGCAAACCCACATGGAGGAACGTTAACTGCAGAGCAGGAAAGTCTGGCATCCTCACTGGGGCATTATTGCCTTGGTCTTGAGGTAAGTTGGCAGAGGTCACACCTGACAGGATCAAAGCCGGGGGAAAGGCTCCAGGAAGACATCCCCCAGAGGAACGGGAAGACTCGTGGAGGGATCCAGAAATCCCAAGTACAAAACTCTGAGATAGAAAGAAGGCTCACATTACGTCATGTGCATGATTCGATTTCAAAATTCCTAGTCCTGTTACATAATATTATCAAGATCATAACAGTAAAAAAATCAAATTACATTCATATGAAACTTTTATAAAAAGAAATCAAATGCATTGTTATGAAATTTTATAGTACAATTATTTGCCAGTGGATCTTTTCTTAGGTCACAGTATTTATAATTCCATTTACATCTGCGTAATTTTTTAAAATTAAGAAGCATGAAGGAAGTCAATAGAAATCTCAATGTTCCTTTAGCAAAACTCCCTTCGGTTTGCAGGCCAGTGCCACGTGGCGACGTCGGCTTGTCCTCCAGCTGGGGCCGGCGACCAGAGCTGGCCTGCTCAGGCAGCCTGCAGGCCTCGGCTCATTAGGAACGCTTTCTGGTTTGGCTCACGTTGCAGGAAATTCTGGAGCATGTCCATGCCGTCCAGAGATCCCCCAGGTCTCAGGATTAGGTTTCTGTATTTCATTCCAACCTAATAAAATAAAACATCATGCCTAATAACTCTCAGTTCATAGCAGTTTTCTAAATCCCCAGGTGCAGGAGACCAGGGGGCAGGGGTCCAGGCAGAAGGACGGCGTCCATTCTGGTAGCTAAGAGACGTGGAGCCCTCGGGTCTCTGCGCGCTGTGCTTTGCCATGGCCCTGTCTCTTTAGATGCTCGGCAGTGGCCCGACCACACAAACATGAGACAGCCAAACAGGCCCTGTGGCACAGCCCTGTCGTCACCGCATCCCAAACCCGACTCCCAGTGAATGACAAAAGTGTGTGTCCTAGAACAGCACCGCTGAGAAATGGCTCCCGCTGGTTTTAGGAGGGGGGTTTCATAAAAAAAAAAAAAAAGAAAAAAGGATTCATCACATATGGATGGGGAACAGAACAGACCCCAAGTGCAGACAAGAAATCTGTTCCCTTTTAAGTAAAATAAGGAGAAAGAAAAGCAAAATACATGAGCAAAGACAAGACCCTGGGTGGAGGGGTGGCCACCTCTGCCGGGCGGTTAGGAAGGCAGCCCTCTGGGGTGAAGAGCTGAGATCTGAAAATCTATCACAGAATTCGGTTCACATGAACACGCAAGCAGAGGAATTCAGAGAGCACTTGTTCGGTATCTGTTATTCAAAACTTCCCTTGTCGCGAAGACAATGCAGTGAAATGGAAACGCAAGTAAACAGAGCAAACACTTCACAGAATGCCACTCCAGTTTGCATCTATTATGTCACTCGATCAATAGGACAAGCATTTGGGGGGGGGCGGTACCTTTTGACTTACAAATAAGGTTCTATTTGGTGTAGTCATCAGGGATAAATCTAGTTAAATTGCTAAGGAAATAAAGTATGGAGGAAATCCATCAAGTTAATCAACTAACTCATGTTCTAACAGGAACACAAAACTAAAATCTTCTGGGGCTGGTGCTGTGGCATGGTGGGTAAGATTGCCATCTACATTATCAACATCTCCTGAGGGTGGCGATTTGTGTCCTGGCTGCTGTGGCTCTGACTTAGCCCTCTGCTAATACGCCTGGGAAAGCAGCAGACGGGTGCCTCCCCGCACCCACGTGGGAGACCTTGAGAAGGCCCTGCGGTGTCTGGCTTCAGCCTAGCCTGGCCCTGGCCACTGGGGCTATCCACACAGTGAATTAGAGGATGGGAGATCCTTCTCTTTCTGATTGCTGAAAATACATGAATAAAAATAAAAATGTTGGCGTTACTTTTGACCACAAGCAGAGATCAACTGTAATTTCATCATCTATAGGCTAGTATCTAACTGCATCCTAAGTAAGAGTAAATAATTGGGCCATGCACGATGGCCTGATTGGCTAATCTTTACAAATACTGGCATCCCATATGGGTGCCGGTTTGTGTCCCAGCTGCTCCTCTTCCAATCCAGCTGCCTGCATGTGGCCTGGGGAGGCAGGGCAGAATGGTCATTTGGGAAGTAAACCAGAAGATGGAAGATCTTTATGTCTCGCCTCTCTGTAAGCCTGCCTTTCCAACAGCAAATAAAGAAATCTAAAAAAAAAAGTACATGATCAGGGCTGGTGCACTGTCGTAACAGGCCAATCCTCTACTTTTGGGTACTGGCATCCCATATGGGCCCTGGTTCGTGTCCTGGTTGCTCCTCTTCTGATCCAACTGTGGCTGTTGCGGCCATGTGGGGAGTGAACCAACGGATGGAAGACCTCTCTGTCTCTCTTTATGTCTGTAACTCTAACTTTCCAGGTACAATAAATAAGTCTTAAAAAAAAAAAAAAGAGTAGATAATCCAAATTTCTTCTCATAACACTAGGGTTGCACTGTCTAATTCAATTATAACATGAGGCACACACATAACTGAACTTTTCTACTAACTACATTTTACAAAACGGAGGTGAGCGAGTGGCACAGTGGCATCCCAGAGGGATGGGCTTCGGTTGCAGTCCTGGCTCTACGTCCTACCCCAGCTGCCTGAGGATGCACAGCCTGGGGGCGGCAGATGCTCGGGTCCACGCACAGGACAGCCGGGCTGACTGCCTGACTTCCGGCTCCATCTCAGCCTACCTTTGGCTGATTTGGGAATTTGGGGACCCAGGGGGTTGCATATGTGCTCTCTCCCGGGCTCCTCTATCACTCAGGTCAATGAGAAAAAAATAAATAAATAAAAATTCTGAAATTAGAACAATAGATAAAAGTAATAAAATGTTGTTGAGATCATTGTGTCCACACGAATCAAAATTAAAAATGAGTCATACTGCTGTTGTACCTCCTTCAGATCCGGTGTTTTTCTCATGTACAGCAGGCGTGCCTTCCGTTCTTTGGTTCGACTAGCCTCATGTCAAGTGCTCAGCGCCACGTGTGGCCGCACGATGCAGAACTGCTGCTAGAGCGCAAGGCCCGTGGGCAGCAGCATCCCGGGGCTCCACTGGGACGGCACGGAGTAGCCCCCTTTTCCCCTGGAAACCTGGAACATTTTAGTCAATGGAAGGGGCCTGTAATCAGACACAGCCTCCCGGAAAGCCTCGGAGATGAGCCCGGGGACCTGGGCTGGGAGCAGTGGGGAATGTGTCATTTCCGGCAAGGTGTGTGTCACAGTGGTAACCTGGAATCTAAAGTGTGAGTTAGTGATGGCGACTCTGTTCTGTCTTTTCAAAGATCTATCTATTTATTTGAAAGCCAGCATTACAGAGAGAGAAAGAGCTACCTTCCAAATGCTGGTTCATTCCCCAGATGGTGGCAATGGCTGGGGTTGGGCGAGGCCAAAGCCAGGAAGTCAGCAGCTTCCTCTGGGACTCCCACATGGGTGCAGGGACTCAAGCACTTGAGCCTTCTTTTGCTTCCTTTCCCAGGCCATTAGCCAGAAGGTATCTGGAACATAAACTGGTACCTCTATGGGATGCCGCCATCTCCGGCAGCTGCCTCATACACTGTACCACAACACATAGCTCCAACTGATGGCTGTTCCCATCACAGGATTTCTTATTCCAAGAAGGTTTTGAATCCAACCACTATTTTGTTCCTTTTCCTTTCTTCCCTTGCCCAGTGTGTCCACGGGTGACCAGTGTTAAGTGAGTGGGTGGGGCGAGGCCAGATTGTGCTCTGTGGGAACAGCAATACAGGAAGGACTTGGGAAGCTGAGGAGTAAAATTTGTCTGCAAAAATATATATATATATATTTTAAACCTTTTATGGAAAACTTAAAAAATATGTGAGAGTACATCAAAAAGTTCATGGAAATGGAATTTAGAACGAACCTTATTTTGAACACAAAAACTTGAAATCTATGCATCAGAGGATCTTTGAAAAGTTAATGCAAAACGCATATTATGACAAATATTTGAAAATCAGAGTTCCAGAGAGAGAAGCAGTGAGAGAGAGAGTGATCTTTGGTTTGTTGGTTTGGTGCCTAAATGGCCAGACCGCACTGAAGCCAGGAGCCAGGAGCCTCACTGGATGCGAGTGGCAGGGATGCAGGGACCTGGGCCATTGTCTGCTGCCTCCTCCAATGGGCAGCTGGATCAAGGCACAAGGGTACCAGGCGTCCTGATCTGGGACACAAATGTCAGAAGCAGTAGCTTAATCCACTATGCTACAACACTCACCCCTCAAAATTATTTTATGTGAAAAAAATCCATTTATCTTTAGATTCCATTTGCTTATGAACACTAATAGAGACAACTGTATACTGTATGTGTACCTGTCACCCAACCTCAATAATATTAATCTGTGAAAATTTAAAAAATAAACCGATATATCTAATATTTTATTTGTATTCATTTTACAAAGAGGCAGATAGAAAGTGATTCTGTATCCACTGATTCACTCCCTAAATTCCCACCAGGGCCGGGGTAGGCCAGACCTAAGACAGGGGTCTGTTCTCGATTCAGGTCTGCCACCTGGGTGGCCGTCACCTGTTGCCCACCAGTGTGGGTCCCAGCGGAAGCTGGGCTAGAAGGAACCCAGTCACCCCAATCCAGGACGTGGGCACCCCAGGTGGCTTCTTCACTGTGTGCCAAATGCCCACACCTTACGTTTTATTTATTGACCTACTTACTTTAAAAGATTGATTGATCGATCTGATAGGTAGAGTTATACAGACAGAGAGAGGGGAGACAGCTTTCACCTGCTGGTTCATTCTCTGGTTGGCCAATAACGGCTGGAGGTAAGACAGCCAGAAGCCAGAAGCTTTTTCTGAGTTTCCCACATGGATGCAGGGGTCCAGGCACTTGGACCATGCTCAACTGCTCTACCGGGCACACTAGCAGGGAGCTGGACGGGAAGTGGAGCAGCTGGGACTCAAACCGAGCCCACGGGGGATGCTGAGTGCTGTGGCGGCATTCCCCATCACGCCACAGCACCAGTTTCCCCATCTCCCATTGAAGTAAAAAGATATTTCATTCCATTGATATTACAGGAACATTAACGAAAATCTAAATGGAGATTTAAAAAAATATATCACCCTCCCCCCAAATGCTGGCATCTGACAAAGAAGTCTCGTGTTGTGCAGAGGGGCGTAAGGGTAGGTCGTAGAACAGAGCAAGTGCTTGCGGGGTCCCAAACAGAGCAAGTGCTTGCAGGGTCCTGCACACCGCAAGGAGCTGGCGCCTGCCTCCTCGGAATGGCAGAGTCCTTTCAGAACAGGGCACTGTTTAGTCTCAATCTGTGGCTCAAGGCTTCCTCTGCTTATGGCTCCAAACAAGTTGATTCAATTTCCTGAATTACAGGGCAATGGCCTTTTAATAGTTTCATTTCCTTTGCAATGAAGTTTTGAGAAGACTTTGAAAGTCATTTTGGTAACAGGATCTTGCTTTTGTTAAAGTAAAAAAAAAAAAAAAAAAAAAGAAAGAAAGAAAGAAAGAAAACAACAAAGAGTTAAGTGAATTTTTGTGTTTTAGGCAGGTGCCCAGTTCTGTGGCTCAGCAGAGAGGGCGCGGGTGACACAAGCCATAGGGGCAAGGGGTCTCCGCCACAAGCTGTGTTGCGGCAAAGCGCCTTTATACTGTTGGGGGGTTGGCAAGGGAAGCTCTGGGAGGCCTTTTGCCACCGCAGATGACCTCCAGGGGCATCTGTGTGGGTCCAGGGACAAGCCCTGCCTGCCGTGCTCTGAAGGAAAGCCAACAGCCGTCCCTGGGCAGCGTGTAACCCTGTAGGGTGAATGTGGGTCTTGTCGAACACCGATGGCTTCTAGTGCGAGATGGAGAGCTTTGCAGCAGACCCAGGCTGGAATCAGGCCTTGAGCCTTGGATGTATGAGCTTGCCTTTTGGCTTCCTCGTCTGGAAAATGGGACATAGGCCTACCTCGCTGCGTGACTTCAGTCTACTGCCCACCCCCTTGTACACAGTGACACCCAACAAACCTCAGCCCTTCTTTTGTTTAATTCTCACATTGCCCCCCAAAGTCGAGTTACTCTTACACACTCCAGGGACACACATGAATTCCTGGCTTGGCATTTCCTTATATAAATTCTGTCACCTAATAAAGCCAGGGGAAGGCATAAGAATCATTGTCTCAGTGAGAAAGAGAACATGTAATCCTGTAGGAACATGAGGTCAGAGAGGGACCCAGGAACGTGGTGCTTCGAGGTAATATTTCAACAGCAATCCTAGCTGTCCAAATGAAGGTCTGGTCTCAGGTTTCAATCCTGAGAACACAGAACCGGGCAGGAGCCGGTCTCCTGCCGTCCTGGGCCAGCACACTGAGTCCTTTGCTTTTCCTGCGGCCCTCCCGGCTCCCGCCCCTGGGGACCAGTCACAGCGGTCCCTTCCACAGGCAGACAGGAGCCGGCCATGGGCAAGTGATGCTGACCATGCATCTGCTTTCTGCTTTCTGTGCGGGCTTTGAGATGGGGCGGGGGAAGGGGGAAATACCTTTGATTTCCACAAGGGAGGAGGGGAGAGGGTGAAAGGTGGGAACCTGCAGCCAGGGAGAGGGGAACAGAGCAGCCGCCGGGGACTGCTCTGGAAGAGCCCTTCTGCAAACAGGTGAGCAGTAAGACAAAGCCTTACTGACCGGGAGGCAGGAGCAAGGGGCGGCTCCCGGAAGTGGCAGGTCTTAGGGGGCAGGCGGGGGAGCTGCCAATGAGGTCCAAAGAGGTAGTCACTCAGCGACACAGTTTTGTAGAGGGAACATAAAGCTGAAAGAGCCCTATGATCTCAAAGGGGTTATAAAGAAGGAGGTGGGGGAACAAGGCAGACTCTTGGGCTCTTAAGAGAAACACCAGCAGGGGCATCAGGAACACACGGGCTGGGGAGCTGCTTCCAGCTGGGTGGGATCCAAGGCTTAGCGTGTCTCGCCTCTGCAACAGTCAACAAATCATTCATTCCCTTGGGCTTCAATCAGGCACAACCTAATGCTGTAAGAACTGGCTCAAGTGCTAGAAAAATGAGTTGCCGGGTGGTAGACTGGGAGAGCTGCGACCGAGAAGAGGGTGGACTCTGACAAGGGCCCTCAGGAGGAGGCATCTTCCCACCTGCCCTTGCAATGCACTGCAGCAGGAGCTGGGCCTAGAACTGTGGGTGAGGAGCAGGGCGGGACACAGTGGGATGCTCCGTGCTCCCTGTGAGACAGTCTTCTTTTACGTGTAGCTCAGCTTCTCTCTCTGTATGCATCTCTCACTGCATGGAAGATTCACTGGTGTTACAGCCTGCACGTGGAGGAGCCACCTTGACCTTCCTGGTGTGTCTGAAGCCACACGTGGTCCTATCTCTCCTTCACCCTCGGAAGAAACAAAGCTTAGGCATTTCTTTAAATGCAGGAGAGAAGAGAGAGAATTCTGGCTTAACAATATAATTGCCTTTGAATCCACAGTGTCTATTACCTCTTAGGACATTTTCCCACAATGAAGTTGCCTTATAAAAAGAAATGGCCCTAGTTAAAATGCTCCCATTCTTTCAACCCTGTGATTAGATGTCGGGTTTTGAAATTGCATTTGGTGACCTTAAAGATATCCTGAAAGGACTCCTCAAATCTCACCGGAAGTGTTTACTCCCAAGTACTTCCCTTCCACTGAAGAAAAAGCCCCGTCTGTTGATAGCACAACTTGTACCTGTTATACAAGGAACAAGGACTGGGTAATACTCAATAAAGTATCTGATCAGTTAAATGTCAGAAAAAGATAATATTAAAAAAAAAAATCACAGATAAAAGTAGTGTTAGCCAACAGGCTGCTATGGGTAACCGGCTGTCAAGACAGTATGAAAACAACCATAGCACAGAATATTCTATGGACTATTTAGGATTCAGAAGGCTGCAGGTTCTGGGCTGGTGTTGTGTCACAGCAGGTCAAGCAGGTGCCAGTGTGTGTCTTGGTTGCTCCACTTGTGTTTTAGCTCCCTGTAATGTGCCAGGTAGAGCGGTGGAGGATGGACCAAGGACCTGGGTCCCCCCTGCTGGCTTTGAGCTGGCCTCGCCCCAGCAGTTGTGGCCACTTGGGGGATGAACCAGCGGTGGAATAATCTTCCTATGTGTCTCTATTCCTCTCTCTATAACTCTTTCAAATAAATAAATACATCCTAAAACAAAAAAAAATGAAAAAGGCTACAGGTCGACCCCACCTGCCCCCCTGTCACCGTCAGTCATAAGCCAACCCTGAACTTGGCAGGCTGACAAGAGGAAGCAGGGAAATGACATACAAACACTCGACTATCCTGCACATCCAACAAGGTCGAGCCCTCTCAGGTGCAGTGATAGCAAGCACCGACGCCTGCAGTGCCACCCAGCACTATCTTCTCAGAATGAGGCCAACACGTGCTGGGTACAGTAAAGCCTTGAGACAATGGAGCCTGCAGCCCTGATTCCTGGGACCTGACACCAACAGGAGTATTATTTTCTATCATAAAAATCCTTATTCCTATTCCTTGTGAAGGCCTGGTAGAGTGACCATACGTTGACCTGGGAGACTAAAGCCAGCTTGTGCATCTGAAACAACACTATATCATGCCATCTATTTGAAACAACAAGACTCTGGATCATAACACAAAGTAAATAGTGCGTGGTGCAGGGGCCTGGGGAATAATCATGGTTTCTTGTACCCATCATAACAGAGTTGTTGTAGCAATCTATGCTTTGTGTCAAAGAGAGCTACTGTCCCATACTGTTCATGTTTAATAAGTTAGGTATTTGAATTTTATAAGCCAGGTGTCATTTTAGAGTAAATATTTGTAAAACAAAACACAACAAAGAACAAAAACAAAACAAATCTTAGCCCTAACAAACAGCCACTGTAGGAGGGGATAAAATGGGGCTGCTTAGGAAGCTGATTCCAGCACTGCCCCAGCAGCCCTGGGTCTGAGGATGGGCTGTGGATTCTGGCTGGCTTTTGGAGTCAGGTGCACTATGGGCTGTGACAGCAAGGGGGGCAGAAATGACACAAACTCCAACTGTGTTTGCTAGCCAAGGGAAAAGAAGGCAGAAGGAAGGGACTGGAGCCAACCCCATGGCATCAGCTCGGTAATACTATCCAGCACCAGTGAATCCAGAATTTTAGGGAAGCCAAACACAGCTTTCGACATCAGGAGGAAATGGCTCAAAGCAGTTGGACCTTGCTTTCTCCAAGTTCAACCCAGCCCCTCTGTCTAACTTAGGAGCACTGTGGCCGTCTGCCAAGCGGCGAGGCCTGAGAATAAGTACAAGAAGCATACTGGCAGGGCTGGGCTCTGCAGGCCTTGAAAGTCACTTGGGATCCACTGGGCTCAGCAGATTGGCAGAAAGCGGTGCTGGAAAAGGGGTCCGGGGGACACGAGGAGGCGGTCAAGCAGGCAGACAGCCTCAGGCAAGGGGGAGGGGTGTGCATACTTCTCACAGAAGCGCAGCCACCAATAAGTCAGGAAAATGTTATAGTTGGATTCTTACCAAATCTAGACTTTGTCTCCTTAAAACATTATTCTGTGATTTCTGGAAGAGAGCTCCACAAAAAGTACGGAAAAAAATTAATAATCACTGATAAATTTGGCATCCAATGATAACCGCCGACAATAGCTTGATATACCTTTTTTTCCTCAATATATTTTAAAATCAAAACTTGCATCCTAGGGTATATGAGGCTTTCCACTTGCTCGCTTTAGGCAATGGTGACATTAAACACTCCAGATGGACACAGGAAGAGCTGCCAGAGCCCTGCCCCACACCCACCCACGTCCACTGATGGTAAGATCACGTTGCCTTTAGGAGGGCCGGGAGATTTCACAAATGAATGCTTATCTGAGCGGAGCCTTTAAGAACAAGAGGAACTTTTTTTCGAGAAGCAAAACATTTTAGGTGGAAGAAATGAAATGAATAATATGTGAAGGAAGACACACAATTGGTTAAGAGGGAAGGCTGGGAAGTAAAAATGAGATCTGCCTGCCAGGCTAACCAGGCTGTGAACGAAGAAGCAGGGAGCAGAGGGAGAGGGGATGAGGGCCTCTCCGGCTGCTGCTGCGTCGTCGGGGGTGAAATCAGAGGCAGGGTCCAGCAGGGTTAAAGCCAGGAACGTGCCTCGCACAAGGACTGCTGCTAAGGCTGAGTCCCTGGGCCGTGAGCAGAGAAGCACAGCATTGCTCCCAGGATGGTGGCAGGGCTCTCGGTGACAGTGGCAGGTTTAATTCAAGATGGCACCCCGGGAAGACTCCACTGCAGTGGAGGCAGGAGAAGTACCAAGGTCCTGGTGCAGACAGACGGATGATGGGTCCCAGTCCTGGGAGCGTAATCTAGTGTTCTTAATTCGTACGCTGATAGAATATGGGTGGGACCACTGAAGGAGTTGTGGTGAACCGGGAGGCCTGCAGGGTCACCTGGGCGTCCAGCTAAAGCTGAGCGTGTGCTCAAAAGAGGCACACAGTCCCCGCTGTGGACCCCCACGGGCACGGTCTCTACAAGAGCTGGTGGAGGAATCGAGGGCCTGACACTAGTGGTCAGGTCATGCCGGAGTCAAGGCACCTGTTAGGATGGACGATGGTCAGAAATTGACCTTTGTCAGTGGGCTGGTCAGGTAACCCAGGAAGCATCAGGGCCACAGGGAGTGGGCGGGCCAGGCTGGGGGAGGGAGTGCCTGCGGAGGACAGACTGTGCAGAGTCCGGGAGGCCCTAGAGCTGCATTCGTCCAGGGAGCCGAGGGAAGGACTGGTGGCCTAAGTCACAGCCTCGTTTTTCCATGTGCGTATGGAAGGCACTGTGCAACCCAAGAAACAAAAGTTTTAGAAAACGAACCAGCTGGTTGAAATGAACTTGATTTTGTTCATTTGTTTCCCTCATTTCCGCAGCACACTGAGTTTAAAAACACACTGGCAAATATATCAGCCTTAGAAATAACCTGACAGCTGAGTCTACAGCCAGACTGGGAACGGAGGGGCCGGACTTGGGGAGGGCTTGGCCAGCAGCCACCTGGCAGTCCATTTTCTCTACACAGGGAGGGATGGTGCAGGTTAATGAAGCAGTTTAAGTTACTTAAAGGCATTTGGGTTACAAGCTCTGTAGTGGGTGGGGAATGCCCGCCACAAAGGGAGCCTCCCACGGAAAATACACAAAGAAAGAGTGCAGAAAACACAAGGAGACCACTCACTGCTTCTTTCCCAACCTCCCATAAAACCAAAACTTTGTATGGCACATGTCAAAACTAGCAGCTATAAAGTTTCAAGTGCATAAACAAAGCTTTGAGTTTTGAATTATGCAATATATTGGAATGTTATTAAGCAAGAAAATGCAGTTAGGTTTTTTTTTTTTTTTTGAAAAAACCTATAGAATTAGAGTTAATCGCTTGTACACTGCAACCTAATGAAGTGTGATGATCTGAGAAGATGTAAGACCTTGAGGTTAAAAGCTCTAAAATCTGGCTTCATGAATATCATACACTGGAAGTTAAAGGGAAGGGAGACCAAAAAAAAAAAAAAAACAACACAAAAAACAAAAGAAAAAACAAAAGTACAATACCTCTGGATTCATTATTCCTTCTTTTTTAAAGCAGCTGTAAAACATGTCCATGGAAAACACTTCACTCCAAAGGTAGCCATAGTACTGGCCGTCGTATCCCCCTGCCAGATGCCCAAATGTGGCTGGCATATTTGTGCCTTTGGGAAAAAGGGACACATTGCACATCTCCGTCAGCATGATGACAAATGTTAATGAGCAGGCGATCAGGTAGCTAGGGCTGCTTTCTGGGGAGTCATGTGGTGGGAAGAGAAAGTGCGCAAGAGGTTGTCACCCCACCACCCCCTGGGCAGACCGGTGCCTGTGGCCAACATGTTTACCAACTTCCCCCACAGCTGGTTTCGGCCTGTGCTCTGGAATGCCTGATGACAGTGTCACGGGCTTCGTCCACACCCAGCAGACAGTCAGCCCTTTGCCATCCCTGGTGCTTTTGCTTCTGAAAGACTGTAATATGACCCTGCTCTCTGCCACACATCTTCCTATCCACAAGGACCAAGAATGGAGCTTCCTACAGGCTGATGGCTCCTAAATAAGAATTCTTTATTGGAAAATTAGGAAAGATAGGGCTACATTAAAAATGATTTTGAGCCTGGCACGGTAGCCTAGTGGCATAAGTCCTCGTCTTGCATGTGCCGGGATCCCATTCAGGCGCTGGTTTGTTTCCTGGCTGTTCCACTTCCCATCCAGCTCCCTGCTTGTAGCCCGGGAAAGCGGTCTAGGACGGCCCAAGGCCTTGGGACCCTGCACCATTGTGGGGACCCAGAATAAGCCTCTGGCTCCTGACTTCAGATGGGCTTAGTTCCAGCTGCTGTGACTGCTTAAGGAGTGAACCAGTAGACTGAAGAAAGATCTTTCTCTCTGCCTTTCCTCTCTGTAGAACTGCATTTTTAATGAAAAGAAATAATCTTAAATTAAAAAAAAAAAAGATTTTAAGATCAGAATTATAGAGAGAGGGAAAGACAGAGATCTTGACACACTGGTTCACTCCCCAAAATGGCCACAACTGCTGGAGCTGGGCCAGGCTGAAACTTGGAGCCCACAAGCTAGGAACTTCTTCCAGGCCTCCCAAACATCCGGGCTGTCTTCCAAAGGACTGGAAGTGGAGCAGCCCAAATAGGACCTGGGATACAAGTTGGTGCTCCGGGAATGCTAGCATCACAAGAGGCGGCTTTGCTTGCAATGCCACAGTGCTGGCTGTTACAATGATTTCATCAAAGCTGCCCTATGGTTGATCTGTGGACAGATCACCAAGGGAGGCCAGAAACCCAGACTGAGTCAACTGGCCATCTTTATCTTTACTGTCTTTATAAATGTGGCTGATTCATTCTTTAAAAAGATTTTATTTGGAAAGTCAGAGTTAAAGAGAGGGAGAGATAGAGAAATCTTCCATCCATGGATTCACTCCCTACTAAGAGCCAGGGTTGGGCCAGGTCAGAGCCAGGAACCAGGAGATACATCAGGTTCTTCCACATGTGTGGCAGGGGCCCAAATATTTGGTTGGTTCATTTATTTTTACAACAATATTCCTGGTGAACTTACTTTACCAACTAGAGATGAATACACAGCTCTATGTTGAATTAAAATATATGGAGTAAGGTAGGGTAGTGGCACAGTGGGTTAAATTGCCATATGAGCATCCTATATGAGCACCAGTTCTAGTCCTGGCTGTTCCACTTCGGATTTAGCTCCTTACTAATGATTCTGGGGAAGCAATGGACCATGACCCAAGTACTTGGCTCCTGTCACCCATGTAGGAGACCCACACCGGGTTCCAGGCTCCCAGCTTTAGCCTGGCCAGTGAACATTAGATCTCCCTTTATCTCTCTCTCTCTCTCTCTCTTTGTCATTTTACAGATAAGTAACACTAAGATCTTAAAAACAATCCCAAGCAAAGTGACAGTCATAGCTGGTACTGTGCACAGGGAATTAAGCTGTTGTTTGGACTACTCACATCCCACATAGGAAGCCTGGAGCTAGAGAACTGCTTTTGTTTCTGACCCAGCTCCCTGCTAACGTGTTCCTTGGGAGGTAGCACATCCCTGTTATCTCTGTGGGAGACGCAGGATGGGGATGCTGGCTGCTGGCCTCATCCTGGCCTAGCCTGGGCTGTGGGCGTTTGTGGAATGAACTCATGATGAGAAAAAAAAAAATCCCCCTCCTCTGTTCCTTTCTCTCTGTCATTTTGCCTTTATTTCTTTTTTTTTTTTCAAAGTTTTTATTTTAAATTTTTGTTGAAAAGGCAGATCTACAGAAAGAAAGGGAGAGGAAGAGACAGGGAGAAAGACCCAAACGGTTGCACGGGCTGGAGCTGAGCCAATCCAAAGCCAGCACTTTCCTCTGGGTCCCCATGCGGGTCCCAAGGCCTTGGGCTGTCCTCTACTGCTTTTCCAGGCCACAAGCAGGGAACTGGATGGGAAGTGGAACGGCTGGGATATGAACTGGTGCCTGATTCCAGCACTTGCAAGGCGAGGATTTAGCCCCTGAGCTAAGGTCACTGAGTGCCAGGCCCCATTCTGCCTTGCAAATCTATAAATCTTTTTTTTTCCAAATATATAAATCTTTAAAACAAAGAAATAAGTCCTCCAAAGAGGAAGAATGAGAGAAAAGAAAAGAAGAAAGGAAGAAAAAAAAAAAGGAAGAAGCTTGCAGCTAACTTCTCAAACTGAAACAATATAGAAGTCCCTGCTTCTCACTGCCAGCGCCCTCTGCCATATTCTACCTGGGAATCACAGGGAAGTCATGGTGCCCGCAGGCAGGGCGGAGCTGGAGGGTGCTGCCAGGCACGGAGGGCGCTCAGCTCCGGGCGGAGGCCAGCTGCTCACGCCTGATTACACTAAAACGCTGCGGCTCTGCAGCCACCTCTCCTCTGAGCACATTTGGACGGCATCATTCATGAGGGCATAGTACGCTTCCCTGAAAGTTATGTCCTGACTGCAGAAATCAGAAACCAACGAAACTGGGTAATGTGGCTGACTGCTCCGCCCCGCTGCAGAGTTCGGGGTGCGCCCTGGGCTTGACGGGGTCAGGGCTCCGTACGTACCAGGAGTAGCTGCAACGCCTAAAATCTCTGTGCAGTATCTGGCGTATTCACTTGCGGCATCCAGGGATGTGTTGGCATGGAGGGACTGGTCAACTTTGCTCAGAACAATCTGGCGAAGGGTCAGGAGACCTAAGGACAGGAGAGGGCTTGAGTGCGTTTCGAAGAGAGAAGAGTCTGTTTCGGTATCAGATGATCACAGATTTCAAAACACCCTTCCCAGTAATACTCATCATACAGTAGAAGCAAGGCATTGTATTCTATTTAAGATTTAAAGGTTCCGCCCCTCCCCAAACATAACCCTAGGATCCCCTAGTCCAATGTTTAGTGTTCTTCTTTCACTATGTCTGCACTGCCGAGACACCATTATCACTAAGGAAAACACTAATTTTATACAATATGGCAGAAGTCTGGTGTCAAGTGACTTTAGCATATTGTCCTTTCTTAAAATTATGTCATACCTGTGTTGACCAGTCTTGAAGCAACAAGTTTTTCAAGCAGGTCATCTGCAATGGGGTTTCCGTCTCTGTAATGCCTTGACAGTCTTCGGAGGGAGTCCGGGTCCCACACCCAGTTTTCCAGCATTTGCGATGGCACCTCCACAAAATCAGTTTCCACATTTGTTCCACTAAATCGGGCAAAATCAGTCTGCAAAGCAAACACAGAAGTGATTTTTAAAGCGCTGGATGAAACTATGTGTTGATTAATTGTGTTAAAAACTCTTGGAAACTCAAGGCAGGCTCAATGTTCACTGTCCCTTCAGGAGAAAGGCCCACGCACCCTGGAATCCCATAAGCTCAGACCCAAGTCCCGGCTGCTCTGCTTCTGAGCCAGCTCCCTGCTAAGCCCCTGGGAGACCAGTGAACCTAGAACCTGGTCCCTCACAGCCACGCAGGAAACCTGGTTGGAGTCCCAAGCTGCTGCCTTCGACCTGGCCTTGGCCCAGTCTTGCTAGCACAGACATTTTGGGAGAGAACCAGTGCATGGAGGATCTCTCTCTGTTTCTCCTTCCTTCCCTGTAACTCTGTCTTGCAAATAAATGAGGGGAGGGACTTGAATGACCTCAAATGTCAATGAAGATGAACACAGTCAAGCGTCATGAAAAATAACCCCTCTATGAATGGTGGCCTAGTGGCTAAAGTCCTCGCTGTGCATGCACTGGGATCCCATATGGATGCTGGTTCCTGTCCCGGCTGCTCCACTACCCTTCCAGCTTCCTGCTGGTGGCTTGAGAAAGCAGTTGAGGATGGCCCAAAGGATTGAGACCCTGCACCCATGTGGGAGACCTGGAAGAATTTCCTGGCTCCTGGCTTCAGATTGGCTCAGCTCTGGCCATTGCAGCCACTCGGGGAATGAACCAGCAGATGGAAGAGCTTTCTCCCTGTCTTGCCTTCTCTCTGCATATCTGTCTTTCCAATAAAAATAAATAAATCTTAAAAAAAATCCCCAAGAGATCTACATTAAAGTAACATTATATTCTTCTGAACTACAAGTGAACTTGATACAACCATCATGAAATCATAAGCAAAAAAATCAGTTAAGCTTTGAAAATTAAAAAAAAAAAGTTTCACATTGAAAAAGAAAAACCCATAAGGCAAAAGATCCCCTCCCCCCCAAATGCTTGCTTCTGTTTACTTAACACATGCCTTTCTGGGGCACTCCTCACTCCACTGCTTAATTACTCAAGTCAAAATCAATGAGAGTTAAATTACACATTATAGACTGATACCGCGTACCGCGTGCGCGCACGTGTGTGTGTGTGTGTGTAATGCCTTTACTTTAAAAATGGATCTAAACTAACCATGCTGTAGAAGTCACTACAAAAGCAGCTGCCATTCTAGTGGGAGTTAGATCCGTGCATCAGTGGGCAAACACAAAGGACCACACGGTGTAAATTCTCCAGGGGTATGTCAGAGAACCTCTTCAGCAGGAAGCTGGCGATTCATCAGGACAGATCTGTGTGTTCCACCCTTATCCCGGCCACGTCCACGGAACACTTGGAGAACCGACACCAGCATTTAGCACTTAGCATTTAGCTGTGGAGGTCCCCTGCAGAGCAGTCATTTTTCTGCTTTTTTTCCCTGGGAACCCCTGTTTTCCTTTTCCTGCATTTCTTACATTCCAACCTTCTCTCCCTCAACTTCACCATGCCTGGGGCTCTGCGTGGGGGGCAGAGAAGAGGGGGTTCACCCCTGAGCAGGCAGCAGATGGAGGCTGAGGCAGAGGAAATGGCCCTGCTTTTGGCCCAGGGCAAGGCACAGATGTCAACACACCATTTCACATTCTGCCTTCCTCTCTTTATGGGAAAAGAGGTTTTGCTTGACTTCCCATTATAATTACACTGATTCCAGACACAAAAAAAGAGCTGCAAATGTTGAAAGGCCAAGGCAAAAGAAATCCATTGCATGCTGGCGTCAGGCCACCTCTGCTGAGAGGGTCTCAATCAAAAAATTGTTTATGGAACAAGACAAAAGTCCCCCCAAAATGCATTATTTTGCCTTACACAGCAATACAAATTTTAACATTATGTCCTATCTGACAGATATGGTCAACATTAATCGAGACTCAGGCATGGAGTCTGTCTTTTTTAAAATGCCAAAACAATAAAAATATTAGTATCTCCATTGTTGGGAAAAGGAAATGGAAACACACAGATTATGGTAGAACCAGCTCTGAATCCAAACAGCTTAAATTCACAGCTCTCAATTTCAGCCATAAACCCTATAATGCTGATCTTCAGTAACACATGCGCACACATACACGCACATTGGAACTAAATTATTACACTAAATATGGCTAAACTGCCTTACAAATGATGTAAAATAGCAAAGCCTTACATTAAACTCTCTTTTATGTGAATGATTAAAAGTGGGTTGCCATGGGTTTCCTTAGAAATTTGTCTTCCTCTACACAAGGCAAGATTTTTCTTAAGATGAAACATGAGACCACAGCGTGAAAGCCAATAATTGTAATCAATTATCCTCAACTTGGGATTCTGCAATACTAATGGCCCGATTTTCTAAAGATCATGGTAGTTAAAGAGGTACTGATTGATTAATAAAGGCAAAAATAAGACTGTCAGCTACCATCATACAATATATTTGCAAAAGTATGAACTTCACAGATCCTGCTTGTGTGAAGATTTTTCGAAGTCAATATTTACATATGAGGAGGAAAGTCAACCATAAACAACAGCAAAAGTGTGTTGTGTGTGTGTGTGTGTGTGTGTGTGTGTTTGGGGGGAAGCTTAATACTTCTCTCCCCCAAAAATACACGAACAAATAATTAACTCATAAGTTAGAAATAAAACTGAGCCACATAGGAATCAACACAGTTATGTCATGCAGAATAGAGGGGTTATTCTTTCCAAAGTCATTCTGTGGTGGGAGAGAGAGCACAGCACACGAAATGGACAGATCAACAATGCCTTCTAAAGAACAAAGGGAAATGTTTGCATGGAATAAAAGCTAGAAATAGTCCCACTGCTTACTAATTTTCCACAAATCACTTACGTTTTTCTCTGAGAGTTTTTGGGGCAACACCATTTAAATATTTTTTTGCATGTTGGCGGACAAAGAACCAACATTGAAGAGCTGAATTTGTAACAAACTGAATTCTCAACCAAAAGGAATCCACAGTGCATGTTCAGATAGAACCCATGGGCAAGACTTAAAATTCAGCAGCCTGGGTTATCGTTCCTTATTGCTCAGCCAACAGACACCACTTATGGGTTTTTATACTGTAATTCAAAGGACCCACAAAAATGCTTTCTTGAATTTTTAGTACAATCTGAAGGTATTGAAAATAGTAGCTTATGGGCCATAATAACTACTGTTGGCAAACTACCTCCCAGGTAAAATAGAGTATTGTAAACACCAACAATCCCCCTCAACACACAACAGTGCAACTAACAAATCATTTTATAGTTGACACTTCAAAAAGTTTTAGAACATTTTTTGCTGCAGGAAATATTCTGACAATCAAAACCTAGAAAACAACACAAACTTAGATTTTTGTTCAGTTCGAACTCAATAAAATTAATCAAACATGAAATTTTTCGTTACCTTACACAGAGAGTAGAGAGCCTAAAATATGCCACGTTACAGGTTTTTACACAGATGGCTTGGTGCCATTGGTTCCCACTCTGAAGCTGTAGCATGCAGTGAGAGGTACAGCGAAACTAGGTGAGCTCAAGTTTCAAAAAGTTACATGAACTTTGTGCTATGTAAAGGCTGAAGTACTGTCAATTGTTTTAACTAAGAGACCAGCTGCTTTTAGTGGTTACAATGACTGTTACCATATTAAAGCCCAATTCAAAGAAAGGCAGTTGCTGAAATAGTCACGTCTACTTTGTTAGAGAAAAAGGACAGGTCTCAGTAGAGTGGACTTGGCTGCCTGAGGTGCTCCATTGCCTGAGATGGTCCACTGCCTAAGGTGGTGGACTGATGTGGACTACTGCCTGAGGTGCTCCACTGAGGTGGTCCATTGCCTGAGGTGGCGCACTGCCTGCAGTGGCCTACTGCCTGAGGTGCTCCACTGCCTGAGGTGCTCCATTGCCTGAGATGGTCCACTGCCTAAGGTGGTGGACTGATGTGGACTACTGCCTGAGGTGCTCCACTGAGGTGGTCCATTGCCTGAGGTGGCGCACTGCCTGCAGTGGCCTACTGCCTGAGGTGATCCACTGCAGTGGCCCATTGCCCCAGGTGTTCCACTGAGGTGCTCCACTGGCTGAGGTGGCCCACTGTCTGAGGTGCTCCACTGCCTGAGGTGCTCCACTGCCTGAGGTGCTCCACCGCCTGAGGTGCTCCACTGCCTGAGGTGCTCCACTGCCTGAGGTGCTCCACTGTTTGAGGTGCTCCACTGCCTGAGGTGCTCCACCATCTGAGGTGCTCCACTGCCTGAGGTGCTCCACTACCGATTTCTCAGCTGTCATTCCATGTCTCAATTTGTCTCATCTCACAAATACAGGGGTGATGGACAAGTTTATGTAAAAAGGCACTGAAATACACAAATGTAAAGTGGTCATGGTCTTAGACCTTGCTGTACACAAAAGGTTCTGACCTTGACACATATCTGCGCTCACCGGAAGCGATGATAGTACTAACGAGGATGTGAGTAGCATTTTGTTAACTTTCCTGTTTGACTTCACAGCAGCCTGGAGTTCAATAGGTCAGTAACTGCACAGTCACTGAAGGGACTAACGGATGAAGAGCTGGAGAAGTCCCGAATACTGCGATGAAGCTCGCAGACTCACTCCCAGCTAGCTCATGGGGCGCTCAGTAGATAAACGGCTTAAGTCAAAACAAGCCAAAGCACGCAGCTCAAAGCTGAAGGCTAAGGATGGGGAGTAGGTATAACTTTAAGATTGTCTTTCCAAAGTCCAGCACATACCCAGGAAGGAAGGTAAACTTACTAATTACTGTGAAATCACCGAGACCCTGGAGAGAACTTTCTGCAGGAAGACTCAGGCACACGATACAGTCTCTCATTGTTCCACCTGACCTCATCTCAGCCTCCAGCTTCACCTCTCTTTCCTACTCTGTCTTATTTCAATACTTCTACTTTTGCCATTTTACTGAATATCATGCTTTTTAAAATCTTCCACTTCATGTCCTCAAGCTAAACTCTGAACATTCAAGATATTTTAACTGTTATTTCACCTGAGCCCTATGCTATTATTCCTAGCATAAATGTCAGTTACAGTAGAATTGTGAAGATGCATTTATTTGAAAGGCAGAGATACAGAGTGAAGAAGGGAGAGGGAGACCAAGAGACAGAAAGAGACCAAGGTCTTCCATCTGCTGGTTCACCCCCTAAACTGTTGCAATGGCCAGCACTGCTCCAGGCTGCAGCCAGGTGCATAGAGCCGCAGCTGGTCTTGCACATAGGTGGCAGGGGCCCAAGGACCAGGACCTCCCTCTCCTGCTTCTCAGGTGCATTAGCAGGGATGGGGATGGAAATGGAGCAACTGGGACTCAATTTCCACGAAGCACTCCAACACGGGATGCTGGTGTGGAAATGGCAGTTTACTCGGCTATGCCCAAAACCAGCCTCATAATTCTACTTCTTAAGGAGTAAACTAAATAGTTTTTAGTCTTTAAAAATTATTCTTGGGCCCGGCGCGATGGCGCAGTGGTTAAGGTCTTCACTTTGCACACGCCGGGATCCCATATGGGCGCCGGTTCTAATCCCAGCAGCCCTGCTTCCCATCCAGCTCCCTGCCTGTGGCCTGGGAAAGCAGTCGAGGACGGCCCAAAGCTTTGGGACCCTGCACCCACGCAGGAGACCCAGAAGAGGCTCCTGGCTTCGGATTGGCTCAGCTCCAGCCGTTGCGGCTGCCTAGGGAGTGAATCATCGGATGGAAGATCTTCCTCTCTGTCTCTCCTCTCTGTATATCTGCCTTTCCAATAAAAAAATAAAATAAATCTTTAAAAACAAATAAATAAAAATAAAAAATTATTCCTGTCATTTTTAAAAAGACTTATTTTATTTTTATTGGAAAGGCAGATTTACAGAGAGAAAGATCCTCCATCTGCTGATTCACTCCCCAAGTGGACACAATGGCGAAAGCTGAGCCGATCTGAAGCCAGGAACTTCTGCATCTCCCACACGGGTGGAGGGTTCCAGCAAGCAGGAAGCTGGATGGGAAGTGGGGCAGCTGGGACACAAACTAACACCCACATGAAGGCAAGGACCCAGCCACTAGGCTATCATGCCGGGCCCTACTCTTGTAATTATTAAAAAATATATATATATATACATATAGAAAATGCAGCAAGAAAATAAAAGAAATAAACACATTTGCAAAGAGAAATGAATATTACACAATGTAGGAGTTTTGACACAGTGGGCTAAGCTGCAGCTTGGGATGCTAGTATTCGTATCAGAAAACTGGCTGTTGTGGAGCTGCCTAGCTCCTTGCCAATGCACCTTGGAAAGCAGCAGTGTACACTGCCAAGTGCTTGGGCCTGCTACCAGGGTGGAGCTCTGCATCGAGTTCTGCAGTTCCAGGCTCCTGGCCTCAGGGGATGGAAGATCTACCTATGTGTCGGTCTGTCTCTGTATCTCTCTCTCTCTGCCTTTCAAGAACATGAAAACAAATGTACTTTTTTTTTTTAATTAAAAAAGTAAATAAAATCTGGCACTGTGGTGTGGTGGATTAAACTGCTAGCTGCAGCACTGACATCCCATGCAGGCGCCTGCTCTACTTTTAATCCAGCTCCCTGATGATAAGCTGGGAAATCAGCAGAAGACGGACCAAGTATCTGGATGCCTTGGCACCGATGTGGGAGACCCTAAGGAAGATCCTGGTTCCTGGCCTCAATCTGGCTCAGCCCTGGCCACTTGGGGAGTGAACTCAATGGATGGATGATTTCTTTGTATTACTTTGACTCTATTACTTTGACTTTCAAATAAATTAAACTAAGTTCTAATATATATATTTATATATCTAACAACTATACATTTCAGAGCTACACAGTGATTTCCAATGTTAGCAATTATTTAGCATATAGTGTGTATGTATTTACTTATGTATAAATATACCAATAACCAAAATGAGGTCCTGAAAGAAACTGCAGGTAAAGTCACAAATCAGAACACTGTGCAGCAGCTAGGGACAGGGACACAGGCTGTTAGCAGCGGCCACGAGAGCAGTGATCCACACTTCACTGTACTTCAGGACTGAAGCCTCAGGGCTCAGCTCAGCCTGAGGGAAAAGCACAAATCTCATCCACCCCTCACTGCTCACCCTATTGCCATCTAACTGACATCATTCAGCAGGAACACGTATTCGGGATCAAACTTAGAGGATGTGAGCAAGTGCCTGTCTCCAGCAGGTGGAACAAGATGCAGAGAGCAGGCAATAGTAGTGGCCAAGAGCTTGAGTGGCAGATCATGGGCAAGTCATTCCAAATGCTTAGGGTTTTTCACTTGGAAAATGGGGGAAATAACATACGCCTCCACTACAGAGAATGCTGTGAGGACACGGCAAACAAATCAATGCAAAGCCCTGCGCAAAGTCCACAGCGCATGGTGTGTTCACGCTAAGTCTCAGTAGCCATTCTTTCTCTTAGCCTGGCTAGTCGGCTTAGCCAGGAACGGCCTCGGCTGGTTGGACCAAACCTGTCCTTGCTTCCTCCAAGTCGTTACTCCTTACGGTTAATGTTGAAAATAAGGCTAACAGTTCTCCACAATTAATCCTTCACTCTCTGATGCTCTATGCTGCTCATTCTGGCCTTGTTTTAGAAAATCAAACTTCGAAGGAAACATCAGAAGTAAACAGAGTAAAAACACATCTGATGGCTTCTCCCTGCTCCCCTCGATCAGGAAAGTCATTGCAGGCCCACCATGGTGAATTCTCTTGAAGCTGAAGTCACCGTAGATTGCTTCATCATGCCCTGTGCTTTCCTCTTTTCGAGTTATATACTACTTATTGATGCCCGAATGTTAAATCATACATAATCACAGCAATAAGGTCAAGTAGAGATTGGCCTGGTGTCTTTTCACACATTTAATTTCCACAATACTCCAAGTCACACAGCCCAACCCCATGAATGCACAGGTAGTTTTTGAGTCTACGCTCTCATTGTAACACCAGGGGGTCTTCCTGATTGCTATTGGGCGTATTATCTACAGTAGCATCTCATTCAAATTTTTAGAGCACAAAAGATGCTCAATGCTCATTAGTTATTAGAGCAAATTAACAGATGGTTTTAAAACACTTTTTTTTTTTGGCCTGTCTATCCCCTTTAATTCTGATGTGCTTTCTTAAAACAATAGTCTCTTTAACGTTCACAACTCATTATTACTTTTAGTGCATAACTCAGTAAAGGTATCACAATGGAGCTGGTGGTGAGGCATCAGTCCTCTATTCTATAGAAGTTAAAAAGGTCAGGGATTGCTGACAGCCCAAGCCACAACAAAGCCAGGAAAGAAGGACAGATACTGGAGTTCCTACCTCTAGATGGCTATCTTCAAAATTACCTAGTCCAGAGTGTCAACACAGAAAACATGAGTGAAACTCACCTTCTGCGTGATGAGATGGATGCGCCGATAGCAGACACATCGAACCAGTGCATCTACTTGGAAAACTGGCTCTTCCTGCTGACACATTTAAATATGACTGTGACAAGCTCAAACGAGCTCTACTGAGCAGCAAATGCCACACTGGAACACGTCAATGCTGAGCTGAGAAATCTTCAAAACATCTACTGAGCTTGGATGGCAACTGTTTTGTTCACTCTGTGTCTCTAACGTAAGTCGGAAGGGGTACCAATCAGAAGTTATGAATCTCTGTGTCCACTACCAACCACTTGGGGTTGGTATAAAAGGGTCCTGAATTATTATGAAGCTAACAATACGTGAATCCTTGTCCCCTAAAGACAAAACCAGTGACCACTGGTTCCACATTAATTAGGTTAAATGCTCTTAAGATATGAGAGGACATCTTGAAAGGATAAATGGACAAAAAGGCTTTTGAGAGATAATCTCACGAGGACACGAGCAAGCAAAGGACTGGATCAACACCTACACATCAGAATGACACATTTTGTGTTCACGCATGAGGGTAGGCAAAACATTCAGAATTGAGTATGACTGACTGTTTCAGGAGGGAGACCTCAAACTGACGGATGCACTATTTATAGAGTTCAGTCATGAGTCAAACAGCTTGAAAATGTCACAGGACCAAGGAAGCATTTTCCAGTACTACAGCAGTGACCTCACAGACTCAAAACGTGAAAACAGCATAAAGAGCCCCGGACAACTGGGGCAGCCTATGACACGGAGGGGACAGGAGGGCTGTGTCAAGAGCACTTCAGGTCACTGGTATGTGAACACGTGTGACTAAAACCTTAAATTGCTCCCTTGTGAAGTTACCAGATGGTGACCAAGAAACTGCTCTAACCAGGTGCTCTGAACTGGGGATGCCTTATGGTTTGGGCTTCCGGGGGTCAGTGAGCCCTCTGGAGCGCCATGTGTAATTTCAGGAGTATGAGCGTATGTGTGTGTGCCGCCTAAGTTAGGGGCCCTGGATTCTTCTACCCCCCCAAGAGAGTTCACTCTTTGGCAAGGATGGCTTATTCTATGCAAAACTACACAACTGGATCTCGCATACCTTAAGGAACATCCTTTAAGTCAGAAATTTTAGAAAAGAATTAACTTTACCAACTTACTCATAGATTTTTAAGAAAGGGAAACCAGAATTACCTTAACTAAACAAAATGTCCATCACTGCCTGGACATGAATGAGAGCCCACCTAATACACGCGCCAGGAGGCTTCCGGCTGTGATAACACACTGAACAAAATCGTCTGAAGGAGGGAGATGAAAGGATCTGTGAAAAATTTCCTTCGTTTGCACAAAGAGAGTGGAAACGACTGGGTCCGGCCTGACTCACCCACACCGATTCTCGTGTTACTGTCATCCCTGGCAGGTGCAAAGGTAAAATGCTGAAAGAACGAAACAGTCTTCAAAACAAAGCTGTGTGATTATAGCGATCGTTAGGGGCTACTCCGGGGGCTGGAGACACTGCATGCCAGCCCTGACCCCGCACAAGGCAAGGTAACAAGAAAGGGCTCTCCCTGCTGCCTGTCACCTATGTGGCCCTGCTGGACATTCACAAACAAACCAGAACAAAAAACTAGACCTAGATACTAACTCCATTGAAAAACATTTAAAAACATATGTATTTATGTAAGATTTATTTATTTTTCATTGGAAAGGCAGATTTACAGAGAGAAGAAACAGAGGGAAAGATCTGCTCGTTAACTCCCTAAATGGCAGTGGCTGGAGCTGAGCCGATCTGAAGCCAGGAGCCAGGAGCTTCCTCCACGTCTCCCACATGGCTGCAGGGTCCCAAGGCATTGGGCCATCCTTGACTGCTTTCCCAGGCCACAAGCAGGGAGCTGGATGGGAAGTGGAGCTGCCGGGACTAGAATATATGAACATATGGACTGCTGGTGCTGGCAGGCAGGGGATTAGCCTGTTGAGCTGTTGACACCATTTAAATATTTTCACAAGGTATTTTTTTTTTAACACAATTTTAATTTCCAGAACTACAACTGTTAGGATGTAATGTATAAATCGTGAGGCATTCCTTTGGGGATGTTTTCCAGGAGGTGCTCATGGTTTTGGAAAAGCACGGCACCACTGGCGATGGTGTCGTTGGACCGGAACTGACAGCAACCTTCTCACTCCCCCAACCAGATGACAGTTACTGCGCTGCTCAGGCACACTGTCACAGAGTGCATCCCCTTCTCTGAATTCTTCAGTGTCCTATTGCTTGGTCGGTCAGACATCAGCACCTGAAACAAATTTTTTCCTTTCATGTTCAGTGAGGACAGCCTTGATGTAAAATGGCCCTCTGTATGGGTAAGACCATTTGGGTAAAAGATAAGCAAGGGGCCAGCATGGTAGCGTAATACACTCATCCTCATCCTTGTGGTACCAGCATACTCTACGGCTGCCAGTGTAAATCCCAGCTGCTCCACTTCTGATCCAGCTCCCTGCTTATGGCCTGGGAAAGCAGAAGAGGATAGCTCAAGTCCTTGGGCCCTGAACCCGTGTGGGAAATCTGGCTTCTGGCTCCTGGTTTCACATCGGCTCAGCTCTGGCCATTGTGGCCGTTAGGGGAGTGAAGCAGCAGATGGAAGATCTTGGTCTCTCCCTTTTTCTTTGTAACTCTTTCATATAAAAACAATTGTAAAAAAGGAAAAACGTTTAGAAAAAAAAAGACAGAGAAGTCCAAATGAAGAGTTTGTTTATTTAGTGGCAGCACTGTACCAACATTGACTTGCTAGCTGGCAATCACGTAAGCAGTTAAAGTGGAGAAAAGGCGGGACTGACGTGCTGGCCTAGCGTATTAATCTTCAGTCTGTAGTACCGACGTGTCACATGGGTACCAGTTGGAGTCCTGGCTGCTCCACCCTGAGCCGGCTCCCTGCTAGGGTCTGGGAAAGCAGTAGAAGATGCCCTAAGTCCTTGGACTCCTGCACCTACGTGGGAAATCCGGAAGAAGCTCCTGGCTCCTGGCTTTGGATCAGCTCAGCTCTGGCTGTTGTGGCCATTTGAGGAATATAGCAGTATATAAAATATCTTCCTCTCTGTCTCTCCTTCTCCTTATACATCTGCCCTTCGAATAAAAATAAGTAAATATATATCTATTTTTTAAAATACAGAGAGACAAAGGTACAAGGCCCGTCTTTGTAGTTTCTTTTCAATTTTTCTGTACATTTAAAATTATTCTAAGAAAAAAGTTTATTTTGTCTTAACTTTATCTGTGAAAACTCATACAGGGATTTTAAATTTGGAGAACTGACTCCTTCTGTTGGTATACTTAAATTAGGCTGAATCGCTGAACTAGAAGTTGTCAAATGTTCATAGTGGTTATTAAAGATTAACAAGTTCATATGGTTCCAGTGCAATATCTGGGCTTAGCTAAATATATTGTGTTTAAAAAAAGCTTAAAATGAAAATATTTTTCATTTTCAGAAATAATAAAATCTGTTCTCTACTGTACACTTATATACTTCCTGGTAAATGCCTTGAATGGGCATACCATGTCATCTATGATTTTAATTTAAGGTTAGGAAAGGTGAATGAGGGAAGATAGATTTTATTTTTGCTTTCATTTTCCTGTTTGATATGAGAAGGGGTGTCTTCAAGTCTTACATGACAGGGAGAGAGAGGCAGAGAGACGGAGATGGACATACGCCAGTCTTTGGTTCATTCCCGATGTTCGCACAAAAGCAGCAGCAAGGCCGAGTCCAAGTCCAGGAGCCAGAAACGCATCTCAGGTCTCCTACTGGGGAAACAGGAACACGCACCTGCCGCCTTGCAGGGCGTGCCGGGGCAGGAAGCCGGAAGGGGGAGTAGAACCCGCACTTGACACACTCCAACGTGGGGTGTGGGCACCCCAAGAGGTGGGTTAACGGCCACACCCAAGAGCTGCAGGGAAGAGTTAAGGCTCTGACTGAACTGAAAATCATTAAAAGAAACGAAGCAGATCATGGCACCGCCCCTCCGTGACGTGCGGAGTGCACCTGCAGCAGGCCGCTTTCCCTTCCCAAAGCTGCGACCCAGCGCAGCTCGTCCGTCACGGAGCAAGCAGCCTCTGAACAAAAACAGGTGGTCAACGAGGGCAGGGTAAGGAGAAATCTGTGTTTTTTGCAGGCCTAAGAAACTTTTGAGCATGTTCAGTCTCTAGAACAAAATAAATAAACATGTTAAAGGTGGGAAATTTGACAGCAGTTAAAAGGGAGAAAAAAAAAAGGATGGATTCATGGCAAAACAACAACAACAACAACAAAACACCCGCCCACTTACCTGCGCACAAATCTGATGCATGACGTGGCCGAACTCGTGGAAGAACGTCCTCACTTCATCGTGCCTCAGCAGCGAGGGACGCCCCGCGGCCGGCTGCGAGAAGTTGACCACGAGCGCGGCCACCGCCATCATGCGGCTCCCGTCGGGCAGCAGGCAGCCGGGCTGCAGGCCGAAGCAGGCGGCGTGGTTGTATTTACCTTCCCTGGGAAGGAGAAGCACGCGTCAGGGCCGTGAAAGCAACGCTGGCAGGGGCCTCTCTCGGGGGATCAAGCCCTACTCTGGATCAGAAAGCAGACTTTGCACTTTTAAAGCAATGTTTATTCATTGCTATTTATCTGAAACACACACACACAGAGGCAAGGAGGGAGGAAGAGAGATCTTTCACTGACTGGTTCACTCCTCAACTTCCCAGATGGCTGCAATAGACCGGGCTGCATCTCGCCAAGCCAGGAGCCAGGAACCCATCTGGAGCTCCCTTGTGAGATGGTCGGGACTCACCACGGGAGCCATCCCCTGCTGCCTCTCAGGCATAGTAGCAGGAATCCGGATCAGAAGTAGAGCTGTGCCATAACATATGTAAGAGAAGGGAGGCTGTTCTGCTAAAACGGAAAAACTAAAGCTATACACAGTGGCTTCCCTAACACTGCAGGCAAAGTCTCTCCAAGGTTTCTTTTGCTAAAACATCTCGTTGTAAGTTACACTGATATCATTTACATGCAGTTCAAAGTCCAATTTATTTTTTAAAAAACTACTATTTTGCTTCTTCTTCAGCTGGAGTACTAAGCACTAAGTAAGAGTGAAGTAAATATAAAATAAAATACATAGGGGCCAGTTCTGTGATGTGGAGGATTAGGGAGCAATCTGTGATGCCTGTATCCTTGCATCCTGGCTGCTCCCCTTCCCACCCAGCTCCCTCCTAGCGTGTCCAGGGAAGCCGCAGCACACAGTCCAAGGCTTCGGGCCCCACCACTCACATGGGGACCTAGGAACAGCTCCAGACTTCTGGCTTCAGGCTGGCCCAGCCCTGGCCCTTGTAGCCATGTGGGGATGACCAGGGGATGGAAGTAAGCCTGATTCTGTGGCTCTCCCTGCTTCGACCCTTTCAAATTCATCGATCAATCTTTTAAAAACATCTCAGAAAATAACAGTATTTGTTCTGATTTGTGAACACTGGAGCTCTATGTGCACTTAGTGTGACAGTCACTATAGAAAGATGAATGAATGAATGAATATAAAATCACCATAAAAAGTAAAAGATATAGTTTGTGGTAGCACTGTATCCAGTGGGTTACACTACTGGATTCCATAGTAGAGATCCGGTTGCAGGCATGGCTGTTCCACTTTTAGCTCCAGTGCCCTGCTAAGGCTGTCTGGGAAAGCAGAGGGTACAGCGCAGGTGCCTGGGCCCCTGCACAGGAGACCCACACGGAGTGCCAGGCTCGCGGCTTCGGCCTCGCCCAGCCCTGTTCATTGCTGTCATTTAACCTCAAGGAAAAAGATCTCTCCTTTTGTCTCTGCCTTTCTCTCTGTGACTGCACCTTGCAATTAAACCAATCAATCTTAAAAATCACACACACACACACACACACACACACACACACAACTAAGTCATTTTTCCTGAAAAAGAAAATGTTTATTTATTTAGTTGAAAGAGTCAGAGAGAGAGATCGATCTTCCATCTGCTGATTTACTCCCTAGCTAGTTGTAAAAGCCAGGGCTGAGCCAGGAGCTTCTTCAGGGTTCCGGCCTGGGGACAGGAGTCCAAGCACTTAAGCTGTCCTCCATTGCTTTCCCAAGCACATTAGCAGGGAGCTGGATGGGAAGCGGAGTAGCTGGGACACAAACTGATGCTGGTAAGGGAATGCCGGCGTCAGAGGCAGGAGCTTTGTCCACTATGCCACAGCACAGGCAGCCCATACTTCTTAATCAGGAAGAGCTACCTGTACCCTGGATGTGGTTTCTTTAGCACTTAATCACTCAGGTGTTCAAAGATGCCTCTGTCCACTTACTGGTCAACAGGTACCCTGGCTCCTTCTTGGTACTTCAAGTTAGGGATCACAAACTTAAGTGGTACAGACTGAGGGGGGATGACAATTTCCTCTGGTCTGTTTAGTGAAATAGATTGGTAATTACAGTAGATGAGCACTGTTTTAGAAAGTACGCGTGAAAGAAAGAGATCCAAATTCTTTTGCAAAGAATGACGTAATCATGGGGTCCACAATGCCTAGATGGTAGAATGATAATATTTTTTTTTTTTTTTAAGATTTATTTTTATTATTTTTTCATTGGAAAGGCGGATATACAGAGAGGAGAGACAGAGAGGAAGATCTTCCGTCCGATGATTCACTCCCCAAGTGAGCGCAACGGGCCGATACTATGCCGATCCGAAGCCAGGAGCCTCTTCCGGGTCTCCCACGCGGGTGCAGGGTCCCAAAGCTTTGGGCCGTCCTCGACTGCTTTCCCAGGCCACAGGCAGGGAGCTGGAAGGGAAGCGGGGCTGCCGGGATTAGAACCGGCGCCCATATGGGATCCCGGGCGTGCAAGGCGAGGACCTTTAACCAATTGCGCCACCGCGCCGGGCCCTAGAATGATAATATTTTTAATTTTCCCTCCTGATCGGTAACCGAAATGAGCAATTTGAATCTTGAAACAAGCCTGTAATGTTCCAACGAGTTCCAAATTACAAAAAAGAAACTTTTCCAAAGAAGTTCTTTCGTTGAAGCATTCTAGCTCAAAAGTGACCAACTACAAAGGTTTTGTTAATCCTATATCTATCCACGTTGCTCCATAGGAAAGGCCATAAATTTAAGAGTACTGGCAGACAGAGTATCTGGATAATCTGGGTATTAATCTGGATAATAAATGTTTTGGAAATCAATTTTAAATTAGCTGGGTGCAGCACAGAAACCTGATGACAATGGTAACAACTGACATTTATTTAGTACTTTCAGTGTCTTAAATGCTTTACATCTAATTAACCAATTTAACCCTTATAATAACCCTACAAAGTAGGTAATGTTACTATGTCCATTGTTCAGCACCTGTAATAGAAAAGCGAAGTGACTTGCCTAGTAATTGATGGGACCAGACAGAATTCCTTGTGTTCCGGGTCTTCACTTTTAATCCCATTTGGGAGGAGTCACAGATGGGCAACACAGAGGACATGAGTCTTAAACTAGGCAGGAAGTGTTTCCCTGCGGTCCCTGCCAGCTGCGCTTTGCATACCTTGGGTAGAGGTCCAGGTAGAACTGTCCCAGTACTTCTCCTGTAGCCTTATCCTTCACGGTGTAAAGTGTGACACCCGGATTCCAAACATGAGCGTCTGCCACCTGCTCAAATGAAAGGCCCAGCAGCTCCTGGTAGATGTCGAGCAAGCCTTCGGTGACCACCTCGATCGGGAAGTATTCCTTGATGAACTCCTGGTCCACGGAGTACTTGAGCTCTTCCGTCTGCGTCATGTAGTAATGCAGGTCCCAGGCATTGATCTTCCCATCGTACTCAAAGCCTTTCTCTTCACATTCCTTTTTCTTCAGATTTAAAATGAACTCTCGTTCCGCCTCACCCAACGGTTTCAATTTCTGGCTTAAATCGTCTGTGAAGGAAATGGACAAAGTGAGTGGTCTACTGCTCTTGGGACCTGCAGCCGGGGCTTTAGCCCGGCACTCGCACCCTGGTGGGATGCAGCGCAGGTGAACCGGGAAAGAGGCATGAGCCTATGGGACACTGCACTGTTTCCCTTTAGGGGAACTTGGCTTATGACCGCCTGTCCCTTTTCCTCTGAGTGTCGTCTGAACCAAGCCACAGCTTCCTTGTGGCTTCCATACAAGTGAAGTTGACCTCAAAGCACTCGGACTTGAGAGTTATAACTCAGGAGACAAAACAGTTCCTGAAACTACATTCCTGCATAGGATCACTCCACAGTGAGGTAGAAAAGCCAGGGGCAACAAATCGGATGGGGCTTGCGGTCCACATTATCTAGAAATTGCACAACACGTTTGGCAGTCATGGGTTTCTCAGTTCTCGATTTCTATGAAGTGGGCCTATGGGGACACAGCAGTTCCTGGTTTTACTTGAAGAAGCTTCTGTGTACCACAACTGACTTACCGAGGTCAATTTTTACCTATTACACTTGTATTTGGTTAAATGACTATATTGCATTCTTTATGCGTATAGCTTTCATAATGTGTTCCCTGTTTTTCTTAAGATAAAAATGCACATGATCCTGCAAGGGACAGGGCAGGTCAGGACACAGGACATAGCAGGACGCAGCAGGCCAGGGACTGCTGTGCAGAAAAAGCAGAGACTCATGCAGAATACAGCAAACGGTCTTGACGGGGCCTGGAAGAGAACAGATGAATACAGGAGGCAAGAGGAAGACTGGCATGGGAATATGCCAATTGCCAATTAGAGGGAAAAACTACTTCAAAGGAAGTAGGTTAATCAAGTAGTTGCTATGGAAAAACTTCAGCACAGCAGCCACCAGTGCAGGAAATGCTCTCTATACACCTGTTACGGTCCTGAGCCATCCCGTTACGTAACACGTACTGGCCTATATGGAAATGTCTGTTCACATCTCTGATCTCTGGTGTTCCCACAAAGTGACAACTCGCTGAACAAAGAAACTCATCTTTGTCCCTGGTAGCAAACTGAGGAACAGTGGGAAGTTCATAAGACGTCCCATGAGTGACTAAGTGAACTATAAGTAGTAAGTGTCATTTATGTTACATGTCATACATGATTTTAGCACACATATGAACAAGTCAAGGTATGGCTATGAAGAACATACTGGAATACATTTTGGGCTAAAGGCTGATTTTTAATTCACTATTAAATCTCTCCATTTTAAGGTAATAATAGGGTGCCAAAGTAATAGATTAAACATCCTGATAAACTGTTGCAGGTGAATAAAGTTTGAAAGCAAACTGCTAAGGAAAACTTGTAAACAAATCCTACTTTGGTTAACTTTGATTAGAGATAATCATTACAATAATTAGCATCCTTATCATGAATAAATTATTCAACCATTTTCACTAAGATGAGAGAACACGATGATAGCTGGAATAGTAGCACAGAGACGAGGGGTGGGACATAGAACATGAGGACCAGCGACAACACGGGCCCCAAGGCCAAGGTGACCTGGACGAGGGAAATGGGACATGTGAGGACCAGTGACTGAACCACAAAGATCCCCAAGGTCAAGGCTTTAAAAGACTTATGAAAAAATGTTTAGAAGGTATATAGTTCCTAGAAAATGGTCACTGTGGCCATCTGGGGAGTAAATGTATATTATGTTATATTATTTTCCTTTATTATTAACAGAGGGTTTCTGGAGTATAAAATGTTTCGGTTTTGTGAAGATTTACTTATTTATTTAAGAGGCTGAGTGATAAAGAGAGGGAAAGCCCGTGGGCTCCTCCATCTGCTGGTTCGCTCCCCAGTGGCTGCACCAATCCGAACTGGGCCGCTCAGCAGCCAAGCATCGGCAGCTTCTTCTGGGTCTCCCATGTGGACACAGGGGCCCAAGAACTGGGGCGTCTCCTGCTGCTTTCCCAGCACATCAGCAGGCAGCTGCATCAGAAGTGCTGCAGCTGGGACTTGAAATGGCCCCCGTGAGGCGTGCTGGTACTGCACACAGTGGCCTGGCTTGCGATGCCGCGGTGCCAGCCCTGCAATGAGTGATCCCAGAGGCCTTTTGCTCTCTGTTGCTTTGCCTTCCACGTACATGAAGAGAGAAGAAAGAAGAACTAACCTAGAAAGGCTGTTACACGGCTCGTGCTCTTCGCCGTGTTCATCTCCAGGACAAAGTCGGCATGTGTGCTGTAGCCCAGGAGTTTGGCCACTTGGGCCCGCAGCGGGAGTAACTGCTGGAGGATCAGGGTGTTCTCCTGGTGGTAAACAACAACAACAACAAAAACTGCAAAGGGTAATCCTTATCGTATCCCAAACACTAAAATGAAGTTACCACATCATCAGTTTCATAACCTGAAATATTTTCACATCATCTTAACAACTTTACTTCTGAGAGAGCCATGAGGTCTTAATAACCTTGAAAGTACTATAATATTCCTAAGGACTACCATGATTCCACATTTATTCTCATAGACGTTATTCTAAGTATCCATACTTAAAAAGTTTTTGATTTTTTTAAAAATTGTGGGCCTGGCACGGTAGCCTAGTGGCTAAAGTCCTCGCCTTGTACACGCTGGGATCCCATATGGGTGTCGGTTTTAATCCCAGTGGCCCCAATTCCCATCTAGCTCCCTGCTCATGACCTGGAAAAGCAGTTAAGGACGGCCCAAAGCCTTGGGACCCTGCATCTGCACGGGAGACCTGGAAGAAGCTCCTGGTTCCGGGCGCTTGTGGAGTGAATCAACATATGGAAGATCTCTGTCTCTCCTCCTCTCTCCATATATCTAACTTTACAATAAAAAAATTAAATAAAAAATTGTAATAACATGCAGATAATATAAACTGACAATTTTAACTTTACACTCGAGACAATTCTAAAAAAAAAAAAATGGAAGCTAATGTTTTGGAAATAATGTGAAGAAATTAAAACCTTTGTGCATTGGTGATAAAAACAATGCAGTTGCTGTAGAAAATGGCACGGTGTTCCAGAAAAATCAAACACAGAATTACCATACAGGGTCAGCACGGTGGCGCAGCACACCAACGCTAATCCTCAGCTGACAGTGCCAGCATCCCATACGGGTGCTGGTTCAAGTCCTGGCTGTTCAGCTTCCAATCATGCTTCCTGCTAATGGTCTGAGAGAACAACACAGGATGGTCCAAGGCCTTGGGCCCCTAAACACATGTGGGGAACCCGGAGGAGGCTCCAGGGGCTTGGCTTCAGGCTGGCCCATATCCGGCCATTGTGGCCATCTGGGGAGTAAGCCAGCAGGTGGAAGATCTCTCTCTCTGTAACTCTGACTTTACAGTAAAACAGATAATTTTTTTAAATTACTATAAAATTCCACTTCTGGATTAAAAAAACAAAAACCAAGAGCAGACTCCAAGAGATATTTGCAGAAGCAGGTTTATGGCAATTATTCACCCCAGCCAGACAAGAGGAGCAACACAGCAGGGTGACTATAAAGAGCTAAACAAGAGCATGAGATGCTTAGAAAAATGCTAGCATGGAAACATGGGTAAGAGAAATGCATGTGGGAATTATACAACTTTAATTAATTGGGTTGAATTTTTATTCATCCTTTCTAGTATGTCCTGATCTTGTCTCTAGAGTGCCAGCTGTCTTCCAATACATGCTCTCCCTCTTCCTCTTCAGTGCTTTCCTGGACGCACGGTCATGTGACCGCTCTTCCCAGGTGTCCTCGGTGTGGTCACGTGCCACACAGTGGAACTCTGGGATGTGGAAGAAGAGATGGGTGACGTTTCTAGGTCCTCTTCATGTCCTCCCTGCCTTGCTCACTGTGAGCTGACGGTGACAATAACCCCCAGAAACAACATGTTGAGGATGCCAGAGCTGTCCTTTAGCTCTGGACTAACCATTTGAAATGATGCTGAAATATTTTAACACAAAATCTACTTTTAGTGTTTGTTGCAGCAGCACATATTTGCTAAAATACACTTTTAGCCATTTTAAGCGTACACTTGAATGGTATTCTACTCACACAGCTGTGCAACCATTATTTGGCTCTATATAACTTTTCTATTAACCTAAACTCTGGAACTGTCAACAACCATCGTCCTCTCCCTCTCCCCACTGCCCCCTTCTTCCCCTATTCTCTTGTACCCTGCCATCTACTTTCTGAAGAAAAAAGGCCTAGTTTTGTCTGAGTCACTGAGCTCCAGCGGGCTTTGGGAAGGCTGCCCGGCCCATGCCCAGAGTCCAGGAACAGGATGCTGGCTATTGCCAACACAGAGCATGGGCCGGAATGGCAAGGGAGCAGACAGACGGCCAGCGCAGCCTCGGTGGCTCGGGATCCTCCTTACACCTCGGATATCACCTGCAAAAACTGCCGCCCTAACGTGGAGGGCAGAGCCCGCACCTACCAAATCTTTGCCGTACAGTGTTTGAGCAAAGCGATCATGCCGGCAGGTGTTGGCCGCTGGCTGTCGCATTTAGAAAGATTACAGGACAGACTCATGTGAAAATCGGCCAGCTTGCTGAGATGAAAGGAAAAGATTCTGAAGAAGGTTCTGCCTGTGGGCTGCAACCTGAGGCTTCAGAGAGTGGGACAGCGCATCCCTCTGAGCCTGAACGGCGGAGACCGACCCGAGCATGCTGTGTGCCTTCTCAAACCTCCTGGGTCAGGGGGCTTGCACGCAGACTCCATCAGACAAAACACACGAGCTAGTAAGTCTTACACGGCGGGTTTGGGTAAAAACCATGAGGGGGTGTAACTACTTTAATAAGCACCTGACTGGAATTAAACAGACAAGGCACCTATGCTTCTAACGAAATTTTATTACCAAAGCTATTATAATAAGCCTGGCCTAGAGAGGCCTGTGAGCATTTGATGCCTAAAGCAACCCTCGGGCTTTAGACGGGCCTCCACGAGATTCTGGGACAGCAGTCCCCTGAGATGCAGTGACAGAGGACAAGGGAAGGACTTCTTACAGGCAAAGGCCTTGGGGTGCAGCTGATAAACAATTCTTGTCAGAAAGCAACACTGCTTCATGAAGCCCGAGCCAGTTCCTACTCTGGTGCAGAGTCACACTGTGAAGAGAATTGATGATGCTACCTCACGCCACACCACCGCCATGCTGTGGCGGCTGGAGTCGGCTGCTGTAGGCGCAGCGGGGAAGGTCAACGAGAGGTCAAAGCTGAGACCATCTGCGGAGGTTGATAGCTATGATAACTTCATGCCCACCAGCTACTCTCTGCATGTCCCTATCCCTTGGCCAAAACTGCTTTCCACAGGACGTCTTGAGAGACTCTGTTCTCTCTCTCTCTCTCCATTTTTATTTAGTATTTGAGAGGGAGAGACACAGAAAAAAAGTTCCCACCTACTGATTTACTCCCCAGAAGTCTGTGGTGCTGAAGCCAGGTGCCAGGAACTCGAGTAAGATCTCATCTGTGGGCAGCAGGAATCTATCGGTTAGGTCATCACTGCTGCTGCCTGGAGTGCGGGTCAGCAGGAAGTTGGAGCAGAAGTTGAGGCCAGCCATCACGCCCAGGTACTCTGGTGCTAGGCCAAGGCCCACACCAGAGACCACTCAAGTCCTGACAGGCAGTCAAGGTCAAGTCCAAAGCAGGTATAAGACGAGCAAGAACAAATTATTCTTTCAGAAGCATGGTTCTAGGTTTTTGTTTCAGTCATTAAAAATTGTATATCCCTCTCTCCCCTAAGCCCTACCTCCCTGAATCGAAACACATTTTTAAAAGGAGGCAGATCTAAGGAATTCCAATGCACAAACCAAAGATTTTCACCAGAGCACAAATATTCTGAATTTTCCCTGTTCCAAAACAAACAAAATATCACCATATGCTTGCTATGTTTCCCACTGTTTGTTTCCAAGTATGTGTTTTTAGTGAGGTTTTTCCATTCATATCCCACTAGGAGACCAGTGTAAGAGTGAGAGATGATAATTTGTCTTCTTTCTTAGTCAGCTAGCACAGGAGAAGCTACGGCTGGACACAACTGTGTGTCATTCACTGGGCTCTGAGCTCAAGGATCTCCCTTGTGGGAGTTAATACATGGGAAGACGGTCTGCATGTGGACAAAAGCATGGCCATGGTTATTCTTACAGCCAGAGGGAATCAGACTAAGCTAGCTAGCCGACTGTGAGAATTCCTTTTCAATTCTTGAATACAACCTCCTGAGTTGAACAACTGGCTGCCAACTAAAGACTGCATTTCCCAGTGTTCCTTGCTGCTAGATATAGTTAGACAATGCATCTTGGCCAATGGACTTGACATTGCTCTACTCTTTGCTGCCCACTTCCCAAGAGCTAAGAAATGCTCAGACCGAGGAATGAGCTCAGAAGTCACATGAGGAGGAGGGGAAAATGCCCTCCCCTATCTGGCATGCTGACTTGGAAAAGGACTGCGCTGTCCAGTTTATTTGATTCAACAGCTTAGCCTGTGACAAACAGGTTGCCGGTGAACAAAGAAGCTGAGAGCTTTGTGAGCAAAGAGGAGTTAGGACGTCCCCTACACTCATAATGGGAATATCAATCTCAGATCCTACCTCAACACTGATAAACAGACCCAACCTTCTGATTAAAATCTCCCACTGCAAACAAAAGATAAATATTTACAATACTACCTCTTTGCATCTTGTATTAAAAGCCATTTCCATCCTCCTTCTGGTTTCAGGAACACAACATTTCTTCATGACAGGAAAATAGTGTGGATATTTTAAGGTAATTTTATACTTGTCATCATCTGTCTTTTCTAAGCTGTCAATGAAATCATCAGGAAGAGCACCTGCAAAAAATCATTTTTCCTGACGTTAATTTTCCGCTCACTATTGGTTTATTTAGCATTGGCATGGTGCCACGGAGTAGCTCTAGGAGTTTTATGGAGCAATTTGAAATTCAAGTAAAATAATGACAATCCTTTTAACACCGTTTGGATGCTGTTGGAAGGAGGGTGGCCGTTAGGGGCCAGGTGGCTGGGAAGATGGTAATTCAAGGCATGAATAGGTTGCAGTACACTTGTTGCGAGGGAGAGCAGGCAATGCTCAGCCAAGTAAGTCCCAGAACAGAGAGGAGGCTGGGCTCAACCATGATCTGGGGGGGGTCACTGTAAAGTAGAAAAAAAAAATCCAGAGGCTGCTAAACACTGGCATGAGTTAGCAAGAAAGATTATGGGGGGAAGGAATTTCCTGTCTCTAAAAATAGCATATACTCTTGTTAGTCTAAAACCTAATTTTGACCAGTTTGGTTGTCTTTTCTGCAGAAAGGGTGGAGGGACTGGGTACTGAATTTTCTTTCTTTCTTACTTTTTTTTTTTTTTAGAATTCTTTGAACTTTAAGATTTGTATTTGAAAAGTGAAGGTGATACCAGTTGCCTAAATGACATGATTTAATCTCGAAAAATAACACAGTTTTACCAAGCTCAGCCCTGGAAAATACAAGGAAGGTATCGTCTTCATTCAGGTTTTTGTTGAAGTCAATGCACAGCTCGCTCATTCTTTTCTTCATTGACTTGATTTCCTGAAATGAATATACAAACACATTACTAATAAAAATAAATTTATCTTTTCACCGTCACTCAGGTAAGTCTCACAAGAGCCAATTTTCATGTGACCCTCAGGAAGTCTTTTTCTTAGGGATGTGTGCCACGAAGTATTCTCTGCCGCCCTCTGCCTACTTTCACGTGTGGCTGTGTGTGGTCTTCACCCGTGACAAAGCCTGGTGCTGTGCTACACACTGGTTTTAAAGTTGGGACTGTCTAGATGAAGGCGGTATAGCAAAAGCAATACCTAACACATAGTGCACACAAAGTAAGTAGAAGTGCAGGAAGAACAAATCCAGTAGCCCATCACCGGGCTGAAAGAAATATAAGGCAATCAAAGGGTACGTCCATGGGCGAAAGGCACCCATGTCCCAGTGGTGCCAACAGCTATATCCGCTGTGCTGACACCACTTGGGCAGGATTCTTTTTCTTTCTTTTGAATTTATTTTTATTGGAAAAGACGACTTACAGAGAGAAGGAGAGACAGAGAAAAAGATCTTCCATCCAATGGTTCACTTCCCAAATGGCTACAATGGCTACAGCTGAGTCAATCCAAAGCCAGAAGCTTTTTCCAGGTCTCTCACATTGGTATAGGGTGCCAAGATCTTGAGCTGTCCTCCACTGCCTTCCCAGGCCACAAGCAGGGAGCTGGATGGCAAGTGGAGCGACTGGGACAAGAACTAGCGCCCACAAACGATTTTGGCAATTACAGGCTAAGGATTTAGCCAGTGAGCCGCTGTGACAGGCCCATGATTTCCTTTTGTTTTTCCTCAGGGTTTTTTCAAACTTATTTCCAGGTCTGCTTCCTAGAAGAATGACCTGGAAATAAAACATGGATTGTCTTTCCTGTCCAAAGAGAACGAGGGTAATTCCATAGCCAAGTTTATTTCTGACCTTGGAAGACTTAACCAGCAACAGATGAAAGAAAACCTTTTGAGGGCCATTTTCCAGCAGCCAATCCCTCTTCCTTTAAGGCGCACACATTAATCCAAGAATGTTCCATTCCAAAGGGCCAGTTTTAAAGCTCGCCATCAATAAGGATTTTATTACCAGTGCCCTATCTCTGTGTGATCAAAGGAGTGAGAATACAAATCAACTGCTGAGACCTGGAACGAGGTCTTGAAGAAGGCACAGCAGATCAAGAAAAATATGCCTAACACGCATGAAACATGGCTTGGACGAGAGGGAAAAACAGCTGACTTATCAGTTATGTGTCTGTCACCAGGAAATTAATCAGAGTTGCAAAACTTAAAAGCAAATACCAAAAATGAACAGCAAATCCCTCGTAAGCGGACCTTGTTTCTTATGGGAATCCATCTGCTTGCCTGTGTTTTGATTTTTGAAGCATTTTGCTTTATTTCAAGAAACACAAACTCACGTTCTGTATTTCTGCTGGAAGATGGAGCCCATTCCGTTTTCCCATCTTAATTGACTTTTCCAAGTATCGCCTGGCTTCAGGCTTTAGCTTTTCCAGATCACAGGTTTCCTGAAACCAAACAACATGAAAGCCACTCAAGTCGCAGCAGTCCACGGGTAAATTATAAATGATGAGCCCAGAGCAAATTTACCCATCATCATTGTCGGGCCAGGAAGCACACGGATGATTATGAGACGGGGTCCTTCGGAAGATCCAATTTCTTCATGCCTTAGTGAGTTTCTACTTGTTAAAAAAAAGAAAATTTACACAAATCCAAAGCTAACGAGAATCGCCTTGCCTTGCCTTGGGAACTAGGGTGCCTGCACCTCATAGAAGTGTGATAACGAGAACAGCTGTATCATCTCATTCCGAGAATTCTTCATGGCTGAGCGTTCTTTTTTCACAGAACAGATTTCTTATCACAAGTCACCTGGATTTAATTTTCTACCATTTGCTAACCTGGTTCCACTTGAGAGGCACGAATAGAAATAACGGGGTACATTTTACACAGATGCACAGTGGGACTCTTCTGCCAATACGCCAAATAAGGACAGCTGGCTAACACCCCAGCAGAAGGCTGCCAACACTTCAAAAATGCCTTTCTGTCAGTTGGCAACAGAGATCAAGGGACTACAGCAAGCTGCACATGAACAAGTATCTGGGGAAAATGAATCAGCGCCGCAGAGAGGAGGGAAGCTGGACAGTGAACCGGAATCTGTATGCAGCAACACAAATAACACTCACTCAGAAGAACAGAGGGCCCTGGAGGAGAATGGAAAATTCCCTCAGCCACAACAAGGTGAGAAAAACAACAGATGCTTCTCCAGAACAGACGGCCTGTTACACGTGGTACCTCTGGGTGGCTTGTCAACTCATGGTCTCGAGGGGGAAACGGACTCTGGACACAGCAGGTGCGATGGGCTCACTTTGGTTAAAAGTCAGTGAGGGAGGCCCCGTGCAGTAACCTAGCAGCTAAAGTCCTCACTTTGCATGCACCAAGATCCCATATGGACGCTGGTTCTAATCCCGGGGGCCCTGTTTCCCATCCAGCTCCCTGCCTGTGGCCTGGGAAAGCAGTCGAGGATGACCCAAAGCTTTGGGACCCTGCATCCTCGTGGGAGAGCCGCATGGGAGACCTGGAAGAAGCTCCTGGTTCCTGGCCCCTGGCTTCAGATCAGCTCAGCTCTGACTGTTGTGCCACTTGGGGAGCGAATCATCGAATGGAAGATCTTGCTCTCTGTCTCTCTCTGTATATCTGACTTTCCAATAAAAATAAATAAATCTTAAAAAAAAAAAAGAGTTAGGGATTTCTGTTACTAGAGACTTAGGGACCTCCTATTGGTTGGACACTGCTTCCATAAGGAAGACATGGGCTGTTCATTCTTAATTAAGCAACGCAGCGCAGTTTTAGAAGGTTTTAGAGATGGTATTTCAAAAAGGCCGTGCACAGTTCATGTTGCCATAATTCCACCATCTTTCCCTTTCGGGCTGCAGCAGGCAAAGTGCACTTTAACGGGAGGAATGGGGAGGGAAAGTTTCGACAAAGTCTAGCTAGCCCCATTTGCCTACCAGTAAATAACTGCGTGTCACAGAACTAAAGCGATTGTTGTGCCTCCATGACTCATCATTTCCTCTGAGTTTATCCTCAGTGGGGAAAACAACAGATCGACTCTTTTTTTCCATAACCTTCTGTTGTATCCTTGGAGAGTTTGTAAGCGTGCTGGCATGCCTGGAATTGGAACCCTCCCTAACTGGCATTGGCACAGACGGGCATCCCAGCAGCAGGTGCCTGCACCATGGGGAAGAAACCAAAATGGCCAGGGAGAGACCTGGGCTGTGGGCTGCTTCCTTCGGGGGCGACCAGCATTACACACCACAGGACTCTAATGGATGCGCTTAACTCAGGTTGGTGTAGCTTGGCGTTCACAGCGCCAGGACGTCTGTGCTGGAGTGTGAGGCATGGCAACAGGAGTCTCCAGACAGTCCAACACTGCAAGCTGCGAGGCTGGGAGAATCCCTGGTGGGAAGGGCCTGGCAAGCGCCAAGGTGCGCAGGCTGAGAGGCAGAGGTCTCCTGGCTGGGATGCGAGCCAGTGAGAAGCTGGGCACTTGGTTGAGTTCCTGGGCCCACTTGGCACTAAGGCCAGAAGCTCCTCACCATGAGCTGGCAGCTAATAAAAACCCCATTCCCACCTGTGTTGGAGTGGGGGGCCGGGTGGGGAGTGGGGGCCTCCCATACTAGATTGATCAGCCTGGAAGTACACTCAGGTTGGTCACCTCAAAAGTTCATGGCTTACACTGAAATTACTTCCAAAATAAGTAACGTAGGTACCAATAGGTGTCCTTACATTCCGAGAAAAATCAGCCCCGAGTTAGCCTAGATGCAAATGTGACTAATAAACTACACTGAAATATGGAACTTAGCACAAAAATGACACTCAACAGAAACCTGGCTCAGGTATGAGCAGAGCTGTCTTGCCGGTGGATGAGACCCTGAGCCCTTCCGGAGGGCTTTCTAGAAGGAAGACACTTTCAGATGCTCCTCCTGAGTGCATTTCTGACCCAGAGCTGATCACAGTCACAACCTCCCTTACCATCCCCAAGCAAGGTCGCAATGACCGCCTGAGGATTCTCAGAGGGAACCAGTCAGCACTTGTAGAATGTTCTCGCTACAACGGCACCTCTCGTCCTGAAAAAGAATTTTTCTCCTTGACTTTGGCCCAGGCAACTTTGGGAAATGTTTCTGCTGTTGAAAGGAGGGACGAAGCTCCCTGCAGTCATTTTTATACCTACGCGATGTGACAGAGCAGCTCTTATTTTATGTCCGTGGTGACGGGCTGAAGGGCCCCCTAACTTCCTCCTGCTGCACTCATTGACGGACAAGAAAACAAAGCTTCCACCACTTTGCCAAGATCCCACAGCTAACGAACGGTACAACGTCAGGGAAGGAATCTCCAAGCTCCCAGTCCACGGCTTCTCTCGGCGTCACATCCTACAACATTCCCATCCTTAATTCATTATCATTCTTTAAAGTTTCACAATAAAAAATGTTCTTCATTTTCCCCAAGCCCATCCCACCTTCTGTTTCAAGACTCTGTCCTTTTTTTTTTTTTGCAAAAGACATTTAGATTCCAGTTTTCAAAATATGTAAATAATTTCAGTGGAATTTTCTGAGTTGCACATGCTGTGTATATAAACAGAAATAGTAATGTGGCTAAAAGACTAAGTAGATTTCTCTGAATACCACTTAACAAATGGAGCTGCAAACTTTGAATGTTTGAAGGAAATGTAAGATACTAAGTGCACATGTTACTGGAACCTATTTCAAATGTGAAATGCAACAACTTATTTCGCTGTTATATGCAGCTTAGTTTCTGCTTTCTTTTGTATTTTTTCCCCTCCAATTCAGGACAGTTATTGTTAGGTTTCTGTGGTATTTTGGAGAAATAGCTGCTTAGTCTCCTGGGTTGAGGGGAAGCAGAAGCCCGTGTCCTGCCGGAGGATGCAGGGCCCCGCCACAGGGCTCACTGCCGCGGTGTGAGTCAGGCAGAGGAGCCCGCCACGGGCGCACCACACTGCAGGAAGACACACTTTAACCCGGGTGAACTTAGTTGCACTCAACAAACATTTACTGACCCTCAATTTGTGCCACACACTGGGAAAATGAAATAGAATATCCTTGAGACACTTCAAGTCAGCTGAAGAGAAAAAAGACATGCTAAGAAGCAACTTCAACGTCGCGAATTGTGTGGACAGGACACCTGGCCAATGGAGGGACCGAGACAAGCAAGCTGATGCTTGACGCCTGGATCCCTGCTTCTTTTAGAGCCAAAGTTATAAGCTGCTATAATATTGCTCGTGAGGAAAAACTAGATTTGCACATCACAAAATTAAGAAGGCATGGCAAGTAAGGAGAACTGGAAATGAATTTTGGGCAGAGCGATTTTTCTGGCGTTGTCTTTAAAGTCCTGATTTTGCATTTGAAGTTGCAATTGGATCTCTGATGACTGGGCATGCTTAAAAGCACTCATACTTAATCCCACGCTCTTCACTGTAAAATTAAAACTTTGCATGTAAGTCACTGATCGGCTAAAAGGGACAGGCAGATCAGAGACTGCAGCTCTGAAAAAACAGAGATAACAATACAACAGTCATTGCATTTCCCAAACTTAGCTTATGCAATTCAGCCACTATAAGATTTATTTATTTTTATAGGAAAGTCAGATATACAGAGAGGAGGAGAGACAGAGAGGAAGATCTTCCTTCCGATGAGTCACTCCCCAAGTGGCTCAACAGTCAGAGCTGAGTCAAATTGAAGCCAGGAGCCAGGGGTTTGTTCTGAGTCTCCCACACAGGTGCAGGGTCGCAAGGCTTTGGGCTCTCCTCCACTGCTTTCCCAGGCCACAAGCAGGGAGCTGGATGGCAAGTGGAGCCAATGGGATTAGAACCAGCACCCATATGGGATTCTGGCGCATGCAAGGCGATGACTTTAGCTGTTAGGCTATCATGTCGGGCCCTCAGCCACTATTTTATAAATGAATATCTCTTGTTCATTCTTTACTTAGCAGGCCACAAGAACAAAATATGCCTGGATTGTTTTGACATGAAAACGTTTGCTCTCCGATTCGGCTGGAAAGAGTACGCATGAAAACTCCCGTGATCTTGGCTGATTTTTCTTTGTCACTGAGAAGCCTTGCCGAGAACTAGGAAATATCAACACCCGTGGCTCGAACTGCTGGCTTTTGAAAGCTATGATACCGAAACCCTTATTTTGATTGCTTTTTCTTTTGGTATAAATAAAGATGCACTTAAGTTCCAAACTTTGACAATTTCTACAAATGAGGCTATCTAGGCCAGTAACGAGCACAAACCCTATCTTACCCTTCACCCTACAGAAAGAACATTCGCGACACTTGCATTTACCTGGGTAGCAACTGACTGAAGTGGAGCATGAGCTCTGAATTTTGTGACTAACATTTTTCTTAGTTTTGTTTCTTTCTCAGCTTTCCAAAAATAATACAGTGCTGTCTGAAGCATCCCATAATTTGTTTCTTTCATTACCCATGTTGCTCCAAATCGCTACAGTTTATTTCAACAAAAGATTCCATTGAATAAATGTACCATAAATTATTGATCCATTTCCTTTTGTGGTGGGCTCAGTGTTTTGCTATTATGATGTTGCTATGAAAATTTGCCAACTTTATCTGAATACTGATGCAAAATATCTCTAGGTAAATACCGACAGGAGGCGGGGGAGGCAAGCTATGTTGTAAAAAACTTAAGCTTCAACTGTATGATGTTAAGTTTTTCTCCAAATTAGTTATGATCATTTAAAATCAATTCTACTAACAATACAATAACATACCTGTTCATCTATATTCACAAAGAAACCTAGCATCTCTATATTTCTTAATTTCTGCAAACTTCCAAGAGAAAAAGAATAATTTATTGTGGAAATCATCTGTTACCCCATTACTAATGAAGCTTAACAGCTCTGCCTACAGTCCCTCGTCACTTGCGCTTCTTCTGAATTACTTGTTTCATTGCCCGTTTTTCTATTGAAACCTTTCATTATTTTCATTGATTGTTGTAACTTCATATCGCAGAATGTGACAGCTTTTATTTTGCAAATCTCTTTTCATTTCCTTTATGAATAGAAGTTCTTTATTTCAACACACCCATCTCCATTAGCCTTTCATTTCATAGCACTTCTTGTACCTTGTTTCAGAAATAATCGCTTCCCATATCTCATCAAGGTAGTTGCCCACACATCAACTTTTAATTTAGGCTACTTTAGGAGTGCTAAGACAACTGAAAATTGAGCTACCATTTTACCCAGCTATCCCACTTCTGGGAATATATCCAAGGAAATGAAATATGCGTATGAGAAAGTAACCTGTAATCCCATCTTCACAGCAGCACAATCTATAATAGTGAAATCATGGAAATAACCCAGATGCCCATCAAAAGAGGACTGCATAAAGCAACTGTGGTAAATCCACTCTACAGAACTCGACTCAGATACTAGAAAGAATGGAATTCTAATATTTGTACCAAATGGTTCCAACTAGAGACCATTATGCTCAGTGAAATAAGCGAATCCAAAAAGGACAAATATCATATGTTCTTTCTGGTATGAGGCAATTTTTATGCAAAATACATGACCAATAAATACATATACAAACGTGAGAGAGAGAAAGAGAGAGAAACTGTATAGTGGAGATCAGCATACCAAGAAGTGAAGACACATTGCAGTATGCATCTATATTCCCAAATCAAAGATGGACTCCCAATGAAACTGTTAAATACATTTTGACAACAGGATGCTGGACTCTACCATTGTCTGTAAGCAGAATGATAGGCTCCTGACTGTTATGAAGGAGTATACTTGTGTAATAATATAGCGGAAGACAGTGCAGGAAGGAGAAAGGGGGACTGTGGAAGGGGAAATCCCCGAGCCTATGGAATTGTATCATGAAAAAGAAGCAAAGAAGAAAAAAAAGATTAATTAGGTGGTTTTATGCTATAGTGGGTAAGGCAGCAGCATATAACACTGGCATCCCACACAGGCACAGGTTGGTGTCCCAGCTACTCCACTGCCAGTCCAACTCCCTAATGACCTGGGAAAGGACAGGAGATGGCCCAAACGCTTGGGCCTCTGTGCCCACATGGGAGACTGCAAGAAGCTCCTCTCTCCTGGCTTTGGCCTGGCACAGACCTGGCCATTGCAACCATTTGGAAAATGAACCAGTGGCTGGAAGATTCTCTCTCTCTCTCTCTCTAAGTTTGCCTTTCAAATAAATAAAGCACACCTTAAAGTAGGGGGGAGAGGAGGAAGACTAATCCATTAGGAATTGTTTTCCAGTTTGTTTTTCAGGATGGCAGCCAATTTTATTTTTATTTTTTTCCTCAAATGCACAGCTCATGTTCCAGAACCAACTACCAGAGGTTTAACTGGGTTAACTGACACTAACTGGTTTCTCACTTGAGTTGGATGCATCCTTTATACAAGCTATCTGCCAGGGCCCACCTCCCATCCCTACCCACAATACACAAGAGGAAAGGTCAAAGGAAGGCAAGAGGGGATGGGGCGCATGCCAGGAACCCAGCTCTTGTCATAACCCAACCACGCTGACGGGCATTCTCCTCTGGGACTACCAGCCTTCCCCCTGGGAGACAGCGAGCTTGTGTGGCTGACTGCTCCTCTCCTCCCCCACCCCTCCAGCCTGTGCTGTTTTGTTCCTGGCATCTGGGCTGATCTATCTGGATGCGCCCTGAGGTTTGGGTAAAGAAACAGCTGTCTGGTAGGCTCCCGCCCGCTTCCATCCCAGTCGCCTCTGCCTGAAAACCACAGGGGAGAGCTCAGGTCAGAACTGCCCAGCAGTTCTGTAAGGGATCATAAAATGATCGCCACCTGCTCTGGCTCCTACATTTTCAGGTTAACATGGCAGGTCAACGAGCCACTGACGCATACCGAGCACAGCTTTGCACCAAGAGCCAAGAAAAGCATGGTGATTTCACCTTCCTACTTATTAACTCTAAGTGGAAAATACAGACACGAAATAATATTTTCTATTTAATTTGGATAATATATTTCATTATTGCCCACACTGGTGGTCTCCTGGGAATATGATACTCTCTGGAGCACCCTCATTTTAGCAGAACATGGCTGAAACTGATGACTTTGTATTAATTTAAGATCCTGTTTGTGTTCCCGAGTGCAGGCTCTATGTGATACGTCTGGCCTAATCTAGCATTTTAGAGAAAAGCAAACAGACTAATTGGATTACATGTACTTTGGTCCTTTAGAAATACATGGAAACAAATTTACCATTTGTGTCCAGTTCTTCCAGAAAATAATACTTACAACTCTGAAATTTATAAAATATTGGTTACATTAACGGAACTACTTCTCAGGGGAGATATTTCAAGGTGACTGGCTTCTCTCGTCTTGCCTCAGTGCCAAAATGAACACAACTTTTTTTTTAAACTTGTATTTCCATATCTTAACAGACATCATCAAACCCCTAAAAGTGTAAACACAATAACCCGTGCATAGGAGAGTAAGTATTCCACTGGAAAGGAGAAAACTGATGGAATCAAATCTGAAACTACCTTTGATTGAAGAAGCCCTGAAATGAGTCAGCTCAACCAGATGTATAAATCTGGCGAGTTACCCAGTGCCCGCCCAGCTCCTGCGGCGTCTCTTCTGATGGATAGGCAGCAGTTTCTAAGTCCAAATCATGTTCCAAATTTTCAAGTGTGTCAGAGAAATCTAAAGACACACATCTTTCATTTATTGATAATATCCCTAATAAGCAGCTAAGACAAAACATCAATATTTCAAACGAGAATTTAGAAGTTTTTTATGCGAGTCTCTCCTTTCCTCTCTTTTTAACTCTTCCAAATAAATAAAGAAAAAAAAATTTTTTCTTTAAAAGAAAGAGAGCCAACATGGTAGGGCAGTAGATTAGGCTGCCTGCGACACCATCATTCTACACAGGTGCCAGCTGTGGGCCTGGCTGCCTCACTTTGCATCCAGCTGCTGCCAGTGAGCTGCAGAAGCTGGCTAAGGGCTTGGTTCCCAGCTGCCAGGAAACCCTGATGGAGTCCCAGGCCTCCTCCTGGCCCGGCCCCAGCTGTCGAGGCCATTTTGAGAGTGAATTAGAAAAGGGAAGATCTTGCTCTTTTTTTTCCATTCTTCCCTCTCTAACTCTGCCATTCAAGTAAAAATAAATATATATTTTTTTAAAAATGCAGATTCTAGGAAAAATTCTTAAGTTATCTATGAAATACAGAACTAGAAAAAAACATGAGCTTATAAAAAGCTCATGATTCAATAACCATGGTCAAAAGGAGAGAAGAGGAAAGATAAGCCAATAAAGAAAGATCACAAAGTTACTTTTGTTTATTTTTAAAATTTTATTTTATTTAAAAAGCAGAGTTACAGACAGAGGAGAGAGAGACAGAGAGATATCTTCCACTGCTGGTTCACTCCCTAAATGGTTGAGAACGGGGCCACTCTGAAGCCAGGAGCCAGGAGCTTATCCTGGGTCTCCTACATGGGGATGGGGACTCAAGATTTGGGCCATCTGTTGCTGCTTTCCCAGGACACAAGCAGGGAGCTAAGTGGGAACTGGAGCAGCTGGGACATGAGCTGGCACCCATATGGGATCCAGGGCTTGCAGGTGGTGGATTAGCCGAGAGCAACCATGCTGGCCAGTGATGACACATTCTCTAATAATTTCTAGTTTTATTCAAAATGCTTCACATCAACTGTTGAGATGTTTTGCACAAAAGAAGAAGAAATTTCTGAAATACTGCTAAAAGAAACTTCCCAATTTTACAAAATGCCTAGGATTATAGCACACCATTTGTTTTTTCCAAGCAGATTTTTGAGGTGTCAAGAAAATGAAAATTTAAAACAGAGATATGATGAAAATATTAGAAGGCAAATCAATATTTATGACAAAAAGTTGAAAAATACTCAGATTCACAGAGAATATTCATGATGCATAATTTCTCTGTGCCGTAAAGAATGCAAATATGACAGAACAAAATGATTTCTAGCGTGCAATACCAATTTCTCTCAATGTCCTGGCCCTGATAAAAAAATATGAGGATAAAAACATTAATTCTGGGGCCAGTGTTGTGTCATAGTGTGTTAAGCCACTGCCTGAGACACCCGCATTCTGTTCGAGCATGTCAGCTCATGTACCAACTGCTCCCCTTCAGTCCAGCTTCCCATTAGCACCTGGGAAGGCGGTAGAGGAAGATGACACAAGTGTCTGGACCCCTGCCACCAAGTGGGCAATCGGAATGGAGCTCCTGGCTTTACTCGGACCCAGGCCTGGCTGTCGTGGCCATTTAAGTGGTAAACCAACAGATGTAAACTTGTTCTCTCTTCTACTAAACTTTGCCCCTTCTGTCTGTTGCTCTGCCTTTCAAACAAATAGATTATTTATTTATTTTATTTTTTAAAGATTTATTTATTTTTATTACAAAGTCAGATATACAGAATGGAGGAGAGACAGAGAGGAAGATTTTCCGTCTGATGATTCACTCCCCAAGTGAGCACAATGGCCGGCGCTGTGCCGATCCGAAGCCGGGAACCAGGAACCTCTTCTGGGTCTCCCACGCGGGTGCAGGGTCCCAAAGCTTTGGGCCGTCCTCGACTGCTTTCCCAGGCCACAAGCAGGGAGCTGGATGGGATGTGGGGCTGCCAGGATTAGAACCGGCACCCATATGGGATCCCGGCGTTCAAGGTGAGGACTTTAGCTGCTAGGCCACGCTGCCAGGCCCACAAATAGATTATGTAAAAACTCCTCAATTCTATTTAAAAATGCATATATATATCTCCTTCATTTATTTTGTTTATTGGAAAGGCAGACATAGACAGAATTCCCAACCACTAGTTTACTGCCCAGATACTCCAAGTGGGGCCAGGGCTGGGCAGGGCTGGAGCCAGGAGTGGGAGTCAGTGTGGATCTCTAACGCGGGTGGCAGGGATGCTGCCATGTCAGCTCTCACCTGCTTGCCAGCAGGGTCCACAGGCAGCAAGACCCCAGAGCCAGGTGGGACGCTGGGTGGGAAGCTCCCCGCACGGCGTGCAGGAAGCCCACGCAGCATCTTAATCACTGTGTGGAATGCTCACTCTTCTATTTACTGATCAATCTGTCATAATGTAAACTTTGTATCATCTTGGAAATACAAGGAGGCTTTTACATACAACCACCAATTTCACAGAGATTAAGAAACTTCAGATTCCCAGTTGTGCACCCGTCCATACCTAGTCTTTTAACCTTAAGTGAATGGAATTAACGATGCAACGTAAGTACTGGGTAATGCACATTGTTATAATCATTGGAAAAAAGAACACAGGAAATTCAAATACTTTCTATGGTTGGCCGATGGTTTTTAGTTTTTGTGTTTCAGAATTTATTTTTTCACTTTCAAGGGATTTCCAAGCGCATTTACCTGTAAGTGAGCGATTCTCTGAAACACATCTGCTCTCATGCTCATCTCAATATCGAAGCGGGAAAGTCTCTTGTCGGCTTCCGTACTGGCTGCCCGCACGTCTCTATCCGGGGACACGTGCTGAGGAAAGTCCAGCATGGTTCTTTCCACTGTGGAGAGAAGAAAAACCATGACTATCAAAGGTCTTGTCAGATCAGGAAACAAAGCTCTCGCCCAGGTGACGGATACTACCCACGTAAGGGTTTCAGATTTTCTGTAAAGGTTTCTAAGGCTTTCCAGAAATCAGCTTCTAATGCAGACCTTGGCTGTTCGAGTCAGCATGATTATGAACAAGAAGGATGTGAACTGAGCACTTATCAAAGCATGTTTTTTAGGGTATAATTGGTAAGCTGGAAAGTAGGAGCTAAAGACACCTTCTAGAAGCATCTTAAGATGTCAGTGAACAAGACAGTGAGAGGGTGCTGGTACCCAGGGCCAGGACACAGGGTGCTGTGCCGGGAAGGCCAGAGGAGAGGGCCTGACACGGAGCTGGAGCACAGCCTGTCAGCGTGGGACTGGCAGAATCACAAGATGTTTAAGAAACACGCAGGGCAATTTAGTGGAGTTTGTTTAGCGCTGGTCACCTTGCTCGCTGCGGATTCCCGAGGATCCTAACCAAAAAGTCCTTTCCCTGAAGGCAGCAAGGGCTCAGCACGATTTGAGGAGTCCCACCGGACACCCCCAGGAAGTGGCAAGATACTGGGGTTACAGTGATGGCCACAGTTCCAGTCTCCACAGGGAAGAGTCGCACAGGGAAAGTGATCATTTTTTTACAGGCAGGAGTGGCTCTGCTATGACAGTGAATTTATTTTCAGTATTATACGTAGATGAAACACATATATGATGTAGCAAAGTTATCCTTCACACACCAAGAAACTGCAAAGAAAGGACCTGCTTCCTGTCAGTCCACCTGGAACGCTGACAGGGCCTGGTGCTGTGGCACAGAGGGTTAAGTCACAGCTCGGGACACTGGAATTCCGTATCAAGAGTCCCACATTCAGTTCTACTCCGGATGCAGCTCCCTGCTAAAACAGCCGAGCAGGCAGTGGAGTACGGGCCAACTGCTGGGGTCCCTGCATGGACTTCCGGCTCCTGGCTTTGGACCGGTCCAGCCCCAGTGGTTGCGGCCATATGGGGAGTGAACTGCGCACAGCAGATCTGTCTCTAGCTCTCTGATGTTTTGCTTTTAATATAAATAAATACTCTTTAAAAATACAAAAGGCACTGTGAACTGAAATAAAATCTTTCTTTAAAAAAAATCACTAACAAACACAGCTGTATAAAACTGCCAGAAATATCAGAATTACTCCATCATGTGCATCTTTATTTTAAAAATTTCATGAAATGAACTTTTTTTTTTCATTTAGATGAAACGTAGAGAGACACAAACATAGAGAGACACACAGAACTTGTATTCCATCGTGTATCCCCAAAGTGTTTGCAGCACCTCAGACTGAGCCAGGCCAAAGCCCGGAGCCCGGAAGCCATCCTAGAGTCCTAGAGCTCCCGTGCGTGGCAGTAACACACGACCTGGGTCATAAGCTCTGTCCTCCAGGGTAGGATGCCAACTGGCAAAAAGATGGATTGGAAATGGAGGACTCAAATCAAGACTCAAATCAGGCATTCCTATGTGGGATGTAGGTATCCCGAACTCTCTTAAACGCTCTACCAAACACTTGCCCCTCACAGTGTGTGTGTGTGTGTGTGTGTGTGTGTATTTATTTATTTATGAAGATTTATGTGTTATTTGCAAGTCAGAATTATGGAGGGACAGAGAAAATCTTCCACTCACTGGTTCACTCCCTAGATGGCCACCACAAAGGTTGAGGCTGCGTGAGGCTAAAGCTAGGAACTTTGTCTCCCGTGGGGAGGGCAGGAGCCCAAGCACTTGAGCCATGGTCTGCTGCTTTTCCCAGGCCATTAGCAGAAAGCTGGATTGAAGGTGGAGTAGCCAGAACACCAGCCAGAGCCTATAAAGCATGTTGGTGTTGCAGATGGTAGTTTTTCCACTGTGCCACAATGCCAGCATTACAATGTGTGTATATATATATATATATATATATATATACATATTTTTTAATCATATTGGAAAAGGCCTTTGGTCTAGTGGTGAAGCTGCTGGCTGGATTAACCACTTGTGCCACTGCGCCGGGCCCATGCACGCCTGGGATCCCATATGGGCGCTGGTTCTAATCCCAGCAGCCCCGCTTCCCATCCAGCTCCCTGCCTGTGGCCTGGGAAAGCAGTCCAGGACGGCCCAAAGCTTTGGGACCCTGCACCCGTGTGGGAGACCCGGAAGAGGCTCCTGGCTTCGGATCAGCTTCAGGTCGGCATAGCATCGGCCGTTGCGCTCACTTGGGGAGTGAGTCATCAGACGGAAGATCTTCCTCTCTGTCTCTCCTCTCTGTATATCCGCCTTTCCAATAAAAAAAGAATAAAAATAAATCTTTAAAAAAAAAAGAAACAAAATATGTTTTACATGTCTATTACCGGATAAAAACCCAAACATCTAAAATTATTATTAATTCATTTTTTCTTTTTGAGGGGAGAAACAGGAGACACACAAAAACTCTCGTGTGTTTCTTAACTTCTCCAATGTGCCAGGGTGAGTCCAGGAGCCGAGAACACAGCTCTGGTCTCCCATGCAAGTGGGAGAAAACCAGTTACCAAAGTCATCAGGCCTGAGAGCTGAGGAGGCAGCGCTGGAGCTGGACCAGGGAACCAAACCAGGGCACTCCAGCAGCTTATGCACTAAGCTGAATGCCCACTCCCTAAAGTAATTCTTTCAAAAACATTATACAGGCTCAGTGCCCTAGCTTACTGGCTGAAGTCCTCACTTGCACATGCTGAGTTCCCATATGGGTGCTGATCCTAATCCCCACTTCCCAAACAGCTCCCTGATTGTGGCCTGGGAAAGCAGCTGAGGACGGCCCAAAGCCTTGGGACCCTGCACCCGCGTGGAGACCAGGAAAAAGTTCCTGGCTTCAGATCAGATCAGATCAGCTCCAGCCATTGCAGCCACTTAGAGAGTGCATCAGCAGACGGAAGATCTTCCTCCCTGTCTCTCTCTGTAGATCTGCCTTTCCATAAAAATAAATAAATCTTAAAAAAAAAAAAAAAGGTGGGGAGTAGGGCTTGGCATGAAGCCTAGCAGCTTAACTTCTCGCCTTCATGCACAGGGATCCTAAAAGGGCGTCGGTTCTAATCCTGTCGGCCCTGCTTCCCATCCAGCTCCCTCCTTGTGGCCTGGGAGGGCAGGGGAGGATGGCCAAAAGCTTTGGGACCCTGCACTTGCATGGGAGACCCAGAAGAGGCTTCTGGTTCCTGGCTTTGGATTGGTGCAGCTGTGGCCACAGTGGTCACTTGGGGAGTGAATCTGTGGACGGAAGATCTTGCTCTTGGTCTCTCCTTCTCTATGTATATCTGACTTTCCATTAAAAATCAATTTTTTTTGCTTTTGTTCCCTGTTGATTTTTCCATCATCTAGATGCCCACGTTGCTAAGCTGGCACTCCAGCTTAGCTGCTTGCTAGTGCCTGATTAAGTGAGCACCTGAAACAAGGTCAAATGGCATACGGGGAGGGACACACACAGGAAGTCATCCAGGGAGAACTTCTCAAGAGGGACCTTTCTAATGAGATCTAACAGATCCTCTTGCTCAGGAGTTTAAACCCTAGAGCTCTACAAAGATTCAGTGGCTACCAAGGAGAATGAAGCCATTTGCAGCAGGGGTGGAAACGGAGACAAATGCAAAGAGGAGAGAAAACTGTCAAGTTCTTACTACAGTACAGAGGGTCAAGAAAACCTGCTGATGGGGTCCGTGGGGGCAGAGACGATAGGTCCCTAGGGCTGGGCTGGATTCTGGTCAGTGTGCATACACATGCTTATATTGTCCAGTTTTGTGTCTATTTTATGTTCATACATAGCCTGGATACAGGGTTGTTGGGTCCTTTGCGGTAGCCTAGCAGCTAAAAGTCCTCTCCCCGAATGTGCCAGGATCCCATATGGCTGCTGGTTCTAGTCCCAGCAGCCCCACTTTACATCCAGCTCCAAGCTTATAGCCTGGGAGGGCAGTGGAGGATGGCTCAAAGCCTTGGGATCTTGCACTCTTGTGGGAGACCTGGAAGAAGTTCCTGGCTCCTGGCTTCAGAATGGCTCAGCTCCAGCTGTTGCAGTCACTTAGGGAGTGAACCAGTGGACAGAAGATCTTCCTCTCTGTCTCTCCTCCTGTGTGTATATCTGATCTTGCAATAAAAATAAATAAATCTTAAAAAGTCAGGGTTGTTTATTCATAATTACTTGGTTTGAAGTAACTGTGTGCATCTTTATTCTTCATGACTCAAAAAGCATAACAATGTAGGAAACATGGATAATGGAAAAAATCCGTAAAAGGAAAATAAAAATTAATTGTGGGGCTGGTGCCATGCATAGTAGGTTAAGCTTACAGCTAGGCACCAGTATCCCATATGCGTGCTATCTCCAGTCAGCTGTCCTACTTCCTGTCCAGCTCCCTACTTATGGCCTGAGAAAGCAGCAAAGGATGGGTCAAGTCCTTGGGTCCCTGTACCCATGTGGGAGACCTAGAGAAGCTCCTGGCTCCTGACTCCCAAGTGCCTCAGCTCTCTGGTCACTGCAGCCATTTGGGGAGTGAACCAGTGCATGGTGGAGTTCCCTCCCTATAACTCTGCAATTCAAATAAAAATAAGATTTTAACTATTGGGATGGTTAAACTTTCATTTTCCCTTGGAGTTTTGTTTGTTTGTTTTTAGCTAACGTGAGAGGTAGAGACAGTCTCTTGTAGGGAGTGCTTTGATGAGATTAACCTTTACATTTGTGGACTTGAGGTAAAGCAGATTGCCTTGTGTAATATGGCTGAGGCCGTCTGACCCGTGGAGGGCCTGCACAGGACAGGAGGAGGCGGCAGTCTCAGCACAGCACCTCCATTTTCATCTGACCACTGCTCTCCCGGCTCCAGCTGACCGGCCTTCCCACGGGACCCAGAGTGCCCTGTCAGCCCTCCTGGTCCTGCACACACACATCCACAGGGTTATCTTATGTATGGATTACATGAAGATGGGATTAAACAATAAGCTTACTTTGATGCAAAGCATTTTGAGATGCATGCATACAGATAGGCATGTTATTAGCGTACACACCTTAATATCCAATTGGTTCTACTTTTCTAGACTAGGTTAGGAAATCTTCTCTTTTGCCATGGGCCACATGGATATTTATAACATTATTCATAGGCCACAGAAAATCAACAATTTTTAAAAAGATGTATTTTGTTTTTATGGGAAAATCAAATATACTGAGAGGAGGAGAGATAGAGAGGAAGATCTTCCGTCTGATGATTTACTCCCCAAGTGAGCGCAACGGCCGGTGCTGCGCTGATCTGAAGGCAGAATCCAGGAACTTCTTTCAGGTTTCCCATACGGGTGAAGAGTTCCAAGGCTTTGGACTGTGCTTAACTGCTTTCGCCACAAGCAGGGAGCAAGATGGGAAGTGGAGCTGCCAGGATTAGAATCGGTGCCCATATGGGATCCCAGCGCATTCAAGGAGAAGACTTTAGCTGCTAGGTTACACTGCCGGGCCTGATAATCAACAATTTAAACATTAGCTTGCCATGCATTTATTCAAATTCTAGTCCGACCTGCAGCTGCCTTAGCAAGGCCCGACTGAGTGATACTGCAAGTCCTATGTGGTCCTTGGGCCAGACGTTTCTCACTCTGCTCCACACAATTCTAATATAACTGTTATTATTATTAAAGTGTATTCAGTTCAAGACCCCAAGATATACTAGAGGCTAGTGGTCATCAAAGCAGTCTGGTACTGGCACAGACTGAAACAGAGAAGATCAATGAACAGAACTGAAACGTCAGAATGGTGCCCATACATGTACAGCCAACTAATCTCTGACAAGAAAACTGAAAATAATCCAGGAGAAAAGCCTGGTCTCTTCAACAAATGCTGTTGGGACAACTGGACAGCAGCCTGCAGAAGTAAGACCTGCACGTGTCATGTTATACAAAAATCAGCTCTAAATGCATCAAGGAGCTAAATTTGCAAAAACTATTAGAGGAAAATATAGGAAGCACTCTCCTCCAGGATATAGGATTTGGGAAAGACTTCTTAGAAAAGACACCAAAAGTACAGGCACTCAAAGCCAATAAACAAATGGGACTATATCAAGCTGCGAAGCTTCTGCACAGCAAAGCAGACAATCCATAAAGTGAAGAAGCTACCAACAGAATGGGAGACAATCTTTGCACTCTACACAACTGATAGGGGACTAATAGCCAGGATTTACAAAGAACTTCAGAAACGTAGGGACAGCAAAACAAACAACCCCGTGAAGAAACGAGTGAGGGCCCAGTGCCGTAGTCTAGTGGCTGAAGTCCTCGCCTTTCAGATCCTGGGATCCCATTTGGGTGTTGATTCTAAACCTGGCGACCCTGTTTCTCACCCAGCTCCCTACGTGTGGCCTGGGAAAGCAGTCAAGGATGGCTCAAAGCCTTGGGGGATCCTGCACCTGTGCAAGAGACCCGCCAGAAGCTCCTGGCTTCAGATTGGCTCAGCTCCGGCCACTGTGGCCACTTGGGGAGTGAACCAGCACATGGAAGATTTTCCTTTCTGTCACTCCTCCTCTCTGTATATCTGACTTTCCAATAAAAATACATAAATCTTTAAAAAGAAAAGAGATGAGTGAGGGAAAAGAACAGACATTTTTCAAAAGAACAAATTCAGATGGCTCGGGTTCTCTAGTTGTCACGGAAATACAAATAAAAACCACACTGAGTTTCCACCTAACTCCAGTGAGACTGGCCTACATTCAGAACTCCACTAACAACACCTGCTGGCGTGGATGTGGGGAGAAAGGTACCCTCCTTCTCCCTTGGTGGGAGAGTAGGCTAGTACAACCGCTGTGGAGGTCAATATGGAGAGTGCTAGGAGAACTGAGAACTGATCTGCCATATAACCCAGCTTTCTCACTCCTGGAGATACAACCGAAGGAAATGAAAGCTGCATATGAGAAAGGGATCTATAATTCTCTATTTACAGCAGCACAATCTACAATAGTAATAACCCAGATGGAAATAACCCAGCTGCCTGTCCAAAGGGGAGTGGATAAAGAAACTGCTACATCTACTCCATGGAATACTATTCAGCCATTAAAAAGAACTAATAATATTCAGCCAGTAAAAAGAAGTAACTCTACCATTTGCAAATGGTCCCAACTAGAGACCATTAAGTTCAGTGAAATAAGTCCATCCCAAAAGGACAAATATCACACAATCTCTCTGATACAAGATATCCTTCATGTAAAATGTAAGACCAATCACCGTTTCAATACTATTGTTGCTAAATCTCATGGGTTTTGAGATTTTTGTCTTTATTTTCCTTTCTTCAAAAAATTTTTTTTTCTGATTTAATTTCTTTACTCATAGGTCATAGAGTAGCATCGTTTTCTTCAAGAAAACTTTTAATTTTCTTTTTTATCTCCTCAGTGGCACACTGGTCATTTAGCACCATATTATTTAATTTCGTGTTGTTGTAAATTTTCTATTTTTCCTCCTATTGTTGATTTTGTTTTATGGCTTTTCATTGAAGGGGATGTACAGTAATTGTGTAACAGAGACTATTGTATCCAGATGTGAAGATACAGTATGCCTCTCTACTTCCAAATCGAAGATGGACTTCCAATGAAACTATCGGATATATGATGACAATAGGATACTTAACTGTCTGCGATTGTCCGTGTCTACAACATCAGGATACACTTAATTAGCAGAATGATGGACTTAGAACTACTGTCACAGCATGGGGGGACCAGTGAGGGAGGGATTTAGTGAAGGGGTAAGGGAAATCCCACAGCCTGTGGAACTCATAAAATAAAATAAAATAAAATGTATTCATTTTCTTCCAGTTTTCTTCTTGCATCTTTTTCTCACTAAACACTGGTCTTCAACACGATTTAACAGTTACACTCTATTGTACATGATGGATATTTCATAAATTATTGAGCCATTTTACTGGTTGACATTTTGGGATTATTTCTCAGTCTTTAAGAGTGCAGTAGTTTTCTATGTCTGATTATTTCCTTAATATAAATGCCACCACTGTGGAACTGCTAAGCTAGGAGAAAAACTTACATATGACTGAAATACCCATCAGGAAGCACTGCCATGTAAGCGTACATTTTACAATGTCTTTGTCAAAAAATAAAACTTAGCCTCTTAATTCATTTAACTCTAAGCAATGAATTAGCCCAGATGTAAAAATCAATCTCTTAGAAAACTGACTATCAGAACAGGAAGCGTCCGATGGCTTTAAATGTCAACAAAAGCAAAGAGGAGTGCGCTCTGGCATCCTACCCACCTATGTACTTCACCTCCACATCCGCCAGCACCTGCAGGCAGTTCTCATAGGTGACTTCCTGGACATCCAGCATCCCGACGGCATCATACACCTGCTTGGTCTGCATGATAAGCTCCTCGGTCCTTGTCTTAATCTGCTCTGGCGTAAGATCCCATCTTAAAACATTTCTGCCAACCGCAGTACAGGAAGAAAATGCCTGCAGAGGTGTCATCACTCCTCTTCCCAACGTCATTCTGAGTAAAATTCTGGAACCACCGACCCTAAGAAGAATCCAAAAAAGGGCAAAGTTAGGGATTTCAATTAAAGTCAAGGCACAAACACACACTACAAATTAAAAAGAGCTTTTTGAAAAACCAAAAACAAAAAAATGCCAATCCTTGCAGGTGAATACATATACACAAAATGAAATGCTCTTGAAGCAGTATTTTCTAGTTGTAGCACAGTCATAGCTTTAATAAAAGTCACACCTTACAAACACCGAATTGTTTTATAATTATATAATTTAGTAAAATCAAGTTAGGTGTTGAACCAGGAGCATTTTCTTTTTTAATCTTCTCCATATACTAGCTGTACGCAGTCTCCAAAATTTTTGTAGGGTTAGTAAGGAAACATTTTCAAATTTGTCTTTCATCAGTTTTTAAAAATAACTTTTTGTATAAGTCAAGAATGACATTTTCAATGTAACACTTGGAAAATAAACTCTGGGATAGCCACGCCATAATTCTAAAAGAAAAAAAAAACAATTTACTAAGAATAATATTTATTTTATACTCCTTAAAATACTGAAACTAATAATATTGATGTTTTTGTTTTTAAAAATTTAAAGATCATAAATAAAAATGTTATTTTTAGCAGCTAATTTTTATCAATGTTTGAGTATGGTACCCGGTGCATTCCATCTGATTACTATTTTCAACAATCTATGCATTACATACCGTGGTTATTGTTGTTTACGAAAGACTAAACTTAAGGAGTGTAAGCAGTTTGTCCAAGGTCACCCAACTGGTTGTATGGTACCAGTCAGTGATGGCTCCAAAAGACACATTCTTAATTTATCACTACGTTACACTTCGTTTAAGTTATCTTCCAAGGCCCCAAGGAACATGACGAAGCAGGCAAGGAGTTATTCGCATTGAATCAATCAAGCAATTGGAGCTCAGAGCTGCAAAAGGACGCGTTTAAAGTCATTCACTCAACAAACTTCAGTGTGTTCTGTGTGCAGCCCCTGTGTTGGCTCCTGAGGACAGAAGAGCCAACTGACTGAGAATATCAAGATACTCCAAAAAAGTCTGCAGAAAAAATTGGAATTGAAAAAACACAGTTTATTTCGGTACCAAAAACACTCTTGAAAAAAAGATTTTATGAGAAAAGCAGAGTTACAGAGAGGCAAAGAGACAGAGGAAAAGGTGTTCTACCCTGGCTGATTCACTCCCGGAATGGCTGCAATAGCGGGGGTCGGGGGGCCTGGGGGGCCAAGCTGAGGTCAAGAGCCAGGAACTTTCTCTGGCTCTCACACATGGCTGTAGAGTCCAGGGTCCTGAGCCATTCTCTGCTACTCGGCCATGTGTATTAGCAGGGAGCTGCTTTGGAAGTGGACCAGCTGACGCTCGAACTATCACCCATATGGGATGCCAGAGTGCCAGGCAGCACCTTTACTTGCTAAAACACAGTGCTGACCCAAGTGTTAAAAAAAAAAAAATCTGAAATACATATATAAGGGGTCTTCGAAAAGCTCATGAAAATATATATTATGAAAAAAAAAAAAACTGCAGGCATTTCAAAAACATTTTGTGCCAAAATAAACTATCTTTTAGCTCCATTTTTCCATGAACTTTCTGAAGTCCACTCCCATGTGTGGCAAATGGATAACAGGATAAGAACGCTGTCCTGAGGCGCGTGCCCAGACGGGGGGACCAGAGCAGAGGGCACCCAGGCTGCCGCTGTCCCAGGCTGGGGCTGTCAACAACCCCAGCAACAAGCATCAACGTGTGGGAGTTATCCCAGACCCGAAGTCTGCAACGCGAGGAGGCTGGAAAGACATGGAGGGCCTAACGGATGGACAGCCCTGACGGTCAGGAAGCACTGCACTGTATTCTCAAGACCACAGGAGAGCCACTGCAAGTTCTAATGGCGTGAGAAATGGTTGTATTGCAGAGAAATCAAAATCTACCGGGGTTGAGAGATTTGGAAAAGATCATTCTAGAAGGACATACTTACTGTAAATGGGACATATGATTAAAATACGTCAAATTAAGAAATAGGAAGGACTGCGGTGACTTACAGGCAAAGTGCCTTGCATCCCAAGTCTGGTCCTCATTTCAGCTTCCTGTTAATACGCGTTTGGGGAGACAGCCAGAGATGGTGGCTCTCGTAATTGCTTCCCTATCTCTCCTGGGAGTGAGTCGTGGGGAGAATTTCAGGTTCTTGGCTTCGGCCTGGCCTAGCTCTGCCTGGGGAGTGAACCAACAGCCTGGAGAGCTCTGTCTCATTGTCTTTCAAATAAATGAACAAGAATGAAAAAGAAAAAAGAAAAAAAAAAAAAGACATTCAGGAGGCAGAATCCATCTGGCGTGGTACTGAATGCACACGGGGGAGGATGAGAATCAAGGATCAGGCCCAGGTTTCCGTCTTGCACACAGATGGATGGTGCTGCTGCTTGTAGAATACAGAAAGAGGAGGGTCCGTGGGGAAAAAAAGAGAAACTCAGGTTTGGACTCGCCAAGTCTGAAGCAGCTATGCACATGCAAGTGGAATTCACTAACATTAAATACCAACTATACCTGGGAAGCCAGTGCTGTGGCATAGTATGCTAAGCCTCCACCTGTGGTGCTGCAATTCCAGGCCTGTGCCTGTTCCAGTCCTGCCTACTCCATTTTTGGTCCAGCTCCCTGCTTGTGGCCTGGGAAAGCAGCAGGGGAGAGAACCAAGCCTGGCGAGCTGTCAGGGGAGACGGAGGTCTGGAACCCAGCAACATGGACAGACGGCTGCCTCGGGCAAGGGCAAAGCCAGCGCAGTGGTGGCCGGGTTAAGTCAGGTCACCAGGTCTGAGGCCTAGGAAGGTAGAAGACCTGGACAGGGTCCCCAGGTGGTTTTCTATCATTCGGGAAAATAAGGAGAGCTGAGGCAGAGTACCGGGAAGACACATAGGTGGCAGCTAGGAATGGCCTATAAACCGGCCATCTCAACTGTCCTTACACAGTCATGGATGCCTCTCTTTACGCAAAACACAACTGGCTGCTGGCTTACACTTAAGGCCGGCAGCCCAACTTAATAACATATTCTCATCTGCCTTTGAGTGATGCACTATTCGAGGGCTATGGCCTTTGTTCCAAAGCCGTACTATTGGGTACTACTGCTGTATTTATTTTATTGTGATTTAAAAACTTAGCTAATTCAATATAAGCAAAATGAGACATCAGGTGCTTGTGAGATAGGTAAAACTATCTCACAAATACTTTTTTAAAGTTATAGTAACTTTATAAAGATTTTATTTTATTTTTTAAAGATTTATTTTTATTATGTTTTAATTGGAAAGGCGGATATGCAGAGAGGAGAGACAGAGAGGAAGATCTTCCGTCAGATGATTCACTCCCCAAGTGAGTGCAACGGCCCATGCTATGCCAATCCGAAGCCAGGAACCTCTTCTGGGTCTCCCACGCGGGTGCAGGGTCCCAAAGCTTTGGGCTGTCCTCAACTGCTTTCCCGGGCCACAGGCAGGGAGCTGGAAGGGAAGCGGGGCTGCCGGGATTAGAACCGGCGCCCATATGGGATCCTGGGCGTGCAAGGTGAGGACTTTAACCACTTGTGCCACTGCACCGGGCCCAAAGATTTTATTTTTATAGAGAGAAGTTATCGAGTTATAAAAGAAGGTGGGACAGAAAAAGAATTTTTATCTGCTAGTTCACTCCCCAGATGACTGCTATGGCCAGAGCTGAGCTGATCTGAAGCCAGGAGCCAGGAGCCTCTTTCAGGTCTCCCATGGGGTTGAAGGGCTCAAGGATTAAAGCCATCCTTTGCTGTTTTCCCAGGCTATAAGCAGAGAGCTCGATGAAGTGGAGTAGCCGGGACTTGAGCCTGTAGCCCAATACCATAGGTAGAAACTCAGTCTACTATGCCATGGTGCCAGCTCTGATCCAAACACTTTAAACTGAGTCACTAAAATTTTAAAAGCTTGAGAAAGACTCATTATGATTCAAAAGGTTTCTGAATACAGATTATTTACATGCAGCTTTATTTATTTAATAACTTTTTTATTCGAAAGGGAGAAGGAAGAGGAGGAGAGAGGGAAGGAAAAAAGGAGAAAGGGGCCCGGTACGGTAGTCTAGTGGCTGAAGTCCTTGCCTTTCATGCACCAGCTGCTCCACTTCCAGCTCCCTGCTTGTGACCCGGGAAAGCAGTCAAGGACGGCCCAAAGCCTTGGGACCCTTCACCCGCGTGGGAGACCAGGAAGAAGCTCCTGGCTCCTGGCTTCAGATCAGCTCAGCTCCGGCCACTTGGGGAGTGAACCAATGGATGGAAGATCTTTTTGTCTCTCTTTCTTTCTGTAAATCAGGCTTTGCAATAATAATAAAAAAAAATACATATTAAAAAAAGAAAAAGTAAAGAGAGGAAGAGTGGGGGAGAGAGAGTAAGAGAGGTATCTTCCATCTCTTGGTTGGATCTAAATGCCCACAAATGCCAGGGCTCAGTCAGGATGAAGCCAAGAGCCTGGAACCCCATCGAGGCAGGGGCTCAAACACGTGGGCCATCTTCCACTGCTCTCCTAGGTATTCTAGCAGGAGGCTGGATCAGAAGTGGAATGGCCAGGACTTAACTCACAGTTCAGAATGGGTTGTCAGTGACACAAGCAGCAAATTCAGCTTGCTTTGCCTCTAGTCCTGCCCCTATGCGGACGTTTAAGTTCTTGTTCCATTATAAACAAACTGAAACAGGAAATGAAATAGGAGGCATGTTAGGTTAAGTTTCTCCATGGAGGACAGTGACCTAGTCATTCAGATCTAACACAGAGGCCTGCATGAAAGATGCAGGCATATGCACTTATAATTTAAACTCAAACATAACAGTTAAGAAATTCATCTTTTCTATGGTTCTACTTGAAATCACATTTAAAAATTTTCTCGTTAAAAAGTACACAGAGCGCAAGACTCCAGTTGGGCTAGGATATAAAAGGGGCGAGAGAAGTTTATTTTAGAGAGAAAGAGCAGTGAGCAGTTCAGTAAAATCAATAAAGCTTGCAACAAAAAAAATACATGCTATTTGAATTTAAGAACTCAGAAGTTGAACAGCAAGACAAGATTCAGGGTACTCTCCCAGAAGTTCTTATTTGACCTAAATGAGGTGAAAGCTACAAAGAAATGAGAACCTAGTTTGGGAAACTGTGAGGGGTCAGCAGCTGGATGGCTAGGGCAGGGCAGTAAATGGAAGACTGAATTAGAAAGAACGGAGGAGACCAACCAGGGTGATTTAGAGAGGATGCAATGAGCGGGATACAGAATGGCAACACCACGTTGGAAGCCTCCATGGGGTTTGACCCCGTGGGGGAGACAGATCTTGCAGCACCCATCTCTCCATCCTCAATGGCCGGGTATGGGTGTGGAAAAAGGAGGAACACAGCAGAAAAAGTTTCTTCAAAGTTGAGTGGATTGGGGTAGAGGTCAGGCAGAGAAGGAAATACCTAGGGCCGAATACGAAAAAGTGGAGTTCTTATTTACCATGACAAGTTTCCGGAAGTAGCTACAGTGTCGGAGATGACTGGGCTTGTCTAACCATCAATCTCTTTCCCCCATCTAATCAAATATGTTTCCCTTCCACCTCCTCCTGGGAGCAGGGCCCCTGTTCTTGGAAGCATCTTCACCCCAGAACTCTCATTGGAAATGCTATAAGGTTAAGTCTCATTCCCACTGACTGTAGCTGTGTTCTGATGGCAGCTGGTAGCCATCCTCCGAGATGGAGTGGAATCTCATTTAGGATTAAATAAACGCTGGGAAGGACAGAATAAAGGAAGGAAATCAAATATTTAATAACATCACCGAGTCCTAAGATCCACTCTGAAGCCTGATCCAAAGCTGGACTTTCCGGTTCTGCGAGTCAGTAAGTCGCCTCCATTGTTTAAGTCTGTTTGAATGTGGTTTTATAATTTGTTTTGCTTCACACAGGCGCCTGGCTCATAAAGGGAGTGAAAACTAGTTTAAAAACAGTATAGAAAAAATGTCAGAGTACAAGAAATTATGAATGACTAGAGGGCTTTACGCACTTGGAGCTGACCCGGAATACTACGGATGGAGCTGGTTGAAAAGATCCAAAAAGTGTGACCCTGCGAGGATTTGCAGAACAGAGGCCCCACGCACGTGGCCCCGTGGCCGGTGGATGCTGTTTCTAGAGCACTTCCAGGTGAACAAGGCTGGCCCCAGGACGCCCGGTTACAAGAACAGTAAGTGGAGACCATGGCAGCACACAGGACTGCCTCTGCATACAGCTGTCCCCTCCTCCCGACGCAAACCAAGGCTGCAGGCAGACAAGCTGCCATTCCTGTTGAACTGGAAGGACTTCACTGCTAGGATGACTTCTACTAGCTTGCATTTATATCCTAACATTTACCAAGAGATGGACCAGTTACAGTGTATCTCATTTGAACTCATTCGAACTGATGAAGATGGCAGCCCCTCCAACCGGCCGCGCAACAGGTGCAACGGGACTGCTCCCAGTGCAACTCCCGAAAAGCTGAACGCAGTGCGATTCCCTGAACACAGAAGGACTAAGCAGAAAGGAACAAAAGCCAGAAATCATGACATCGTGAGTCAACAGGACACATCGACATTTTTTATCTTCCTATATTTCTTGCCACTTTCTGAGGATTTTTCTCTAAATTACTTTTAGAGATTTGCAAAGATAGGCAACAGATGCAGGAACATCGCGAGGAGGAAACAGCATGACCTTCTGTTTCTCTTGCAGGAGTTATTTTGTGCAGCTCTTTAAAAATGAAAATATAGGTTAAAAAAGAAAAATCTCCTGGTTTCTGAAGCACCTCTCTCTGCCTCTCCCCTTCACCCAACCCCAGGATGGTTCAGGGTGATCTGGCCAGCCCTACCGTTTTCACATTCTCATCCCTTAAATTCTCCACAAAAACTCAACACCTGCTCTTACCAAGGCCCTCACTGATTTTTTTTTTTTTTTTTTGGCCCTGTGAGTGGAAGTATAAACTGTCTTGACCTTTTGTGATACATGACTGCCTTTTCCACTCCACGCAGGTTTCACTTCCTCCCTTTGGGGAAACCCCTCAGCGCAGCCCCTTCTGTGAGAACGGCTCTTCTGCGCCTCTGCTCCCTCACGGCCTTTGTCCCCTGCTGCTGTGTTCTGATGCTTTGTTTTTCAGTGCTCCGCAGGCTTCAGTCTTATTGCCATCTTCTTCCCCTTGCTCTGTGCGTCTCACTGTGACCGGTGGCTAAGGACCTTGGTACACATCTCCTAGGCCCCCTGCCTGCTCCTATTACATGAGCAGGGAGCTGGAAGTGGGAACAGAGCTGAGACTTAGAGCCGTGGGCTCCAGTGTGGGATGTGAGTCCCCTATGCAGCACCTTAACTGTTGCACCAAACAGCCACACCTCCTTCTTGGCTTCCTCAAAGCTACCTCTTTAACCTCAAGTCTACTCCAGACGTGCTGAGCTAGTTCACTTCCCCTTCAGCCTGTTAAGCTCACTTGAGGTCTTAGCAGCACCGTTCCCTCTGCTATGAAAACCTTTCTTATCTGAGGACTGTCTTGCATCTCTGATCTTTCACATCTTGGCTCAGTCTTTCCTTTCTCCTGGAAGTCTTCTGTGACTGTCTTGAGCTGTTTCGGCCTTTCTTCCTCTGTGCTCCGAGGGGACCTATCAGAAACACAGGCCAAAGTGTTGGTCCTGTTGAAAAGCACTGCTTTCCTTGTCTGTGTCTACCTTGAGTACAGACTGGGACTTAGTGAAATTCACACAGACCCTGAAGCAAGCAGAGGTTTGTAGTCCATGCACACTTTAACCACAGCAAGTTTACCCCTATAAATTCTGCTCAGGGATTTACTAAGTAATCAGCCAATATACAAGTAGTTTCACCTGAGAGGGTTTGCTTTCTATAGAACATTACAGACGCCCATCATCTGAGTCAAGATGACACATCCCTCTATACAGAGTGGTATATGTCCACTACGCATCCATCCTGAATGTGGCTGTATTTTCTCCTTCTGAATGGACTATTGCATTGGGGAACCTGATCCAGGAGTAGTGTTCAGCAGCTACTGAGTCCTTCAATCTGGGTTTTTAAGGCTCCCCCCCCCCAAGAGAGGTAAGTTCCTTAAGGACCTTCTACTTTGGTTTAGGACCAAACTGGTTTATGAACAGAATAGTCTAGCAATAAATGCCTCAGCATAAGTCACATGTTAACAGCAGAGACTTACATCTCTGCCATTGTGGCATAATGGGTTATGCCACTGCCTGCAATGCCAGCATCCCATATGCCACTGGTTCAAGTCCTGGATGCTCTACTTCTGATCCAGCTTCCCTGCTAACAGGCCTGGGAAACAGCAGAATATGGCCCAAATGCTTGGGTCCCTTCACCCCCATGAAAAACCCAGAAGACGCTCCTGGCTTCAGTCTGGCCTATCCCTGGCTGTTGTGACCATCTGGGGAGTAAACCAGTGGATGGAAGGTCTCTCTCTCTCTGTGTCGCTCCCGCTCTCCCTCTCTCTCTGTAGCTCTGGCTTTCAAATAATTAAAAAAAAATTTCATGGAGAGGCAGGCGCACACACACACACCTCTCATTTCCTGACTGCCACACACATGCATTTTCTGGCTGGTTCCAGGCCTAGATGAAGTGGGAAGCTGGGAATTCAACCCACATCTCTCAGGAAGGTCCAGCAGGAAGCTAGAGTCAGAGTAAGACTTGGGGAGCCCAGGAACCCTCACTACGGGATACAGGCATCCCAAATGCAGGCCAAATACCTGCCTTTCTTTAGAAGACCAAGAAAGATGCATGTGAGAGAAGCCATGTCAGGTAGGTTTAAGTATGACTGTTTCCACTTTGTTAATGTTCATTAAAATTAAAAAAAAAAAAATGGAGGGGGCCTGGCACAGTAGCTTAGTGGCTAGCGTCCTCGCTTTGCATGTGCCGGAATCACATATGGGCGCTGGTTCTAATCCCGGAGGTTCCACTTCCCATCCAGCTCCCTACTTGTGGCCTGGGAAAGCGGTCAAGGACAGCCCAAAGCCTTGGGACCCTGCACCCACGTGGGAGACATGGAGGAAGCTCCTAGCTCCTGGTTTCAGGTTAGTTCAACTCCGGCCATTGTGGCCACTTGGGGAGTGAATCATCGGATGGAAGATCTTCCTCTCTGTCTCTCCTCCTCTCTGTATATCCGCCTTTCCAATAAAAAAGAAAAAGGTATGTCCCCTGATCTTTCCGGTCTTTAACTTTTGTTTCCTGCAAACTTCTCTGTGTCTACTTCCTCGCCCATCACTCATTCTTCCATATTATTCTACTGTAAGTGCTCTGCAAAGCCATTCTCTCCCTCAGCTCTGCTTTTCTCCTCACTTCTCAGCCTCAGCTGCTGGCTTCTCTTCCTGCGCTCACCCCATGAACTCTGGGGCCTCCCACGGTTCAGAACGCAGTGTTCTCCTCTTCTTCATCCTCACAGCTCCCTCTGCCTCCAAGGTTTCCATGACCACCCCTACTCGCCTGCTCTGCACCTATAGCCAGGTCTGCAGCCACAGGCTCTCAGACATCTTAAGTACATGTGGAATGTCTGATCGTCCTCATGGATCCCCAATCTGTTCGCCACTCTCCACCAAAGCACCTGGGCTAGAGTGTTTGTGACACATGCAACTACCATGTATCATCAACTGCAACATGTTTTAAAGAGGCTGCTAACAAGCTAGACCCTACAACCAAGAACTTACATGTACTTTCTCACACGACTTTTCCAACTGGCCAAGAGGTGAGTATTATTAACCTGATTTTACTAAGCACAAAGAAGTAACATAGTTTGCTCAGGGTCACACAGCAAGTAAGATGCTAGGATTTAAAGCCAGACCTGACTTCTGGAACCCATTCTCTCCTCTGTGCTACCTAGATGTTGCAACTTCACCCCAGAAAAGGAAGACATCAAGAGTTTCACCAATGGCATCTTCCTGTTCTCCCACACTGCATTCAACAGGGGAAGAGAATCAGGTCAGGGAAAGCCTACACACTTAGGTCATTTGATCCCATTCTCTGCCGTTCCCGGAGGGGTTGCAGTAAGGGCTATGCAAGAGTGGGCCTCTCTACCTCTCATCCAGCTCGGAAACACTGGCCGGGGAGGCCTGGGTGTTGTTTGCTCATCTGTTTCCGAAAGGCAACACCACAAAAACTGGGATGACCTGAATGGCAGCCCTCTGTTCGCAGCCCTCCTTCTTCCCCACAGCCTGATCCCAGGGGATCAGCAGCCACCTGAAAAAAATGCACTCTTGCCAAGCAGCAGTCTCCTAAAGCACTCTGGCAAATGATCTCTATGTTTGTATGGACATAGTTCAGCAGAGGCATTCTAGAAAACTCCCTGAACAATGAGTGCTACTTCCTCAGCCCTTTGTGACTTCTCAAATGACTCAGCACCATCAGCTGGAATTGTGCCAAAATAGAGATGATATAATAATAATAATATAATAAAAAAGGCTCAGGGGCTAGCACTGTGATACCATAGGCTAATCCCCCACCTGAAACTGCTGGCATTCCATTTGGGCACTAGTGTGTGTTCCAGCAGCTCCACTTCCCATCCAGCTCCCTGCTTGTGGCCTGGGGAAGCAGTTGAGGATGGCTCAAGTCCTTGGGACCCTGCACTCATGTGGGAGACCCAATGGAAGCTCTTTGGTTTGGATTGGCTCAGCCCCAGTCATTGTGGTCATTTGGGAAGTGAAAATCTTTCTGTCTCTCTTTGTCTCTCTGTAGATCTGCCTTTCCAATAAAAATAAACATTAAAAAAAAAAAAAACTACTAGGGCCTGGTGTGGTAGCTTAGTGCTAAAGTCCTCATCTTGCATGTGCTGGGTTCCCATATGGGTGCTGGTTCATGTCCTGACTGCTCCACTTCCCATCCAGCTCCCTGCTTAGGGTCTGGGAAGGCAGTCAAGGACGGCTCAAACCCTTGGGACCCTGCACTCACGTGGGAGACCCGGAACAAGCTTGTGGCTCCTGGCTTTGCCTCAGCTCAGCACCGGCCGTTGTGGCCACGTGGGGAGTGAGTCAGCAGACGAAGATCTTCCTCTCTGTCTCTCCTCCTCCCTGGATATCTGACTTTCCGATAATAAATAAATAAACAACAACAAAAATTTTAAGTCAGATTTTCAGAAAGGCTCGACATAAAGAGATTTCCCTGAAATAAGCTGGTTACTGCACGCACGCCTGTAGCAGACATTTTCTGAGGCTGCAACGATGGGATAAGAGATCATTATCATTCTTTTGGACCTTACAACTTACGAGGCAGGAACACAGAAGGAGACAGTTGTTAGAGCATTAGCAAATTCTCCTGGAACAAAGTGAGTGGGAGCCCCGTGGCTACAGCAGGTGACTGACTGCATTGGGGAAGCTAAGATACGAGTGCCGAGTCGCTGAGTCTTTCAAGACAGCTCTACGACATAGGGTAGGAAGGTGTTTTAAACGGTGTGCAGGAATGCGAGGTAGGACGAATAAAGGTTAGACCCTGGCTCTGTACCTTCTAAGAATTTTTCTAATGAAGATGACGATGGAAACTCAACCGTTTAATTAAGCTGGGCGTTTCTCATGCATGATGGATGCATGCGACGATGGGCAGTTGAGGCAGTTCTGAACATTTGCGGCTGCTAAGTCTTCCAAGTACTTCTGGAGCCTTCTCTGGTTCCCATAATTATGAGGTTCTTCTCTCCTGTTGTACACATACATATGCAAATAATCTTGGAATCCAGTTCTTCTCTTAAGCCCTCATTTTATTTATTTATTTATTTATCATTAGCTATTAAACAACAGAATTGGTTTTGAGTATAATGTTCTGATATTATTTCAAATAGTATCTGTAGATTTTCCAAGCATACAGTGAATGCACTTACTTCAGCTACTTTACCCACTTTACTTCCAACTGAAAATTCCTTAAGTTTGATGCTTTAGGGTCTATACATCCACTGGTTACTTTTTCTGTATAATTATGCACCAAAAATATTTTTTTTTAAAAAAATCATCCTTCCTCTTGAAGATTGTTTCGGACTTTTTGATGTATGAGGAATTAATTACGACCCTATATAGTGCCTGGTATTCAGTAAATGTTGTTGAACGAGCTACAATTCGTGTGATCTCAACTCTACCTGAGGGAGCTACAGCTTGGCTGGCAATACCACAGCAAGGCTGCCCGATGTGCTCCTGCCGGCTGGGGAGCAGGGAAGATGACACTATCCTTCCAATTGTAGCAGAACGTAAGCCCTTTGACAACAGCGATCACAGCTTAGTCATTTTTGCATTTCTTGGCTAATATGGAAGGTGTTCTGCACACAGCATTATGCATTCTAACCGTGAATCAGCGGTGTAGTAAAGTCACAAAGAAATCCAGGCTCGTCTTTCCTCAAACCACTGCTAAGTTGTAAGGCATCAAGTCAGTGTGTGCAAAAGCAATCAAATGAAGGGGCAAACAAGAAACAAAACCAAGCAGCTAGCATCATTAAAGGAAACGAGCGAGGGGCCAATGCATCATAAAGACAGCCTGAGTGCTGGGCACTGTGCAGAACGCGCTGCTCCACTTGCAGAGCCCATCTCTCCAATCCAGCTGCTCCTGCTTCCACCTGCTGGCACAGGAAAGCACTTTTTTATATTGGGAAAACGGAACTCCATGAAAACACTGAATCTTCGGTGTTCCCTTGTCAAGGCTACACAGTCCAACTCCTGTGAACATCCACTCTCAAAAAAGATGTATGTACGCTGTGAACTCAGCTACAAATATTTTGAGAAGAGAGAAGAGTTTGCCAACACATGGAGACATCCTCGCCTTTATTCTGGACACCCTCCAGGGTCTGACAAAGTGAAAAGCAGCATCAATTGTTGTTCACTGTACAGTCCCACCTTTGTATTGACCAAAGCAGCACTTAAACCTATTCACTAGAATGACCACTGACACCTTAATGATCCAATCTTGGTATTATGCAGTGGAAATATACTGTTTATTCTACAAAAGGTGCCACAAACATCCTCAATGTGTGAAACTTCCTTTGTCAGTAAGACCTAATTAAAAGCAGAATTATACAAAGGCTTTCCTTTCTCAAATGTTTATGAATGTTTCCTTAAAAGGGAAAATGGTAATGTTATTCAAGATTTTGCATTATAATGAAAAAGTTTATGCTTCCAAATTTTTCTATATTTTTAATGCTTTTTTTTTCTTTTTTGGAAAGGCAGATATACAGAAAGAACAGAAGGAAGAAAATATACAGAGAAAGATCTGTGGGCGTAGGATTCCATGTGGGCGTAGGATTCCATGGCCTTGGGCCACCCTCTATTACCCTCCCAGGCCACAAGCAGGGAACTGGATGGGAACAGCCAGCATACAAACCAGCATCCATATGGGATCCTGGCGGATGCAAAACAAAGATTTAACCACTAGGCCACTGTGCAAGGCCTGTTATTTTTTTTTTTTTAATGTTTTAAAAGATTATTTCAAACTTATTTTCATGTACTTGAAAGGCAGAGTGAGAGAATGATAGAAAGAAATCTATCTGCTGGTTCTTTTCCCAAATGCCCGCAATGGTGGGGGCCGAAGCCAGGAGTCGGGAAGTCCATCCAGTGTCCAGAGTGGATGGCAGGGTCCATGCACTGGGGCCGTCCTGGCAGGAGTCTGGATAAAAGTGTTAAAAGTGGAACTTGGAATTGGCACTCGGATACAGGATGTTGCTGTCAACGGCAGCTTAGTCCGCTGCATCACAGCATCTGTCCCTTGTTCCCATATTCTTAGTGTAAACAGATGTAAGGAGACTCCAAAGTCATGTTTTCCAGGAAATACGAATAAAATTCAAAAGAAATGGCTTAGGGTTGCATGCAGAAGTGTGTGATACAGAGGCTGGAACGGTGGCTCAACTGGCTAATCCTCTGCCTTTGACTGCCAGGATCCCATATGGGCACTGGTTTGTGTCCCAGCTGCTCCACTTCCATCCAGTTCCCTAATTGTGGCTTGAGAAAGCAGCAGAAGACAGCCCAAAGCCTTGGAACTCTGCTTCCACGCGGGAGATCCAGAAGAAGCTCTGGCTCCTGGCTTTGGCTCAGCTCTGGCCATTGTAGCCATTTGGGGATTGAAACAGCAGCTGGAAGATCTTTCTCTTTGTCTCTCCTTCTTTCTGTAAATCTTCCTTTCCAATAAAAATAAAATAAATCTTTTAAAATAGGTGCATATTTGAGGCTCAGCGTGGTGGCCTAGCGGCTAAAGTCCTCACCTTGAGCATGCCAGGATCCCATATGTACACTGGTTCTAATCCCGTAGGCCCCACTTCCCATCCAGCTCCCTACTTGTGGCCTGGGAAAGGAGTCGAGGATGGCTCAAAGCCTTGGGACCCTGCACCAGTGTGGGAGACCTGGAAGATGTTCCTGGCTCCTGGCTTCAGATTGGTGCAGCAACGGCCATTGCGCTCACTTGGGGAATAAATCATCGGATGGAAGATCTTCCTCTCTCCCTCTCCTCCTCTCTGTGTATCTGACTGTGATAAGAATAAAATAAATCTTAAAAAAGGTGCATATTTCAAAGTTACAAAGAATAATAAAAATCTCATACTGTGAGAAAAAAGTTAGTGGATGTGTGGCTGAAATTAAGATGCCTACGCCTGCCCTGTATCAGAGAGCTTGGCACTGAATCCCAGCTCTGACTCTGGACTCCAGCTCCCTGGCAAGGCTGAGGAAAACCCAGGCTGCATCCCCAGCTCGCAGGACCTGGTGCCTCAGGCATCTGGGAGTGAACCAACAGTTGGGAGTTGTCTGTCTCCCGAACAAACACACATAGACAAGTCAATAAAGATTTTTAAATTTGAAAAAATAAATAAAAGTTTTTAAGAATAAGAAGATAATAGTGAAGAGGCAGGAATTGTGGGGATACCCACGTCCAGGTTCAGTGGCTTGAACTGACACCCTTGCTCTGCCATCAGAGTCAACTTCCTGCTCCTGAACAGCCTCGGCGAGAGCGGGTGATGGCTCAGTCTCTTAGGTCCTGGGCAGCCAAATCGAAGATTCGAATGGACTTCTGGTCTCCGAGCTTTGGCATGGAGTTGGGGGGGAAGATCGCCTTCCTTCTACTTTCTATTGGTTTGTCTTTCAAATAAAAAAATAGAGCATTCTGGAAAAAAAGAAGATACTAGACTAATTTCCTCCTAATTTTGCACCTTATGTAATTGGTTTATTAATTACGATATTTGGGACCAGCCAGCACATTGGCAGAACAGGCTAATCCACATGGGAGACCTGGAAGAGGCTCCTGGCTTCAGATCCGCTCAACTCTGGCCATTGTGGCCATTGAGGAGTAAACCAGCAATGGAAGACCTTCTCTATTGTTCCTTCTCTCTGTAAGAACTGGTTTTCAAATAAAAATTAAAAAATCATTATTTAAAAAAATAACTCTACAGATTCTAATGCATTTATTATAAATGAACATAAAAATTTCTCTTCCTAAATCCTAAAACTGTCTTAAATGAGCTGCCTGAACCACAGACCATGCAAAATGAAGTGCTGCTTCACAACTGAAGTCAGGAATTCCTTAATAATTCATTAGCGAAGGGCCTACCCACATACATGGAAAACCACAACTCAAAACAGACATTTCACTTTCAGTTTTCTCTGGAAGCATGAATAAATTGCTTTTGGCACATCTAATTGGTGTTTGGGGCATACTTTTCAGAATTGATATCCTTACAAAATTACTCAGGAGATTATCCCGTGTCTAGCAGGTTAGTTAATGCTCAAACCCCTCTTTTTTTTCTCCCCCCTTTATACATGGGAATTTCACTGCATCTGGTTATCAAGCTCGCTTTTCATCTGGAAACGGAATAAACTGCAAATAAATGCTATGGTTTCTACATGTGACAACGATATTATAAGTTTTTCAAAAACGTTACTCTTGGGGCCAGCACTGTGGCATAGTAGTCACTGGCATCCCATATGGGTGCCAGTTAGTGTCCCAGCTACTCCACTTCCCATCCAGTTCCCTGTGTGTGGATGGGGAAAGCAGAAGATGGGTGGCTCAGGTCCTTGGAACCCTGCACCCACACGGGAGACCCAAAGGAAGCTCCCAGCTTCTTGCTCCTGGCTTCAGATCAGTTCAGCTCCAGTCACTGTGGCTATTTAGGAAGTGAGCCAGTGGCTGGAAGATCTCTCTGCCTTTCCTTCTCTCTGTAATTCTGCCTTTCAAATTAAAAAAAATACAAAAAAAAAAAAACCCTTTTAATTAAAAAAAATTTACTCTCAGAGCTAAGTACTGACATACCTTATGACTGAAATAATATCATGCTGGAAATGTATTTAAAAATAATCGAAGAAGGTGGTCATTTGACTCAGAGGTCACTCAGGAGACACACATCTCATAGACAAAGACCTGGGTTCAAGGCCCAGCTCCACCTTCTGGTTTCAGCTTTCTGCTAACCTGCACCTTGGGAGGTAATTAGGGCTCTGTTACCCACTTGGCAGACACTGGGTGCTAGGTCCTGACTTCAGCCTGGACATGGGCAGTAGAGGAATGAAGCTGCACACGGAAGCTCTCGTGTGTGTGTGTGTGTGTGTGTGTGTGTGTGTGTGTGTGTGCTTTTCAAATAAATAAAATTAAAATAATGAAATGTTCAAACCCTACAGCCAAAGATGATTCTTTTTCAAAAAATAACTTGTGGGAGAAATACTATACAAAAAAGATTAGCTATAGTTGACAATTTTAAAATTTGGTGATAGGACACCCGTTATATGGTTTCTTTAGTTTTGCTTACATTTTAAAAAATCTGTTATTATTATTGTTATTATTCCCATCATCAACAGTTTATGATACAGTTTCATAGACCCCTGGGATTTCCCTTATCCTCTCCCTAATCCCCACCCCCACCAAGTTCCCCTATATCATTACTAAAGTATCATACACAGTCATATGTCCATTATTGTGGGCATAGGCAATGGCAGAGAGTCCATCAACCTATTTTCAAATAGTGAACAGCTTCATGGGGAGTCCATCTTTAGTCTGGAATGAGAGATGTATACTGCCATGCGTCCTCACATCTGGATATGTTAGTCTCTATTTCACAGTTACTGTACATCCCCTTAAATGAAAAGCCACAATACAAAATCAACAACGGGAAGAAGAAAAAAATTAACAACACTATAAAGTTAAATAACATGCTACGGAATGACTAATGTGTCACTGAAGAAATGAAAAAGAAAATCAAGAAACTTCTTGAAGAAAATGATGCTACAGTATGATCTATGAGTCAATGAAAACTTAATCAGAAGAAAGTGTTTTGCAGAGATGAAACTAACAACAAAAAAATCAAAATGTATGAGACGGTGTCAGCTGATTTTTATTGGTGAAATGTGTCTCCTGTAGGCAACAAATAGATGGGTTTTGTTTTTTAATCCAATCTACTGATCTATGACGTTTGATTGCGTAGACATTCAGGTTTAATATGCATGGGTGGTACTTTCGTCCTGTCTTTTTAGGAATGGGTTGTTCATTGATTTAGTCTTCTGTTGTTATTTTACTGGGATGTTCTTCATATTTGCCTTTCGTTTTGGCGGGTGTTATTCCTCTCTGTCAAGAGAATATCTTGAAGTATCCTTTGTAGGGCAGGTTTGAAAAAGGCAAATTCTTATAACTCTATAGGCCATTCTCTTCTGGCCTACAGAGTTTCTTGTGAGAGGTCTCCCGTGAGTTTAATTGGCATTCCTTTACATATCAATTGATATTTTTCATGTGCACATTTAAGGATCTTTTCCTTATGTTCGACTGAAGACAGCTTGATGATCATGTGTCTTGGTGAAGATCGCTTTTGATCAAGCCTGTTGGAAGTTCTATGGTCTTTCTAGATGTTGTTTCCCAATTTTTCTCCAGATTAGGGAAATTTTCCCTTATTATTTCATTGAATACACCTTTAATCCCAGTTTCTCTTTCTGTACCTTCTGGGACTCCCATAACTGTTTTTTTTTTAAGATTTATTTTATTTTTATTGGAAAGGCGGATATACAGAGAGGAGAAACAGAGAGAGGAAGATCTTCCGTCCGATGATTCACTCCCCAAGTGAGCGCAACGGCCGATGCTATGCTGATCCGAAGCCAGGAGCCTCTTCTGGGTCTCCCACGAGGGTGCAGGGTCCCAAAGCTTTGGGCCGTCCTCGACTGCTTTCCCGGGCATTAGGCAGGGAGCTGGATGGGAAGCGGGACCGCTGGGATAGAACCAGCGTCCATATGGGATCCTGGGCATGCAAGGCGAGGACCTTAACCACTTGCGCCACCTCGCCGGGCCCAGAACACTCTTATATTAGGCCTCTTAATAGTATCTTTCAATTTTTGAGCACCTTTTTTTTTTTTTTTTGGCCTGATCCAGCTTGGCTTCTAGCTTTTTGTTTGTTTCCCCCTGGTGACAGGAAATATCCTTCAATTCTGAGATTCTTTCTTCTGCTTGTTTCATTCTATTTTGGAGACTCTCCATTGTACTTTTCATTTGCTCCACTATATTCTTCATTTCAAATGTATCAGCTTTCATTTTATTCCTTTCCAGTGTTACATATTCGTTAAATTCCTTGAACACCTGCTTTATGTGCTTCTCCTTGTGGATAAGAAGCTTTATATCAAGTGTTTTGAATTCTGTATCTCCCATTTTCTCAATGTCTTCCTCAGTTGACTCTGAGATTGGCATAGGGTTTTGCTCCTTTGCAGGAGAGTTTTCAGTAATATTCATTTTGCCTTTGTCTCTTCTTTTGCTCTTGGTCATTGTATTATGGTTAGCAGAATCTTCTCCTTGGGGCAGGTTTCTAAGCTGTGTCACCCACAGGTCTACAGTTTGATTTAACTTACTGCAGTTGGTACATGGCTCTTTGTTTGCAAGTCAGTTATGCCATTCCCTCCAGCAAGTTCCAGGTCTGGGTTCTTACGTTAGATTTCCACCATGGTCTCTGTAGCCTCAGCTTCTGGCTTACCACTCTCCACTTCCTGTGATACCATGCTGAGGCTGCACCGTTGTCTGTACAACCTTTCTCCCACTTCCAGTTGGAGCAGATCCCAGGATTAGGGAGACACCAGGAGTCCTATATAGCTAGATTGTTGGTGGTAATCTTGCAGGAACCTGTTGGACATTAGAGCTGAGGGCCATACAGACCTATTTTGACTTGTACGATGCCATAGTCGGTATTATTTTCCTTGTTGCTAGTGGAGTTCAGGCTGCTGGTGGAGTTCAGATCGCCATTTGCTGAATGTTACTGGGGTATCAGTCACTGCAACACCACACCACTGTGTCTGCTGCTTTCCTGTGTCTGTCAGTCTCCAGGTATCCCTCTGCTGTTGTTCTGTCCTCTCCTATTTCCTGGAATGTGCCCTCTCTGCTTCATACTGGTTAATGTTTCTCCATCCGTTTAAACGTGTCCTTACCCTATTCTGCCATCTTGATTCTCCCAACAGCTACAGTTCTTTTTGCTTACACTCGAAAATTTACACAACAGTAAGATTTAAAAACATGTAGCTCCAGATGCCTGAATTGAGGATTCATACATGTAATCTGAAAAACATATGAATTTAATCTACAAAATCTACAAAAATTCATTGATTTATTTATATTAGAAAGGTAGAATGAAAGAGAGTGAAAGTGAGTGATCGTCCACCAGCTGGTTCACTCTCCAAATGGCTGCAAAGGCCAGGGTTGGGCTAAACCAACGCAAGGAGCCCAGAGCTCCATCCGCGCCTCCTGTGTGGGCGCAGGGTTCCAAGCATTTGGGTCATCATCTGCTGTCTTCCTGAGTACATCAGCAGGGGGCTGGATGGAAGTGGAGCAGCCATGACTCCACCCAGTGCTCATGTGGGATGCCAGCACTGCTAGCAGCAGTTAGCTCTCTTCACAGCCTCAGAATACTTACAGCGATAAGCATATTAAATGGAAATTTTAAATAAAGAAGAAACCAGAGCAGGGATGAAAAAAATATATATCTGTCCAGTAAACAAAGATTCACAAACTCTCAGAAGGGGGTGTTTGGAAACCAACTAGCTTAAATGCTTTACTCCCAGACACTGCTGACAACCATCTTTAGTTCAGGATAAAGTCCAGTGAAGTCAAGTTACAAATTATAACTTGAGGCTGGCAACTGTGAGCACAGCTGTCAGAGAGTTGGCCTGTTATTTCACTCAGCTACCATGTGACCTCTGCAGAGGCTCCTCCCAGCCACTGCCCACAGCTGCTACCATCAATATTAAGGTCCGACATATGCATGGCAGGCTCTGCGGTAAGCTTAAATCATGAGTCAGGGTGGGTCATTCAACCGGAAATGGGCCAGGAACCCAGGCAGGCTCACTCCAGAGTCAGTGCTGTTAAACACTACACTGTCTGGGCCGACACAGCAGCACTTAACTGATTTTGCCATTCTCTTCAACTTGGTCACAGCTCTTCACTTTCACGCATGGCAAGGGCTTGCTGCTCCGTTCTTTGTCCTTGGCAGGCAGGGTACATAACCAGAGGGGACGTGAAGCCTTTCTGGCACTGTGTTGACCCATGCCACATCCCAAGTCCTCTTTCCAGTATAGCAAACCCTACTTGCTTTATGGAAAACACCATTATTACATATATGAGGATGCTACCAACAGTCAATAAGAGAAAGGAAAATAATTAGGCATAATATTTCTATTATGCATGGAAATATGTAGTAAATTCTACCTCAAAGCGATACAAATGACCTACAATTTTTGTCTAAATATCAAATGCATACATTTTTCATACTCTTAGTTTTAAAAATTTGAGAGATAGGAGAGAGCGCCTAACCTATTGATTCACTGACCAGATGCTTGGAGCAGCTAGCACTAGGTTAGGCTGGGCCGAAGTTGTGAGTCAGGAGCTCAGTCCCAGCCTCCTATATGGGCAGCTGGAGTCATCCTATGGCCTCCCAGGATCCATGTCAGCAGGGAGCTGGACCAGGTGGCCAGAGCTGAGATGGAGCCCAGGTGTTCCAATGTGGACTGTGGACTGTGCACCAGTGTCTGGTAACTGCTAGGTCAAATGCCCACCCGCAAGCCTTCTTTTCAAGCAGGGAAGAGAGATGCTTCAACAACAAGACAAAAGACATTGCATTTAAAAAAAGATCCCAACAAAGATGAATGATTACCAGTCTCTGTCCTTTGGGATTTAAAAGTCACATAGAAACTGCAGCAAAATGCCTACTTGAAAGACACAGTCATTTACTAATGAAGCACCCACTGTGCCCATGCACTGTGTTAAGTATTTTGTTCCCGTTACCTTCTTTCCAACTCACGGAGACAGAGAATGGATGAGTTAATCATTCCCAAGTCATACTGCCATTTGGGCTGTAAACTGGCAATCTCATTTCACTGCCTGGAATGTTCCATTTCCCCAAGTTTTCCCGGAGACACCTCTGAGGAACAGCTGAACTGTAGGCCACCTTGTCTGATCCTACCTTCTGCTGTAGCCCCAGCATGACTGGTGGAGTGAGGGCGGGAACAGAGGGAGACTCTGTTGATGATGACATGGTTTCTGCTTTGCATGGGCATGAATGATGGTGTCAACCACCCAGCTAGAGGATTCAGGGGAAGGAAGTCAGAATGCCTTTTTCTTTTCCTCCAGGGTGTGTAAGTGCATGATGTGTGAGGATTTGGTGAAGTATTTTATATGGGCTAAAATTTGTTACAGAGAGTCTGTGCTGCCAAAGAGATAGCCAAGTAGAAATATGTGGCAAGCACCTAGAGTTCAGGAGAAGGTAACGTGCAGAGAACCAGCTGTTAAACGATGAAGGCTAGAGCGACAAAGAAACATGGAAGTTAGATCCTTTATATATGCGAACACATAAAGTGTGACGCATAAGACGTCATGGTTGAAGAAAGGAGTAGTACTCAACTCAGAGTCAGGAGGTGAAAGGGAGTTTCCTGGAGTGGGACAGCAATAGAAATGGTTCTGGAAAAGATGGGATGGATTGGTAGAGCAGACGGGACTAGCAAAGGATCATTTCCGATCACCGGCATAGCGCAGTCTCAGGATTACAGCCCTGAATTTGGAAGTAGGAACTGGACAGAGATGAGGCTGGGGAGGTTGATACACAAGCCTCCACTGTCTGTCTCTTTATGATATACTAAAAAGTTAAGTATATTGGAGGAAAGCTCCTGAGAGTGAGGCTGAGATCTGTGTATTACCATGCATTCCAGTGGCTCTGTGTGTGTGTGTTGGGGGGGGGGGGGGGAGGCAATGGAAACAAACCAGTCATGGAGCTGCACTAATTCAGATGAAACATGAGAATTAAAGGTGTTAGTAGGAGTGGTGAGGAATGAACGGATTCATGAAATATTCAAGAGATGAAGTTCTCAGGACTTTACAACAGACAGGACCTCATAGGGTTTCTAGTGTGGGAAAGAGCATGGATGGTGGCACTCCTGAGAAAGCAGCAAGCTTAGCCCTGGGCAACTGAAACACAGCAGCAAGCAAGATCAGCCTTGGAGAACTATGACTCAGCAAGTTCCAGGCACGTTGGCTTCTGAGCCACTGTGAGATCTGCAGGGTATGCAAGTGTGGTGATTGGGAAACTGGTTACATTGACCCTGAAGACGAGGAGAGGGCTCTGGGTGGGTCACAGAAACACACGTTTTCAGATGTACAACTCTTAGAAAGGACTGGGCCACCTAAGGAGAGGACATACGTAACAGTGGCTAAGTCTGGAAAGGCGTGGGAGCAATCCTACAGCCTAGTAGCAGACTGAGCGACGGCTGCAGATGGGAGGCTCTGTGGAAGAGAACTGGACACGCACTAGACTACAGGGAAGAAGACAACAAGAGACATTGCTAGCAGAAGTTGGGACCAGACCTTGAGAAAAAACCCAGTAGCAGAGGAGGGGTTAGGAAAATGAAGCTTAAAAGATTAATTTCGGGGCCTGGGAGTGTGGCCTAGTGGTTAAATTCCTCGCCTTGAATGCCCGGGGATCCCGTATGGGCGCCGGTTCTAATCCCGGCTGCTCCACTTCCCATCCAGCTCTCTGCTTGTGGCCTGGAAAAGCAGTCGAGGACGGCCTAAAGCCTTGAGACCCTGTACCCTTGTGGGATACCTGGAAGAAATTTCTGGATCCTGGCTTTAGATCAGCATAGCATCGGCCATTGTACTCACTTGGGGAGTGAATCATTGGACGGAAGATCTTCCTCTCTGTCTCTCCTTCTTTCTGTATATCTGACTTTCCAATAAATAAATAAACCTTAAAAAAAAAAAAGATTAATTCTGAAGAATGCTTAGAAGAGGGGGAACATACTGCTCTAGAGGAAAAGAAAGTGGTGCCCATAAAGTAAAAGTCACATACAGACAAAGTGCAGTCAGGACTTGGCAACGAACATACAAAACTTAGTGTCACTAGAACAGTGATCCTTCTCTGGCAGCTGTGTCAGCAAGGGGAACAATCAACAAAGTAAAAAAGCAACCTACAGAATGGGAGAAGATCTGTGCACACTACATAGGACAAAGGGGTCTAATCTCCAGAATATATAAAGATCTCCAGAACAACCAAAACACCAAAACAAACAAACCACTCAAGAAATGGGCACGAGAAATGGGCGGACATTTCACAAAGGAACAAATCAACTGGCAAACAAACCTATGAAAAAATGCTCAAGTTCCCTGGCAATAAGGGAAATCCAAATTAAGACATCAGTGAGGTACCACCTAATGCCAATTAGAATGGCACACATACAAAAAACCACCAACAACATTTGCTGGTGAGGATGTGGGGAAAAGGGAACCCTTCTCCACTGCTGGGCAATGCAGGTTGGTGCAGTCTCTATGGAAATCAGTATGGAGAATACTCAAACAACTGAAAATCTACATACCATATGATCTAGCAATAGCACTCCTAGGAATATATCCAAAACACCTGTTACATGAGAAACTCACATTCACCCCTATGTTCATAGCAAAATCAATAATTGCAAAAACTTGGAAGCAGCCGAAATGCCCATCAACAGAAGACTGGATAAGAAAGCAATGGTTCATCTACTCCATGGAATACTACTCAGCTATTAAAAAAAAAAATGCAGTTCTTTGTGGCCAAATGGGCCCAACTGGAAACTATTATGCTAAGGGAAATGAGCCAATCTCAAAAGGTTAGATACCACATGTTTGCCTTAATTTAGGAGGAAATGACGTCAATCTGAAAAATAGTACCTGAATATTGTATTGTTATTTCAACTCAAAGACCTTATATTTCAATGGACTCCAGTCCACTATCCACCATTTCTGTAACTCTGCACTTTTTCAGTGTTGTTAAAAACATGTGATAAGCAGTTATATACCTCTGTAGTCAAATGCCTGGACAGTCTTGCACCTTTTTTGCCATTTGAAGAACATTTTCTATGAGTTAAGTTTTCTCTAGCTACAGAACATTCTCGACTTAACATAGCAGGCATGAGACGCACTCCAGGATACATATCCTGTCTGCTTTGGGTCCCCTTGAGTACTTTTCCTAGCAGGTAAAGCAAACTCTAGGCCACCACTTCCAGCAAGCAGGTTTGCCTCTCTGAGAGGCAAGCTCACTGACAGCTTCTGCAGTCCCACGCGTCACGTGGCCAGAGGACCTGGCCTCCCTGCCTTGAGCTGACCCCCAGGCCAACCCACCGGAAGCTGGTCTTTTGTTCTTCCGCAGTTTGGCTGCTGCCAACCCAGCACTTCAGAGACTGGCACTGCCTTCGATCTCTTCTACCTGGCCTACAGACTTAGGAGGGCTCTGCTCTCGGAACATTCATTTGGCTATTACATTATAGACCTACCTTCCAAAGCATGAAAACATTTATTGTTTTATTGGGAAGGCAGATTTACAGAAGGAAGGAAGAGAGAGAGAGAGAGAGCGAGAGAGAATCTTTCATCCACTGGCTCGCTTCCCAAATGGCCACAACAACCAGAGCTGAGCTGATCCAACGCCAGGAGCCAGGAGCTTCTTCTTGGTCTCCCACGTGGGTGCAGGGTCCCAAAGCTTTGGCCCGTTCTCCAACACTTTCTCAGGCCACAAGCAGGGAGCTGAATAGGAAGTGGAACAACCAGGACACAAACTGGTTGCTCATATGGGATTCCAGAACTTACAAAGGCAGGATAAGCCAATCAGGCCCAAGTGGCTGTTTTAATGCTACTACTAATAACAGGATATATGACAAAGTTCATGTGTTTTATAATACAGCTGCTCCAGAACCTCATGCCACCCTAGCATCTACTCAAAAGGCCTGCGTTTCTGCTGGTTCAAGTACTTCCTGCGTATTACTCCACTTGATAGTTGTGTTTTCACTACACAACTAACTTTAACAATTGGATCACTTAACACTTCAACGTAGTAATTTCTCCTGGCAACTGGCTCTTTGCATAAAGACATCTGCAAACAGCTATATTTCATTGTAAGGTCTAAATTATCTACTTTTACTAAAAATTAGATCTAATTATTCATATCAGAACACCAAATCTAGCCCTATATATCAGAAGTGAACACTGAATTTGCAGTTACTATTATTGGTGGAATTCTTTCATACATCCACTAAGCATATTTATTAAGCATCTATTACTAACGATATCATGGTAAGTGTTACAGGCGCAGAAATAGAACTACAAGAAAACAAAACAAACAAAAAGCTCCTGATCTCAGAAAAGTTGTCAACTAGCTGGGGGGAAGACAAATGTCATTAATAATAATGTGTCTATGAGGCTGGCACTGTAGCATAATGGGTAGCTCCACCACCAATGGTGCAGGCATCCCATGGGCGCACTGCTTTGGGTCAAGTACTGCTTGCTCCACTCTGATGCAGCCCACCATTCATGACCTGGGAAAGCAGCAGAAAGTGGTCCAAACACTTGGGTCTGTGCATCCACTTGAGAGACTGCACGAAGCTCCTGGTTCCTGACTTCAGACTGACCCATCTCCAGCCATTCTGGCTAGATGGAAGATCTCTCTGTCTCTCTGTAAGTCTGCCTTTCAAATAAATAACTACATCTTTAAAAATATAAAATAATACATGTGTAAAGGCCTGAAAGACCTGAATGTCCTTGGATGTACAGATTCAATTTCTAAGAACTTTATACTAAGTATGATGAAAATGACTTAATAAAAAAATTAATCTAATACAGTTTATTCAAATATGTAACAGCAAGAAGCTAGAACCAGCTCACATGTCCAAAGGCAGGGATAAGTCAAATTAGATACATCTCTAATGCTACGGAGAATGTTTATATTATATTACATTGTGAATACAAGAATGGCAATCACCAATTTCATATTTGCTCTAAAAACAGACGCTGGAAGCTCTTAACAACTGGCTCAAGTAGATGGATGGATTGGGGACATTTCTAATAGTTTCCTTCACTAGTCATTATTTTCTCAAGTTTCATATAATGAATACAAATTGCTGTCACAGTTGTAGAAACAAGCTATTTTGTTATCATTCAAAGAGGAAACCAGGGCTGGTGTAATTTGGGATAAATTCTACTGAATAATCCTTCTCCTACGTTCCTTTGACCCATCAGCTATTCCTCTGTTTATAATATAAAATAGATTTTGCTTGGCTCACGTGCCGTACAATCTGATGGAGCCAGGAGGTGGAGTTTTCTCGGTCTCATTGCTGTGGCAACACAGAGCTGAAAGAAACCTTAGATATCACCTTACCCTAGTCTTTCCCATTTTACAAAATAAGGAAGCTGAGCGAGATCCAAGGCAGTGACAGACATTCCCATCACTGCTCCGCCTGCCAATTTGCCTTGGGAAGGGGTAAGCAGATCCTCCCCCCCCAAAAAAAGAAGCCCCGGGGATGAGAGCTCTCTGTCATTCTGCTTTTCATAAATACATGTACTTATTTAATTTGAAACGCAGAGGGACAGAAAGAGAGGGCTCTCTCCACTGTGAGTTAAGTGCCTGCTACAGCTAGGGCTGAACCAGGCTAGAGCCAGGAGCTAGGAACTCAACCTCGGATGCTCACGTGGTACCAAGCTCCCATATCCATCACCTGCAGCCTGCCTGCGCACACATAAGCAAGATGGTGACGTTAACATCACAATGGGACGTGAACACAGACCCTATCACAGGTGAGGCCATCTCATGCCACACCAAATGTCCAACCCCAGGATCTCTATTTTCACTTGAAAAAAATTACTACTGGACAAACCAAGATTATTCAGTTAAGTACCTGCCAGAAATTGTCCAAAATATAACAAAGTGAGACTGTAACGTGCAGGAAAACAACTGATAATATATGTGGCCAGTGATAAAAATCCCAGCTTTCAAATGAAAATCGGATTTTTGAAAACTGCATTTGTTACCCTGAGATGGACAGCCTCCTGACAGAGTTTTCTGGTTAGATGGATAACGACATTGAGGAATGAAATTGTCTGGCACTGTATAATGAAATATGTCATTGGGAAATATTATTAAAACTTATGTAACACATTAAGTCCTAATTCCCAACTAACTTTTGCTTGATGTTGCAAAATCACACGAAGATATACCAACGGATTTTAAGAAAGGAACAATAGGCTAACCCTTCACCCGCAACTGTTAGCGCCCATATGAGTGTTTGTGCTCAGCTGCTCCTTTCCAATCCAGCTCCCTGCTTATGGACAAGAAAAGCAGCAGCGGAAGACCCAAATCCTGCGACCCTGCGCACACGTGAGACCCACAGTGAGCTTGGCTCTTGGCTTTGGATAGGCTCAGCTCCTGACACTGCAGCCATTCGGGGAGTGAACTACCCGATGGAAGATCTTTCTGTTTCTCCTTCACTCTCTAAATCTCTTTTCTAAATAAAAATGAACAAATATTTAAAAAAAAAAAAAAAGCTACGCTTGCAGTTCCAGATGCTACTGTGTAACTACTTTTTAAAAATTATCGTTTGTTGGGCCAGACGTGATGGTGTGGTGGCTGAATCCTTGCCTTGCATGTGCAGGGGTCCCATTTGGGCATTGGTTTGTGTCCTGGCTGCTCCACTTAACATCTGGCTCCCTGCTTGTGCCCTGGAAGGGCAGTGGAGGATGGTCCAGGCTTTTGGGACCCTACACAAGCAGGGGAAGCCTGAAGGAGGTTCTTGGCTCCTGGCTTTGGATCGGGTCAGCTTCAGCCATTGTGGCTGCATGGGGAATAGACCAGCAGATGGAAGATCTGTCTCTACGTACATCTGCCTTTCCAGTAAAGGAAGTAGATAAATCTAAAAAAAAAAAAAATCATTTATCAAACTTTGGTGTTGCATCAATGAATATTCTTGTTGCTTTTTAAAAATTTTATTTTAGATTTATTTATTTTCATTGTAAAGTCAGATATATATATATAGAGGAGGAGGAACAGTGAGAAATATCCCCCGTCCAATGATTCACTCCCCAAGTGACCACAACAGGTGGTGCTGCGCCGATCTGAAGCCAGGAGCCCAGATCCTCCTACAGGTCTCCCACATGGGTGCAGGATCCCAAAGCTTTGAGCCATCCTCGACTGCTTTCCCAGACCACAAGCAGTGAGCTGGATGAGAAGCGGGCTGCTGGGATTAGAACCGGCCCCCATATGGGATCCTGGGGCATTCAAGGCGAGGACTCTAGCCACTAGGCCACAGTGCCAGGCCCAACGAATATTCTTGATTATCTGTAAGAGGATATTAAAGCTTCCCTTCTTCACAGCTAGGTGAGTGTAAGATGGGGTCTTCACCATTTTCCTAAAGAAAACGAAAACAGTGCAGCACATTCAATGCAGAAACAGATATAAGAATCCAGTTACCTGCTATTCCATCACACATCAACACTCCTAGGATTACTATTTTCAAAATTCCAAAAAATAAGCAGTGAGGGTGTGAAAAAACTGAAATGCTTATACAATAATGCTAATGTCCCACAGCACAGCTGCTGTACAAAACAGTGTGATGGTTCCTCAAAAAATTAAAGACCAGAGGCCAGCACTGTGGTGTAGTACGCTAAGGCTCCTCCTGCAGTGCCGGCAACCCACATGGGTGCCAGTTGGTGTTCTGGTTGCTCCTCTCCCCATCCAGGTCCCTGCTTAGGGACCAGGAAAACCCAGTGTTTGGGCCCCTTATCCATGCAGTACCGTACGGTAAGCCCAGAAGTTCCCAGCTTCGGATTTACTCAGCTCCAGTCATTGTGGCCATCTGGGAAATGAACGGCTGGATGAAGAATCTCCTCTCTCTCCGTAAATAAGCTTCTCAAATAAAAACGATTAAGTCTTAAAAAAAAGCTTTTCCTTCTTCCATTTAAAAAAAAAAAATTAAAGATAAAATCACCATAGGATGCATCAGTCCCCACTTTAAATCGTCTAAGTGTGTTTGAAAAAGTTTACGGACACGTGAAATTAAAAGATGTTTATTTTGGTGCAAAAATGTTTTTAAATCTATGCATAGCTTTTTCATAATACGTATTTTTCCACGAATGTTTTGAACACAAAGCACAAACTTGAACAGGTATGATGAATATTCGTGGACTTGAACAAGTTTTGCACCCAAATCGTTAGCTTTTAATTCCGTTTCTCACATCTCTTTCTAACACCTTCCTATTTGCCCACTGATCATCAGAGCAGGATCACTCACAACAGTGGGAGCAACCAGATGAATGAATGGCAGGTGACACATACGCAAAGCGAAGTATGAGTGCATAAAAAGCAGTCTGTCACGTGCCTCAGAGTCAATCTGCCTTACAAACACGTTGCTAAATGAGATGAGCCAGGTGCAAAAGAATAAATGCTGCATAATTCCAATCATATGAGGGACCTGGATTAGTCACATTCATAGGGACAAAGAAATTCGTGGTTACCAAGGCCTTGGCTGGCTGTAACGGGCATCGGTTCTGCAGTGGCCACAGAGACTGAGCCTGCAACGATGAGAGAAATCGGGAGGCGGACGGCAGTGACGCCTGCACAAGAATGCAAATGCACCTGACGGCCCTGAGTTGCATTCCTGCTTTAAAATGATTAAAACGGGGCAGGAGTGTGGCCAGCGCTTCAGGCAGCACTGTCACAGGGCTCTGTTGCAGCTCCCCACTGCTGAGCACCTGCAGGAGTCTCTGCCATGCACGTGGGTCACTGGACGGAGTTCCAGGGTGCTGGGTGCAGCTTGTGCCAGCAGTGGATGCTGTCCTCTCTGCATTTCAAATTATCAATTCATTAAAAATGATGAAAATGGGAAATTTTTGTTTTATCTTACCACATTTTTTTTCCCGAAAAAAAAAAGCAATGAAAAACTGCCATGCCAATGTTATTCTTGATTGGTAGAAGAGCAGCTGGAAAATAACTGTTTTGCATTCAGATGCAATGGCTTTATTACTATTTCATAAGTAAACTAGTAAATGTTTTCAAAGTTCCCAGTTTGACTTTTTGAGAGGGCAAATGCAAGCAGCTAAAAGCCCCAGAAACAAACAACTCTTCAGTCCTTCCATTTTTGAGAGGTAAAGGGTGTTGAGAGTGAAACATTTGAGAAATGCTGTTTCCCGTGAGGATTTTGTCTCTTCTCCCACGTGTGTTACTGGAGGAGCGCCCAGGCTGGTGTGACTTTAATGGCAGGTACACCTCTTGCAGGGGGAGGTGGGGAGATACGAGGTGCGGAGGGGCGGGGAATGAGGGCGAGGGGAGCCTACAGTAAGGTCCCAATCAGCATGGCACCTCCTGGGAATTACCACCGACCCTGGTAGAAGGCTAGACCAGCGCCACACAGAACTCCACAGAGAAGAGGGGGCAGGTCCGAGCAGAACAAAGTAATAGATGCAAACGCGGCTATCTCCCATTGATGCCATGCAACTTACACATACACTCTCTTTTTTCTGGCTGAATCTTCCTTCGGACTGACAGTTGAGGGCTGGTTTGGAAAGCAAGGGTGGAGGCGGCATTGTCTCTGAAAACCACTACATCCCTGCAAAGCAATTCCCTCAGCACCTTGCTCCGGGTCCAGGGCAGAGAGGGGTGTGGCTGCAGCAGCTGAAAGCAAACCAAGAACCAGCCGCGGGAGATGCTCCCCAAAGCGCATCCAAGCAAGCATTGTTTTTTTTCCCCCAGTTGGGGCCAAGTCAATTTGCTTCAGCAACAGACAAGAGCTTCCTTTTATGAGAAGGAAAAGAAAAGGGCTGTTCGGAAGCACGGACGGAAACACGCGAAAGGGTTTGCTAGTAGCATGGCAGTTAAAGGATCGGAATGCCAATGATGCGGGCCAGGCGCAAAGAGAGGAACTGCTCCTTCCCGAGCCTCCAGCCGCGGCACCTTTAAGGACAGCTCAGCATGGGTGCCAAGGATTTCCCCACGCGGACCCGCTCTCTGCTGCGCTCGTTTTGGCCCGGGTCTGTCACCACAGTCCTGGCTAGAGGCGGCGGAAGCACAGCCAAACAAAGGGAACGCAGGAGGCCCTCCCGAGGGAGCCGAGGAGGAAAAGGTGGCCAGTCGGCCGCGCCAGGCGCCGCTCAGGGTGGACCACGCAGGCCGCGCGGAGGGGCGCCAGGCTGCGGTCGGGAAAGGCCGGGCCGCAAGGCGCGGCGTTGTCCAGGCGCCACACCTAGCCCCTGCCCATCGTCAAGGTTAACCCGCCTGAGGAGGTACCTGTGGAGGCCTCGCACAGCCGAAAGGCACCGGACGATCATGGGAGCGCCGTCCTGGTCAGGGAGGCCGACGGCGGAGTCCGGGCGCCGGGCACCGGAGGCCACAGCCGGGAGCACGGCGACGCGAGGCCCTGCCGGTCCCCTCCCACGTGCGGCAGCCTCACACCGTCCGTCGTCCACTTGGGTCCCGCCCCGAGCTCCGCCCCGAGTCCGGCCCCGCGCGCATCCTGCTCCGCCCCAGGGGCGGGCCTGCTGGAGCCCTGCATCCCCCGAGCGAGACACGCAGCCGGGTGGGCTGAGGGGGCGGCGGCGTGGGAGCCGGGGAAGTTTGGGCAGGCGCTGGTGGCACTGGGATCCTGAGCCACGCTCAAGCCCTGAGAACCAGCGCACAGGCGGACCGGCTTCCAGACGCCCTCGGGCCCGCAGCCGTCATTTCGCATCCTCTTGCTTGGTAAGGGGTTCCTGTCTGGGAAGGGTGCGTCTCCGGCCGCCCCAGACGGAGGCCTGCGCCTTGCACCTGCTACAGAACCCGTCAGGGCTCTGGGAGAGACCAGGGCCCTGGAGGGAAGGCGGCACCGAGGGGGAGGCCGATGTGTTCTGGGGAGAGGAAGCGGGGAGAAGCCTGGAGGAGCCTGCACCCCTGCTGGCCCTCCACCCCCACCTCCGTGTTCAGTTTGCCACCTTCTGCTCTGGGGCCTCGTTTCGCACTTGGAATAACCCAAGGCCTAGAGAGCGCGCTCTCCTGTAACCTAAGTATACAAATAATAAACATCCTGACGGCGGGTACCACACCCTGGCTTTGGGTTAGGGAGCCTGGGGAGCAAACAGATGGAGCGCTGATGCGATTTAGTGGAAATAAGCCTGAGCTGGCTCTGCGCCGCCGTCTGGACAGTGGTTCCGGCGTGAATGAGCACCCCGAGAGCACAGCCCTACAGACCACTCAGGTCAGTGGGCAGTGAGTGACCGGCGCGTCTGTTGGCTGAATGGAAATGCCATTTTTTAAATTCAGAACGACAGCCAGTGCCCAACACCCTTTTGTGGATGTGTTTCCTCAGCAGATAACTCACAACCTATCAAGTAGGTGCTGCGTGAATGATCAGTGCAGTTAAAAAAAAAAATAAACCTCATGAAGATGGTCTTGAGGAGTCTCTGAGTCAGCACTCAGAAGTCTCCCTCAACCGAGGACGGAGGCCTTTGGGGGGTATATATGTGAGTTTGCATCCCCGTCCTAGTCTGATTCTGAACCATCTGTGCTATTACCTTGTCATGGAGTAGCCAGTGAAAGTATGTCTGGGAGGGACTGTTTATGTTAGATTTAAGTTTCATAAACCTAATGAGTATGAATGAAAATATGAAATAAATGACCATAGAAACACATTGTACTCCGCTGACTTTATAAATAAGTATTATTGCTTGGTTTTTTTTTACTTTCACGATAAATTTTGATTGTTATTGGTTGCCTTTGTGATGCATAACCCTCCTGATTATTTATAATAACTTTTTATTTTTCATATCCAGGAGAAAGTTGTGAGTCAAGAATGTCAACTGTCCAGCACCTGGTTTATGCAATTATTCGTTTCTTACGGGAACAGAGTCAGATGGAAGCTTATACTTCTGATGAACAGGAAAGTTTGGAAGGTGTGTCCCTGTTATTTCCCCTCCTTTGAGTTATAAAGGCTAAAATAACATTACACCTATTGTAACAAAATTGAATACTCCATTGATCTTTCAAGAAGAGAGGTTTTCTAATTTCTCTTCTCGGAAACGTGCTTTGGATGCCTTTATTAACAGTAAAACAAAAAGAGTAGTTTATTATCAAGCAATTACTATGGGCCCAAACCATGCTGCTCATGTTGTTGGCAGTTTGTCCCTGACAGCAGCCAAGTTAGTGCTTTCTCTACTTAGCTCGCGGGAAAATGAAGCCAGGCAGGTTAAGCAACACCAAAACCAGTATGAGACAAAGCGGAGGCTGGAATCCTGGTTCTTACTCTTCCCATCTTTTCCTAACAGGACAGTATCCATGATAGAAATAACACATGAAAATACCCCATCAGTGTGAAGTGCTATGCAAAAGTCTAATTTTACCACTGGTGTGCTCTGAAAACTGCCTATTTGGGGCCCTTGCCAAGAGAGGATTTCGCCCTTGTTTCCAGTGAGATCTTAATGTGGGATTCGGTAATCTGTAGGGCTGAGTGGGATTTGGGTGGTGGCGTCATGAATTTCCTTGACACCATTTTTGGACTTCATGTTTATGCATGCTAGAATTTAAATTCAGCCTGAGTGTACAGAGGATTCTGCAGATGGGCTTGTGAAGGTTCAGGGAGCCTGGCTTCCCCATGACCTGAAGACCTTGTTACTGCTGTGAGAGTGGGCTGGGGAGAACTCAGCCAGTTTGTATTGCGCATCTTGAAGCTGCTTCCCTTGCTAAGTTGGACTCATCTATTCATTTCAGTGGGCATTTTCCTGAATTATTTGCTTTTGGGGGTGGAAGTGCCAATTGGGCATTTGCTCTCAGTCTGCTTGCGGTCTGCGAAGGTGTCTTTTCAGGTAGCAGTGAGAGGAGCAGGTGAGCCACAGTTGGAAACCATTGCATTCCATCCATGTAATCTTATGGTCTTTTTGTCCTCCTTGATGTGTGAAGACAAAGATGACTGCTTAAATATGGAAAATATTGGTTATGACTGATCTGTACCAAGTAGATAAAAATCTTTTCATGATATTTTTCCCCCTAGTCAAACACAGTGTGATACTTTTAAGGACAAGACAGCAAATTTAGAGATTTTTATTTTAACCAAGATGTTATGTCCTATTTTTAGGATGGTATTCAGCCAGAAACATGGGCCTTCATCTGTTTGTTATATATGGCAGTCAGAAATAGAGCCAATTGTTTTCAACTGACCACTATTTTTGACTCTGTGTTTCTAATTTAATTGAACATGAAATCATGTGGAGGTGTCTGCCCACCTTCTAGACATTTAAAAAAAAACACTGGTGGGAAGCCGGCACAGTGCCAGCTTGGAGTCTTGTTTTCAGATGATGTCATGTACCCCTCTTAGTGGCTGCCCTGATCTGACATCTGCTTCTTTTGTGAATGTTGAGGTTCTTGCTCATGTCATTGCCTCTAGTACCTCTCCAGGCCTAATTCCTGGAGACTGCCATATCCTCCTGGAGATGGCAGTGCCCTCATGGAGATGGCAGTGCCCTCATGGAGATGGCGGTACATGCCTGGAGATGGCAGTGCCCTCATGGAGATGGCGGTACATGCCTGGAGATGGCAGTGCCCTCATGGAGATGGCAGTGCTGTCATGGAGATGGTGGTTCCCTCATGGAGATGGCAGTGCCCTTGTGGAGATGGTAGTGCCCTCATGGAGATGCCAGTGCCCTTGTGGAGATGGCAGTGCCCTCATGGAGATGGCTGTGCCCTCGTAGAGATGGCAGTACCCTCGTGGAGATGGCAGTGCCCTCGTGGAGATGGTAGTGCCCTCATGGAGATGGCAGTACCCTCGTGGAGATGGCAGTACCCTCAGGTAGATGGCAGTACCCTCGTGGAAATGGCAGCACCCTCATGGAGATGGCAGTACCCTCATGCAGATGGCAGTACCCTCGTGGAGATGGCAGTGCCCTCATAGAGATGGCAGTGCCCTCATGGAGATGGCAGTGCCCTCATAGAGATGGTGGTACCCTCATGGAGATGGCAGTGCTCTTGTGAAGATGGTAGTGCCCTCATGGAGATGCCAGTGCCCTTGTGGAGATGGCAGTGCCCTCATGGAGATGGCTGTGTCCTCGTGGAGATGGCAGTGCCCTCATGGAGATGGCAGTACAGAATTACCTATTTCAAAACATCAGAAGGCTGAGATTGACAACTCCTTCCCTTGACATTGTTATCAGAATTACACACAGCCTGGCTCTCCAGCTCACTTCATCAAAATTTCATACCCCAACAAATATTTAAATCATCCCTGTTATCACTCGTCCTGTATCTATAGTCATCTATATTTTCAAAAGCACACCAATCTTTGTTGGGTCTTGTTTTTAAATAGTTATTTTCATCTACTTGAAGGGCAGAGAAATCTTTCATTTATTTACAGATATATTTATTTTTATTATAAAAGCAGATTTTACAGAGAAGAGATACAGAGAGAAAGATCTTCTGTCTACTGGTTTACTCCCCAAGAGGCTGCAATGGCTGGAGCTGAGCCAATCCAAAGCTAGGAGCCAAGATTTTCTTTCAGATTTCCCACGTGGATGCAGGATCCCAAGACTTTGGTCCATCCTTCTCTGTTTTCCAAGGTCATAAGCAGGGAGCTGAAGAAAAAGTATAGTAGCTAGGACACAAACCAGCACCCATACTGGATACTGTGCTTGCAAACAGAGAAATAGCCGGTTGCGCCACCGTGTCTGCCCAAGGGATTTTGAAATACTATACTTGATTGCTATGATCTTCCCCTGGTATTTCTTTCTCCTTGCTAAATCCTAACTTTATCTAGATCCAGCTCTACCCCCTCTTTGCCTGCAATTGTGTGGCCATATACAGATGGAGCAAAACATACAGCTTTGCTGACTGCCCCACTTCAAAATCATGCCTATGATCACAGGTACAATCTTAATCCTGCCACATACTGTCTTTTTGACAAACGCAGTTTACTCCCCTAGATAATCGTCTTAATGATTTCTCATGTCTTCTCCATTCCCAGCCTCTCTGGTCCTCATTGTTTGCTGATGACCTTTCTTTCTCCTCCACCAAGAACACTGAAATGATAAGAAAACAGCTTTCACCAACTTCCGCTGCCCATCCATCCTCCCACCAGGAGCAGCACCCATTATGTTCCTGCCTCTGTCTTGCTTTGCAGCCACTCTTTTGGCCAATAATGCTTTCTCTAGTGTATTTCCTGTTCTTTCTTGAATCCACTCAGTTAGCTTTTTGCTGCTCTCTCTATATCTATACGTCTCTTGTTAAGGTCATCAGAAATTTCTGTGCCGTTTGGTTCCATGTGGTTCGTGCTTATTCTGACTACCATTTTCAGAGTTGATTCTCACTGTCATTTCCCCCTCTTTTTATATACTTAGGTTTCTGGATGCCTCAAACTCTCTTGGCTATCTTCTAAGCTCATTATCCATTCCTCTTCTGTTTCCTTAGCCAATGTCTCTTCTTTTCCCTGAATTGGGTACCCACAACCTACTTCTCACTATCTACACTCAGTTCTTTGGTGGTATCACTCGTCTTCTTTGCCTTTCATACCTCTTATTTGTATGCTGACATTTCTCACATGTATACCTTCAGCCCAGACCTTCTGAACTCCTGACTTGTATAGGCAATCATCTGTAAGATAGCTCAACTTGCTTGTCTAACAAGCATCTCATATTTAACATTGCCAAAAATGAACTCCTAATCCTCCCACCCAAAATCTGTTGCTGCAACTTCCCCTTCTCCGTTGGTAGCAACTCCAGATTTTCTGTTGCTCAGGCCAAAAACTTGGGTATAATTCTGGACTCTTCTCTCTGTCACACTCCATCCTTAATTGTTTCAAAAGTCTTGTTAGCAATACTTTCAATATGTATCAGTGTGACCACCTCTTACCACCTCCAATAGTAGGAGCCCGAGAGAATTAAGCATTTCTCACCTGCTTTACTGTGAAAAGCCCTAATGGTCTCTGCTTCTGTTCATGCCCCACCATCAACTATTCCAAACACAATAACCGGTGAGTGAGATTTTAAAACTGAGTGTACCAGGCCCGGCAACGTGGCCTAGTGGCTAAAGTTCTCACCTTGAACCCACCGGGAGCCCATATGGGCGCTGGTTCTAATCCTGGCAGCTCCACTTCCCATTCAGCTCCCTGCTTGTGGCCTGGGAAAGCAGTCAAGGACAGCCCAAAGCCTTGGGACCCTGCACCTGTTTGGGAGACCTGGAGGAGGTTCCTGGCTCCTGGCTGTGGATCAGCACAGCACTGGCCTTTGCGCTCACTTGGGAAATGAATCATCGGACGGAAGATCTTCCTCTCTGTCTCTCCTCCTCTCTGTATATCTGACTTTGTAATAAAAATAAATAAATCTTTAAAAAATTCAGTTTACCAGAATCTGTCTTTTCTCCACTCAAAATCTCACAGCCACTTCTGAGGTTACCAGTCATTGTTCAATGAGTCTGTGATTTGGACTTCTGCTGTGTGTCTTCACCCTTCCCTCTTCTCGTTTGCTTTCAGCCAGATTAACTTGCTCCCCATCAGTGCACGAGTGCTTTTCCTTCCCTGTTTCCTCTGCTTGGAACGGATTGCCATGTATAGGTAACATCCCCATCTTTGTTCAATCTCTTTTTCTCAATATACTCTAAATTCTGTTCAGTCTAAATTCTGCTTCTCTGCTCTTTCTATGCATTCCCCACCCTCTTGACCCTACATTTTAATTTTTTACAGTTCACCTTTCCATCCTCCGCTGGCTGGTAAGCCGTAAGAAGTTAGGAATCTATTTCTATTTTCTAGAAATTTGCTGGACAAATGGAGTATTATAAACATATATTGAGCTGATGAGTTGGATCCAGTGATTCTGCTAGTATCCCTTAGTCGGTTTGTATTTTGTTTTCTAAGTCTGTGAGGTCTTGTCCTCGTTTGATAGATTTGTCCAGGGAATCTGAGTTAGGGAATAGCAGGAACCTAGCATGTAGGAACTTTGGAAGAAATTGCTATACAGATGGACCGTGTTGTTATTGAATAGGATTCTTCACTTGTTTGATTCTCCTTCAATATCCACCTATTTTTCTTTGGTTCATGTTAAAGAGAACATCAGGCCAGTTGTTTGGCAGAGTGGTTAAGATGTTGTTTTGGTTGCCTCTGCATCTTGTATCACAGTGTCTAGGTTCGTCTCAGCCCTGTTCCCTATTCTAGCTTTCTGCTAATGTGAAGGAAATAAAATAATTTACTTTTCAGAAGATAAATTTAAAAGGAGGATCGATAGATACAGGCTTTCTTTCAAAATGGATGACTTGTATCCTCGTGTGATCTCATGAAAGAAAGATCAGATACTTTCATCTCTGATAAATAAGAATCTTGAGAGAAATGTATGCTGAATTCCTTTTGCCTTTTTTCAAATTTATTTTTTCATTTTGAATTTTATGGTACAATTATGTAGGGCATGGGATCCACCCCGCCAATTCCCACCCCGACTGATTTTCCCTATATTGTTGCAATAGTATAGTCCTCCATAACAGGTTGTAATTCCACCAGTCTGTTATTCAAATGTGCCCCAACATCACTGATACAGATAATGTCAGACAGTCCAACCTCCCATTGTCTAGATACTTCCAACAGTTTCATTGGGAGTCCATCTGTGATTTGGAAGTAGGGATGCATACTGCATTGTATATTTACATCTGTCTATGGTAGTTTGTATTACTCCATCACTATGCATTCCCTTAAATGGGGAGCCATGAAATAAGGTCAACAACAGATATGAAGTTAACAAAAACAAAACAAATAAAAAATACAGCACCATGGAGTCAAAAAAATGCACCACTGCATAACCAACTCATGGGTGAGGTAAAGAAAGCAAAAGAGCCTAATTTGATCATGGTTTCCTTATATTAGAGAGAATATATGGTATTTGTGCTTTTGGGATTGACTTATTTCTCTGAGCATGATGGTCTCTAGCTGAGACCATCTAGTTGCAAATGGCATGATTTCTTTTTTTTTTTTTAAAAGATTTATTTTTATTATTATTTTTTTTTATTGGAAAGGCAGATATACAGAGAGGAGAAACAGAGAGGAAGATCTTCCGTCCGATGATTCACTCCCCAAGTGAGCCAACGGCCGATACCAAGCCGATCCGAAGCCAGGAGCCTCTTCCGGGTCTCCCACGCGGGTGCAGGGTCCCAAAGCTTTGGGCTGTCCTCGACTGCTTTCCCGGGCCACAGGCGGGGAGCTGGAAGGGAAGTGGGGCTGCCGGGATAGAACCGGTGCCAATATGGGATCCTGGGCGTGCAAGGCGAGGACCTTAACCACTGCGCCACCGCACCGGGCCCAGCAAATGGCATGATTTCATCCTTTTTAATGGCTGAGTAATAGTCCATGGAGTAATAGTAAGAAACCACAGTTTCTTTAATCACTCCTCTTTGGATGGGCATCTGGATTATTTCCATGTCATTGCTATTACAGATTGTGCTGCTGCAAACATAGGATTACAGATCCCCTTCTCATATGCAGTTTTCATTTCCTTTAGGTATATTCCTAGGAGCAGGATAGCTGGATCATATGGCAGGTTTATTTGCAGTTCTCTTAGCATTCTCCATGCTGATTTCCGTAGTGGTTGTACTAGCCTGCACTCCCACCAGCAGTGAAGGAGGGTGCCTTCCTCCCCACATCCACGCCAGCAGGTGTTGTTAGTTGAGTTATGAATGTAGGCCAATCTCATTGGAGCTAGGTGGTACCTCAACGTGGTTTTCATTTGTATCTCCCTGACAGCTAGGGAACCTGAGCATCTTTTCATGTCTGTTAGCCATTTGAATCTCTTCTTTTGAAAAATGTCTGTTCATTTCCTTTGCCCATTTTTTCACAGTTTTTTTTTTTCTGTCCCTGGGTTTCTGAAGCTCTTTGTAAATCCTGGATATTAGTGTCCTACCACCTATGAAGTATGCAGAATTTTTCTTCCATTCTGTTGGTTGCCAGGGCTGTGCCAAGCTGAAGCCAAGAACTTGGGATGCAGTCCGGATCTCCTGTGTGGGCAGCAGGCACAGAGATACTCGAGCCCTGGCTGCTGCCTCCGCTAGGGCACACCAAGGGGGAAGGTGGACTGGGAAGCCAAGCGGGGCTTGCACTCGGGCACGGCACCGTGGGATTCAGGTGTCCCCAGATGCACTGCTCTGCGGAACACCTGCTCCTCTGCTTGCAGATTCTCATCCCACTTCCCTCTCTCATCCATTCTCAACATTCCTGCCAGACTTTTAGTTCTAAATATAAATACAGTTATGTTCTTGTCCTTCACAGAATTCTTTGATGGCTCTTCATCTGCCCGTTGCACAAGGTGCACATCTTTTAGATATCCTGCGTGCAGGGCCTTTTCATCCGAGGACAACCTGGCTTGCTCACATAATCCCCTGTGGCAGCTTTTCACTCGGCTTGTTCCCTGTTCCCATCAACCTATCATCTTGTCATGGACCAAAAATGCCAAGGCACCTCTCACCATTTAACATGTTATGCATTTTATTTATCGTGTCATCTCCTTCCTTCTCTTTGGTATAAACGTTATCATGTGGATGGTGGGATTTGGTTAGCCTGACTGCTGTGTGTCTACCACTTTAAGAGTGCACCTTAAACGTGGCAAGCACTCAGAAAATTTCTATGCATGAATGGATTTTTAAAAAAAACTGATATATTTTTACCCAAGATTAAGCATATTAGTACTGAGTGCTTCATGTTTCACTGCTTCTTGTGTACCAGGACTATGTTTTTCTTGTTATTTTAAATCAGATTGGGAATCCACTGCTCGCATTTGAAAAAGATAATATTTGATATTTATTCAAGACTTGAAGGCATTGATGGCTAATTAGAGATATCAGTAGGTAGGGCCTGAGCTGTTCACAAGTAGCCTTTCTAGTCGTCTTTAGCAGCAGGATGACGTAATGTGTGCTGAAGAACATTTTTCTTTCAGTAAAGCATAAGAAATGAAGTCATTTTTCCCTCAGCAGCTGGTTTACCAACAGAAATCTCTGTACAGCTGAACCAATTCGTTTTCCTTATGTTCTGTGATTACAAAGACCGAATCACCACAGATTGCCCTCCTAGCAAGGGGAAACAAAGATTGTTGCTAACCCTTTTGCACTATGAAATTTTGTTTTAAGTTGCCATTCAGTGCTTGGAGACCGTTTTTAAGATCAGCTCAGAAGATACGCACTTAGCAGTGTCACAACCTTTGGCAGAAATGTTCACAAATTCCTTCTGCAAGGTAAGTTGTGGTGGTTTTTCCTCATGAGTGTGTGATGTCAGAGAGACCGCAGTTTGCTGCTGGATTGATGAGGTGGAGAGTCTATACAGATGTCAGCCTGGGATCTAAACTAGAACCCAGTGTGCTTTGGGTGTTCGGATCAGGTGCCTCCTTATCCTTTCACCTTCTAGAGTGAATCATGTGTTTGACTTGACTCTCAAGTGCTTTGCAGTGGCTGAGTATTTTTAGATTTCTGACATCTGAATTGACATTCCCCTAAACCGTGGAATGTAACTTTCAAACAAAAGTTTAACTGTCTACAATCAGCCACGCACAAGAAGGTTCATCTGGAATGAATCATCCTATCGGAATCAGATTTCATCCAATTTGGCCCCTGGTGGGGCTCTGGAGAGCACAGGAATGTTCAGAGACTGCGTGCAAAGCTACAGTGGAAACCGGAGTGTCTGGCCCCTGTTCCCAGCACCTGTTGAGAGGGTGTAATTTCTGGCCTTCTCAGGAAACACGCACTGTGAGATTATTTGAAATCCTTTGAAGGTCAGCGAGTGTCAGGGCCTAGGATGCACTCACTGTCCCCTTCCCTGCCCTGTGCTCCGGCAGCGCAGGCTTCTTTTCCTCTTGTATCAAGGAGCGACGCAGGAGTGAGATGGAAACGCACGGCACAGGCGTCAGCACGGATGCACTTTGCGGACAGAGCCACATGTGACTGCGTGTGCCAGGCTCTCTTTCTAGAACTTGTCGAGAAGAAGTTCTTGGAGTTGTATTGGAGATGTTAATTTGGCATACAAATTTCTTTTTGTATCTGGATAAAGAATAATCCCGTAATATATTAATTCATCAAGCATGAAATCAACGACAAGGTATAAGGAGATTAAGACAGTTTTCTGTGTTGCTCTTCAAGGAAGCCCCCGCTTTTCTTCCTTTTGTTTAACGTGGGCCATGGCTCCTTGCTTTTAAAATGTGGAACATATGAAAAAAATAGGAAGAAGGGAATGAATAGTTTATTCCCAAATACTTTACAATCTTTGTTTTTAAATGTCTCTCTCTGTGTATATATTTAAGTAATATATTATAAGGTCTTTCTTTTTATTAACTGCTCTTTAGTTAGTGAGGTATCTCTTAGGTCGTTTTTGTAACTCCTGCTTCAAAAGTTTCACTAATACAGTCAGTGCTGCAATGATTTCTACTCCTACATGACATGGGTAATAGGATTTTTGAATATACAAAAACCACATTTTTACAAAATAGAGTCACAGTTGTCTGTTGTCCTTTAGAAAAGTCCACTTATTCATATTTATAATAAAAAGTATTTTAGAGTACTTCCCCCCATTTTCTTGTTAACACTGATGTTTAGGTGTTTGATTTCATGAAATGAGGTACTGACGAGTTACAAAAATGTGTGTAATTTAGTATTTCTTTCTTTAGAGTACTCTGGGAGAACTAGCTAAATGGAAGGATTTGATAAATCTGTGTTTATTTTCAGAATGACATCCTGCCCCTCTCAAACTCAGTGCCTGAGGATGTGGGAAAAGCCGATCAATTAAAAGATGAAGGTGAGTATTTCAGACAAGAATTCCTTCGTTAATCATGCTTTCTTTTCCAACTCTGGAGAGAGCACAGCCAGTTGATAAGCATCTGGTTTATACCACCGAGATTGGTTTATTTCAAGGCCTTATAGCTTCTGGGAAAGAAATGAATGTGATGAGTAAGAAGCCTGGCAAGACAGAACATGTTGTGTGTAGTGTAGAGATGGCTTGCCTCAAGATGAACAGAGCTGATGGAAGTAAAGCTTGCAAAACAAGTCACTAATTGTTTGTAACTGTGTCTGCTCCTTGTTCTCTAGGACTTCCTAACTGGCATCTTTGGTGATTACATTAGTGAGTTCTCTAAGGGCAGACTAGCTTTCCATTTTAATACACAGGCTACTGTTAAGAATTACTGTTCAGTTTTTCCATCATGTCAGCTGTGCTGAGCTATGGAGAACCAGGTCAGCCCTCCCAGCTCCGCAGTGAGATGCTCTAGGGTGCATCTTAGTTTTAGCAGTGAATGAGAGTAAAAAAACAAAAAACAAAAAACATCCTATGTGAACAGAGTTATTAGGGGTAAGGCTGGTTTAGAAGCTACACACACAATCATTTTTCTGGCCTTTTCTTTAGTTCACACTCTGAAGAAAATAGGTGAATTTTAAAAAAGTCACGTGGTGCCTAAAAAGGCACATTTGGACAGAGGTTGCTTGGGCAAGGTCATGCATCTCTTAAGTTTATAAATAAATAGTCATATCATTGTTGTTAGTGGTTGTGTAGTGTTGTGGGTTTCTGCTTCACTATGGCTTGCTTACCTAGACAGATAATTTTGTAATCCTGGGCAATGCTGTCTTCAATATCTTTGCCTGAATTTCTTTTTCCTGTTTTGTCACTGTTTTAGGATTATATGATGTGGTGCTGTTTTCCACAACCAGACTGATTTCACTTTTCAATTTTCTATCTCCGCTAAAAAAGGAATTACCACAGTGCCTTAAAATCTTAGAGTAGTATGATTTTCAAATGCTGTATCCAAAGTAAAGCAACAGGAGGATTCTCATTGTCCTCTGAGTTGTAATACCCCCCCCCCAAAGAATTTGGATTTAAACTGCATAGTTGCAAAAGCATTTCTTGTAGATTACTTTCTTTTAAAAAAAAAATCATTTTATTTCTTATGTTGTTTGCACCATTGAGAAGGATGTGTGTCCGTGTGAACCACTGATCAGGGTGGGGCGGGCCGAGGCGTAGGGGAGAGCGGGTGGGACAAATGCTTCTAATTTTTTTTTTTTTTTCTGTATCGGGGTTGGGGAGGGAAGAAGAGCGGGTGAAGTGCATCAGCACCCCAGGATGGGGGACGGCCACTTGATGTCATTCTAGTTATGCGACACTGTTGGTTTCATTGCTCCAAGGCTGAGGAAATCTTTCCCAGGTCCCTTGGCTGACACAGTCCACCTTACTGTATCCACTTGCTCAGATACTTGCTATCAAGCCTTGACCAGGACAGCTGTCCAACCTGTGCTGCTCACCATCCTCTCACGTGGTCCTCAACATCCTCTGCAGGCCTCATTGAGCTGACTGTCCTGGCCTCTGTGTGCATATGGGCATTCGTTTCTAATTGGAATAGTTTAAGTTTTTGCACTCAGATTTTTTTTAAAGATTTATTTATTTATTATAAAATCAAATATACAGAGAGGAGGAGAGACAGAGAGGAAGATCTTCCGTCTGATGATTTACTCCCCAGGTGAGCGCAAGGGCTGATGCTATGCCGATCCGAAGCCAGGAGCCAGGAATTTCTTCCAGGTCTCCCACACGGGTGCAGGGTCCCAAGGCTTTGGGCCGTCCTCAATTGCTTTCCCAGGCCACAAGCAGGGAGCTGGAAGGGAAGTGGGGCTGCCGGGATTAGAACCAGCACCCATATGGGATCCTGGCACATTCAAGGTGAGGACTTTAGCTGCTAGGCCACGCCACCGGGCCCAGATTTTTCTTTTTACCAAAGGGTTAATTTTGTTTATATTTGAAAGGCGAAGTTACAGACAGTGTGGCTGGAAAGTGACATAGTTGGGGGCTTCACATCTGGTAGACCTTGTATTTTCTCTGACTGTGGCGCTCACTCTCCATCTTGATCGCTTTAGGCAATAACCACATGAAGGAAGAAAACTACACTGCCGCTGTGGCTTGTTACACGCAGGCGATAGAACTGGACCCCAACAACGCCGTCTATTATTGCAACAGGTAAATGGGCACCTGGTGGCGGGGCTACCGTGCTCATCCGTTTGAATGAATCTTGCTTACACCTTCAGGGCAATTACTGTTATTAAATGTTTGGGAGGGCAATTACTGTTACAAAATCCTCAGCACATTTTGTTTGACTCAATTTTTAAATTCAGCTTTATTCACCAGGCGTATCATAAACATGTTTTCATTTCGCCAAAACCTTTACAAGCAATCAGATGGGTGTGTGTTGGTCCACTACTACGATTTATCTTTTCTTGCATTTCCAGCACCCATACCTGTGACTGGGAAAGGAGCACTTAGTATGTGTTAGTTTTGCACAAGTGGATAGATATCCCCTAATTTACTTGATTGAACTTTGTTCCTAACTAGTGGACTTTGAACTTGTTCCATTTGGATAGTATAAAGCAACAATAAACATCTGTGTTTAAATTATTTTAAAAGATTGATTTTATTTTGAAAGGCAGCATTACACACACACACACACACACACAGATTAAATCCACTGATACACTTTTAATTTAATACAGATATTAAATCCATTGATGGCTACAATGGACCAGATTGTGCCTGGCTGAAGCCAGGAACCAGGAGCTTCTTTGGGGTCTCCCCCATGGATGCAGGGGCTGACAGCCTGGCCCTAGTGGCCCTAATTCTTAACCTGAAGAATACATGATTCTTCTTTTCCGTGCTAGCATTTTCAGTTTTGAAGTTTGCTACCGAGTTCATTTGATTTTTTTAAAAAATTGCTTTACATTTCACTTTTTTGACATGCAGAGAAAGTCAATGTGCCCCCAATCCAGTTGCTGACTTCTCCAACGCCTGCACGGTCAGGAGCTGGAAACCCAACCGAGCTCTTGCCCGTAGAGGGTGGGAGTCCAAGGCCTTGAGCCACTGGGTCTGCACCAGTAGGAAGCTGGAATCAGAATCTAGAGCTGGAGATAAACTCCACGCCCCCTACAGTGGAATGTAGACATCTCCCCTTAGGCTCCACACTACCCCTGTTTGAATTTTTTTTTTATTATTATATTTTGACAATCTTTACATAGTTAATTAGGGTAAAAAGGTTCAAGGGCTACAAGAAAGTGGGTAAGACTATTATTTTTTCCATATTGTTTTCTTCATGTTTAAAGGTGGGTATTAAGGGAGAAGGCCCACCCAATTTCCCACCCTCCCCTACCTTAAATTCTCAAAATTTCCGCCAGTACACCTCAGGTAGTACAACTTTAAGTTTTGTGCTTTGCTTGAAACTTATTCTAGCTTACTAGTAAATGTAGTTCCCACATGTTCCTGCAGGGGATCTGGCCTTGGTTGGATCAGCCCAGGAGCCTCGTAGGCCTGCTGTTTAGATATTTTGATTTTGGTTCATTAAAGTGTCTTTTTTCATTTATTCTCCTGGCCCTATCATTCAATCACTTATTGGACACATTCTTATCAAATATCTGCTGGGTACGAGTGTAGTCACTAATGGTATTTCTTTGGGTACAGATGCAGTATTTTTTATTCCTGTAGAACTGTGTTTTATTATATCATGTTGTTTACCTGCCTTGAAGATATTACATAAACAATCTGTTAAATAACCTACTTGCTCTTTCTCTCAGCTTCATGTCACCCACAAACTTAAGAAAAGTGCTTACATGTGTCAATCACAAATATGCCAATGGAACTATCCTATAGTGCATTAGATAAGAGCAAAGGCTTGGCAGGGCTGTTGAGGAGATCAATTGGTTATTACCAGTAAAGCAGTAGGAAGCATCGAGTTAGACACAATTAACAGTAGTATTCTTGTTATTTAAGCAGCCTGTTTTTCTACCTTGGCTGGAATGTGAACAGAGATCAAAATACATCGGGTCGAAATATTTTGTCAATTATCAACTTTACCTGTCTGTTAGTAACCTCGTTAAAATAAATAAGAAACTGAAGTTAGTCTTATAACTCAAGTTCTGAGTTGATCTTGTATAACTTTTTGTCTCTAATATTTTATTCCTGATTTTTAAGTTGAAATTTGCAGTCAGTAGTCATACTCCACACCTAGATTTTGGTATTTACATTCTAGTATATTTTGATATATTTTGCATATCACATGTCATTTATTTGTGGCTTTCTCCATTCATTATTCCATGTTTTTCAAAGTTTTACTTGGTTACTCATTTAGAAGGCAGAATGACACAGAGCATTGGGTGTGAGGGTAACGCGATCTTCCATCTATCTGCTGGTTTGCTCCCCAAATTCTCACAGCAGCGGGATGCTAAGCCAGGACCAGGAGCCCGGAATCCCATTGGCTCCTCCCTCCATTCAGGGGGTGAGGAATTCAAGGACTGATTGTCATCTGTGATAACTCCCAGGGTGCCGGTTAGCAGGATGCTGGATCAGAAGTGGAAGTGGAGTTCTGCATGGGATGCTGGCCTTAGCTCACTGTTGATGCAGCTCCAGTCAGGTTTGCAGCTACCAGGATACAGTTGCCCCTGAAGCATGCAACAAACTTAAGGTTAAACTAGAACTCAGTGTTTATTGACTTTTGTTCCTTATGGGGTCAGTTTGCATGTAGCAAAAGGCTCAAATCTTTCCTGTTACTGAGTTTTGGCAACTATGCTCACCTATGCAATTTCAACGCTTCTCAAAATGTTAAAAATTGCTATCGGGTGTCTGCAAAGTTCCTGATGTCCCCATCAAAGTGTGCTGGCTTGCAGAACTCAGCAGACAAGCCCTTGTTTCCCCCTCCAACTATAGATTGTATTTGTCTCTTCTAGAGTTTATATGAGAGCATCATGTGCACTTTACTGTGTAACTTTTTTTTTCACTCAACATAATATAATAGTGCTGAGTTCAACCATGTTGTTGTATATGTCATTAGTTCAATCTTTGTCATCGTTATGGTTTGGGCTTTTTCTTTTTTCTTTTTCTATTTTGTCCAGAATTTATAGTTATGTGTGTAAAAGCTGGAAACATAAGAGGGTTTTTCTTTTTTTTTTAAAGATTTATTTATTTTTATTACAAAGTCAGATATACAGAGAGCAGGAGAGACAGAGAGGAAGATCTTCCGTCCGATGATTCACTCCCCAAGTGAGCGCAATGGCTGGTTGGGCCGTCCTTGACTGCTTTCCCAGGCCACCAGCAGGGAGCTGGATGGGAAGTGGAACTGCCGGGATTAGAACTGGCGCCCATATGGGATTCCTGGCGCATGCAAGGTGAGGATTTTAGCCACTGGGCTACTTGCGTATTGTACCAGGCCCTTGCATATTGTTTTAATTTAAAATAATACAAAGAAGAATGCTGCAAGAATATTATGACCAAATGTAACCAGTATTAGGAAGCCGTGTAGTTTTAACTGTGAATATGTGAGTCTAAATAATTTATTCTTAATGAGATTAGAGTTTACAAGTAGTCTTATATCTAGTACTTCAATGTAAAAAGAGATTCTTGATAATACCTATACATACTTTTTATTAAACCAATTGATAATTATGCCTCTTTTTTTTGCAGTTAAATAGCATATTTTTCCCTGAGGAGCTCAACAGTAGAGCATTTCATTTAATATATAATAATTAGAAAAATGTATTTGTGTATTGAGTACAAATCCTGCATAAGACTTCAGATTCTAGCAGCTATAAATATTTCAATAACAAGTATCCCAGCAGTTGGCTACTGGTAGCCATGATTTAGGCAACTGGATGTCAAACATAGGGAGCTCAGGACAGTCTTGCAGTTAAGACTGATTTTCACAGGTTTCTTTTCCAGAGATTTATTTACTTACTTACTTGAAAGACAGAGAAGGGAGACAGACACAGATCTTCCATCTGCTGCTTCACTTTTCCACTGCTGTAATGGCTGCTACTAGGCCCAGGCAAACCCAGGAGCCTGGAACTGCATCTGGATCTCCCCTGTGGTCCAAGCACTTGAGCTGTATTCTGCTGTTTGCCAAGTGCCTTAGCCGGAGGTGGGATTGGAGGCGGGGCAGCTGGGACTGAAAACGGTGCTCATAGAGGCTGATGCTGTCTCACGTGGCAGCTCAACTTGATATGTCGCAGTCAGTGCTGGCTCCCAGTTTTATTTCTTATTTATTTTTGGAAAGGCAGATTTACAGAGAGAAGGGGAGACAGAGAGAAAGATCTTTCATCTGCTGATTCATTCCCTAAATGGCCACAATGGCTGGAGCTTAGCCAATCCAAAGCCAGGAGCCAGGAGCTTTGTCTGGGTCTCCCATGTGGGTTCAGGGTCCCAAGGACCTGGACCATCCCAGGCTGTAAGCAGGGAGCTGGATGGGAAGTGGGCAGTGGGACACAAATCAGCACCCGTATGGGATGCTGCCATGTGGGCTGCAGGTAGAGCATTAGCTTGTTGAACTTTGCCATTGGCCTCCAGAACTTTATTTCTAGTCAAAATATTTTTCACAATTTAACTTCAGTAAATGAATGAGTGAAATAGAGTTATAAATTTTCAAAGTTAGAATGAACTAAAGTTTATTTTCATAAAAGTAACTTTTTGTAATTAGGGAATGATCTGTTTGGGGCTGGTGCTGTGGTGTCGTGGGTTTAAGCCTCTGTCTGCAGTGCTGGCATCCTGTATGGATGCTGGTTGAGGTCCTGATTGCTGTATTTCAGATCCCTGCTGATGGGCTGGGAAAAGAGCAGAAAACTGCCCAAGTGTTGGGCCCTGTACTTATGTAGAACATTTGGAAAAGCTCCTGGCTCCTGGCTTCAGACCTGCCCAGCTCTAGCTGTTGTAATTATCTGGGGAGTAAACCAGTGGATGGAAGATCTCTGTCAGTCCTTTTCTCTCTGTAATTCTGTCTTTTTAGCAAGAATTGTTTTTCTTTCTGGTAGTTGGTATTTGGGTTCTGCTAAGAAACGAGAAAAACCCCAGCCCTTCCTTGAAACCTGTTTATATGAATATTTTCTGCTCTTGCCCCCTTAGACTTGTAACACTTCTCACAATATTTAACATGTTTATCAAAGGTTCTGCCTTTTCTTACATGCATACTTGTTTTATTTCTTTAGGTCAAGGGCAGAGTTTGTGGCTTACATTTATTTCTGTGCATTGCAGCACTTAGCATTCCATCTTACAGGCGTCCAGCCAAGTTTTATTGGATGAATGGAGGCCTATAGAAGGAATGTTAGCAATCTCCAGTGATATTGGAGAATGAATCGCATAGCCCTTGTGGAAAATACTTTCCAGTGATTTATAACATAAAAAAAAAACCAGCTGTGTTGAACTTCTTGTATTCCTACACAAACCTGGTTACTTCTTTAGTCCAACTTTAGTTCTAAGCATATTACTTTTATGCATGATAGGCTCATGTTACTGGGATGGATGTTCGAATGATTTCAGGCAATAAATGGAATTAAACATGTATGGTAAAGAGAGAAGTTATGATGGGAAGAATCTGGAAAACCTAGTAAGCTTTGGAGATCTTCAGTTGGAACTGGAATTACAGGAGAGGTTGTAGTACTTGGAGAGCGAAACAAAAGGCGAGATCAGGAAACAATAGGGTATTATAATATGGAAGGTTGCTGTCAGCATATGACCTTAGAGGAAAGAGAAACAGAGACACCATTTTGTTCTCATGCTGCTGGAGGAGAAGCAGAGAGCCAGTCAGCTCATTGGAAATGGAGTTGGATTTGTTTTTAAAGTCAGGGCTGAATTTCAGTTCTGCCCCTCACCAGCCTTGAACTTGGGCAGCTGCTTAACCTTTTCAAGTCTTAATTTGCTCACTTGTAAAATATGACTAGATGCAGGTGTTTGGCACGGAGTGTGACATTGGCTTGGAAACCCACACTCTACACTGGAGTACTTGGCTGTGAATCCAGGCCCCGCTCTGGCCTCCAGTCTCCTGCTGAGGTGCACGCTGTGTATTAGCAGATAATGGCTCAAGCGGCTGACTCTTTGCCACGTACACCTGAGGCATGGATTGAGTTTCAAGTTCCTGGTGTCAGTTAGGCTTGCCCTGGTCATTGTGGGCATTTAGAATAAAATTGCAATGTCAATAAAGTAGTCACAGGATGTGGTTAAGAACTTGCATTTTCTAACATATCAGTCACTCAGTACCGTGTCAATTAACTCCATAATGTTAGAAACTGTTGTTGATGTTATGTTATAACTTTTAATTGGGCGGAACAATATTCTGCCAGCTCTGCTTTTAGACCAGAGATGATCTCCCCAAGAAACTGTTGAATTGATCTGGACAATAAGATGCTGGACGCTATGCATGGTGTATGCTTACAATGTAAGAAGCATGACTGAATTTGAACTGTAATACTGCAAAAAGGTGGAGTAATCCACCATGGGATGAGGGCACGGGGAAGGGTTGGGGGAATCCCAGAACCTATGAAATGATGTCACAAAATGAAATGCAATTAAAAAAAAAAGAAAAAAAAAGAAAAAAAAAAAAAGAAAGAAAGTGAACTTTTGCATGTAAAGTTGTTCTCAAGTAAATAAATTAATAAATGTGCTTTTACAGGATAATTGTGAGGACAGTACAGAATTCCTAGCATAGTCCTAGACCTTTAATGTTGTTTGTTTCAAAATCAATGTGAGAGCTTTCAAATGGAAGGACTAGGCTTTTGCTGTAATTCAGTTATGCATCATATGGGAATTATATGGGAGCTGTGAGGGTTTTTTTTTTTTACCGCCTTACTTTCTATAAACGTAAAATACATATTTATCCCTTTGTTCTAATTGGGTAAAAAAGAAAAGGAAAGCCCACATGTCTGAAGGTGCAGCGCCTCTGGCTGTAGTGGCCACTGGAATGTCATTAGTTCTGCCCCAGTAAGCAGCCGGCAGGGCAGAGACAGTGTCTGGGATGTGATGCATCGTGGTGACACTGCCGGGTTCGGCTTCCTCTCTCAGAAGACCCAGCTGTAGCCTGGCTTCTCTTTCCTCTCCCAGCCTCTTGCTTTTGTGAGCTGTACGAATCTGCGTCCCCTGAGGTTGCAATGTGTAATCTAAAGCTGTCAAGATTGAAACTGTGCATCCTTTCTCTCCCCTCCCCCCACCTGCCTTCTTTGAGTCTGGTTTTCCTGTTTATTCCCTTTTTTAGGGTCAGTATCTGAAGGCTGGGAGCAGGGTCTCTTCTTTGATGCTTCTCTTTTTCCTATCATCATTCGTCCATATAGCTGACGCATCCCCTACTCTGTTAGTCCTAGGTCTTAACTTTTATTAAACAAATGCAGTAACACGTTCAAGTGGCCCTCGAGTCCTTGTACTTCCCGCTCTAGCCATCTGCCAAAGGATCTGTTAATAAATGAGGTTGGTCATCTGACTCTTTGCTAGTTCTAAAGACCTACAGGACATGAGTTCACTGACTACATGCATTTCTTTTCTTTCTTCCTTCTTTCTTTTTTTTTTTTTTTTTTCAAATTTTCTGAGGTCAGCATTGTGGCCTAGCGAGTTAAGCTGACGCCAGCAGGCATCAGCGTCTCCCATGGACACCAGCTCAAGTCTTGGCTGTTCCAATCCAGTTCTTTGACAATGTGCGTGGAAAAGCAGTGGAGGTTGGCCCAAGTGCTTGGGCCCACACTGGAGACCTGGGTGAAGCTCCTGGCTTCAGCCTGACCCAGCCCTGGCCGTTCTTGCTAGTTGGAGAGTGAACCAGAAGATGGAATACCTCTCTCTCCCTCTCTCTAATTCTGCATGTCCAATAAAAAGCATAAGTTTTACAAAAACTTCTGTTTATTTATTTGAAACACAGAAAAAGGGAGAGAGAGATTCCATCTGCTGGTTGGTTCATTTTCTAAGTGGCTACAACAGCTGGAACTGGTTCAGTATGAAGAGAGAGATCGTTTATCTTTTGGTTTGTTCTTCAGATGCCTCCAACAGCTAGGTCTGGGCCAGGCCAAAGCCAGGAGCCCAGAGCTCAGTCCAAGTTTGCCCTGTGGGTTCAGGGATCTGATCACCTAGTTACCTAATCACATGATCACCTAAAGCATAAAGTACTGTCTCTCTGGGCGCACACTGGTAGGAAGGTGGCATTGCTACCGGAACCACAAGCCAACCCCCTTCTTAGCTGCAGTGTCCAATGCGCACTCCTGGTTCAGTGAGTTTTAGCAGGGAGAACGGAACCTTTCCTGAAATGGTCACGTGGCACTTGGTGTATGCGTGTATTTCTAAAACAGACTTAAACCTAATTATTGAGAGAATAGCACAATGCACATTTTTGGCACTTTACCCAGCAATCAGTCATGGGTAACATCTTGTCGTTGCTTCCCATGTCTCTTTTCCTGTCTCTCTGGGACGTGTGAGCATTTGTCTCTGCATGTATCAATACGGTACATATAAAATTTTCTAAATGCTTTCGCTATAACTCCTTAGGATATGATAGACTCCACAAAGCTATCATACCATGCAGATATAAGGAAACTTTAATGAGATATATTAAATGTTTTTAATTATCTCCCAGATTTAGTTTATAGGTATGTTTTTCAATTAGTGAATGCACTCAAGGCTTGTACATTTTTATGTCATATTAATCTCTTTTCATCTAAAAAAATCCATGTCTTCGTTTGACCCTCTGCCTACCTTAGTTTGGCTTAGAAACTTCCTGGGAGTCGTGTCCAAGTCGGGACAGGGAAAGGTCTTTCTTTAGTACCTGGAAATCTAAATTGGTGTCTTGAAAACTACTTATAATACTAAAATTGTCTCATCTTTTTTCTAGGGCTGCTGCTCAGAGCAAATTAAGTCACTATACAGATGCAATAAAGGACTGTGAGAAAGCAATAGCAATTGATTCAAAGTACAGCAAAGCCTACGGGAGGATGGGGTAAGTTCTGGAAGAATTTTCAAACTAGTACCAAACAGTATTAGATAAACTCTTATTAGTGGCTTTTTGAGTTACATATATGTATATTATGTAATATTTTTGCTGAGTAAATGTGTATGTTTAGTGAATTATGATAGCTGCACTACCCTGAATACCATTTCTGCTTTTATTGACTTTACAGTTTTTATATTCCTGAAGTTGACTCACAGAGATACACAGCATAGTGAGCACATCAAAATAATTAATCTCCACATAGTAAGAACTGCTTCAAATGATTACGTCCAGAAGACACACTGAGAACCTTAGCAAGATAAACATATCTAAGCGGAGTGTAGGAAAAAGCAAAAATGTTTTAACAGTTTTGTTGAATGCTTCCTCTCAGACATATATCATAGAGGCTACACAGAGGTGACAATGTGTGGGTCACAGAGAGAGGAGCTTGAGACAAAAATTCGAAAGACCATGCTGTCCAAAACCTTCGTGTGACGCTGCAGTAAGACATTAACAACAAGGCACACCTGACAAGCTTCCGTTTCTAATAGGCAGATGGCCCCATGTTGCGTATGTGACAGTCTCTGGCATTCCTGCAGTGTGTTCATTCATGACAAATCCTGCAGGGAAGAGCCATGTTATACCAACGTGAGGTGGCTACAAAACAGGTTACCGTGCAATAATGAGGCCCTAAATAATTTGATTTTAATTTTTTAAAGATTTATCTATTTTTATTGGAAAGTTCCAAGTGACCGCAATGGCCAGAGCTGAGCCAATCTGAAGCCAGGAGCTTCTTCTGGGTCTCCCACACAGGTGCAGGGTCTCAAGGCTTTGGGCCGTTCTCCACTTCTTTCCCAGGCCACAAGCAGGGAGCTGGATGGGTGACAGAGCAGTTGGGATTAAAAATGGCACCCGTGTGGGATCTCAGCTTGTGCAAGGCAAAGACTTTAGCCGGGCCCTAATTTTAAATTTTAATAAAAATTTGAGTGGCAGGATTGTGCTGGGACTGAAGCTGGGAACTGGGAACTTAGTCGAGGTTTCCCATATGAGTGGCAGCAACTGCTATTTTCTGGTGCCGATGTACTGGTTGTGTCTGCGGAAGATTAGAATCAGGAACCAGGGCTGGGGACCGAACCCAAGTACTCTGACCTGGGGATGTTGTGCGTTAGAGACCACAAATCATGTCGTTGGGATCAAGAGCCTCAGCTGGACTCAGGGCTCAGCCCTGGCCAAATGGAGTGCAGGTTGTGGGCTTCCTACTGGCAGTAGTAGAACCAGGAGGTACAGACAGGTGAACAGCCAAGTAGCATTTATTCAAAGGCAAAGAAAGGGGCAGTCAGACTTGAGGATGCCAAGAACTGCTCTTACTCAAGCTAAGGGGTGGTGCTCAGGGCAAGTCCTGACTGAATATTCGGAGGAGGCAGCCTTTGGGGTGGGACACCAAGAAGGCCTTTGGTGGCCCGCAAGGTGTTTGGTGCTTGGAGGCAATGAGGTCTGGCTGCCGAGTGGCTGAGTGTGCCGAGTCTCCAGTCGAGCTGAATTGGCAGTGGAAGGTGATGGGATGTGGGCGGTGCCCATGGCTTAGGTGCTGGTTTAGCTGCATGTCCCTGTCTGATGCCCTGCCTAGGCCACGTCAGACTGAGAACACACCACTCTCTACAATGTGTGGGGACCTCACCGGATTCTCTCACAGCCTGCATACAGGAAAAAAAAAAAAAAAAAAAGAAGGAAGTTTGCTCCCTATCTGGGGGCTGGGGCATCTGTCTTCCTCAGTCCTTGCATTTCAGCAGTCCTCGTCCTTAAGCCTTGGTGTATGGACTTGACTTAAACCGTTGATGCCTTGGCTCTCACGTCTTAGGGTCAGGACTGGAATGGCAACACCTGTTTCCCTGGACCGTCAGCTTGCTGCCTGTAGTTCATAGGACTTCTCAGGGGCCATAACTGTGTGAGCCAGTGCCTCATACTAAATCTAGGTCTGTCCCCATGTGCTGATGAGTCTGTGTCTCTGGAGAACGCTGGCCATGCAGTCACTGTGCCAAAACATCTCAATTCAAGGTCAGGGTTGTCTGTACTTTACTAGTGTTGAGATCTGTATCCTGATCCCACCTCCTAGTTTAGTATTTGGTACAATGAACTTGTTCTCAGGACACTTCATCCCTCAGGACTGTATGACATTGTATTTGCTGTGTTTTTGTCTTACTTCACCGGGAGCTCCTTTTCCAGTCTTTTTCTAGTCGCTTCCTCTTCTGCCACTTGTAAATATGGTACATGTCAGGATCGAATCCTCTGTTTCTCTTCTGATTCCGTCCTACCCCATGCTTTTAATCTATAAAACTGCACCTATGAAATCAATGAAATCCGTTCTCTGTATATTAAGAAACATTATAAAAGAGGAAAACCCCCACTCAATTCCATCTAAAATCAACACTCATTCTTTCAAGATTCTGCACTTGTGAATTAACCTATTTGCTAAAGTGTATTTTTAATTACCAATTCGTATTTATTGCTCCTGGATGGTCATTCATGGATATTTAGAAGTAGTGAAAAATTTATCTTCTGAGAAACGTGTCAGCTGAAGTTGAATAAGGGGACCAGACCCTGTTTCCTTGTCTTAGACCTCATGCTGGGCCCGTCTATTTAATGCCTTGTTGCAACTTTTGTTTGATTTCCCTATTTACAATAGTCCCAAAATACAAGCCAAAGTGTTTTCTGGTGTTCTTAAGTGCATAAAGGCTGTTAATTTGCTTCGTGGAGAAAATGAATTCAGATATGAGTTAGTGTCATTGGTTAGTGCTAGCAAATCGACTACATACATATATATAAAGTTTCTTTAAACAGAAACACATAGAAAACAAAGTAACATATTGGCTAATTGAGGAAAACTTGACAAGAGTCTTACAGGATTTTATAGAACACAATTTTTAAAAAAGATTTTGATTTTTATTGGAAAGTCAGATATACAGAAAGGAGGAGAGACAGAGAGGAAGATCCGTCCGATGATTCACTCCCCAAGCTGAGCCCATCTAAAGTTAGGAGCTAGGAGCTTCTTTTGGGTCTCCCATGCGGGTAGGTGCAGGGTCCCAAGGCTTTGGGTGTCCTCGACTGCTTTCCCAGGCCACCAGCAGGGAGCTGGATGGGAAGCAGGGCTGCCAGGATTAGAAGCAGCATCCATATGGGATCTCAGCGTGTGCAAGGCTGAGGACTTTAGCTGCTAGGCTACCATGCCAGGCCCAGAACACAACTTTTGTAAATGAGAATTGAGTATAAACATTTTGTTGGGGCTGTTAAGGTCTTTATATAGAATTCATTCTCACATATTCTACTGCTTTCATCTTCATGTTTGAATATTTACTGAACTTTTGTTTCCCTTCTTCAGTCTTTCCCACAAGAGTACATTGTAGCATCACTAATATACCCAGTGTTCTATTAACAAAGCATCATCCTTTATTACTATTATACTTGGCCCATTGAATTTCTTAGCAAGTCCTGTTTCTACATACATTTTGAGCCCAGGTGTCGGGCACTCTCTTCCTTATATCTTCAGTTCAAATGACTATCCATCACTTGAGTTACCTCAGAAGCTTTCTAACTGGTTATGCTTCCACGCTACCCCATCTCCACCCAACCCTGCCCATGTTGATCTTCTCCATGAAAGCAGAGTCAGCTTTAAGGCATAACTCAGAGCATGTCACTCCATTGTGAGTCAACTCAGATCTAAATTCCAGTGGTCCTGTACGACCTCATTACTCTCTCCCATCATTTTTCCATACTGTTTTCTGTAGTCCTTCCTCATCTACCCTTAAGTATTTTTGCAAGGTAAATCTCTTTGTCTCGTTGTAGATTTATTTATTGTTATTGGAAAGGCAGGCTTACAAAGGGAAGAAGAGACAGAAAAAGCTTCTATACACTGGCTTATTCCCCACATAGCCTCAAAGGCCAGAGTTGAGCCAAACTGAAGCCAGGAGCTTCTTCCAGGTCTTCCAAGTGGGTGAGTGGGTGCAGGGTCCCAAGGCTTTGGGCCATTCTCAACTGCTCTCATAGGCGACAGGCAGGCAGCTGGATGGGAAATGGAGCAGCTGGGACACGAACCGGCAACCATATGGGATGCCAGTGCTTGCAGAGGAAGGATTAGCAAATCGAACCAAGGTGCTACTTCTCTTACCCTTGTTTTATATCTTAATTACATCCAGCTTTTATCTTTCTTGGGGTTTTTGTGTTTGCTTCTTCTTCCATTTGAATATTTCTTTGCTTTTCCGGAGTCTGCTGTCATCATTGCAATTCTTTTTGGTGTGGCCCTCTATGAGCATCCCTGCTAGCTATTCTTTTTAATGCCATTTCCCTCCTTACTTGTGGTTTTTTTTTTTTTCTTTTTTTGGTCTTTTTCCCCCCAGGTTGAATGACATCTTCTTTTCAGATTCTACAATAAGATTTAAAGTCTGGCAGGTGTTCAGTAAATCTTTATTGACTGCTGATGAATTGAGCATTCTGATAAAGTCGTTTTCACGGTTGGTCGGCAGAAAACGAGTCAGACTGTACGAAGTTTTCATCACTAGACACTGTATTTTACAGATCAAAAGTCTGGGAGGCAAATCAGAAAAGAAAGAATTGTATTAATTTCTTAAAAGTAAACCCAGAGGTGCAGGCATTTGATGAAATATTTCAGATAGTGCTTTGGGGTGCTTGGAGCCCATATTACACTGCTTGGATTTGAATGTCAGCTCTGTTTGGATTTGAATGTCAACTCTAACTTGCCACATATGCAGAGCCTGGGAGATGGCCGGTGACAGCTCAAGTACTTGGGTCCCTGCCACCCATGTGGGAGACCCAGATTATGTTCCCAGCCTCTGGCTTATGCTTGACTCGGCACTGGTATTGTTGTGGGCATCTGGGGAGTGAGCCAGTAAACAGGAAGTCTCTCTGTCTCTCATTCTTTCAAATATATAAAAGAAATACAAAACTTTAAAAATAAGGAAAACATCAACCTGAAATTAAAAACCTCAATAGCATTTCACAGTACATCTTATGTTATTATTTAGTTTTGAAGTAATTTTCTCATAAATTACAACTAAGTGTAGATAAACATTGAAATTTAATGAACAACTCTGACTTGTGTCTGGATAATAATGTCATATCAATGATAATGTGTGCTATCTACTTAACAAGAAACATGTCTTGTTTGGCAAGCCATCTGCCATCTTGTGCTCCCAGCTTTTTAAAAATGGCAGGTTTTCTTTCTTTCCTCTTAAAAGATCTATTCGTTTATTTGAAAGGTAGAGTTAGAGACTCTTCCATCTGCTGGTTCACTTCCACAATGGCTCCAAAAGCCAAGACTGGGCCAGGATGAATCTAGGACAGGAGCTTCTTTTAGGTTTCCCATATGGGTGCAGGGCGCAAGCACCTGTTCTATTTCCTGTTGCTTTTCCCTGGCCATTAGCATGGAGCTGGATTGGAAGTCAGGACTTGAACTGGTGCCCATAAGAGATGCCTGCTGTATAGGTGGTACAGTGCCAATCCTCAAGTGGCAGTTTGGATATTTATTGCTGCCTGAAGTCTCTGTTAGTAACAAGGAAGAATGTGAGACATCTGAAGCACAAATAGAGCTGGAAGTCCTTAAGAATGGTGGTAGCATTTACATGGCCACAGCACTATTAGCACACGTCTTTATGGAGCGAATTCTAAAAATAAAGCAGGTTGTTTCATGTATTTGGATTAAAAAATAGAACAGTTGGCAAGGTTCGTCAGCAAGTTTCAAGTTCATAATGCCCTCAGAATCATAGTTTGTCAGCTACAGAATTAGAGAGATTTCTTGGAAGCAGAGAGCATCTTTGTAGTATTCCTGGGTACTGTTGTACAATAAATAGTTACTTGCACTGGAATGAATACCAAGGCAGATGTTTGACTGAATCCTTGATGTTCTTTAATCATGTATCTTGGAATTCTGTACCATATATTTCCATCAGGCTGGCCCTCACTGCCATGAATAAATTTGAAGAAGCAGTTACAAGTTACCAAAAGGCATTAGATCTTGACCCTGAAAATGATTCCTATAAGTCAAATCTGAAAATAGCAGAACAGAAGTTGAGAGAAGTGTCCAGTCCTGTAAGTTGTTAATGCCAAATGAGTGAGGCATTTTTAAAGCATTTATCATTTATTATAATTAAAAGGAAATGGTTTGCCGGATTCTCAGATATAATTCTTTTACAGACAGGAACTGGATTGAGCTTTGACATGGCTAGCCTGATAAATAATCCAGCTTTCATTAGTATGGTGAGTGTACTTTTCATTCTGTTCTACTCCCTTTGTGTTGCCTAGAGCTATTACTTCCAAAAGTTTTGGAAACAAGTCAAGAAGGTTTGGTGGTGGAGACAGTGGTTGGTAGAGTGTAGATACCAGGCTATGGCAAAGGTCCCTCACCTTTCCCTGTACCTCCATGGGAAGGTGCTGTACCAACTACAGGAAGGCCAAATTGTATACAAAATCTGTGTACATACAAAGAAGTTCATTCTCCCTGGAGAGAAAACCATTTTTTTCACAGATTGGCATAGGGATCACCAAAATTTCGCATGCATAAAATCCACCTGCAGGTGATCCTAGCAGATCAATTACAGTTAAGATCTCAGGATTTTGGCTGTAGTTGTTCCCTAAGTGTGCGTCCTGGTTTTGTCTGCCTGATTTTATATCTTAGAGTTTAACTCTCAATATATGAGTTCATATAATTCTCAATATTCGGGGGACTTTACAAAGTTTATGGAAAAATGGAATTAAAAGATAACTGTTTTGGTACAAAAATTTTTGGAATCCCAAGTATTTTTTTTTAAGATTTATTTATTTTTATTACAAAGTCAGATATACAGAGAGGAGGATCTTCCGTCCGATGATTCACTCCACAAGTGAGCGCAATGGCCCATGCTATGCTGATCCGAAGCCAGGATCTAGGAACCTCTTCCAGGTCTCCCACACGGGTGCAGGGTCCCAAAGCCTTGGGCCGTCCTCGACTGCTTTCCCAGGCCACAAGCAGGGAGCTGGATGGGAAGTGGAGCTGCCGGGATTAGAACCGGCGCCCATATGGGATCTCAGCTTGTTCAAGGCGAGGATTTTAGCCAGTAGACCACGCCGCTGGGCCCGAAGTATTGTTTTTTAAAACAAGAGTCATTTTCCACAAACTTTTGGCTCATCCTTTGTGAAGCACTCGGTTCTTCAAGCTGACAAAAGGATTTATGGACCTTTTGAAGTTACTCACGCTGCATGGTGCCTTTGCTTGAGTGGATCTAGGATGTAGCCCTGGCCCGCAAGGCTCCTTGAGTGGCTGTATGCGTGGGGGGAGAGCCATATTACCATTTGCTGTGCATGTTGAAGGCAGAATTCAGTGCCTTTTCCACTGTTGTTTTCTTCGAGAAATGCCTTGCTTCCATTAAAGTTTCAACTGAATTGAAATGCACAGATGACTCATTCCAAGTGAGACCGGGTCTTTTGAGGAACTGGTAGGTTTCTTCCACCCCATCAAATTTTAGTCAGCTTTCCACCTACGTAGTGCTTGAACATCTCTTTGTTACTGACTATGACATTTTTCAAACATGGCTACTCATTTCCAGGACCCAATTTATGCCTCTGTAACACAGTGTAAAAAGAGAATTCTTTGAAGTTCAGGCATGTTACTGTGGCTTAGGTTCTGTAGAGCCGTGTGCCAAGTTCAGGTGTGTGAGCACCATGTAGGAGCTGCAGAGGCAGGGGTTTAAAAGCGTATTTTGTTACTCTTCAACAGGCTGACCGAGATTATCAGTGGGGTTGGACAGAGCTGCATGTGTGAAGGAAGCAGAGAGGCCTGCCATTGTGTCCAACCTGCTGCCAAAGGCTTTCCCGTCCACTCAGAGTCCCAAGGGGCACAGTCTCATCTTTAAAGCATACTCTTTTGGAGAGGATCCTCAGAATGATAGATTATTTAAACATGCTCTAAAGTTTCTAGTTGGTTTTTTTTTTTTTTTTTGGCTTGACTTGATCAGCAGTAGTAAGCAAGCTATTGTCAATATCCTTATAGTGCTGTCAGTAATCTTTATTTGCATTTTTGAGATTTATTTATTTATTTACAACTACAGAGTGGAGAGGAGAGGGTGGAGACAGAGAGAGAGCGAGATCTGCTGGGTCCAGGAGCCTCATCTGGATCTGCCTTGTAGGTGGCAGGGGTCCAGGTATCTAGGCCAGCATCTACTGCTTTCTCAGGTGTACTAGCAGGGAGCTGTATTAGAAGTGGAGCAAGAAGCCTGGATACGACCTGGTGCTCGAATGGGATGCTGGTGTGCCTGGTGGCAACTTCACATGTGGTGCCACAACATTTGTACCTGCAATGATTTTTTTTTTAATGCTACCTTTTCTACTACCTTCCTTTTTTTTTATTTAAAAACATTCCAATCAACTTAATAAGCACAGTATTCTAGTACACATATATATGAGTTAGCTTTCATTCCTCTACTTAAAAAAAACTTCATTAAAGATTCCTAAATATTAACTGCTTTTACTGGAAGATGCTGTTTCCATTCCAGGCAGCAAGTTTAATGCAAAATCCTCAAGTTCAACAACTGTAAGTATATAGAAAGATTTTTAATTGCACTTTTCCTCCTTTCATTTGCTGGACCTTATCTGAGAACAGCAGCTCAAAATTGATGAAATTTCCCAAAGGCCACTCTGTTAAAACTGAAAAACCACACATATGTGATGTTACGTCTTGCATGATGAGGGCATGCCTGCATTGAAGACTTTTCCTTGGCTTATTCTGCTTGTTCACAATGGAACTTCAGCACTGAGTCTCTCCCATACCCTAGGATGTCGGGAATGATGACAAACGCCATTGGGGGACCTGCTGCCGGGGTCGGGGGCCTCACTGACCTGTCTAGCCTCATCCAAGCGTAAGTGTTGTATTTCTGCAAGGTGAGGGGCTAGGGTTTTCTTTTCAAATCTGCACCTGTTATTGTTAATAGCATTGGCCACCTTAACGTCAGAAAGAATCTCAAAACCTGGAATCATTTTTCATACTAACAGGCAGGAATTCAGAAGGCCCAGCTGGGTGGTCTGGTCAGCTCTGCCTCTTCAGAAGAGCTATCATGGGCGTTTCACATGCTTTTTTAGGCTCCAAATATGAGAAGAGTTCTCCTTTTGTTTAAAAAATTTTTATTTTGGTGTTAGTAAGGCAGGTGAGGGACAGATATTAGTGGCAAAAGAGTATCAATAACATACAGTAGCTGGAGAACTGAAGTGCAGGCTTGTGACTTACTAAGGGTTTCAGGACAGCCATGGCTAAACATTCTTTTGATTTGCAGCATAATATTTTGCTATTTGTTTTTGTCAATGTGACATTAGGTTCCAAAGTTTCTTAGGAGGGGGTTATGAATACTGTTATCTTTATTTGAAAGGTAAGGAAGTGAGAGCGAGCTCTTCTATTCACTGTTTAGCTTCCCACAGTGAACCAAGCTGAAGCCAGGAGCCAGGACTCCGCTCAGGTCTTCACCTAGGGCCAGGAACATGGGCACCTGGGCCAGCTTCTGCCTTAGCAGGTGTACCACCAAACAGCTGGATTGGCCACATCGCCTGTCCTAGTCATCTGGTACTTTTGAAGGAATGGAAAGAAGCAATAGAAACAATGAGACAGGTTATGTCCAAACATATTTTGATCACTTATATAAAGCATTGTTTTTCAAAAAACTTGTTTTCTAAGAAAAATTTCTTCAGCAGACCTACCAGCTCAGATATAGATGAAAGCAAAATATCTACTTAAAAATACCTGTTAATTTAGGTGAAAATATATTTTTATTTCTTTATTAATTGCATTTTATTTATATAAAGTGAATAATTTCCCATAATTTATGACACAGGATTAGAAGCAGGGAGTTCCTCTTTCTGCTGTCTCTGTCTCCTTTGTTCCCTCTAATTATTACAATGTCATACTTTCTTTTTGCTTCACAATCCTACACTTAGCACTCTAATCGATAAAATTATCCAGGCACAGTAAGTAGAAGAAAAAAGAGGAAATCCTACTATGACTCACTAGCATAGACATGGGCCATGAGTAATCACATATTGCTCATAAGGATTACAACAAATACATATATTTTTAAAAGATTTATTTTTATTGGAAAGTCAGATATATAGAGAGGAAGATCTTCTATCCGCTGACTCAACTCCCCAAACAGCTGCAATGGCCGCAGCTGTGCTGATCTGAAGGCAGGAGCCAGGAGCTCCCAAGGCTTTGGGCCGTCCTTGACTGCTTTCCCAGGCCACAAGCAGGGAGCTGGATGGGAAGCGGGGCTGCCGAGACACACAAACCGTTGCCCATATGGGATCCTGGTGCTTGCAAGGTGATGACTTTAGCTTCTAGACTACCGCACTGGACCCAGAAATCAATTTTATCCAAACCTTTTCAGTGCCTATGATAACTAGAGGAACCTCTTACATTTTCTTATTACTTGATTGTATTATCTTTATTTCCACCCAGATTTCTTGAGATACTTTGTTTATATCCGATGCTGTATTGTTGGCATTTTTTAAAGGCACACGAGCTATTTTCTGCTTGTGAGTGATCATGATCGTATAATAACTTAAAATACTGCAACTGAGTGATCTTTAGAGACACAATTATAGTGATGTCGCACACTTGCATTTGTGGTCCTAAAGTCAGGAAAATGTGTTCAATTTTTTCTTTTTTCCTTTTAAAGAATCAGTTATGGGGCCCGGCGCGGTGGCACAAGTGGTTAAGGTCCTCACCTTGCACACCCAGGATCCCATATGGGCGCCGGTTCTATCCCGGCGGCCCCGCTTCCCTTCCAGCTCCCTGCCTGTGGCCCGGGAAAGCAGTCGAGGACGGCCCAAAGCTTTGGGACCCTGCACCCGTGTGGGAGACCCGGAAGAGGCTCCTGGCTTCGGACTGGCGTAGTATCGGCCGTTGCGCTCACTTGGGGAGTGAATCATCGGACGGAAGATCTTCCTCTCTGTCTCTCCTCTCTGCATATCCGCCTTTCCAATAAAAATAATAAAAATAAATCTTAAAAAAAAAAAAGAATCAGTTATGTAAGGCCCTGTAGACATCCCATAGTAGTCAGACTTGGCTGTAAGAACATTGTATCAGAGCATACAGAAGAAAAGCAAACATTTCGTAGCCCTTTGCTTGTTTGTGATGAAACAGAGGTGTAGACGTCTTGCATTTCAGGCACTCCTGCTTTAGCTTGGGGGTTGTTTCTTCACTTGATCTTAGGCAAACATGTCAGAAGTCACGGGTGCCTTGTCATCCAGGATGCTGCACTGTAAAAATGTTGAACATCGAAGCACTGGCTGGCTGGCAGCTTAAAGTCATGGTTCCACGAGTTGTCTTTATAGGAGAAGTTCACCGTGGGCATTCCCCACATCTCTTGAAGTTCTTTTGGCATGCATGTTGTGTGAGTGGCAAGGCCCTGATCCCTCCCCGCTCTGCCTTCTGACTGTAGGGGACAGCAGTTCGCTCAGCAGATACAGCAGCAGAACCCTGAGCTCATCGAGCAGCTGAGGAATCACATCCGGAGCCGATCCTTCAGCAGCAGCGCCGAGGAACACTCCTGATCCCACGGCGGCCCGAGATCCATCTGTACATAGCGCTCTGCCCCTCAAGCACCGTATCTGATGTTTGAAAACCAAGGAGGGGAGCCTCTTGTGTATATTCTTAAAGAAGAAATCTGTTCAGATGATAGATTTATCACAAAACACACCTGAACATCACATGACTCCTTTGGAAATGAATCAATCCCCTGGAGTCCTGGGACGAGGTTCCATTTCCAAACCTGTACCACCATCATGTGTGTATATGAGACTTAACAGCAGAGTGTATTCATTGGACAGTGGGGCTGTTTGTTGGTGAATTCCACTGCTCCGAATTCCATTAAGTGGATTTATTATTTTTTTTTTTGAGGGGAGATTACTAAGGGAAATATTTCCCACTGGTTCGGAAGAAATATCTGCTACTGAGCAGCAGTTCAGAAAAGCAGACTCTTACTATTTAGCTCTGAGAAGGAAGATCAGTGGAAAAGATTTATCCTAGGTTCCAGGGTTTTTAAATGCTATTGATTCTGATGAGTGACAAGGTATCTATTTGCTGGTAGAGCAGTTATTGGGTGGAAGGGCTATTGTAGCAAGAAAGATAAAAATCCAGAGAATGTGAATGTATAGAAAGTGAAGGTGGAATGTTCAGGTTGTCTGCATGGCTCCAAAAGTGACAACACTCACAAGGCCAGCTACGCTAAGTACATAATAAAAATACATTTAGAAATCTGTAATGGGACTGGTTTCATCAGGGCTAAAACTCTTAATTCCCCTGGTGGTGACTTTATCTTGGAAATGATCAAATTCTCATCTATCTGTATTCAAATGAGCCACAGCCCTGGCTCCAATAATTTTATAAGTGGGATTCAATTATGTGTCCATAAACATTTTTTTTTTTTAACTAAGGATCACCATAAGCTCTTATCACTAACTTTGCTTGTTTATTCAGTTCTGTTAGATTTGGCTTGGCATTATCAGTCTTAAGTTTAATCTAAAATCATTTAAACAGGAGATAACATATTTTATCATGCACTGGATGTCAACTGGTTAGAGAGAAATTGCATTAAGTGTTAATGGCTCTAACTAGTGATGGCTGATCCGGTTCTAATTCCAAATGGAATTTTCTTTTTGTTTATTAATCATGAAATTGGTGAAATGAGGCTAATGTAATCATTTCACGAATGTAAGAGAAAACTGAAAAAGAAAGTGGTATAACATTAAATCAGTAAGTGGATGATCGGGACCGACTAGAACTGTTCTTGTTAGACTCCAGTTAGTCAGCTTTTTTTCCCCCTCCCTTTTGTGAGATTACATGAAAGGTTTAAAAGTTCACTGCAAAATTCACCTGAGGAATTTAAAATGCAGATTCAGGACCAGACCTTCACTTCTGCCTTAGTAAGCCCCATCAAGAAGCCTCAGGATTGCCATTTTAAATAGTGCAATTGGAAGCTCTGGTGCAGGTCCACGGACACCAACTTAGAGCAATGCGAGGTTGCAATTGGCTTTGCAGTTTGGCTATCTAATGCCTAAGCACTTGGCTTCAGGGTACAACGAGACCTAAATGACCCTACGAGGTTGACCAGCAAAGAGCAGGACTTAAACCTTAGTACCTTTGAAATTAAAAACTATATTCCACCACAGCCATCTTAGTGTTTCATAAAGTTATACTCAACTCCTAGTGTTTTAAGTGTTAGAAGGAATGATGAACTAATCATATGCAAGTTATGACTGTAATCAAAAAGCAAAAACGATTCTTAATTTTCTTACGCAGTGTTGCTCAAGTTCAGATCAGGAAGCATAACTCTCTTGAGTGCGTTAGAAATGCTTTCTGATGAACAACACAGAGAGTAAGACCTGCAGAATAAGTCTCTAGCTGCCTGCAGGAGAGAGCGGAGCTGTGAATGAACAGATCAGAAGTGACAGAGGAGTGTACTGCAAGAGGAACACCACGCACTGTGGACAGTCGCTCCAAAAAGTGGAAAAAGAGGACACAGCTCCCCCCTCCAAGGTGACCAGTGCTAGCATGATATGAAATCAGATAAAGGCTTTCAAAATAATGGCTCCTGTGCTAAAATCTGTAGTTACAGTAGCCAGTTTTTATATAGATGGGAACTGATACATTTCTTTTAGTGACTTGCTGAATTTCATTGATAATTGACCCTGTGTAACAAATTCAGTGTAGTTGCTCTCTGTCCATCTCCCTGGATTTCCATTTCATTTGAGGCATTTTTGTTCTTCATTTGCTTTCATCATTTCTTAGTAATTGCATTGCAAGCTATTTCTTGAAAGAAAGCTGTGTATAGTTGGATTGTGCTAACTGTTCTTAAAATTATAGGAAAAGACCAAAATGTAATTGCTGTTTAACTACAGAAATAAGAAGGCATTATTGCCAATCTTTATATCCATTCCTCCTAGGGATACTTGTCCCCCATTATTCACGTTTCATTGTGGTAGCTGCAGCTGTTGCGATGTCATGCTAAAACTGAACATGTCCTTTACTGTACCAAATTGTTCATCTAATTTTATAAGAAGTTTAATCAAATCTTTTCTAAGATGGCATTATCTAACCACTTAAGTATGAATGATATGCATTTAGGTTATTGCCTATAAACTGAAGAGAATTTAATTAAATCAAAGTATGTGTACTATTATATACGTTTGCTCTCTGATTTCAAACCGAAGGTTCAGTCATGAGAAGATGTTTGACAAAAATGGCAATAGTGCAGTGGTGATAAGGTCTTATTTATTATCTGATCAACCTTTATCAGTTTGAAAGACAGACAGACAGACTTCAGATTAACACTGCTTGTACTTCATTTTGCACATATTTCGTTAACTATTACTCAAATGTGAGGGCAACCCTTCTGAATATAGCTTTCATTCTGAACCAGTCTGTCATGGCAATAAATAATTATGCACTTAAGAAAAAGCATTTTGTGTTTGACTTGATGGCACTTGTACACTTAAGAAATCATATACACATTCTGAAAGTTTTAACTTACCAAGACAGGACAGCTTTTATCTAACAGCATAATCTTGTGTTTTCTTGACAAAATATTGAAACTTGTTATATTTATGTTGCAAAGTTGACAACAGCTAACTTTCCCATTGTTTTGTTCATGGCAAAGTAAATCAATGCAATTAAACAGAAAGAAAGTTATATAACATTAACACATGATTTGAATTTTACAATAAAATATCAGATGCTGGGAGGCCTTCAAATATGTTTTATGAAAATAAATGCCTATTTTTCAATGAGAAAAAAAAAAAACATGAGGTTTTTGGCTTTGAATTGAAAAATTAGTAGGCTTCTCAGTTGAAGGTTAATTGAATATTTGACAGCCTAATAGAGAAAACCAATTCTTATCTGTTGTTCAGGACCTTAAAGTTATATGAGTATGAAACCTATACATACCAACTCAATGATTTTGAAAATAACCAGCAAAGCTCATATTGTGTTAGCTAAGATTAAGGAGGACCAGCCCAATTGAAAACAAATCTCATTTGTTGGCTAAGGAGCTAGGGGAAAAACATACTTGGAATCACCTAATTCTAAATAAAGTGCTTTGAGAATGCTAGCGTTGTAAGGAACAACTGTGTCTTCTCCACTGATGGCAGCAAACTGGCTCACAGGCTGAATCCAATCAATCACGTGGTTCTGTAAACACTGCTGCACTTTGGTGCCCACTGGTTGCTCTTGTGCTACAATTGCAGACTTTAGGCTCTGAGACAGAAACCACAATGACCTGCAGAGCTCTGAGGATAGTTAGTGTCTTGTTTTCTACATAAGAAGTTTGCCGACTGCTATACTACAGATGAAGGACAATGGCCTCAAATATATTGCTTCTGCAGTCTCAAGAACATCTAGTGAAACAGATTATGTGTAAAACATATACAAATGTTGATTGAGAATATAACTCACAAGAGTGAATCAGCAGATCTGTTCAAAACGGATATTTAATATACTGTCCTACACAAAAGAAATTTAAATGATATATGCTTACGCTGCCTGATGACCTCATTATTTTACAAAGGTAACAAAAACACAGAAACAAAGGAAACATCTACCACTGGAAATGTTCTTCAGCTTTCCACTTTAATGGCCGAAGATACCACACAGACTTGTGCAATGTCATCGTATTCGTATGTTCTCTTTAGGAATGTATCTGTTAGTCTCAGGCCGGAGACACTCTGTTGAGAGAAACACAAGGGCCTCAGTTTTGAGAAGATACGGCTATCACAAACGACTCTAGGTTCACCAGCCCCCAAGGATTGACGATTTTGCCAAGGACCTACCTGCAGTCCCTGTACAGAGGAGAGCAGAGTGAGGGCGAGGCAGAGGGAGGAGCTCGGATGCAGCTTCCCCAGCTGTCTTCCTGAAATACCACACCAGTGGATTGAACTGGTATTGCACATGTCCAAAACCAGATCCATAGTCCTTTCACTGCTGGGGGAAATCAGAAAAACAGGCTAAATCTTGTTCATTTCACAGAGAGATACTGCAGTATGTTTTCCACTAAGGTGATTAAATTTGCTTCTTGGATGCCAGGAGAATAAAAACCAAGAAGTGAACTGAAAAGTTATTGTATTGTTTCTATGTCACTTAAGATGGCATCTACAGGCCTGGAGGTTGGCCTCTTGATGCTGATCTAAGAGCTTGTACATTTTTATGGGAGACTTGAGCCATTTCTGTCTAATTTTGTTGCCCTGTATTCTTACTCTGACAGGATTTTTGATAATTAATCCATGTTCCTTGACCATGCAGATAGCTAAGAAAATGACTCAAGATTCAAAGAGTAGACAGTACTTGGGTTTGCTCACTGTATCGCCATTTTAAATTACTTTCTGCTTATTGCTGATCTCAACAGTGTAGCTTAAACATGTTAGGAATTTTGGGGCTGGCAAGATGGTTCAATTGGCTGATCATACCAAATTGGCACTGGTTTGTCTTCTGGATATTCCACTTCTCAACCAGCTCCTCCTATTAAGGCCTCGGAAAGCAGAGGAGGATGGTTCAAAGCTCGTGGGAGACCAGGAAGAAGCCCATGGCTCTTGGCTTTGGATTGGCTCAGATCCGGCCTTTGCAGTCATTTGGGGAGTGAACCAGCAGATGGAAGATCTTTCTGCCCCTCCTCTGTGTAGATCTATTTTTCCCATACACATAAGTAAATCTTATAAAAAGGAACTTTAATGGAAGTATGCACATTTTACAAATACCATAAGAGATGGAGATCGGTATTGGGGGTGGCAGGGAGCACACTTTCACACCCTTGTTCACTCTCAAAGCTGGAAATGGAGTTCTCACTCCAGGGCTCCCACATGGTGGCAGGGTCCCAATCACTTGAGCTATCAGCACTGCCTCTTAGGTCTGTGTTAGCAACAGGGTGGAGTCAGTGCTGCAGCTCAGAATCAAACTCAAGGTACTATGAAAGTTAAATAATTACCCCCTTCCCTTAAAAAATAATCAAAAGGTTGACAATAAAATTGGGCTGATTTGACACTATTCCTGTCTGTTTTTCCCTCCTTCATTCTTGGCTCCCTATTTTATTTTAAAATGCAAGAAGTATAAACATAAACATAGACTATAAACCCAATCCCTGGTTTCACTTTCTGGCACTTATCTTGTCCGGCTTTTTGAGCTTGAAAAATGTTATTTAACCTCCATTAGGTATTTTTATTTTCCTTGCATGAAAGATGAAACCCAGGCCATAGAGTGTAATATAAAAATGAAATACAGAAAAATGCCCAGTACAGTAATGGCCTCACAGATGTGTAATATGCCTGGGTGGGCATTTGGCACAGCAGTCAGTGATGCTTCTTGGGACACCCTCACCCATACTGGATCCCTTGGGATATCCTCACCCATATAGAATCCCTTGTGACACCCTCACCAATACTGGATCCCTTGGGACACCTGCATCCATGCTGGATCCTTTGGGACACCCGCATCCATACTGGATCCCAACTCCAGTCTCCTACTACTTGAGGCAGCAGCTGTTGGCTCAGCTGCTGGGCTGCCTGCCATCCATTTGGTAGACCTGCCTGGCAACCCCAGATCTTGGTTTCTGCCTCTTCCAGTCCTAGTGGCGCTGAGTATTTTGGGAGTCAACCACCAGATGGAAAAAAAAATTTCTGTCTTTGTTCTTAAACAAACAAGTAAATAAGACTTTTTTAAAAAGAAAATGGCAAGTTCAGCTTGGTATAGAAAATTAAGAAATCTATATTTTTTTTCATCATGACATTTTCCATGAACTTTCTAAAGCCCCACTGTATTCAAGATCAAAATCAGAGAAACTTTTGTGTGAAGAGGAAACCAAAAAGGAGACGTTCAAAACATTTCTTCCCTAGTTACATAAGGAAGCAATGACATCTACCCATAAAAACTAGCATTACCTGCAGTTTGTTATTTTACAGGTGATGTGAAAAGGTTCTTCTAGGTTGACAGTATCTGGGATTGCTTCCAAAGACAACCTCACATCCCCGTAGCCTGGAGCCTGGGAGAATCAGAAACATGGATAACATGCATCTATGAAAAATCTTCCACTTTTGGTGACTGTAATGTCTCCAAGCTCTTGTTCTGTGAAAATATTTCTCATTCTTTGTACGGTTTCCTTACTCTGCTTTCACAGTCACTATGTATGGACCAGCCTTGCTGGCTTGTTTTGTCTGGGTTAGAACTGTTACATGTTCATACAGTTAACATAAAGCTTAGAGGTAAGTAATTAGCGAAGGTGCTTATGTTAAAAGGATGCTCTCCAGAAATAATACAGCATCTACATCTCTAAGTAGGTAAAACAGGCAGAGGGAGGGCACTGGCATGAGCCAGGCAGAAACTCGTGTTTTTTTCACAAAATACATGGGCAAGAAGAGACTACAGACACATCAAGGCTTACAACATGTCATGTGGGGATGGCAATTTATTGCTGCATATTAAAGTAGGCCCAGCTGTGACAGAGATGATTATTGGCCATCATCTTTTTTTTTTTTTTTCCATTTTGTTACTTTGAATGGTAAAAGTAAAGCAAATTTTAGAATATGGGAGGACAGGGAATCTGACATAATGAGAGAATCTGCTAGAAATTTTTATTAGTACAAAAAAATACAATTAGCTGGAAGGTATCCCTACTATCTGAAGAAACTGGGTATCTAACTACTGCTCATAATTCAGATTAGGCTCACTTCATGAATTTTAGATACCTCTGATTTCTAACAACTTACTTACAAAAGATATAATCTGAGTAGGAGAATGTAATAAGCTTAACAGGTTCAAGAAAACTTTAATGACTCCTTTGCCAGGTGAATAGTGAACATAAATGACAAAGGAGGGAACAAACGACAAGCAGTTAGTTTAATTAAAGTTAAATTAACGTATGACCATTTTTCGTTCACCTGGGACATCAGTGAAACCATCAGTCTCTCTTACTCCTGCACTGTGAACGTTTTCACACTGTTCTCACTGCTTGTGGCAGACACGCCCGCTCACCCTGAAAGCCCCCAGACTCACCATTCTTTGAAGCTGGCTGGTCTGTAGCCTTCCCCGCTCACCTAGATTGGTTTTCCACACTATATCCAGTTTTCCTATTACGGTTACTCCCTTGATGATGCCCGCTTTTTCTGCAAATTCCTTTTTGGGCTTTAGGCAGTACAAGTACTGGCGTGTGTCCATTGGCTGCAAATATGCTCTTGACCCAAACGTGGATACACTGACAGGGTAGAAAGAGAGAGATGTGGAGAACGCTCTCCAAGATATTTTCAAGATAAAACATGGCTGTGATTGCCCCTTTTGGACAGTAACTGGATGAATTACCTTGTGAAGATCCAGAAAACATGGAAGGGAACTTACAGGGGGGAATTTAGTGTAAAAAATCTTGAGATTTTTTAAAAACTAGGATACTACCTCACATTAGACATATATTCATTAATTGAAAGAACAATAGAAATTGGAACCTGAAGTTTTCTGTTCATTTATTCTAAAATAATTAGGAAAAATAGGTGAGAATTACAAAGAGCCATATCACTTTAAGCTAGGTAATCACTTTCAAAACAAATGACAAGATTTGGAGAAACAATGAAAACCCGTTTTTCTCAGCAGGCATGAAGGAGGCTATGATTTTTTTATTTGTCGTTTCCAAACAACATACGAGTAAACTATCAATCTTGATGGAAGCAGCCAGGTGGTTTCCCCAGCTAGAACTTCCTTAGTTAGGTTAACATCAACACAAAGTTTATCCCTCTTCTAAGTTTGCCAAGGGAAAAATCCCCTCAACTTAAATCATTATTTCTGATGCATATACCTTTTGATGCTGACAGAGTATTTCTTTCCAATTCACACTCACCTCCTTCTCATTCACTCATTTCACTGTTTCCACACCTGAGCTTTCACTCGCAGAATAACAATGATGGGTTTACCTCATTAAATTATGACAATTCAACGACCAACTGCTTTGAACAAGCAATATAGAGGGCTAGATTTTTGTTTTGTTTTGTTTTTCAATGTGGAGCAAGGGATGAGCAGGACGAGCAAACGAGAATGAGGGAAGTGTGACAATTCTGTGTAAGATAGTAGGCACATGTCAGTGTGTATTTGCCCCATCTTCAAAATGCGCCATGTAAACAGGGAATCCTGATGAGCAGGGGCTCTGGGACAGAAAGCAATACTGCTTCATCAACTAGTTCAAGGTGCCACCTTAATGCATATGCAGTAATTTTAATTTCTGATAAATTTTTCTGTGAACCTAAAGCATTTCCTTTAAACAGCCCATTAATGAAAAGCAAAACAGAAACAAAGGGTAATGAAATGTTAGGGAAATAAGCACCTTTAAAAATAAGATCAAGCATTCTATGAGTGTATTTACCATTCTCCAGCCTGGTCCACCGAATTCAATTCTGTCACATTGTACATTAGAGATGGCTCCAGTGAGACTTTCTCCATAAACATGGGTGAAGTTGTAATATTCTGAATCTGGGCTTCCAGGAACACTTCATCAGTCTGAGGAGATGAAAAAAAAAAAAGACAAAAAAAAAAAGACAAAAACCGACCAAAGTGTGATGGTTTTTAAAATATTTACTTATAAAAGTATCTTATACAATATGAAGAAGCACTATTAACCATAACCGTGATTAGTTCATGCCTGCAAATCAAAGTTATCAAAATTAATGTAAAAAAAAAAAAGGAAGCTTCACCCTAATATAATTAACGGGCAAAGTCAAGTGTTAGTCAACTGACACCTCGTGAAACAATGGATGGGGGATAACTCTATTTTGTGCATCCCAAAATATCTGTTTAACTAAAATTTTATTCACTATGAATGACCCATTTTATAATCTTGTAAGATTTAAATTTAAATTTCTGGGTTTATTTTAAGTGTATACTTAGGGTTAAAAAAGAATATATGAATCACAGCTGCCAATAATACAACTTGTAAATAAACAAAAATGGATCTTGTGGACTTAGTAATAGTTTTGAAACTGATGCCACTCAGCAATATTTAAGTCACTGTGTATCACTTAAACAAATTTTTACAAATATTTTATTCCCCGATCATCTCTTTTTAATGCAAGTTGGCTATTATGTGTGTGTGTAACTGAAGTACAACATATTAACATATATATTTTTTTAAATCTACATAAAAAATGATATACTAAGAGTGTTTAAGAATTAACTTTTCCAAAAGCTTCAGAATATTCTATATTAACAGAAATAACATGTAAACTAAAGCATAACCAAAAAACCTGGTAATTTTATGCTTTTGAGAAACATATAAAAGCCAGGAAAATGGCTACCGTTTGCATAAGTGGAAAGATAATTTAATGCAATATTATCTAAAATACAGCAGATTCTTCAATCTTTGGGCCCTGTGCTCAAGCGTAATGAATTAACAGTTCAGAACAACATACTAGTTAAGAGCATTATTCTGTTGCTTTTTTTTTTTAAAGTAAATATATCCCAACAATCCATTGCTTTTAAAAAATAACCACAGACCCACATTTCAATTTTAAATGCAACTTTCTGCATAACTTTAGGAAGAGCTTAGGTAAAATGAAGGATAAATAAGCAGCATAATGGAAAAATCAAGTTAGTTTGAACAGTTAGTAAAAATCATTTGATCTTGACAAGTTAAGGTAAGAATTTAGCGCTAAAGCAGTTATCATACAGATGATGTGGTACAAGCAAGTGCTGTTTACTTGTAAATAGAAATTTGAAAAATATGATTTTAAGCCAGCTTGGGAAAAACCTGTCTTTTTTTTTTTTCTTTTTCTGCTTATTTTGATCAAAAGGTCATTGCTACCTGATCTGAATTTCAAACTAAAACCACTGTACATTTTTGTGAAAACAAATTTCAACTATACAGTTTCTTCAGAGAACTGAAGGATTATGGGCTATTTCACAGTAAGGTACGGAAAATCTCAAGGCTATTTTAGGTAGGGTTTGTATGACTTAAAAAAAAAATACCTAAAGACAAAATACTAAAACTGAGAGTGTAACTGTTTCAACATGACAGTTTAATCTTTGGTCTAATTTTTTCCCATAGAATAGAATAATGAATAGAATAGCAATGCGAATTATACACTTCACAGGTAATATTCACAACTAACTGTTTTTCCACTATGTTTTTGTAAAGAGAGATTAATTAGGCGGAGTCAAAAAGTGGTTAAGTAGGAAAAGTATACAAATTTATAATAAAAAATCAAATTACCACAGAACTGAGGTCACTCTAATGGAAAAATAAAAAAAAAAAAGAAAAATCAGAGTTAAATGTTAAAGAAAAAGAATAACTTTAAATTAAAATGCATTTGTGCATTCTAAAGATCTACCAATTAAGATAGCATTAGTTAACAAGAAAGTAAACAGGAAATAACACGAAGAAATACGAGAAACCACCTTTCTAACAAGGTAAAACTCTAACGTTGATCCCAGCGGACGAGAGAAGCACACTCCGGCTGCACAGGGCCGGGCACGCTCGGCTGCTTCCCCTGAGTCTGAGTGCCACACACTGTACCTTCTCGTCACGGGTGATAGGTATTTAGAATGATCATGCGCTTTCCTCTACATTTAGAAGAAACACAGTATCACTTCCAGATTTATCTTAATAATGGAATCCTAATTTTTCAGGAACATTGTGAAGTGATCACAGTTCCTTGGCATGCCATTTCAGGCAATGCTGGGACAGACTGCTTCTGGCAGTGGAGTTTATCCTCCTCTTTAGATTTCATCATCTTTTTTTCATAGCTATATTTCTTACAGGCAATTATCCAAGGTGACTTTCTGTATCAAATGTATAGCTGGAAATTTTTTAAAAAAATTCTTTATGTTTACAGAATTACTGCACTGCAGGGAGTGGGCGGAAGTGCCTCACAATGCAGTCATGTCACGTCAGTCTCCTTCCTTAGATTAAGTTTCCCCAGGCTGGTGCTGTGGTGTAGTGGGCCCACGGCAACAGCATCAGAAACGGTTGCCAGTTCAAATCCTCTAGAATGTTCCACTTCTGATCCAGCTCCCTGTTAACTGGGCCAGGTAAAGCAGTGGAGTATGGTGCAAGTCCTTGGGCCCCTGCAACCACATTGGGAGACCTGCAAGAAGCCACTGGCTCCTGGCTTTGGACTGACCCAGTCCTGGCTGTTGTGGCAATCTAGGGAGTGTAACAGTGGATGAAGACCTTTCTTTCTGTAATCCTGCCTTTCAAACAAATATATATGCGTGACTATGACTACATAGTCACACATATATATAAATAAAAGATTTAAGTCCCCTGAGAACTAGGAAAATGCTCAGTGTCTATTTCGTTTTTTTCAGTCTCTGGCATGTGGTTCAGTATCAGGCGGTGGTGACCAAACGTTCGAAACCTTGCTTTTGATCTCATCAAGGGCTTGGGAAAGGTTTCTTATCACAAGACTGTAGTAGAGGTTTCTCTGGGAACATGTTTTCCTTAAGGTGATTCACATACTACTAGCATTATCAGATCAGCAATTGGAGACAAACGTAGGCTAACTGCGGTCACTGAGACACAGGATCACAGCTTAACATACAAAGCATTACACACTAACACGGGTGTCTTTTACTAACTTTTACAGTCTATCTACAAACCCTGCTTAGGGCCAGAAAGAAGCTGCCTCCCGTTTCCTACCGAAGCGTATTTGTTTGCTGGTGGATGATATTGCATTCAGGGACATTAATGATATCTGCTCACTACTGTTTTTTAAGAGATGTTTATGTTCAAAAGGTTAGGACTTCACTACAAATTTTACTTGAAGTTTGCTTGCAAAGATTTAACATTATTTCTATATAGAGTGTTCACTGAAAAAGGCAGCAAACAAAATTATAACTGTGATTATAAAAACAGATTACATATAAATGGATAAGGACTCCAAAAGACAGAGGTTAATGAAAAATAACTTGTTAGTGTGGCGGAGATGCAGGTCTCACTCCTACTTTACAGATCACGTAATTAGTGTTGTATCTGCGGAATAAGCAGCAATTTTAAAATCCATCTGCAAATTACTTTGAATATCATGATAAAACTACTTGACAAGTACTTTAAGGCATTTGTACAGTTCTAACAAAAGAAAAATGAAAGTATCTTAATATGTGCCTCCAAAGAGTCAATTGTAGGAAAAACAAAAAAGCAAAAGCAAAAACCTCACTATGACCTACATGGCCTCAGCTTTCTAAAAAATTTATTCTAAAATAGTTAAGATTATCCCCTCATATTTATAAGAAAGCTTTTCCCTTAAAATTCGAGCCTATCTTTTTCATTAGGAAAAAACAAACAAAAAAAACACTGTCTCCTATGTTAAAACTTATTTCTTAACCCTTTTTTGCCAGACTGATTTCTTGTAAGAAATGTTTGAAGCTGCTCACAAACGCAGCAGCCTAACTGTGGAGTGGATGGATTTCCGAGAAGTGTGCGGAGCTTCATCTGTTAGGTTTTTTCCATGTCAGTACATTAAGGGAGTGCTTCAATTTTCCTTGAAGATTGGTAGTATTTTTAAGGAGCGACAACAATCATGAAGTGGAATTAAATGACAATCAGGTAATGAAAGTGAGTGAGAAGCTTAGCAAAATTAACTTAGAAAAGTGAGAATAAAAAGACATGATTCTTACGTAGGTTGAAAACAGCAGATCAAAACAGATCTACAAGTATTTGCTTCTATTCAAATCTCACAGCCATTCTTTTCCCAGGAATAATCCAATCATACCAATTTACTTCAATAACAGTGAACGCAATCATCAGAATTACATCAAAGTATGTTTGATGTGGCATCCTATCGGAGGGACAATCCTTACTTACCTCTGCATTGTAGAATTTAGTTTTCACATCCAGTGGTTTGAGAACCTGCTCAAATAAAAAAATGCCAGTCAGGAGATTCTTATCATTTAGCAACTGATTTTTATTTGTTTGAAATTATAGGGTTTAAATTTGAAAAAATCAACTTCAAATTTTATTAAACAACCTTCAAATGTACATCAATCCTCTTGTCACTCCTGCCCTGCCAAATCTCTAATGTTTGAAAGGCTTCCACCATTTCTTAATGGAGTGATAATAATATTGGCATTCATTTTAAAACATAATGTTATTCTGAACACATTTTAGTTTTTAATATTAACAGCATGTTTCATAAATACTTTTTTAAAAAGCAACTGAACATTTTTTTCTTTTAAAATGCATGCAAATGAGTAATACAATCAAATAATGGCAAGGTCTTTCCCCCTACTGATAGTACTTTTTCACTTACAGAGTAATTTCACTTAAGGAGAAATGAAAAACAAATCTAATAGTTCTATTCATCTATATTTATAGAATATTCTAATCTGACACACATACAATTGATAAACCAGTGACTTTAATCCATGTTTAATGATCTTTGAAATTATATTTAACATCCCATTTATGGAGTTCCTAAAGGAAGTTTGCTCCACATACCCCAAATTAGGAATTTCTCCTTTAAAATGATCTTTAGAAATTTCATAGAATTTATACTTACTTTCTCCCCCTTTTAATCACTTCTCGGCCTTTTGGCTAACTTCCTGGGTAGTGTGGAATGATGGACTTAATGACTGCTTAAATTAAGGACTATACTATTGTAAATACAGAAGAAATCAGTGAGGGGGGAGAAATTCTGAGGGGGGCAAGGGAAACTGCAGAGCCTTTGGAATTGTATCATAAAATAAAAAATGAAAAAATATATATCATGTGTAATATCCCCCTTTTACAATTCTTGTTTGTTTTATCCAAAGAAAAGCAATTTTTTTGCAAGGATAAAAAATCTAAGTTTCATTAAGGATAATGTCTCTGCTTTTACAAAGTATTTCAGCAAAGTTTGACTTGAGTTTGCTACAACACAGTCATCCCTTAGTATCGACTTGGGATTTGTTCCACAACCAGAGACCGCTACCAAAACCCAAGGATGCTCTAAGCATTCACATAAAATGATACAGTGTCGCATGTAACTTACATGATCCTCTTGTACGTTTTAAATCATTCCCAGATTGCTTATTATATACAAAACAATACAAAATAAATGCTACACAAATAATTGCTATGCTGTACTATAATGTTTAGGGAATGACAACAAAATGAAAAGTCTCTATAATGTTCCATTCAGATGAAAATTTTTTGAATGATTTTCCTTTTCCTTTTCAAAAACTTATTTTAGGTGATGTTTACATAGTAAAAGACACTGAATGTTTTTAAGGCCATGGCTGGTTGAATCCAGGGATACAGAAGTTGCACACGTGAAGGGTTTACTGTAATATGACAAATCCAAAAATACTGAGCACTTTATTTAGATCTTGTTTCCTCCGCAGATAAATAGAATTATCTTTACCTTTCCATTAAAATACAAAGGATTCAAAGTATGTAATGCCATCATATTCAGTACCTGAAATTTGAAGAACTTCCTAAAATACATTTTTTCTCCACCCTGAGTTGTGTAACTCACAGCGCACACCAAGCTGAAACAGAAAGATGTGTTAATGAATCTATTCCTGTTTGCTTACTGGAAATGTTACACACCTGGATTCTACTCAGAAATCCGGAAGACATGTCTATCAATGACGTCAAAGTCTGGACAAATATTAGAACTGGAAAAAAAGTAGCAACAGATTTTGGACATAACTAGATTACGAACAAGAAAGCTCTGGTTAGTAAGATGACATATAATAATTTTGGAGCAGAAAATAAAACACTTTTCCTTTAAAAAGTATAATGCATTGCAAAAATAAGTCTCAGAGCAACCAAACAGCTGGATATAAAGAATAAATTCATATAAAGTAAAAAAAAAAATTAAAAATCAACTCCAAAGCAGATTTAACATAGATGCAATGGAAAACAAGACTATTATGCCAGAATTATATACTGAATAAATCAAAAAACATTAAAACAATTGAAGAGCAGACAAGAACCTGGAATAAAATACTTAGAATATTAGCCAATCATTAGGTCTTTTTTTAAGATTTATTTATTTTTATTGCAAAGTCAGATACACAAGAGAAGAGGAGAGACAGAGAGAAAGATCTTCCATCTGATGATTCACTCCCAAAGTGGCTGCAATGGCCGGTGCTACACCGATCCTAAGCCAGGAGCCAGGGACTTCTTTCCTGGTCTCCCACGCGGATGCAGGGTCCCAATGCTCTAGGCTGTCCTCGACTGCTTTCCCAGCCCACTAGGCCATGGAGCCAGGCCCTATCATTAGGTTTTTAATATGCAAAGGTTTCTTGCAAGTTGATAAGTAAAGCATCATGTATCTCCCCAAACAAAAGGGAAACACTTGGGTAAATCCTGGGGCCACCCTGGCTAACGCACAGACTTGGCCACAGGAGCAGTCAAAGAAAAGAGGTGAGGGACATTTTTTTCCTACCTATGAAGATATGTCAAAAATTATTTAAAAGTGAAAAAATCAGATTGGTTGAGAGTTTAGTGAAATTGACTTTCTTTAAACAGACTATAGCTGTAAGGAATGAAGAAAACAATCTTTTAGTAGAAGTTGTAGAAAATCTTACATGTTCCCATGGTAAAATCTATCACAAAGAAATCTCATCATTATGTTTTTTATAACAGCAAAAAACTAACAATAAACCAGACCACGGACTAAGCAAAGCATACCGTCCAAATGTATACTATACAGTTATTTACAAAGTGCTGTTTTGAGTTGAAAACAAAAAACAAAAAACAAAAACAAAAGCAAAAAAAACCCAAAAAAAACAAAAAACCATTCACAGCAAATTAACAATGATAAAACCCAGTCAACACTATGGTGCAGTGGCTTATAGCACCATCTGTGATGCCAGTATACATGTAAGTGCCAGTTGAGACTCAGCTGCCCCACTTCCCATGCAGTTCCCTCCTTTGGGCCTGGGCAAGCAGCAGAAGATGGCCCAAGTGCTTGGGCTCCTGCACTCACATGGGAGACCTGGAAGAAGCTCCTGGCTCCTGGCTTCAGCCTGGGACAGCCCTGGCCTTTACAGTCATTTGAGGAATGAACCAGCAAAATGGAAGATCCGCTTCTTCCTGTCCCTCTGTAAACTCTGCCTTGCAAATAAATAAAAACAAAATCCTCCAGTAGGGCTGTGACTGGATGTGGGCGTGCTGCAGAGAACCAACAAATCTAAAGTTACTCAAGATGGCTGAAAATTTCATATTGGCTTTTCAGCCTGAAAAAAAAAAAAATAGAGTATTCATGTTGGAATACATACACAGGTCAGGAATACAAAATCTGAGATTTTTTTTTGGAAAGTGTGTCTTATTGTTCTCAGGGCTCAGTATACATAGTTAATTATCAAGCTGAAAAATTTAAAACTAAATGCTATGATCAGAATTGTTACCATTTCAGAAAATGACAAATATATGTTTTAGACATCTGATAAACATTCATGACTTTTTTAGATAAAATTATCTGTAGATAAAAAACTGAAATTAGAAATATACAATGAGTTAAGATTATTTTCCTATAAGATAAATAGCATATTTAAAGTTTGGTTCTGATAAACAAGTTTAAAGTAGGTTCTTAGGCATAATAGTAAATAGAAAGAAAGCGAAAATTTTAAATAAAGACCCATATAAACGAAGGCTGTTAAGAAACAGTAAAGTTAATCCTTACATGTGGGTTCCGATTTCTTTTACTTCATGGTGTATGACATCATCGATACAACAATCGGGTTTCAGCTCAGCCACTGCGGCATTCGAGGCTGAAAGATTCAAACGCTGAGAACTGGTCTGAAGATCAGCCTTGAAATAAAATGTAAGAAAACCCAAGTGAGATTGTTTCTCTACAGAGTATGGATGCGTATGAGCGGCAAGAGCAGGGGAACAGAAACAAGAAATGAGAGATGAATAAAGCTTAGAATTTAGAACCTTGGCACTGGTTCAGACACACGGTGATGCTTCGGAAGCAGAGAATGAACCGGTGGCAGGGAGAATCCGAAACGGAATACAGACAGGAAAAGCATTACAAATGAAGAACACACCGGCTGCAGAGAGGGAAGGGACGAGAAAGAGCTAATCTAATGTTAAGTTTGGAAAACAAAGCTTTAACTTTCTAAAGCTAAGGACAAATAGATGGTACACAAACGTATCCTAACACATGTGCTTTCTCCTGAAACATGGGTGGTAAATTCTGAAACGATATTATGTGTGTACTAGGAATAAATAAACAACTAGCAATAAATAAACAAATCATGGGAAATGGGATAAGTTTCTTATCTTCAGGGAAGAAAAGGTACAAAAAAGAGTCACAATGAAAGCTTTGGTGTTGATCTGAGTCTGAGGCATATGCACGCACACACACACACACACACACACACACATACATTTAAGTATATATACAGAGAGATGGACTTCACTGAAACAAATACATATATCTATGTATGTGTTAGCATATGACAATGAAAAATCAATCCAAAACAATACTGTAAGTCAGAGATCTTAATCAACCTGTGAAAAAACTAGAGGATGATAATGAGCTCATCAATGCGAAAGGATACCTTCTGGGCACTGGGCATCTCATATGGGTAGTGGTTTGAGTCCTAGCTGCTTCACTTCTGATGCAGCTCCCTCCTAGTGTGCTTGGGAGCGCAATGGGAGTGAGGGGAAGCTCCTGGAGCCTGGCTCTGGCCTGGCCTAAGCGTACATAGCTTGTGCGGCCCTTTGGGGAGAGAAACCAGCAGAAGGACTATCTCCTATTTATGTCCCTTCATCCTTCTAATTGTCATATGTAGCATTTTCCCTTAATCTGTCATTCCATCACTTCTAGCATCTTTGCATTGTTTATCAAAATCTGTAAACACAAGATCTATGGTTTTGTTTGCCTGTCTATGTCTCCCCTACCAGATGTATGTAGTGAAACAGAAAACTTCTTGTCTTCTCTAGCACATTACATAGCAAGGAGCCTGGCACAGGGTAGGCAAGTAATATGAATACATGGATGAAGTTATGATAGAACTTCAAAGAAAACGTCAGGACACATTCAGAGAGAGCAAAGTTCACTTTAGGTCAAGGGAAGTCGTGCAGGTCTTTTACAGCAGAGCCAGGAGCCCAGGGTTTTGCTTCTTATAAAAAGTGGGCTTTGCAGTTGCTCTGATATATTTTTCCCTCAGTGTGCAAAGCAAAATTTATTAAAGGTAAAGATGGAAGCTTCCTGCACATCCTCAGGAAGGGGGGGCTGCAAGACAGAAAACACCCCCTGACATATTATTCTTGATGCAAGTCATTTTGAAGTGGGATATTTATTAATGCCATCTCTCTCATTTCTATATTTAGTCACAAAATAGCAACACTTGAAATTTAATAGGTACCGATCTAAGTACACCACTGGTTTAATTCTGACAATCCTGAAGCAAGCGTATTATCCCTGTTTTACAGATACTGAAACAAAGGGCTTGAAAAGTAACAACCGTCCCAAAGTTTATACAACTGGTAATGGAACTGAGATTCAGACTTTCTTGGATATTTTTAAAATTAGAAGAGAAAGAAAAATGACTTAAACTCATTGGTTTTCTAGTATGTTCTCCTGAGTTCTTCTACTACATTCTATGCCTTTTTTATGCATGTTAGTCATGTGGACAGTGTATAGCTTACTGAATACTTTCACCATTCTCCTTTCTGTTATTATAAACAATGCTACTCTGAGCCTTCCCTAATTATCTAGGATATGTCATGGCATGTTCAAACAGTTGCAGATACATCAGCTGAGCAAAACAGCAAATCCTCTGCCCCTTGGGAATTTCTCCCTCAGAGAAGACAACTGGCAGTGTATGATAACAGTGTGTCAGAGGCCAGAGAATGTATTGAGGGGAAACTAGCAGAGGAAAGGGGCCAATGAGGCCTGGCCCAAGGAAGAAGGCAAGCAGGGTAGGCTTCTGGCAGATTGGGTTTTGGATGAATAGAATTCCAACAGGCAGAGAGTAAGGACTGCAAGGGCAATTATTTCCAGCAAATCAAGCACATCTGTCAAAAACAGGACAAGTGTGAAAGCTCAAGAGTATTCAGAGGTGACTGAGACTTAAAGAGATTCAGGAATGGAGAAATACACTTCAAAATGTGTGCAGGAACCTTGTCTGTTTTGTTTCTTCCTATAACCTTGGTTTTTAGGATTGGCACTATTGTATACATTTATTGAACGAATGTGTGAATGACTAATATAGATAAGCAGTTCTCAAAGCATGGATCCTAATAGTTCTCAAGTCAGCATCACTTAGGAAAATATTAGACTTGAAAATTCTTGGGCAGCACTCAGGTCAACTAAATCAGAGATGCTGGGATGCAGCCTAGCAACCAGCGTCTTGACAAACCCCCGATGACGCTGATGGTTCTGAAGGTTCGAGAACCACCAGCATAAACGGCTAGTGTTATTTACTGTTCCTACAGTACACTTTATTACACTATGTTTATTTTTTTCAACTTATAAAATGCTTTTAGTACTATGATAGGATTTTTTTACACTTAACTGCTGAGATCTCAAATTTAAAATTAATAATTCACAATTAAATGTGGTACAGTAAACACAAGCATTTGCTTTGTTAAAAATAACATTAAAATGACAATAATGGAATAAAAGAAGGAACCACCCACCATGTTTCCTCCTGGGAATCCAAAATTGAAAGTTAAAACACAAAATTCAAGTTTTAGTCTTGTGTGTTAAAAACAAACTAAACTAAAAAGATTCAATTTTGTTTACTAAAAGCAAAACCATTTTTTTAAAATTAAAATCTGAAGACAGATTTGTGCATAGCTGATGTGTAACTATGACTCTTACAAGGTACCTACCCTCAAAAAAAAAAAATTAAAAAAGAAGACAATTCAGAACTTATGTCCAAACTTCCAGTTATGGGTTTAAGCAGATAGATACTGAATTCCCATACTTCTGACATGAGCCTTTCTAAAGATTAGAGAAGTTCTAGAAAACTTAGCTGAGGTAAATATAGGAGAAGAGTAATGGACCAAAAAAGATTGAACTCAATGCCAGGAAATGCTGGAAATGCGTGGAAATGCTGGGAGTGCAGCACAAGATGAGAGCCGTGTGCAAGGAAGGAACTACTGCATTCTAAAAACGCCTCTCCGTCTCTCCCTGTAATTCTGCCTTTAAAATAAACAACTGTCAAACAATAACAAAGAGCTGACACTGGGAATCAGGTCATGAATTAACGCTAGGCCCAACACTCGTCCCTCCGAGGGCCATCTGAGTTCTAAAACTCAATATAACCATCTTCAAACTCACTGTCGCTAGACGAGAGCCCTTTGGGTAGTGTTCCCAAACTCTCAACTCATTACTCAGACAGTTCTGATGAACAGCTTCTCCTTGCCATGCTTTTTTCTCTCTGTTTTTTAAGATTTAGTTTTACTGGAAAGGCGGATATACAGAGAGGAAGATCTTCCCTTCGATGGTTCACTCTCAAAATGAGTACACGGTTGGAGCTGAGCCAATCCGAAGCCAGGAGCCAGGAGCTCTTCTGGGTCTCCCACATGGGTGCAGGGTCCTAAGGATTTGGGCCGTCCTCATCTGTTGTCCCGGGCCACAAGCAGGGAGCTTATGGGAAGTGGAGCTGCCTGGATTAGAACCGGCGCTCATATGGGATCCCGGGCGTGTGCAAGGCGAGGACTTTAACCGTTACTCTATCGTGCAGGGCCCTGCTTTTTTCTCTTTAGAATCAGTTTCAGGTTGTGAATTGAGGTAGTATATCCTGACTCTGGATTTAAGAACTATTTCACAAACCTTCTAAACACTCTACTTCCTGCAAACCATCCCATATGATGCTTCACATTATCTTCCCGACACTAAGCATGAAGACATCTGCTCCTAAGCCAGCACTACAGTGATTACCAGTTGTTTCAAAAATGACTTAGAAGACTAAAATCTTAGCCTGGCTTTCAATACGCTGCGCTGCTTGGTCATTGCCCATTTCTACCAGCTTCCCTGGTGGCATGAAGTGAGCTTTAGTGCACTGCTACAAAAGCACTGGGGATCCGCGTCTCTACATCTGATTACCACGTTCCTCTGGACTCTTACACTCCTGCCCAATCAGACATCTGATTACCATGCTCCTCTTGACTCCTACACTCTTGCCCAACAGCCACCCCGACGGGCTCCATTTCCAGTGATCTTTCCTCTTAACTCTGAGCTTTTATTACGTTAGTTACCTACATGAATAAAAACTTAAACTGCTATGTACATTTGACCTGTAAATGTTCTTAGTCAAGTTGTCAGAAACCTTGAGGATAAATAAAAATGTTTTTGTGTTTAGCAAAATATTTTACTTCTTTGGGCAATCATTAATGCTTGTCAATGACAAACAGTCCTGCATGAAGCATCCATTTCGATCATGTTTCAAAGACACAAGATAATGTTTTCAAAACAAAATGCATCCTAAACAAGAATGTCACTTACCTTTACCAGGATATCTTTTACCACTTGATTGCTATCGTTATGGACACTGATGTAACTGGAAAAGGTCTCTCCCAGAAATATATTCCTGTGAAAGAAAATCAAGTTTGAGACAAATATATGTGGGTGCTACAAATACTCTCTTTGGGTGTAACAAAGAACTTCAAATGAAAAAAAGAAAAAGCTTACAGAAAACCGGAGTTCAGGTTAGATGCTTTAACATTCCTGTATTTTGTTAGGTTTTTTACTCACTATCTAAAGCTGTCCAAAATACAAACGAATTTTATTACAAATAATATATCTTGGCCCGCAGCTCCTGCACAAACTCTCAGTCTCCCTAGAAATAACAGTCAATGAAATCCAGTTCATCCAATCTTCAGAGTTATATGTGAATAGGTTGGAAAAAGGCAAGATTTTAGTTTTGAAATATTGTAAGTTCTGAATGCATATGAGTTCCCAGTTATTTTCCTTGTAGAATTTTTATCAATTTATTTTAAAGTTATTCTAATAATTTATCAATGGAATATGATATATATTTTATAGCATATATATATATATATACACACACACATACATACATACACACACACACATATAAATTTACTCAAAAGGCCTAGAGTTACAGAGAGAAGGAGGAAACAGAGAGAGAAGAGAGAGACAGAGAGAGATGGAGATGTTCCATCCACTGGTTCATTTCCCATGTGGTTGCAACAGGTAGACTTGGGCCAGTCCAAAGCGGGGAGCCAGGAGCTTTTCCATTCTCTTATTCGGCTGCAAGGACAAGGCTTTGGGCCATCTTCCATTACTTTCTGAGGTACATTAGCAGGGAGCTGGAACGGAAGTGGGCAGCTGGGACTTGAACTGCTACTCATACTGAGTGATGATACAGCAGGCTACAGTAGCTTTACCACCTGCTATGCCACAGAGCTGGCATCTTTTTCTTCTTTTAAATGAATAGATTTCCAAGTTTTCAAGACACTACTCAATAAGCAAACGCACCAAAACAGTACACCTTGGAGCTGGCACTGTGAGGCAGTCAAGTTAAGCCACTGCTTTCAATATCAGTGCTGGTCCCAGTTCCAGCTGTTCAGCCCAATCGAACCCCCTGCTAACATACCTGAGACGGAGGCTCAAGGGCTTGGGCCCCAGCTATCTACATGGCACCAAAACCAAGTCCAACTTTGGTTGCTGTGGCCATTTGAGGAGTAAACAGGTGGACAGAAACTATGTCCTTGCCATTCAAATAAACACATCAAAAGCGATAACAAAACCTACCAAATCTGAAAAATCCATTCTCTCAAATTTGCAGCTGCAAACCAAGTAGAACCAGTGGTTTCTTCTACCTGATTAACAGTGTACAAAGAATTACTGATGTTATGTCACTGCACGTAAAGCTGCTTCCTGCAATGCAGGCATCCACATAGGGTCCGGTCTGAGTCAGCATCCTGGTTGGCCTAAAAAAGCAGTCAAGGATGGCCCACATGCTTGGGCGCCTGCCATCCATGTGGGAGACCTGGATGAAGCTCCTGGCTCCTGGTTTTCGCATGATCCTGTCCTGGCTGTTGTGGCCAATGGGGAATGGATCAGTGGATAGAAGATTCTCTATCTCTGACTTTCAAAAAAATAAATAAATCTTAAAAAGAAGAATCTGAAATGAGATCATACCTAACAACAAAAGAGGAAAACATAAAAATAAAAGATAATAGTATATCAAAATAAAAAATGAAACATAAAGAAGGAAATCTGGACAAGAAAACAGAAATCACTATTACCATTTTATTTTTAAATAAAAACCAGTCACACGTTATTTGTACATCCTTGTATCACCTGTATGTATCATGACCATATTCCTGTCCCATGGTTAGTAACTAAATAAATACACTGTGTGCAATGGCTTTAAGATAGTGCTGTACTTCCTACGTGGATACATCATTCTTACCCAAAATTCTGTGGTAAAGTCAACATTTCTCCCAACATTAGGATTTCTGCACCATTTACAGTTGAAGGATCATCTCTCATTAGTTGGTTAAAGAGATCACCTGCCAGAAGAGAAAGACATAACAATCCAGGCATTACTTTTTAAGTAAGTTTTGCTTACACCAAGTTGGGAGAGATATAGTAAAAATAAATCTGTTCATAAAATTCATATTCTTAAAAAGTTCCTAATTGTTCTCCCATCCAAGTACTAACCAGGCCCGACCCTGCTTAGCTTCCGAGATCAGACGAGATCGGGCGCGTTCAGGGTGCTATGGCCCTAAAAGTTCCTAATTGTTAATACAACAAAGGCAAGTTCAAAACATCCTGGCCTTACAGAAAGCAAACAATTTAGAAGCAAAAGAAAATGCAGGTCATGAGATATAAAGTATGTTTTACAAGGTTCTACAAGGCATCAACAATTCTAAAGAAAAGGAATGCTGGCACACACACTGATGCACCATTTGAGGACAAAGGGAATTATAGGTGTCATGAATACGAATTGTATCTTTACTTAAACTATATTAAATGTCATGTTAACAAAGTATATTAATTGTATTGTGTTATGTGGATTATAAGTGAAGCCTGTTCCTCAGCTTGTCACCATTTAAATGGTACAAAAACGGGCAACAATTGGTCTAACATAGCATTTGTGCTGGCAGAAGACTGGTGAGGCTAAGCTTGGGGCCGGTGTTGTGAGTAAATACTACTGTGAGCAGTGCCATCGGACCAGATAGGCACTGGTTCAAATCCTGGCTGCCCCACTTCTGATCCAGCTCCCTGCCAATGCAGAAGACGGTCCAAGTACTCGAGTCTTTGCATCCAAACAGGAGACTTGGAAGTTCGTGACTCTTGGTTTCAGCTGGCATAGGCCCAGTCATTATAGCTATCTGCAGAATAAATCAGCAGATCGAAGACCCCTCTGCCTCTCTCTTCTCCTGCTTTCTTTTTCTAATTGTCTTTCAAATAAATAAGATAAATCTTAGGCCAAAAAAACCCATAAATCAACAGATTTTTTTTTAAGGCAGAGCTTAATTCCAAGACAACATAAGCAACCTACTGTCTCCTTGTGAGAATACAGAGGAAAGCAGGTGCCATACGTACCCGGTAAGTCTTTTTCTTCACATGTCACTGGAATGTTGGTGAATAAAGTAGGCTTTGTCAGTCGCATCACTGTGAATCAGAAAGTTAAAAACACATTAATACTGCTTTGGGATAATATTCTCAAGTGTACGGTATTCATCAATCTTATACACGCAAAATATAACCCTGCATTTCCTAAATACGGCATTAAATAGATCCTAGATTATCAAACATCAATGATATACTAATAACAAGGAAAATTTTTATAAGAGAAAAACCACTTTGCTCTTATTTCAAATCAATTGATTAAAAATGTAACTACATTGTTATTACTTTTGGAAACTGATATCTTAAAAATGTTATTTTATTTATTTGAAATGCAGTTCTATCTACAAAGAGAGAGACAGAGAAAGCTTTTATTCACTTCCCAAATGGTCACAACTGGCCCAGGCCAAGCCAGGAGCTCCTTCCAGGTCTGCCTTGTGGGTGCAGGGGCCCAGGCACCTACATCGTCCTCTGCTGCTTTCCCAGGCCACAAGCAAGGAGCTGGACCAGAGGCAGAGCAGCCAGGACCTAAGCGGATGCCGGAGCTGCAGGCAGTGGCTTAGCCTGTCATGCCACAGCACTGGCCCCTAGGAGAAATTAATTTTTAAATTATTATTATTAATTACACTGTATTATGTGACACAGTTTTATAGGTACTGGGATTCCCCCCACCCCTCCCTTAACTCTCCCCCCATGGTGGATTCCTCCACCTTGTTGCATAGCCACACAGTTCAAGTTCAGTTGAGATTCCTTCATTGCAAGCATATACCAAGCATAGAGTCCAGCATCTTATTGTCCAGATAAGTTCAACGGCTTCTTGGGGAGACCTTCTCTGGTCCCTGTTCAGCTGGTGGTTGCAATTGCTGGGTTGGTTCCGTCTTGAGCCTCGACTTCCACTGGAATCAATGGGTGTTGTAGTCCGTCCTGGTTCTGCTCGTCATGTACTCATTCCTCACACCAACCTCTGGGAGCTGCAGCCTAGTGGGAGCATCCCCAATAACCCCCACCTGGCCTGCCCCTGCCCTGATTTGCCAGCATGTGTAGCAGCCTAGTTCAGTCTGCCCCATATCCCATTGGGATCTCGTAGATGTCAAAGGGTATTGGAGCTTAGTTCTAACCAACCAGCTCAACTCCGTGTCCAGCCCTCACGGATGTTGTTGAGTGCCTCTCTTTCTATCCAACCCAGCCCCTGTCCTAGGTGTTATTGTGCCTTCCCATGGGAGTGTTGACCCAAGAGGGGGGAGCCCACTATTTCCCTCCCAAGTCATTCTCTCGGATTGTGCTCTCTCCAGGTAGTCCTGTGGTTGGACTTGACAGTAAAGGTCCCTAGTGCCAGCTTCTGCTACAGCTAAGCCCCGACAGCTCTCACCCCCTCCAGTTTTGTTAATTCTAGTAGGAATAGTAAGCCTGTCCTGGCTCTTCCCTGACCTGGTCCATATGAGGTGCACAGATGCTGCAGCTCTGCCTAGTCTGGTCCCAGCTCAAGCTCTCCAGTGGGAGTAGCTGTCCAGCACCTGAACCACCCCTCATTGCCCTGTCGGCTCTGCTCCCCCTTCCTGATTCTCACGTGTGTTAGTTGGGTGCTGCGGTCTCATCTGGCACAGGCAGCCTCACCTCAGTATTCTGTGTAGTATCCTGCTTTTGTTGCAACCAAACCTGGCTCGACCCACTCTCTGCTCTGGCGTTCGGATTTGCCAGTGGACGATGCGAACTGACTCAGCCTGGTCCGCCCCCAACCCATTGCCAAATGTATGCCAGTGGCGCACTTGTTCCGGGCTGTTTCCTTCCGTGCTTCTTGCACTTATTTGAAGGATCTGTGTCCTGTCAGAGGAGTTGCTCAGACTCCTCCCTTAGAACCTCTCCTGGTGCCAGGTTTCATGCATACCAGTGGCTCTGCGGGCCACTGGTGGCCAGCACCACTCAGTTCATCTACTGTCCTAGCCGGAGCAACGGCTTTTTTTTTTACTGGCCTTCAACCCATTCTGGTTCTTGCTGTTGGATGTTTCAGCCCAGCCACGGCTCGTCCATACCCATATATAGCACATGCATGGCTCAGTTGGGGTTGAAACCCAGCCTAGTCCATCCCACATGTACCTTGGTCCTCCAGAACACCAGAAGGTGTTGCAGTCTGACCCGGCCCAGGGGCCAAGTCCCAGTCCACACTTGTACCAAGGGAGGCTACAACTGTGTCTCGACCAGAACGCAGTCCCATTCCAGCCTGTGTGCCCCTTGGTGGGAACCTTCACCTAGCCAGGGTCTCTCCCCAGCTCCCCAACCGGGCCTGATCACAGCCAGTGCTAAGCTCTGGCTCAGTTCGGCACAGCCCATCGCCTGACGCAATCCCTACCCTAGACACTGTGGCTAAGCTCCTTGGTCTCACCCAGCCTAGACTGTCACCCTCCTCTCTCCTAAGTCTCCCAGTGGGGTTAGAATTTCCACAGGGTGTGGCCCACACACCCCCCCATACACTCCCCATCCCCAGATATGGTTCTCAGGTGCTAGTTAATGTCATGGCCCTGCTCACTGTGGACGGTCTGCTGATCCATCATCATGGCAGGTAATGGGGACATCCTGCTGGGCATGCCCAGAGTCTGAGCCTTTGAATGAACTGGTATTCGGAGCTCAGCATTATTATGTAATTACAGGTTCTTCAGAGGAAGATTTACTGTCATTGGGAATCTTCAGAGTTGATTCATGGCTCCAAAGCACTGTGGGTTCAGCATGGAGCTACCTAAGCAGCACATCAGAGAACCAAAATCCCAGAGTTCCCCTGTCGGGCGGCCCGCAAGCAGAGCCTGGCGCCAAATGACGCACTGGCCAACCCGGAGCTGCTCACCAACCAAGTGCATGTGGTGGCTGGCTCATACGAAGTAGGCATGAGACGGCCTGTGTTGCCCTGGGGGGCCTCTGCAGCCAGGCGGTGCCGGAGGTTAAGATCTCTGGACTCCAAGATCCACCCCTCCCGATCCCCACCTCAGCTCCAGCCGAAGTGAGCAGTAGGTGGAGTCAGACTTACCTAACAAAGCTTGGAGGCTCCCCCCTGAGAGGTCCGCTCCTGGAGCTTTGTCAGGCAGGCCTGAGAGCCGCTCACCATGTGCACATGGTGGCTGGCTCTTATGAAGTAGGCACGAGGCGACCGGCTTGCCCGGCCGCCTCTGCTGGAGAAATTAATTTTAAAGAGCTTTGTGACCTCTGTCTTTCAATTATAACTGGTAGTCTGGATGATCAATAAGTGTTCATGTAATACTAATTTTATATAAAAATATGAAAATGTAGGTTAATCTATAGTTTATATAATCCCCAGAAAATCTAAGATATATATATATATATATTTTAAACACAACAGAATGTTTATATGATTCATTGAGGAAAACAAATAAATAACTGGGAAAGTAGATGAGAAAATCTGAGCAAGAACTGAACATACCATACACGAAAACATATTTAAGTCCAAAATCTACTAACTGTCTTATTAACTAAAGAGCATTCAGCTACAATAGAGTTTTAAGAAAAAGTTTACTAGGATGAAGGGGGAAAAAAAAATCAACAGAAAGTAAAAGAATTATTCATTATTATATTTTAAGATAACTATCTGGAAAACATAAAATCTACAAGTTAATCTTCAGTATCAAGTAAACTGCATATGTTTTTAGAGATTTACACAGAAAAAAAAAATTAAGCCATAGACAGCCAGAAGTGAATTTTTCTGTGGAGCTCAATCACAGTAACGTTTTGATTCTGAAAAAATTCTTAAAATTATTTCTGAAGATTGTTATCTAATATCAAAATATGGACAAAAATATATCATTAAAATCATGGGGCAGCTCATCAAGCCTAGCAGTCAAGATACCCACGTCACATCAAGACGCATGGCTTGCTGAGCTGCCCCAGCTCCTCATTCTGGGATGGCACAGGTCGCTGGAATCCTGCTGTTCAGGTGTGACCCAGGCTGGAGCCCGGCTGCCAGCTACAGCCCAGCCCAGCCTCGATGGCGGCAGGCACTGGGAGAGCGAACCAGCTAACGAAGCTGTCTCTACCTTTCAAATAAGTAAAGAAAAAGGAAAATCTTTTTAAGAATGTGGTGTCTTTTTCATCTAGATCTCAGCTTAATTGTCACATTAAAAAAAAATAAGACTGCTGTTCATATACACATAGTATCTTACTGTGATCAATATTTACTTCCTATTTTGTTCATAACACTTCCTTCTAACTTCCATGAGGCATAGGCAGGCTCTTATGTACCACGTTCAGTCTGGAACCTTCCATCCTGGACAGAGCTCCTGGCACGGGAAGGCGGGAACCCTTCCATTTAGCAAAGCTCTCTGGAAGCTAAATGAAAGGAATCACACCTCACTGAAGCTCCGGGCAGTGCCTTCATGTTGAACGTGCTTATGTTTGAGGAACCCAAGCTATGAAATACCCTGTGCTGTAAGTGGCTGGCTTCTGAGAACAGTCACCAAATGCTAGCCTTCTATTTCTTACATCATATTGCACAGTTAGCTTCCGCAAGTATTTGCTAGTGCCAGACATTAATTACATGACACGCAAGCGGTAACTCGTGCTTTCTCCTGACGACCCTACAAGGCTGGACTGGCTGTCCCCATTCTATAGATGGGCACTGATAATTCTTTGAACGTGAAGTCTGCACGCAAAGAATTATATATCAGATAAGTGGCAGACTTCGATTTGGATTCAGACGATTTCATTCTGTTTTAAAACAACGCTCCAGAATTCTTCACTACAAACCAAACCTTTTTTTTTTAGTTGACATTCTGATTTTGCTTGCATAATTCTTTTTAAAAAAAGATTTACTTATTTTTATTGCAAAGTCAGATATACAGAAAGGAGGAGAGTCAGAGAAGATCTTCCCTCCACCGATTTACTCCCCACCAAGTGACTGCAACGGCCGGTGCTGTGCCAATCCGAAGCCAGGAGCCAGGAACTTTCTCCTGGTCTCCCACATGGGTGCAGGGTCCCAAGGCTTTGGGCTGTCCTTGACTGTTTTCCCAGGCCACAAGCATGGAGCTGGATGGAAGCAGAGATGCTGGGATTAGAACAGGCACCCATATGGGATCTTGGCACAATCAAGGCGAGGACATTAGCAACTAGGCCACTGTGCAGGGCCCCAAACCTAACCGTCACACTGTTAGCAACATCCCATGGGAACTGAGACATAGGATTGTATCCAAACACAACATCAACCAGTATAGAGATTTTCTTTTTGTCAGTTTGCTTTCATTTTCATGTATTTATTTGATAATGTGATGGGAGGGACAGAAATCTCCCATCCACTGGCTCATGTCTCTGATGGTCACAAAGCCAGGGCTGTGTCAGCTGAAGTCAGGAATTCCATCCTGGTTCCACACAGGGTGGCAGGGGCCCCCACACCTGGACCATCTTCTGCTGCCTTCCAGGCGCATTAGCAGGATGTTGGCTTGGAAGCAGAGAAGCTGGAACTTGACCCAACACTCCCATATGGGATGTTTTTGTCAATTCTCGCTGTGGTGTTGGCCTCTTCGATTTCTAACTAGCAAGTTAAGCAGAACCTGAGGTCTATAGAAGGTGCAAAGTTATACACATGGTGCTGTTTCTCCCAATGTCAACATCTAACATTCTAAGCTCAGTTTTTGAAAATTTTTAGTGGAAAGTCAGATTTAGAGAGAAAGACCTTCCGTCCATTGATTCACTTCCCAAGTGCTGCAACAGCCAGAGCTGAGCAGATCCAAAGCCAGGAGTCAGGAGCTTCTTCTCGGTCTCCCACACAGGTGCAGGCTTTGGGCCGTCCTCGACTGCTTTCCCAGGCCACAAGCAGGGAGCTGGATGGGAAGTGGGGCCTCCAGGATTAGAACCAGCACCCATATGGAATCCCGGCACGTTCAAGGCAAGGACCCCAGCCTCTTGGCTACTGCGCCACACCCTCTAAGCTCATTTTAACACCACTCTATTTGTTCCCCACTAATTATTTTTATTTTTATAAGAAACCAAATATTTAGATAAGGAGGTTAACATCCTCTCAGGGGTATCACGGAATACTCTTTTTTTTTTTTTTAAAGATTTATTTTTATTATTTTTTATTGGAAAGGCGGATATACAGAGAGGAGAGACAGAGAGGAAGATCTTCCGTCCGATGATTCACTCCCCAAGTGAGCCGCAACGGGCCGATACTATGCCGATCCGAAGCCAGGAGCCTCTTCCGGGTCTCCCACGCGGGTGCAGGGTCCCAAAGCTTTGGGCCGTCCTCGACTGCTTTCCCAGGCCACAGGCAGGGAGCTGGAAGGGAAGTGGGGCTGCCGGGATTAGAACCGGCGCCCATATGGGATCCCGGGCGTGCAAGGCGAGGACCTAACCACTTGCGCCACCGCGCCGGGCCCTGGAATACTCTTTTGTAAAGTGAATTCATGGGGGCTCCTGGCAATGGTAGTCTAGAAGCTAAAGTCCTTGCCTTACACATGCCAGGATCCCATATGGGCACTGGTTCTATCCAGTGGCCCCACTTGCCACCCAACTCCCTGCTTGTGGCCTAGGAAAGCAGTAGAGGATGGTCCAAAGCCTTGGGACCCTGTACCTGTGTGGGAGACCTGGAAGAGGCTCCTGGCTCCTGACTTTGGCTCAGCTCCAGCCATTTTGGCTGCTTGGGGAGTGAATCAATGGAGGGAAGATCTTCCTCTCTGTCTCTCCTCCTCTCTGTATATCTGACTTTCCAATAAAAATAAAATAGATCTTCAAAATAAATAAATAGTGAATTCACAGGGTTGTCACCATGGTGGTGAGCTAAGCCTCCACCTGTGGGAACAGCACTTCATATAGGTGCAGCTTCATGTCCTAGCTGCTCCACTTCCGGCCCAGCGACCTGCTAAAGGTCATTTAGGGAGTGAACCGGTGGATGGAAGATCTCTCTCTCCTTTCTGTAACTCTTTCAAACAAAGATAAAATAAAAATGAATTGATTTAAAGTGATATATTGGCTTATTGTAACATCAAACTTGTATTATGCACTAAGTCCTGCTGTGCTTTCCAAATTCCTGTGATGTAACAGAACGTGGGTAACAAACACTGTTCCACTAAATACAAAGGCAGGGAGGGCAGTTGGTGCCACACGAGATGCCCACACCCAGTCTGGCAGGGCCTGGACGCGAGTTCGGCCCTCTGCTCTCCTGCTAGTGGGGTTTGTGGAGGCAGGGGCCTGCAGCGAGGCTGTCTCCCACACGCCGAGGGCCTGAACCCTTTCCACCCACACAGGGACCCAGATGGTGCGTCAGGCTCTTGGCGCAGGCCCTGTGGACACCCAGAGAGTAAAGCAGCAGGTATAAGGACTCTTTTCCTTCTCTTTTCCTGACTTACCAAAAAACCCAAACAAACAAAAAAACCAAAACACAAAAACAAATAAAACCACAAAGCAAAAAACTTAAAAAGATGCCAACATAGTGCCATTATAACTTTGAGAGACTTACAACGACTGCAATAATTCACAGAATAATACTGTCATTCGCTGTGGCTGAATTACTCATATTAGAATAAAAAATAAATTTCTCCTATCTATATTTTACTTCCAAACAGGTTAGAATTTTGAAGATGTTATGGTTTTGAATAAAACATAACTTTTTGTCCTCTTGCTTCAAGATTGCATATCAACTGTCATCAAATATCTGAAAATATTAAGAGCCTGGCTCGGATCTCACCTTGAACTGCATTCATGTCATTTGAATAGTATTGCTAACAGAATTGCTTTTATGACTATTTAAAAAAAATCACTGGGCCCAGCGCGGTGGCGCAAGTGGTTAAAGGTCCTCGCCTTGCATGCCCAGGATCCCATATGGGCGCTGGTTCTAATCCCGGCAGCCCCGCTTCCCTTCCAGCTCCCTGCCTGTGGCCTGGGAAAGCAGTCGAGGACGGCCCAAAGCTTTGGAAACCTGCACCCGCGTGGGAGACCCAGAAGAGACTCCTGGCTTCGGATCGGCATAGTATCGGCCCGTTGCGCTCACTTGGGGAGTGAATCATCGGACGGAAGATCTTCCTCTCTGTCTCTCCTCTCTGTATATCCGCCTTTCCAATAAAAAATAATAAAAATAAATCTTTTTAAAAAATAATAAAAAAAATCACTACACTTCAGGTGAATACACAAAAATACAATAAAATTATGTTCTAACGATTCATGTAAGCTCAAGACGCTCATTTTAACAGGGATACCCAGTCCAAACACTGGAGAGTAAGGAACCCAAGGGGAACACGGCATTTCACTTTCAAATTCGATAGAAAAAGCAATTCATTCCAGTTCATTTTAAGCAGGCTGCCAGAAAGTTCTCAATGAACAAACCTAGGAGTTCCTGGTACTTACTCATTTCTGGCACATATCTTGTAACACAATCCCACAAAATATGATTTTCTACTATTTTAAGAATAAATAGACTATATGAGAAGAGCAGCAAACAGAAGCAATAGTCATTAAAAATTTAAAAGCCAGAAAAAGTTTATTCAACTATTTCATTTCATACTCAGTTCATCCAGAGCATTCCCATTTGGGATCATCAGTGGGATTCATTACATACTAAAAATAACACCATACTTATGCACAAACAAATTAATTTTTCCAGTAAGATCTAATCTTTTTTTAAGAAGATTTCCCACATATTCACAGTAGATAATATCACAGAACACCCATATTTGGCTTAAATGTCTCTGAATTGTAGCATTGCAGGATGGAAGTTCATTGTGCCTGATAATTCGATTGAGTTTTGCCCAAATATCTTCCAGAGTTTGGTGCTTACAAGTAGTGTGTTCTATCGTCCATCTTGCTCTATGTAGTGAATGTAAACTTAGTGTCTTCAAGGTGTCTTGCAATTTTTTGGACAAAGGTAGAATCTCTCCAGGCCTCTGGCTGCTGGGAAGCGAGACACTCCAGGATCTCCTCTTGTGCTGCTGTCCTTGCTCCGACTGCTCCCGCAGCTGTCCAGGGGGAGCCTGCACATCCAGCGAGTGTGACAGCAGCAACGGCCGCCTTGTCAGACGAGGCTGAAACTCCAACAGGCCTACCGTGCAGTCATAGCTCTGCGCCTGCACCTGCTGTTTGAAAACGGTCAAGGACCGTCTCACATCTTCCACGGCCTCTCTGGAAATCGCAGGTGGAGACCTCTTAGGTTTGACTGGAAGTCGGGACCCGTCATATGGAAACCAAGGAATAAATCTTGATTGTGGACGAGTAGGGAAGTCTTGAATTACCTTTTCTGCAATTTTTGACAGTTGTGTGGGATCATTCTCATATGGTCGATAATGTAATATTATTTCTGTAGTCATTCTGCAGTAATCTCGTTACTCTTAATGAAAATTTCTCAGCTGAACTCCTCAGAACTACAATGGAATTTATTATTACAACATTTTCTTGCCAAATCAGGGGCAATCAGGACCTAAAGCAAAGAATAAGATATGGTAGGCATAGCCTGCATGCAAATAGGCAGGGAGAAAAAGAAAAACAAAACTCCAAACAGATCCCAACATACTGCATTACCCAAATATTGCTGTAAATGTAAACCATACAATGAAAATCCTTTCTCAACAAAGTAAGGAATCTAAACTACTTGTCTTTTAAGATCATTTCTAGCATAAAAACACAGGCGTTGACACGATCAACTCAACTGATACACGGTGACTGCTGAAGTATCGCATCCGTAATGACAGTGACATTACAGGCCAGTGCTGTGGCACAGTATGTAAAGCCACTGCCTGAAGCACCAGCATAATCCATGGGTGCTGAATGGCATCCTAGCTGTTCTTCTGATCCTCTAATGGCCTGGGAAAGCAGTGGAGGACGCCCCAAGTGCTTGAGCTCCAGCACTCCTGTGGGAGACCTGAAGAAGCTCCTGGCTCCTGGCTTTGGGCCAGCCCAGCTCTGGCCCTTGCAGCCAGTTGGGGAGTGAACCACTAAATGCAAGATCTCTCTCTGGTCTCAACCTCTTTCTCGGTAGCTGTGCCTTTCAGATACATAAATAAATTTAAAAGAAAAAGAGAGAAATAAATGTAGTATGTAATAATTTAGGAATCTGAATTGAGGACAATGAAACCACTGTAATTTTTAACCTAGGTGCATGAAAATGAATCTTCCTAAATTTTAAAATACATGAATTCTATTTTTTTTTAAAAAAAGGAAAAAGCCAATAACACCAAAAAACCAAAAACCATAGGTAGACTATCTAGTGGTTTTAGCTGATTCTCAGTCAACACCAAGAACAGAATTCTGAATCTATTTCGCATGTTTAACCAGGCTAGCGAGTGGTTTTGTGACACAGCACTTCCACAGTATCCAGAGCCTACATGGCATGGGTCCAGAATTCCAATCTGGAGGATGAACAAGATATTTAGATTCTTGTTTCTAGTTCTGCTTAGAACACGGATGCTCCAAATTAAGCAATCAATAGGTTCTAGCATAGTACACAGACTTAGCAATGGAGTCTTCCAGCTGCAAATTAGGGTTCCTGACCACATGCAAGGTGCTAGGAGAAAATCAGAATCTCTTCTCCACAAAAAGATAACTAGAGAATTACTTGGTGAAAGCTTTGCCATCGTTAGTTTATGTACAGGAACTCCTGTTGGGATGTCGTAACAAAACCCGTGTCTGAGTCCAGGAGCCCAACAGGAACCAACTGCATGATTCTTCTCACATACCATCAGTGTCCACTGACAGATGTGACAACTAATTCAAAAAGGACTATGATTCTTTACATCCATAATTGTAATGACAACATACTCTTTCAAGGATTAGTAATGATTTTGTTGCCCCTTTCCCTTACACGTTCATGTTGTGAGATAAAGCACTAAGAATCCTCTCTCTGTTGTCTGCAGTTATTCAGCACTAATACTTGGGAAAACCAAAGCTTTAAGGCTCCGGTTAATGAGCATTTTTCTCTTTTTAACAGCAACAAGATGTTACATATTGAAGTACAGGAATGTAAACTTAAAATGACAAGTTGCCTGGCATTCAACATCGATAAAATTAAAACTTTTAGAAACTCCGACGACTAACAGGAAAGACGAGTACAGAGAGTTCTAACAAAGCAGAAAACATCAGAAAAAGTTAAGCCACTGGCTCTTTAGGCCACTTAACCATACTTCCCTAGCTGACTTCTGTTTCAGAAAATAAAGAAGACAAAAACCAAAAAGCCCTGGTGACAGTCAGTCTCCACATCACCACAATTTCACTGTATTACAAGTTTCTGATTTGTAGGAAAGCCACATTGAGGGCGCAGCACAGTGGCTCAATTAGCTAATCCTCCCCCTTTAAGCGCCAAGATCCCATATGGGCACTAGTTTGTGCCCTGGCTGCTCCATTTGCCATTCACTTCCCTGCTTGTGGCCTGACACAGCAGCAGAGGATGGTCAAAGCCTTGGGACCCTGCACACAGTTGAGAGACCTCGAAAAAGCTCCTGGTTCCTGACTTGGGATCGGCTCAGTTCTGTTGAGGCCACTTAAGAGAGTCAACCAACAGAAGGAATATCTCTCTCTCTCCTCTCTGTAGATCCTGCCTTTCCAACAAAAATAAACACATCTTTTTTTTTTTTTAAGCCACAACTATTAGCAAACAGAACTTGCAAATTCCTGTATAGTAACTGGCAAGCGAATTGTCTTTGAACAAGCTGTTTCACTCTTTTTTTTTTTTTTTTTAAAGATTTATTTCTTTTTATTGGAAAGGCAGATATACAGAGAGGAGGAGAAAGGAGGAGGAATATCTTCCATCAGATACTTCACTCCCCAAGTGGTCGCAAGGGATTAACTGAGCCAATCTGAAGCCAGGAGCCAGGAGCTTTCTCTGGGTCTCCTACTCGTGTGCTGGGCCCCAAGGCTTTGGGCCATCCTTGACTGCTTTCCCAGGCCACAGACATGGAGCTGGATGGGAAGTGGGGCTGCTGGGATTAGAACTGGAGCCCATATGGGATCCTGGCAAGTTCAAGGTGAAGACTTTACTGCTATGCAATCGCCTCGGGCCCAAGAAGGAGATAACTGAGGAACTTGAAAAGCTGGAGGCAAGTCTTGTGTTGAAATCCTGTTTCACTTTCACTAGACCACTTAACCTCTGAGAGGAAAAGAATAACCATTACATGCTTGTAGAGATACTGCAAAATAAAGAACAATTAGCTCCTTTCCTTCTTTGTTCCGTTTTTCCATGAATAACTCATTTCGGTCTTGAACTTGCTCCCAGTCATAATACTTAATCCTGCAAAGTTTCCTGGTGTGGCTGTGGACCCCTTAACTCCAGTCACCAAATCCTGTGTACCCTTCACCCTGGGGCCATGGCCTAAGGAGGACCAGTGAAAGCCAGCCTGCATACTAATGTTTACAGTCCACCCCAGACAGGGGCACGCAGAAAACATACATTTGTCATAGCAGAAGACACGTGAAACTGGAAGCATTTCAAATATACGAGTTTCAGAGAGCAACAGTAACTCAAGAAAAATATTACCAAACTTACTAAAATTGCCATATATACAAAACGAAACTGTTAAGTTTCCCACATACACAAACAGGATGGTCCTCTGGTAATCCTCAGAGTGACCTCGGATCACCCTGGGATATCACAGCGTGAGACTGTAGGATGCTTATCTCCAGAAGGTTCTACACACACATACAGGTACATAATGGTGTACATTTGCATATGACCCAAAAACATATTCGTTTATATTTTAAATAATTTCCGGATGACTCATAATATTGAATACAAGGCAACCCTTTAAATTTTCCACCGTTTTAGTTGGAAAGGGACGGAGAAGGGTCAGAAAGAGAGCGGGCGCTAGCTTGTGTGTCGGTTTATCAGGTAGGGCTGGAGCCGGGATCCCGGGGAGCTCACTGGGTCTCTCCACGTGGGTAGCAGGGATTTAAGTCCGTCCTATATAAATAGTGGCTCTACTGTATGGGTTAGGAAATAGCGATCAAACAGCTGGGACTTTTAGTTCAATCTGACTCGCGTATTGTGACCCGCGGTTAAGACTGGGGACCCAACGACGCGAACAGGTCAACTACACGTGGCAGCAGATATTTTCACAAGCCTAAATTAAACCGTTGGCACAGTTACCACGCAATCCTAACACTCCAAATAAACCCGAAGCCTGGCGCCGTCCTGAGCGCCACACTAAGAGGCGAGAAACCGGAGGGAACCAGCCGGCTGACGGAGGCCTCCCCGGGAGGAGACGGCAACGCCGTGACCGAAGCGGCGGAGGTCCGAGAGAAGCTCCCAGCCCCGCCCGGGACACGGGGCAGTAAACCCTCCCCTCGGCTCGCCACTCGCTCACCTTTCAGCGCCAGCAGGTGCTCCTGTTTCGGGGGATTCACTTCCATGTTGACCGGCCCTTCTGACTCACGGCCTACGGGAGCTGCAGAGGTTCAAGTTGGCCCGGAAGGAAACGAGGCAGCGCACGTTCGCGAAGAACGAGCGTCAAACGGCCTCCCCGCAGCGCCTCTCGTCTCCGGTTGCTTAAATTCTCCTTTTACCACGACCTGGGCGGAACCCCCGGCTGCTTCTCACCAAAGCCATCCTTTGGCTCTTGGAGATCTATACATAAAGTACTGTATTTTGCATCTACAGTCGCACATCGCGACTTGAAAGTAGTAGGCTTGGGTAACAACACACGACTTCCTACTTGGGGGAAAAATCCGGGGGCGGGAGGAGAGGAGCATGCTGGGATTTGTAGTACGCGCAAAGGTCGCGTTACATGTAGGGAGATGTAGTTTTTCTCTTTGCTTCGCGCAATTGGAAATTAGGAATCATTACAGGCCACGGCATTCCATTCTCAAAGTTTAATTCGTTGTTATCTCTCCTTTCCCCTGGACCTTTTTGTACTTCCGTGAGTAGCGGACTTGTTAGCAGCAAAAATAACAAAGGCGTGAGGACGCCTGGCTAACAGACTGTGGGTAGCGCTCGGCCCCGCCTCCCCCGGCGCGCGCGGAGGCCTGTGGGTAGCGCGCGGCCCCGCCTCCACCGGCGCGCGCGGAGGCCTGTGGGTAGCGCGCAGCCCCGCCTCACCCGGCGCGCGCAGAGACCTGTGGGTAGCGCGCAGCCCCGCCTCCCCCGGCGCGCGCAGAGACCTGTGGGTAGCGCACGGCCCCGCCTCCCCGTCGCGGGTTCGAGGGCCCTCGGCGCCGCCGCTCCGCCCGGGATGGCCGCCGTGCTCGTCAACAAGCCTGGAGCAGGAGCCGACAGCGGCCGGCAAGGCAGCCGGGGCACGGCCGTGGTGAAGGTGAGGGGGCCACGGTCGGCCGGCCTTGGGGCCCCGCGCCCCGGGCCCGGGTGGGCGGGTGTCCGCCGGGCGAGCCGTGCCCCTCAGCCCGTCGGGCCTGCAGCCGCGCAGTCCGGTCGTGACGGCGGGGTCGTGGGTGAAGCGCAGCCTGTGGCGCTGTGGGCGGGAGCTGGCCTTTGTGGAGGCCGCCACTCGGCCTGTCTGGGGAGCTGTGGTGCGTCTTCAGCCGGTTAGTGGATGAGACCCGGGCGGAGGTTGCCATGGAGTGCGACGCCGGAATCTGCTCTCTCGGCGGCGGCACAGCTTCTCTGTCAGAGGTCCTTGATTGGCCGAGTCGCCCGTTGCCCTCCTGGTGGGACAGTGGGTCAGCCACGCTGGGAGGGGTCTCCAGCTGTAGCGGGGCTCGTGCTTCCACCTTGACATTTTACCGTGAATGAATGCGCTCATGATGCAGTTGCTAAAAAGTCAGTTGAAATAGGCTGTGCTTCTCCACCTGCACTTTCAAAATATCGAAAGATTTGCCAGGGAGAAGTGATCTGACAGGTGCATCCTACCGGGGTGGGTCATTCTCCTGGTCGCCTGTCCGGATCGCTGGGGACTTGGGCTGCGGATTCGAGCGGCGCCCCTCGGTGTATGTCAACTCCGGAAGTGATTGTAACGTTCAGGGGAGGCGGCATCGCTGAACCAGATCATGTCAACGTTCTTTTGACCTCTTGACTAGCAGGCGATTATGCTTTCTCATCTAAGGATGGCTTTATGTAACAGCAGGTGACACATCTGGGCCCACACCTTAGTGTCTGTCAGTTCTGCTGGTGGTTTTTTTTTTTTTCAGCTGACCTTTATGTGCTAAGTGATTGTGAATATACATGCGCAAGACACAGAAGAGCTCTCATTCCGGGGAATGGCGCATGGCTGAGGTTTTTACTTAGTGTTCCCTTGTTAAGTAGATACTACCAACAGATTGCTTTTGAGTAAGCTCTGATTCCATCACTGGGATGGCCATTTCATTTCTACTTCTTGTTACCCCCTTTGCTTTATGATGTGCAAAGTGCAACAAAACCTGAAGCAGAATTTGCGTCAGAATTTGATATATTACAGGCGTTTTCGTTTTAATCTGTGCAGTCCTGGGACTGCAGTGGGATAGTCCTTTCTGATGAGGTGCAAACTCATTGGAAGGTAAAAAGTTGACTAATACTAATGCCAGGTAAATTCCATCAAGTTTAATGACTGGCTTAATCTGACAGGGTTTTCATTGTTAGGAAAAACAAAGACTGACACCAGTAATTTTTAAAATGAACCAGAACGTTTCTTTTGTTTGTTTAGGTTTTTTTTTTTTGAGTCCTTTTGAGGTAGGATCTCGTTTATTCAGATTTAACTTACGTGGTAATAAGGTTGAGGTTTGCTTTGGCGCGTTAGTGAAGGGTGAAGCTTTTCCTACCTAGGACTGAATTTCTTGCGCTCTTCTCTTCAATAACTCTTTGTAGACACAAAGGAAGGAAGACCTTACTCTGTTTCTGAGTGGGTGCATGAGCTATTTTTGGACTTCTGCTTGATTTACTAAGTGGAGTTATGATAATACTTTTTGAAAAAAAAATTTGGATGGTGATGGGTCAGAGTTAGATGAATGAACTATGAAGCAAAGTTTTACTCTTGTCCTTTTGAGCTCGTTGTCACAAATTTAACACACTACATTGTCACAATAGTGAGTCTTTATTAAAATATTGCATGTATAGTACCTAATCCTATTGTGAATATATTTTCTCTATGTAATTGAATTGAAGAAGTAAAAATTTGGCTTTTCCTGTTATATAGAAATTTATTTCTTTGAAAGGCAGGATGACAGGGAGGGACACAGAGTGTCCTTGTACTGCTGTGTCACTCACACAGTGACCAAAATGGCTGCAGCTGGGCTGGTGAGAAGCCAGGAGCCAGGGCCCTCGTCTGGGTCTTCCATGTGGATACTGAGCTCAACCACTCGGCCCGTCCTCTGCTGCCCTCCCAGGCCACGGACAGGAAGGCAGATGGGAAGTAGAGCAGCCGAGACTCAAATCTGCAGCTGTGTGGGATGCCTGCTTTACCTGCCGTGCCACACTGCTAGCCCTTGTCTTGCCTTTAAAAACATGTAGCAGGACCTGGTGCGGTAACTTACCTTGCCTGCACCCCATATGAGGATCCCGTATGGGCACTGGTTCATGTCCCAGCTGCTCTACTTCCCATCCAGCTCACTGCTTATGGCCTGGAAAGCCTTGGCCCAAAGCCTTGGGACCCTGTATCTGTTTGGGAGACTCGGAAGAGGCTCCTGACTCCTAGTTTCAGATCAGCTCAGCTCCAGCTGTCGTGGTCATTTGGGGAGTGAACCAGTGGAGGCCAGAGGGCTCGCTCGCTCTCTTGCCCTCTCTCCCTGACTTCCATATAAATAAATGAATCTTTTAAAAAATAAATAAAAATCAGTGTCTTGATGTAACTCTTAATATGTATTTCTAAAGTGAGTTTTGACATCATGTTTTCTTATATTAGAGCAAACGTGATATCTGACTTTTGGGGATTGGCTCATTTCCCTTAGCATAATGGTCTCTAGTTTGACCCATTTGGCCACAAAATATTGTATTTCTTTCTTTCTTTTTTTAATGGGCTGAATAGTATTCCATAGTGTAGATGAGCCACAGTTTCTTTATCCAGTCTTCTGTTGATGAGCATTTAGGTTGCTTCCATGTTCTTGCGATTGTTGATTGTGCTGCAGTGAACATTGGGGTGCATGTTGCGTTCTCGTGTTACACATCTTTTGGATGTATTCCTAGAAATCGTATAGCTGGGTCATATGGTAGGTGAGTTGTTAACTGCCTAAGTGCTCTCCATACTGACCTCCACAGTGACTGCTCCGGCCTCCATTCCCCCAGCAGGGGAGCAGGGTTCCTTTCGCTGTGCAACCTCACCAGCAGGTGTTGGTAGTTTTCGGTAGATGGGCAATTCTTTCTGGTGTTAAGTGGAACCTCGGTGTTGTTTTTATTTGAATTTCCCTTATTGCCAGAGAGCTGAGCATTTTTCCGTGTATCTGTTAGCGTTTGAATTTGTTCCTTTGTAAAGTGTCTGCCCATTTCCCGTGCCCATCTCTTGACTGGTTTGTTTGTTTTGATGTTATTGTTGTTCTGAAGCTCTGTATATTCTGGAAGCTAGCCCTTTGCATTCTGTGAAGTGTGCAAAGATCTTCTCCTGTTCTGTTGCTTGCTTTTTTACTTTGTTGATTGTTTCCTTGGCTGTGCAGAAACTTCTTAGCTTAATGTAGTCCCATTTGTTGATTTTGGTCTTGATTTCCTTTGCATTTGATGATTTTTCTAGGAAGTCTGTGTCCACACCTATATCTTGCAGAGTGTTTCCAACTTTTTCCTCCAAATGTTTCATGGTTTCTGGGTGCAGGTGTAGATCTTTTATCCATTTAGATTTGATCTCTGTGTGTGGTGAAAGGTGTGGGTCCTGCTTCTTTCTACTGCTATTAGCCAGTTGTCCCAACAGCATCTATTGGGACCTTCATTTTTTCCTGGATTGTTTTCTTTTCTTGTCAAAGATTGGGTAGTTGTGCATGTGTGGGTCCCCTTCTGGATTTTCTGTTCTCCATTGATCTCCCTCCCTGTTTCTGTACCAGTACCAGGCTGTTTTGATCACTGCCACTCTGTAATAGGTCCGGACATCTGGGATTGTGATTGCTTCTGCTAGGTTCTTAATCTCCAGGATAGTTCTGGCTGTTCATGGTTTTTTGTGTTTCCAAGTGAACCTTCGAATCATTTTTTCCAGCTCCGTGAAGAATGTTCTTGGTGTTTTGATTGGAATCGCATTGAATGTATGTATTGCTTTTGGTAGTATGGATGTTTTGATGATGATGTTAACTCTGCCCATCCAGGAACTTTTTAATTCCGGCTTTCCTTGGACTTTTGGAAGTGGCCTCGTATTTCGTTGGTTTTTATTTGAACTTACACTGTGTGTATTTTTACAGTCGTTTAAAGAGCCTGTTTCCTTTTCAATTGTTAGGTGCTCGAGTGTGGCGTCTGTGAGGATGTGTTCTCGCTGCAAGGGGACAAGGTGCCTCGCCTTCTGCTTTGCGGCCACACGGTCTGTCACGACTGCCTCACCCGCCTGCCTCTGCACGGGAGAGCCATCCGCTGCCCGTTTGACCGACAGGTGACAGACCTAGGTGTGTATTTGCATGGATTTCAGATGATTTGCATAGATTTAAGACAAAATCATGCAAGTAATTTAAATGTCTTCGAAAGCAGTTTTCTTCCACTTGTTTTCTAAAATATTAAAATTCCAAGAGGGTTTAGAAAGCCTGAGTTTGGACCTGGCACGGTAGCCTAGTGGCGAATGTCCCTGCCTTGCATGTGCTGGGATCCTATATGGGCACCAGTTCATGTCCTCGTAGCCCCACTTCCCATCCAGCTCTCTGTGACCTTAGGTGGTAGTAAAAGATGGCGCAGAGCCATGGGACCCTGCACCTGCGTGGGAGATCCAGAAGAGGCTCCTGGCTGCTGACTTCCAGCTTTAGATGGGCTCAGCTCTGGCCATTGCTGCCACTTGGGGACGGGAGATCTTTCTCTCAATTCTTCTTTCTCTGTAAAGCTGCCTTTCCAATATAAATACATTAGTTTTTTTTTTTTTTTTAAAAGGAAGGCCTGAGTTTTTATTAAGATAAGTAGTTTTCCAAATATGCACTTAGTGTTAATTCAAAAGTGGGCCTGGGAAAGGTGTCTCATTTTTAGGTTTTTTTATTTGACCAGTATTTTATAAATTCACATGTATCATACTATTTCTTTGTATAAAACTTTATTTACAGAAATGGCACATGGAGGGTAGAACGCTTCCACTTTCTTGGAATGCTGTACCTTTTCTACATAAATACTGCAGTGTAGGGTGTTAACCTCTTCATTGTTTGACTAAGCTAGACAGGACACGGTTAGACATGCCTTCTATTAAATGTGCCTGCAGCCACGTCCAAATGGATAGAAATTGTAAGTACTGTAGCTTACGTGGTAGACCATTTACCGTGATTCCGTGTTAGTGACTCTGGACGCATTTGGAGGTCATTAAAAATTTGCTTAATTGTTTTTTAATTATAACTCAGACATACAGAAAGAATAAGAGAGAGGAAATGAAATCTTTCACCTGTTGGTTCATTGCCCAAGTGACTGCAATGTTTGGGGCTGAGTCAAGCCAGGAGCCGGGAGATCTTTCTAGGTCTCTCAAGGTGCAAGCACCCAAACTCTTGAGTCATCTGCTGCTGCTTTTTCAGGCTAGAAGCAGGGAACTGGAGTAGAAGCGAAGCAGCTAGGACACAAACCAGTGCCCGGGTGGGGTGCTGGTACCACAGGCAAACATAGGCTGCTATGCCACCACACCAGGTACCTCCTCCCAATTTTAATTATGTTATAGAAATAATATAGATTTATACATATGTGTAGTTAAATTTTTGGAACAAAGGTAAGAAAAATTACTTGCAATTACTCCTGTTAAACAAAATCTGTGATTGGTCTCAAGTCTCGTAGTCCCAAACGTGTTTGCGGTTAGTACTACGCAGCATTGTTTCTGTTCCCCCTCTTCATGGTGAGAGTCCACCTCACTGCCCTTGTCTGGTTAGCTGTGACTAGGTAATGTCCGTTCTGCCTTGGGAGTGTGAGCAGAAGTGAAGGGTTCACTTGCGTGAACAGGTGATACAGAGGAAGTTACTGATGGTCTGCAGGATATCCTTGTCAGGTTTTCGGCTCAGTGGTCTGTGTGCCTGACCAAGAGCAGTGATGAACAGAGCCATTCATGTCTTCCCCGCCGCCCAAGATGTTAAATGAGCAAAAAACAGAGCTTTGTATTGTATATAAATGCCCCTTTGATTGCCACATTCATCTCATGATGGCACCTTGGTCTGCTGTGTGTTTTGGCGATTGGAAGCTGTGCTGCCACGTGGTGGGATCGGTATCTTTGATAAAATGCGTTCTTATCATCTGGGTATACACCCAGTGGTGGGATTGCTGGAACATATTGCAATTCCGTTTCTAGATTTTTTTTTTTTTTTTCTTAGAAAGCTTCCTGCTGTTTTCCACAGTCTCTGTACTAATTTGCCTTCGCACTAACAGTGTGTAAGCCACTCTTGGGGCTGCGGCCGTGGCATAGCAGCTAAAGCCAAGGTGCCGGCATTTCATGTGGGCACCAGTTCAAGTCCTGTCTGCTCCACTTGTGCTCTAGCTCCTTGCTAATGGGCCTTGGGAAACAGCAGAGACAGCTTGGGCCCCTAGGCCGCGGGGGCAGGCCTGTAAGAAGCTCCCGGGTCAGCGCCTGCGCAGCTTGGGAAGTGAAGTGGTGAGTGGAGCATTTCTCTCTGTCTGCCTTTTCTCGCTCTGTGGATCTCTCTGTGGAGCGTTCCTCCTCCGGCTGCATACCCGCGTTTCTGCTTTCTGTCTTGGATCTAGCCTTTGTGCCAGGTGAGGTGGCGCCTCACTGGTTTCGCTTTGCCTCTCCCTGCTGCCGGCTGGTGCCAGGCTCTTCATGTGTCTCCTGGCCACGTGTGTTTCTTCTGAGAAGTGTTCTGAGGTCCTTTGCCCTTTCTTCATTGTGTGGTTTTTTTTTTTTATTGTTGGATTTTTTCAGTTGCTAATACAATCTGGATAATCTTTCATTCTTGCAGATTTTTTTCTCATTTTGTGGGCTGTCTGTCCACTCGGTTGTTTCCTTTGCTGTGCAAAAGCTTCAACTATGGAAAAAATGAAATTCTGTTTGGCATAAAAATGGTTGCAACTGTGGGATGTCGTGTTGAGTGAAAGACAGTGTATTCCCTAATGTGTGGGAGCTAAACTTAGGGAAAAAGCGAGAAACAAAGAAAATGCCTGTGTGTGTCAGTATAATGCGCATTCAGCTTTGTGAAGTTGTTTTATATCATTGTCAAATGATTAATGATATACTCAATTAAGAATGATACACTGTAATTTTAATCTGTGTTTCTAAAAGTTACCATATTTGGGCCCATTGCAGTAGCATAGTGGCTAAAGTACTGTCTTTCATGTGCCGGGATCCCGTATGGGCACTGGTTCTATAATGGGCTGCAGCCATTGATGGCTCGCATCCGCTTGTCAGGTTAATGACAGTGGACAGGGTGCAGTCCCAGTGGCCCCGCTTCCCATCCAGCTCCCTGCTTATGGCCTGGGAAAGCAGTCGAGGACGGCCGAAGGCCTTGGGACCTTGCACCTGCGTGGGAGATCTAGAAGAGGTTCCTGGTTCCTGGCTTCAGGTCAGCGCAGCTCTGGCTGTTGAAGTAAATTGGGGAGTGCATCAGCAGACAGAAGATCTTCTCTGTCTCTTCTGTTTGTGTCTGACTTTCCAATAAAAATAAATCTTTTTAAATAAAGTCACTATATTTGAATGTGGGTGGAATCTTTTCACTATTACTTACAGCTCTTGTCTATAGTCCTTCTCTGTTTAGATTTTGTTGAACTCTTTAGTGGAGTATTAACCCACCAGCTACAATGTAAATTAAAAGTATTCTCTGAAAAATTAAAAGAAGGGGAAGGAGGAGGAGATACGGTGGGAGGGAAGGCTATCAATATATCCTTAAGATTGTATTTGTGGCTCCTTACTGGGACTGGCCCTGCAGTATCACATAGGCTAAGGCCACGCTTGGCATGCCAATATCCGACTTGGGCACCAGCTCGCATCCTGGCTGCTCCACTTCCAGTCCAGCTTCCTGCTTCTGGCCTGGACAAGCTTCAGAGGATGGCCCACGGGCAGGGCCCCTGCTGCTGCCTGGGAGACCAGATGCAGCTCCTGGCTCCTGGCTCCCGATTGGCTCAGCTCCGGCCATTGCAGCTGCTTGGAGAGTGAACCAGATCTCTCTCACTGTCTCTCCTTCTTTATGTAAATCTGCCTTTCAAATATAAATAAAATACATCTTAGAAAAACGTTGTATACATGAACTGCATTAAATCTGTTCTCTTTTTATTAAAAAGGCAATAAATGAATTTTTAAAGAGTAAGACCCGAAGACGGTAACGTTTTCCCAGTTACAGAATGATTATATAGGAACTGCTAGGAAATTTTTATGTGTTTTTGTTATGTGTAATCGAATGTTTGGAAGATTGTCAAGACCAGTTTTTTAAATCGTCATTTCATAACTTAGCTTTTTTATAGATAGAGTAACAGAAATCAGCTTATTTAGAAATGTGAAAAATTTTAAAAATGAGGAGGATTTGTGTGAGCGGCAAAGCTAAGCAAAAAATACTGAGTGAGTGGGTGGTGGTAAAATGATTCATGAAAAAGGAGGCCATGGAAGGCAGACATTAAAGATGTTTAATGTTTTGGAGAAACAGCAGGAAATGGCTTTGTTTTTATCGGAAAGTTAAGCCCTTCAGCAACAGTCACAAGTCCATCATTGTGCTGTTACATGTGTCGTGACGTCACAGGTACAGACAATTGCTAGAAAATCCAGCATCCTATTGTCAAGATACGGTTAACAGTTTCATGGGGAGCCCTCCTTCTGTCTGGGAGCAGAGATGTAGCTGCACTTGCTGGTGTGCTTGTCTGTTACATGGCCCCTCTAGGTGAGTCTGTGTGTATACGTGTTGCTGAAGGACTCAACTACTGTTTTTTTTTTTTTTTAAAGATTTATTTTATTATTTTTATTGGAAAGGCAGATATACAGAGAGGAGAGACAGAGAGGAAGATCTTCCGTCCGATGATTCACTCCCCAAGTGAGCGCAATGGGCCGATGCTATGCCGACCCGAAGCCAGGAGCCTCTTCCGGGTCTCCCACGCGGGTGCAGGGTCCCAAAGCCTTGGGCCATCCTCGACTGCCTTCCTGGACCACAGGCAGGGAGCTGGATGGGAAGTGGGGCCACCGGGATTAGAACCGGCGCCCATATGGGATCCCGGGCGTGCAAGGCGAGGACCTTAACCACTGCGCCACCGCGCCAGGCCCTCAACTACTGTTAACATGGGGGAAACAGTAGGGCGGGCATGGGGACGGGGGCGGGGGGAGACTGTGCTTTCAGAATCGTATCATGAAAAATGAAAATTGGAAAAGAAAAGAAGGGGAGTTATAAACATACAAATGGCCCCAGCAGCCATTTGTATGTTTATAAGCCTGTGGATGGCGGCTGTGTCAGATAGCGTTTATTATACGGGAGCTGCGCATAGCTGCTGAAGGCTCTGGTTCTCACGGATAGGCTCAGGGAGTGTCGGTGTGTGTCCATACACCCAGGAGCACCTGTGCTCCTCAAAGCACCGACCTATGGACATGTTTGTTCACCTGGCTTTCGTGGTTCATTTTTGAGAAAAGAAGCATCAGTCCTTCCTTGGAAATACCTGGAGCCTATTCCACGCAGAGGCCAGGGTGGGGGCAACGACTGCCCAAAGGTGTATGTGTCTCTGTTCATGTGTGTGTGAAAAGGAGTTCATATATCTGGGTATTCTTTGTTTTCTTAAATATTGATTTTTATTGGAAAGATTTACAGAGAAAAGGAGAGACGAGAGAGAGAAAGATCTTCCATCTTCTGGTTCACTTCCCAAATGGCTACAATGGCTAGAGTTGAGCCGATCTAAAACCAGGAGCCCGGAGCTGCTTCTGGATCTCCCCTGTGGTGCAGAGCTCCAAGTCTGGGCCATCTTCTGCTGCCTTCCCAGAAGACAAGCAAGGAGCTGGATGGGATTGGAGCAGCCAGGACATAAATCAGTGCCCATATGGAATCCTGGCACTTGCAGGGAGAAGATGAGCCAATTGAGCTGTTGCGCTGGATCCCAATTTTATTTGAAATGTATGTTTATTTGAAGGGCAAATTTACAGAAAAAAAGACATTTTCCATCCATTGTTTCACTCCCCAAATGACCACATTGGCTGGAGCTGTGCCAATTCAAAGCCAGGAGCTTTTTCTAGGTCTCCCGTATGGGTACAGGCACCCAAGGACTTTAACCATCCTCTGCTGCTTTCCCAGGCCATAAGCTGGGAGCTGGATTAAATGTGGAGGTGCCAGAACAGGAAGTGGTGCACGTATTGCTCCACAGGTGCAGGTTGACCTTCTGCCCCATGACCCCCACTCCTGGAGTTTATATATTTGTTCACTGCCGTAGCTTAGGGAGTTGTTTATCTGATACAGTTCCATCTTGCTTAGTGATGAGGTTTGTTTTTTTTTTTCCTTGAATTTTTTTTTTAAACTCAAGTATCTCTCTCGCTCTCTTTTTAAAGATTTATTTATTTTGAGAGAATTAGAGAGCTTCCATCCCACGGATCATGCCTCAAATGACAGCAGTGAGCAGGGCCTGGCCAGGCCAAAGCCAGGAGCCAGAGCTCTCTGAGTCTCCCACGTGGAGACCGTTCTCTGGGACCGTCCTCTGCTGCCTTCCCCAGCTGCTGCACAGGGAGCAGCCAGGACTTGAGCGGTCCCTCAGATGGGATGCTGGTGCTGCAGATGGCAGCGCCACTTGGGTCTTTCACGTGTTTTACCGACATGAATCATAGCTTATTTGCAGTTATGAAATTGATTTAATTTATGTTTTTGGCACTTAAAATGTATTAGTGTCTGTTACATACTGCTTTAAGACATTGTGTTGTGAAACATTTGTTTCAGTTATATGAAGGTACTTAATAGAGTTAATGGAAAATGGAATTACAAAAAGATGTTCCAGTGATGAGTTGTGGTGCTGTGGATTAAAATGGTGCTGTGACGCCTGAATTTCATGTCAGAGAGGCAGTTTAGGTCCAAGCTGCTTGACTTGCAGTCATGTTTCGGCTCAGGCACCTGGCAGGGCAGCAGCAGATGGCCCTGAGTTTGGGCTTTTACTCTCTGTGTGAGAGGACAGGATTGAGTGCTTGCTCTTGTTTGACCCTGGCCCAGCCCAGGCCTTTCTGACTATTTGGGAAGTAAACCAGCAGGTGGAGGATCTCTCTCTTCCTCTCTGTGTATGTGCACGTGGACACACACATTAACATGTAGATCAGAAGAGGGTAGTTGAGACTTGAGTCAACCACTTTGACGTGGGATGTCCCATGTTGCTTTCCTAACTGTTCACCCCAAACTTTCAGTGCATTTTTCCATGAGTGTTTTTTTTTTCTTCTAAGATTTATTTATTGTTACTGGAAAGGCAGATATCCAGAGAGAATGAGGGATAGATACAGAGAGAAAGATCATCTGTCTGCTGGTCACTCCCCTGGCGACCACAGCGGCCAGAGTTGAGCTGATCCAAAGCCGGGAGCCAGTTCTCCCCTGCGGTGCAGGGTCCCAAGGCTTTGGACCATCTTCGGCTGCCTTTCCAGGCCACCAGTGAGGACCTGGGTGGGAAGTGGAACAGCTGAGACACAACCCAGCTGTTTCTGGTGGCTGCAAGGTGAGGATTTAGCCAATGAGACATTGTGCTGTGCTCCTCTGTGGGTGTTTTAAGGTATCCTCAGGGAACATATGTATGTTGTATGGGGTTGCATTATATAATGTATTTTTTAAAAAAGATTTATTTACTTATTGGAAAGTCAGATATACAGAGAGGAGGAGAGACAGAGAGGCAGATCTTCCGTCCGATGATTCACTCCCCAAGTGAGTGCAATGGCCGGTGCTGTGCCAATCCGAAGCCAGGATCCAGGAACTTCTTCCAGGTATCCCACACAGGTGCAGGGTCCCAAGGCTTTGGGCTGTGTTTGACTGCTTTCCCAGGCCACAAGCAGGGAGCTGGATGGGAAGTGGAGCTGCTGGGATTAGAACCGGTGCCCATATGGGCTCCTGACGCATTCAAGGCGAGGACTTTAGCCGCTAGGCCATGCCGCCGGGCCCATATGAAATGTATTTCTTAGTATTTACTACTATATAAGTTTTAAAAGCATTTATATATATATGTGTGTGTGCGTGTATATACACGCACACAAATACATTCAATATAATTTGTAAAATTTAACTACAGGAGGAACCTTTGTGATGGCTGCTTGGAATTCTGAGAAGTTCTTGGGTTTTGTTTTTCAGTGCCTTTTCAACTCCTGCTGCTTTTTGCTAAAGGAAAAAAAAAATGCACACACACACACACACACACACAGAGGTGCAAAATTTCCAGCTGTTACAACAGTTCTATTTTACATCAAAGAACAAATTTGCTTTAGAAATCCCAAAGATCCATAGTTTAACGCATGGGCTACTTTTATAATGCTGTAAATATTCAATGACATTATTTTAACAAATACCAGTGATACAAGGAGAATGTATGGAACACGTAAACACAGTAGTTTTGATTTTTTTTTTTTTTTTGCTTTGAAGATTTATTCTATTTTTATTTGAAAGAATTACAAGGAGCAGAAGAGATAAAGACATCTTCCAGCTGCTGCTTCCCTCCCCAGATAGCCACAGTGGCCAGAGCTGGGCTAGTCTGCAGCCAGGAGCCAGGAGCTGCTTCTGGATTTCTGCTGTGGATGCGGGGTCCCAAGGGCTTGAGCCATCCTCCAACTCTTTCCCAAGCTCTTAGCAGGGAGCTGGGTGGGAAGTAGAGCAGCTGGACCTAGAACTGGTGCCCATCTGGAATGCTGGCACCACAGGAGGGTTAGTTTGCTATAATATGATGTTGACCCCTTGTTCCCGCCCACCCCCCATGAGCATTTTGAAAGCAATTATTCTGGGATAAAAAGTAAAATGGAGACACTAAATATTTACAAAAGTATATGACTTCAAAATAGCTTTTCTCTTTCTTTTTTTTTTTTTTAAGATGTATTTTATTTTTATTGCAAAGTTAGATATACAGAGAGGAAGATCTTCCATCCGCTGATTCACTCCCCAGATGGCTGCAATGGCTGGAGCTGCGCCAAACCAAAGCCAGGAGCCAGGAGGCTTTTCTGGGTCTCCCAGGCTGGTGCAGGGTCCCAAGGCACGGGGGCCCTCCTCAACTGCTTTCCCAGGCCACAAGCAGAGAGCTGGTTGGGAAGTGGGACTGCTGGGATTAGAACTGGCACCCATGCGGGATCCCTGCATGTGCAAGGCAAGAACTTTAACTGCTAGGCTACCATGCCTGGCCCCCAAATTTATTTTTTCTTAAAAAAAAAAAAGTTCATTTATTTATTTGAAAGGTAGAATTACAGAGAAATGGTGAGACTGAGAGATATTGCAACTGCTGGTTATCCCCGAAATGGCTGCAATGGCTGGAGCTGGGCCTGTGTGGAATTAGGAACCAGGAATCTGGTCTCTTCATTGGGCTGCCTTCTGCTGCTTCTGCAGGTGTATTAGCAGGGAGCTGGATTGGAAGCAGAGCACTAGGGACTCCAGGTGGCTCTCCTGTGCATTGTCCACAAGTGCAGGCGATAGCTTTTCCTCCTGTACCATAGTGCCAGCCCTGAAAATTTATTTTGAGGTTAGATACAAAGTGGTTATTTTTTCCATTTTATTAGATTTATTTAATGTTTTTGTTTATTCTAGGAGATTCAGGCGTCTGGGGATTGAAAAAAAATTTCGCTTTATTGGAACTTCTGGAACGTTTGCAGAATGGACATATTGGTCAATATGGAGCTGCTGAAGAAGCCATTGGGATATCTGGAGAGGTATTGATGGAACTTAGTGAAATACTTACTGTGAATGAATTTTTCTTTGAGTTAAAAATGTTTGCCTTTATTAAGCCATAGTGCCTCATTTGCCTTGACAGGTAGATTTCTAGAAACACTAGTATTTGTTGCGTTATAGTTCTGAAGACAATATTATTCACAACATAACAGAGCTAAAGCTGGAACTTGGTTTCTTTGAAAGTAATGTACTAGCTTATATTTTTTGTTCTAGCTTTCTTGTTGTCAGTTTACTTCTATCCATGGATAAAATGAAAAGTAAGATCTGCAGGCTACGTTGGAGCAGAGGATGCAAAATAAATTAGTCAGAAATAAAGTATGACAAAAGAAACACAAACCTGACCGAAGAGGACATTTAATATCAAGCCACAATATGTTTTTAAGAATAAGATTGTATTTTGTTTGAAAAGCAGAGTTTCTGAGGGAGAGAGGGACAGCTGGAGAGATTTTCCATGTGCACATTCATTCCCAAGTGGCCATAAAAACCAAAGTCGAGCCAGCCTGAAGATGGGTCTTGCAGGGGCCCAAGTATTTGGCCATCTTTGACCAATTTCCCAGGTGTGTTGGCATGTGGGTGCGTTGAAGTGGAGCAGCTGGGACCTGATAACCATGTGGGTGCTGGTGTTGCAGTAGTGGCTTAACTGGCTAGGCCACAAGACTGGCCCCAAGTAGCTTTAAGAAGCAGTGGCAGCTGAAGAAATGATTACTAAATATTGTCAAAAATTATGTATAGGTGTACTCAATTTATGCAGATAAGCATATGTCTACTAAACACATGAAAAAAATACACTAACAATTTCAAAATACTGATTTTAGCATTTAAGGAATTGTGTGTGTAGCTTATGTAATACAGGATGTGTCTTAATTATTCTGGATAGGATAATACTTCTGATAAGTATCAGTGATTTTGCTGATCCACCTTAAAATCAAATGTTTCATAGCAAAGAAAAAATAGATTTACGCTTTCCTTTTATTAGATTATAATTAAAGTTAAGGAAAATCAGTAAAATGAAATTCCAGCTGAAGCATTCCATTTTCTAAAAGTTTTGAAGTTCTTTTATTTGCTATTGTTTTAAATCTTTATTTCATCTATGTTTAACTTTGTTGATTTTAGGCCTAAAGAACTGTAGATGTGAACTATGTGGATTTTTATTGTTATAAATACACACTTCTCATAATTATAAATAAAGCTACCCAATTTTGGATTTTAATTTAATGTGATAAAAACATAACTCTAGTCACACATTTTCTAATTCTTGCTCCTTGAAAAATGTATAGTACGTGTGTTTTAAAAGCATTGCAATTATGACCTTCTGAGATTCAGCAAAAGTTTTTAAAGCATTATTGAGTTTGACATACAATTCTTTGCCCATTTGAAGTCCAGTAATATTTAGATGCTTATATGTGAGAGAGGTTTCATTATTTCTATTTTCTCAGATCAGTGGTTTTCAGCCGTGATTTTGTCATAGACTCACCTGTGGAGCTGCTAGATTATTCATGTGTGTATTTAGGAAAAAGCCCAAGCGTGTGCGGCAGCCACAGCCCAGCATCCCCGGCTGGGAGCTTGTGCATCTGTGTGTGTTTCTAAAATTCGTACAGACGATTTTAATGTTCACTTCCAGGCTAAGTAGCATTTTTGTGGTTTTCCTTCTTCTTCGTCATCATGGCATGTAATACTTGTGTTTATAGCATAAAGACGTATTTAATGTCAGATTTTCTTTTTTCTTTTTTAGTCTTAAAAAATCTGCTAGCCTGTGATCAGTTTCTCGTGTGGTGGTGAGACTTGCGGGAGAGTTCTCTGTACTTAGTATGATAGCTGAGAACATGAGGCAGAGACTGTTTTTGGCCTCAGATTCATAACGTGTATTGGTGATCAGTCCTAGAAGGAGATTCCCACTTATCTGCAGGAATGAATGCTTTCTTAGATCAATCGCTAATTTTGGCTTAATAGTGTATTTTCATATTAATGGATGGTTTGTTAAAAAGATCATGGCTTTTGCATTTTAAAACGTGTCGTGCTCTAGTGCCCATTTGAATTCTAAGACATCCGCTTTGCTTGTCAGAGCATCACCCGCTGCGATGAAGATGAAGCTCACGTTGCATCTGTTTATTGCACTGTTTGTGCCACTCACTTGTGTTCCGAGTGTTCCCAAGGCACTCATTCGACAAAGACTTTGGCGAAGCACAGGCGAGTGCCTCTGGCTGATAAGCCTCATGAGAAAACCATGTGCTCCCAGCACCAGGTGCACGCCATTGAGTTTGTGTGTTTGGAGGAAGCTTGTCAAAGCAGCCCACTCATGTGCTGTGTCTGCAAGGAATACGGAAAACACCAGGGTCACAAGGTAGGACTCTAACTGAATGAATAGCTAACATACCAGCCCACAACTTGTTTTTCACTTCCTGAAAGTATGGATTAAAGTATTAAAGATTGATTGAAGTATAAAGAAATGAGAGCTTTTTACTTACGTCATAAAAAAATGTCAGAGAGGGCCCAGCACGGTAACCTAACAACTGAAGTCCTCGCCTTGAATGCACCGGGATCCCATATGGGTGTGGGTTCTAATCCCGGCAGCCCCGCTTCCCATCCAGCTCCCTGCTTGTGGCCTGGGAAAGCAGTCCAGGACGGCCCAAAGCCTTGGGACCCTGCTCCCGTGTGGGAGACTCCCCTGAAGAGGTTCCTGGTTCCCGGCTTTGGATTGGTTCAGCTCTGGCTGTTGTGACCACTTGGGAGTGTGAATCATTGGACAGAAGATCTTCCTCTCTGTCTCTCCTCCTCTCTGTGTATCTGACTTCCAAATAAAAATAAAATCTTAAAATATAAATGTCAGAGAGGCTTTGTGATCCCCTCCCCCCTTGCTCCTCTTTTCCTCTCCCCTCTTCTTTTATTTTTCATTTCTAAGGTCTGTTTATTTGAATGGGAGAATTAGAGAGAAAGGGTGGGGGAGACAGAGACCTTAGCACTGCAAATGGTCACAGTGGCTACGGTTGGGTCAGGCCAAAGCCAGGAGCTTTATTTTGGTTTCCCACACGGGTTCAAGGCCCCAAAGCCTGGGCAGCTTACTCCTGCTTTTGCTGGCATTCTAGCAGGAAGCTGGATTGGAAGAGAAGATGCTGACATTGCAGGTGACGGCTTAGCTTGTTAGACCACAACACTGGCCTCTTCATTGACCCTTTCTGTACTGAAAAATAGCTTTCTGGCAAGAAAAAAAATTCTCTTGTTTGAGTGTATGTTTTCATAATGTACTAGGTTGTTTTGACAGTTTGTAAATTTATTGACAAACACTGCTTACTGTATATAGTTTTAGAGATAGCCTCTAAGTTTCCTGTTCTAGTGAAAGATGGAGGTCCAAATTTTATATTAATGTCTCCAGCATAGTTTAAAATTAGTTAAAATGAACTCATTTTGTTTACCTGCTTTTGTACTTTTTCTAAATGTGTTATAAAGGCCTCTTGAAGCTAATCTTTTTTGTTTTAATAAGGAACTTAAATCATGTTCTGTATCTTTATTCTGCTTACATTGCGTTGTATAGCATTCAGTATTGGAACCGGAAGCTAACCAGATCCGAGCATCAATTTTAGATATGGCTCACTGCATACGGACCTTCACCGAGGAAATTTCAGATTATTCCAGAAAATTGGTCGGAATTGTTCAGCACATTGAAGGTGGAGAACAAATAGTTGAAGATGGAATTGGAATGGCTCACACAGAACATGTATGGGTTTTTTTTTCTTCCTCTTTATCTTCTTATCCTTTTTCATGCTCACCTTTTCAACTTGTAGTATTTATCGAACAATTAAAATGAGTGCCAGTCACTGGGAATAATTTTTAAAAGCTACATGGAATGTATAGTCCATCATAGAAGAGAGATAATTTTGTGTGTGGCAACTGTTCCTTGTGGAGGCACTGTGTGGTGTCTTGAGATGTGTAAGAGGGCCAACAATTTTGGTATACTGGGGAAGGCTTCCTAGAAATGATTCCAAATTGAAATTTGGGGCAATACAGTCAAGAGAAGGAGCACAGTGGGGAGTATCTGCCCGGAAAGGAGAAGCACTGGGGGTTAGGATTGAGCTCACTGCTGGAATCAAAGTTCATTATGATTGGAATATGAAAAAAGGGCACAGCAAGGAGAGTTTGGGAATTCAAGACCAATGCATGCATGATTTTTGTCAGCCATATACTGTTCATAACTCAGTGAAGGGCAACAATGTGCGAAATGACATAATCAAACTTGCATACAGAAAGGTTGCTCTGAGATGTGGGAAATGAAGTCGAAGAGCACCAGGCGGGAAGCAGATTGAAAACGTGAAGAATGTTGCAATATCTAGGTCAGAAATATTTCTGCCCTATAATATTATAGTACTGAAAATAGAAGTAGATAGCTGCTAGATTTCAAGGAACCTTAAAGAATTTGCTGAGAGACTAGTAGTAATATTGAAGTGATATGTTAAGGTTAATTCTGTTTGTTACTTCAACAACCTGGAAGATGGACGTGCCCTTTACTAAAGGGAAGTAACTAAGGGGAAAGGTCTAACGTGGAGATTTAAAATTTGGACTTTTTAAGGGCATGGATGGCACTTAAGTTGTTATAATTTCAGTCCTAGAGTCTTTGTTAACAGTCCAGTTGTTGACGATTGGTTGCATTTCTTTAGGTACCAGGCACTGCAGAGAATGCTCGATCATGTGTCCGAGCCTATTTTTCGGATCTGCATGAAACTCTGTGTCGACAAGAAGAGATGGCTCTAAGTGTGGTTGATGCTCATGTTCGTGAAAAGCTGATTTGGCTCAGGCAGCAGCAAGAAGATATGACTATTTTGTTGTCCCAGGTTTCAACAGCCTGCCTCCATTGTGAGAAGACTTTACAGCAAGTAGGTAGCCTGACTGTGGCTAGGCCCTTTATTGTATGGGAAAATAGACAATTACTAAAATCACACTCTCGCCTATTGTTGGTTTGGTGTTTTCTGCCTGCTGCCTGCATTAACCTGATGTGTAGGATGTGATCCCTAATTTGAAGTTGCTACACTAGCCGTGTCGGCATCCTCACCTTAAGTACCTTGCTAAGCACAAAGCTGTAGATTCTAGAAGCGCTCTGACTTCAGCTCATGCCTGAAGTGCTTCTCTTGTCAAACATACACTATTCTCTCTGCCTGGCGTGCCTCTTTGGTTTCTGATAGTCCAAGTCCTCTTCCTTCAAGGTCCGGTTCAAATGTGTGCTCTTCTTTGTACCTCTCTTCCTTGGCCTTTAAAAAAAAAGAAGAAATGGAAAAAAAAATTGCTTGAGGGATAGGCAATAAGGTGCAGCTGCTGCTTGGGATGGTCTGTCTCCCTTACCAGAAGCCCCGGCATTCATTCCTGCCCCTCTCTCTGCTCTAGTTTCTCTCTGATGCACAGCCTGAGAGGCAGTACGTGAGCCCCTGCTGTGCATTTGGCAATCTTGGATGCTGTTTCTGGCTCCTGCCTCTGGCTTGGCCCAGCCCAGGTTGTTGCAAGCATATGGGGAGAGTACCAGCATGTAAAACCTTGTGCTCCTTGTGTTTCTTTCAAATTAAGTTAAATAAGTAATTAAAACTTTAAAAGTTATCTGAAAGGCAGCGACAGCCAGGGCTGGGCCAGACTGGGAAGAGTCAAGAACTCCATGCAGTCTTGCTGTGTGGGCGGCAGAGCCCTCACCCACCGAACCACAGGAGTAAGAAGGTAGGGGTAGCCAGGCTCAAGCCCGGGCACTCTTGATGTGGAGTTATGGTCCCACTGTGCCGGATCCCTATCTCACGCTGGTCATTTTTCTGGGTACCACTCTAGCATGTACTACACAACTCTAGTTCAGTGGTGACTGCATGTTACAGTTAATTCATGTTTTATGCTGGTTATCCAATTTGTAGATGATTTACTACTTTTTCATTAGCTAATTTTATGAGACTGATGCGCTGCCTACTGTGTTAGCGAGGTACCTCTTTAACTGATTTTTAAAATTATAACCCCCTACCAGTCCTGCCCCCTGCCCTGGTTCCCATGCTTGCCAGTATGTACAGCAGACTGGTCCAGTTTGTCCCACATTCCATTCAGCTCTCATACATGTCAGTGGGCATTTAAGCCTAGTTCAACTACCACCCACACTATCCAGCCCACACATGTACCGATGGGTGCCATTCTTTCTAGCCATGCCTGCCCCAGTCCTAGTCTCATGCTGTCCAGTGGGAGTGGTAACCCAAGAGGGAGGTGCCCACTATTTTCCTACTGGTCCCACTCCAGCTCCCAGATTAGGCACTCTTCAGGTGGTTCTGCAGTTTAACTTGACAGAGTTAACCCCTAGTGCTAGCCTCTGCCAGCTGATGCTGCAGCAAAGCCCAACCAAGTGTCATCCACTCTGATTTATGCGTACACCGGTAGGAACAGTCAGCCTAGCCTCCCTTTTCCCTGATCTAGCTCACATGAGGTCCACAGGTGTTGTAGCCCTGCCCGGTTTGGTTTGCCCCCATCTGGACTCATGCCTTCCAGTGAGAGTGGTGGTCCATTAGGGGAGTTCAAAGAATGGTCTCATTTTCTCCTTTTCGCCTCCTTTACTCCAGATACAGAAAAATACAAAAAGAGAGAGAGAATGTGCAAATAATGGTCCTACCCAATTTCCTGTGCCCTAATCAACTATGTAAAGATTATCAAATAATTTTAAAAATCAGTTAATGAAGTACCTCGCTCATTTTTACTTTTAAAATCATGAGATGTGTAATTAGTAAAAGAGTAATATGTGGAAAAGTGAATTCTGAATTATTTAATGTTCTTTATTACATGGATGTACGAGTAGAACTACCTGCTAATTAAATTTATATTTAAGTTAATTTTGAATATTTTAATTTTTTAAGATGTCTAATGAAAGTCTGTTTCTTTGTTCAAGAAAGAAATTACAGGAAATACTGTCTTTGTCATTTCAGGATGACTGCAGAGTTGTGTTGGCAAAACAAGAAATCACCAGGTTACTGGAAACCCTGCAGAAGCAGCAGCAGCAGTTCACGGAAGTTGCAGATCACATCCAGTTGGATGCCAGCATCCCTGTCACCTTCACAAAGGTGATGGCCTGTACTTTGTGTTGATGCGTGCTTTGTGACAAATCATGATTGATTTGCATTTTATAGTTATCACCTTGAGCAGACAAGCAGGAAATAAATGAATTCGAGAATTTTTATGAAAAATTCTTATCATTAGAAAATTGACAAAAATGACAGAGTCTTCCTTTGTCCATCACCCTAGTTTAATAACTACAAACTTTGAATTTCATCTCACTTTCTCTCTATCCCTTACGTATTTTGTGGCAAATCTTAATGTCATATCATCTTATGCCAATACCATTTTATTTCTTCTTTGAAATATTTTGGTTTGTATTTTCACAAAATAAGGTCTGAAAAAATAACCAAAATACCACTATTATACCCCAAAAGTTTAACAGTATGTAGTATTTTCACTAAAAGCAAAATTCCCAGATTGCTCTTGAAACAATTTTTTTCTTGGAAGTCTGTTACAGAAAGAGAAAGAATAGGAGAGACAGAGAGATTTTGCATCTGCTGGATCACTCACCAAGTGGCCACAATAATCAGAGCTGCACTGATCAGAAGCCAGGAGCCAGGAGCTTCTTCCAGGTCTCGCATATAGGTACAGGGTCCCAAGGCCTTGGACCTGCCTCTGCTAATTTGCCAGGCTATTAACAGGGAACTGGATTGGAAATGGAGCACCTGTGACTTGAGCACCCCTGTGGGGGTGGTCTCAGTGTCACAGGCAGAGGTTTAGCATACCACATCATTGCGCCAGCCCCAACAGTTTTTGTAACATTTTTTTTTCTTTTTAGCCAGTTGAAAAGATACCCTTATTAGTCCACTTTTTGTTACTTTAACTTATCCAGGATGAGCTTTTAAGGGGGAAAAAAAGGTTTATTTTAACTTACAGTGGAGGTTACAGGATCAGATGGTAACCCTCTGTCTCTGCATCTGATGGAAGCTGGGTATGGCAGGTGTGGTGGTAGTGATTCCATGGTGAGCCAGACGCAAGAGGGAACAGCTAGGCTAAACAGGAGCTGGAAAACTTCCCTGGAGAACCATTGGGATTCCAGCGGATTCCAGGGGCACGCCCTTGGTGACCCACCTTGCAGGTATCGTCCTTAGAACAAGTCTCCATCGGTAATTTATCAGCCATTATCACTAAGACAAGAGAGCTTAGGCTGTTTAAGCAAATATATATGGATATAAGCAAGTAAGGGTGGCACTTACGAATATACCACAGAATGGAACATTACTCAGTTTTGTAAGTGTGTGATGCCATGTGAATGTGCTCTGGGGCATTGTGCTAAGAGAAGCCAGCCACCAAAAGACAGATGCTCCGATTGCGCTTCTATGAGGGCTCTAAGGAGTTGGCTCATGGAAACAAAGTGGAATGGTAATTACCAGGGCCTGATGAGAGGCAGGAAGGGGAAGCTGCTGTTGTTTAGAGGCATGGAATTTCAGTTGCAGAAGGTAAAAAATTTCTGGAGATTCTGTTCAGAACAGTGGATGTATGTAATTGAACTATATACACTTATAAGCAGTTAAGCTAATACATTTTATTACATATTATAATATTATAAGTATTACATACCTGTATAATATAATACAAATGCATAATATAAATATTATATTTTATATCATATAAAGCTTTATATGATATAAAACATATGATATAATAGAGTACCTTGGTGCTGTAAAAATGAACAAAAAGTGCCCCAGTAGAGTGATCTTTAGGATGTACAGGTAAGTAAAAAGAACAAGGAAAAAAGTTGTATAAGTTATTCTCCCTGTAAATATGAAGAGTGAGCATCTAAGTATATAAGCATTTTTCTATATTTTCTCTAAAAGTACTGAAACTAACAAAACTACTAAAAATTGTAAATGGTGTTGCATGAGGAACAATGTGGAAAGGGTAAAAGGTCAGAGCAGAAAGTGGAATCTGTAGAATGAACCCTGCTTGGAGACAGCCATCTGCATCACATAATGATATAACAATATAAAAAAATGTACAAACCAGTAAAAAGAGATAACTATAACTTACATTTCTAAATCTAGGAGAATTCATGTATGAGACTTAATATATGTAACACATCGTATGAGAAATGTAACTCAAAGCCAAATGAATATCTCCTCAAAAACGAGAAAAGTAGTAATTGCCGACACTCATTTAGCCCCTTTGTGCCAAAATCCGTGCTAAGGATTTTTAAGCGTATTTTAAAGATTAATTTTTACAAGATTCGTGTGTAAATTGGTTACCGTTTGTATTGTTTCATAAATGAGAGAAGTTAGGTAGAAAGACCAACTTCTAGGAATATGTTCAGGTTTGTTCATTACAGCATCGTTTGTAATCACAAAAATCAGATAATCTAATTTGTAAGTTGAGTGTTGGTTAAATTGACGAAATTTTCATGGGGTATAATGGAACCTCTGGAAGAAAAGAATGGTCTCTGTGTATTGACATGAAAAGCTATGTAATGTGTTGAGCGACATATGAAGTGTGCTTGTAGGGGCATTGGCTACTGTGCATAGAAAGTATCCAGAAGCATACGGGAGATAGAGGATTCAGAGTACCTAATGCAGCTTCCATTGTTAATTTGTTTAGCTATTCTGATCTTTATAAAACTTTTTTTTAAAAAAAAAGATTTTATTTATTTATTGGAAAGGCAGATATACATAGAGGGGGAGAGACAGAGACGAAGATCTTCTGTCCGATGATTCACTCCCCAAGTGAGCGCAACGGCCGATGTTATGCCGATCCGAAGCCAGGAGCCAGGAGCTTCCTCCAGGTCTCCCACATGGGTGCAGGGTCCCAAGGCTTTGGGCCGTCCTCGACTGCTTTCCCAGACCACAAGCAGGGAGCTGGATGGGGAGTGGAGCTGCCGGGATTAGAAGCAGCGCCCATATGGGATCCTGGTGCATTCAAGGCAAGGACTTTAGCCGCTACGGATGCCGCCGGGCCCTACAAAACATATTTTTGAAAAAAAGACTGAATTTAGTTGGAAAAGGTGGAGCAGTTGAATGTGTTCTTCTGTACCAAGAGAAAAGTGGGTAGTTTTGTATGGAGGCATTTAGCTATGAGATGGAATTCAGTTCCTTGATTTGGGATTCAAGGGATTTTGACGGTTTGAATTGAGTAGGTTAAGGAGACATGAGAATAATGTTCAGAGATGCTTTATGATGTTTAAATGCTGTACTATTTTCTTTACAAATTTAATATTTTAAGCATTTTAAATTGCAGGACAATAGGGTTCACATTGGACCAAAAATGGAAATTCGAGTTGTTACATTAGGATTGGATGGGGCTGGAAAAACTACTATTTTGTTTAAATTAAAACAGGATGAATTCATGCAGCCCATTCCCACAATTGGTAAGTTCTAAGTGTTGCTTTTGTTTAGATGTATGTATCTGTTTGAAAGGCAGAGGTGGATAGGGATGGGTCGTGGGGAGCCCGTCTCCAGTACTTGGGCCACATTCTGCCGCTTTCCCAGCTGTGTCAGCAGGGAACTGCACCAGAAGTACAGCAGCCTGGACTCCAGTGTCTCATGGGGTTCGGGCAGATGAGAGCTTAACCGGTTCTCTCAACACTGGCATCAAGTATTGCTATATACCTTAGTGTACATTTTTATAGACAAACTATCTTACTAGTGAGTTAGTTCTTGGGGTTTTACTTGATGTTGTGATGTGCAGCTGGGCTATATTCTGTGTCTAAGATACTAACATCTCCCAGGGAAATGCAGGCTGCAGTAGCTCGGATTGAAACGGATGGTGGGATAGAGTTAGAAGGAACAAACTATTGACAGGACATTTGAAAAAACCGGAGGGTGGTGACTCTGAGTGACAGTGTTGATAGGATAATGGCGCTACGTGGTTGGCAAATACCTGGATTTCAAGATCCTAAAGACCCTTGCTACAGTTTAGATTTTAGTTTGTTATTAACTGCTAAAGGTGTATGTTCCCCATGTAGGATTTGGAGTGAAGTTAGTTAGGCTTCAGCAGATGTTGTGGTTTGCAGAGTTTTATAAATCACAATTTATTATAAACAGTGATATACCTCTGTTTGATGTGTCACTTATGGTTAATGTAAGCACAGTATAAAGAAACTCTTTTTAAAACAGGTTTTAATGTGGAAACTGTTGAATATAAAAATCTGAAATTCACCATCTGGGATGTAGGTGGAAAACACAAGTTAAGACCCTTGTGGAAACATTATTACCTCAATACCCAAGGTAAGAGTCAGAGGTGACACCCAGCTTTACACGTTGTTAAGGTCTTTAACATACTAATTCAACTAGATATTAAGCAAAATTTGACTTTAGTTCTGCTACGAATTTCTAAAAATTTGATATTTTTATACATTTTAATGCCAATAACCAGATCCTTATTTTAAGAACACGACAGTGGTCAGACCGGGATGTGTGCTTTTTTGGTATATTCATGATAAACCATTGTTTTAGAACAGAGACCATCTTAGCTCTGGCGTGTACCTGTGATCTGCTGATGTGCTCACTGGCCATGTGGTGGCGCTAGTTTGAATTTCTGGCAGATGCTTTTTGCTGCTAAGGTTGCATCTACACTCATTCACTTACAAACAGCTGCTGTCTGCAGAGAAACCAGCAGTATCCTGCCTTTGACCAAACTACCTGAATATTATATCACACATTTTTTGTTTTTATTCACATTGGGGCTACATTTTACACTTTGCCTCCTGGAGTAATCTGTTTTCTGTTACTAAACTAAAATATTTGTGGCTGGTCATTTATAGAGGGAAAACAGGTTTACGTAATCCACACCTTGGAAACAGAAATTGCGTAGAGCATAGTGTTGGCTCTGGAGAGAAACCCACAGGCCGCTCGCTTCCTGGGAGTGTGTGAGGGAGATGAGACATGGCGAGAGAGGAGACCAGGAAGCAGCTGTGGTTTCATAACTGTTACTTCCTCCCAGTGGTGCATCCTCAGTGTCACTACAATATCACCCAACACCCTACTTCTTTTTTATTTTTTCAATTTTTATTTTAGGTAATGCTACAGAATTGACCAGGGTGTCAGGGTGGGAAGCATTGAGGGTCAGGGAAAGGTGGGTGTGATCATTGTTTCCAAGTTTTCCATTTCTTTTTCCTATATCTCGGGGTGGGGAGAGGGGAGGATGAGGGGAGAAGCCACACCCAGCCTCCCAACCGCCCCAGCACCTGGGGTAGGGAATGGCCACCAGTATCAACCCAGGGTCCTGATGCAGCGTACGCTCTGAGGGTTTGATCTCAAAACGTTGTTGATTGCGCCAATCCAAAGATAAAAGAACACTTTCAATGTCCATTGGCTGACATAGTTGTTTTTAGAATCTCCATTCGCCCAGATATTTGCTGTTATATTTGCAATGTCCTACATTTGTTAACATCATCACACTGGGGAATCAAACTTCTAATTCAGTACCTTTGAGGGGACCCAGCTAAATCCGATTGTAAGATCACACCTCTGCGCCCCACTGTGAGATTTCTGTCCATGCCACCTATCCCGCTTCAGCACAGATGGAGACTAGGTAACTATTTTCACATGGGGATTTGTTTTTACATTGTTTTGTATCAGCCATAGTTAATAGCAAATGAAATTTTGAATATGAGGAATGGTTGAAAATTTGGGGATTATTTAGCCAAGAGAGAAGGAGAAAAAACTGCAGAAAGATAATTTTAAAAAAAATTTTTTTAAAGATTAGCTTTTGACAAATAGTATTAAAAAAGACATCAGTAGGTAGGAACTCATAAGAGGCAGAACACTTAGTTAAGAGAAAAATATTGATATACATAACTTGTGTTTGATAGACCAAGTATCATAGAAAGGGAAAAATAAAAGTCGATGATTTATGTAACTACTGTATTAGGTAGCCCTTATGTGAAAATAGACTCTAACCATATGATAATTGGAGCATTAAATAAATATTTTTATATTCATTGCATCATATCAAATGACTGACTGACTCTTTTTGTGACTTCCTGGAAGCTGTTGTGTTTGTTGTTGATAGCAGTCACAGAGACAGAATTAGTGAAGCACACAGCGAGCTTGCAAAGCTGTTAACGGAAAAGGAACTCCGCGATGCACTGCTCCTCATTTTTGCTAACAAACAGGTAATGCAATTTCTTCTGAATATTCTAGCATTTTAGTATTTAGCATTACTTCATATTGTGTATTCTGTGTTATAAGATAGATTTCAAAAGAGAATCCGAGTTACGACTTTCTACTGTATTTCAAGTACATTTTCTGTGACAAGTGTAATGCTGCATATTTTTCAGTACAAAAAAAATAGTTGAGGGCCCGGCGCGGTGGCGCAAGTGGTTAAGGTCCTCGCCTTGCACGCCCGGGATCCCATATGGGCGCCAGTTCTAATCCCGGCAGCCCCGCTTCCCTTCCAGCTCCCTGCCTGTGGCCCGGGAAAGCAGTTGAGGACGGCCCAAAGCTTTGGGACCCTGCACCCGTGTGGGAGACCCAGAAGAGGCTCCTGGCTTCGGACCGGCATAGTATCGGCCGTTGTGCTCACTTGGGGAGTGAATCATCGGACGGAAGATCTTCCTCTCTCTCTCTCCTCTCTGTATATCCTTTCCAATAAAAAAAATAATAAAAATTAATCTTTAAAAAAAAATAGTTGATAGCAGACAGTAATGTGTATGTGAAAATTCTAATACAGAGAACTGGCAAGTGGCTTCAGAAAATTTAAAAATTATTATGGGGAATTAGGAGAGTCTCAAGATGGCACCTTAAAATATTTGTGAAAAGGAAGATTTGGGTTGAAATTCTGATGAGTTTGAATTGAAGAATAAGAGATCTCCCTCCCCGTGATTAGCAAAGAGGAAGTCAAGTGTCCTGCTCCACATGTCAGATTGTTAAAGGGGAAAAGGTTTCATCTTTCTCAGACACACAGACTGTTGCTATTTGTTTAGATTTTTTCGGAGGGCAATTTGGCAAAGCCTGTAAAAATTTTCAGTTTGTATTTCTTTTTCCTCTGAAATGCCATCTCTAGCAGAATGCACATACATCCCAGGATATATGTAAATGTGTCATGTTTGTGTGTATGCGTGTGTTTATATACATATATATAGTCAGTTATATAAAATGGCATAGTATTTGCATATGGCTGACATACAGGCTCCTATGGAATTTAAGTCATCTATGGATTTATTTTAGTATATCATGCAATGCAAATGCAAGTAATTGTTTAGGGAATAGTGAGAAGAAAAAGAGGCCATTCCTATTTAATACATTATTTTTGGTCCAAGGTTGGTTGGATCCATAGATGCAGAACGCACAGACATGGAGCACTGGCTGTGTATGTGGACCCGTACTAGCATACGACTTCAGTCAGATTATTCAGTGAAGCACTGGCTGATGAGGTGCAATTCTGATGTTGAAAGTAATGTGGAAAATCTACTCGTACTATAATGGAAAGATCTGTCCCCTACATGTTTTTCAGATCTAACGTCTGCATGTTTTTAAGTGTAGCAAGTCTGAAGTGTGTTCCATGATGTTTTTTTGCAAATGTGAGCAATTTTCTGGAAAACTATGTAAGATATTGTCACTGGAATTTGTTCCCCAGAAGTCAAGGCAATGGATGTTTGTAGCGAGAATGCTATCACTTCACTGTATACACTCTCTGTATACCGTATGTTGTTGCAAAGCTACGTTATTTATTTTTTTTTTATTGTTGTTAACATTGTATTATGTGATACAGTTTTATAGGCACTGGGGATTCCCCCCACCCCTCCCATACCCCTCCCCCCATGGTGGATTCCTCCACCTTGTTGCATAACCACAGTTCAAGTTCAGTTGAGATTCGTTCCTTGCAAACACATATCTAGCATAAAGTCCAGCGTCTTATTGTCCAGATAAGTTCAGTGGCCTCTTGGGGAGACCTTCTCTAGTCTGAAGATTACGTTATTTTTTTTAAAGCTGACACCTTATTGCAGTTTACTATGCTTCATTCAGGTTTTGTAACTTTTTGTTTCACAGTAGGGCTACTCTTAGGAAATACTCATTATCAAGCAATATCTAATTTTCTATTTTTACTAACCTCAGAATAAAAAATTTTTTTTAGCTTTATTTTATTTTTATTGGAAAGGCAGATATACAGAGGAGAGACAGAGAGGAAGATCTCCTGTCCGATGGTTCACTCCTCAAGCTGCCGCAATGGCGGTGCTGCGCCAATCCGAAGCCAGGAGCCAGGAACTTCTTGTCGGTCTCCCACGTGGGTGCAGGGTCCCAAGTCTTTGGGCTGTCCTCGACTGCTTTCCCAGGCCACAGCAGGGAGCTGGATGGGAAGTGGAGCTGCTGGGATTAGAACCGGCGCCCATATGGGCTCCCGGCGCATTCAAGACGAGGACTTTAGCCACTACGCTATCGCGCTGGGCCCAGATAATTATTAAAAGATCTAGGTTTTACATTTAGTTTAAGTTTCCATGAGGATGCTTTCGGCAAATTTCTATATAAATAATAAATAGAAAAACAGTGATTTGGATAGATTGAGAAAAAATGATGTGTCCATCTCTTTCAGGACGTTGCTGGAGCGCTGTCGGTGGAGGCCGTCGCTGAACTGCTGAGTCTGCACAAGCTGTGCTGTGGCCGGAGCTGGTTCATCCAGGGCTGTGACGCCCGCAGCGGCATGGGGCTGCACGAGGGCCTAGACTGGCTCTCCCGGCAGCTCGTGGCTGCCGGAGTATTGGATGTCGCTTGATTTTAAATGCAGCAGTTTTGTTTAAGAGTTATTTTTCGAACAATATTGTTATAAGAAATTCTACACCTCCAAGATGATAATTTAGGAAAAAGAATCGTAGATTGGAAAGTAAACACATTGTTTCTTTAAAAAGTTATTCTGTGGTAAAATTTAAATATCTGAGATATCGAATTAAACAGAGGTTTGTTCAGTCTACCTTTTAAAAGTACACGTTATGTCCATCCTTCAGATGGCACGTGACCCGCATGTCGGAAAAGCGGTAGTCACAGAGGAGGGACAAGTGGAGCATTATTCTTTCAATGAAGAAAATAACTAACTGTCTAATTCTAACCTAAGCTGTGTGGGAGCGAGGCTTCTCCCCTCCCTGCCTTCTCACTGCATCACGGTGGTCGTTAGAAATGGCAGGTGTTCAGTGAGCATGTAAACTGCACTTTCCGTGGAATGATTCCGTTTACGTTCAGTGGAACAGAACACCTTTAATGCTAAGAAATACGTGCTCTAGAAGAGGCTTTATACAGTGTTTCAGTAACATTTTCTCCTGAAGAATTTTATATAAAACAGTGAGAGAATGAAATATCTCGGCCTGATTGTTAGATACATACTATGCTGAAAAATAAAAGCTGTGAAAGTCACCGGATGTCACCGAGAGCCGCGATCCCAGGGCGGAGCCTGGGCATGCGTGCCTCCCAGGCCAGGGTTCCAGCCTGGGCCTTCTGTCCTTCAACACATTTCACAGAGAAAGTTTCTGCTTTGTGGGATTGACAGTAGTGACACAAGTGACCAGGGTAGAGATCTAAATAAAAAACTAAGAGAAATAGTTTATAAACAGTGAGAAATGCTTATTTACTGTAGAATATTTCCCCACTTAAGTGCATTTATGTAGACAATAACACAGAATCAAGGCTCACGACAAAGCTTTGATAAGTTATTTAAGAGGAAAAATAGGTCTAGGGAAGGAAAAGAAACATTCTAAGAGTTTACATTTATTATGCAGTGTTGTGAGCAAAAGAAATGTTGTGCTTTTTATTTTGAAAAGACATTCTCATATGGAAGCACGATTTATTATATTTAAGTAGCTATATGAGTGTTTTTTTTAATGCTCTTCATGAGACCGAAGCTTTAAACACATCAGTTGAATTGTAAATGCAGTAACGTTGGAAGACAAGGGGTTACCTTTAGCTGGCGGAGTTTTGGGTTCAGTCTTTTCAAACCTTTTTTTTAAACAAGACTTAAAAAAAAAATGAAGCATTAAAATCCCATCGATGTTATGGGCAACATGTAAATAAGCAAGTTAATATTTTGTCCTTTCTATTTTAATTTCAAGGTCATGCTGTTACAAGTGTAGTTTGTATGCATAAGTAGTAGTTTGGAATTAAATTATTTAATGTGACTGATTTCAGTTAACTGTGAAAAATAAAGTATTGCATTTGCCTGTGAGCTCCTGAACTGCTTTCTCTACTAGATGCTTTAAAAACACTAATATGTGAACTTTGTAAATCATTTTGGCAGTTTTGTTGTTCACATTCTCAGCACATCAGTGAACAGAATTTGAAATTTGTTCTTAGGTTTGATGGCAGTGTATATACCAAGGAAGTCTGCTACTGTGTGATTTTTCTTAAATGTTTTTTCTCAGGCTTCTATTACTATTTGTGGTTGTGTGTTTTTTCATTACTGATTAGTTAAAACTGTGCATCTTACCCTGGGAAGTATCAAGTTTAACAATTTTAGATGTTTTGTTGGATTTGCTTCTAGATGTCTTCTGTATTAAGCCTAATTATTATTGTATGATATAAGGAAAGCCAGTTTGTCAGGTACATCATCCTGATCTATATTCAGGAATGCTTTATAACCACCAGAAAGCATTATTCAAACCACATTTATGAACAGTGTAGAGAGCAATAAAATGTTATAAAATCATTTGAAAGGAGCAGTGCTATTATTATTGTAAAGTCTGTTCTTGAACCGTGCATTCTTAGCAGCCAACCTAAGAGTCATTGTTTGTGCTATAGTTGAGACAATACAAAAGGGATGGACACTGACTTGTTTATATAATTTAAGAGGCAGTTTATTTGATAAAGGAGAAATCCAAGTAACTTATTCTGTACTTGCAACAGACCATATTTATTTATTTTAAAATTTATTTACTTTTATTGGAAAATCAGATATACAGAGAGGAGGAGAGACAGATCTTCTGTCCGCTGATTCACTCCCCAAGTGGCCACAATGGCCAGAGCTGAGCCAATCCGAAGCCAGGAGCCAGAAGTTTCTTCCGTGTCTCCCATGCGGTTGCAGGGTTCCAAGGCTTTGGGCTGTCCTTGACTGCTTTCCCAGGCCACAAGCAGGGAGCTGGATGGGAAGTAGGGCTGCCAGGACATGAACCAGCACCCATATGAGATCTTGGCATGTGCAAGGTGAGGACTTTAACCAATAGGCTACTGCATCAGGCCCCATAGGTCATATTTAAATAAGTAATACAAATGTATTTGGAAGGAGGAGCTAAAACTTCATATTGGACTAAACTGTTCTTCTAAAGATTTATTTGAAAGGTAGAATTACAGAAGGAAGACAGATCTTTGCATTTGCTGGTTCAGTGTCCAAAGACCACAGCAGCTGGGGGTAGGGCAGGCCAAAGCCTCAGAGCTCTGGGTGCAGGGGTCCAAACACTGGGCTGATCTGCGGCATTTCCGGGTGCATCAGTAGGGAAGTGGAGCATCTGACTCCAACTGGCACCCATGCGGGATGCCAGCGCTACGGCTTAACCTGCCATGCCACTATGGCAATCCACATAGTTAAACTTGGTTGCTTTTGAAATTTATATTTAATGTTTCATATTAGAAATGTAATATTTCAAATGATCGCTTTAGGAAATTACTTTGAAAATGTAGCCAGAGTCTGTGCACTCACATTGCTAGAGAAAGGGTATTTACCTAATGCTGGGATAGTTTTCAATTTGCAACAGCTAGCTACACACTTTCCTAACCCAGTTGTAGAATGAAGGAATCGCTGAATAAGCAGAGTGTATCTTGACAAAAAATTGAAAAAGCTTTAAAACACACATTGCAATGTATTTAAGATTTATTTATTTATTGGAAAGTCAGATATACAGAGAGGAGGAGAGACAGAGAGGAAGATCTTCCGTCCGATGATTCACTCCACAGGTGAGCGCAAAGGCTGATGCTATGCCGATCCGAAGCCAGGAGCCAGGAACTTCCTCCAGGTCTCCCACACAGGTGCAGGGTCCCAAGGCTTTAGGCCATCCTCGACTGCTTTCCCAGGCCACAAGCAGGGAGCTGGATGGGAAGTGGAGCTGCCGGGATTAGAACTGGCGCCCATATGGGATCCTGGCACGTTCAAGGTGAGGACTTTAGCCGCTGGGCCCAATGTATTTTTTTAAGTCTACCATTCAGGCTAAATTTGCAACATGGAATGGCAGCATTTGTTAGTCAAGCATCCAATCAAAGTGAAAGAATTGTATTTTGTCACCACTTGGTGGCAGTATTACCAAAAAATTAGGTGAAATTAGGTTTTAGCCTAGATGGTTGCCTAAATATTTAATATTACAATGAAAAGGTAAATGTCATGGTAAAAAATCCTTTTAGGTCCAATTTGATATTCACCTTTTAAAAAGGAGGACACAGCATTAATTTAGCATATTCCTCCATCTCTCAGGATGCTTAAGTATAAAATGGATTAATCCTGCTGACCAAGGAAAAGTCTAAGCTTAGATTTAAAATGTAAGAATATGAATTCCCTAAACAGCCGGCTGAGCATGCTCCCTGTACAGGTACCTGGAAGGGACAAGCAGCAAGCCGTGGTTATTGTGTGGATAGGCAGGGATAGGAAATCAATATGAAACTTCCAATATCTACTATAATGGTATTAGATAACAACTTAGTAGATAAAACTTGTAGAAAAAAGTGTGTAGTTACATTTGGAAAAAAAAAAAAAAACCTAGTAAATGAACTTCTCTGTAAACCCAAGAACTCAGATATTCATTTATTCTGGTTCTTATATGTGAAGATATATAATACTTAACATATGTAATATTTTTAACCAAAGGGGCCTCCTATTTATTTGTTGCAGTTTGTCACTATTTCTGAACAATATTCAAGACGAACATATTTGGTGTGAAATGAGAGCTTAATGAAGGAAAGGTTACACAATATCCCGTTTCAACATAAAAGGGTGGACGACCCGGCATGTTTTTGAATACACCCCATCGTATGTAATCACTGAATATTTGAGTCTCATGAGAAATCACCTGCGAGGAATGCTGCTGGTCCACGTTTCGTCTGGTTTCACATCTACCAGGATTAGAAACACAGCAATAACACAGCCAGTTCTTAAACAACGGCGTTTAATGGCAAATACAAAAATACCGCACTGTATCTTTGACACATGATCTATAGGTTCAGCAAATCTTAAGGTTCCTATTGTAAAATAATCTTGTGTTTAATTCTGGGCATTTTTCTGTATAAATCACATTTACTTGACAGTGATATTTATGATGCTGACATCCTCGTAAGGCTTGTCTGTTTTGGGATTGACCTTGACATTGGAGATCCTCTGCACAACTTCCATTCCTTTGGTCACCCGTCCAAACACGGTGTGCTTGTTGTCAAGCCAAGGCTGCGGCGAGAACAAATGGAAGACTATCAGCGTACCTGTATTTACAGAGGAGGCGGCAGAAAGATCTTCCATCTGATGCTTCACTCCCCAAAAGGCTGCAACGTTTGGAGCTGAGCCGATCTGAAACCAGGAGCCAGGGGTCTCTTCTAGGTTTCCCCCATGGGTGCAGGGGCCCAATTCTCTACCGCTTTCCCAGGCCACAAGCAGGGAGCTGGGTGGGAAGAGGAGCAGCTGGGACACAAACCAGTGCCCATATGGGATCCTCACGTTTGCAGGTGGAGGTTTAGTTTGTTGAGCCACTATGCCAGCTCTATATTTTACTGTATTTTTGAAAATAGGTAGAACAGTTTTTGTTTGTTTTTTTAGGATTTATTCAAAAGTTGAGATTTGGGCCCGGCGTGATGGCATAGTGGTTAAAGTCCTCGCCTTGCATGCGTCAGAATCTCATACGGGTGCCAGTTCTAATGCTGGCAGCCCTGCTTCCCATCCAGCTCCCTGCTTGTGGCCTGGGAAAGCAGTCAAGGACAGCCCAAAGCCTTGGGACCCTGCACCACGTGGGAGACCCAGAAGAAGCTCCTGGCTCCTGGCTTCGCATTGGCTCAGCTCTGGCCGTTGTGGCAGCTTGGGGAGTGAACCATCGGACAGAAGATCTTCCTCTCTGTCTCTCCTTCTCTCTGTATATCCGCTTTGCCAATAAAAATAAATAAATCTTAAAAAATAAAAAAGTTGAGAGTTAACAGTGGGAAAGATGGAGAGAAATCTTTATCTTCTAGTCCACACCCTTGAAAGCTACAAAGGCCAGGTGCTGGGAAAGGATGTAGGAACCAGGAGCTTCATTTGGATTTCCCATACTGGGGGGCAGAGGCCCAAACACTTGGACTGTCTCCTGTTGCTTTTCCTGGGTCATCAGCAAGGAGCCAGATGGCAAGTGGGACAGCCAGGGCTCAAACTGCGTCCTATTTTTTACTGGAAAAGCAAATTTCCCCAGAGGAGGAGAGGCAAAGACAGATCATCCACTCACTTGTTCTTTCCCCAGACAGCTGCAGAAGCTGGAGCAGAGCTGAGACAAAGCCAGGAGCCTCTTCCAGGTCTCCCACAGTGGGACAGGGTCCCAAGGCTTTGCGCCATCCTCCGTTGCTTTCCCAAGCCGTAAACTGGGCGCTGGATCAGAAGTGGCGCAGCTAGCGCCCATGTGGAATGGCAGAGCTTGCAGGCAGAAGATTCGTCACTGGGGCCATTGTGTTGGCCCTGAGCATCATATATTTTATCAAACCTAAGGCACCACTGATTTGGCATATTATATTCTGATACTGCAGACCAGAAATGTGGGGGAAATGTCTTAAAATTCCTCCATTCTCAAGATACTGAAACAGATCAACAAAAGTGAATTAAATCCTTTAAAGCTATAAAATCAGTAGTGACAGAGTAAGATCCATTAGCCATTGAAGCTCAAGAATTTTGAATCACAGTCCAATTTGCTTTGTGTTGCATGAAAATGTTTGGGGGCCGCGCTGCGCTGTGGGGATGTGAAACCACCACCTGAAGTTGCAGCATCCCATATGGGTGCCGGTTCATGGTCCAGCTGCTCCGCTTTTGTTCCAGCTCCCTGCTAATGTGCCTGGGAAAGCAGGGGAAAGGGGCTGGGCCCCTGCACCCACACAGAGACCTGGAGGAAGGCCCTAGCTCTTCAGACTGGCCAAGCTCTGGCTGCTGCGTTCACTAAGCCAGTGAATCCGTCTGTTTTCTCCCGCTCCTCCTCTCTACTTGCTTTTCAAGGAAATAAATTTTAGAAAAAACTTTTGATTCGTCAAAATTATTTTCTTTCCTAATTGCTTTCATTTTTATAACACAGTAGATCTAAATAAAGCAGAGGATAAACTTCCACTGAATCAATTCTCTTACATCATAAACATGGATCTGTGGTTTATAGGAATGATGTACTTACCGTTGGTACTACTGTTATGAAAAACTGTGATCCATTAGTATTTGATCCAGCGTTGGCCATGCTGAGCGTGTATGGTCTGTCATGCCTTAATGTTGAATGAAATTCATCTTCAAATTCTCCTCCCCAAATGCTTTCTCCTCCCATACCAGTCCCTGTTGGATCTCCTGTCTGAATCATGAAGCCCTGAACAGGAAAGAGGACAAAAGCATATTACACTGCCTTCCTCTATTTCTATGTACTCCTCGTATACACAAACACATCCACCCACACATTACTTCATACTTTGGCGCAAAAAAAAAAATTAATGGTAAATTGACTCTAGTGCATAAAAATCTTGAAAATTTCCACAAAACACATTTTCCATGAACTTTCTGAAAACTCTTTGTATACATGGACTTCAAAATTTTTTGTACTTAAATTAAAAAAAATTTTTTTTTTAATTTTGAGAAGCAGAGCTAAGAAAGGAACAAAGACAAGAGAGTTAATATCTCCTTGCTGAATCTTTCAAATGCCATGTTGGCCAAGACTGGGCTGGGTCAAATCCAGAAGCTAGGAATTCAATCCAGGTATCCCACAAGGGCGGCTGAATCCCAGCTCCTGCAGGCATTACGGAACAGCCTCCAAGGGGCTGCACTGACAGGATGCTGGAGTCAGGAACTCTGACTCAAGCTACGGACTCACCGTGGGATGTGACATTCCAATCAGTGTCTCCACTGAGAGGCTAAACACCGGGGCCGTACCTAGATCAGCCTTCTAGTTTAAAGACGCGAATCATATTTTATATTATGAATTCAATCAGTTAATACTGTAATTACATTTTATGACCTATATAGGATTTTATGTCTGATATAATTCCTTCTTCTCACCTTTCTTTCTGCAATTACTCTGGATTTCCAGAAAGTCCATTCACTTTACAGAAGGCTGCTCATCTGCTTCTCTAATAATAGGATTTGAAGTGTTACTTCCTGCTTCTAGACCTAGGTAGCTACTAGGACTAGGTTAACCATGGTTATTGGTTTTATCTTAGCGTGACTTTCTGCCCATCATCTTACTCTCTGCTTTGCTGCTGCCAGACACTGCTGGCGTTTATCTAAAAAGGCAGCCATGTCACCATTCCCACCCTGATCTAAGCCGTTCACAATGACCCATTTTGGTTTGGCTTTATTAGCCCATTTTCGCTTTGTTCCATAATTCACTTAATGTCAAAAAGAGAATTCCTTTGGCTGATACCTTTGGTTATACAATAATACTTTATTTCTTAAATCATATGAAATATGTGTAACTTACCTTAATTATACGGTGAAATGTATGTCCATTGTAATAACCATTTCTGCTATGGACACAGAAGTTTTCCACTGTCTTAGGGCACCTAGTAAGATGTAAATACGTATGAAACAGACGCAGGGCATCTTAAGACAATTTTTGTTGTAGCTCAGCTTCCTAAAGATATTGTCGATGTGTTCTGAATTTTTAGAAAGCCAGTCATTTTCCTAAACTCTTCTAATATCAGGACAAGCAAGAGTTCAAAGTGCATCCCAGAAGGGGCATATTTTTATTTTTTCAAAGTAGCATCCCGGTGCTTATTAATTTTGGAGTTTGAAAAAAAGTTTTCATTTCACTTAGCAACTTAAGGAGATACAATCACAGCACCTTAAAGTGCTCTGACTTCCTGGGGAAGGTAACACTCTTATTCAAATTCTGCCATTAAACCGACACCTTCCTGCTGGAGCTTATGCACAGAAAGGACAGCTCATAAATGGAATCAACACTGAATGACAATCAGAGCCAAAATATGAAGCCCCTCAATTCTAACTTTACCAAATGATCGCATGTTAAGTTATGCAGAAATGACAATCTATAATTTTTTAAAAAAAGCTTTTTTTTTTTTTTTGGAAAGTGAGATTTATAGAAAGTTCTTCCGTCCAGTGGTTCGTTGCCCAAGAGGCTACCATGGCCGGAGCTAAGTCGGTCCAAAGCCAGGAGCCAGGAGCTTCCTCTGGGTCTCCCACATGGGTGCAGGGTCCCAAGGCTTTGGGCTGTTCTCGATTGTTTTCCCAGGCCACAAGCAGGGAGCTGGATGGGAAACGGGGCTGTCTGGACATAAACTGCCACCTGTGTGGGATCTTGGCACATGCAAGGGGAGAACTTTAGGCACTAGGCTACCATGCTGGGCCACACACCCCAATTTTATATATTTCTATAGTGTGCAGAATATTTTTAGCATTTCTTCAATAGACACCCTTAGTTATTTTTCTTGGAATTCGTGTGTGAAGTGTATAACTACTGAGCTAAGGAGGACGTAGTGCATGTCTAGCAAATCTCAGAAAGAAAAACCATAATTAGCCTTCTTGAGGATCTGTTCTGAGATAAAAGCCAGTTAAAGGAAAGCACAAGGCCTAGAGCGTAGACGTGTAGCTGACGGTGGTAATGCTACACATCTGGATAGCATTGATATTCATTACTTTCACAGCTGAATTATTTTGTCTTGCAGCTAACCCTGTGGTTATACGAGGAAGTATGAAGCTGTCTCCTGGTCCAGCAGAGCAGTTACTAAGCGTAGGAATGGGTGCTCCATCAAATGTTCAAATTTTTCACAATTCCTGCAGAGTAGTGACTTTAAGATTCTGCAAAGACACACATTTCACTGGTGTTTATACAAACACAAAATAGTACATACTCCACGGGAAACAGCTTGATGTGAATGTCGCCCATGCTGGTGTGGATGATGGCACTGTCTGAGACTCGCTTGGGTCCCTCAGCTTGAGTGGCGGCCATGACTTCCTCCTTAGAAGGTTTCTCGTTAAAGACATCACGGTCAGAATCTGCACTTTTTGTGTCTTCTGGTTCGCGTTTGGTAAACTCAGAAAGGAAAATCAAAAGCGAGTGAATGAAAATTTTTAGTTGGCAAGAACTGATGAATGGAAAAATTTCACTTCTGATAAAGTATTTGAAGAATTCACGTCAGTATAAATCCTTCTTTCGGCATCACTTCCTATCATAAGTAAGTCATTCAACTTATTTACTTATGAAATAAGTTACTATGAAAATAACCCTTGTAATGAACATGTACTCTGATTTAATTTCCTTTGGGCTCGTACTGATTTGTAGGACTATTTAGGCCTTCCGGGACATCTTGGTCTGCTGGGTGTTACTCATCGCCAGTCTGAATTCCAGTTCCACATTTAGTAGCGATGTGACTCTGGGGAAGTGACTCAATCGAATTTCCTCATTCATAATGAGATATAATAGTAACTAACGCTCAACGCAGGTGATTGTAAGATTAAATGAATGGAAACAAAGTGCTTAGAAAATAATGCCCAATACAGAGTGTACTAAACACGTATCAACAATGATTTTTACTGGTGAATAGTGCAAGGCAGGGTGAGGATTCCCACGGACGAATCAGTCGTAGAGCTTGGCGTTTCTTTACAATCTCCTCAGCTCTACCCAACTCTGGAACTTGGGAGGAAAAAAAAAAAATGCCAATTTTGAGTGAAACCGTAGAATCTCAGGATATGCAAAGTGTGAGAGTAGAAAAAAATCCTCAGTTGTTAAAACTCTGGATGCCTTCATTTTTACTTCTTTCCCTTGACTGCTAGTAAGTAGTTACTCTCTGTAAATGAGCGCTCTCTGAGGCCAACTGCTTTTCAAATGATAAAGCTAGCGCAAAATCCCTTTCTTGCTAATGTCATTTGTTGCCTGCCTTCGATACATTCCAAATGTACAACCAAGTGAAAAAGTTTTTAATATAACATCTGATCTTTCCATTTTCAGAGTAATGACTTACCTGTTGCGTTATTCACTAAAATTTATTTTTTCAAAGCTTTCTTGATTTAACTCACTTATGGATTTGTAAAGTACAATTTCACAATTTTCATAATGTTGAATTTCACAAAGGGACTATAAAATTCATGTATTCAAGGATATACTGCTTGAATTTTCATTAAGAAAATGTACTTCTAAAATAGTAAAATTTACAACAGCAGTTTAGCTGTGTAAAGCACTGAGTTCAGTAAGACACACATGTATGCTTTAACCACTATTAAGTTTGAAGAAAGCAAAAAACATAACTCTACTAAATATTTTTAATAAAGTGGATGTAAAATTAATGTGTTGTTATTGTATATCAATAATTCTTATTAGAGTTTATTTCACAATCGAGTTAAGTTAGATGAAACAAGACAAAAATATTTTCATATGTAGAAATGAGTCAAATTAAAAGCAAAACTCATTTTAAAGCAACTCACCAATTTTAGGTGGGAGGTTTGGCTGAGGGAGGAAAACTAGTTTTCACATTTATATCAGATGCTTGCCACATTAATAGTATCAACTGCTACGTCATCTTGTAATGAATATGCTTATCCGGGCTGGGCATACTACAGGTGGCTGATTTTTATGAATTTAGTCGATTTAAAGAGAAGGAACAGTGCAACATAGTTCCAGATTTTATATCATCTTGAGAAGCCACTAAGACCCAAAAACTTACCAAGTTATGACTTTTATCCATAAAATATGTGTCAAATAATGACAGGGAAAGTGCAAGAGGAACACATGCAGATACATCTAAGACTGGATGCTAAGAGAAGGCTTCTGGGAGCTGGCACGGTGCTGCATCGAGCTAACTCTCCGCCTGCGGAGCCAGCACCGCAGGTGGACACTGGTCTGTGTCCTAGCTGCCACACTGAATCCAGCTCTCTGCTAATGGCCTGGGAAGACACAGAGCTGCGAGACCCATGTGGGAGACCCGGAGGAAGCTCCTGGCTCCTGGCTTCAGACAGGTCCAGCTCAGGCTGCAGTGGCCATCTGGGAGTGAACCAGCGGAAGGAAAACCCCTCTTTCAAGTAAATTAAATAAAAAGAAACTGACTTCCAATGAGGAAACTGAAGCATGACTAGGAGTTGGGGAGAAGAGCGTTTTGGGCAGAAGGAATACCTGTGTAAAAGCTGCAGATTTTAAGAGAGAGAGAGAGAGAGATTTCAGTGCTTTTGAACAGGATCATTTCAGTATGACCATGGTAGCAAATGAACAAACAATCAAAGTGGGTGTATAAATGAAGAAAGTCAGCCGCCCTACAAAGGAGAGTCAGTAAAGGGTTTTTGTAAGTTCTGACTGAGCACGGTGTGGTAGTCTAGCGGCTAGGATCCTCGCCTTGAACGTGCTGGGATCCCATATCGGCGCCTGTTCTAATCCTGGCAGCTCCACTTCCCATCCAGCTCCCTGCTCGTAGCTTGGGAAAGCAGTCAAGGATGGCCCAAAGTCTTGGGACCCTGCACCTGCGTGGGAGACCTGGAAGAAGCTCTTGGCTCTGGCTTTGGATCAGCTCTACTTGTGGCCATTTGGGGAATGAATCAGCGGATGGAAAAAATCTTTCTGCTTGTCTCTGTAAATCTCACTTTTCAATAAACAAATAAATAAATCATATTTTTCTAAAAAAGAACTATTTTTAATGCAATTATAACCATAGCCACTAACTTTCTACCTAAGCACAAATTACCAGACACCAGACTGAAAAATTTCCAAAACATGATGGAAAAAAAAGGACTGCAATACTTAGAATCAACTTCTAGTTAAGATTCTACAATACTAGTGTTGTACTATGATATTCTGGCTGTTTAGAGAATCTGCAGCTACTGCCAACATTCTCTTCAGTTGAAGGCTTAAGCCACGAAAAGGAAGCTCTCCCCGGAAGGTCTGTATTCTAGCACTTCCACATACCATATAAAATCTGTTCTTCTTAAAGGACGTGCAGACGATGGTGGGGTCAGCCTGCATGTTCTGGAGAACAGGGTTTTCCGAAGCTTTCATCTCTATGGTGGTTGCTGCACGATGCTTTTTGGCTATCCCCTGAAACAAAGCCAACTGCATCGCTCTGATATTTTCTTGCTTGCCTAAGATCCGCACACAACTGGAAAACATAACAATGTTTTACAGGGTAAGATCATCAGAATTAATTCTGATCAATAATGACAAACTCCTAAAGTCAATAACACAAACAATCCACTTGAAAAATGGGCAGGGCCCAGAGTGATAGCATAGTGGTTAAAGTCCTAGCCTTGCATGCGTGAAGATTCCATATGGTTGCCAGTTCTAATCCCGGCAGCCCTGCTTCCCATCCTGCTCTTGTGGCCTGGGAAAGCAGTCGAGGACGACGCAAAGCCTTGGGACCCTGCACCTGTGTGGGAGACCCGGAAGAGGCTCCTGGCTCCTGGCTTTGGATTGGCACAGCACCGGCCGTTGCAGTCACTTGGGGAGTGAATCATCAGATGGAAGATCTTCCTGTCTGTCTCTCCTCCTCTCTGTATATCAGCCTTTCCAATAAAAATAAATAAATCTTAAAAGAAAAAAGAAAAAAGAAAAATGGTCAAAGCACCTTAACCAATACTCCATCAGAGTACATACACAGATGGCAAATGAAAGGATTGTCCCTATCATGTATTACCAGGGAAATCTAAACTAAAACACAATCCCACTGCACTGATCAGAATGGCCAATCCAGGACACTGTCAATATGAAATGTTGCCAAAGGATGTGGGCCAACAGGAGCCTTCATTCACTGCTAGTGGCAATACACAAGGCAGCAGCCACTTCCGAACACAGCTTGACGCTTTCTTTGCAAATGAAATACACTTGGGGCTGGCATGGTAAGCCCCTGCCTGTGATGCTGGTATCCTACATGAGCACTAGTTTGTAGCCTGGCTGCTCCACTCCCGATCCAGCTCCCTGCTAATATATCTGAGAAAGTACTGGAAGATGGCCCAAGTGCTCGGGCCTCTGCATGCATGTGGGAGACAGATAGGAAAGTCTTAGCTCCAGTTTATAACCTGGCCCTATCTGGCTGTTGGGGCCATCCGGGGAGTAAAGCAACCAGGAAACACAAGATCCCTCTGTCTCCCCATGTCTACAACTGTAACTCAAATAAATAAAGATCTAAAATATGATTCAGCCACTGTGTTCCCTCGTTTGTATTCAAAAAAGTCGAAAAATTCTATGTCTATGCAGAGCTCTGTACATGTACGCTTATATTGGTTTTACTCAGGATTGCCAGAAGTTAGAGGCAACCAAGATACTCTTAATAGGCGATGAATGGGTAAGCTGGTATATCCAATCAACAGATTATTCAGTTCCAAAAGGAAATGAGCTACCACAGTACAGAAAGACATAGAACACTCTTAAATGCATATTACTAATGAAAAGAAATCAATCTGTAATGCTACATACTGTATTTTTCCCAATATATGGAATTCTAGAAAAGGCAAACTATAGAAAAAAATGAAAATATTAGTGCTTGTTGTGACAGGTTAGGAAGTCAGATGGTCTTAGCAGAGAAGGCTTTTTTGGGGCAGTGAAAAATTCTGATTGATAATACAATGAGGGGCCAAGTCATTACACAGCTGCCCAGACCCACAGCATGTACACACATTACCCTAAGATAAGCTATGGATTCCGCGAAATACGTAATCACAGCTTGTCAGTACAGGATCACCAGCTGTCAGCAATGCTCCACTCTGGTGGAGGTTGTTGGTAACTGGGGTTATGCACGCATTGGGCTGGGAACACGGGGTAGGTGGGAAACTCCTGCAGTCTCTACTCAATTTTGCCATGAATATAAAACAGTGCTTTAAAAAGCCTATTAGGATAAAATACTGAAAAAAATGCACTATGCAATCAGTTCCCTGTATCTGTAGGCTCTTCATCCATGGTTCTAAACAAAAATTTTAATAAAAAAACATTCAAAATTGGGGTCAGGCATGGTGGTATAGTCAGTTAATCCTCCTCTACCCGCAGTGCCAGTGGCCAGTTACAGTCCTGACTGCTCCACTTCCCATGTAGTTCCCTATTGGTGATCTGGGTAGGCAGCGGAGGATGGGCCAAGTGCTTGGGCCCTGGACCCACATGAAAAACCTGGAAGAAGTTCTTGTCTCCTAGCTTTGGACTGGCTTAGCTCTGGCCATTGTGGCCATTTGGGGAGTGAACCTGCAAAAGGAAGATCTTAAAGTAAATAAATCCTTAAAATACTCAAAACTGTATAGTTCTGAATGTGTACAGTTTTTTCCTTATCAGTATTTCCTAAACTGTTCAATATAGTAAATATTTATATGACATTTACATTGTCTTTATGTAACAGAAATAAAACGGAGATGACTTAAAGTAAACCACAGGGTCCTGGCACAATGGCTAAATCCTCACTGTACCCAGGCCAGGTTCCTATATGGGAACCACACAGTTAGTGTCCCTGTTGCTGCACTTCCCATCCAGCTCCCTGCCTGTGGCCTGGCAAAGCAGTCAAGGACGGCCCAAAGGCCAGGGAGCCCGAGCCCATGTGGGAGACCCGGAAGAAGCTTCTGGTCTCTGACTTTGGATCAGTTCAGCTCCAGCTGTTGTGGCCATCTGGGGGTTGAACCAACAAATAAAAAAGATCTTTCTCGCTGTCTCTTGTTCTCTCTGTAATTCTGATCTTCCTTCCCAATAAAAAATAAGTAAATCTTAAAAAAAAATTAGTCTCTACAAAACAGTCCGTTACAGCAGGCATCGTCATGGTGTCAGGCAGGGATGCTGCCTGCTCAGCTGGGGAGGATGCTGTGGCTCGCAGAGGGGGAGAGTCAAGGAAAAAAATGAAGAACACCAGTGCATGTGCACAGGTTATTTACAAATCCATGCAGTTTTATGTATGGAACAGAAACAGCCACAGTTTGGTATCTGTAGGGATCCGGGGCAATATCCTTTGTACAGTGAACATGCAATTTAATGTATTTCTACTGTTTCTATCTTTTTGTAAACCTTCAAAGATCTTCTATTGCCAGGAACTATGAATGTTCGTATGTATGTTTGAATGTAGAACACAAAGGCCTTTTTTTGTCCTTAGAGTAATCTTTAAATTCTTTTAATTTATATTCAGTGACAATATCTGATTATAGCGATTTTGTATTAGGACCAAATGGACTATTTGCACAAAAGGCTTATTGTGGTTTCATGCATTTTAACTTCTGATTTTATGTCTAGTAGGATGTAATGCCGAATTCTGTGGTTAAAATATTTGGCAACATTTAACGTGAGCCAGGCTAATTTAAATCAACAAGCAAAAGACAGACTGAAACTTGTTAAAAAAAAAAGCTTGAAACTATGCATATCTTCTTTCCATTTCTTTTATAAACACGAGTGGAAACTTTTTACATAAGATTATAAACAACCAAGAGACACAAAAAATCCAGTCAAAACATTTGGTTAAGTTTAGACATTTGGGACCATGCCACTTGTCTTGGAACAAACAAAACTCCCATTGTTTCCCTGATGGAGGAACTGCTATCCCATAAATGCATTTTTGAGAACACACATCATAGTGAAGCTTACCGGTTTGTCTCCACATTTATAACTTTAATGCCCAGCATTGTTCCATAGAGTACGAAGTGTCCAGTTTCATCAAAAACTATATTAATTAACCGTACAGCATCCACTTTCTCCAACTCACGCTCTACAGCCATTCGTCGGCCAAATTCCATGTCTGGTAGCTGTTGTCTCATTTGCTGCAGTTCAGTAAACATCTAGGGAAAAAAGCACGTATTAACAAAAATGCTACCCCCACATACACACACACACACACACACACACACAATTTCAAAGTCTGGAAAAAAATGAAAAGATAAGCATTTTGGTGCAAAATGTTTTTCAAACTCCACAGCACACATGTAGCATGTATTGTTTATGTATGTACATGTAACACAAGGCATGAGCATTGAACAAAAGCAGAATGCACATTGAGCGCCACTGCTGTATACATACATATATTAACAGATTCTGATCAGTGTAAGTAGAAATAAAAAGATACTAGTAAGCTTCAAAGCATTTTAACCTAAGTGGTAACTAAACTCTTCATATTTAATAGAATATGAACAGATCAGCAGTCTTTTAAAAAAGCTTATGATCATCACTTCATAATCAAATACAACGCACACTACACATAAAAATGTCCCAGTAGCTAGAGGCGAAGTAATTGTTTTAGCCCAATGTATCCAATGTATTATTTCAACATTAACAATATAAAAATAAAATTACTATTTGAAGAAATTTAAGCTTTTCAAATCTTGCATGTATTTGACTCTCAGCATGCTTTCATTTGGATGAGACCCATCAAGGGCTCAGCTGCCACTATGGCTAACAGCTACCTGGAATACTGTAAACTATGAGATCCTGAGGCAAACACTCATTTTTCCCCCCTGAGAATAAACTCCTAGTAGCTCACGATTTATAACAAATTCATCGTAGTTCAGAAAATATTTCACGTTATTTTGACATTGGGCAGTTAGGTTACCTGACGGATGGATGTGATTTAGGAGAAAGGCGCTTTTTGTTTCCCCTCTTTTGTGTACCCTATAGAGTTTGGAAAATTTGGTTCACTTTTCTTTTGATATTAACACACCATTTTCACATTAGGGGTCACGTCTCAATTACTATACATTAGCACATTTAAACCTTCCAAAAATATGAGGGTGCTTATATTCAATTTTTTAGACAGGGTTTCAAACACAATTCAAAAGTACCTCTCCATTGCAGATAAAAATAAACTAGACATGTCCCATTTACTTCCATCTTTCATTCTTACTTATGTTAACTGTTAACTGAAAACCTACAGTTTTTTTTTTTTTGAAAATGTGATAATAACAACATACAAAATTTAAACAGCAAAAGGAGTTGAGTTGGTTAGGTACAAGCATGAGGGTAGAGTCTTACAGCTAAAAGGCCTTGTTGTCTTGTATCTGGTCTCAAAGACACACACACACATACACACACTGTGTTGCTTATTTGTATCCCAGGAATACTTAAGATGACTTGGTTTTTAAGGCATAATGTTTACAAGAGGGCAACTGTCCATATGAAAGCATTTCATAATTTAACCTTTTAAGTACCAACTCAGAATCTTCCCTGTATTCTAGTTTTTATAGCAGTTTCTGTAATAGGTAACTGTATGGCTACAACAGACCCTGTAAGTTTCAATTGATATTAAAAGATATAAATTCACATCATCCCATTCAATTTCTCACTTGTTAAGCTAGGATTCTAATCTATTAGAAGGTCCTCAACTTCCCAACATGGAACTATGAGACTCTGGGTATTACTGGCCACTTGCATTGTCAGGAACCAATGAAACATACTTTTCTTTTGTAAATTGTCATTCTGAATTTACAATTTCTCTCACAAGTTTTCCTCCTGACCTCCTGGTTCCATTGCATTCCTATCATTTCAACAAATATTGGGAAAACAATAGACAGAATGGATTGGGCATCACAAAATACCTGAGATTTACACATACATGCATATATATATGAAATACATACACAAATATAATCCTCAGGAAAATATTCAGAAAACCAAGAGTCTGAATTATAGACCACATACAAGAGGTTTATAAACCATATATAGGAGGTTTATAATCCAGACTCTGTTTTCTGAATATTTTCCTGAGGAATCTGGGAGGAATGTAATTTGGTAGAGTTTAAAGATCATCTTTAAATTCCAGGTGATACCTAATTATCAGCCACCATTAAGAGAAGGAAACATCAAGAAAGGGATGTTTTTAAATCTGAATGGAGATCTATTTTATTTCGACAAGAAAATTTGTCATGATGATCATTTGGTTAGCAACAGAACTTGATACTCGCCTGCGTTTATACTAGTTCAGGCAGTCAGCACTAATTCAGGATCACCTGACAAGAAGAGTGTCACTAAGAGCTGTTGACAGAATTTTTGAAGTGCTTAATGCAGGGAATGCGATATGAAGTAGTCCCTGCCCAAGACTGCACAGTGACATCAGACAACAAACATTCTTGTTAGAAGGGCTCAACCCATCCATTGTCAGATTCAAATACTGTAAGCACCCAGAGAACCTTCTAATGCAAAGCAGTTGATGAGACTCAAAGAAACCACTGAACTCAGGGTAAAAATTAATATTCTACAACTATATACTCTAATAAATTCCTGAATAAGAGATGGCTAGAGTCATGAGTAATTCTGTGTCAGTTACTTTCTTTAGCGACAGAGAAACGGTGAGTCCAAACGGTGGACATGGAGCTTAGTCCTCAGCGGGTTATCACACAGCACCTACAGGCTCTTAGGAACAGAGCAATATAGTCCCATTACACTAGACTGCTTTGGACTGGATGGATGAGGAAAGCTTCTGACAGCAAGGTTCCCTTCAGTTACAATGCGGACAGTGAGTTGCCATCAGCAATGGAGACCTGGAGCGGGTGGGGTGGTGGGAAGATTTCACTCCAGGGAGAGGAACTAACTAGCATATACAGAGGCCCAGGGAGGGGCATGTTGGAGAAACTGAAAGGTGGCCTAGGGTGCTAGAGTAAGGGGGCGGAGGGCTGTGGGATTTACAGCAGGCAGCGGCCACACCGCCGTGGGTCACTGTTTTGCTGTTGATCCTAAGGACAGGAAGTCATTGAGAAATGCAAGGTGAAGAAATGACATACCAGGTACATGGTTCTGACAGGCTGCTCTGGGGGGACTGCTAGCATGAAGCCAGAGCAGACACAAGCAGCAGGCTATGTGTTCAGTCAGGCACAAGATTATAAACTAGGTTAATGTCATCTAGGCTGAAAAGACACGGGTGATTGAAAGCACACTTGGGAAAATCAGCAGTACATGACGGAGATGTGAGGAGAGAGTTAAGGTTGCCACACGTTGCTGGCTTGTGTATCCAATACCCACATCGAGAGTGGCACTCTTCTATTAAGGAAACAAGAGGGTTTTACCCACGTGTGTTGAAAATAGAAAGCTATAGAAATCAATTTGGGAGAACACAGCAGTGGAGTAAGGACAGAAGCCAGGCCTAAACTGGATTTTGAGGATCATTAAGAGGATGAATATGCAAATGAAACCGGAAAAAAATATCCAACTAAATAAACAGGGAGTACCTTGTTTGAAAAATATCATGTAACATACCCAGGACAAGATAGAAACTAGCTCGTGTTTTAAACTCTAAGAAAAAACAATGATCTGAACATCTATTTCCAATACAAAAACAAAAACAAAAAACAAAACAAAATAATAAAACACACACCTTTTAAGAAACTGCATAAAATACATTTTAAGAGTAAAATGTGATTACACTGCACTTACACTTAATGATTCATCAAAGACTCGCATCAGTTTTCCAGTTAAAAACCTGAAAATTCTAACTTTTCTATCAGAACCAATAGTAGCTAATTTCTTCCCGTCAGGTGAAAAACATATGCTGGTTGGGTAAGCCTTGCACTTGGCAAATTCATATAAGTCTGTGTCCGTTTTATATTCCCAGTTCACATTTTTGGGGAATTTATATTCGTGAGGAGGTCCAGTCCAGTACTCAATCATCCCAGATTTGTCCGAAGAGACCACCGCTCTGTAAACTGGGTTCAGCCGTATCTGAGTAAGAGGTGATGTGTGCAGTTTGTCAAAAATATGAAGCGGCTGGTTATCTCCTCGACCGTCATAAATGAAGATTTTTCCTGTACTCTTCTCAGAGGCAGCAACAGAAGATATGGCATCTCCAGGGCAATAGATCCACTCACACTGTCCTGGAGAATAGCTACAACAGTAAAGAATTGGGAGGCAGGAGAAAAACCAAAGTCAGTCCAAGCAGGCAACCTTCCTCGCACCAACACCCCAAAGTTGCGTGGCTAATGACTTAGACCTGGATCCCTGGGTCAGAGGTACCAGAAATACAGAATCGGGGGAAGCACTCAAGAATAAATACCAAATATTCCCTTCCTGACCTTATCAATGCAGTGAGAATAACTTCCTGTGACCTTTCAAATAAGAGGAGAATTAGGCAGAGCAGCCCAAGGACCCCCTTTGGCAGAGAAGGAAACTAGTAGCTTCGAGCTACTCTGACACACTGTTGTTGGGATCCCTGTAACATCCATGCACAACTTTCTTTTAAATAGGTTAGCACATAATACAATTCATCAATCCATTCTCAAATATTTAAAATGAAAATATTTTAGGTATGAGCATGCTCAAAAGAAAAAAAAACTGTCCTATTATACTCATTATTATTAATTAGTTCTGATGTTTAAAGAAGAGACAGAAAGATCTTCCATCCACTGGTTCACTCCCTAAGAGGACACAATGGCTGGAGCTGAGCCGATCCAAAGCCAGGAGCCTGGAGCTTCTTCTGGGTCTCCCACGCAGGTGCAGCGTCCCAAGGATTTGGGCCCATCCTTGACTGCTTTTCCAGGCCCTGGATGGGAAGTGGAGCACCCAGAACACAAACTGGTACCCATATGGGATCCTAATGCTTGGAGGTGGCGGATTAGCCAGTTTAAGCCATTGTGCAGGACCCTGACTATAAACTTTCAACATGCTGTCTAGGAACCAAATATAAAGGAAGTAGGAGAGAAAGAAGCATTTACTACAGGCATACACTCCAACGTAGTCATCCTGAGCAGTTATAGTCTTAATCCAGCCATGATGTTCATGTTCAAAATGTTTTTGAAACTCTTCTCCTGGTTGTTTTTTTCCTAGACATTTATCTATTTGAAACGCAGTTACAGAGAGAGGGAAAGAACAGCCACACAGATAGAGAGATTTTATCCTTGGGTTTACTCCCCAGATGGCCACCACAAGCAGGCCTGGGCCAGACAGGAGAAGCCAGGAGGCAGGAGCTTCAGCTGGGTCTGCAAGGAGTCAGGCCACCTGCTGTTGCTTCCCGAGGCACATGCCCCTGAAGGAGAGTCACAGGTGGCACAGCCAGGACAGGAACTGGCACCTGTACAGGATGCTGGCACCACAGCCAGAGTTTTAACCCACTATGTCCCAATGCAGACCCCTTGTTTTAGGTTTACTCTCAAAGTCTGAAATACATAGTTTTGAATATCTTCAAGGGGTGGCAATGTTCAGTATTTGTGAATACTCTTGATATTTTAAAAAGTTACATGTTTGGAATCAAAGCTGGAGAATAACGCAGGTTAGATAACTGTATTTGTGGACCAAAAGTATGTTTCAACTATAAAAATGGCACTGATTTCTTTTAGTGGATCATAAAATCACAAATGTTAAGGAAATTTGAAGGAAAGTCTTTTTGCTTTTTTAAAGTTTTTTTTACTCTTACGTGAAAGACAGATTTGGAAGGGGAGAAGGAGACACAGAGAGAGGTGTCTTTCATCTGCTGGCTCACTCCCCATATGTCTGCATTGGCCAGTGCCGGGCTCAGACCGAAGTCAGGTATCTGGTATTCTAAGTCTCCCACATGCGTGAAGGGGTCCAAGGAGTTGAGCTACCCCCCCGATTGCCTTCCCAGGTCCTAAGCCAGAAGCTGGACCAAAGTGGAGAAGCCAGGATACAAACTGGCACTCATATAGGATGCTGTCATCACAAATAGAATATCAGCTAGCTATGCCACCATGCCAGCCATAAAGGAAATTCTCAAATGTGGAATTATCTGAATTATGGACACAATTCAGTCCAAATGGGTTTCTAGACATAGGTTTAGGAGATAATTAATGTTAAATGAGATCATGAAAGTGGTCAGAAAGACCAGTGTGTCTCTCAATCTAACCCTTACCAAAAAACCAAAACTTCATGGAATATCAAGCTGAAGTATCCAAACTCCAAAAATGCAAGAAAACAATTTTTTATTGTGTAACTTACACAGTCTTCTTTTATAGCATCCAAGCACACTGAGGTAACTTCCAACACTTTTTGACAATGCTAATGAGTTTAAAGCTGATATTCACTTAGATCTACATAAATTCCTTATGTTGTCCATAATTAAACAGTGTTTGGGTATTAACATACTCCAAAACTTAACAGTCAGCAATGGGTACTGGCACCAGGGTGTGGCAGGCTAGGTTTCTACCTGTGATGCCAGCAACCTATATGTCCTTGCTGCTCCACTTCAGGTGCAACTCACTGCAACTCAGTGGAAGACTGCCTACGTGCTTGGGAGACTCAACAGAAGCTCCTGACTCTGGACTAGCCCAGCTCTGGCAGCTTTGGCCTTTGGGGAGTGAAGCAGCAGATGGAAGATCTTGCTCTCTTTCTCCTTGTACTCTGCCTATCTTTAAAAAAAAAATCACCAATGAATTCCAAACATATAACATAAATCTTATTATACTAGCGATCACCAAAAAGTTCATGGAAAACACCTATTATGAAAAGAGCATGTTAATACGTTCAAAAATATTTTTTTTTGCACCGCTCTTACCTTTTAATTCCAATGATCCACAAACTTTTTGAAGTACCCACATAAAACACAATTCCAGATTACTGAAATGACTACAGCACAAAAAAAGTAAATTTTAATTGCTTAGGAACTAGACAATGAATCTCCATCAATTTACTGAATAGTATTAATTAGATATACTAAATCCTAGTTAAGATGCACTTTGGAAATCTGTTAAAACAACAGCATAAGCCTCTGTGGTAACGAGGAACCATCCTAATGTGCCAAATGCACATTTTTTTGATGATGATGATGATATAGAAATAATTTGTGAAATGGTGACTCTGGTGTCAAAATGACTTGCTCAACTTTAGCGAGGACTCACCCAAGCTTCAGCATGTTGATCATGTCAAAGTTCACCACGTCAAACACCTTCATGGCTTTATCGTCGCCCACGGAACAGAACAGGGCCCCCTCCGAGCTCACCGCAATACTCTCAATAACGCCTATCCAAGTCAGATGAAAACACTGTTACATACTAACAACAAAAAAACAGACCTGAGTCTCAGAAAAACAACACAGTGTGTTCAAGGAAACATTAGCTAGCATAGCTTAAAAGAGAACCACACATAAAAAGGCTAAAATTCTTACCTAAGTGACTACGAAAATGTTTGACAAATTCAATTCCTTCTTCTATTTTTTTCCAGAACTTAACATGTCCATCATGACTGGCAGTGATAATAAAATCTGTCCTGCGTTTGGAAAGTTTGAAAAGGTAATTACGAAAACACATCTATGAATCACTGAGCATCCTCACAGAAATCACTCACCGAAAAGCTCGGACTCTTCCATGCCAGGCTTCCACCGTCCTCCAGGCAGACTAGCAGCAGGACAGACAGAACACTGGACATGTTCTTTTAAATGGTGGCAGCTCTTTTCTGGCTATTATCAGCTATTGTAGTTCTAAGTTTAATCTCTAAGAAGTATGATCAGAATTGAATTAAGAATTGACATTAAAAAAAAAAACTCCCTTGGAATTACTAGATGCTAGGATTCCTTATTGCTAAAATTAGCATTGAAGCAATCTTTTCATGAGAAAATATAGTATGTTTCAGAAACTTACAAATTAGCCCCAAATTCAACTTAAGTTTCTTTTATATCTTACCCGAAATCTTTTGGTTATGGAAATATCTCAAAATTTTTGAACACAATAGTCATCCCTAGAAAGCACACAGGGTTTTAGAAATTTCTATGTATTCATTATTGCAGTCTAGTGTATGTGGGTACCTCACACACAGTACCTCAATTTGTATAGCAAGTCTATGGGATGGGTATTTTTAAAATTTCATAAATAGGTTTAGTTTAATTTTTTTTAACTTTTCATTTCAGAATAGTTTAAATGCTTTCAAAATAAAAATTGTGAGATGGTATACCCCTATCCTCTTATTAATAACATCTTATATTTGCATGATGTATTTGTCACAATCAATAAACCAATTTTGCTTAAGGAATAGTTTTAGAGTGTTAAATTTACTTACCCCAGACAGAGCCATGCCTAGCGAAATGGCTTTTAGATCTATCCAGTTACAAAAGCTACAATCTTTTCATTACACTCCACTGCCTTGGGTTAAAAATCAAACAAACTTAAGGAGAGGGATAGCTAGGATCTGTAGTCTTGAGAACTCGGAACCAGGATGAGAGCTAACGCTTGGTCCAAAGTGTCAAGTACATGAAAACATTTGCTTTTATATCTGAAATGAAGCTTGCCTTCAAGGGAACAAGAATGATCAACTTTCCTTACTCACAGCTAATATCCTCCAGGCTACCATCATCTCCCTTGTGCAGATTTCCATGCCAGCTCCTAACTGCTCCAGCCTTGTATCTGTTCTTGCCCTGTTTCCATCCATTCACCTCACCAAAACCATAGTAGTCCTTCAAACCCCCCCAAATAAATAATAAACCCCAAACTTAACTCATTTCTCTCCAGCGCACGTGTTCAAAATTCATAAGAGGATAGAACTCCCTGTGGCATTTAGCCCTTCTAGTTCTTCAGCCTCATCTGCCATTCGATCTTTCTAATTTCTTTATCTAAACAAAAAAGGTTATATACTAGTTCGCAAGATTATTCCTAGATAACCTATGAATAAAGCCTCAGCACGCCACCCGCATATACTATCAGCTGAACCAACAGTAAAATACTACTAGTGTTCTGCTTCTCCAACTCCCTCACTCACCCTTTCATGCTGCCAGCATGTCGCAGCTACCGTCACTTCCTTCTGTATTAAAGGAGGAGGCCAGGTATTCCTGGTTTAAGCAGTGACCCCTCTTTCTTCCAGGGACTCTCAGACACCACCTCTTGGCATTTAGCTCCAGAAGACAAACACATGAGCCAGGGGGTTTTGTTTTAAAGAAGCATTTTTTTTGCTAATGACACAGGCTTTTATTCACTACAACCTATTACAGAATCTGTGGAATTAAACAGAAATCTTCAAAACCCTAAAATCTGACAAGTCCATCTGGAAATGGAAGGTTTCTTTTCTTCTTATTTTTAAATAGACTTCTCAGGAATCCCGAAGCTGGGACAGACTCACTTGGTGCATACCACATGCGTGATAACATCTCTGTGCATGTAACTCCGCTCATACATGCTCGCGCTGGGCAGGTTATCCAGATAGACTCTTTCAAACTCGAGAACTGCAAGAGAAAAAGTGAAAAACACATGAGGAAACCGCATACTAGCGCACGTCTTCTTCGTTTAGAATTTTCTGTTGTATTTTCTTCCTGAGTTTTTGCTCTTCGCATGAACATGAAATAAAGCCCATAGTTTGTCAGGCCACTTGTCTTCCTTTCAGTTGTCTTAAAAAACAAAAGACACGCCACAAAAGGAAGTTTGGAAACATGTCGTGCAAATATAGCAATCACCTTCTTAACCCTGTACATCCCTACGGCCAATGCTTCAGGACAACAGCTAAGGTCCTGTTAGTCATAGTACGGCAAGAAGGAAGATTTTGGGATGTCTGAAGCATCCAAATCAATACTGCACTGTCCACCTTGAAAGTTACATTTATTTTCATTCTTAATTTTTAAACTTCACTGTTATAACATGAAGTTAAATTTAGCCATCTCTCAGATTCCTTTTGATGTGTATTAGCTCACTCTTAAATATTTATAGAGAACACAACAGGTTTCAGGGAACATACAGAAAGAAGGCTAAGACAGTTTTTGTCCTAAAACGGTTCATTAAAAACAGTGCAGCAGTCTTTTTTCAAAAAGTATTACAACAGGTTCAACATCATGGATCCATCTCTAGTAAGTTAAAATTATTAAACAACTGTCATTTCAAACAAAATTTCTTTTTTTTTTTCTTTAAAGATTTATTTATTTTTTCTGCAGAGAGGAGAGAGATCTTCCGTCCGCTGATTCAGTCTTCAAGCAGCCACAATGGCTGGAGCTGTGCTGATGTGAAGCCAGGAGCCCAGGGTTTCCTCTGGGTCTCCCACATGGGTGTAGGGTCCCAAGGCTTTGGGCTGTTCTCGATTGTTTTCCCAGGCCACAAGCAGGGAGCTGTTTAAGAAGCAAGGCTGCCAGGATTAGAATCGGTGCCCATATGGGATCTCAGTGTGTTCAGGCAAGGGAAGAGTTTAGCCACTAGGCTACTGTGCTGGGCCCCAGAAAAATTTCAATGACATTTTTCTAATATTTCAAGGTTGTTACCTTCAATTTTTTTCTTTAAACTGAACACATTACTGGCAAGCTTAAAAACAGTAAGCTTCTGGACCTGGTGTGGTAGCCTAGTGGCTAGTCCTTGCCCTACATATGCTGAGATCTCTTCTGCATGCCAGTTCCTGTCCCAGCTGCTCCATTTCCCATCCAGCTCCCTGCTTGTGGCCTGGGAAAGCAGTCGAGGATGGCCCAAAGCTTTGGGACCCTGCACCTGTATGGGAGACCTGGAAGAAGCTCCTGCCTAAATTCTTTTTTTCTCTTTCTCTCTGTAAATCTGCCTTTCCAGTAAAAATAAAGAAATCTACTTTTTTTTTAAAGCTTCCCACCAAAGGTAAAAAATGTTTACTTAATAATTTTCATTTCTGTCTCAATTGTTACATTTCTAAGATTCTTGTCTCCTAACACTTTGATAAGCATTTCAACACTGTTCTCTACTTGTACTAAAAAATGCCAAGATATTCAGATGTATGTTTTAATATAAATTATAGCCAAGTGCACTACATTCATTTTCAGCACTTGCTATGTGAAAATCATCCTACCAAAATGGAGCAAGATAGCATGCTCCTGTGTTCACAAGCTTGCAATCTCAGCAGTGGAAACGTTCAACAGGTCACATGAGCACACACACAAACTGTGTGTCGTGAAGGAAAAGTTTGCTACGGAACATTAAATGCGCTGTCCGTCACAGTGCCGGCCCTTGCCATGGAACGTTTCCTAGGAAAAGCAAACGGTAGAAAAAAGGCAATGTAGTTTAAATGTGTGAATAGACAATTGTTTAAAAAAAGAAATGGCATCACATGTGGCCTGTGGCACAGGAGTTGCTGAAATCAAGTCTCTCTTTAGGACACATAGCTTCCTGCTCATGTGCTCCTCCGCAAGGCACAAGTGAAGAGTGAAGGACTCGGGTCCCACGCCAAGCACAGGACGCTGGGACTGAGTTTCTGGGCTTCCAGCTTCAGCCTGGCCCAGCCCTAATGGTTGATCTTTCCTGGGCGGAAGGTCTTTCTATGCATTTCAAAGGAAAAAAAAAAAGTGGTTCAATGAAAATCGGGATACATAAAAATTTGAAAGCTCCTAAATAAATTCAGTATCACAAGGAACACGATCAACATACTTTAGAAGTCTAGACTTGACAAAGTCAAAATGTTTCTAATTGGGGATGACAGCCAAGTGCTGGAATTTGAACCAAAGTGAACCCAGTGAAAGGGTCGCAGTGAGGGGAGGGGAATTATTCCAGCTAGAGCCACCAGGAGGTGAAGTGAGAGACCCTGGGTTCTCCAGTGGTTTAGGACAGCAGAAGCCCAAAGGAAGGTGCTGGGAAAGGGGGACAGGGTCTTGGCAAGGAGTGATCACGACATGAAATGCTATGCTACCAAGGTCAGGCTTTGTTTGGAAAATAAGAAGTGTAACCAGGAGGAAGTGAGAAAGTGAAATTTCAACTTAAATTACATTTTACTTGTCTTTTCATGTACAAGGAAAACACTGCACAGAAAAACTGGAAAACATGTCTGTTTAATTTAATCTACTGGCTTCTCCACCTCTTTCATGTGATTAAAATCTGTCATGATTTCACATTAGTGGCAAAATTCTGCAGCCCATGACACTCCGTGAGAATGTTTGAAATTCACAGACCTCCGGCTCTGCATGGTCAATGCTTTAAGCAATTTTCCTTAAGTCAGGATTGCCATTCTCTTCAGCTACGCTCGATTCTAGATGGGTAACGTTTTCCTCCCATGCCCCAACACACACTACTTCTGAATCAACGCCCCAGATCGCACAGTATAGCGCCCTTTCTCCGTACTCGGCAAAATGCAGTTAGCAATTCCAACTTTCTACGGCTGCTAGGGGATCGAATGAGTGGAGGCGAGTACACAGCAAGTACCGGGAAATGAAAGCTTTAGCACCTGTCACAAGGATTCGGTGATCAACAGCGAGTGTTAGGCATTACTGCAAAAAGACACTGCCCTGGGCGTAGCTCCCCAGTACGGGAAGCTGTTCAGGTTCTCACAAGGCAGAGGCAAGAAGACAGCAGTTCTTGTTTGAGGGCACAAACTAGGCAAACACAGACGAAGATCCCTTCTCAGGGCTTGCTGGAATTCAACCCTCCCCCTCGGCGGACTCAGCATCCCAAGGCGCCCTGAGCCTCTCACTGCAGCTACCTTTCCTCTTCTTGGCCAATGTTGCCTCCACAGGTAAAGGCCCGACCCAGCGCTCTTCGTTCTCTTCATTGTTTTCTGAGGACTCTGCGGCTGTCAGGTCTCTCCCACTGAGCTCTGCTTCCTCCGTTTCCTCCGTGTCTCGATGCCTCCTCCGCCTCAATTGCGAGTCGTTCCCACTTTCTGCCGCCATGCTGCCCGTAGCGTCAGGAGAGGCGCGACGCACCGCGGGGCGACCAATCCCGCAGCGGCGGCGCAGCCTTTGCGTCAGCGTCCCTGTGACCGTTACGATTGGCTGGAGCTAGGCAACGGCGCAGCCAGTCAGGAAGCAGCGCGCGCACAGCTCCGGGCCCGGGAAAGTTCGATCGCGCGCCTGAGGCGACCTGAGGGGCCTTGCCTGGCTGTGCGACGGGACCGAGGCCGCCGGAGCGGTGAGAGTCGGAGCGCAGGCCCGAGGGGGGCAGCGCTATCTCGGGGGGTGCTGGACAGCAGCCAGAGGCCGGGTGGCCCTGAGTTCCGCTCATCTCGGTCTCCTGCGCTAAAGGCAGCCCCCCGAAACGCCGGTGGTTACCCGAGAAAAACCAGGGGAGGGGAAGGAAGCAGGGGAGGGGAGGGTTGGGAGCTGCCCTTCGGAAGCGCCACGCCTGTCTGTCTGTCTATCTGTCCCGAGCCACTTTGTTCTGTCACCTACTTTCTGAAGTGGCTGAACGTCTGTCAGAGTTGCGGCGTGGTAGGCGGCGACAGGCACCTCAGGTGACCCGCGCGGGGACACACACACACACACACCCTTTGCTCTCCATCCTGATCTTGGTGGACGTCAGGCTGCCTGCCTCCACTTGTCTTTGTGTGTGCGCCTAGTGGTAGAAGGCATCGAAACTTTTGAGAATCTGTCCCATACCGCTTTTCCAAAGTGGAAGCAGCGTGGGTCGTCCTGTCAGGTCTCTCTCCTGGAGGGGACGCCACCCAGATGGCTTGGTTCCAGCTCTTGCAGCCTCGCTAGGTGTCTGCCTCCTCCTGCTTAGCAGGTGCCCTCTCTCCGCTGCCTCTGGCGACTGGCAGATCTGCCCTGCCCGATCCATCTCGCCTCCCGGGCTGGTGATTTTTTTATTTTTATTTTCTTTTATTGATTTATTTTTTGCGGCTTGGGAGCGTCTCCACAGCCATTCGGCCTTGACTTTTTGCACTTTCTCATCTCTCGGAGTCCGTGGCAGTAGCTGGGGAGCGATCGTGGTCGGGAGCTGGTTGACGTTGAAGAGATGTTTGCTGGACTCTTGCGCGTAGCTTTCTCTCGCCCGCACCAGCCTTCATTCCGAGAACAGGTGCAGCCTGTGCGTGTGATGCACCTGTGCGTGTGATGATGGTGCGTGGCAGCCCACTGGTGACGCTGGCATCCCGTCAGGCGTTGATGTCTTGCACTTACATGACGAGTACACTGCGGTCAGCGCGGTGTCTGAAGAGCACACGTTAATCTTACGCTGTTGAGGACGTATTAAAATTATGTGGGTGTTTTATAGCGCATGCATGGTAATCTTTTCCCCAATTAATAACACGGGCATTGTGGCACGGTATTATCTCTAAAACACAGTGATTTTGTCAGTTTTCAGGAACTGACCGGATATTGGATTTCTAGCTGGGAAATCTCAAAATGCTGACTTGATCTCTGTGGAAATAATAGCTTTAAGGATACAAAACGTGAAAAGGGGATGAAGTGAAACTCTTAGGTGTCGTCCACTTTTCTAAGTTGTTTCTTGTTCTGTTGAGAGCCTTTTTTCCATCTTGCAGACACATTTTCCCGCACACTGGGAAGGAAATGCAGACCCATCTCTCTGTGTTCACTTGTTTGTATTCCATTACCTCACTGAATTGCTAAGCCAGCTAATGGGTTGAAGATTTACCCACTTACTCAAATATGCTTTGTCTCTCACACACATACACAATGTTTTGTATTACTTTGACATCCCAATAATATATTTTTTTATGGCCAGTGTCCTACAAAGTGGGGAAAGATCCATTTACACTTCATTTAATGAGTTATATTTAAAATAGATGTATAAATACTGTTGACTTGTTTGCTTAAAATATTCTGAAATTGCCAATGCCTGGTTTTGTGAGCTTAGCCTGTTTCATGTGTATAGCTGGTAAGATCTTTAGCATGAACATGTTTGGGTAGGGTGTAGGCAGCTGGCCTCCTGGTCAGGCAGCCCGTGTGGTCGCTGGTGTCCCACGCTGGTGTCACTGGGTTTGAGTACCAGCTCCTGATCCTGTCATCCTGTCAGTGCGGGCCCTGTGAAGCAGAAGCGATGGCTCGTGGGTTGGCTTTCTGCTACCCACGTGGGAAACCTGGACTGTCCTCCGCCCGCCACTGCAGGCTGGCTCTGCGCCCGGGCACCGCGAACATCTGGGCAGAGAACCAGGTGACGGGAGCTCTCCTTTTCTCTCTTCTTCTTCTCAGGTAGAAAAAAAGCAAGTTTTTACAAAGCCTGCTAGTTAACATTTCAGCTTGCTGGTAGTGGTTCTGATAGCTCACACTAATACAGCTCTTTGCATGCTGGGTTCAATTCTAAAGGCTTGATGTTGATTAAGTCCGTGAACAGTCCTGTGAGTGTGTAGTATTGTTACCTTCTTTTTGTAGGTAAGGGAAACTGAGGCAAGGAAGACTTCAGTGATTTCTCCAAAGTCTCAACAGTTTGTAAGTATCAGCTTGGATTTTCAATGAGAAAGCATATAGAATTAATGCTTTAAGAATTTTTCATTTATATATAGATGATGCAGAAGTAATTTTGTATAGGCTTGTATAAACATATCTGTGTGTAATATTATTTTTAGTAGAATTTCTGGGGAAGAAGAAAAATGCATTTAAAATTTTGATGGAGGGTCCTGCGCGGTAGCCTAGTGGCTAAAGTCTTTGCATGACAAGTGCCGAGATCTCATATGGGCACCTGTTCTAATCCCAGAGGCCACGCTACCCATCCAACTTCCTGCTTGTGGCCTGGGAAAGCAGTCGAGGATGGCCCAGATGCTTGGGACCCTGCACCTGCATGGTAGACCCGGAAAAGGTTCCTGGCTCCTGGCTTTGGGTTGGCACAGCTCTAGCTGCTGCTGCCACTTGGGGAGTGAATCATTGGATGGAAGATCTTCCTCTCTGTATATCTGACTTTCCAATAAAAATAAATGAATCTGAAACAAATTTTTGTTTTGATGGATAGCTCCCTGAAAATGAGCCAAGGAAGGTTGCAGAAGATGGCCCTAAGCGTTTGGGCCCCTGTGCCCATATGGGACCAGGAGAAAGCTCCTGGCTTCTGTGTTTAGCCTGGCCAAGCCCCTGCAGTTATGGCCGTATGGCTAGTGAACCAGCAGATGGAAGATCTTGCTGTGTATCTGCCTTTCAAATAAAAAAAAATCTTGAAAAATAATTTTTGCAGTCTGGTGCTGTGCATGGTGGGTGAAGCTGCTTCCTTTGGTGTTGGCATCCTAAGGGAGTACCAGTTTATTTCCCAGCTGCTCCATTTTTGTGCTTTTGCACCCGCATGGAAGACCCAGAAGAAGCTTCTGGCTTTAGGCATGTCCAGTTCTCACCGTTGTGGCCATTTGAAGAATGAACCATGGATGAAAGATCAGTTTTGGCCTCCCCCCACTGCCTCTGATTACACCTTCTAAGTAAATAAGTCTTTTTTTTTTTTTAATAATTTTCAGTGTACTTTTTTAAAAAAAAAATTTTATTTTCATTTGAAAGACAGAGTTAGAGAGAAAGAAAGAGAGATCTTCCGCAAATGACTGTGCCAGCTGGAGCTAGGCTATTTTGAAGCCAAGAGTTTCTCCCAGGCCTCCCACATGTGCTCATGGTCCCAAGGCTTTGAGCTGTCCTCCACTGCTTTCCCAGGCCGTTGGTAGAAAGCTGTTTGGTACGTGTAGGAGCTGGGACCTGGACTGGTGCTGATTTAGAAAGCCAGCACTGCAGGTCGAGGCTTAAGCTCCTATGCCCCATGAAGTAAATCTTAGAAAAATTCTTTTGGATGGCTGTCTCTCAGTATCCTGCAAAATGGTAGGCCTGCCAGTACTTCATGCCCCTTATGGTTACCAATTGGGTTTGCTATCAAAATTTACATTACTGCCAGTCTGAATGAGAAGTACTTATTTAATGTACATTCGTATGAATTATATTAAAAGTTAAGAATGAATTTATTTTCTGTATTTTAAAGGCATTTTTCCTTGAATTCTCTAGTGTGTTATTTGTCTATATTATTGTTTACCTCTTTGTTGTAGAATGAAAGCAGACACCAAAAAACCTATTTGAAATAAATGTAATGCATGTGAACTGCTATTAGGTGAACATTCTTACCTTTTTGCAGGCAAATAACTAAGCTTTAAAATCACCTCAGAAGTCTCCCTTTGGGCCACTGTAATTACCTTTCCCTCTTTCCTTTTTTGTGGTTTACATTTTTAAAATATTTACTTGTTTTTATTTGAAAGGCAGATCAGAATTAAGGAGACAAGGAGAGACTGAAAGATCTTCCATCTGCTGGTTCACTCCCCAAATGGCCACAGCAGCTGGAGCTGAGCTGATCCAGAACCTGTAGCCAGGAGCTTCTGGGTCTCCCATGCGGGTTCAGAGTCCCAAAGCTTGGGGCCGTACCGGACTGCTTTTCAGGCCACGAGTAGGGAGCTGGATGAGAAGTGGAGCATCCAGGACCCAAACCAGTGCCCATATGTAATCCCAGCCCTTGCTGGTAGACAATTAGCTAATTGAACCATTACACCAGGCCCACCTTCCTTACTTTTCTTTATTGTCTCCTTCCCTTCAAAAGTAACTGTGCGGTAGGCAGCTTTTTAGTGCTGTTATGCTGTTTGCTTAATATTAATTTTTAGGTATTCATCATGCATTAAAGAAATCAGGTCTTGGTTATCATATTTATTACAAATATTTTTGGTTTCTTTTTAAAGCTTAGTTATTTTTATTTGAAAGATTTTACAGAGAGAAGGAGAGCCAGAGAGAGGTCTTCCATCCCCTGGTTCACTCCCTCAGTGGCCACAATGGCCAAAGCCTAGCTGATCGAAGGCAGGCTCCAGGAGTGTCTTCTGGGTTTCCCATGTGGGTGCAGGGGCCCAAAGGCTGGAGCTTGTCTCCACAGCTTTCCCAGGTCATAAGCAGGGAGCTGGATCAGCAATGGAGCAGCCAGAATAGGAGCCAGCTCCCTTGTGGGATACCAGCACAGTGGAGGATTAGCTGCTATGCCACTGCACTGACTTTTTTGGGGGGAAGGTAAGGCTTTTTAAGTTTAATTAATTAATTGTTTTAATCCACATAACTGAAGGGATGCATGCCCATGTGGACCACCAGTTGGGGTGGAGAGGGTTGAGGAATGGGGAAAGTGGATGAGACAGCTGCCTCTAATCTCCTTTTTTCTTCTGATATTGGGAAAGTGGAGTCTCACCCAGCAACCCAACCACATCAGTAACCGGGAATGGAGGAAGACCACCGAATGTCATCCTAGGGTCCCCGATGTGGAGCATGTTCCCAGGATACTGCTTAAGTGGTTTCGATAGTTTGAGTTGCTGTTGATTTCATTGCTTCTAGACTGAGGAAATCCCTTCAAGGTCCATGGGCTGACATAGTCCACCTTAGAGTCTTGATTCGCCCAGATGCTTGTTGAGGGAGCTGTCCAAATTGTTCTGCCTTTCATGGAACTAGATGTCCTCTGCAGGCCTCAGTGAACTGGTTGTCATGTCCTGCATGCCATCTACTGCACAGGCCTCAGCAACTGTGGAGACACAGTTGTGACATGTGCACTCCACGGTCAAACCACATATCCTGTGATTTCACCATGGTTGGAGTTCTGAGTCCAGTGTTGCAGTTGGGGGGTCCCCAATGAAATCTCGCCAGAGGTGACTCTAGACCTGACTCCTGTGTGTGTCAGCCAGTGTGGGTTCCAGCTCAGTCCATCATCTACATCAGCCTACAAGCATATAGGTAGTTACAGTCACCTAATCAGTTCTGTCCCTAGCTTCACTTCATACACTAACCAATGGATGCTGTAGCCCAACCTAACCTTGCCTATCACACACTTGCCCTCAGACACACCAGTGGGAACTGCAGCCTACTCAGAGTGACTCCTAAAGGCTTGCCCTCAGCTCCAGTTCCTGGGCATGCCAGTATATCTGCAAACTGGTCCAGTGTGTCCTGCATCCCATTTGGTTCTTGTACACATCAATCGTCACAGGAGCCTAACTCAGCCCAACTGACTACTGTCCAGCCTACGCTCATGCCGGCAGGTGCCACCACCTCTCTAGCCAGGCTTGCCCCCAGGCCTGGTTTTCATGCTCATCAGTGGAAGCTGCAGCCTATCAGAGGGGTGCCCACAGTTTCATTCCTGGGTCCACTCCCAGCCCCAGATCTTGCATTTTCCAGGTGGTTCATTGGGTTGTCCTGACAGGACTTGCCCCTAGTCCCAGCAGTTGCCAGCTGATGCTGTGACAAAGCCCAAGCATTCTGTGCTTACTCTGGCTCATGCATGCACCACTCGGTACAGTTGCTTAGGTAGCCTGGCTCTCCCCCTAACCCAGGTAGCTGCATGCAGGCCAGTGGGTTTTGTACCTCTGCCTGGCCTGGTCTGCCCTCAGCCCCAGATTTCAGGCTCACCAGAGGGACCAGTGGCCCAGAAGGGGAACCACACTAGCTCCCATGCTGGGCTTGCCCCATGCTGGGCTTGCCCCATCCTGGGTCTTACTTGTGCTGGTGGGAGCTGCAGCCCAGAGTGGCATGGCTCCCCTCACCTCAGCATCCACCATCTGATGCTGCAACCTAGGTTAGCCTTGCCTAGCTTGGCCTGTACCCATCTCCAGTTCATGCTGGCGAGTACAGCAGCCTAGCCCAGCCCAGCCAGCTCTCAGTCCTGGCCCTAATGTGAATTGATTGGTGTTGTGGGCCCAACTAGCCGGTCCCGCATTCTGTCCTGGTTCTCCAATCTGCCAGTGGGTGCTATGAACTGGCCTAGCCTGGCCCACTCCAAGACCTGACCCACACTTACGCCAGTCGGTACTATAACCTGGCCGTGTTTGGGATGTTCCCGGCCTTGGTTCTTGCGCTCACCTGAAGGGACTGCGTCCTAATAGAGGAGTTCCCAGGCTCCTCTATCAGGTCACCTCCCAGTGGCAGATCTCATGCATACCCATGGGTTCTTAGCCCAGCCTGATTTAGCCCATCTCTTGTCATGGCAGGAACAGTGACTTTACCTGACCAGCGCACACTCAGTCCATCACTTACTGTTGGGTGCTATAGCCCAGCCATCCCTGGTTCACTCCTGGACCCAGCTCTTTCATGGTTCAGTGGGTACAGAAACCTCGCCCAGACTGTGCTATCCCTATCCTGGGTCTTGTGAGCCCCAGCATGTGCTGAAACCTGGCTCAGTCTAGCACACCACACACACAGTCCACACCTGTGCTAATAGATGCTGCAGCTATGCCCAAATCAGTTCGCCGCCCACATCCCAGCTCATGCTCACTAGTGGGAACCTCAGCCCAGCTGGGGCATCCTCTTAGATCCCCAACCAGACTTGCCCTCAGCCACAGATCTTGCACATGCTAGTGGTCGGTCTGACAAAGCCCAGGATAACCCATCTCCTGTCTTTGGCCTTTGCCATCATATGCTGCAGCCTGGCCTGGCCTGGCCCACCTCCAGTCCCAGCTCTGGCTGGTGAGTGCTGCCGCCTAGCCCTGCCAGGTCTGCCCCCATCCCTGGCTTTCATGCAGACTGGTCAGTGTGATAACCTAGTGAGGCTTGGCATGGCCCATACCCCATCCTGACTCCTGCACATGGCAGTATGCTATGGTTTGGCCTGGCCCTTCCCAGTCTGCTTTTTACAAAGGCAACCCACACTGCTGGAGACAGGTGAGGCAGCCTTGCCTGGCCTGACCAACACCCAGCCCTGACTCACCATCGGGAATGATGGCCCACTAGGGGAGTTTCCTAACTTCTCCCACCGGGCCCACTCGCTGACCCAGATCTCAGGCATGCCAGTGGGTGTTAGGCCTTTTCTGGGTAACCTACCCCACAGTGTCAGCCTTTGTGTATACTGGTGGATGTTGAGGCACAGCCCACCCCACACCCAATCCTTGGATGCACCTGTGGGTGCTACAGCCTGGATCAGCTCAGCCTGTTCCCAACCCCAGTATCCATGAGTGTTGCCGAGTTCCATGGTCATGCCTAACTCAGTCCGTCACCACCCCAAGCCCTAGAGCAAATTAGCTGGTATGGCAGTCCCACAGGGGTGAGCCATGATCCCCCACAGAATCTACTCCCAGACCCAGTTCTTCTGTGAGCTGGTTAGTATCATGGACCAGCCTAACATGGTCCACATGCTGCCCACCCCCCCACACTCACTGGTGGCTATTGTGATGGAGCCCTGCCAGGCAGGCCACCTCCAGCTGTGGCTTTTGTGTGCACCAGAAGGGGATGGTTGATACGAACAATCCCAGCTCTGGTCTCCCACATGGGTGATTGTATTATTGGCTTGGCCTCAAAAGAGCCTCCAGTTTCCCTCCTGTAAATCACCCAGTCTCAGCCCACTCATGACCTGCAAGTGCAGTAGCCAGGTAGGTGGAAGTGTACTTAGAAGTCGCTCCTCACCTGCCACGTTCTCCCTCAGCAGTCCTCTCTGCCACAAGTCTCCAGACCCCCTCCCTGAGCAATCCACAGCCCCCTGTGCCCAGCCCTCTGGCAGCGTGCCATGCCTCGGTCCCTGCCTGCCTACCCAGGGCCCACGCATGCTTGCTCAGGGGTCCCCAGACCCTGTCTGTTGGTGTGCCAGCATCTGTCTCCTACATATCTTTAAAAAAAAGAATAGATGACTGTGACATACTGGTATAGTTACCACAATTTGGCTTTAAGCAGGCCCAGGATGCCCACCAGCTATTGGATGGTTTTCTCACAGCAGTGTAATACTTGGCATAGGTTCAATGCAACCTAACGTGTTGCCTACAGCTGGGGTGCAGTGGCTTCTAAATTGAATTCTTAATCAGCATTCCTCCCACATTTTGCCTAGTACGTTTCTTTAAGTTTCTTTTTCACTTAGTAACTGGCAACTCCATCCCTCAAGCTATAATTTCCTTAGAACTTCTCTTTTGGTAGGTTATTAATTAGTACAAAGTGTAAAGTTCCATAGGAATAAGAATATTTGGAGTGGATGTGTAGTCTTGTTTTATACACACACACTTTTTTGCTTTGTCTGGCATTTCGGCTCTATCTCCTTAAGTGCCCAACTCTGAATCTCATGCCACCGGATGGTGCCACCTGTTCTTCCTTACAGTATACTTGATTGTAATAGTTATTATCCTTGTAGGTAATCTGTCCAACAACTAGGGCCCAAACTTTTTTCTTTTAGCAATAATGAACTCTTCTCTTTTTTTGATACTCCATATGCAGACTATTAAAATTCTACTGGCTGATTTGAAAAATAGAGAATTGGAAATGTTCTGCCTCTGTCGTTTCTATCTTGGTCAATATGCTACGTTGGTCATTACAGCAGTTTTCTCATCGGTTTTCTTGCTTCTGTTCGGATTAACTGTAGCTAACCGTAGTTGTAGTGTGGAAATGCAATTCAGTTGGTGTTGGTCCTCAAAACTTCCTAATTGTTTGTCAATGCAACCTAAGCCCTTAAAACAGCGTTCAAAACTGATATGATTTCACCATTATTGTTGTCACTATATTGTCTGCTGTCAGTTTATTTACTCCACTGTTGTCAAAACAGGCTGTTTTGACAGTCTAAGGACATGACTCATATTGCTGTCACAGTGCCCACAATATTTTGAATTTTCAGTTTCCTCTGAATGAATTTCTTTCTCTCTACATCCCTGGGTTTCGCCCCCATGTTTCTTTCATGTCTTTTTGCTTAGTTGTTGGCTTCTCAGTTACCTTGCATAATTACCTTACTTACCATTATATTATCGCTGTGTATTTCCACATTTCTTTCCTCCCTTGTTTTTATCCACAGAAATTTTTCCATGGTAAGGAGAATTTTTGTTTCTTTTGTTCATGACTGTATCTTTAACACCTAGGTGAGTATCTGGCAGGTAATATGTGTTCAAAAACATTTTTGAATGAATACATATTTTTAATTTTAGTCTTCTTGCCAGAAAGTTAAGAAAATCACAAAGCAAATGTCAGATCTCAATCTGGATAGTACCACAGATGTGGAAGTTGTTACAGATGCTGAAGAAGAACTTATGAAAGAATGTGAAGAATTGTGGAAAGGTTTAGAAGATGTAAGTATCAAAAATTAAAAGTGTTAACAAATGTGCTATTCAATACTGTTAGGGAGGAAATAACTATGCTAGTTCTCAAAAGTCATCATTTTGTATGTTAATTATTTACTCAGGTGGAAAGGATCAAAGAATGCTTTCTAAAAGATCTAATCACTGATTTACTTTCTAATGAAAAATAGGAGTTAGCTTTCAAGTGTGGGAGAAATGTACTAAGCAAGAAGAACAAAATTAATAAGTTTGGCGAGAGTTTAGAGGGCTCTTTGTAGAATATTATGGGTAATGCAAGTTACAGGAAGGGGGTGAGACTGGAGAGCTGGGGTTCAGAACATGAAGGGTTTTGTTGAGTGTGTAATATGGGGAACCACGAAGGATTAGAAGCACAGCCGTGACACGATCATGTATAGTTTAAAAATTTTGTATTGAGAAATATTTCAGCTAGATATAAGCACAGATAAAATATAAATGCTCCATGTTTTTTTACCTTTGAAATATAATCATTATTATTAATATTTTTGGATTTTTTTAGTGACAGAGAGCAGTGTCTCTTTAAGGCTTATTCTTTTAGGATCTTTATCTCTGTTTTGTTACTTGTTATTATGTTGTGCTTTTTTTTTTTTCTATTTTTCTTTCGCTCTTAATCTCCCGCTTTTTCCATTACCTGGCTTCTAATTCAACACAGCTTTTAGTTATTTTTTTTAATGGAACGCTTTATTAGCTTTTATTGGAAGGGCAGATTTACCAAGAGAAGTGAAAACAGGAAGAGAAAAATCTTTCATCTGCTGGTTCACTCCCCAAATGGCCACAAGGCCAGAACCTGTAGAACTGAGTTATCTCAAGCCAGGAGGAACTCCCTAGATGTCTCCAACACGGTCCCAAGGCTTTGGGCCATCCTTTGCTGCTTTCCCAGTCCACAAGCAGGAAGCTGGAGGGCAAGTGGAGCTGTCCGGACACAAGCAGCTAGCTGGAGGGCAAGTGGAGCAGCTGGAGCACAAGCTGGCACCCGTATGTGATGCCAGTGCTTTCATTTGGAGGATTAGCTAGTTGAGCCATCACACCAGCCCCATTAGTTTTTATTTGTTTTCCTTCAGTCTGCCATTCTTTCTTTCATCTGATGATGTATTCACTTTGGAACCTACTGGACTATTTTCCTGTTGTCTTGCTTAGAAAGCTTATAAATGAACTCTTTCCTTAGATACTTGAATACTGTTTTTAAAGGAGCAATGCCTTGGGCTTGTACAAAAGGTGTGGAATGGATTTGCTTGTGCATTTCATAGCATGATAAGGGGCAGGGAAAAACAGCCATGCGTGTAACTTGTTTTCTTTGCTTTCTAATTCAAGTGTCAGAAAAAGTTATTGCTTTTTGGAACGGAGACACTCACGGATTCAAATGCTCAGGTATAAATATTTTTCCTTGCTAAAAAGTTAAGTAGAATTTCTTTTAAAATAAAAACTGTATGTGTCTTTATTCTAACATAAAAAGCTTTGCTAGGATTCATATGCTTCATCATTTGGAAGATGGTCTGTTCTTTGTGATTGAAGAGTTTGAGCAATATTCTCAAAACGCATTCTTTTAGAATATGCTGTTAAGTGAGAGTATTTTCTTTATCACTTGCCTTTTTAACATACATTTAACACTTACATGAATTGCTTGTTGTTTCCTATTAAGTTAAAATCTAGAACATGAGCTTACTTTGTGGTAGGAATAATGGCAACTGTCTTTGGAATCTTAATTGGTTTTACCATAGACTTTAAAAATATTATTTTTAATAATCATAGTTTCAGAGTTTAAAGAACTTAGAATTTAAGAAAAATCACTGGATCAGCAGAACAGGTTAAGAATTTAAAGTATGACAGACGTGGTAGGTAAAATCTATCAGAAAGGGACAAATTAGTTAAATGACAATGTTAACAGTAAAATTAATATAATGTCCATACAATGTCAATTCCAGATGGTTTATCAAAATTTGTAAGCGTGGAAAATATTTGTGCAAGCCAGAGAGGGTAAAATTTCTTAGCTAATAATAGAAATCTAGATATTATAAGCAATGGTTAGATGTATTTAACCACAGAAAAAAAATTAAACATTTTAGTGTTAGAAATTCTTTTTTTTTTTTTTAAGATTTATTTTTATCTTTATGGGGAAGTTGGATATTCAGAGATAAGGAGACAGAGAGGAAGATCTTCGTCCAATGGTTCACTCCCCAAGTGACTGCAATGACTGGAGCTGAACCAATCCGAAGCCAGGAGCCAGGAGCTCTTCTGGGTCTCCCACGTGGTGCAGGGTCACAAGGCTTTGGGCCGTCCTTGACTGCTTTCCCAGGCCACAGGCAGGGAGCTGGATGGGAGGTAGACAGCCAGGATTAGAACTGGCGCCCATTTGGGATCCCAGGTGTACAAGGTGAGGACTTTAACCACTACGCTATTGCACTGGCCCCTAGGGTTAGAAATTTTAAGAACAGTCAAAAGACAGGTGATTGCAGTATCAGTTCTCCAGAGCTAATGAGGCTATGGTAAGTGACTGAAGAATCAATTTGATGTTACTCCGGTTATACAAGTTTGGGGTCAAGAATAATAACTTTAATTGATTATTACAATATAAAATAATCTGTAAATATGAGCATACTCAATAAGAAATGTGAAAGAAGAGGAAAATTGGTTTTTGACTTTTAGAAGTGCTTTTTACATAGAATCTTTCGTAATTGGTGATAAGAGATTAAATCATCTTTTCTGCCCCTAAAATATTTTGAATCTGTAAAAAAAAAAATACAGTATGTTTTATAGGGTAAAACTGAATATTGTACTTGGAAAGACATTGTGCAAGTATAGGAAGTAAAATATGATCTAATTCCTTTGGCAAATGTGATTCCTGTATGGTAGAAACTGCATGAGAGTGCTGGGGCTTTGACCTTGGGTTTTGCCACCACTGGCGGAGCTTGAATCCCAAGCTCCCGGCTCTTCTGGCCGTTGCAGTGTGAACCAGCATTGGGGAGATCCTTCTCAGCTCTGTTGCTCTGCTTTAACAATAACATACAACAAGTAAATGTCAGACATCTTAGGCTTGCTTTGTTTGCTCTTTCCTGAACAGCTAGGAAGTGTAAAGCGTTCATAATTTAAGCCTGAAACATTCCTAGTCAAGAAAAACCATTTAAACAGGAAAATGGCAGCATTTATTAAATGTTGATATTTAAATGAAACAATGCTGTGATTTTGGAAGGGTCATATAAACTTACAGTATGATAAGTGATTTGAATATTTGCCTTGTCAGGCTCCGGCAGACTAAGAGATGTGGTTCATTGGTATTATATGAAATTGAACAAGTTTTTATAGATTAAAAATCAATATCAGTAATGTCTTGTTTCCATCTAATGTGGGCAGAAGTGATATGAATACATTAGATGGTAGTTCTTGCCTAGTTTCAATACTACTTTTAAAATGTGTTATCTTTCTTAGTAATAATAAAACACACACAGCCCTCTGACCCTTACCTGTGGGTCTGTGGGGGACTGCCGACACAGCTGGATTTTCACAGAAACCCTTACAGGGAAGCTCATTACTCTTGAGGCACATATTTTGGGTGCAATGGAAAATATAAAGGCCAAGATCCAGGATCAGAATCGAATTCCTCCGGATCACCAAACGCTGTTCTTTGCTGTCAAGTACTGGGATATAGAAGTACATTATCTGACTATAACGTTCAAGTCCACTGTTTATCTTACATTGAAACTTCTTGGTTCCTGGTGTGGTAACCTAATAAAGTCCTTGCCTTGCATGTGCCAGGATCCCATATGGGCGCTGGTTCTAATCATGGTGGCCGCACTTCCTATCCAGCTCGCTGCTTGTGGCCTGGAAAGCAGTCAAGGACGGCCCAAAGCCTTGGGAACCTATACTTGCGTGGGAGACCCTGAAGAAGCTCCTGGCTTCTGGCTTCGGATCAGCTCAGCTCTGGCCATTGAAGCCACTTGGGGAGTGAATCATTGGATGGAAGATCTTCCTCTGGTCTCTTCTCCTCTCTGTATATCTTTCTTTGCAATTGAGAAAAAAATCTTTAAAAAAAAAAAAGAAAAAACTTCTTGGTGGTGCTAAGAAGTCAAGAGAAAGAGGGCTAATCTTGCTGTCCTCAGGCACTGTGAGGACATATCTGCTTGTCTTTTGATGGATATGACAGAGAGAAAGATCTTCCATTCACTGGTTTACTCCCCAAGTAGCCTCAACAGTGGGAGCTGAGACATTCTGAAGCCAGGAGCCAGATACTTCTTCTTAATCCCTCACACAGGTCTAGGTTTCCATGGCTTTGGTCCAACCTTTGCTGCTTTTCCAGGCCACAGGCTGGGGTCCTGAAGAAAAGTGATTTTTTTTATGTGTAGCTTGTAGAATTGGTCTCATTTAAGAACAGTCTCCATGTAAGCTTATTTGTAGCTACTCAACTAAAACAAAAGTAACCTTTTTCTGAAAGGGCATGGAAAGGGAAAAGTGAATTTTAACCAAACGTGTCTTTTAAAAGCATTGGTAAAAAATAAGGGCCTGGGCCAATAGCCTAGTGGCTAAGGTTCTCACCTTGCATGCGTCAGGATCCCATATGGGCGCCGGTTCTAATCCCGGCTGCTCCACTTCCCATCCAGCTCCCTGCCTGTGGCCTGGGAAAGCAGTCGAGGACGGCCCAAAGCCTTGGGACCCTGCACCCGTGTGGGAGACCTGGAAGAGGCTCCTGGCTCCTGGCTTCGGATTGGCTCAGCTCCCACTGTTGAGGCCACTTGAAGAGTAAACCAGTAGACAGAGGATCTTTATGTTTCTCCTTCTCTGTGTAAATGTGACTTTACAACAAAACAAATAAATCTTTTTTTTTTTTTAAATAGCATACTGTTAATTTTTTAGTTTTGAGGTGCTTTTTAATTTTTTTTTTACCGGGACATTGATTTTTATTGTATTAAAGATTTATTGCAAAGTCAGATATACAGAGAGCTTTGTTTAATTTTCAAGTTTTGATGATGTTTACATAGTTGGTCAGGGTAGGAAGAATGGAGGGCTAGGGAAAAGTCTCTATTTCTTCCTGTATTGGGGGAAGAGAGGGACAAAGGGGGAGGACATGGCCAGCCTCCCAAATGCCCCAGTACCTGGGGATGGGGAGCAGCCAGCGATATCAGCCCGGGCTCCCAGTGAGGTGCATGCTCCGAGGGTCCTGCACAAGTGGTTTGGATAGTTTTGAAATGCAGTCGGATAAGCCGATCCCAGGACGCGGACGGCCTCCCGAGGCCCATTGGCTGACTTAGCTGGTCTGAGCCTCCAGTGAGCCAGGTTTTGTTGTGATTGTTTGGCCGGGGTGGTTGCCCAGTTTGTTCCGTTCTTCTTCTGCTCCGATACCCAGGGGACTGCCGTGCTCTCCGTGTGCGTCACGTGCGGTGCTATTGTGTCAGGCATTTATATTAGGAACTTGCTAGTACGGCGTTAAGACTTGTCTACATTTTTATTAGTGAGTAGCTATGATTCGTCCATAAAAATAACTTTGTTTTATTCTTTTGTAGCTTTCAGTATCACTTATGCAAATGAAATGTTTGACTGCTGAGCTCAGTCAGTTGCAAAAAGAAACACCTACAGGTAAGATTCTGGTTTCAGTTTGTGTTTTTGTAAGCAAATTAATGAGAAATTAGTTTACTGATTACAAAAGAATTATGAGATTTGGGCTCCGTGAAATTGTTTTAGTTTCACTGATTTCAGGAAGTATTCCATTTCCTTCCTATACATTGCTAGGAAAATCTGTCTAAAAGAGATTTTTTGGGGGCCCTGTTCAGTAGCCTAGTGGTTAAAGTCCTCACTTTGAGTGCACTGGGAATCCCATGTGGGTGCCAGTTCTAATTCTGGCTTCCTTGCTTCCCATCCAGCTCCCTGCCTGTGGCCTGGGAAAGCAGTCGAGGACGGCCCAAAGCCTTGGGACCCTGCACCCATGTGGGAGACCTGAAAGAGACTGCTGGCTCCTGGCTTTGGATATGCACACTTCAGCCGTTGCGCTCACTTGGGGAGTGAATCAGCGGAGGGAAGATCTTCCTCTCCGTCTTTCCTCTCTGTATATGTCACCTTCCAATAAAAATAAATAAATATATAGGTCTTTAAGTTTAAAAAAAAAAGGTATTTATTTACTTTTATTAGAAAGGCAGATTCGATTTACAGAGATTAGGGAAGACAAAGGTGTTTCATCTGCTGGTTCACTGCCCAGATCGCCTTGGCGGCCAGAGCTGAGCTGTTAGAAGTGAGGGGTCAGGAGCGTCCTCCAGGTCTCCCACTTGAGTGCCCATTTGGGATCCTCGTGGATGCAGCGTGAGTGTTTAGCCATTGAGTTATCACACCAAGCCCAATTTTTGCCTTTTCATATATAAAATAGATATTAATTTTTTTAAAAAAATTGAAACAGTATTAAAATATTAAGAGATTGACTAGGGTAGACATTTAATAGTCTAGCCGCTAAGAGCTTTGTTAGGATGCATCCGATTGGATAGCCTGCTGGCTTCTGACGCAAGCCCTGGGAACCTGGGATTGTGACGCTAGTCACTGAGTTCCTAGTGTCCTGGAGACCTGTATTGAATTTCCGGCTCTCAGCTTGGACCTTGCCCATCTGTAGTCATTGCAGGATGTGGGGGAAATGAACCAGCAGAGGGAGCTCTTTGTCTCTCAAATAAAACTAAAGGGGGCAGGGGAGGGGGAGAGGTGGGCTTTAAGGAAATGGTTAATTCCTGACGGCTCTGCTAAACAGCTATTAGAATAGTGACCCTAGACAAAAGTTTGAGTGGCCAGCGTTGGGTTGCGGTGGGATAAGCACTGTATAATTAAGCACCTGTAATTCTGGCATCCTGTATAGATGCCTGATTGAATGTTTGACAACAAATGAGCTCCCTGCCGCCACGTGGGGAAGTGGAGTACCTGGGCTCCTGGCACCGGGGTAGGGCAGCCCCAGATGGAGTGCTAGGCTCCTCGCTCCAGTCTGCTGCAGCCAGATCGGAAGATCTCTCTCTCTCTCTTTCTCTGTCTTTCTGCCTTTTGAGTGAATGAATGAATGAATGAATCTTATTTTTAAAAAGAGTTGAAGCAGGCTTGTCCCTTTTCCGCCTCTGTCATGGAATGCCACTGCAAGTGATCACCTTCCTGGAAGCATAACGAGTCTGCTGGCCCCTTGTTCTGGGCTTCCCAGCCTTCAGAACTGTGTGGACTACATTCTGTTGTTTATAAATTGCCCAGTCTATGCTAACGTGTTAGCTAAAATGGGCCAACCTATGCCTCTATTGCATGTGAGGTAATAATGTGGTGTTGGTTTTTGTTTTTTAAAAGATTGGTTATATTGAACATCTTGTTGAATATCTTGTCCTATGTGTTTTTTTTTTTTTTAAGAAATGTCAATTGAAGTGTTTTGATTTGTTGAGTTTTCTTTTTTAAATTATTAGCTTGTAAAAGTTCTTTATATGTGCCAAATACTGACCCTTTATTAAAGAATTTTTAAAAGTCTGTCACATGGTGTTTGTAGATATTTTGTTTCATAGGGTGTTTTTTGCTATGCTTTATGATGAAGAGTTTTTAAATTTTTATATATTGCAATTAGCGTACTCTGGTTTTTCTTCAGATCATATAAATCTTTTGCCTATATGTTTCAATTATTTCTATATTTGATTGCATGTGTTTGTGGTAACATAGCAGGAAATTTTTGCAGAATAAGTATCATGAATCTGCTTCCATGCTTTCCTGGAATGGTTGATAATTTTTCTTTAAAGATTTATTTTTTTATTGGAGAGTTGGATATACAGCGAGAAAGAGGGACAGAGAGGAAGATCTTCCCTCCACTGATTCACTCCCCAAGTGACCTCAAAAGTGGGAGCTGAGCCGATCCGAAACGAGGAGCCAGGAACCTCTTCCAGGTCTCTCTCCCACACGGGTGCAGGGTCCCAAGGCTTTGGGCCATCCTCAACTGCTTTCCCAGGCCACAGAAAAGGACCCGGATGGGAAACGGAGCTGCCGGGATATGAACCAATGCCCATACGGGATCCCAGTGCATGCAAGGCAAGGACTTTCGCCACTAGGATACCGCTCCGGGCCCTATAGTCTTAGCTCATATTTTGTTCTTTGATCCATTTGAAATTAAGTTGGATATGTTCTGAGGAAAGGACTTCAATTCATTTTTCTCTTGTTTTATATATAACTTTTGCAGAAAACTGTTTATTCTCATTGGGTTGTCTTATCATCTTTGTTGATTATATTTGAACAAATATGTGAGAGTTTTTTCCAGCCTCACTATTGTATTCCATTGGTTAGTGTATCTATCTGTATACAGCCAATTCTGCATAGCACTGCTACACCATTTTGTTTAATGTAACCTTGTCATAAGCCTTGCAATCTAAGAGTGAGATGCCCTCCAACGTCCTCTTTTCCAAGCTTATCTTAGCCATATTATGCCCCTTGCAATTCCGTATGGACTTTAGGATGAATATTTCTATTTCTTTGGAAAAAAAATCATGACGTTTTGATAGGAATTTCCTTTCATCTTTGCTTTGGGTGGCTTGGATAGTTTAATAATGTTAATTTTACAGTCTATATGTATGGAATATCTTTTCATTTATTTATGTTTCCTTTGGTTTATCTCAGTAGTGTTATGTATTTTTCAGTGTGCAATTTTTTTGCCTCAGAAGTTAAATTTTTTTTTAGGTATTTTGTTCCATTTGTGTAAACACGTTCAAAGTCGAAGCCTTATCCTCTTCCTCACCTGACACCCCATTGCCCTGGGACCACAGCAGGCACAGGTTATCCAGTCACGGAGATCCTGTTCCCACTGGCCACCACGCTGGAAGCATGTTGAAGACCTCTCTATGCTTACATTCCACTGTATTGTGTTGGTTGAATTGATTATTTGAGTGAATATTGTCATGTTCTTCTTGACCATACTGACAAAAAGGAGATTTTTATTTTTAAACTTAAATCTTAGAACTGGGGCCAGTTCTGTGGCATTGTGAGTAAGCCTGCCGCTTGCTGTGCCTGCATCTTAAATGGAAACCAGTTTGCCTTGTGTCCCTACCTCTACTTCCAATCAGGCTCCCTGCCAGTGTGCCTGGGAAAATAGCAGAGAAGGGCAAGCACTTGGGTATCTGCACCCACAAGGGAGACCTGGAAGAAGGTCCTGGTTCCTGGCTTCCAGCCTGCATAGCTCTGGTTGTTGCGGCCAGCTGGAGAGGGAACCTGTGGGGACAGAACATCCCCCTACGTGTCTCCCCATCTCCCTTTCTGTACCTGTGCCTTCCAAATAAATAAATCCTAAAAATTCTTCATCCTGGGCTGGGCGCGGTGGCCTAGCAGCTAAAATCTTTGCCTTTAACGCACCAGAATCCCATATGGGTGCTAGTTCTAATCCCGGCAGTTCCACATCCCAGGTAGCTCCCTGCTTGTGGCCTGGGAAAGCAGTTGAGGACAGCCCAAAGCCTTGGGACCCTGCACCTGCATGGGAGACTTGGAAGAAGCTCCTGGCTCTTGACTTCAAATTGACTCAGCTCCCACTTTTGAGGCCACTTGGGGAGTGAATGATTGGACGGAAGACCTTTGTGTCTCTCCTCCTCTCTATATATCTGAGTTTGCAATAAAAATAAATAAATCTTAAAAAGTAGAACCAAATGGTTTAAGTATTACCGAAATTATATGTAGCTGGTTGCATATGGAAGAAATTCAATAAAAATCATTTTGTAAAATGCAGATTTTTTTTAAGATTTATTTTTATTATTTTTTTTTATTTGAAAGGCGGATATACAGAGAGGAGAGACAGAGAGGAAGATCTTCCGTCCGATGATTCACTCCCCAAGTGAGCACAACAGCCGATGCTATGCCGATCCGGAGCCAGGAGCCTCTTCTGGGTCTCCCACGCGGGTGCAGGGTCCCAAAGCTTTGGGCCGTCCTCAACTGCTTTCCCGGGCCACAGGCAGGGAGCTGGATGGGAGACGGGGCTGCCAGGATTAGAACCAGTGTCCATATGGGATCCCGGGCGTGCATGGTGAGGACCGTAACCACTGTGTCACCGCACCGGGCCCAAAATGCAGATATTTTATAAAGAGCTATATGATATGAGACAGAAAAGGAAAGAATTTTCTTAAGTCACAAGATCAAATTCTTGAGAATTAGCTAAGAATATATATCATTTTGTTTTACTTTGTTTTTGTAGTTGTTCCTCTTAATGAAGATATGCTGGTAACATTAGGAAAAGAAGAGGTAAGTCACTTAATGAATTTGTACTAATCCCTAACATTTATGGTTAGAACTGTTTTAGGTGTGCTTATGCCATAAGAAATGGGATGAAATCACTTCAAAATCTTCTTTTTCCATTTTTATATGTGTATTGAACTGAATTTTTAAAAAAATGTTTCTTTATTTGAAAGCCAGCTACAGAGAGGGAGAGAGACGGATGGACATGTTCCTCTCTGGTTCACTCCCAAAATGGCCATAGAAGGTGGAGCTGGCCCCAGCTGGAGCAGCTTCCTGTGGGATCCAGGCACTGGCTGCTTCCTCCACTGCTTTCCCAGGAGCATTAGAAGGGAGCTGGTTGGAAATGGAGCACACAGTACTTCGGCCAGTCTCCTTACCGGCTGCCCAAGTACGCAGTGGTGGTCCCTGAGCAACATTTTTAAAAATAATTTTTATTTGTGTGTTTCATCAAGTTGTGTTCTCATCCACTGGTTCGCTCCCCAAATGGCTGTGGCTAAAACCAAAGCTGCCCAGGTTGCCTGTGTGCGTAGCAGAGAACTCCGGGGTAGAGATGTGAGTCAGAGAGGAGTATCGAACCCATACCTTCTGATATGGGACATAGGTATTTTAACCACCAGTGAAAATATGTGCTCTAAGCGGAGTATTTTTAAAAGTTTTTAAAAGCTGAATTTTTATGTCACACCTATTGCTAAAATTAATATGTAAACTTTTATCTTTTATCTTACATCTGGAGTTCAGTTGATTAAACTCTGTGAACAATAAAATATTTAATATACCTAGATGGACTGAGTGTTTGATATTAGGAAGGAGGACCTTTAGAAGATGATTAAGTCCTGAGTTGTCATAATTGGATGTGTTGGACAAAGGGATTGTTCATATACCATGTAGGATTCGATGGGACAGCAAGAGATTTCATCACCTTACTCAAGATGTCTTGCAGGCCTGGCATGATGGTCAATGGCTAAATCCTCACCTTGTGCATGCTGGTATCCCATATGGACACCAGATTTTCTTTTTAATTTATTTATTTATTGGAAAGTCAGATATACAGAGAGGAGAGACAGAGAGGAAGATCTTCCGTCGGATGATTCACTCCCCAAGTGAGCGCAATGGCCGATGCTATGCCGATCCAAAGCCAGGATCCAGGAACTTCTTCCAGGTATTCCACATGGATGCAGGGTCCCAAGACTTTGGGCCATCCTCTACTGCTTTCCCAGGCCACAGGCAGGGAGCTGGATGGGAAGTGGGGCTGCTGGGATTAGAACCGGTGCCCATATGGGACCCTGGGTATGCAAGGCAAGGACTTTAGCCACTACTCTATCACACTGGGCCTATTTTTATGGTCAATTTTGAACTCAGCTGGGATGTGTTCTCTGTCTGAGCTGTTTCCACAATTGTTTCGCATTTCTGTGGGCCCAGGCATCTGACAAGCAGGTTTAAGGTTGGCTTGACTCTTTCATAGGGTTGACCCTATAAAAGTTTACTGGAGTTTTCATAGAAATTTCAATGAATCTGTGTTATTTTGGGAGAATTTAACTTTTTATCATAGTCTGAATGCAGATCTCACTGTTAATACGGTACATAGCATGGGTTTTAAAAATGATTTGAATGGCTTCATAAACTGCAGTGCTGTGATCATACCTTCCTTGCTTGGGTGTATTAATCTTATTTATTGCTAAATTTATGTTGATATTATGTTATAATTTGTCATTTGTGTTTCTGAGGTGTCTGGTTTTCTTGTGATATCTTTGTTAGTCTTTCACAAATGGATCATATTAATTTCATGAAATAATCTGAGGAGTATCTTTTTAATAACAGAATGTGTTTATAATCACTGTGACATATTTCTCAAGTACCTGAATTCAGAGGTAAAGTCAGCTCAACCTGGACCTTTCCAGTAAACAGAATAAAAATGAAGAGATACTGAATGATAAATACTTTTCTTCTGTAAAAATTTTAACTATACATTTAGTATATTTAGGGTGACATGGTAGCCTAGTAGCTAATGTCCTCGCCTTGCATGTGCCGGCATCCCATTTGGCTGCCAGTTTGTATCCTGGCTGTTCCGCTTCCCATCCAGCTCCCTGCTTGTGGCCTGGGAAAGCAATAGATGACACTACCCCTACTTGGGAGACCCGGAAGAAGCTCCTGGATCCTTGCTTCTGATCGGCTCAGCTCTGACTGCAGCGGCCACTTGGGGAGTGAACCCTCTTCCCAAGATCTTTCAAAGAAAATCTTATTCTCTGTCTCTCCTTCTCTCTATAAATCTGCCTTTTCAAGAAAAAAACAAAGAAAAAGAAAAAAAATTAATCTTTAAAAGTCTTTCCATAATATGTTACTTAAAGTAGCCATCCCTCATGCTTTCCCCTTATTTTACTTTATTTGTTCTTCATGGCATTTATTCATTTGCTGGAGTTATATATTGTTTGTCTGGATCCGTCTTTTTGTTGTTCCCCTTTGTATCCCTGCCTCTTTAATGATGCCTGCTAGACAATCACTGATTAATAATTAAAACTTGTGTAATTACTGAAATCTCGTCATTGATTTCTATTTCAGCAGAAATACATTGTTCATATATTTTTATATTTAAAATACAATGTTAGCAGAAATTTTGTTATGTATATACTTTCTAAGTATATACATACTCATATGTAATATTTTCATTTTTAAAGTAGAATGTTACCAGAAATTTAGCTGTGTGTTTTACTTTTCTCCTCTACTTTTTATACTGTTGATTCCTAAGTTGTAGAATCCTTGCCCAATGTTTCAGTTTTACATGATTCAGAAATAAACCATATGATAAAACTAAGCCATTCATTTGAATTGTTTTGTTCTAGTTTCAAAAATTGCGGCATGATCTTGAAATGGTGCTATCTTGTATTCAGTCAAAGAATGCAAAGTTAAAGGAAGACTTACAGAGGTATAGTTATATTAGAATTAACGTTTATTGTTGATATATGTGAAATTGGTATTTTAATTTGGCTAATTGTTTTGTTTTTCTATGTGTAAAGGCAGCAACAGTGGCTGGATGAACAGGAGCAGATAAAGGAAACTCTGAATGTAGTGTACAGTGAGTTGAAAAATCAGGTTGCAACATTTCCTGAATCAAGGTATTACATTTTTGTTCGAAATTTTTAAACTAAGAGAAAACTTATATATGTACATATAGTACATGAAATGTAGTTCAGAGAAGATCAATGTTACTAGTTGTCACAAGTGATGCTCTGACTTGTTACCAACTGTTAGTTACATAATGTTTTTATTGTGCATTTTTATTTTTTGAACATTTGAGAGGCCAGAGCTCCCATCCTGTTACCTGCTCCTCCAGGGACTGGGTCGGGAACAGGCTGAAGCTGGGAGCTGCAAGTCAACTCTGCTCTCTGCCAGGGTACAGCACTGGCAGGGCGCTGGATGACGTCCGAGAAGCACTCAACCTGGGCCCTCCGATATGGAGTGCTGGCGCTGCACGCAGCGTCTGGGCCCCTGTCCAGATGCCTTCCCCAGCAGAGGACCTGTTGTTGCACCTTTAGTTTCCCTATATGCTACATTAAAAATAAAACTTTCATGAGGACAGTTATTTGGCTTGAGCAAACGAAGCTTCCACAGAGTTGTTGATCAAGTATAATCAGTTGCATGTGTATATTATTTTATCAGTTAAACGTTTCCCTTAATTTTTCATTTAGGGTCTTTAATGAGCTGAAAACAAAAATTCTTAACATAAAAAAATACAAGAAGAAACTTTTAACTGCCTTGGGTGAGTTTCTGGAAGACCACTTCCCGCTCCCTGATAAAAGTGCTAAGAAGAAAAAGGTAAGTTCTAGAGAAGACATTCCTGCTGAAAATCATTTCTGTAGTTCAGCTAGATGCAAAAGGACATTTTCTTGTGTAGTTCAATGTCACATACAGCTACCTAAGTGTGCTATCAAACAGTTATTAGAAAATTAGAAACCACCTAATTGTGCAATAAAGTGGTTTAAGTTAAATACACTCTTTATATTGTTTCCTTATGATGGTAAAATTCAACTTTTAAAACATAATGTAGGGCCTGGGACGATAGCGTAGTGGTTAAAGTCCTCGCCTTGTACTCGCTGGGATCCCATTTGATCACCGGTTCTAATCCCGGCGGCCCTGCCTCCCATCCAGCTCCCTTCCTGTGGCCTGGGAAAGCAGTCGAGAATGGCCCAAAGCCTTGGGACCCTGCACCCGCGTTGGAGACCCAGAAGAGCTCCTGGCTCCTGGCTTTGGATTGGCTCAGCTCCAGCCATTGCAGCCACTTAGGGAGTGAATCAGTGGAGGGAAGATCTTCCTCTCTGTCTCTCTTCGTATATCTGGCTTTCCAATAAAAATAAATAAATCTTAAAAAAAAAATTCTTGAACAATATAAAAGCACTTAATAAAATACAATTTGCTGTTAAATGAATAAAGCACAGATCACTATGTTGTAGAATCTAATTTTTTTAAAAGATTTGTTTTAATTTCAATTGCAGAGTTATTGAGGGAAGGAGAAACAGAGAACTCTTTCACCCGCTGGTTCAATTCCCCAAATGGCCACAATGGCCAGAGCTGAGCCTGTCTCCCAGATCATAGCAAGGAGCTGGGCTGGAAGTGGAGCAGCTGGGACCTGGACTGCTGCCCATATGGGGTACCTGTTCCTCAGGCAGAGGCTTACTTGCTACAGCAGGGCAGTCAACCCTGGAATCGAATGTTTATGAAAAGATGGATCACTACTTGTTATTTGAGTCCTGGGCTTGTAGGTGAAATTCATTTTTCCTTTTTGTTATTTTCTGAATTTCTCATGATTAATAGGTATAACTTTTTAGACCAGAATATTCTTTAAATTTTGTTATTTTATTGTTAATCACTGCATAGTAGGTACGGTGAAATGAACATTTTTGAGAAAAATAAAGAGCTATCATTTTTTTGGCAAAAAGGTTCTGAACAACCTCTTTAGTCATTTTTCTTAAAATACAAGCTATTTAAGTAAATAAAACGTGTGACGTTGAAATTCATTTTGAAACTGACACCTACACCATCTCTAAGACATGGGTATGGTTTAATCACTTTTTGTCATTAAAACCTTTTGTGGTTCTCTGAAAGATGGAATCTGTAGACACCTTAAAATAATGAATTTGTGCTCTGGACTTTGTCCTCAACCTAATCTCCTTTGTACTTCATCCATTTCTGTCATGAATTTATTCAACCAAACTCTGGTGATGCCAAAAAATATATAGAGATATAGATATTTATATATAGATATGCAAATATATATTTTTTTGTTTTGTTTTGTTTTTTGCCTAGAAACGCTTCCTATTTTGGCAAGGTAGCAAATTTCTATATTAAGAGCTCAGACATCTTTTGTATGAAGGATTGTGAACTTTGGGGGACTTTGTTACCTTACATGAAATGATTTCATAATTTTCGATTGTATCTCCCTCCCTCACCATACACTCTGAGCTACTTGAAATGTTTAATTCACCTTTGTATTTCTTATACCTGTGTGTCTTCTATACTATCCCCAAGTTTGTTTCTTTAAAAAAAAGGATTTCTTTGGAAGGCAGAGTTACAGACAGGGAGATGAGCAGGTGAACTCCCGTCTGCCCTGCGCCTGCTGGCTTCGTCCCAGCTGAGCCAGCAGCTTGCACAGGCCCCGGGGACCCAGCTACCTAAACTGTCATCACTGCCTCACGGAGTGATCCCAGCAGGAAGCTGGAAGCAGGAGCTGGAGGCAGGAGGTGAACGTCTGCCTTCTGTATGAGACTCTGGTCTTGAATATCAGCCTATTGGCCCTTTCCTAAGCTCACATTTATTTGAATGAATTCGAGTATTTTAGGAAAAGGAGAAAAGGTTCTGATTTTTCCTTGCAGTAAGTTATTTGTTTTCCTTTTTTGTGATTTCCTCTAGGCTTTGTGTTTCTGACACTCTCTTCCATTCTTTCTGTTTTATTCTTCTTACTGATTTTTGAAGTTACAGTCTTCTGTTGACATCAGCCCCAAGGAAGAAGGCCCCAAATTCCTTTCACTTTGGTGGTTGTATGACACCCAGGCCATGTGGAAGACTGGGTTAATTTTTTTTTTTTAAGATTTGTTTTTTCTAATTGGAAAGACAGATTTACAGAGAAGGGTGGGAGACAAGAGGGCGAGAGAGATTCCCATCTACCAGTTCCTTATCTCAAATGGCTGGAATGGTCAGAGAAGAGCTGATGAGAAGCTAGGGACTTCTTCCAGGTCTCCCATGGGGGTGCAGAATCCCAAGGCTTTGGGCCATTTTCCTCTGCTTTCTCAGGCCATTAGTAGGCAGCTGGATGAGAAATGGAGCAGCAGGTTCAGGAGCCAGTGCCCATATGGGATGCTGGGTGGTACTTTGAGACAGGGATCACCTATTGAGCCAGTGTGCTGGCTCACAATTCTTCTTAAATCACTTTATTAGTGAAAGTTAGTTTATAGAATTGAAATTAAGAAATATTAATGTTGGGGGCTGGTATGGCGGCCTAGTGGCTAAAGTCCTCGACTTGCATGCGCCAGGATCCCAAATGGGCACTGGTTTGTGTCCTGGCAGCCCCACTTCCCATCCAGCTCCCTGCTTGTGGTGTAGGAAAGCAGTTGAAGGCGACCCAAAGCCTTGGGACCCTGCACCCCTGTGGGAGACTTGAAAGAGGCTTCTGGTTTCAGATCAACCCAGCTCCAGCTGTTGCAGCCACTTGGGGAGTGAATCAGTGAACGGAAGATTTTTCTGTCGCTCCTCCTCTCTGTAAATCTGACTTTCCAATAAAAATAAATCAATCTTTTAAAAAATATATATTAATGTTAAAAATCTTACAGTTTGGCCTAATAGTCTGCCATTAGTTGAGTTGAAATGTTCATTTATTTTTTTTTAAAGAGAAATGTTAAAGAATCAACTGCACAACTGATAACATTGCATGAAATATTAGAGGTAAGTTTTTCCTTTCGTTTGTTTTGCCTTGAATCTGCCTCAGTCATTTTTGAACAGTTAACAGACTGGTAAAACAAATCTGTGCCAATGCTTAGTAAAAATACTTATAATAATTTTTGTTCAGATTTAGTCTCTGTCTTCTTCAGAATGAATGCAATTAAAGTGTGGAATGAATGTGAAATTAAAGTGTCACCTTAATCTCCGTAAGATTTATTGAAATAAGAAATACTTACGATATTTTTCATGCTGCTGTTTAATATTTGTATAGTTGTATTGGCGGAATCGTTACTTAGCAGTTTTGTGCTCTGAAATGTATGAGCTAATAATCTTTCCGCAAAATGAAAAATATTGGTACAGAATTTCTCTAAGTGATATCAGTTGCTTATCAAAATTGAGTCATGTCAGCTATTTCTGTCTGACATGAACTTTGGGCTGTAAATCTTTGTCTTTAAAAATCATTTGAACTTCAATCAGATTGTAAGATGTTACCATTAAATACTTTAGAAAATCTTGATGATGTTAATTTATAACAAATTGTCCAAAGAGGAAAATGAAATTAATGCATGTGTTTAAAAATTGTTGGTAAATTGAGAAGAGAACAACGTAGGGAAAACATGTTTCATTATAATTTATTAAATTGGTAGCCAAAGTTTTCTTTTCTGTCCAGCTGACAAATTTTTGTGTGTCAGAATATCTAAATACAAAATATTTTTGCTGTGTAAAGAAAAATACAGATATTTCTTAGATCTGTAACTATAATTTCTTAGATATTTCTTAGATATTTGTGTTTATATAGAATAAAGCTTTTTCTCATGACAATTTTTAACTAAAATTATTATTTGACAAATACTGAAAGTCACTAACTGCAAATTCTGGCATCTATAAGAATTTTGGTTAATACGATTAAATTTAGAAATGAAAAGAAAGATTTTAAGTTGTACTAAAGTAAATAATCATCTTAAGATATAAATATGTTTAATTCTTTATTCTAAGAAAAAGATCAAAGGCTTTTTTTCTCTGGTGATATTTTATCATGAATTATGATGCTGGGCTGGCATGTGGTGCAGTGCGTTAAGCTGCACTTGGAGTGCATTCCTTATCAGAGTGCTGGTTGGAGACCCTGACTGCTCTGCTTCCGATCCAGCTCCCTGCTAGTAAGCCTGGGAAAGCGGTAGCAACGGTCCCTGCTCCTGTCTGGATGACTCGGATTTAGGTTTCGGGCTCCTGGCTTTGGCCTGTGCTAGACCTGTCAGGTGTGGCCATTTGAGTAGTAAACCCTACTCCTCCCTCCTTCTCCTTCTCTTTCCACTACCCTACCATTAAAACAGAGAAGCAAATAAATCTTTTCAGGAAAGAATTGTGCTATCAGTATTATGAAGTATGATTGTAATTAGAGCTTGGTATGTTAATTTTGCTTATTTCAGTAGTACTTTGCATAAATTGTGTCTTTTTTGTGTTGCTTAAAATACCAGCATCTTTCAGTTAAAGCTAAAGCTTGGAAATTCAGACATAGTCTAATCCATAATTTGCCACTAAGGATTCCCTTAACTCTTGTGGATTCTGATTTTTTTAAAAAAATAAATTTATAATTTCATATTTTTGACGATACAATTCTGTGGAACCATCAGATAGTAGCTGGGAAAATAAGAAAAAATTTCACTGTTTTATAGAACATTAGTATTTGAAGAATTGGTGAATACCTGTTTCTTGACAAAATGGTCCTAATGTCATTGGATTTTGAATAAACAGATGATTCTCAGTTGACATTAACAACCTTTCCTATACTTAGTAGATTACTTTATTTTGCAAGTACTAAGAACCATGTTTTGTAGATCAATTTCTTAGAATATAATTTGGGGGAATACTAACCAATATAACTCAGATTAATTACAAAAGGTATTGAACTATTTTCAGTTTATGACCATAACCCCTCAGTATTCATGATTAGGAAATTAAAGAGGGCGAGTGGGTGGCACAGTGAGCTCAGCTGACACGTGCAATACCAGCATCCTGTATTCTGCTCTGCTTCTAATCCAGCTCCCTGTGGATGTGGCTGGTAAGACCATGGATTATGGCCCAGATACTTGGGTCTCTGCCACCCATGTGGGAGACCTTGGTGCAGTTCTTGGTTTCTGGCGTCCACCTGGTCCAGCTTTGGTATTGTAGCCATTTGGCAAATGAACCAACAGATGTAACGCCTCTTTATCCATAAATCTGTCAAATAAATGTGTGGTTTTTTTTTTTAAGAAATGAAAATGTTTGGATGGATATAGTACAACAAGTTAACCTGCATCCCATTGCAGAGAGCCTCGTTTTGGGCTTGGCTCCACTTCCAGTCCAGCTTGTTGCTCATGTGCCTGGAAGACAGCAGAGTCTGGTCCCTGCCACCCATCTGGGAGACCTGGTGAGGCAGGCCCAGTCCCACTGCTGCAGCCGTTGGGGAGTTAATCTCCGTTCTTCCTTCCCTTCCTTTCCCTTCTCTTCCTTTCCCTGCCTTCCTCTCTTGCTCTTCTTTCCCTCCTCTGTTGCTTTGCCTTTCAGATATATAAAGATTAATAAATAAGTCGTGATGATGAAATTGTTTTGAAGATTTTAAAAAACAAATATATTTAAGATTTTGTTTTGTTTTTACTTGAAAGGCAGAATTACAGAGAGAAGGGGAGAGAGAGAGGAGCGAGAGAAAGAAACAACTTCCATTCACCTGGTCACTCCCCAAATAGCTGCAAAGGCTGCAGCTGGGCCAGTCTGAAAGCAGAAGCCCGGAGCTTCCTCCAGGCCTCCCATGTGGCTGCAGGGGCCCAAGGGCTTGAGCCATTCTCTGTTCTTTTGTAAGCCATATGCAGGGAATTGGATAGGAAGTGGAGCAGCTTGGACTCAAACTGGAATCCGTGTGGGATAATGACAACACAAGTGGAAGCTTAGCCTACCAAGTCATGGCTCTGGCCCCTAAAATAAGATTTATGTATTTATATGAAAGTTAGAGTTACAGACAGAGGAGGAAAGACACATAGAGAGATCTCCCTTCTGCTGTTTCTCTCCCCACGTGCACACAGTGGCCAGAGCGGGGCCAGGCTCAAAGCACAAGCCCAGAGCTGCGTCCAGATCTTACATGGGCAGTTGGACTGTCACCTTCTCCTTTTCTGGGTGTATTGGGAATCCATGGAGCTGAATCACAAGCAGACAGGACTGGAGGCAGCACCCATACGGGATGCCAGCCCCCACCCCCTTTGTTTTTTTTTGTTTTTTGTTTTTTTTTTTTTCTATTTTTTATTGGAAAGGTGGATATACAGAGAGGAGATACAGAGAGGAAGATCTTCCATCCGATGATTCACTCCCCAAGTGAGTGCAACGGGTCGATACTATGCCGATCCGAAGCCAGGAGCCTCTTCCGGGTCTCCCACGCGGGTGCAGGTTCCCAAAGCTTTGGGCCGTCCTCGGCTGCTTTCCCAGGCCACAGGCAGGGAGCTGGAAGGGAAGCGGGGCTGCCGGGATTAGAACCAGCGCCCATATGGGATCCCGGGCGTGCAAGGCGAGGACTTAACCACTTGCGCCACCGCGCCGGGCCCGACCCCCTTTGTTTTAAGATTTGTAGAAGAACAGGTGTTTTTGGAAAAGGCAAAACTGATGCTCTGGCCCCCAGACATTATAGCAGATTTGACTTCTTTTGAATTTCGAGTATATTTTGTTGTATGTTAATTTTTTTGAAGTTTCCATTTTTACTATAAGAAAGTTCTAATCTGAAGTGAAAGACTTGTAAATGTTTGCTAGCCAATTTTTAGGAAATGTTTTCAAAATAAGCTGCAGGCCTTCATTTTAAGCTTTTTCCATTCACATGAACATAAAGTCAGTTACTTATGTTAGTAAATAAAAATTATGACATAGACAGTTGTTCAAGGAGAAATCAATTTTTTTGTGGAAAAATTTTCTGTTTTATTGTAGTTGTAACAAGCTATATTTTAATCATTATTTTTTCTAGACTCTTATAAATAGGTTATTTGATGCTCCACATAATCCATATGTCAAAATTACTGATTCCTTTTGGCCTCCTTATATTGAACTGCTGCTGCGTAATGGAATTGCCTTGAGACATCCAGAAGATCCAACTCAAATACGATTGGAAGCCTTCCATCAGTAATCGAATGGCCTCTTTCACACAGTAAAGAGTCCTGTCATTCAAGGATATTAGAAACATGGTACAAAGAACATTATTTGCAAATGACAACACGTAGTCCATCTTCCTTTTATCCTTAAATGATGCATGTCACCACCCATTATTTGTTGCTAAGTGGGCCTTTCTAAGTAATTTGATATCTTAAACTGTATGGGCAAAAATGCAAATGAAATATTCCAGACTCATACAACATTTAATGTACCTTACATCATGCAATATTCTTTGGGAAATTCTTTGTTAATTTATGATATTGCTAATACTTTTCTTTTAAAATTTATGTATCTGTGTATTTTGAGTTCCACCTGGTACTTAGCTCCTTTATATTTGGCAGGTGTAATGCAAAGGTGATTCAATTTGCAGATGGTTTCTAAGTCGAAGTATTATCCATAGAAGACTGCATACTTTTAAGAGTTTATCAAATTGGTTTCATGTCTACTACCATATTTCTAGATTGGCTAAAAATTGTGATAAAAAGAGCTAATGGGTGAAGATTGCCTAAAAAATGCATTTTAATATGTAGTATGCCAAATGACATGATTAATCTGCTCTTGATTCTGCTCATTATTACCAATAATGTTTGTAGCATTTTTGTTAATTTTCTGTAAATAAAAGTCTAATTATCTCCATCTGTTCATTATGTGGAATGTTTTTTAAAATAGAAAAGACTTTTTCTTAAAAGTTAATCAAGATATAGCAAAAGCAGCAACAAAAATGTTATATGGTAGTCATTCAGGATGACATGCATCTTTTTTTTTTTTTAAAGATGTATTTATTTTTATTGGAAATGCAGATATACAGAGAGGAGGAGAGACAGACAGGAAGATCTTCCATCCGATGGTTCACTCCCCAAGCAGCCACAATGGCTGTAGCTTAGCCAATGCGAAGCCAGGAGCCAGGAGCTTCTTTTGGGCCTACCACACAGGTGCAGGGTCCCACGGTTTTGGGCCATCCTTGACTGCCTTCCCAGGCCACAAGCAGGGAGCTGGATGGGAAGTGGAGCTGCTGGGATTAGAACCGGTGCCCATATTGGATCTTAGCGCATGCAAGGCGAGGACTTTACTGGCTAGGCTACTGTACCGGGCCCAGGACTCACTTTAGATGATCCCAATTTTATTGGTGTCATCCAAAGCATCATAAGGAGGATCCAATCCAATTATGTCAGCTTTTCTTGATCATGGTTGGATCAGTCTATGACATCAGTGATGGCCTGTTTGGTGCTCATTGGTCTGGACATCCACAGTGAAGTTGAATGTGTTGGTGTCTGTCCTCTTTTTTTTTTTTTCTAAAGATTTATTTATTTATTGGAAAGTCAGATATACAGAGAGATGAAGATCTTCTGTCCGATGTTTCACTCCCCAAGTGAGCGCAACGGCCGATACTATGCCGATCCAAAACCAGGATCCAGGAACTTCTTCCAGGTCTCCCACATGGGTGCAGGGTCCCAAGGCTTTGGGCCCTCTTCAGCTGCTTTCCCAGGCCACAAGCCGGGAGCTGGATGGGAAGTGGGGCTGCCAGGATTAGAACCGGTGATCATATGGGATCCCGGGCGTTCAAGGCGAGGACTTTAGCCGTTAAGCCACGCCACCAGGCCCCAGTGTCTTTCCTCTTTGTGGCTCAGTGGTCAGGCTCGTTTCTCCTGGGGATGCTCTTCTAAAGGCATTGGGGCTGCGGAGTCACCGTGGTTTGGCCACCGGAACACAGGTGCCCTGGCTCTGGCCTTCATAGCTTTGCTCAGGCTCTAACTTTGGGAGGATCTGGAGCTTTCCTTTGACTTGGACACTAGCTTGGTGAAAAGCCTGATTTTCAGTCATATAAAAAATGAATAGATATATTTTAGACAAAGCTAAAGTTCGCTCTGACCACGTTTCCTATCTAGGTCTCCTTTCTGCTAGTTAACACTATTTGATAAATGCTGTTATCTTTCATGATACATAGTGATTATTTTGTTGTACCATCTTGTGTGTGCAGAATGTACTTTCCAGGGAAATAAATCTTATAACAATTACAGTACCTATTCCATCATGGTGTAACTATCACCATTCTGTTAACTCCTGGAGAGTCAGGAGAAAAAAATATAAATAAATGGAAGAACAAGGACAATGAATAGAAAACATTAGTAAATATGATAGTTACTCATCTGTGCCAGTGTGTTTAAATATGAGTAACCTAAATATACAGATACCATGAAAGTAGATGAAAAGAATTCAGTTATGTATATTAACGTGAGTGGGGCTGGCTCACACCAAAGCCCAGTGCCAGGACCCTGACTGAAACTCCCATGTGGATGGCAGGAACCAAAGCACTTGGACCGACACCTTTTGTCTCACACAATACCTTAGCAGGATGGTGTGTCAGTTTTGGAAGAGATAAACCAAGAAGATATATTGCAGTATGCACCTCTACTCCTAAATAAAAGATGGGCTCTCAATGAAACTGTTCAATATATCTTGACAGTAGGATGCTGGACTGTCTACCATTGTCTATACCTACAATGTTATGATACATTTAAGTGGCAAAATGATGGACTTGTGACTGTTGCTGAAGGACTATAGTAATAATATGAGTGAAAACAGTTAAGCGGGGAGCATAAAGAGGGTGAAACCTATGGAAGTATAGTTTGAAAAATAAAAATTAAAAAAATAAAAGAACCAAGACATGAACCAGGCACTCCAATATCTGCAGCCTTCCCCAAATGCTGGTTAACCTGCTATTTTGCAATACCCACCTCTCAGTTATACTTTATATAAGAAACCTGCTTTATATATAAAAAGATGCAGATTGATTAAAAGTAAAGGAATGAAGAAATGTATGTCATGTTATGGATTCAGTGTCTCCTCAAAATTCATAGTGATGCCTTGAAATCCAGTGTTGGGGGCTGGTGTGTTGGTTCAACCTCCACTTTCAAGTGCCAGGATGCCATATGGTTCCCTTTCGTGTCCTGGCTGCTTCATTTCCCATCCAGCTCCCTGCTAGTGGCTTGAAAAAGCAGTAGAGCTGGCCTAATGCTTTGGGACCCAGTACCTACATGGGAAACCCAGAAAAAGTCTGTCTCCTGGCTTTGGATTGGCTCAGCTCTGGCCATTGCTGCCATTTGAGGAGTGAACCAGCAGATGAAAGGTCTTTCTCTCTGTAAATCTGCCTTTTAAATAAAAATAAGGAAAAACAAAACAAAACAAAAAACTACCGAGGGTGCTGGTATTTGGGATTGAAGTGTTTGGAAGGAAATTAGGATTAGATAAGACAGGACAGGGCAACTCAGTGCCCTAAAGAGACACCATAGTATTTCATCTCTTCCATGTGAAGACACACCAAGAAGGAAGAAAAACCTCAGCAAAAATAACACACCCAGCATAATGGCCCAGTGGTTAAATCCTCATGTTGCACACACGGGGAATGATCCAGCAGATGGAAAAATCTTTCTCTCTATATCTCCTCTGTGTAAAACCTGCCTTTCCAACAAACAAACAAGTTTTTAAAAACAACAACAAGACTGTGTTAGCATGAAAATGTCAGACCTCCAGCCTTCAGAATCGGAGGGAATAATCGTTTGCTTCAGTCCCCACTTCGTGGTATGACAGCCCAGGCCGACTAAAACATTATGCTAACATCAGCTAAAAGAAACTGGAATAGCTATATTAAGTTCATTACAAAGCTAACGTCAGGGCAAAAAAAAAAAAGAGAGAGGTATTATGAGGGGCATAATTGTAGAGAAATCATTTACAGAGTTTTTTTTTTTTTTTAAATAGACCATTAGAAGTAATTCTGAAACTATAATGGAAGTAAACTAGATATCAACGAGGTACCTGGAAAATCTCAGTTTGTTAGGAAGTTCAACAATAAATTGTAAGCACATGGGTCAGAGAAGTCTCAATGGAAAAATATATTATGAAGCAAATGAAAATCAAAAGCAACCTCGCAGACTTTGATAGCTATTGTGTTGGATGCATATGTTGGAAAGCATGAGAAATTTGAAATCAGGAAGCATTCATCATAGGAAATTAGGAAAAATTCAGAATCAAAAGATGAAATGATCGAGGAAATCAATTAGCTGAAAACAGGAAAGCAGCAGAGGAATTTGAAGAAACCAAAGTGAAATTGAGTAAAAATAAAATTAGCAAATTTCTTACCACTCGAAGAAGAAAATACCAGAAGTGAAAAGTGCCATCCCTTCTGATTTCATGAACAAGAAAAGGATAATAAAGAGACATTGTGAACTGTTCATAGATTTCATAAATTAGGTGAAAGATGAAATAAACCGAATCTGTGAGAGACAGTTAACAAACATGCAAGGAGAAAGAACTACTACACACAAGCCTTTTATAAAATAATTCATTAAATAATAAGCTTCTAGATAAAACATTGGTCCTAGACAATTTTTTCCTTTTTTCATGATTTTTTTTATTTATTTAAAAGATAGAATTACAGTGTCCAAGTGGTCCCAAGAGCCAGGGCTGAATCAGTCTAAAACCAGGGGCCAGGAACTCCATTTGGGAGTCCAACATGGTGACAGGGATCCAAGTTCCTGGGCTAGTCTCTGCCTTCCCAGGCAAATTAGCAGGAAGCTGGATGCGAAACAAAGCATCTAGGATTTGAGCCCATGTCCATATGGGATGCCAGCATCCAAGTATCAGCTTAACCTACACTACCATGTTGTGTAACCGCCCCGCCTCCTCCCAGGATTATTTCACTAAGTGAATTCTACCACGCGTTCATGGAGTTGGGGATGCCTGTCGGCTCCACAAAATGCAAGCAGAGAAATACTTCCTAAGTCAATCTGGGAGGACGACATAACGTTGATATAAACGTAGATACATAGCCGGGAAAAAAAAAAAAAACATATCACTGTTTCATGACACACAGAGAAATCCTCAAGAAGCTCTTTGGAAATTAATCCAATAAAGTACAACAAAAAACCTACATGACATCTAAGCAACATTTATTCTAGTATGCAGAGCTGCTTCATCACATCAGCTGACTCAAGCAGAAAAATATAACTGCAAAAAACCCACAAAATTGTTAAAACCCTTAAGTAGGTTAGGAATATAAGGGAAGAAGCTCCTGGCTCTTGGCTTCCTACAGACTCAGCTCTAGCTGTTGGGACCATTGGGAGAGTGAATCAAAGGATGGAAGACTTCTTTCTCTTTCCCTCCCTCTCTCTCTATAACTCTGACTTTCAGCACAAATAAGAAATAAACCTTTGGGAAAAGCTCTGCCTTAGAAGTGGAGTAGCTGGGCCTCTATCCAGGGCTCTGCCTCCAGTGTGGGATCAGAGGGCTTTAAGGGGCAAGTTAATCTGCTGTGCCACGAAGCCAGTACCCAAGTACTGTCTTGTTTTCTTCTTTTAAATTTATATATATGTATATTATAAAGATTTATTTATTTATTTAATTTATTTATCTGTTTACTTATTGGAAAGGCAGATATACAGAGAGGAGAGACAGAAAGATCTAGCTGCTGGCACACACCCCAAGTAGCCCCAATGACCAGAGATGAGCTGTTCCAAAGCCAGGAACCAGGAGCTTCTTCAGGTCTCCCATGTGGGTTCAGGGTCCCAAGGCTTTGAGCCATTCTCTACTGCCTTCCCAGGCCACAGGCTGGGAGCTGGATGGGGAGTGGAGCAGCCAGAACACGAACAGGCGCCCATATGGGATCCCGGCGGATATAAGGCAAAGGTTTAGCCAGTAGGCTATCGCACCAGGCCCTTATTAGAAAGGCAGAGTGACAAGAGATTTGCCATCTGCTGATTCACCCTTCCACATTGCTGCAACCACTTAGGCTGGGCCAGGATGAAGGCAGGAGTTCCTGCTGAGCCTCCCACAGGTGTGGCTGGATCCTGAGCATTTGACCTGTCCTCAGCTGGTTTCCCAGGCCATTAGCAAGGGAAGTAGAGCAGCAGAGCCTTGAGCCAGTACCCATAGGGGCCACTGGTGCTGCAGGCGGTGGCTTACTGGCTCTGCCAGGGACACTTGATAGGTTTTTGAAAGATGAGAAAATATTTATTTTCACCATATCAAGTTCAACTCTCATTGAAGGAATGCAGTATATAGAAACTATGGGTTTTGTTTATATTTGTGTTAAATCTAGTTTTAATATCTGAAAGGAAGCATTCATAATTGGTCACATTTGACAATATCTGTTTCAGTTTAATGATTCTATGCAAATGTAAAAATCAGCAATAGTTTTTTCGAAACTAAAAGTAGTCTAATTTTAAGAAATGCCTTGGTTCTTGGCTTAAAAATGAAAGTTAATTCATGTTGATGAATTAAATGGTTATAAGATCTATGTGATTTAAGCATTATTTATTTGAGAAGCACAGCTACAGCGGGCTGGCGTTGTCCAGGGGTGAAGCTGCCATCTGTGACTGCCTGCCCAGCTCTGTGGTGATGGCCTGGGAAAGCAAAGACGGCCTAAGTGCTTGTGCTCCTGCACTTGCATTGGAGACTAGAATGAAGCTCCTGGTTCCCACCCTGTGCCTGGGCCAGCTGTTGTGGCCATTCAGTGAAGGAACCAGTGGATGGACCCTTTTTTTCCTCTATCTTTAACTCTGACTTTCAAATACATAAATAAAAACATCTTAAAACAAAAATCGTTGAGACAAAGATCTTTCTTCTGTTATTTTTCTCACCAAAGCTGATAAAAGCTAAGACCACAGCAGGCCAAAGCCAGTAGCCCAGAACTCAACCCGGGTTTCTTACCTGGGTGGCGGTGACCCCAAAAACTGAGTCCTTGCCTCCTGCTTACTCCCAGGGTTTGCATTAGCAGGAGATTGGAACTGGAGATGGAATCAGAACTCAAACCCAGATGCTCCAATAGGGATAATGGAAATCCCACATTTTCCCCAGGTCTCGGACTTAGGTGTTTAAAAGCTCCTCAGTTTTTCTTCTTTTTTTAATCTCAAACTCTCCTCTTTGCTTCTCTTTTTCATTCTTTGAAGTGTGTACATATACACATGTATACAAGTTCCCTTACGTCCTTGACTTCCTTTTATTCCAGTTTGGTTTCTTGGACTGGGGCTCTGTGGTGGGCACGTGCCTAGCTGTTGAAATGCCTCTTGGGATGCTCTTGCCACACTTGGGGGGTGAACTAGGGAAGGAAAGATCTCTCTGTGTGTTTTAGTCTATGTTTCTTGTCTTTCAACTATATAAAGAAACGATTTCTGGCGAATCTTTTAAGATGTAACTAGACAATTCACTATCAATTCTCTTCTCGCCATCACCAAGCTTCATTAAAATGGACAAATAAAAAGAAAACCAGAAGAAAACGTTTTGTGGGGGAAAAAAGATTGTTCTAATAATTAAAAAAAATTTTACATCACCTGAAATTTATTCAGAGTTTGATTAGTTTTACATATTTTGATTAAAATATTATATGCAAGAGTATTTAACTAAAAATTTTTCACAGTAACAAAAGTTTTGGATATGGTGTTTACAATATGGTGTCGAAGGAAAAAAAAATTATGAGGCTAGTGTTAAGGTAAAGTGGATTAAACCACCTGTTGAATGTCAGCATCTCATGTAGGAGTGCCAGTTCAATTTCCATCTGCTTTGCCTCTGATCCAATTCCGTGCTAATGAGCTCCGGAAACAGTGGGTAATGGCAGAAGTGCTTGGTCCCCGCTGCCCATGTGGGAGGCCTGGGTGGAGTTTCAGGCTCCTGGGTTTCATCCAGCTTAGCCCTGGCTATTGCAGCTATTTGGGAAATGAACCAGCATAGGGAAGGGCTCTCTCTTTTCCCCCTACCCTTCTCTTCCTCTCTTTCTGTCACTGTGTTTTTCAAATAAATAAGTACAAATATTACATGTGAAACAAAAATATTCGTCCTGGCCTGATGGCTCAGTGGCTGTATCCTCAGCTTGCAAGTGCTGGGATCCCACACAGTTGCCAGTTCGTGTCCCACCTGCTCTACTTCCCATCCAGCTCCCTGCTTGTGGCCTGGGAAAGCAGTTGAGGATGGCCCAAGGCCTTGGGACTCTGCACCCGTGTAGGAGACCTGGAGGAAGCTCCTGGCTCCTGGCTTCAGAACAATTCAGCTCTGGCCAGTGTAGCCATTTGGCCGTTGGATGGAAGATCTTTCTCTTTGTCTCTCTTCTCCTTAAATCTGATCTGCATTTCAATAAAAATAAATCTTTAAAAAAAGGAAAAAAAAAGACTTAATGAGAAGGAACTGGTAGATTTAAAGAGATTTCAAGGAAAGAAGGAATTGGGAAAATGTTGGCCAAATAACATGAAATTTCAATTTTATAGGAGAAATAAGTTCAACAGATGTGTTTTACGTCATCGTAGTTATACTTGATAGCGCTATATTGCATTTTTGAGAGTCTTTGATGGTAGTGTTCCCACCACAAAAATGCGAATATGTGACTTAACACATGTTTGTGTGTGATACATCGTCTTTTATTTGCTTTGGGAAAATTGGCATTTGACGATATGAAGGAGTGATTAATGCTTTAAAAGTAATAATTGTTGTGGTAGCTTTTTTTTTTAGTGCTTATATTTCTAAAATGCAGAGAAATAATGACTACAATAAAACGATATCCAAGATTGGATTTAAAATCATCCCATACTGTAGTACAAGTCATTGAAATATTGATGAAACAAAATCTGCCTTTGGCACTGTTGAAACTGCTTGCTCACTATTTGGGGTTTATTCTACCGTTTTTCTTTTTTGCATATGTGAAATTTTCTGTGATAGAATAGTTACACAAGTAGAAGTATGAAATTTTATCAGCGTTTCATTCCTCATGCTCCTAATTTTTGACATTCGCGATGTCCTTGAGTGTGAGATGGGAGACATGGCAACACTCGAAAATATTTCATTGCTCTGTTTCAACGCAGGATGGCACTCTTCGAATAAGTAATTAGCCCAAGTGTACTCACAGAGTAACTCCACAGTACAGCGCCTTCTTAGGGCAATCTGTTTTAGCTGGGGGGAAAAAAAAAAACTTTTTAGGTAGTATATAAAGATGATTACTGCTCAGCCTAATTTTTCTGTGCTGACTGCCTCCATCTACCTACCTCTTTGAAAAACTCAGGAAGGTTTTAAAGTTTATGACTATTTCAAAAGTGATATGGTACAAAACTTATTTTGTGCCACTTTGAAAAAAAGTGATATTATGAGGCTTAGCACTTTGTGTATCTTACACACAGACAGATTATCTTTATTTAAATGCCAACCATAGGACCTGCTTCTACGATTTAATGGCATTGAGCCCAATACCCTGGTTGAGATGAAAACTATTGACTGTGGGCAGATGCTTCCTTTTCAGCCCTCAAGGAAACATTGAAATGACTGTATTCTTGGTCATTGCCCCATTCTTCCCATTTGCTAACTATTCACCAATTCAACAGGATTACACCTCCTGCCTCTGGTGTTAGAAGAAAAAAAATCAAATGGGCAACAATGTTAGCAGAAACTTGAAATTTAAGATCTGGCATTCAGAAAGGTCCTGCTCCCTACCCCATCGTCTCAGGGCCAATCCCCTTTTTGGTTGTGCTCACCGGAAATTGACTTGGAGATCTCTGAGGACTGGACTTTCAGGGCGTCAAGACTCCCTTCCCCCGCCTTAGAAACTCTTCAACTCGGTGGTAGAGACAGATAAATGATGCAGCAGATTACACCCCCTGAAAGGCGACATTTGTCCTGAGCTATTTTCACATTTTCCCCTGTTTCCGATTTGTGTGCCAGACTTTGTTTGCTTGGTTAGGACATGGAAAACATATTGGGTAGATTCACAGTTTAACACCAGTGGCTTTCTCCCAGCAAATGAAAGTGAAAGTGCTACATTGTAATAGTATTTTATCCTTAAAGACTGGACTGGCAGCTGGTGTGTGAAGTGTGGGGTGGTGGTGGGCGGGGGGGGGGGGCGGGGAGGTGGGATTGGGAAACTTGAAGAACCAGTTTTGAGGTTTTGTTTGTTTATGTTAAGATCCCAGTAGGGTTCCTTTTTTTTTTTTTCTTTTTAGTGGGGAGGAGGGCTGTCTGCTGACTTATTTTCATTTGGGCAGTCCTTTAAGTTTCATTCAATGTCCTGAGGTTAAAAAAAAAAAAATACACTCCACTTGCAGCTTTCCCCGGTTGCGCTTTAAAACACCATCCAGTCTCACCCTCATCTGGAAATAATGCAAGCTTGTCTCTTCCTCCGCGCCCTCCCCCTCCGCCCCTTTTTTAAAGCCCCACATAACCCGAAGTCAATAATCAGATGGAAACAGTGCTGGTCTTCGTTTACTTTTCCTTTTGGTAGTAACCTCACTTGTTGAAATATATATAAAACACACAGGCGGTTTGTACACACGTAGCTACCGAATCTTGAAATCTGCCTGCTCCATTCATCTATAAAGTTTGCTCTAAGTTTTCTCCGCGGAACTGTTTATGTGTAGCTTTTAATACATTTACTGTGTAGACTTAAACACACACACACACAGAAAATGACACAGGAGAGCTTAACAGTGACATTAGTTCATCTAAAGTCATTCATCCTCCTCTACCTTTTCCCTTCCCTTTTCCAAGAAACTACTCATAACAAACCAGGTTGGAGTTTCTGAAAGGGGGTTAGCAAAGGGAGGAGGAAAAAGAGGCGGAGCAGGTTAAGGGAGAGAGGTTAGAAGGGCCAGAATCTCTCTCATTCACAGGGTGGAAAAGTTGACATTGTCTAAGCCCTTCTGAATGGCTGGTAGTTGGTTACCCTGATTGTACCTCTGCCTCCCCTCCCCCTCCACGTGACGACCCAGGACACATGCGCACCCGCCGCAGCCAAGGCACATCTGCAGACTGACGTCAGTGTGCTCTGCCTCCGAGAAAAAGCTGCCAAAATTTTCTCCTGCTGCAATTCAAGTTGGCTGGGGGCCGGTAGTGAGATCTAGGGCTACTTCAACAAAACTTTGCTGCCCTTCCTGCTGCTCTGGTCTGCTTTTCTCCTGATACCTTTTGATGCTCTGCACATGTTATTTGCATAGCAAAGGCACTAAGCTGTCCAGGAAGAGAGGGCACCACTTCCACCCCCAATAAGTCTTTTTTCCCTTTCTTTCTTTCTTTACTTTTCTTTTTTTTTTGAAGTGGTTGGGGTGGGGGGTGGAGAGAGGAGGCTTGCAAAGGCAGCATCTCAGGGTGATAGCCTGCTTGTATTGAAGGTGTCTTTTTTTTTTTTTTTTCCTGCCAAATTATAAAGTCTGTTTTCTAAAGCCTGGGTTAGCCAGACTATAGTGTTTTATTCTGGCTGCAGAATAACTGCAGAATAACTGGTGTGGCTTTTTGCAAAGGCGGGGGGGGGGGCGCAAAAAATTAAAAAAAAAAAGAGGGAGAGGAGAGGGAGTACGTGAGTCGTCCAGTGCAATCTATTGTTTGAAACTTACTTTTTAATCAGAATTTGAAGATGAAAACGGTAAGGAAGACTTCACAATATTCAATGAAACCTTTTTTTTTTTTTAAACTTATGCTTTGCTTGTCTTCGGAATAATGCTTAGAAACTTCTCTCTCTCTCTCTGTCTCTCTCTCTCTCTGTCTTTCTCCCCCTGTGTGTATGTGTGTGTATGTGTGTGTTTTATGGCATTGAGTGAGCCTGACTGAACTCATTTTACAGATAGGAATCTTTTTAACTCCAGACTAGTCGGGGGTTGTAGAATTCTGGGACTTGCAAGTATTTTATGATGCAAAACCAAAAAAAAAAAAAAAAAGGTTATTCTATGGATATACATGTTTTGTGAAGTGGACTTGATTGTGGTTAATGTGGTATTTTAACTGATCACCCAATAGTAATTAGGAAAATAACGATGGTGTTGTGTTGTGTTTTAAATTGATTTTCCAGTTTTCTTCAAGAAAAACCTTCTGCATTTTATAGTTTCATGTCAGTGTCTTAAGTATTTAGACAAGTGCATATTTTGTACGTGGGCTCAGAGGACAGCATGAATGTGCTAGCTGTAGCTCTGATGCTCTAGGATCTGTTAAGCTCTTAATAGGCTAATCAAAGAGATGGAAGCGTGTGTTTTTGATTTACTTTTGGCCACTTGGGACGTGCTGGACTCATAGCCCTCCGGAGCCTTGTTTATCGCGGTATGTCTGTATATATGGTGTGTGGGACCAAAGTTCAGGGATGAGGGAGGGGGGAGCGGGTGTGCTGGAGGGAGCATTGGAAAACCTTTTCCTGATAATGTGTGCTTCAATTCCTGTCTTTGCTAATTTCTGTCCTTGTTGTACAAGAGGCAAAGAGTAAATGAGTGAGAAAGCACATTGGGAGAGAACAAGAGAGTGAATTTTCTTACTCTTGTTTTTATTTGAGCTGCCGGTGCAACGCGTTTGGGCCAAATGCCAACTGTCTGGGTCACACGCGTTTTATCCAAATAGATTTAGCGCTGCTGTCTGGAAATGGGCTGCTGGATGTTAACGTTAGGATCAACTCAACCAGGGCAGCTCCGACTGTTACCCTCTGTCTGGGTGAAGTGGATGGCGGGAGGCGGGGGTGGGGGGAGACTAGAGAGTGGGGGGGGGGAGAAAAAAACTGAATCATGATTTGGAAATTTTTAAAAAGACACCGGAGTTTGTGCTTTTCAGTATGTTTTAAGAGCAAGCTTTTTGAACTGATTTTTTTTTTTTTAGAATGTTGGAATGACAGTTCTTAAAGTTTTTGTGAGAGAAATCAAGGTAATAGTTAAGGGAAATTAAGAGAAAATCCATTTTAGAGATCACGGTTTTCCTCTGTTTCATTAAAATATGATTGGTTAATGTGAAGTTAGTGCTTAAGTGTGATCATTGGTGCTTTGGAGCTAAAGACATGATTTCAAATAAATTTATTCATTTGCTAGATTTGGCAACAGATGACATCTATATCATGTTATTTGTGCTTTGTGAACCCCAAGAGGAAAACCTACAACCTTCAGACCTAAAATATTAGAATGCTTTCATATTTGGTCCAATACCTGTAAGATTAATTACTCCTCTTGTCTACTGTTACCACTTCCTCTTCATTTCCTTGGCAACCACCAGCAGCTACTCGTGGTTTAGGATGTGTCTGTCTGCCAAATCTTACCCTGTTTGTGACTTTAGTGAGACTGAAGAAAATGAACATATTAATATAGCTGAAGGCATATTTGGAATATTTTTAGGAGAGAGGAAGAGAGGAAGTGCGTAGTTCTAAGTTCACCAAGAGACATGGTTAGCATCATATCCACCTAACTTCAAGTGGAAAAAGATGTTACCTCTGTTTTTCAGAAGTTTTAATACAAATAACATAAATTAGCTTTGTTTTCTATGGAAAAACAATATTGGACTTATATTGATTTAGGGCTTGATTTTTTGTAAATCACATTTTGTACTTTTGTTTTTAACTCTTCTGCTTCTACTGATAGCTAAGTTTTGAATAATTTGTACTTACTTGTGTATTGCTTTGTAGACCAGCCTCAGAAAATTTATAAATGACCTGGAAATCTTGGTATTTAGAAATCTTGCTGTGTTCTTAGCAATTAATTGCTGACAGTAAATATTTATTGTTTGGAATAAATGGGAATTGAAATAAAAAGTTAATTTCCACATGTAAAAGTTGAATATCCAGAGGAAGTATGGAATTGTTGCTTTTTGCATGGAGACCAAATCAGCCTGAAAATAAATAAGCAGAGTTAAGATGGATGAAAGAAGTGAAGAAGGATGTTATTCTTGTTCTTTAGCTCCATAATAATAGTTCACGAGAGGAAATTATTGCCTTGGCTACACTCAGATCACTTGAGTGGGAAGCAAAGATGATAGAGGGAAAAGACCTTTGGCCAGGGCAGAATACTGGGGGAATTGTTGTAGTGCAAGTTGTCTGGTTTTACTTCTGTTTTGTTGTAGCTAGTGTTGTTTGGATTCATGGAAGTATGTAAATGATACTCTGACTTTTCTGGCTGGTGCATTTATATTAAGATGAAACATTTATATTAGGGGAAAAAAATCAAAGTGACATCAATTTTTTAAATTCTATTTTTAAATTTTAGATAGTCACAAGTGCAATTGTTTCCTTCTTAGGATACTTCACAAAATTCATGAAAAAATGGAATTAAGAGATACATTTAATTTGGTATCAAGAAAATCCATGCAGTTTTTCATAATGAGGATTTTTGTGAGCTTTTTGAAGACCCCCTGGACCATTTACTTAGAAGACAATATGGCATAGCTGATTGACTCATACGCCACTTGATCAACTATTCTGTATTTCTTATGAAAGGAGCAATGTGAAACCTTTTCAAGAAAGACCTTTGAATAGTCCTTAATGTCATGTGTGCAGGACTCTACACTTATGTCTGATCCAATGTAATCACTCAACAAGTTTTTGCAAAGATGTATCTTTATCTTGATTTTGTAGATGAACAAACAGATCCAGAGAGGTGTGTTAACTTGGGGTTAAGCCAGTTCTCAAAGCCTTTGTACTTTCCACAACATAGTAATGCTTCTGCTATGTAACTTAAAGGCATTGTTGCATTGTACGTAATGATTTCTGGTATTTTAATGTCAGTCTGAACTTTGGAAACTGTATCTGGAAAAATCTAAGTCTGTTACAGATTTGTTTATGGGAACCAGATTAACCTCCTCAGCAGGTGTCAGAACGTAGGTTAGCTCATTCACTTTTCATCATGTTGGTGACTAAGAGTGGTAAGATATGTTTGTTGTGCTGCTTTCAGTTGAGTTCTAGGTAGCTCATTTATTTGATGTTAAGTACCTTACTAAGCATCAGAGGATTTTGTGGAGTGAGAAAGAGTGGGGAAAAGCACCCACCATCAAATTTATTGAATGGCAGATGCTAGTTACTGTATATAGTAGTAGACTTAAGACTGTAACTTTGTTTTGTTTCAATTCTCACTTTGTCTACCATGCTTCAAAGCCCTTTGTGTGTGTATGTGTGTGTGCTTCAAATCTTTAAATCATTAGTCTACTTCTGGCTGTAATAGTAACTACTTTTTTTCCCTCAATGTTGCTGGTTTAGTTAACTTGGGTATTTCCAGAATGATATTAGATAAGGGTGTAGGGCAGGACATTTATCAAATTCAACCAACTAATTTTTTTTCCAGTTTACCATTGGTTTCAAAGTGTGAGAAAATAGGATCAAAATAAGGAATGGTTCAGTACAAAAATTAACTCAGATGTGTTAATAATATATTCATCTTTAAAGGACGATTATAATTTAAAGTACTTGGGGGACTCATTTAATGGCAGACATTTTTATCCAAACAATTTAGTGATTTGAAAATGATCAAAATAATGAGAATGAATATTATCTAAATAAGCAACAATGATACTCTAATGTCTCATGGAAAGGTTTGGAGTATGGAAACTGTGTATAAGTAGGTTAGAAATAGAGATAACTAATTAATGGTATTGAACAGAGGCATCAATTAATCTCTTTATGAATTTTTCCCTGAGAAAGGATATATAGTATCTGTTGTGTTGCCCAAATATTTGTAATGCTAATTAAAAAAAGATTTATTTATTTTAATTAGAAAGTCAGATTTTACAGAGAAAAAGAGAAAGAGACAGAGAGAAGGATTTTCTGTCTGCTGGTTCACTCCCCAAGTAGCCCCAGTGACCAGAGCTGAACTCATCTGACTCATCAGGAGTCAGGAACTTCTTCTGGGTCTCCCATACAGGTGCAGGGTCCCAAGGCTTTGGGACGTCTCTGGCTGCTCTCCCAGGCCACAAGCAGGGAGCTGGATGGGAAGTAGAGCTGCCGGGATATGAACTGGCACTTGTGTGGGAACCTGGTGCTTGCAAGGAAGGACTTTAGCCACTAGGCTACTGTGCCACGCCCTGTAAAGATAATTTTAAGGTGAAATAATTGTTATGTGTAAAGTTGTTAAAAGCTGTTTACATGAAATACCAATGCTGTTTATGAGCATGTTGATGTTGATTATATGATTATATGCATCTAATATGAAATATTTTAAGTTGCAGCACCTTAAAGTGAAAGTATGATATAATTCCTGGAATTTATTTATTTTATTTTTAAATAATACATTGTTTTAAACTGACAGAAAAAGAGTAGGTTGCAGACAGATGTTTTCCAACTGTTTATTTGGTTGGGATCAGGCCAGGCTGAAACCAGGAGCCAGGAACTCCATCAGGATCCCCCGTGTGATTTGCAGGGACCTAAATACTTGAGCCATTGATTGCAGCTTCCTTGATGCATTAGCAGAGGGGTGGATCGAAAACGGAGTAGCTGGGACTCAGATAGTAATCTGATAAGGGATTCGTGTCTTCCAAGAAGCAGCTTAACTTGCTGTACCACAACACTTGCCCAAGTAAATAAAATTTGGGTTTAGAGCCAGAAACGTTGTATGTGAATCTGGGTTTCATTGTTTGCTGGCTATCTAACATCCTTAAGAATTGGCTTGTTAACTGAAACTAGTGGCAATATTACCATAATATTAACTAATTATCTCAGTGTATGTGAGTTAGGAGTTTGACCATGGCATAGCTAAGTCCTGTTGCTTTAGGATTTCTCCTAAGCTTGTAGTGTGTTGATAGGAATGGGGTCTTCATGGGAGCCTCCGCTAGGGAAAGAGAATGCTCTAACTCACGTGTTGACGGGCAGGCTCCAGGCTCTTGAATGCGTTTGGATGAGGACCATGTTGCCTGCTGGTGGTATCTGGGCTCCTTTCTCTGTGCCTTGCCATGTAGACCTCTTTATATGGGAGAGGTTGTTTCTTTTAAACCAATGAAAGTCTGCTAGCAAGATGGAAATTCTAACATTTTATCATCTAATCACAAAAATGGCATCCCTTGAACATTGAAGTATATTTTCTTGATTAGAATTAAATAATTCAGTTTTTTTTTTTAAGATTTCTTTATTTATTTTTTATTGGAAAAGCAGATATACAGAGAGGAGGAGAGACAGTGAGAAAGATCTTCTGTCTGATGATTCATTCCCCAAGTGAGCGCAATGGCTGATGCTATGCCAATCCGAAGCCAGGATCCAGGAACTTCTTCCAGGTCTCCCACATGCGTGCAGGGTCTCAAGGCTTTGGGCCATCCTCCACTGCTTTACCAGGCCACAAGCAGAGAGCTGGATGGGAAGTGGAGCTGCTGGAATTAGAACCGGCGCCCATATGGGATCCCGGCGCATTCAAGGCAAGGACTTTAGCTGCTAGGCCACGCTGCTGGTCCCAATAATTCAGTTTTTTAAAATTTGATTTATTAGTCCATGATAAAGTTCCATAGGCTTTGGGATTTCCTGTACCCCTTCCTCAAATCCACACCACAGCCTCCCCTCCTCCCCGATTTCCCTCATAATATTATAGTGCTTCACAATTAGTCATAAGTCCATCGTTTAGCTATTTAAGTGTATCCTGACATGGTAGATATGGACAGTGGCAGAGTCCAGTAGCCTATTATCAATATATATTTAGCAGTTTCATTGGGAGTTCATCTTTGATTTGGAAGTAGAGATGCATACTGCATTGTATCTTCACATCTGTATGATAGTTTCTACTACGCATTTACTGTAAGTCCCTTTAAATGAAAAGCCATAAAACAAAATCAGCAACAGAAAGATGGAAAATTTACAACAGCATGAAGTTAAATAACATGCTACCAAATAACTAATGTGTGGCTGAAAAAACTGGAAAAGAAAAATCAAAGATCTTCCTGAAGCAAACCATTGTGTGACCTTTGAGTCACTGAGGACATTAATAAGAAAAACAAAAAACCTGGTTCAGGTTTTATTCTGGCTTCACACTAGAAGAGTAAGGTGTTAATAGCTTTTTAGGATGAAGAGTTCTTACTAGAGAAAGATGGATAACTTTCTCTTCTCACCGAATGCAGACCAAGCGGATGAGAAGCATGGACAACTTATGGGCTTCGGTAGAGCTGAAGAACCCTATTATAAGGGTGAGGATATCAATTCCTTGAGGGATTGTGAATTCTGTTTTTGGAAAGTCTTTTAAACACTATAAAATGTCCCTTTCTAGCTCTGTTAATAAGAAGTAGTGCCAATTTACATCCACAATTATGCTACTCTTAAGGCCCTTTCCTATCCGACGATTTCAGTAACCCATTGGAGTATAGAGTACTGAGGTCCTTGTAGAAGGAGCTCGTAGTTTTCAATACCAATAGTCATAATGATGCTTAGCATTAAATTAACTTAGTGAAATCATTAAAGAATAAATGTGAAATACAGTTTTAAAAAAGAGTTAAATGATTCCGTGGGAGTGGATTAGATAATGGATGTTAGGAGGTAGAATCTTGGAGACACTCAGGGTGCTTTGCTGTGGGGCAGTAATGCCTGCTTTACAGGACTGTAGTGAAGATTGGAAGCGATCAAATGTATTTCAAGTTTTTTAGTTCTGTTCTGACCTTAAACTGCCTTACCAGATAGCACCTGTTGATCTTCTATACTGGAGCCTACTTTGTAATTGCTGTTATTCTTAATAATACTGTTTTTCTCTTTCACTTGACACCTAGATTTTGTAGAATGGTACTGCATGTGTAACGATTTCTTCTAGCAGTTTGACTTGTGAATGCTAGTCATCTTCTAGGACCCGTTTCAAAATGCTCCTTTACTAGAATTCTTACCAGATTCCTATTTTCTGACCCAGAAATCATGTTTCTTCTCCGACATCTTGGAAATAATGTTTCATGACTTCACTGTGTCATCATCGGTCTGTCTTGATTTTGTTTCTTCTTTATTTAGATTATGAGCTCCCTGAGGACAAGGATTATGTTTTAATCTTTTCTGTCTCCCTTAATCCTTTCTGTATTCTGAATTGTTACATCGCCTTTTAAACATGGTAAGATAACACAATATTTGTTGATTAATGGATTAGTTTTTCAAGGCTTGGAAGTTTAATAATGTGTGGAGGCAGATATGAGGAATGTTCAGGACTTGTGGTTGTTTTAAAAGTTGTAATAACCGGTATTTCTAGTACCATAGGGAATGAAGTATTCCACATAAATTAATTTTTTAGTTAATTATAAGTATTCTTTTATTTGCTTAGGTTATTTATTTTAAATCGCTGTTCTTTATTTTTATCAATTATTCAATCAATAAATACATAGTAAGCACTTATTGGAGGATAATTGCATATCTCAGGGACTTGGGATAAAAATATTTCCAATATCTTATTGCAAGTAATTAATCTTACTTAAAGTCTTTATGTTTTTAAAGATTGTATTTTTTTTATTGGAAAGGTGCATTTATAAAGAGAAAGAGAAAGAGAGGAAGATCTTCTGTCTACTGTTTTACTCCCCAAGTGGTCCCAATGCCCAGAGCTGAGCTGATCCGAAACTAGGAGCCAGGAGATTCTTCCAAGATCCCACATGGGTACAGGGTCCCAAGGCTTTGGGCCATCCTCTGCTGCTTTTCCAGGCCACAAGCAGGGAGCTGGATGGGGAGTGGAGCAGCTGGGGTAGGAGCTGGCACCAGTATGGGATCCTGGCATATGCAAGGCAAAGATTTCAGCCCCTAAGCCATCGTGCTGGGCCCAGACATCTCCAACTTTTTATCCTTATCTTAGACATAATACTGTGAATATCAGGTATTGAGCTGTAACACAGTTATGTGCACAGTAGGAACTATTAAACTGTGCAAGAACCCTTTGCCTATACCCACAAGTGTGTTACTTGAGGGTTTCTAAAACAATTTTTAGGGTTGGTTGGTTGGTTGTTTTAGTTATGATCTTGTTGTTACAAAGCTAGATTTTAGTTCTTTAGTGATTTTGTTCTTTTGTTCTTTTGTGTTGTGTACTGAGAAATCAGGTGACCAATATGCCAGTGTTATGTGTGAAATGTGAGTGCAAGACTCTGTGAATGAGGTTGTTAGCTGAAAGTAAAGTATATGAGATAGGATGTGAAATTTCTTGCAGTGCCTTAAATGAGATTTGAAAGTTTCTTTTCAGGTACATTCTAGAGAGCTGAAATTGCTTCATATAAATTACTTTATAGGTCATCTAAGACTTCCAAATAAAATCAAATCTTTGTGTAAGTAATAGTTCAACATTTTAGAAGTGGAATTTGTGATGCTGATTGTTCACAGATAGTAGTTGCTAAGTTTCTTTTGTCAGATTAAAGGGATAGGTGCCTTATAACGGAACACAGCAATTTCTGGGTATGAATGGATTGACAGAGTGTGTTTAAGAATGTTATCATCTTCCGCTTCCCCAGGGCATTAGCAGAAACCTGAATCAGAAGCAGAGTAGCCAGGGTTTGAACTGGCATTCCGGTGCAGGTGCTGCTAGTGACTGCTTAACCCACTGCCACCCCACTGCCACCCCACTGCCACACCACTGCCAGGACTGCTTACCCACTCCTGCCTGGGTCCTCGCCACCTGTGCAGCAAGTCTGAATGCCTGCTCCTGGCTTTGGCTTGGAGCGGAATTGACTGTTGCAGCCATTTGAGAAGTCAATCAGGGGATGAAAGATCTCTCACTGTCTCTGCCTTTCACATTAATAAATAATCTTTAAAAGTGGGATTATTCCTGTCACGTATAATTAACTTGGACTGTGAAGTCTACGTTTTCTTTTATCCAAAGGAGGTTAGCTGATGCTACTCATTCATTGTTATCTTCAACATTTAATGAAAAGAATTATGGTTCTTCTTCAGATTCTTTCTTTGATTGCTTAAGTCACTGTGGCATTTCCCTGCTAACTATTTAGGTCTCTAATTCTGTGTTTAGTCTTGTGAAAGTTTATTTAGACTATAAAGAACAATGTTGTTTTTTTTTTTAAATTGTATTAGAAAATTTTGTAGTTATGTGCTTTGGCAAACATTCTGTGATATGTAGGTCTGTCCATTGAGAATATTTTTGATTAACTTAATTTTTCCCCTCCTAGGTTAAAAAATGGCCATATTTTAGTAACTAATCAGCCTAACGCTTTGTTTGTGAACATTTTACGTCACTATCTTTTTTTCACTTCGGATTGAGAAAATGAATCCCAATGTAGAAGAAAGTATGGGCTATTGGAAAAAAGTGCCTGCTAAACAGTGGAACATCTAATAACAATTTTCAACAAGTTTTACAGAAATAAAACTGTTATGCTTCGATTTGGGTGCGGAATTGACTCTCTAGCACATAGGTAGCCCTCCAAAACATCATCTAGTTTTCTAAATTATGGAAATTTTGTGGAAGACGTTGACATGGATTCTGAGCCTCATCATGGCTTCATCGGAGTTTCATCCTGAACACAGACTTTCATACAGTTCTCAAGGTAGGATTCCCACTTTTCAAAACTGACAAAATTGTTAACGATTAGATTTTAAAAATTTACTATTTAGTTTGGGTAAGCAGTAGTGATAGGAACAGAAGCCTGTTGTTAGTCCAGTGGTAGTTTCATAAATGTTAAGGGACAAGAAAGTCTCCAAATTTGCCCCACAGAGCCTTTTTAATATTCGGGGAAGGGGGGAGGGAGGAGGGTCTCTAAAGTTGATTGGGCTTTCTTGGAAAGTGATAGACCCCAGGTAGGCACTTTTCCTGAAGCCTTAATTTTAATAGACTTATACCTTGCTAGAGTTTATGGAAAAAGTCACATTCAAAGAAAAAATTCTAAGGGCATATTGAAGAAAAGGAAGAAACCAGATGAATTCTGAAACTTTTTATTGAGATCTCTTATGAGAAAACAATTTTTCAAACTTAACAATTCTGGTCTAAAGACTAGAATCTGACTAAAAGAGTAATGTTGTAAAATGGCCAACTTTTAAAATTCTAGACCTTATAATTTTAATATGGAATTAACTTTATGTTGTAGAAATGGTCTTCAAAGTCAAGTTCTCGTAGTGAATGCAATGTTTTTCCATGGTCTGCTCCAATTCTTATCGAATTATTGAAAAGCAAGCCTTTGGTTTCCTTTGCATGAAAACACAGTACAGATTGGATTTTGGTGCTGCTAAGTCAGATTCCCCAGACCATTGTGGGTTGATGTATGTACCTAAAAGTCCATGTTAAAATATGTGGCTCTCAAAGTAGGTCGTGAAAGCTATAGTGTTTAGTAGGAAACCCTTTATTAAAAAAAATTGTAAGAAGCAACATAAAATGCCTTCCATTTTTATTTCCACTTGGTTATGGGAGTTGATATGTATGAGTGTACTCCAGTAGAGGCAGTAGACGGTAGGAAAACATTTGCTTTCTCTCAGTGATAAGCATAGTTGAAGGAAAATATGCCTAAGAAAGTGGAAGGGTAATACTGAGTGTGTATAATGAAGAAAATGATGAAAATGCATTTAATATTCCTTTGAAATTTTAGCCAGTCATGATTTCTAACACCATTATTGAGATATAATACTCTTAATATACAGTTCACCCATTTAAAGGGCACAGACAGATGGTTTAAGTATTTTCCAAGTTGTAATGATTGCCATAATGAATTGTAGAGTATTTTCATCACTACAAAAAGGAACTCTAGCCATTAGCATCATTTTCAAATTTCCTGCAAATCTCCCTCCGCTCTCAAGTATAGGCCACCCATTAACCCCCGAACTTACGTATCTGAAGATTTGCCTATTCTGGATGTATCATATAATTGATATGATAGAAAAAATAGAATGATACAGTATATGGTCTTTTTTGACTGGCCTCTTTTACTTAACATAGTGTTTTCATGATATTAGATAGCCAACTTTGTAATGACAGTTATAAAGTTTCATGTCGCAGCATGTATCAGAAATGATTTTTTTCTCTAATATTAAGTAAAATAATATTACATTATATGGGTACACCTCATTCTGTTTTATCATCAGTTAATGGAAATTTGGATCATTAGCATTTTTTTAAAAACTATCATGAGTAGTACTGGTGTAAACATTCATGCATAGATTTTGGTATGGATCTGTGTTTTATTTTTCTCAAATATCAGTGAGATTACTAAATCAGATGATAATATGCTTAACATTCTGAGGAACTGTCAGACTGTTATCCAAAGTGGCTATAATGTTTTACATTACCATTGATGATTTAAAAAAATATTTTCCCCAAGGCAATAGGTGTTCTATGTAAACTCTTTTGGATAACTTTCAAAAATAAGTATAGTCTGAAGTAAACTCTTTTGCATATTTGTACTTTACATTGTTTTTTTGTTTCAATGTGAAGTGGTCCTACCTGCTGTAGAATTTAGCTCTTAGATTTCATGTTTTAAAAATTAAATTTAAAGAAGAAAAATAGTCCACAGATAATTTAAAATAGTGTTATCATAAAGAATTAAACAATTAAAATTGATATTTATGTTTTAAATTTTTTTCTTTCATTTCCATATATCATCACTTTTAAATTAATGTATTTATTTTAAATTTTTTAATGATACTATTCTATAGGCTCTGGAATTTTCCTTATCCTCTCCACCTCACTGATTTGCCCTATTTTATTATAATGGAGCAGTCCTTCATAAGCAGTCATATGTCCATCATTCTGTTATTTAGGTGTGTCCTGACATTGCAAGTATGGACAATGGCAGAGAGTACAGTGTCCTATTATCAAGATATATTTAACAGTCTCATTGGGAATCTTAGATCTGGAAGTGGAGATGCACACTGCATTGAATCTTCACATCTGTACTATAAGTTATAATAGGTCCCCTTAAATGAAAAGTCATAAAACAAAATGAACAAGAAGAATAAAGTTTAAACATTTTTATAACACCATGAAGTTAAATAACATGCTACTGAATGACCATTGCGTCTCTGAAGAAATGAAAAAGAACACAAAAACCTTCTTGGAGAAAATGATCCGACTGTATGATCTACATGCCAGTGAATAATTTAATAAGAGAAAAGAAACTATTTTGAAAAAATGAAAATAAAAACAAAGATTTCAAAACCCATGAAGTGCAGGAAAAACAGTATTGAGAGGCTATTGATCTTGTATTTTGTAAGGAGATTGCCTTATATCAGAGAGAACAGGATATTTGTCTACACCACACGTAAAATAATGCATAGTATTTAACCTGAGGTTTGTTGTTTGTATTGCTATTTCTTTGTTCCGTTAAATATTATTTTCTTCTATGTGTTTTTTCTGGATTCCCTGCCTTGTGATTACAAAGAGGAATTCCTGACTTATCTTGAACACTACCAGCTAACTATTCCCATAAGGGTTGATCAGAATGGAGCTTTTCTCAGCTTTACTGTGAAAAATGATAAACACTCAAGGAGAAGACGGAGTATGGACCCAATTGATCCACAGCAGGCAGTATCTAAGTTATTTTTTAAGCTTTCAGCCTATGGCAAACACTTTCACCTAAACTTGACTCTCAATACAGATTTTGTGTCCAAACATTTTACAGTAGAATATTGGGGAAAAGATGGACCCCAGTGGAAACATGATTTTTTAGACAACTGTCATTACACAGGATACTTGCAAGATCAACGTAGTACAACTAAAGTGGCCCTCAGCAACTGTGTTGGATTGGTAAGTAGATGCTATATTTTAAATTTCCAATGAGAAAATAAGTTTACAGTGTATATTTCTGCTCAGATCGAGTAAGTGTATGTGGTGGGGTGGGGTGGGGAGGGTGGAGGGTGTGGTTTAAGCAGGAAGATGATAGTCTAGAATTTTTCATTTCGGTTGCCTTTGCTTTTGATTATATTTTAAAATAATGTTTTATTTAGTTTTCAAATAATAGTTCTTGAAGCCATTAATGGAAAAAATGAATGAAATCTTAGGCTTCCTTTTAGGGTTAACTTTTCTGTTCAAATAAGGTATCTATTTTATGTACAAAAAATCTTAGTCATTGGTCAAGAGTTTTGAAATTTCTTTGCATGCACGTGTGTACTATGTCAAAAGAGAGTGAGTCCTCTTTAGATTTCTTCTGTGATATCTTTCTCTGACATATAGCACAGCTTACGGTTACTTATTGTTTATATAGGTTACAGGTTCTTGAAGCAAAATCTTTAATGTCAATAGGTATGAAATAGTTTTCCTAATACCTAAATGGGAAAGATTGCTAAGAAATCTTATGTTACTCAGAAAATGGGTCCAAGTGTTCAGGATTTCCGCATTGCAATACTTTGTAGTCTAATGGTAAACACAGAGTTCGAAGTTGCACGTGGGAATAGGTTCAGATCACAGCATATGCCTGTACCTCTCTGCTGCTTCCCTCCTGTTCAGATTAGTGTAGGTGTTCCACTAAAGCTTTATCAATGCAAACAAGTGCATTTTGATGCCCACGTAGTATTTTCATAAACTACATTTATTCATTAGTATAACACTGATTTTTTGGATCAGTATATGATAACTATATAATTAGATTAGAATTTAAATAGGTTTTAATCCTGAGAATACTTTTAAGAACTATCAAATAGGCCTCTAGTAGTGTTGAACCTTTTCAAGAGCCAACTTTTTTTAAACTTATTTTTATTGGAAAGTCAGATTTACAGAGAGAAGGAGAGGGAGAGAGAGAGAGAGAGAGAGAGAGAGAGAGAGAGAGAAAAGGATCCTTTGTCCACTGTTTCACTCCCCAAGTGGCCACAACGGCTGGAGATAAGGCGATTGTAAGCCAGGAGCCAGGAGATTCTGCAGAGTTTTCCATGTGAAGTGCAGGGTCCCCAGGCTTTGGGCCATCCTCTACTGCTTTCCTAGGCCACAAGCAGGGGGCTGGATGGGAAGTAGAGCAGCCGAGAAAGGAACTGGCACCCATGTGGGATCCCGGCACTTGCCAGGCGAGGATTTAACCACTGAACCATCATGCTGGGGACTAAGAACTAACATGCTTGTTCTTAATTGTGATTGTTCTCACAGTTGCGCTACTTCATTTAAGGCATTGTGGCACAAAGTGGGTGTTTGGGGATGTGATTGTGACAGCAGTAGGCTTCTAGCTTTGTCAAGAATTTGAAGCAAGCAAGGTTGTGAGAACTGTATGATATGACTAAACTACACAGGAAATCTTGTTTATTTTGTAGGTGCTTTAAGATTAATGGGTGATTTATGAAATGCGCATGCATTATTTTTACACGTAATCATTTTAATCCGGAAGCTAAGGCAACAGCTTACGTGCTTTCACCAGTTTTTGTTATGAAGCAGCAAATGAATTTTAGAATTTTGAATGGTGATGCCTTCCTAATACTACATTTGGGGAGGACTGAAACCTAATAGAACTGCATCAGCATGGGTGAAACGTGATCAAAGATGTTGGAATTTAAGTTGGACTTTTGTGCTCACATACAGAGGGTAGAATTTCCCAAAGTTGTCAGAGGAATTGTGGTTAGTTAATATTTTGAGCTTTGCATGATTTTACTTTTCTATTAAATAACAATAACGATAACAATACAAGAGACATAGCATAGAAGAAAAGGAGAGAAACAAAAGGGCAGTCATTGGCCTAATGATTGATGGGAGTGCCTGCACTTGATTTCCAGCTCTAGCTCCTGAGTTAGTTTCCTTCTAATGAGGACCTTCCGAGGCGGGGTGATAGTTCAAGTGGTGGGGTGCCTGTCATCCAAATGGGAGACTGAGTTCCTGCTGCTAGAATTGGGCGCCCAGCTGTTGCAGGCGTCTCAGGAGCAAACCAGCACATGGGAGCTTGCTCTCTCAAATAAATAAATACATTAAAAACCCACTTTTTTTTTTTTTAGAAAAAGAAAAGAAGGCACAATGGAGAATTTTGTCTTTAGCTATAGAACAGTTTGCTCAGATTGTCTACTCCATATAATTGTTAAATAAAATGAGCCAAAATAATTACTTAGATTATAGGTTTTAGGTTTAACTCATATAGAGATATGAGTCCATTTATTGCTAATTTATTTCTGTATAAGCAATGTGAAGACTTCAGTGTATAAAATAGATACAGCTTTTTGAGGCAAATTATTGGAAATAAATTTGGCCTAAAATTGACCGTGTGTTAAAATATTTGCGAATCGTTTGCAAGAATACCATTCCTAGTTATTGATTAAATCCTTTTTTATTGGTCATTAATGTTAATTATTCAGCCACTAGTTTTTTAACAGGTGGTAAGAAAAGTTTGAGATTTAGAAAAACCAAAGAAAACTAAGGCCCTTGTGGAATTTTAGGGCAGAGTATTAATTGGAGATAAGGAGATGATTTAGAAGATGTGGGAGAAGGGCCCGGCGGCGTGGCCTAGTGGCCAAAGTCCTCGCCTTGAACGCGCCGGGATCCCATATGTGTGCCGGTTCTAATCCCGGCAGCTCCACTTCCCATCCAGCTCCCTGGTTGTGGCCTGGGAAAGCATTTGAGGATGGCCCAAAGCTTTGGGACCCTGCACCTGTGTGGGAGACCTGGAAGAGGTTCCTGGTGCAACTCACTTGGGGAGTGAATCATCAGACGGAAGATCTTCCTCTCTGTCTCTCCTCCTCTCTATGTATCTGACTTTGTAATAAAAATAAATAAATCTTTGCAAAAAAAAAAAAAAAGAAGATGTGGGAGAAAATAGGTTCTGTATGAAGACTGGCACTGTAAGTACTGAAGACAGGCTGAATCTGAGCCGGGAACTCCATCTGAGTTTGCCACGCAGGTGTCTAGAGCCCGGTTACTTGTTCTGTCGTTCACTGCCTCCCAGGATGCACATTAGCAGGAAGCTGGATCACAAGCAGAGGCAGAACTGCATCCTGAACCATCCAAGATGAGATACAACGGCGTTTGGCCTCTGCCTTCCTTTTAGCTTTTGAGGGAGAGAATCATTTGAATGTTGCAAAGGAGAATGCCACTGTTGTAGTGGATAATGTGGAAAGAGTATCATTTAGGAATCTGCAGTTGCTTTTTTGTTTTTTAATTATGGAAGATGAAGTGAACATTCTGAGGGTGTGGATTTTGTTGATTGGCCATGAGTTTGAAAGGGAAAAGGAGAAGTGAAGGAGAGAAGTGGGATCATAAGATACGACGCACAGGATCATGTTGGAAATGGAATACAGTTTCTAACCTTGGGCTTCTTAAAGGGATTGGCACAGCAGGAAACGAAGGGAGTGCTAGAATTAGTCCTGCTGGTCCTAAAGCAAGTGGGCGGTGTATGCGCATGCTGAAAGATTTAAGTCGAGTTCTTGCCAGGCATGCAGTGTTCCAAGACTCCCAATTCAGATGTCTGGCCTCTGGTGTCTTTGTGTTAGGGCCACTTTCCCCTTACTTCCCACCAGTCACTGTTGCTTCTTGCTGTTCTCAAATGTTGCAAGCACACTCCTACCTTATTCCCTCTGCATTTGAGTGTGTCGCATCAGTTTGCCTAACTCCCTCACCGAACAGGCTTCTGTTCAAATAGTTTGTGACGGTTTGTACAGTAGCCTCATTTGTGATTTCTCTGACTGCTCTTACACTTACGTCTTTCCCTGCTTAACATGTATCACTACCTGATCATAATTTTCTTATATCTAATTAGTTAATTCCATTTTTCTGTAGCTCCTCCCACCACAATGTAAGCACTATGAGAGAGCAGCTGCAGTGTTAAATCCCTGCCATCTGGTTCAGAGTCTTCTGTCTGATCAGTCTGAGAGCATATTGGTTGATGAGTAGTGTGTAAGAGAATTAGAGTATAATGGTGAATAGCGTACGCTCCAAAGTCAACTAAAAGGGTTTGTTTTTTAATGTTCCTCTGAGTTTGTTTGGCTTTGCAGTCTCAGTTTCCCATCTGCAAAGTGGAGCTGAGAGCAGCACTTACTTCAAATAGCTGTTCAGATGGGATGTGATAATGTGTGTTAACATTTGTTAGCCTATCTGACACCTGAGCTCTCCAGGATTTTTCTGCCAGAGTCTTTCCACTCCTGAAATTGAGCGTTTCGTTTACTCACCAGGCTTCTGACTCCGTTTCTCCTAGCAGTCCAAGTTCCTAGCCTGGGATCTGTCAGCTTTCTTCTTTGTAGAGGTTAGTTTGACTTGAGTGCCTTGGCCTTTTGGAGCAGCTCTCTACACCCTACTTCTGCATATTAAATTTATACTGCTCCCTTTTCTGCAGCAATTATGCTCCGTTTTCTCAGACATTGTTTATGTATTCATATTCAGGTATTAGAGCCTGCTAATGGCATTTATTTCTGGCAGTACTTACTTTTAACATAGGAGCTATTTTTTAAAAGGATTTATTTAGGGCCCAACTTAATGGTTCAATTGGCTAATTCTCCCCCTTCAAGCACTGGGAGCCCATATGGGTACCAGTTTGCGTCCCAGCTCCTCCACCTCCCATCCAGCTCCCTGCTTGTGGTCTGGGAAAGCAGTCGAGGTCGGCCCAAAGCCTTGAGACCCTGCGCCTGAATGGGAGGCCCAGAAGAATTTCCTGGCTTACGATCAGCTCAGCTCCAGCTTGCTGTGGCCATTTGGGGAGTGAACAGTTGAAAGATTTTTCTCTCTATGGCTAACATAGGACCAGGCTGGTGCCAGGAGCAAGAAGCTTCATCTAAGTCTCCTACATGGATACAGGGGCTCAAGAACTTGGACCATCTTTTTTTTTTTTTTTTTTAATTCTCAGGTCTGTCATTAGCAGGGAGCTTGTTTGGCAGTGACGCACCTGGGACATGAACTGGTGTCCTGCTGGGATGGCTTAAACTACTATGCCATGATGCTGACTCCAGAACTCACTGTGCTTTTGGTTTACTGCTCAGATGTTTGCAACACCCAGGGCTAGGCCAGGCTAAAGCTGGGAACCAGAAGATTCTTCCAGATTTCCCACGTGGATAGCAGTGGTTCAGTCACTTGAATCATCTTCCACTGCTTTTACCAGCTTATTGTCAAATAGTTGGGTACAAAGTCAAGCTGCTGGGGCACAAACCTGTGCCCAAATGGATGGCAAGTGGGGCTTTTACTCCCTACTCCACAGCACCTGCCCCATGAATGGACTTTATTGTCCTTCAACTGTGACCAAAAAAATGGTGAAAATAACATGAAGTGACTAGTGGCTTTTAAAAATGCATTCATTTGATCATTTCATGTAGGTGACAGCCAGCTTCTTTAACTTGGAACTCTGATTCTGTCTTTTTTTTTTCCCCCCCAAGCACATGGTACTTACCATGAATTTCCCATAACAGCATGATAAAGCTTTAGAATTCAATAACCTTGGAGATTATCTAGACCAGAGGTTTTCAATCTTTTAAATGATTAAATCGTTTTAAACTGACAAATGTTATGTGAAAACTAATAAATAGATCAACAAAAGCACAGCTGATTTCCAAGTCCAGGAATCCAAGCCACACAGTTGTCCCTTTGTTGTCTGGTGAAATCTCCTGAGGGCATTTCCCTTGAACCCCTAGGGCTCTCCAAAGTGCTGTTTCAAAACCACTAATTTAGAGGGACTTTTTCATTTTTCCAGCTGAGGAAGTAAGCTGAAGGTGTTTGTGTTTTATCCACAGGGTAAATTAGTTGGATTAAGATCAGTCCTCACACGTACCGTACGTAGGAAAGCACTATTTGACAAGGGTAGAACTTCTTAATTTTGACGCAGAGAACACTTATCATTGAATCTATTTTTTATCAAAAAACTTGTTTCTACCTGTTACAGCTGGGACATTACTGCTGTAACTGAGTCAAAGAAATTTTGAATATAAACTTTTGCCTTAAGAAAACAGTTTAGTTGAAGAGGGAAAACATTTTGAAGACTTGAGATGTAACAAACCAGTGTATATTTGAAAATAAAAGATATTGATAAACTGTAGACTCTCAGCTCCTTCACTCACTTCTATATAATGTCAGGAAAATCCTCCACCTCTGGACCTGTTATTCCATCTGAAAACGTGTCAGGGTTTGTCACAATGGAACTTTAATCTCTCCTTAGTGTCCTTATCTGACAACTTTGCAAGAAGTTTGTTGTTTTTTGGGGTTTTTGCCTTCCTAAGGTCTATCTTGCTTTCGTTCAGCTGACAGTACAAAAAGAGAGTATGGAAAATTCTACCAGGAAGTTGTTCAGATGCTCAGCATGAAAAGCGTATAAATAATCTACCTATTTTTGTTGAAAGGATTTGTTTGTTTGTTTTATTTAAAGGCAGAATAACTGAGATAAGAGAGATAAAGATCTTCCCAAGCTGGTTTACTTCCCAAATAGCCACAACAGCCAAGATCCAGGAACTCGATGCTTGTCTCTCACACATATGCCAGAGGCCCCAGTACCTTGGTCAGCTTTCAGTGCTTTTCCAGGCACATTAGCAGGAAGCTAGATCAGAAGTAGAGTGTTGAGACTTGAGCCTGCACTCTTGAAATGGGTTGCCAACATTGTAAACTGTGGCTTAACCGTACCACAGTTCTGGCCTTTCTTCTGCCTGTTTTTATTGGTTCATACATTTTCACAAAAACTGTACATCTGCACAGAGGATATAGTTATGTCCACAATGTAGAAATGAAATCAGTTTTACTTCATGAAGTTGTTAAGTAGAAGACTAGAAGAAACAATATATGCAATATAATACATTGCACACCTGTGAAGGTATTTGACATCCTTTTCAAACAATAAGGAAAAAATGTTAAAGGTTTATTTATTTCAAAGGTAGAGTTAGAGAGGGAGACAAAGTTAGAAAGGTTTTCCATTTGCTCGTTTTTTTCCCCAAATGGCCATAATCCCTGGGGCTGGGCCAGGCGGAAATCAGGAGCTTCTTGCATATCTCCCAGCATGGATGTCAGAGGCCCAAGCACTTGAGCTGCCTCCATTTGCTTTTCCAGGTGTGTTAGCAGTGAAATGGATCTCAAGTGGAATAGTTGGGACATGAGCTGGCACTCATATGACTTAATCTGTTATGCCAACCACTGGCCTCAAATAGGAAAATGTATATGATACCTTTCTGAGTTCAGATAACATACAAAAATTAATATTAAGATGTGTTTTAGGGCTTGGCACAATAGCGCAGTGGTTAAAGTCCTTGCCTTAAATGCACCGGGATCCCACATGGGTGCTGCTTCTAATCCCGGTGGCCCCACTTCCCATCCAGCTCCCTGCTTGTGGCCTGGGAAAGCAGTCAGGGATGGCCCAAAGTGTTAGGACCCTGCACCATGTGGGAGATCCAGAAGAGGCTCCTGGCTCCTGGCTTCGGATTGGCTCAGCTCCAGCCATTGCAGCCACTTGGAGAGTAAACCATCAGACGGAAGATCTTTCTCCCTGTCTCTCCTCCTCTCTGTATTTCTGCCTTCCCAATAAAAATAAATAAATCATTTTTTAAAAAGATGTGTTTTAGCATCCTTTTGGAAATATACTCTTGGTAGTAGTGAACATTTAAAATAATTCCTCTTGATGAATTATTTGTTTCTTCTTCTTACAGCATGGTATTATTGCTACAGAAGATGAAGAATATTTTATTGAACCTTTAAAGAATACCACCGAGGATTCCAAACATTTTAGTTATGAAAATGGCCATCCTCATGTTATTTACAAAAAATCTACCCTTCAACAACGACATCTGTATGATCACTCCCATTGTGGGGTTTCAGGTAAGTCAAATATGCAGCTTTTAGAAAGCATATTATATTTTTTGTTGCTTTCTGTCTCTTCTGCAAGTATAGAAAGGTTAATAACAGAAGTATTAAGGTACAGTGGGTTAAGCAGCTGGATAAAACATGGTTTCCTCTACCGGAGGGCTGGTTCAAATCCTTGCTGCTGTTCGTTCCCTTCAGTTTTCTGCTAATGCACCTGTGAATGCCTTGGTGCAAATGATGCCTGAAGTAGTTGGGCACCTGCCATCCAGGAGGGAAGCCAGGACAGAGCTGCTGGTTCTTTACTGTGGCCTGTCCCAGACCTGGCTATTGTAGGCATCTGGAGGAGAGAACAAGCAGATGAAAGACCTTAGGAATAAATACATTTCAAAATGTTTGCTGTGAATTTAAGTCAATTTGGAAGCCTGTGAGAAGTCCTTAAAAAATACAAAACCATTTAAAATTTGACAGTTATTTCTTTGAGTAGGAAAAAATACATTTGCTTTATTTTATCCAGATAATGCATAAGCTTTCATGCCATGCTATTTTGTTAACCCAATAGAAGTATTAGGTTGCTTTTGCTAGTTTTAGGAATCTTAAACCATTGAATCAAGCTTAAGGAGTCTTAGGATAGTATTCAAAGATAGAAATAGCATTGAGTGAAGGGGACTAAAGAAATCCAAGATGGGAGGCATCAAGCTGTGAAAGAAGTGACAAATGAGCTGAGGTGTGAGAAAATAGAGACTGGTAGTCAAGATGATGGGGGCAGGACCCGGCACGAGAGCCTAGTGGCTGAAGTCCTCACCTTGCTTGTGCCAGGATCCCACATGGGTGCCATCTCAGCTGTTCCACTTCCCATCCAGCTCTCTGCTTGAGGCCTGGGAAAGCAGTTGAAGATGGCCCAAGGCCTTGGGACCCTGCACCTGCGTGAGAGATCTGGCAGAAGCTGCTGGCTTCCAGCTTTGGATCAGTTCAGCTCCGGCTATTGCAGCCACTCAGGGAGTGAATCAGCACGTGGAAGATCTTTGTCTCTCCTTCTTTTCTTAAATCTGACTTTCCAATAAAAATAAATAAATCTTTATGGGAGCAATGACTAGAGTGTTCCACATAGAGGAAGTAGCATTTATGAAGAGCTTGAGCCGAAAGAGAGAATGTCACATTCCAGAAATTAAAAGCTTACATAACATGGATTGGAGAGATAGAGATTAGGTACATAGTTACTAGGAAGAAAAATTGTAAGAGATGAAAGTGGAGAGATAACAAAGGGCCAAATCGTGAAGGGCTTATAAAGTATATTAAGGAGTTTGTTTATACTCAGTGCACTGAAAACCAAGTAAAGGATTTTAAGCAGGAGGAGAGATATAATCAGATTTATGTTTTAGAAAGACTACTCTGGCAATAGTGTGACGACTAAATTAGAGAGGAACAAGGGTAGAGACAGAGAATTAGGCCAATGAGAAGTTTATAGATGACAAAACTTAGAGAAATCTTGTATAGAGAAGAGTAGAAAGAACATAGCTTTGAGGTAGCTGTGATCTGATCACCCAACCTTTCTTGAGTGCTGAGTACCTATTAGTTATCCAGTCAAATTGTAGATGTCGTCATTATTAAAATGACTGCAGTATTTAAAGAGCTATGACAATTGAAGGAGAGAAACTTCAGAGATTTGTCCTATGACAAAATGATTCCAAGGAAGACTTCATCTTGATGAAGGAGTTCATTAACTACAAGATTTAACAAAAATGGAGGCAATTTCCGAATCAGCAAATGCTTTATCCTTCTATTTCTTTTCTTTGTCCTTCTATTCCAAGGGACAAATGTTTTTGAAGTTCTTTGCTCAGTTCTGTGTTCTCATTCTGCATACGTTCTTTTAGGAAAAGGCTTTAAAGATCTGAGATTGTAAATCATGGGGCATCTATAATGATCAAGACTAGCTGGTACTAGGTAAACCCTACTGTAAGTGCATCTACTTAAAATATGATATAGAATTCCAGAGCAAATCATCTTTAAAGTTTGGTTATTAATATTGTGTAATGGAATTAAACATTGAGAAAACTTACCTTACATCTAATAAAACTTAGGGTCAAGTGCAACTACACGTAAAATCTTTGCAACAGGAATTTAAATGTTTAGTCATGATCTAATTTTCACATTTTTTCCATATTATGGGCTGCTTCACTTTATAGTGGTGAGTCACTCTTTGCAGATAATTATTTCATCATATTATGAAAAGCATCTATTCATCCTTTGGTATCCAAATTATTCTCTTTTCAAGTTATCTAATCACATTATTTTAACAGTTTTGTGTATAGTTTTAGATGTGGATCAAACATATCCGCACACCCCTTGTAACTGCTGTCATAAAATTCTACCCTTTTGGGGAAAGATTTTCTTCTACTCTATGTGCCTGGATTACTAAAATGACTTCCTTTTGTTAATTAAAAATGTTTTTGTATTTATTTTTTATTGAAAAGTCAGATTTCCAGAGAGAAGGAGAGACAGAGAGAAAGATTTTCCATCCATTGGTTTGCTCCTGGAGCTGAGCTATTCTGAATCTATGAGCCAGAAACTTCTGAGTCTTCTATGTGCTTGGAGGGTCCCAAGACATTGGCACATCTCTTACTGCTTTCCCAGGCCGCAAGCAGGAGCTGGATGGGTAGTGGAGCAGCTAGGGCATGAACCAGTCTGCATATGGGATCCTGGCAGTTGCAAAACTAGAATTTAGCCTCCAGGCTTCTGTGCCGGGCCCTAAAATGATTTCTTAAAAAGTCTTCTCTTTCAATGCATTTTATTTTATTTTTATTTATTTATTTATTTTATTATATTTTTGACAATATTTACATAGTTAATTAGGGTAAAAAGGTTCAAGGGCTATAGGGAAGAGGGTAAGACTATGATTTCCATATTGTTTCCTTCATGTATCTGAGGTAAAGAGGGATATTGAGGAAGAATCCCTACCCAGTTTCCCACCCACCCCAAGTCCCGGATGTGGGGAATGCTCTGAGATTCTTGCTCAAGTGGTTTTGATAGTTCACCAGTTATGAATCACTGACAGTCTCGCCACTCCAAGCATGATGAGGTCATTGAAGAATGCACTGATTAACACAGTCCCTCATAGAGTCTCCATTTGCCGAGTATTTCGCCGCCAACATATAGCTGAGGTGGTTGATTGACTTGTTCTGTCTTCTGTCTTTTCTTGGTTAGGGTTCTGCATCCGGCATTTCGAATGGGGAGATCCCCAAAGAAACTTTGAGGTATTCCCAGACCAGATTCTTGTGTGTTCTAGCAAGCACTAGGCCCAGCACAGTCCATTGCCCCAATCAGCTGGTGGTTGCAATTGCTGGGTTGATTCTATTTTCAGTCCCGACTTCCACTGGAACCAATGGGTGTTGCAGTCCAGCCTGGTTCTGGCTATCACACACTCGGCCCTCGCATAAACCAGTGGGAGCTGCAGCCTAGTCAGGGCGACCCACAGTAACCCCTACCAGGCCCACCCCCTACCCTGGTTTGCCAGTATGCGTAGCAGACTAGTCCAGTCTGTCCCACATCCCATTTGGCTCTCGTACCTGTTGATGGGTATTGAAGCTTAGTTCCATCTAACCAGCTCAACTATCAACCCCTCACGGATGTTGTTTGGTGCCTCTCTGTCTAGCCACCCCAGGCCCCATCCTAGTTTTCGTGCCCTCCCGTGGGAGTGGTAATCCAAGAGGGCAGAGTCCACTATTTCCCTCCCAGGTCTCTCTCACTCCTGGTTTATGCACTCTTGAGGTGGTTTTGTGGTTTGACATGACAGAATTAGCCCCCAGTGCCAGCTTCTGCCAGCTGATGCTGCAGCTAAACCCAAACAATCCTCACCCACTCTGATTTTGTTTGTATCAGTAGGAATAATCAGCCCAGCCTGGCTTTTCCCTGATCTAGTCCACATGAGGTGTACAGGTGTTGTAGCCCTGTCTAGTCTGGTCTGCCACCATCCCAGCCCACGCTCTCTAGTGGGAGTAGCTGTCTGGCAAGGGGGCCCCCCCATATTTCCCCTGCCGGCTCTGTCCCCTTCCTTCCTGGTTCTCATGCGTGCTGGTTGGGTGCTTTGGTCTCATTCAGTAGAGGCAACCTCACCTTGGCATTCCGTATTATGCGCTGGTTTTTGTCTCGGCCAAACCTGGCCCGACCCACACTCTTTTCCGGTGTTCGGATTTGCCAGTGGATGACGTGAACTGATTCAGCCTGGTCTGCCCCCAACCCATGCCAAATGTATGCCAGTGGGAAACTTTCCATGGCCTATTCTGGGTTGTTTCCTATCATGCTTCTTGCACTTACCTGCAGGGACTTTGTCCTGCCAGAGGAGTTGCCCAGGCTCCTCCATCAGAATCCCTCGCAATGCCAGATTTTGCACATACCAGGGGGTCCATGAGCCAGCCCTACTCAGTTCACCTCCTGTCCTAGCAGGAACAGTGGCTTTTCCTGACTGGCCTTCAACCCAAACTGGCCCTTGCTGTTGGATGTTTCAGCCCAGCCATGGCTCGTCCATACCCACATACAGCTCACATATGGCTCAGTAAGAGTTGAAACCTAGCCTAGTCCGTCCCGTATCTACCCTGGTCCTCCAGGACACCAGATGGTGTTGGGGTCTGGCCCGGCCTGGTGCATCCAGTCCTAGTCCACACTAATGCCAAGGGAGACTGCAACCATTTCCTGATTAGAATGCAGCCCCATTTCAGCCCACAAGCCCCTTGGTGGGAACCTCAACCCAGTTAGGGTGTCCCCTTAGCTCCCCAACCAGGCCTGTTCGCAGCCATAGATCATGCGCATGCCAGTAGCTTAGCTCATCCCCTCTGACGTAGCTTAGCTCATCCCCTCACCTGTCCCAGCCTCTGCCTTACACACTTTGTCTTAATGTTCCTGGCTCACTCAGACCAGTAGGTGCAAGAGCCCTGCTCGGCATGCCTTGTGCTGCATGCTGGTTTCTAGTTTCGCTTGTTAAGGTTTGCTCAGTCCTGTGTAGTACATCGCGTTCCATTACCAATTTGCGCATTAGCCAACTGTTGGAGCTACTTTTTCCAGCTTGACTGACCCCCAGGTCTGGACCACATGTTCACCAGTGGGAGCTGTGACTCGCCAGGGTAGTTTCCCAAGTTCCTCCACTTGATCCACTACCAGACCCAGTTCTCATACATGCCAATGGATTTTAGGCCAGTGCCCGGCGCAGTCTGGCCTTCCATTTGGCCATGTATGAGCTGGTGAATGTTGCAGCCTGGCCCACCCCACTCCCTATTCAGGATGCACATTTGGTTGCTGCTGCCTTGACCAGTCCAGACTGTTGCGGGTTTCTTTACCTCTGATTGATGGCAGGTTCCTTGGTCACACCTAGTCCATCACCACCCAAACTCTTGAGCTAACCAGTGGGGCTAGAATTTCCACAGGGTGTGGCCTACACATTGCCCACAGAATCTATCCCTGGATATGGTTCTCGAGAGCTAGTTAATATCATGGCCCTGCCTAATGTGACCTGTCCTCTGATCCATCATCATGTCAGGTAATATGATATCCTGCTGGACAAGCCTCGACCCTTAGCTTTTGCATGAACTGGTGTTTGGTGCTCAGCATTGTTAAATGATTACAAGTTCTTCAAAGGAAGAGTTACTGTCATTGGGAATCTAGGATTGACTCACATCCCAGAAGCACAGTGGGATCAACCTGGAGCTACCTAAGCAGCGATTCAAAGAACCAAACACCCCAGAGCTCCCCCACCAGGCGGCCTGCAGGTGGAGCCTGGTGCCAAATGGTACACTGACCGCCCTGGGACAGCTCATCACATGCACATGGTGGCTGGAGTTGGGATCTGGGCCCACCAGTAGCCGGGAGGCTGCTGGAAGTTTAAACCCCCAGGCCCAAGGTCGCGCCCCTCCCCAATCCCATTCACCGCACAATGAGGGTGGCAGGTGGGCCCAGGACCTGCCCAGTCACGGAGACTTCCCCTCTCAGTGTACTTACCCCAAAGGGAGCAGCCCCGGAGCCCAGGCAGGCCCGGGGATAGCTTACCACGTGCATGTGGTGGCTGGAGTCGGGATCCAAGCAAGACGCCCTGTCCTGGGGCCCACTCAATGCGTTTTATTCAGGAGCCATATGTACTACATAAATCAGTTCAGTTAGTTCAGATCCTTATTATAAATGTCAAAAACAGACTGTGCTTTGTGCTTTTTTTTTTTTTTTTTTTTTGTCTCTAGGTTATCTTTATGTTTCTAGTCAGATATGCCTCCTAATGTATCTGCCTGTATTGCACACTTCAAACCCCCCCACTGATTTCCCTTTGGTACGAATGTGGTCGTAGTTCTCCAAGTGCTGAGAATATGCTACTAGATGTTATTAGAACATGATGCTTTATGTTTAGTAAATAAGGGAATTTTCTGGGTAGGGACTTAATTGTGATAATGTTTCATCAGTATAGTTTAAGTGACAGATAGAAATTTGTAGACATATATTGCCAGTATGTTAATGTGAGCTCCAGTTGTATGCAAATGTAGGCTGTAAAGTCCCTTTTGAAGGTGGATGTTATGCCTAGTGGTTCCCACACTGGAGTGCCTAAATTTGATTTGTGGCTGCTGCAGTTTCCCTCATCAGTGCAGTCCCTAGGAAGCAGCACTTGTGGTGCAGGCAACTTGAGGATTGCCTCCCACATGGAGATCTGATCAGTGTTCCTGTCCTCTGGCTCTGAGTCTGCTAGGACCCCTGCTTGTAGTCATTTGGGGAGTGAACTAGGAGACTGCCTATCAAATAAATAAAAATTATACTTTAAAATGTATTTCTTTGAAAGGCAGAGTTACAGAAAGTGAAAGAGAGAAAGAGAGAATTTTTTTTTCATTCACTGGTTTACCTCCCTAAATGGGCTCAATAGTCAACACTGGACTAGGCTGAAGCCAGGAGCACAGGATTCTGTTTGGGTCTGCCATGCGAGTGATAGAGACGCAAGAACTCAAACCATCTGCTGCTGCCTCGCAGGTGTATATTGTCAGGAAGGTGAATTGAATTGAAAATTGTATATTTATATTTGAAGAGCTTATAGTCTGATGGAGTGATAGCCAAGCAAACTAAAAATTTAAGAAGTTAGAAGGTTGAGAATCATGGCAATGAAATGGTGATGATTATAGCAATTACCTTAACGTGAATATTTACCAAATGAGAAATATATTTGCTAAATACTTAGTGACCAATCATGTCTAATTCTTTTTGCAACACTTTAAATAAAAACAAGAAGGTATTGAATGTATCAACTAAATGGAAATGATCAACAGAATGAAAATTGAATCTTTTTTTCTTTATTTTTGACAATCTTTACATAGTTAATTAGGGCACAAAGGTTCAAGGGCTACAGGAAAGTGAGTAAGACTATTATTTCCACATTTTCTTTTTTTTTTTTAAAGATTTATTTTTATTGTTTTTTCATTGGAAAGGCGGATATACAGAGAGGAGAGACAGAGAGGAAGATCTTCCGTCCGATGATTCATTCCCCAAGTGAGCGCAACGGCCAATACTATGCCGATCCAAAGCCAGGAGCCTCTTCCGGGTCTCCCACGCGGGTGCAGGGTCCCAAAGCCTTGGGCCGTCCTCGACTGGTTTCCCAGGCCACAGGCAGGGAGCTGGAAGGGAAGCGGGGCTGCCAGGGATAGAACCGGCGCCCATATGGGATCCCGGGCGTGCAAGGCGAGGACTTAACCACTTGCGCCACCGCACCGGGCCCCCACATTTTCTTTTTTTTCCTGTATCTAGGGTAAACGGGGATAAAAAGGGAGAAGTCCCACCCAGCCTCCCACCCAGCCTCCCACCCATCCCAGGTCCCTAGTGTGGGGCATCCTCCAAGGGTCTCGCTCAAGTGGTTTTGATAGTTCAATTGTTATGAATTGCTGCCAGTCTCGCCATTCCAGTCTTACCTGTAGACATTTGAGTTGTTTAGCCAAATAAGGAAAAGATAATGCATAACTTAGACGAATGGATTTTTTTATGTTCATAAAGGACTGAACTGGTGACAGTGGAATTATATTAACCCAGAAAAAACTGTATGTTTCAAAACATTAGCACTAACCTGGTGGCTTAAGCATTACAGTTTTATCATCTCTCAGGGTGTGTAGGTTAGGAGTTTGCATGGTTTGGTCAATTCCTTAGCCTCAGCCGGAAGTGAAGGTAGAACAGATTCTCATTTGTTGTTGGAGACATCCATTGCTTTGAGTTAATAAGCAGCTGTAGTTTTTGGCTGGTTGTCTTCCAGAGGACACCCGTTTACCTTGTCATATTAGGCTTCAGCAGTATGGTTGCATGTTTTCTCCACCCAGCAAGGAAGAAGGTTAAAGTAAGACAAGTGGTACAGTCACATCCACCCTATGATTTTTGCTGTATTCTGTGATTAGAAGCAAGTCACTGGTCCTAGTCATCCTCAGCTGGAGTAGATCACAGAAGGATATGAATATCAGGAGGCAGACACCGTGGAAGCCAGCTTAGGAGTCTGCCAGGCTTGGGCACAGGAAAATACTGGCTGTTGTGTGTTTGAACTAGGAAGTGACCTGTCTGCCTTTGTTGACTGTTAAGAATAAAGATGCTCAATTTCTATGGGTTTCACTTGAGGGCTGTTACTGCAGTGCGATAAGTTTAGCCAACATCACCTGTCTAAGGACTGCGGCTCTACTTCTGATCTTGCTTCCTGCTGATAAGCCTGGATGGCACTGAAAGATGGTTCAGATAATTGGCGTCACCACCAGTCAGGTGGGAGACCAGGATGGAGTTCCTGGCTCCTGGCTTTCCCTTGGCTCAGGAGTGAACAATTGGATGGAGGCTTTCTCTCCCTTGTTACTCTTCCTTTCTTCCTCTCACTATGCCTTTCTTTTGACAAAAGTATTTCACTAGTACTTCTCATGATCATTTCCATCATTTTTTTTAAATTGTCCATCTTACCTGTATAATTTTTGAAAGGAAAACGCCAAAGATTAAAAAAAAAAAAGAAAAATAGTGCTACTTTCTGTTAAGTGTATAATGATATGTATTAATCTGTTTTCCTCACTGAATTTTTCAGTCAGTGGAAGTTAGAAAGATTTTATGTTTCTTAAAGATTATGGAAGTAAACTGCAGAGGGTCTCTATTTGCTGTTTAATTAAGACACTGATATGTGAGGCAAATATTTACAAATACTATAAGGGTTAAGATGTTGTGTAACAAAAATCACGATACAGAAATGTTTTTTAAGAGTGAAGGACCAAGTGTTTAGAAAACAAAGGTTACAGTGTCATTGATACTAAGATTTAAAACAAACTGCCCAGGGCTAATGCTTTAATTTTAATGTCCTTTACCTCTCGACTTTGGAAAAGTATTACTCAGGATACTCTGAAAGTGCAGAGTTGCAGAGTGCAAAACTGATTAAGTATTTGCAAGCTTTAGGTCTTACAGCAATGGAATTGGTTCTAATTCAGATGGTTTAATAAAAATGTGTTACTTTAAAATAAATGCTCAGCAGCATTGTAGGAATATAGTTTTACAGCTTAATTGTTCTTCATCCAAATTGTCTTAGGCTGTTCCAAAAATTCATACCTTAGTTGCTTTTAAAACAACTTTAAAGGATTCCTTAAACTATGTATTCTAAATGTGGAAATATTTTAATTATTCACTGACATGATTGTTTGAAAATTTTTTTTCTGTTAATTCATTTCATAGATTTATTGGGTTTTATTTTCATGAGCAATTGGATGTCATTGATGTTTAGGTTTTTCTTCCAGATATCATTATGATTATTTTCAAAAATTTTAGCAGTTTAATAGTTTCTTACTCCAATTCCTCTTTCCTTTCCCTTACTTAGAAAAATATTAGAAAATTTGTAAGAAGCGTAGCTCCATCAAAGTACCTATAAGTAAATAGGTTTAACTAGTGAGCCTATCTGAATCGGTTAATTGTTTTTATTGTAGACCTCACAAGAAGTGGCAAACCTTGGTGGCTGAATGACACATCTACTTTTCCTTCTTCCCTACCAATTAATGACACACACATCCGCCACAGACATAGGAGATCAGTGAGCATTGAGCGGTTTGTGGAGACATTGGTAGTGGCAGACAAAATGATGGTGGGCTACCATGGCCGCAAAGACATTGAACATTACATTTTGAGTGTGATGAATATTGTAAGTTTGATCCCTCTATATAATATTTTACTTAGTAGTTTGTTGTGTTTTTGACTAAGGTCATGGATTTTTTTTTTTTTTTTACTTTGAAATAAATGATGATTAAAAAGTCACTTGTCTAAAATGTTGAAGAATTGGTCTATGAATGTGTCAGTTCCATAGAAAATAAATTTAAGGATGACCTTGTTGTTAATTTTCAGATACTATGGTTTTAAAAAAATGAATTGTTAAATCTTGTTTAACGGGTTATCTTTAAACATCAGCTCAGCTCACCCTCTAATTGCTATGTTATAGTTCAATTCTGGGAGGAAATATTTCTTGAGGTAGACTTTTATAGAAAATTTTTACCAAGGCATTTTGAGTGTAGACTTCTAAGTGTTCTGGGGAAAAAGAATTTCTTTTTGTATACACAATGGTTTGCATCTTAAACGTTGTTTACCACTTTTAAACGGCACCAAGCTGTCTTCCTGTGAGCTTTGTCTGACCTTGTGTCTTTTCTTATTTTCTGGAGGTCAGGTTGCCAAACTTTACCGTGATTCCAGTCTAGGAAACGTTGTGAATATTATAGTGGCCCGCTTAATTGTTCTCACAGAAGATCAGGTAAGAATGGACTAGTTTATAAATCTAAAAGTTCTGGAAAGGCTATAGAATTGTTCATTATAAGAATATATTGTGGCTCTTCTTAAAGAATATTATTTGAGGGCCCGGCGCGGTGGCGCAAGTGGTTAAGTCCTCGCCTTGCAACCCCGGGATCCCATATGGGCGCCGGTTCTAATCCCGGCAGCCCCGCTTCCCTTCCAGCTCCCTGCTTGTGGCCTGGGAAAGCAGTTGAGGACGGCCCAAAGCTTTGGGAACCTGCACCCGCGTGGGAGACCCGGAAGAGGCTCCTGGCTTCGGATCGGCATAGTATCGGCCCGTTGCGCTCACTTGGGGAGTGAATCATCGGACGGAAGATCTTCCTCTCTCTCTCTCTCTCCTCTCTCTGTATATCCGCCTTTCCAATGAAAAAATAATAAAAATAAATCTTTAAAAAAAAAAAAAAAAAAAAAGAATATTATTTGAATATATGAGTGTTTTCTCTAAACATTTAATGTTGTAAGCAAATTTGAAACACCTTCCAAGAATATACTGCTTATGTTAAAGCTGTGTGTGTATTAGTTACATTTCAGTATAAGGATGAGCATTTTCATGCCATGCTTTCTAAAAATGGCTTTGGTTGGTTTCAGATGTTTGTAATCTCACATGTTCACATTATCATTAAAGCTTCAACTGGGAAGAATGCTCAATTAAATATTAAGTGAATTAGGTCAGATATTGCAGAGATACAAATTGGCAAGCAATTATTCCTAGAAACCACTGCTTCTAATTATAGTCCCACTTTAGTCTTCAAACATTTTAACATCCAATCTTAGTAATTTGTTTGGAACATTTCTGGTATGCATGTTGTATTGCAGCCCAACTTGGAGATAAACCACCACGCAGACAAGTCGCTTGACAGCTTCTGTAAATGGCAGAAATCCATTCTCTCTCACCAAAATGATGGAAACACCATTCCAGAAAATGGGATTGCCCACCACGATAATGCAGTTCTTATTACGAGGTAATGACTTTTTGCAATATTTTTCCATTGATTCTTGTGTGTGTTTGATATGGTGACTATCTTTGGTTCTGTTTAGAGTCTCATTTAGGTGGATAATGTACATCTTATTCTTAGTCAGAGTAAGGTGGCAATTTATTATTCACTATTGAGAAAGACTGGATTATACTACTGTTGTGTCTGCAGTAAATGAACTGCATAAGAAAAACAAGAAAAGATGAGATTTGACTTTGAAGTTTAATAATAATTTTTCTTTTCCTGCTTATATGTGTTGTTATTTTTAATTGGAGGCACATGTAAGATTCATTATTTGAACAAAATGCTTACTAAAAGCAAGATTAAAAAGTGTGAAAAATATGTTTTAAAGAAAAACTTGTCACTCTTGTCATAAAATATATTAACTATTGCTACCTTTGCATTGTGTTAGTTTATTAATACAGGAGGATATTAATAATGATACAATTTACTTAAATGAAGGTTTAATTAAAAGTGTTTTAATTAAGATATAGAAACCTAAAAAGCATACTTATCACACTGTGGAGCAGTTTCTCTCAAGTGAAGCTACTGCTTGGTGATAACCCAGTGAACTAACGCACCGCTTTCTAGTTTTACAAAGATGACTTCAATTTTTTAAATTTACTATCAACAACTCTGTGGAGTAGATAGTGCTTTTATTTTTCTCACTTTAGAGATAAGGAAACTGGTTCAAATAGTTAGGTGTCTCATGGTAAGTGTATATGTGTACTTCTCAGTATTTAAAAATAAAAAAAGCCATAATCAGTGAAAAAAAAAAAGACAAGCAAGCAGAATGAAAGCATGATTCTATCTTTGACAGTGCAGGGTAACTTTTGTTGTTATGACGACTTCGTCTGATTTGCAAGGTCATGTTTACATATGTGGGGTGTTTATGGATTACATGAAGCTCATTGGTGCCATATAAAGTATATGGAATCAGAATCTTGAGATGCAGGTAGGTAATGTGAACATAGCTTTGAAAAAACTTCCCTGTTAACAGAATCAGAGTTAAGCTTCCTGGTGTTTTTTTGTTTTTTTTTTTTTTTTTTTTTTTTTGCTATAGTTACATTGACTTTAACTGACTATCTACCTCAAATCATAAACCAGAAGATATTGTTTGTTATAAACTTGTTGAGTACAAACAGGAATTCTGCTAATATATAAACTTCTCTATAAAATGTGGATATGATTAGTTTAAATGAAACTAGTAGAGGAAAATGTCTGTTATAAATGCTGAACAAAATCATTACAGATATTTGCATGGCTTCTGTGTTTATGCTATAAAGCATTTACTCACCTCAGATATGCAACACATAGAGTCTCCCAGTGGTTCACATTTGCATTACTATATTTAAGAAATAATTATTTAAGAAATAATTATTTACTCATTTGAAAGGTAGAGTGACAATTGGGGAAACAACGACACACGCAGGGAGGGAGAGAGAACCTCCATCCAGTGGTTCAGTCCCCAAATGGCCCTCGCAGGCCAAGCTGGGCCAGGCTGAAGTCAGGAACCAGGAACTTCATCCTGGTCTCCCATGATTTTTACCTTTTGCATCAAACACCAGAGGTTATTCCAGAAGTACACATTTATAAGTATTGGACTTGTGACATGTATCTGGGCAGTTAGCCACCCTTGCTTTGCACTGACATCCAGCTTTCCACTTTCCAGCTTGTTATTCTGAATTGGCTCAGCTGTTTTTCTGATCCTCTGCAGAGCTCCTCTTTGCTTCTGTAAGCTACTTTGAGTGCCTTTTTGATGTCTTGCATTCAAACATAAAATTTGCTTTTATAGTTTGCCTCTAGTGAGCAAACTTGAACTAGAAATGATTTCAGGATTTAATAGGGCAATAGTTTAAAGATTTTTTTTTAATCTTGTATGATTTTGGATTGGCTAATGTGGTAGAAGTTAGAAACAGCCTCTTTGAAGCCATAGAGAATATTTTTTTTTAATTACTGTTAAAGCTCCAAAGTAATTCCTAGCCAATTTTAAACTCTACAGTTACCTTTGAATTAATAAGACCACAAAAAGATGAATCAAAATGCAATGAATGTTTTCTGGAGGGAGGAGGGCAGCTGTCAATAATTGACTATGTATTTTTGATTTGTAAACTTGAGCAAGTGTATAAATGAGACTGCTGCTTTTAGTAAAGATTAGTCAAGAATTCCCAAGATGATTTTCTATTAATGTTTACAATAGCCTTTTGTAATTCATTTATTAACATGTTCAACAGGTTGTGGCCATACTGTTTATAGGCAGGAACATGATTTATGTTGGCTTGAAATGTCTGCTCACTAGGGAGAATGTATAATGTGTTTATTGAGAATTCCAGATGAAAACTAGTAGACATGTTTATCTCTGCCAGGCCAAATTTTCTCCCAGGGATTTAAATGTTTTAAGCAGAAAATCATTTCGAATTGTAGTCTTTTTAGGTAACAGTAGTTACTTTTACAAATTCAAAAATGTTACCTAACTTTAGCTAACAATACCTTATTGTTCTTTTAATCGGCTTGAATTTCAATCTGTATTTTGTAAAATTAGTATATCTCTATAATTATATAGAAAGAAAATGAAAAACTATGAATTTAGAATGTTTTAATTTTGTATGGGGGCAGTAATAGTGAATTAATGCCAAAGCACGTGTTAATTGGTATTGATCGCTTCCACAGACTAGACTTGTTGGTATTATTTAATCAGTAGTGCTCACCTAAGTCAGCTTGACATTTAATATGTTTAAATACTAGACTATAATACCATATAATTTGGGTAATAAATGTACTTGGGTAACAAATACTTGAAATTCTAGAATTATAATTAAGAAGATACAGTAGAGTTATACATACTTAGTTAAATGTTTGCTGGTTAAAAATATCAAATTTTAAAATTAAATTTCATGTTTTTATTTTAGCTATTTTCAAAATTCATACTTTTTAAAGAGAGATACAGGCAGAGCTTTCATTGGTTGATTAATTCCTTAAATGCCTGCAATGGCCAGGGCTAAGCCAAGTGGAAGCTAAAAACTAGAAATTCAGCCCAGGTGTCCCGTGTGGGTTATAGGGACGATTTGAGCTGTCTTCTGCTTTCCCTCCACAGTGAATGTTAGCATTCACTAGAATCTAGAACAGGGGATAGAGCTGCCACTGAAAAATAGTCACTCTCAAGTGAACTGTGTATGTCTTACCCGATGACTTGACTGCGATATCAAATGTCCACTCTGATCATTAATTTTTATATTAATAAAGTAAAAATTGTATGTGTCGTGTACAATATGCTATTTTGATATGGTGTATATGTTGTAGGATGACTAAATCAAACGCTAGCTTGAAAAACTTTGTATTGACAGGCTGTAGAATAATAGCCACTTAAGAAAAACCTATAGTTTAACAAGTTATTTTTATTTACCCATGAAGTCAGAAAGTATTCGCCACAAGTTTAGAATCAAGTCAATTTATAAGTGTGTTTTGTGGAAGAATATCCAAGCAATTCATTTATAATCTGAAATTCAGTAGGAATTTAGTATATTATATTGTTGCTTGGTCAATTAGCCTGACTAGACTAGTGCATATGTTCTTGGCCTTTTCTTCTATAAAGTATTGTTTTTCTACTTTTAAGATACTGATAATTAATATCTTACATATCAAGGGTTTGAATTATGGTACTTTTTGATAATAGCTTTATTGAGACGTATAGATCATACAATTTGTTCATTTAATGAATAGTTTGTTTTTAGTATAAAGATGCTGTTGTGTAGTGATCGCTATGAGCAGTTTTAGAACATTCTGTAACTCCAGAGAATATCATTGTCCCATCATTTTTATTCCTACCTCATCTTTGCTCCGCCCCCTGCTGTCTAGATTTGCCTGTTGTGAACATTTGTTTGAAATCGTAACATAGGTGGTCTTGTGTTAGTTGTATCTCCTGCTTAGCAGGATGTTTTCAAGGTCCATCCTTGTGATTTCATGTATTAGTAGTTCATCCTTCTGAATTCTTTAAACTCAAAGGTATCTACATTTTTAAGAATGCTATGCTTAAGGGTTGTGCTTTCTTTATTAAACTTCAAATTTTTCAATGGTGAAAAGCACAGGACTTACAAATACATCTCAGAATATCTATGCAAATATTTCACACCAACTCAGTTAATTTGTAATTTAATCTGTTTAAAGTGGATCTGTTTATCCTGTCAAAGGTTCATGACTAAGTGATGATGGGTTATAAGGAATTGAAATTTCCGAAATCAACTAATGTTTTCAGGTGAGAGTTTAAATATAGCTATAGAAATGGTTTCTTGTCAAAATCTTTGGCTGCAATGCATGGATTAAATTATTTTTTTGCTCTTATAAAGTGTCTAACTGGATTATATATTGGTTTCATTATTATATATTAACACTGATGGAAGAAAGGGAAATTAAATGTGTATGTTAATTAGATATTCACTTACAGAATTTTTAGAAAGATCTATTGATTTTTATTGGAAAAGGAGATTTACAAAGAGAAGGAGGATCAGAGAGGTCTTCCATCTGCTTTCTCACTCCCCAAGTCATCTCAACTGCCAGAGTTGAGCCAGTCTGAAGCCAGGAACCAGAAGCCTCTTCCTGGTCCCATGTGGGTGCAAGGGCCAAAGGACTCTATTGCCATTCTCTATTGCCTTCCCAGACTATAAGAGGGAGCTGGATTGGTGGTGGAACAGCCAGGACACAAATTGGCACCCTTATGAAGTGCTGGTGTCGCAGGTGCAAGATCAGCTTTTGTGCTATGGTGCCAGATTTTTTTTTTATCCTTAAGCAAATGCCAGTTAAATATTTTATGATGTATTACTAAGCTTTTAAGAAACTTTAGCTTTATACATGGGGAAACAGAAGCATGAATCCAGATTGTGACGAACTGATTTGATATTTGGGCAGTTTGAAGCATTATTCTCTTACCACACTGGTTCCGCAATTGCTATTCGTTCCTATTGCCCATATCCCTCCTCTTACTTTCCTTCTTTCATCCCTGCCCTTATTGGTTGTCTACACAAAAATATTTATCTAAGTTCTGATTACATTTCAATCTAGGCCTATGACATACTAGAGTGCTTGCAACCTTTTTTTTTTTTTTTTTGCAAATTGCCATGTATTATTTTATTTATCAGAAAGAAGAGAGAGAGAGAGATTATGAATGAGCAAGTGAGAATCTTCCCCCTGCTAGTTTACTGCCCAGATTGCTGTAAAGCTGGTCCTGGATCAAGATGACGCCAGGACCTTCATCTAGATCTCACACACTGTTGACACGAACTCCAGTACTTGAGTTGAGCTGTCGTTTACAGCTTTCCAGGAACATTAGCAGGGAGCTGCGTCAGAAGGGGATTCATCAGGACTCACCCAGTACTCTGATACGGAATGCAGGTGTTCACACAATCCCTGCCCTTGGAACACTTCCAAGAGTGCAAGTAAGTGCCATGGACAGTTGTTCCTAGTGAACAGGCACAAACTAGGACTTAGCAAAACATGACTATGGTCATCACAAGCATCGCCTATGTTTGGTAAACTTCAACTAAAAATGTATATAAGGAGATACCTTTCTGTCAATGCCTAAAGTTGGTGAAATACATGCAATGTATTGCATTATCTTTGTATACATGTTTAGTAAAGATTGTGTCTTACTTGTAGGCATCAATAAGAATGTGTTTTATAATAAATAGTTAACTTTAAAGAATAGCATCTTTAGTACTTATATTGGTTTTATGGATATGTCGATACATATATGTACAAGCAATCTCTTGTCCTGTATGATTATATGTATTACAGACTCCTTTGTATTTATACTTTAAGTAGCTTTACTGGGGGGAGGGGTATCACTATTTTATCCATGAGGAAGCTGAGGCAAAGGAAAGTTCACTGACAATGTCACAGAAGAATCAGAACTAGTATTGTGGGTATGGAGTCCTTCCAGAGAAATTATCTAAGTGTTCAACAAAAAAATTCAAAGTGGAGATTCTGTAGTATTGAGCCATGTTAGGCAGATCTGTAAGGTGTTCCAAATGATTTTCATGGCCTCTGTACTACTCCTTTCTTGTGTGGGCTACATCTAGTGAATGGATATTATAGCAACAAGAGGTTTCCTGCCAGTGAACAAAGTATACCTCTTCATTTATTTCGGTGGTCGTTAATTTCTTTCAACAGTGTTTTGTGCTTTTCAGAGTTTTTATAATTTTGAGCATATTTTATCTTATTGTCAATGATGCTATTTTTAAAAATTTTCTGTTAAATATTGACTCTGGCATGTGAAAGTACAATGGACTCATCTTGATTTGCATGCTGTAGCTTCACTGATATAGTTCATTTGCTAGTTTCAGTAGCTTTTACAAGATTCCATTGGATTTTCTACAAATATGGTCATCTGCTACTAAAGATAATTTTATTTCTTCCTTTTAGTCAATAATTAATTTTATTTCTTTTACTTGCCTTCCTCTACTGACAAGAAGCTTTAGTACAGTGTGTAACAGAGGTGATGAGAGCAGGAACATATTTAGTAAAGATTGTGTCTTACTTGTAGGCATCAATAAGAATGTGTTTTATAATAAATAGTTAACTTTAAAGAATAGCATCTTTAGTACTTATATTGGTTTTATGGATGTGTCGATACATATATGTACAAGCAATCTCTTGTCCTGTATGTTCCTGATCTCAGAGGGGAAAGTCTTCCATTTTCTCACCAATAACTGTGATGTTAGCTCTAGGTTCCATCATACAGATATACAAAGAAAAAGATCTTCCATCCACTGGTTCACTTCCCAAGTGGCCACAACTCTCAGAGCTGAGCTGATCCGAAGTCAGGAGCTTCTTCCAGGTCTCCCACGTGGGTGCAGGGTCCCAAGGCTTTGCGCTATCTTCTACTGCTTTCCCAGGCCACAAGCAGGGAGCTGGATGGGAACTATTGCAGCAGAGGTGGAAATCTGCACCCCTATGAGATCCTGGCATGTGCAAGGCAAGGACTTTAGCCACTAGGCTGGCGCGCCAGGCCAGGTAGTTCAGGTCTTTCAAGAAGTCCACACATTTCATCTAAGCATTGCATTGGGTTGTCTAGAGGTTTTAGTGAACTCAAATTTATTTTTTAGTGATTTTCTTTCCTATTTTTCAGTTTGTTAGCTCATTGATTTCTGCTATGTCTTTTATTTATATTTTTCTATTTGCTCAAAATCTAATTTGCTTTTCTTTATAATGGAAGATATGGTTGAGAACTTTTGTTCTCTTGAAGTCTTTCTGCATTCCTAATATAGGTATTTCTAATACAAGTGTTTCTAGATTTCCCCTAAAGCATCATCTTATCCCACCATTTGGATATGTTGTGCTTTCAATTCCATTCAATTTTTAAAATGCTTCCTATTTTGACTTTATGGGTTTTTTTTTTGACCCTTGAGCTTTGTGGAATTGTGGTATTGTGTTATTTGTTTCTACATATTTGTTGGTGGTGGTTTGTTTTGTCCCTCTTCCTCTCTTCCCCCCCCCCCCCCGCCCCGGTCCCCCAGTTTATTCTGGTGTTTGTTTCTGGTTTAGCTCCACTGTGGTCAGCGAATATACTCTGTATGACTTGAATGCTTTTCACTGTATTGGGAGTTTTTCATGATCCAGAATATGGTCTTTTGCTGTTAGTGTTCTAGGTGCATTTGAAAAGAACCTGAGTCAGCAAGGGATGCCAGTGGGTGGAGAACACAGGGCAGGGTGTGACAAGGTCCCCAAGCTGCAGGCGGGAGAGTCCCTGCCCTGCTGGGACCTGGTGCCTCATGTGCTACCTTTGTTTGATGGAATGTTCTGTACATATTGGTATTTGGATGTCATTTGGATGGTTATACTCATACTAATGACCCATTTGGTTAGTATGTTTTTGAATCATTTTTTCATGTTTGAGGTTGTTGAGAATTATAGATACACTTTAACCAAATTTTGAAAAATTTAACCTTTTTTTTTTCAGTGTACTATTTTTACCTCTTCTTTCCTTCTCCTGGTGATCTCGTTTGTGCGTTTACTTAGCCGCAGGAAGCCATCTCAGTGATGTTCTGTTTATTATTTTAAATTGTCTTTCCCATTTGTTTTTAGTTTTTTGTATTTTCTGCTGTTATCTTCAAGATCACTAAATATTTTAAATTATATGTAAGAACAAACATCTGGAAATGGAGCTGTTGTGTCATAAGGGATAAGTATTTTAAAAAGTGAATTTATTTATTATTGTTCGAAAGTCAGATTTAGAGAGAGAGAAAGAGCTTCCATCTGCTGATTTACTCCTCAAGCTGGAGTTGAGCTGATCTGAAGCTAGGAGCCAGGAGTTTCTTCCTGATCTCTCATGTGCGTGAAGGTTCCCGAGGCTTTGGGCCATCCTTGACTGCTTTCCCAGGCCACAAGTAGGGAGCTGGATGAGACGTAGAACAGTCAGGACATGAACCAGTGCCCAAATGGGATCCTGGCGCATGCAAGGCAAGGATTTAGTTATTGACCCATCATGGCCCAGGGATAAGCATTTTTTATTGTACTAAACATCAGCTAAATGCTCTACAATGTGGTAGTAAATTGCTAATTTACACATTCTAAAGCATTGTAGGGGAGTTGGTATTTATCCTAATTTGTTTTGTAATACATGAAACTTTATAATTGTTTGTTGATTTATACATTATGAACTTCACTTGTTATTTACTTCTGGTTTTAGTGAGTGGCTCATTATGATGTACAAAAGTAGATCCAGTTTTATCAGCTTTTTATATTTATTTATATATTTAATTATTTGAAAAGCAGAGTTAAGAAAGCTTCCATCTGCTGGTTCACTCTCTAAATGTCTGCAACGGCAGGATCTGGACCACACAAAGCCAGCTGCCTGGGACTCCATTGGGAGTCTTCCACTTGGAGTCAGGGGCCAATACACTCTAGCCATGCCCTGCTGCTTTCCCAGGTAGTAGCAGCGAGCTGGATTGGATGTGGAACAGCCTGGGCTTGAAAGAGGACCCTGGTATTGTAGACGAAGGCTCAATTTGCTGTGCCACAACACTGATCCCACCATTATCGTTTTTGTTTTTTCATCTTTTCCTCTCTCTCTTTTTTTTTTTTCCAATTTGTTTATTTATTGATGTGAAAGGTAGAAAAAGAGATCAACTTTCCATGTGCTGGTTGACTTTCTGAATGGTCCCAATAGTCAGGGCTGATCTGGGTTGGCGCCAGGACCAGAAACTCCATCCTGGTGTCCCTCCCGTGTGAGCAGCAGGGACCCAAGCAGTTGTGCACATTAGTAGGATGTGAAGTAGCTGGAACTTGAAGTGGCAGTCAAGTGGGATGTCAGCAGTGCAAGCATCAGCTTAGCATAGTGCACCACAGTGTGTGCACCCCAGTGCTTCCCCCAAATGCAAGGTTTCTCTGTGCATTTGTGTTTTCAGATCTTTGGGTATATATCTAGGAGTATAATTGGTATAATTGGTAAATATTTAACCTTCTGGGATCTGCCAGACTCTTCTGAAATAGCTGCACTGTTTTAAATTTATACTTCCTCATGGACAATATATCTAGTTTATTTCTCTCCACATCATGTCCTCCACTTCCATCCATTTCACTGTAAGGAATCAGATTTCACTCTTTTTAATAGCTGAATAATATTGCTCTCTTCCTCTTTCTCTCTATACATTTATATATGTATATATATATATATATATGCCATCTTTACTTTATCCATTTATCTGATGGTGGTTTTTTTGTTTGCTTATAGTTTTTATTTCTTTTTTTTTAAACTTTGCTTTATTTTTATATGAAAGAAAGAATTACAGAGATCAGTAGGAGAGATCTTCCATTCACTGGTTCACTCCCCAAATGGATACAATTTCCAGAGCTGGGCCTGTCTGAAGTCAGGGTCTCCAGCATGAGTGAAAGGGCCCAAGCAGTTGGGCCATCCTCTACTGCTTTCCTGGCCATTAGCAGGTAACTGCATCAGTAGTTAAGCAACAGGACTTGAACCAACATCCACATGGGATGCAAGTGCCATAGGTAGAGGCTTAACTTACTACACCACAGCAACAGCTCCTGGTTAGCCTTTCTAATGTATGTGAAGTGGTATCTAATTTTGGTTTTGATTTGCACCTGATCGATGGTTAATGAATGTCTATTTTGTTCATTTGCTCACTGACTGTCTTCTCTGGAGAAATATGTAAGGTGCTTTTATTTGATTTGATTGCGTGTATTGCTCTCGTGTAAAAATTATATAAGAAACATTATTAAAATTATATAAGAAACTAAATAGGCAAAAATTTTAAAAAATTTTTAAATTTTTTGTTCAGGTCTTTATTAAATATTGTTACATAGTGGGAGTGAAGTCACACAGACTTAATTTTCTTTTTTTTTTTAATACTTATTTTGTTTATTTGATGTCAGAGTTACAGAAAGAGAGAGAGAGATGTCTTCCATCCATTAATTCACTCCCCTAAATGGCCATAGCTGAATCGATGTCATCTAAGAGTCGGGAATTCCTTCTGAGTTTCCCATGAGGGTGTATGGGCCCCAGCACTTGGGCCATCTCAGCTGCTTTCCCTGCAATAGCAGTGAGCTGGATTGGAAGTGGAGCAGTGGGGATCCTTCACTTCAAATACGTAAATCCCTGAAAAACTAGCTTCATGGGTTTGGGCCAAAGTGAAATTTCAACAAAAACGATGATAATTTATAATCATGTGAGAGAAGTTGTAAAGACCAGGCTGTGATATATGTAAAGTAAAACAACTGAAGTTACATAATAAGTTATAACACTAATAATAAATTAGACTTAACTCTTAAGTACTTTAGATGTGGATGCTACTGGACACATTTAAGCAGAAAATGGACCTGGTCAGCTTTGAAAACTATCCCTGGCAAGAGGGACTGTGTTTTTGTGATTAAGTGTTAATGTATGCAGAGCAGTGATAAATGGGTGAAAAAAGCTCAATGCCTCCTTTCTTTCTAGTTCAAAAGGGCCCCTGAGAACTATTTGAATTAACATTTTGGTCCTTTTTCCCCCCCTATCCCAAAGAACTGTATGCCTGGCAAAAACCTGTGAGTTCCAATGTTTGGAGATGGAGAATTATTGATGAGTGAAGTACAAGGGGAAAGAGGGAAAGATTTAGGAAATGAGAGGGGAAAACTACTTATAGACTTATTTTATTGAAGTTCTTCCTTATTTTTTGGTTGAGATTTCTTACCACATTATTTTGAGATGAAATCTGCTACATTAGCTACATATTTCTTACTCTACCCTAGCAAAAGTTTATCAAATAGTAGCATTGTTACAAACGATATTCCTTTTAGCATACAATGTTTAAAAATGTTAATTAATAGACGTTAAAATATTGACAGAAATACTTCTGAAAAGTCTTTGTAGTATAGGAAAACAGTGCTTTATATAGTTTTATCACAATATTATATTCACTTTCAGTGGTTCTGTTTATGTTCATGGATTTGAGTACTGTATGAACTTAAATGCACCTAAACAGCTTTAAGGGTTATCTCTGTACAAATACACATCTCTGACTTTACTCCAAATTTTGCATTTGCACATTTCCTTGCCTAGTCAACGTCTCCATGCGTCCAAAACTTAGTATGGTCAAAACCCAGGTCCTCATTGTTTTTCTTTTACCTGCTATGTATTCAGCTTTTCTGACTTCATGTTCGCCCTGCATGGAAAATATGCTTGCTAATTATATAAAAAGTAAAAATAGTTTCAAATAAAAGGCTAATATCTGAAATTTGACATTGCAAATTACCAAGTTAGGTTCAAGTATCAGATCCATGCAAGTCTTTGGGTGAGATGGTAAGAGATGGGAGAGGGAAGGTGAGTGAGGGACATGATCCTGCTCTCCCTGTTGAACTCACGATGGGCTGGGGAGGAGACAGGGTTGTTGTACTGTTGCTTTCTCCCAGGTCACATCAGTCCCAGAGGACAGAGATGGTCCCTTTGTTTTTGTCCAAGGGACCCTGATGGAGAGAAGAATGTCCAGTGGGTGTTGCTTGAGTAGTCTTGACTGTTCTGAGATGGTGTTGGCTTCATTGCACCAGGGATGAGATACCACTTCCCATAATTGTCAGTTGCCTAAGTTTTGGTATGGCCATAGCCTTAGATCCTTGGTGGAAAATTTGTCCTGTGGTATTAATAGAAAAGGTTATTAGACTTCTGGATCTCTTGCCAAATGGGGATTTGAGCTGAACAGAGGCCAAAATGATGTGAAATGCAAACCTGTATGAAAAAAACAGAATAGATAAATAATTACAAATCAACTCTGCAATGTGTTCATGGACGTTGCATTTTTTTCTTTATGCACTCCTCTATTACATATGCTGTTATTATTAATATTTTTTTACTCACAAGCTATTTCTGTGAGGCAAATATTCTTTGCTACCACAGAAATGTTTGTATAAAAAAAGAACTTTTAAAAAATAGGATGTTCACATGGTGGATTAGGGTGGAAAGGGTCAAGGACTAGGGGAACGTGGGTAAAAACATTATTTCCACATTTTATTTTGCTTTTTTTCTTTTTGTCTGGGGGAAGCAGGAAGCGAAGGGGAGAAGCTGCATCCAGCCTCCCAACTGCCTCAGTATCCGGGGATGGGGAAGAGCCACTTGCTGTCATTCTGGGGTCCCAGATGTGAAGCATGTTCTGAGGGTTCTGCTCAAGTGTTTCCATAATGGAAGATATATAGATTTTTGTATTTATTTGTCTTTATTGCAAATTCAGATATACAGAGAGAAATATCTTCTGTTCAATGATTCACTCCCCAAGTGACTACAGTGGCTGGAGCTGTGCTGATCCGAAGCCAGGAGCCCAGAGCCTCTTCCAGGTCTCCCACATGGGTGCAGGGTCCCAAGGCTTTGGACTATCCTCAACTGCTTTTCCAGGCTACAAGCAGGGAGCTGGATGGGAAGTGGAGCTGCCGGGATTAGAACCTGCACCCATATGGAATCTGGGCACATGCGAGGCGAGGACTTTAGCCACTACACTACTGTGTGGAACCCTGGAACTTTTTTTTTTAAAAAAAGATTTATTTATTTTTATTGAAAAGACAAATTTACAGAGAAAGAGAGACAGAGAGAAAGATCTTCCATCCTCTGGTTCACTTTCCAAACGGCCACAATGGCCAGAGATGAGCTGATTTGAAGCCAGGAACCAGGAACTGGTATGTCTTCAATGTGGGTGCAGAGTCATAAGGCTTTGAGTCATCCTCTGCTGCTTTTCCAGGCCACAAACAGGAAGCTGGATGGGGAGTGGAGTAGTCGTGACATGAATCAGTGCCCACATGGAATCTTGGTGCATGTAAGGGGAGGATTAGCCAAAATTGAGCCATTGCACCAGAAGATCGTGTTTTAAAATAGCCAAATGGCGAAAGTGTTATATAATAGAGATTGAGCATACTTACTAAAGAGAATCAATTCACCTCTGATGTAGTTAACAAAAATTTTGTAAGTATTTGAGAGCCAGGAAGAAAAAGAGTGCCTGTATACTTAATTCATTCTTCAGTGTCTACTATGTTGGACTTGGCCATGGCCAAAGGTGGGAGCTTGGATTTTCGTCGAAATTTCCCCCTTGAGTGACAGGACACCCAATAATTTAAGTCATCAGCACTAGCTCCCAGGGTCTGGACTGGCAGGAAACTCAAGTCAGAAACCTGAGGCAGAGGTGGTGCTCTGGGGTGGATTATAGCTCCCAGTGCCGACGCTAAATGCCCAATCCTAAAGGAATTTTATGACTAGAAGGAAGCACAGGAAAAAATTCCAGGAGAAAATACAGGCATTGGCATATCTACTCTTCCTAGTTGTTTTGCGCTTGTGTATATACTTTCTGGATTTATGTATATAAACGTAGATGGAATATACCTTTATTTTTCTTTCTGTTGAAAGAGTTTCAAGTGTGAATGAGAGAAAGAGAGGAGAGGAGAGGAAAGGAGAGGAGAAGAGAAAGAGAGAGAGAGAGAGAAAGCCTTGCATATCGTGGTTCAATTTCTTGAAGACCCACAACAGTTGATGCTGAACCAGGCGACTGGAACACCGTGTGATTCTGACATGCAAGCAGCAGGAAGCCAAGTGCTTGGGCTATGCAGGTGCTCCAAGTGGTATCCTCAAAGTTGTGCCTAACACCTACCCTGAATGATGCTTTTTATTTTGAAAGTATTTTCCCAGCCTTGTAACAATAAAAATGCTCTGAAAGAAATTAAGGCAGGATGAAATAAACACGATGGCAAAAGCTGAAGCAGTTTTCAGTTTCTAATTATTTCTTTTAAAATGAGTCTCTTATTTTAAAGGCCATAAAAACTACCTACCTACCTATACAAAGACACACACACACACACACACACACACACAAATACAGTGTAGGATTTCAAATACAATGAGTAATGATCCAGTTAGAGTAATTGGCATATTCCTCATCTCAGACACCTGTCATTTCTTTGTGTTGGGAATATTTAAAATCTTCTCTACTATTTTAAAGTAATTATTTCCATCAACCATGGTATACCACATGAGAAAGTACTGTTAGCCACTGCATACCTCTGCTCACTAGCTTATGTCTTATGGAAGATTTTTAAAAATCTTTTTTTTGACAAGTCATTTGCTTGTAGTGTGATTTTTGATGGAGTTAGATAGGCTTATGCCATCTTAGTAATTTCTAGCTAATTATCCTGCTTGTAATGTACATAATGAGTCATATGTTTCATTAACACTAGATGTTTCAGAGGCGTTAGGCACAGCTTCTCTTCAATCCTGTTGTTTCCTGATTCTCTTTTAATAGGTGTTTGACCTAATCACCTCGCCTCCGGGTCTCTTAATCGTTCTTTGGCCCATGATCCATGCAGTCTTAATTTTTTTCTCAAGTTGTGATGAAGCTGCCACTCTACTGATTCACCACATTTTTGCTTTCAGTTTTACACAGTTTCTTCTTCTTTTTTTTTTTTTTATAAAATTCTTTTTTTTTATAGCCTTCTTTCTTTTTTGGCAATTTCTTTTTCCTTGATATTGAAATCTGTTATTCCATTGTTGAATTCTAAAACTTGACTGTGACTTTCATTTGTTTTATGTGCTCAGTTCCCCTTCGAAAATAACATGTGTTAGAATACGTGTTCTTCTTCTTAAAACAATATGTATTTTAACCTGAAATACTAACTTAGCACATGCAACAGTAGTGTCTTTTTCTTTTTGAGATTTTTTTTCTTAATATTTGGAAAATATTTTAGGAAGCTATACTTAATGATTATTCAGGAGGTATTTATAGGTTTAAGTTTCATACTCAAATTTGAGAGTTGGAAATCCGTTATGCACAAAAATCAGACAATTCTAGACTATTTTGTGAGAAAAACAAGAGGTAGTACTCAAAATTAATACCAAGTTTTAATTTGTAAGATGAGATTTTTTGTTTTGCATTTACAGGTATGAAAAAGTTTGATTTAATTGTTTTTACAATGTGAGAATGTAGACAACTGGGATTACAAGGTACGTTAGATGGTAGAAAAGCTAGATACAGCTTTTAAAATGTTAAGTTTAGGGACAGGCGTGGTAGCCTTAGTGACTAAAGGCTTTGTCTTTCACATGTCCGGGATCCCTTACGGGCACTGGTCCTAATCCAGGCAGCCCCACTTCCCATCCAACTCCCCGCTTGTGGCCTGGGAAAGCAGTCAAGGACGGCCCAAAGTCTTGAGACCCTGCCTACACCCATGTTGGGGACTCAGAAGAAGCTCCTGGCTCCTGGCTTCAGATCAGCTCAACTCCTGCCTTTGAAGCCTCTTGGGGGGTGAAACAGTGGATGGAAGATCTTCCTCTCTAACTCTCAGTAAATTTGTCTTTCCAATAAAAATAAATAAATCTTTTTAAAAAGTTAAGCTTGTGTATCATGCTGCAGAGGGTGTTAATATCAAGAAGGCAGAAAAACCTCCGGGGACCTTTCATTCCAAAAGGAAGTCAGAATGCTAGGGATGGACTGAGGAATATCAAAATTATATTCTGGAATTCGATATCTGCTTAGAAACACAACATAGTTAAACTGAAAAAAAAATGGATTTTATTAAAGTTTTTCCTTATAGAATTGATATTTCTTTTGTGCATGTCATTTTTTTCCCTAAATACGCTGTTTTGGGCTTTATGAATGCCAATCTTAATACTTACTCAATCCATTACTATGTTGCAAGCTACAATGTTGTAGATTTGGGAAAAAGTGTTTTTGGAGACTCAATTAAAATACAGGCAATAACAGATTTTCTTCCCCCTATCCATTATACTCAATGTAGTAATGTAAAGTGTATTATTAATTTATGCATTGTCTAAGAATTTTGATAACATAAAAGATAATTTCTTAACTTTCTGCATCTGATTTCTAGCATCAATTAAAACAATGATCAGCTAGTTTTTAAAAATTCTCAATGTATGAATAGGACATTTGGTTTACAAATGACTGAGGCTGAGTATGCTTAGTCTTTACATGTCAGTTTGATTTTTCCAAATAAACTACTCTTTTAATTGCCTACTTCATCATAAGTTCTGTGGTAGACTTTTTGGGAAACAGAAGGCTTCAGAAATGCTTTCATTCTTCTCTTTTCAAGATCTGTGCTTCAAAGTGGAGTTCTGCTTGCTTGATTACACTTAGGGAAGGAAATGGTGATGAGGAGGGGAAATCAAAGTAAGCTATGCTTTAAATAGGAAAGAAGAGAAAAGAAAAAGGAGCCTAGGCATGGAAAAAAATTAACCTCTTTAGTTGGACATTGTTTCAGCTAAGTCCTTTGATGAACTAATTCCTGGTGAACTGCTGCTGATTTTTAGAAGTTAAGATGAATTCTGAATACATGACTGATGAGTTATATTTAGTTGTTCATTGTTAATTTTACTTCTTAGCTATAAAACATGGGCTTGTCCTAATCATGGATTTTAAAATTTTCTTTTTGAAAGTATAAATTAACTAGGAGAGATATGTATAGATAATGTGTATATTGTATTTAAACTTCATCAGTAATCCAAAAGTATTAAATATCTTATATTAGTTTTTTGTCTATACTTGGAAGATTTTTCATCTTAATATTAATTTGGAGTGAGGTTTTTTTTGCTAGAATTAAATAACTGCAAGAAGAAAATTTTATCTTACATAATATCTTTTATAGAGATTTGCTGTTATTCTTTCTTTGCTATTGATTATTTGGGTGAGTTTATCAACTATGTGACTCTTAAAGTTCCAAGTTACAGATATGAAAATGAAATAGAGTAATCATTTTAATATAGTTACCAACTTCTATATTATTTGGATTTTTGTCCATGTTATCTTATTAATGAAAATCAAGGAACTTCAATAGAATTTTGAATAGTCTATCGACCTTTTCTTCCTGTAATTTTTTCTTCTTACTATGATCTTTAGCAGTAGTCTTTTGTTTTTTAAAAATAATGTCCAGGCTGGAAACTAAAAAAATTTTACAATTTGATGCTATCTTTCTAACTATTTTTCCTGTCCCCTTTATGTAATATATTACCTTCAATGGACATTCTCTTTTCCAGTGTCCTCTCTCCCACTTTTTTTTTTTTTAACATTTATTTATTTGAAAGGTAGAATGTCAGAGAAGAGAGAACAGGAGAGAAAGAAAGATTTTCCATCTGTAGTTTCACTTATCAAATGTTCACAAAAGCCAGGGTTTGGGCCAGGAGCTCATCCCATCTTCAGATGGGCATTTGGAAATCAAGTAAGCCATTAACTGTCTCCCAAGTGTACTAGCAGGAAGCTGGATGGAAAGCAAACACAGTGTTTGATGCCAAGCACTTTTATTGGGTTGGGTGTCCCAAAATGATCTCATCTGTCATGTGGCTTTTTCTGTATTCTTCTTACAGATTCTTTTCCATCTAATATCATCTAATATCATTTGTGTAAATGTGTCCTTAAGGGAAAGTTCATAGTTTGATTTGTTTTCCACACTTTAGTATAGGAGAGGAAGAACTTTCCTTCAACCTTCTTAGAGTCCCCAGCTGGATCTTCAATAGTGAGATAAATTAACAGGTGAAAAGCATACGATCCCTTTTATTAAAAGTTTTGTACGATACACATACTTTGATAAGAGAAAAACATACCTGAAAAATCAGCTAAAACACTACTTTTGCATTTGGTGTTTAAGATTAATTTACTTTACTTGAAAGAGAGTGAGTGAGAGAGAGAGAGAGATAGAAATGGAGAGATCCCATCTGCTGGTTTACTCCCCAAATGGCTGTACCACCAGAGCTGGGTCAGTCCAAAGCCAGGAGCCAGGAGCTTCTTCCAGGATTCCCAGAGGGGTGCAGAGCCCAAGGACTTGAGGCATCGTCTCCTGCTTTCCCAGGCTGTAAGTAGGGAACTGGATCAGAGATGGAGCAGATGGGACAAAACTGGTGCCCAAATGGGATGTTGATGCTGCAGACCGAGGAGTAGCTTGCTGCCCCACAATGCCAGTGCGTATATTAGGTTTGATGAAGAGTGAAAAATTGTGGAAAATGTGATAGAATAAAAGTGAATGAACTAAAAATAGTGAGCTGAGAATAGTGAGCTGGGTAATCTCAGTGAGGCCTGTTCATTGAAATTCCTCCCAATGGGCTTTTTCCTTCTTTCTAGTACAGAGGTGGCATTCTTCCTAACAGCTTCTCTGACTTCCTGTGGGATGGAAGGATGTGGTCAGAGTCCTTCCCATAGCGCTTATTCCTCACATTGCTTCATCTCAATGCAGTCAGTATGCCAAGCCCACCTCTGGGCACTGTTATCTGACCCCATCCTTCGTATTCTTTTGATTGAATTGTAATATTAGATTCCCAGTCAAGAGGAGAAAAAGAAAAGATAGCAATTTAGAGAACAAATTCTATTCAAAATACCATAATAGCAAGAATTGTCAATTAAGATTTTTCAGCTACAAATTTATAGCTCATCAGTGTTATTCTGAATCTCATGTTTTTAAATTACTTACATTGTTAATTTCAATTTTGTTGTTATGAATATTTTCATAATTTATTTTAAGCTGTTACTTGTCACTTAAGGTTTTTCATAGGCCATTTGTCATTTTCGATCAAAATTTCCACTAACCTTTTGTATTATACCTCTGATGTGGATTGTTCATAATACTAGAGCCAAAACAATGTATGTAAAATGTTTTCCATGTTTATATTTGTGTAGGAGCATATAATTGGTGAATTGTGTTTATAAATCTGCAATGTGTCAATTCTTATAACACTGTCAAGATAAGAGTGTTAAGATTACTGCTTTAAAAGTGCTAGTCTTGTGATATGAAATCATGGATATTGATCAGGTACTGTCTGTGTGCATGCGTGTGTGTTTGCATGTGTTCAGGTGTGTCTGTGTGCAGGTGTGTGTGCAGGTATGTGTGTGCAGGTGTGTCTGTGCGTGTGTGTTTGTGTGCGCAGGTGTGTGCGTGTGTGTAGGTGTGTGTGTGTGTGTGTGTGTGTGTGTGTGTGTGTGTGCATGCATTTGTGTGTTTTCGTAAAAAACGCATTTATATGTGACTGTGTAATCCTAATCTTTTCTCCTAAGGACTAACTTTATGAATGGATGAGACTGTAATAGTATGTATTGTTCCATTATTATAATTTTTAACTTTCTTTCTTGAAGCTTTTTAGTATTTAATAATTTTAATTTTCATGTTATATAGTCTTCCAGTATATGTCACATATTAAGCATATATCACATTAACGATCTTCGTCTTTTTCTTTTATCACTTTACTAATCATATGACCTTGAGCTAATTATTTCATTATGCTTACATTTCTTTACTTATAAAAGAAGGATTGTGGTAGTCACCTACTCATAGGTTCAATTATTAGAAAATAACTGTATTATCCTCCCTCACCTCCCCTTCCTTTAACATTTTTTTTTTTTTGCAAAAAATGTACTTTCAGTCCACTCTGCAGTGAGAGGCTTAATGCACTAGTAACTATAATATTCATCAACTATGAAGACCAGTTTCAGAAGAGTGTGAAAAAGAGCCAAAAACAATAATCAAATTGGAAGGTGCCCATTTCATTCCTACATATTTTTGTATTTTATATTAATTACTAGATAGTAGAGAAAGCATATATTTGTCTTTTTTGGACTGGCTTATTTCACACGCTAAATGGTTTTCAGTTGTATCCATTTTTTTAAATATAAAATACAAGATTTTATTCCTTTTTATGGCTGAGTAATGCTCCCTAGTGTATCTATAGCTTATTGTCAGTATACAGTCATCAGCTGATAAACAACATGTGGTTTGATTGCACATCTTAGCTATGGTGAACTGAGCTACAATAACTGTGGAGGAACAAATATTCTTTTTAATATTCTGATTTCATTTAGTTTCTGTAAATTCTCAGGAGTGGGATGGCCTGGTCATATGGTAGATCTTTTTACAGATTTCTGATAAATCCTCATACCATCTCCCCTAATGATTGTATGAGTTGACGTTTCCACCAACAATGTATTAAGGTGCCTTCTCCCCTGCATCCTCACCAGCATTTATATTATTATTCTTATCTTTTCATTTCTGTATGATAGCCATTGTAACTGGGGTGAGGTAAAGCTTATTGTGGTGTCTTCTTTTCTTGCTGGCACAAATATATTTTTAGGAAAGAATCTGATAATTTGATCAATTAGAAATAATTTCTTGATCTCCTAAGCACTATGATATTCTTTCTAAGTTTTGTAATTTCAACAGAGGTCAGAGCCCTTATGCAGTGTATGTCCAAAAAATTCAGATTTTAAAGTTCATTATTGATTTAATCATGATATCCAGTACAAAAATTTTGTGAAAATTTACTTGAAATTTTTTGAGGGTTTGGTGTATTCCCTGAATTTTATTAAACCCTGGGTGAAGATTTTTAAGTAGTCATTGAACAAAAATTTTTAACAATTATCTGTTAGATCAATTAAGAAAATTACATAATGAATAAGTAGTTCTCTAAAATGTCATACACAATCTTTAAAAAGAACACAAAAAGAAACAGATAATCAGAATGGACTTATATATACTACAGAAATTAACAATGTATAAACCTTCACAACAGAAAGCGATAGAGCTGGTAAATTCTACCAAACGTTTAAGGAAGAAATTATATTATCTTTTAATGGTATCTCAGAAGATACATGTAAAGAAAATGCTTTATTAGCAGTAGAGGATGGCCCAAAATCTTGGGACCTTGCACCCATGTGGGAGACCTGGAAGAAGCTCCTGGCTCCTGGCTTCAGGTCAGCTCAATTCTGGCAACTGTGGCCACTTGTGGAGTGGACCAGACGAGAGAAAGTGTGGACCACACGAGAGAAAGTCTTTCTCTGTCTCTCCTTCTCTCTGTGTATCTGTTTTTCCAATAAGGATAAATAGCTTTAAAAAAAGAGAATGTATTCTTGCCCTTTCTATGTTACCAGTGTCAACCTAATACCCAAACTGACAAAGACATTATAGGAAGACTATAGACATTTACCTCTCATGAACTAACAAGTTCTTAATCACAGAAAATGAAATACCACATGATATACAAAAGTGTTATACAGCATGAACCATAAAAATTTACCAAGGCTAGTAAAGCATTCAGAAATCGATTAATGTTATATCTTACATCAATAAAGTAGAAAAAACACATGGTCTTGTTATTAATAGATAAGGAAAAGCACACGATAAAATCCAGAACAGAATGATAAAAATACTGACTAAACTATCCTCAACTTGATAAACTACATCTACAAAATGTACACAGCTGACATCATACTTAATGGTGAGGTAATAGAAATGTTCCCATTACGATGATGAAAAGGAAATGTTTGTGTCCTCTTTTAACACTGCTTTACTACATTGTACTGAAAGTGCTAGCTACTGCAATAAAACAAGAAAAGGAAAGAAAAGACATAACTATTGGAATAGAAGAAATAAAAGTTTACAGATTACATAATTATCTATGTAGGCAATCTGATGAAGTACAAAAATTCTAGAACTAATAACTGAGTATAATGTTTGCAGAAAAAATTAATGCACAAAATTTTGTTAATTTCCCATATAAAAGCAGTGACCGGGTAGAATTTGAAGTTAAATACAATGCTACTTATATTGGTGCCCCTCAAATGAGATGTGTATATATTAGTCTAACAAAATATGTGTATGTTCTTTATGAAGGTAACTACAGAACCTATGACAAAATCAAAGAAAACACTAAATGGACGTTGTAGAGGAAGAATCAGTATTGTTAGGATGTTAGTTACTTCCAAATTGAGCTGTAGATGCAGTGCAGTCCTATTCAGAATCCTACAAGTTATTTTATGCGTATTGACAAGATGCTTCTGAAGGTTGTCTGGAAAGGCAACAGACCACACATGGCGAACATAGTTTTGAAGGAGAAGAACAAAAAAGACTGACCATGCATGACTTCCAAACATACTATAATACTATAACAAGCAAGACAACTTAGTAATGATGGGACTGTTGAGAAATATACCAGTGAAATGGAATTGAGAGACTAGAAGTAAACCCACATAAGCCAAATGATCTTCGACAAAGGAGAAAAAAAGGCAACAGATTGGAGAAAATATAACATTTTCAATGAATGATATTGCTATAACTGGAAATTCATGTAAAAAATTGAATCTAGGCACAGACCTTATACTCTTCAGAAAAAAATGGCTAAAAATCCATCCCAGGTGCCAATGTAAGATACAAAGCTATGAATCTCTTGGAGAATAAGGTAGGGGAAAATCTAGTTGACCCTTGGATTTGGTGATGACATTTTAAGAAATTCCTTCAAAGGAACAAATCATGAAAGAATAGTTGATTAAGTGGACTGTATTAGAATTCAATATTTGTATTTCATGAATAACATTGTCAAGAAAAGAAAAGGCAAGCCATGATGTGGGACAAGGAATTTGCAAAAAAAGAAAAACAAACAAACAAAAAAAACCATTGTTACTAAAGAACTTTTTCTTATTCCTACAAAGAACTCTTAAAATCCATCAATAAGGGACAAAAGATTTTGGAAAATGGAACGAAGATCTCACCAATGAAAATGTACAAATAAGCATATAAAAATGTACTATACCTTATATACCTTCAGGGAAGTTCAGACTAATCCAACAATGAGATATACCTACACACCTATTAGAATGACGCAAGTGTAGAACAATAACAGAAAATGTTACTGCAGATACAGAGTAGAGAAACTCTGATTCACTGTTGGTGTAGATACAAGATATTTGGAAAGAGTTAGTCAACTTGTTATAAAACTGAATGTTGTGTTACTAGATGATCCAGTATTCATGGTCCTTGGTCTTCATACTCAAAGTTGGTGAAAAATTATGTCCTCACAAAACACATACACTGATATTTATAACAATTTTAATCATAATAGCAAAAACTTGGAAGCAACCAAGAAATTCTTCACTGGGTGAATAAATAAAAAGTGGTATCTATTTGATGGAATATTACTCAGTGCTTAAGAAAGGCAGAGGGGGTGGCTGTCAAAGTTTGAGAAGACATGGAAAACTCCTAAATTCATATTACTTGCTGAAGGAAGTCTATCTTAAAAAGACTACATGTAATGTATAATCCAACTAAATGACATTCTGGAAAAGGAAATAAACTGTGTAGACAGTGGAAAGATCAGGCTGCCAGGGATTGCGGTGGAGAAGAAACGAATAGGAAGAGCACAAGATCCTGTTAGGACAGTGAAGCTACTTGAGTAGGGGAATATAATGTAGGGTACTTCTCATTACAAGTTTGCCTATTAGGTGAATGTGATGGATCAACATTACTTTATTGATCCATATAAATGTGCTATTCTATTGGAAGATGTTGATAATGGGGGAAGGCTAAATAAATGTGTAAAGGAGGGTGTATATGGGAAAAACCTGTGAGGAAAATCTATTTTACAATGAGTTAAAAATTACTTCTGAGAAATAAAACATTGTAGGAAACCCTCCTCCCCAAGACACAAAAACAACAAATGAACAAAAACACCAAATAATAAAGTGTTTAATGCTAAGGGAAAAAAGAGTGGGAATAACTTATAAGGGACATCTTCTCCGTGCAAATCATTTTGATTGGTGTTATCGTGGTTGAAGCAAAATGTTAACATATATGTTAACATCACACAAAAAATGGTGTAAAAGAGAAGAAAAGATGAAGATTTGGAGTTGTTTTAAGAAAAATAGAATGAATATTGGTTTCATTAATTATAAGTATACAAATTCTATGTTTTGAAAAGGATTCATTTGTTTGAAAGAGCTGGAGAGAGAACGCGCAATTTCATCCGTTGGTTCATTCCTCAAAGGGCTGTAATGGCTGACAGTGGGCCAGGCCAACACCAAGAATTTGAAACTCCAAAGAGGTCCCCCACGTGAATGTCAGAGGCTCAGCAACTTGGGCCGTCTTGTGCTTTCTCAGGTTCATTAACAGGGAGGTGAATTCGAAGAGGAAACTCGGGGACTTGAATTGGCACTAATGTGGGATGCTGAAATCACAGGCTGCAGCTTAACTCATTGTGCTACAGTGCTGGTTCTGGAAATGATGTTTTAAGGTAGAATGCTAAGCAATTATTTTTTATTTCCACAGAGAATGGAATATGCTTGTGGTGTTTGATCCTACCTCTTCTCTCATGCACAGTCATAATTCCATAAGGAAGCAATGCGATCAATGAGATGTCACATACTTTCATTGTTTTACAACTTGTGTAAAATATTTTCAACTAATTTCCATTTGATATATCTTCCATAAGGACAAAACAAAGTTCCTATGAGAATAGACACAGATTAGAATTATCTTTGGAAAAAAAGAGATGTTTTTCTGTAGGAGTTATTTAGCAAATTAATCAGTTAAGGCTCAGGTTTATGGCAGAGAAACATGAGGAATTTGTTGTTTTTCAAACACTTTCAAAATGAGCTCAAAGGTTTTTTTTTTTTTTTAAAGATTAATTTTTATTATTTTTTCATTGGAAAGGCGGATATACAGAGAGGAGAGACAGAGAGGAAGAGCTTCTGTCCGATGATTCACTCCCCAAGTGAGTGCAACGGCCTATACTATGCCGATCCGAAGCCAGGAGCCTCTTCTGGGTCTCCCACATGGGTGCAGGGTCCCAAAGCTTTGGGCCGTCCTCGACTGCTTTCCCAGGCCACAGGCAGGGAGCTGGAAGGGAAGCGGGGCTGCCAGGGATAGAACCGGCGCCCATATGGGATCCCGGGCGTGCAAGGCGAGGACTTAACCACTTGCGCCACCGCGCCGGGCCCGAGCTCAAAGGTTTTAATGAGTTGGAGATACTTTTTATAAAGAAACCTCAAGAACAAAATGACGCTTGCCATGCTATTGGATTATATTAGAGAGCTTCTCTACGTCATCCATAGCCTCATAAGTTGTTGTCTTCACAGACCCTCCTTCATCGTACAGTGTACCAACATTGGCTAATGTGAGCAGCATCACTGAGAATCTTGTGAGAATTTAACACATGTTGACCTTAGGAATTTGAGAATTTAGGATTTTTATCTGTCCCACATTTTTCTTCTTGGGAAAAACTGCCTCCTTAATTCAAGATATTTTTAATAAGAGTTTAGTATAAGAAGAACTATCAGTAATTGCTTTCTTAGTTTTTTTTATCTTTTCTTGGGAAGTTAGAATAAAAGGAATCTTGGTTCAGATACTAAACAATTTGGAATTTAGTTGAAATATTCAGACATTATGAAATAAAGTGGTGTGATTGACTTTGTGGCATTGAAGTAGTTAGTCTGAACTCATGCAAGGAACTTCTGAAAAAGAAAATTTTCACAAGAATTACCAGAAGCGAATTATGCAATAAGAGATTATGTTCTTCAGTTGTACAGGAAAACACTGCACTGTCTTGAAATTTGTGGTATCATGGATATTAAAACTCATGTGTATAGTATTCAGTTAAGAAAACAAAATAATATAAATATTGGATAGAGCAAGAAAATAAAAGCCAAGAGGAGATTAAAACTAAACAAAACTGCACTTAATGTCAAGAGAGATTTGTGCAGCATTAAAAAAGATCTGTTAACTTTTAAAGTAGGTGAGTATCAACAGTTAACACCAGATTGGCATTCTGAAAGCACATATTAGAAATTGTGCTGAAACTGAACATCAAAAGACAGTAGTTAAGTGCACAGGATGACGTATCCGTGCAGCAAAGAGCATGATTTCTAGGCCTCCAGAATGAGAAAACTTTTAAAATAATTTTTATTTTAAAAATAAAGAAACCATCCTTTGAATTTTTTCATACACTTATATATAGTCTTGTATTCCCATCCTCCCAATCCACCCCCAACTGATTTTTCTCATATTGTCACAACAGTACATTCCTTCATAAGGAATTAAAATTTCATCACTCTGCTATTTAAGTATGCCCCGACATTGCTTGTACAGAGAATGTCACAGTCCATCATCCCATTGTCTAGATATGTCCAGCAGTTTCATTGGGAGTTCATCTTTTGTTTGAAAGTAGGAATGTGTCTTCACATCTGAATATGGTGGTCTCCATTACTCCATCACTAAACATTCCAATTTACATGACGGTTTTGTTATATTAGAGAGAATATATGGTATTTGTCTTTTTGGGGTTTGGCTCATTTCACTGAGCATAATCGTCTCTAGTTGGGACCATATAGTTGTAAATGGTATGATTTCATTCTTCTTAATGGCTAAATAGTATTCTCTGGAGTAGGTGTGCCACGGTTTCTTTAACCACTTCTCTTTGCACGTACATCTGGTTTGTTTCCATGTCTTTGCTATTGTAGATTGTGCTGCTGCAAATATAGGATTACAGATCCCCTTCTCATATGCAGTTTTAATTTCTTTTGGGTATATTCCTAGGAGTGGGATAGCTGGGTCATATGGCAGATTTATTTGCAATTCTTTAAGCACTCTCCATATTGATTTCCATAGTGGTTTTACTAGCCTGCACTCCCACCAGCAGTGAAGAAGGGTGCCTTTCTCCCCACATTCAACATAATCTGAATCAAATTACCCAAAACATTCTTCATAAACCTGGAAAAAATGATACAAGGGTTCATCTGGGAACACAAAAAAGCCATGAATAGCTAGAACCATCCTGAAGAATAAGAATTTAACAGGGGGGAATCACAATTTCAGACCTATGGACATACTATAGGGCGGTGGTCATTAAAACAGCCTGGTACTGGCACAAAGATAGAGAGGAGGATCAATGGAGTAGAATAGAAGCAGCAGAAGGAAATCCACACAGATACAGCCAAATAATCTTTGACAGAAAAACAGATGACAATCCAGGGAAATTGGAAGGTCTCTTCAATAAAATCTGTTGGGACAATTGGTTGATAGCCTGCAGAAACAAGAAGTTAGACCTACCTCTTTCAACATACACTAACATCAAATCTGGTTTACTTCATTTTTTTATTATATAATTTTTTGATTATATTTCATTATGTGACACAGTTTCATAGGCTCTGGGATTCCCCCAAGCCCTCCTCATACTCTCCCCCCAATGGTGGAATCCTCCACCTTGTTGCAGTATTACATTAGTTTATCTCACCTTTTAAAATTTTTTACCCTATTTATATTTTCTAAAATGAAATAAGGAATCAGGTTAAGCTCTCTTGACATTTTACCTTATTTATTTATTTATTTATTCATTCATTCATTCATTCATTTTATAAAGTCAAATTTACGGAGAGAAGGAAAGACAGAGGAAAATTTTCCATCTGCTAGTTCTCTCCCTAAGTGGCTGCAACAGCAGGAGCTGAGCCAATCCAAAGCCAGGAACCAGGAGTTTCTTCCAGGTCTACCCTGTGGGTACAGGTTCCCAAAGTTTTGAGCCATCCTTGACTGCTTTCTCAGGCCGCAAGCAGGGAGCTGAATGGGAGTGGAGCAGCCAGAATACAAACCGTTTCCAATATAGGATTCTGGCAGATGCAAGGCAAGGATTTAGCCACTATGCTACCATCCGGGCCCAGTTTTATTTGTTTTTCTTAAAGAACTGATGTGCCTTGTCAGTGATTAAACAAGTGCACCATGACCACAGCAGGCTACTGTGACAAACTTTGGCATGAAGCCAGCGAAATGTCTGCATGTTCACAAACATACTTAGTGTTTCCAGATGCTCAACTGTCATAATTACTGTGCCTGCTATAGTTATGATTGTGTCTGTTGTAATAGTACAGCACACTGGCCACCTGTTGTGTTGTCAGTTGTGTGATGGCTTTATATCATCAGCTTTGAGGGACGTTTTTGGTATACTTTTTCAATGTTGAGAAAGGGACCAGGGATTTACAGTAGAACTACAGAAGTTTTAAAATATTAACAGCCCATTAAGTACAGGATATGGTTCATGAGGTTTAATGGGAAGTTGTTAAAAGGAGATGGAATTATTCCAGTGGTTGTGGAGGCATGATTGGTGGCAAAGAACAAGGAAGAGAACATAAAACTTGTTTTTTCTGTAAATAATATTTAATGTTTTATATACTGAACAGTAATAGCAATTAGTCTCTTCTGTATTGATAAGGGGGCATTTGGAGATCAATGAAATTCCATTTGTTGTTGTGTGTTAATTATCTTTTAAAGAAGATATCCAGCAGAGTTACATTATAAAAATTTCCTGTAGATTTGAAAGATGCTTGGCATTCCGTAACTCAGACCACCTTAAAGAACTTTGAAATAGTGCCTACTTTGTTTAACATTTAAAAAATTACAAGGCTCCTGAGGTTAATTCTTGGACTAGTCTTCAGCGATTATCTAGAGTATAATAAAAAGGCAGTATTTTTCAGAGGAGAGTATTTGAAAAGCAAAAGTAATAGTACACTTAGGAGCATGATACTTAACACACACCCGACTCCTGGTTCCTTGGAGAGTGGCCCACTCACACTGTGTGTCAATCACATGACCAGTGACAGAGTCTGATGTATCATGTGTGTTCTGTACATATGCCTAGATCTTGGCTTTCAGGCCTCCAGAGGATCAGATCTTTGCTTCTATGTTTTGCATTAAGTGCTTTATTCCTCAGCCTTTCAATTCTGTGTCATTTAGGTGACTTTTCTGAGACTTGGTCTTCTCTTTATGAGACTCGACCATTTCACAGGATTACTTCTAAGATCAAATGAAATGTACATGTAAGTGCTAAAGTGATCGTGTTATTATATGTAATAAACTTATTTTACCTAATATTCTTCATCAGATTGTAGGCAAGTCAAAAGCTAAGAGCCCTAAACTCTGTGATAAGGCCCAAATTTTGGAAACTTGATTCCAAAACCTAATTTTGTTGCTGACTCTCTTCAGTTAACCTAAGTCTTCTACATATGTCTTATGATTTTTTTTTGCATTGAATTTTTATGTTAGAGTTGTATTGTTAAATAGAACTAGAACCAAACTGAAAGCACTGAGAAAATTTCAGTGACAATTTTAATAGATATTTAGCATGACTTTCACACCTTTAATTCCTTACCTTAAAATTAATATTGACCTAGTCAATGTAATGTTTTATCCAGTATTTACTGTTTGGAATGTTGCCATGTTCAATTTATCTGTTACAGAGCAATACATCACACAATACGTAGTGTGTTAAAACAAGAACAAACATGATTTTTCACTGTTTTCCTAAATTGGAATTTAAGAAAGTGTTCAGTTTAACAATATTAGTAGAGCTCAAACAGAATAGGACTGAAGCATCAGGGGGCTGAGCGGCATAGTTCTTTCTTACTGTGGTTTCCCTACATGGGCTGGTTTGGATTTTGTCCAGCACCCTGGCTCCAAGCAGGTGATCAGCCTATTGTATCGAGACTCGTAGGGCCTGTATCCTGAAAGAAGCTAGTCTCTAATGGGGACTGTGCTCTCTCGTGTCACAATCCTGCCAAGATCCAAGTCAGGAAAAAAACAAGATTCCACTTATTATTGAGAGGCATGACAAAGAGACATTGCAAGTGGGTTGGAGCTGGTAGAGTGATCAGCTTTGCAGAAAACAGTCTGCCATGTGAGTGATGATTAATCCCATCACTTCTGTTAACCTGACCTCCATAAGGCCACAATATGGAATGATTTAATTTCTTTTTTCTTGGAGGGTGAGAGGAAGAAGGGAATATCGGTGTATTTTCATTGTACCTATGGACTGTCTTGAATCTAACCTGTTAAAACTAGTTTTATAAGTAAAATTTAAAAATTTAAGAAATGATTTCTTTTTGTTTCAAACTATGCAGTTTTTCAACTGCATGTGAAAAAGGAAAAAGATTGAGCAAGTAATAGGATGACTTTTTGTTTTGTTTTGAAGATTTATTTGGCAGATATTACAGAGAGAGACAGAATGGTGTTGCATGGGTCACTCCCCAAATGGCCACAATGGCCAAAACTGAGCTGATCTCAAGTCAGGAGCCAGGAGCTTCTTTCGTGTTTCCCAAGTAGTTGCAGGGTCCTAAGCAGGGCGCTGGATGGGAAGTGGAACTTCTGAGACGCAAACCAGGTGGATGCCTAGGGGCACTGGATTAGCTTGCTCTAACACTGTACCTTCCCCAGAACTGCATTGTTGTTGTTGTTGTTGTTTTAATTGTTTTAAATCTAAACTCAGTCTGTTTGGAAAGATTATCCAACATGTAAAAACTAAAGAAAAAACTCAATTTTTCTTGGAGTCATACTTTCAGAAAAAAATGTTATCCTAAATATTAATTTGAAAAGCTCATTAAAATTAGTTTTTCAACTGGCATGTTGTAAGATTTAATAAACTCTTGTTTTGGGAACCATTTGTGTTCTGGCAAGTAGTGAGGGTGTCTGTCCTTTTGTATGGCACTAGTTTCCTACAGAGGGAGTCTGCGTTATGATGATTTTGAAAATTATAGCGCTCTGCCTCAGTAACAGTCCTAATTCACTTTATGTAACTGTACATTTTAAGAGGTTCATTCAGCCAGTTGGAGAAATGAAGAGAGAGCTAATAATTCTGACTTGCATACGTGTCCATTTTATATGTATGAATATATGCATTAAGATGTTGAACTTGAAAAATATAAAGAAGGATTAAAATATGAAGAAGGAAAAAAATATAAAGAAGGATTAAAGTGGAATAAAAGGTTTTAGAGATACACATTTTAAGAAGGAGTTTGAAGCGACATGTATTTCCAAAAAAATTGAGTGCTGATTGTTCAAATTGTCAATTATCCATATTTTTACCACAGTTGATGTTTTAATCCTGGAGAGTAATAAAAACAAGGCATTCTTTTAAATTCAATAATAGGTATTCTTTGATGGAAAAATGATTTTTTACATAACCCTTTTGCATTTCTCATGAACTAATTTTTAAGGTTGAACTTGAAATAAGTGACTGATAAGTGAGATATTCTAAGCACAATTTGAAAGTCTGTGTTTAATTAGAAAATAAATTTCGAAATGTTAAGAAAATTTGGCAGACTGGCTATTTGTACTGGAAAGATTCTCAGTTGAAAATATAACATGTAGTACTTTTATCTTTCATGATTATCATGTTTTAGGTGGTTACAGATTGCTTATTGAAGCTTTGGAAACATTTTATGTGTTTGAAGACAGGCTGAGTGAGAGAAACAGGCGGAGATTGAGAGTAGGAACTTTCATTTGCTGGTTTGCTCCCTAAATGCCTTTAAGACCAGAATTGAGCTGGGAAAGCAGGTGGTCAAGGGACTTCAGGACCAAGTGAGCGGGGGATGCCAACTCCTTGAGCCATCACCACTGCCTGCCAAGGGCCCCTGTTAGTGTGAAGCTGGAGCTAGGAGCCGGAGCCTGGAGTTGAACTCCGGTGATCCTGGGTAGGTTCCCATAACCCACTGAGCGTAGACAATGATGTGGTGCTGCAGTAACACAGTACACCAGTGGCAGTCAGTGAGTGATGATCTGAGCTCCACCTGTGGCCACAACTCCACCAGCAACCAGACCTGTGGGTGACACAGCTTGGAAACCTATCCTAAGTAGAAGAATCTGTTAACCAGAAGTACAATGACCAAAGTAAAAGAAGAGACAAAGACACAATGAATATTACTGAAGACTCCCCTGCAAAGAAGCAAAAGCTTGTCAGCCTCAGAGTTAACTGAGGAAGACATCGAGAAAAATTTAAAACATTTGTTATAAAGCTTCTTATCAACAATGAGAAGCACATACAGGAATTTAAAGAATATGCCACACAGCAAAAAGCAACAACTGAAATAAAATCAGGCTGAATTATTGGAAATAAAGGACACAATAGAGAAAATTAAAGATTCCATGAAAAGTCTCAAGAATAGAATGAACTAGGCAGAATAAAGAATCTCAGAATCGGAAGATATTTCTTGTCACAATGGATGAACAATTAAAAAATTGAAAGCAAAGCAGGATTATATAATGAGTTATGGGAGTCTCAGAAGGTGCAGAAACAGAAGCTGGGTTTAAAAATGAATTTAATGAAGTAATAAAGGAAAACTTCCCTAATCTAGAGAATGAATTGGGAAACAATATCCAGGAGGAGCACAGAACTCCTGACCGGGTCGATCAAAAGCAATCTTCACCATGGCACATGATAATTAAGCTCTCTTCAGTCGAACATGAGGAAAAGATCCTTAAATGTGCTCATGAAAAAAATCAATTCACATACAGAGGAATGCCAATTAAACTCACAGGAGACCTCTCACAAGAATGGAACAGCACATTCCAGATTCTAAAAGCAAAATATTGCCGCCTGAGGATAACTTACCCAGCAAAGATTTTCTTTGTCTTTCTGAAAATGAAATAAAATTCTTCCACAGTAAAGAAAATTTCAAAGATTATGCCTCTTCCAAACCTGCCCTAAAAGTGGTACTTAAAGATGTTTTTTTGACGGAAGAATAGCACCCACCAAAACCAAAGGCAAATATGAAGAACATCCCAGTAAAATAACAACAGAAGACTAAATCAATGAACAACTCATTGCTAAAATGACAGGACCAAATTAACACCTGTTTATATTAACCCTGAATGTAAATAGCTTATACTCATCAATCAAATGTCGTAGTTAAGTAGACTGGATTAAAAACACAAACCTATCTATTAGTTGCCTACAGGAGACACATATCACCAACAAATATCAGCAGAAACTATATCACATGGATTTTGATGTTTTTTGTTTTTAGTTTCATTTCTTCAAAACACTTTTTTTCTCATTAAATTCTGTAATGACCCAGATCATACAGTCACATCATTTTCCTCAAGAAGGCTCTTGATTTCCTTTTCATTTCTTCAGCGACACATTAGTCATTCAGTAGTGTGTTGTTTTTTTTTTTTTTAACTTTGTGGTGTTGTAATTTTCTATCTTTTCTTTCTGTTGTTGATTTTGTTTTGTAGTTTTTCATTTAAGGGGATGTATGGTAACTGTGTAGTGGAAATTGTCATATCCAGTGGCATGCAGTTTAACATCATGGCATTGTAAGTTTATGTTTTTCTTTGTGTTGTTGGTTTTGCTTTGTGGCTTTTCACATGGGGGGGGGGTTTATAGTGACTGTGTAGTTGAGAGTGACATGTCCAGATGTGAGGATACTGTACAGTGTACATCCTACTCCCCATAGAGGTTGGACTCCTAGTGAAACTATTGGATGTGTCTTGACAATGGGATTCTGGACTCTCTGCTGTTGTCCATGCCTGCAGTGATGAACTTATGACTGTTTATGAGGAACTATACTGTTGTAATAATATGGGAGAACTCAGTGAGGGGAGGAGGAAGTAGGTGAGAATGTAGCAAAAAATCTCAGGGCGTATGTAACTGTATCATAAAATGATAATATGATAATAATAATAAAAAGGAAAAATAAAAAAAAAATAGAAGTTAGTTTATTACACAATGATGTGAAAAAGACTCTTTTTGGATACCAAAGTAAACAGTATGTTGTAATTAAGTACGAGTGGCATCTGATTCTTTCTGTCTGTGAATTTTGCAATAATTATATCCAAAGATGTGAGGAAGGGAATGGTGCCTATAAGTAAAGATAAAATAAAAATAGGAGTGACCTTATTGATAAGCTCTTAAATTATTGTTTCTGTTAGAGTATTTATATGTGTAAGTAAAAAAAAAATGAACCTAAACTTTTGTCTTTCTTGTGAGAATGTGTCTTGCTTTACAGACGAAACAACATATGTTGTTTTCAATGACTTGCAAGTCTACCAAGTTATACTGTTACTCATGAAAGCAGTTGCCTGACCTCTGCTGGTATATTAAGCATTCCTTTGTTTGTATCTTGCTTTGAAAGTTCTCTTTCCTTCTTTCCGGCACCACTGTAATTAGATTCATTAATCCTCTAATCTACTCCAGTTTTTACCAGCTCATTGAAATCTTTGTCAGCCTACTCTGTCAATGCCTTATTTATGTTTTCCTGCTGTCTTTGATCCTATGATAGAGTTACTCTGATGAACTAGTTAGTTAGAATGAATCTTGACCAATTCAAACAACTTAAAATGCCTGACTAAGCAAGTCGCATATAGGACAAAATCTGTTCGTAAGAGGCCTTGATCTATATTTGAAGCTTGTTTTATTTTTATGGCTTTATTAATGGTAATAAACGTATACCCTTTTGTATGGAAAGCAGTTATAATTAAATATGAGACCTTTCCTTCCATTTTCTTCCCATTTCTATTTTTAGGATTGTTTGAGTGTGCTAGAATTATTGTGTAGGTTGTAATTATTTATACTTAGAAGGAACTTAATGACTTAAAGTTTGAGAGTTATCTTGTACAATTTACAAGCTGTATTGTTCATTAAACCAATGTTAAACATTTCTACTGACAAAATTCCAAACTGACCACTAACAATTTTTTTGTCACTCAAATGACACTGTATAAGGGATTTACAAATTCTGCTAATGTGTACCCATTGAGTACTTTCTGAAAACCCATTTTTATACTCATTTATTAAATCCTGAAATCCTAAACTGAATCATACTCATCAGAGTTCCCAGTTATTATTGTGGACTGAAAAAAAAAGAAACCCAGCTCAGCCACATGCCAGAAACTTATGTAATAATAAATATAAACTGAATAAGAGCTGAGCACTAAATTTTACTAAGGCTTATTTTGGGGTAGGCATTATGTATTATCAAATCACAGTTTCAAAAGAAAGAAATGTAAAACTCTTTGAAGAAAAAATACTGTCTCATTCTCCAATTATTAATAAATTATTTTGTGATTATTACTTAAATATATACCAACATAAAACAAAATGTGATTCCTTATACTTAGTTCCTACAAATCTAAAATAAAGCAAAAGTTTATAAACAAGTAAACAACCAATAAAAACTACATCTTGTTAGAAAAGCTACAGCTTACTGAAATTAAATTGGCTGCTCAGTGGGAACATGGTACAGGTTTCTGACTTCAGCATGCTTATTCTCCCATTCTTTTTCCAGATTCACACTGTTGGAAAACTTTATTTATATAGCCTTGTGACCCTACCCTTTGCTTGACACAACAAAATTTTTATGTAAATATTTCTGTTTCTCATTAGGCTATGACGATGAAAGTCTGTCTGGGGGACGGTATGACCCAGAACACAAATGTCAAAGCAAGGCTGACACTACACAGCAGTATTTTTTGTTAATGTGTTCTTTTACCTTATTTAATGATTGTTGCAAAATATAATTACGTTCATTTTTAAGGATAATATTGTCATTAGAAAGAGAATCTAAACAACAACAAAAAGAAGTGATCAGAAAACTCACGAATGGGAGGATTTTGTGGGATACCAGGATAGAGACATTCTGTAATCTAATCCTTTTGTCAGCTTCAGTAGGTTGGCATTATTTCACTGTTTTACAGAGTAAGAGATTGAGGTTCAGAAAATAATGCCTAAAGTCATTCAATGAGAAAACAGATTTAAAATCTCCATGATTTCCGATGTTTCAAAAAGTCATCTTTTTGTCGGTAGAAGTACTTTAACCTAAAAGTGTGAGGATTAAATTGTATGTAGACTGAAGGTTACAGGTTTAAATCTCGGATCAGTTGCATAAAAATGGTAATTAGAGGATTGATAAGAGTTAGGTTCCATTATGTATTCATTTAGTGCAACAGATTTGCAAAACTTATTGTGCAAATTCTATCATTCATTTGTTTTCTTCTTTGATCTTGTACCTTAGGTTGGTATCATAAGGAATGTGAATACTATAGCAGTGTGGTTACTGTTGTTCCGCTTCATTGAAGTCTTTTAGAAGTAGTGGTGCATAATCTTCAATGCTTTTTTGACCAAAAGATAAGCTAACAGATCTTACTGTGGAAGTTTCCAGGGCAACACATGTACATCAAATGAGTTATTGATGCTTTTTTTCTTATCCTTACTCTCAGGCCATAAATGTCACCACTATTAAACTGCTGATGATTACCTGCTTGGAGATTAAGAAACATTCATGCAATCCAGTGTCCTGTTCTATCATTCAGATAGCAGGTTGTCTTGACCTAACTGTGAATCTGGAGTTTACAATGACCAGAAAGATCAGACATCCTAAAGTTTTGATTTAAAATGCACACTGTAACCATTTGTAAAAAGTGTCTAAAGTTGTGATTTATATCAAATTAAAACATTTTTAAATGTGTTTTTTACTTTTATTTAGTGTTCAAGTCTTTCTGTTTTTTAGATTTTTATTTATTTATTTTTATTATTTCATTTTATGACACAGTTCCATAGGCTCTCAGATTCCCCCAGCCCCTTGCAAACCCTCCCCCCATATTGATTTCCATATTGTTACAGTGGTACAGCTTATAACCAGTCACAATTCCATCATTGTGGGCATGGACCATGTAAAGTCCAGCATCTTATTATCCGGATAAATTCAACAGTTTCATTGGGAGACCATCCTTGGTCTGAAAGTAGAGCTGGCAGAATATCATCCCCTCCAATGAGATGCCATAGCACAAATTCAACAACAGGAAGAAACATGGAAATTTACAACATCATGATTCTGTTTATTTTAAAAATTATTCAAGAGGGCAATGGACGGAGTGGGAAAGCCATAGTAATCAGAGCTGGTCTGCAGCCAAAGTCAGGTTTTGGGAATTCAATCCATGTCTCCTGTGGGTGGCAGTGGCCTCCTGGGATCTGTGTCAGTGGGAAACTGGAGTTGGCGTCTGGAGCTGGGCTTCAAACCCTGGGACTTTGATCTGGGATGGGAGCATCTTAACCAGTGGCATATCTGCTTATCCTTCAATTTGTTTGAAATAATCCCATTTAGTATTAAGTCTCTTTGTTAGAATAGTAAATGACTTTGCTTTGGCCTATTAAAGTTCATTACGTTTCTTTAAAACACCTATTTTGAATTCTTCACCCAAGAATGTGCAAATGTCAATTGATATCTGGGTGCCTTCTGGCACTTTGGTTAGCTGAAATCATGGTTCCCTGAAAGTTCTTGGCACCTTTTGGTGTACCATATCATCTGTGCTGTGATTAGATATTTTTTCCTGTCTTTGTAATCTTTCTTTGTGATTGTCCTTCCGGAAATTCTGAGCAGTCTGTTTATTTTCTCTGAGACAGAACCTTTGTATTTCAGTACTGAATGGTGACTTAGTTTATATTTACCACATGTTCGTTGTTGGCATTGCCACCATGTAGTCCTAGAGGATTTCCTAAGTTCAGAGTTTTCTGAAGTCCGCAGTTGTACAGAATGAACTGGAGGAAAGGAGATAGTTTAGTTTCTTCTTAGGGTAGGTTTATAATACCTCGTCTTGTGTCCACCAATATTGCAATGCTAGATTGCTGCTGGGATCCAATAATGGTACACCCAAAACTCACATCACTGTGCTCTATTTGCTTCTGAGGTGGAACTACAACTTGAGGATGCTGAATCAGTTGGAAGTCTGATCAACTGGCATGGTGAGACACTGCTTGGCAGTGGAACAGGCCTAGTGGCTTCATCCACAGGCATTGATCTGAATGAATGGTTGTGATTTTCCCTATGTAGGGCTTTTCCAGCTCAGATCATTAAAACTGTAAAAGTCTCAAACATTGGTTTGAAAAAAGTATAAAGCAGAGTTTTTGGAAACTATTTGTTGTGGCTTTTGCAATTTTATTATTTATTTATTCATTTATTATTTTTATTTGTAATACACACAGGCATTTCTTTTTGTTTTGTTTTTCTTTTTCTTTTTTTCTTTGTTAGCTCCCACATTGCTGGGGGAAAGGTGATAGACCCAGCTCTTTGGTCAGGCAGGCCAGCACTAAGTTGGGTTATACCAGGGTCTGACAGTTCCTAGGCTCTGTTCATTTTGGGGGCTGGCAGTGATTCATACTGAAACAAGTTATCCCACTGGGCCACCAGTCTGCACTTGGCACAAATGTGGAGGTTCTGCCTAGGAGCACAGACTGGGAGTAAAGGCTTTTGGTCTTTATTAGGTGTTAGGTCTCAATTCCCTCTCTCTCCATACCCTGTAGTGGCTGCAGAGTGACTGGTCTCCCACAAAAGTGGCAGGGACACAAGAATTTGGGCCATCTTCAGCTGTCTTACCAGGTACATTAACAGGAAGCCTGTTCAGAAGTAGAGTTGCAGGGTCTTGCACCAGTGACTCTGATATGAGATGCTGGTGTTACAGGCAGCAGCGTAACTCACTGGGTCACAATGTGAACCCAGTTTCAAACATTTGAAATAAAGGATATGGGACCTACAGTGCCATGTTAAATACAACTTCATGTGACTGGCTACATGTTTGTTTAGTCTTATTTTATTTGTATACAACATTACTAGTTGGTACTTTATGAAACAGGAATTAAGAACATAAGAATTCTGTTATAACTTTTGGAATATGTTTCTATGAGCAAAGGAAAAGAAGCAGAGTTAGACAGCAGGAGAAATTGCTATGTGATGCAGTTAGAATAAATGCCTCAGCCTACTGTATGGGAAGACTGGAACTCTTACAGATTAAAATTAGCAGGCTGGATCTTTGTACCCTGACATTGGCCATTCATCTGATCAAAGCTGCACCTTGCAGATGGTGTGATCTCACACAAGGCGATGTAGATAACACTTCTTGGCAATTTTGAGAGCAGACCAACAGCTCAGAACTGATAACATGGGGTAAATAAATTCATCAAACCTAATTTTACCTATAGAAAAAATCAGATTTATGGCCCAGCACGATAACCTAGTGGCTAAAGTCCTTGCCTTGCATGCCCAAGATCTGTTATGGGAGCCAGTTCTAATCCCAGGAGCCCCGCTTCTTATCCAGCTCCCTGATTGTGGCCTGGGAAAGCAGTCGCACATGGCCAAAGCCTTGGGATCCTTCCCCCGTGTGGGAGACCCAGAAGAAGCTCCTGACTCCTATCTTCGGGTCAGCTCAGCACCAACGTTGTGGTCACATGCAGAGTGAATCATCAGATGGAAGATCTTCCTTTCTTTTAAAAAAAAAAAGTATCTATATGTGTTCTTTGGACTCTGGGATTGGACTATTAATACGATGACTTTTCCCAGTGAGGTAAAGAATTATTTTTTCCATACTAAATTGGAAGCCTCACCGAAGATTGTCCTCACCCACATAAATATTAACTTAATTCTGCTTAAGTTACTTATTTATAATAGCATTCCATTTATAACCATTTATCTACTATAAAAATGGTAAATTGTAGTTAACCTTTTAGCATTTTAATTCATTGTGCCCATGGTAATAATAATTTTAGTATAGCTCCAGGGTTATTTTGTAGTTTTATAAGGGATTCTGATTTAATGTGCTGTTCTACATTCTCTTGTCTTATAAAGTAACTGCCATATATTAAAGGAATTTTTATCTTTTTCTCAGAATATGTGTCTAGAATGCAGAAACTCTGTCTTGGTTGATACCCATGCCTTCTTGTCTCTTGGATAAATTGTTATAATTAATTTTCTTTTGGCTTTTCAATGAAAATGACCCAGAGGCAACAGTCTTTGTTCAACAGACCAACTCTATTATTGAACTTGGAAACAGTTTTGGGGGTTGGAGTTGGGAGCATATCCAAGAACATCTGTCAGATGGATTGAATCTAACTTTTACTAATTTTACATTTAGAATTATCTGAATTTTAGATCTGTGGTCATGTTGCAAAAATGAAAAATCGGTAAGTGATTGCTTTAGGAACATGAAATTTGATGAAACTGTAATGAATGTACTAATAGTGTGAAAGTTTTACACATCTTGAACAGCAGAATTGGAATTTTTGGAGTATAAATCTATAAATCAATTGTGATTGAAACACCATTTTACTATGGCTATAGGGCTTGTTTACTAGCTCTCTGGTTAATGTGTTCCTTGGATGAATTCAAATATGATATTTGTTTTGAAAGTTCAAAATTCAAATTTTGGTGGAGTTTTTGTGTTAAATGTTTGTCTTTACCTTATTCTTTCCCATTCTTCTTTAATAATTTTAACATGTCATTAGAATGAAAATAGTAAAAATAGTGCTTATATAAGATCAGGCAATATTTTTACCCTTACTACTAGTGAACAATTTCAAATAACTGACGTAGGATTCATTGAACAGCAATTTTCAGTTCTGTCTATGGATCCCTAAAGGCCTTGCATCCGTTTCTTCCTCTTAGTTGTATTTACTAGGTTAATTGAATTTTCTTCTTTTCTAAAAGATTTATTGATTTATTTACTTGAAAATCAGAATTACAGAGACAGAGAAAAAAAAGGAGAGGAAGAAGAGAAGGAGGGTTGAAGAGGAAGCGAGAGAGAAAACTGAGATATTCTACATGACTATTTCTCTTCCTAGATGGCCTCAACATCCAGCGCTGGGCAGACTGAAGCCGGGAGCCAGGGACTTCTCTTGGGTCTCCCATGAGGGTTGCAAAGGCCCTAGCTCTTGGGCCATCTTCTGCTGCTTTCCCAGGCCATTATCAGGGAGCTGAAATGGAAATGAGACAGCCAGGATTCGCATTGTTTCCCATATGGGATTCTGGCATCACGTGCAGTAGTTTTACTTGCTATGTCACAAGTCAGTCCCTAGTTGCATTTCCTCTGAGTTCGTTTAGCAACTGTTACCTGAGATCTGATTAGATGGGACAAACTCAGTACGAATGGAAATTTTTTTCCATTTAGTCAGTGATTTTTTGCCTCTAGTATCAAAAGAGATGTCATTGATTTCATTTGATGACCACAGATTCAAAAAGAGACCCAGAATCATATCTGCTAACATTTAATTTTATAGGAATGTTTACTCTCTCAGAGTATGGGTGGATAAAATATCTGAAGTGCCAAAAAAGCTGTTATTCCATTATACAATTAGCAAGCAAAGACAGTCTTCACTGAAATGTAACAGCTTTTATTTCACCCTGTTGTAAGCCATGGGATTAAGATGCTTTCTAATTTATATTTGACCTAATTTTATATAAGAATTATAATTTATCTGAAATATGTATCTTTCTAAAAAATATTTTATTTTGTTTATTTGAAAGTCAGGTGAAGAGAAAGTTGGAAAGACAGAGAGGAAGATCTTCCATCTGTTGATTCACTCCCCAAGCAGCTGCAATGGCTGGAGCTGTGCCGAACCAAAGCCAGGAGCCCAGAGCCTCTTCTGGGTCTCCCATGTGGGTGTAGGGTCCCAAGGCTTTGGGCCATCCTTGACTGCTTTCCCAGACCACAAGCAGGGAGCTGGATGGAAAGTGGGGCCGCCAGGACATGAACCGGCACCAACATGGGGTCCCAGTGCATGTGCAAGGCGAGGACTTTAGCCACTAAGCCTCTGTGCTGGGCCCAGAAAAAATGTATCTTTAGTAGGCTTTTTGTAATACAACCTGAGAGATTATGTTCCAGATAACTTGTTTAACATTACATTGTTAATATGAAGAATATTTTCCTGTTAAAAATTACCTAAACAGCAAAATGGTATTTTTACACTGTGTTTCAGCTTATGGGAACTTTGACATGTTATCTCTCTGAAACAACTCTTTGCCATGATAAAAACAGCTTTTATTATTTTATCTGTAACATATGGAAGAGTAATCTGAGGCATATATTAATAAATTGTAGTTCTCTTTACTCTAATGGTCTTGCTACCACATTATACTATTTCCCCCTAGATGATCAGTTGTCTTGGTTTCAGTACAGACTGAGTAAAGTTTCTTGCTGTCACCTTTGAACAAGAAAAATATCTTTTGAAAGTATAGGGGTAGGTATTATAGGTGTTCAGTTTTGCATGAAGAATAGCATGGTACAATGCTCTGATGAGAGTCGTGTATCTGCATTAAAAGGAGACTGTGTCAAAACTGAGCAGGCATTTGACTTAGGAATTCAGCCAGTTATGCCTGTGTCCCCCAGTGTATTACCCCATCTTCACATCAGTGCAGATCCTGGGAGGGAAGTGGTGGTTCAGATGGTTGGGCTCCTGTTGCCCATCAAGGATGCCTAGATTGCGTTCCCAGTTCTTGACCTGGCCTGACCCAGCCTTGGCCATTGCAGGTGTTTGGGGATTGGATCCTCACATAGGTGCTCTGTGTCAATCTATCTGTCTCTCTAAAAAACCTCAGATAAAACCAAAATTGGAGTCATGGTTCCCTAAGCAAAAAGTTAAGGCAACAAGAGAGCTTTAATGATGATGAGTCCAGGACCACCTGAGTTTGGAAACTCCAGGAGGCGTGGTTGTATTTTCTATGCTATCCTCTGGAGTTGTGCGACGTGGTAATACTTCATAATTAAGAACAGTGTCCTAAGAATGCTAAAGAATATTAAGAATCGTAACGGGCAGTGATTCCGTGAAGAAGCTCTAAGGATTGAGGCTTTTTATTCAGGATAACTCTGATGATCACATAAGTCATTTTCCCAGACAGAATCTTTTCATCTTAAAAGGCTGAGGTCAGCTGTCACAGCTGCAGTTTTTCCAGGGAATATTGGTGCTTTTACTTAGCCAAAAGGCTTTCACCTCAGTATTTGAAGAGCGTGTTATAACTTAAGTCAAAATAAAAATATTGATGCCCATTTTGAACACAGAGCAGTTGGCTTCTTAGCTATTTGCACTCAGGTTGGCAAAGCAGCAGAAGCTTAAGAACCAGTCTTTATCATGTATCTTTATGTGATTTTTTTTTCTTGCACTGCAGTCTTTCTAAATTCAAAATTAATTTAATTTATGGCCTAGATCAAGTTGAAATGTCCTAGACTGGTCTTAAAATGATCCACATTTAGGTACAAGCTTTTCACAATGTTAACACTTATTTAACATAGAAAATGATTTTTTAAAAAAAATTGTTGATAATTTATTTTGATTTGAAATTCTTAATCCCAAAGATAATTTTCCTATATGAATATAATGTTCTTTGGCATGTAGTTTTTCCAAAGATTATGAAAATATTTTCCTAATTGAATAGGTTTCATAGCATAGAAGTCAACCAAGCAATGCTTTCAAAAACCATCTGCATTTAGTGAATTATGTGTAAGCCTGATGTAAAGTTGATGAAAGGAATTGCTAATAGCAGCATTAGTTCAAATGTATTTCTAACATGTTTAGATACTCATTGCCACAGATAAATAAGCATGAACTAAAATGACTTAGGAATGACCTGTATACAGCAGCAAACATCATTTTGGAGGGAAAGGCAAGTATTTTAAAGTAAAATTTGTTTTACTTTTCTTGTTTAATTTTTTAATTTTGATTCTAATTATTTTTTAAGATTCAGTACAGTTCATAGCTACAATTCTAAAATAACAATAGCCCATTCTACCCTTTCTTTTTCTCCTTCAGTCTCGATTTTTCTTTTTGGGGGGTACTTGAGATAACATCTTATATTTATGCGACTATAAAAAAGGATTAATGCTTCACCAAATAGTTATGCTAAGTAAGTAAAAAGAAAGAAGACATTAGTGGAAATGCCGGTACAACTGTGTGGTGCATAGCTGGATTGATGCTACATCTTAGATATTGTGAAGTGAGGTGAAATAAACATGGGAAGACAAACAGCTCTCTTGTATGTTGATTTCATTTCATTTGACTATATTCTCAGGAGTGGGATGGCTGGGTCATATGGTAGATCTATTTTCAGATCTCTGAAAAATCTCCATGTCTTCCATAATGATTGTACTATTTTACATTCCCACCCACAGTGTATTAGGGTACCTTTCTCCCAGCATCTTTATTGTTCTTGGTTTATGTAACAGTAATTTTTGATTTATGTATGGTAAAAACCCTCCAGGTGTTGTGCCATTTGGGGAGTATACCCACATCCCCAAGAAGATTCCACAAATCTTTGTCTCTTCCTTCTCTCTGTATATCTGCCTTTCTAATAAAAACCAATACACAAATGAATAAATAAATAAAACCCAGTGTGATATAGTGTTTGGAGCTGAAGTCTTTGGAAGGTAATTAGCATTAGATAAGGCCAGGACAGTGAAACTGTGTTAGCTGATATCAAGATAGCTACTCCTGCTTGTTTTTCATTTACCTGATAAATCTTTTCCAGCTCTTTCAGTCCATGTGTATATTTTTCTGTGGAGTTTCTTATAGAAAGTATATAGTGGGGAGGACTTGATTTTTTTATCCATTCAACCAATCTACATCTTTTTTTTGTTTTAAGATTTATTTATTTTTATTGTAAAATCAGATTTACAGAGAGGAGGAGTGACAGAAAGATCTTCCATTCGCTGATTCACTCCCCCAAGTGGCCACAACAGCTGGAGCTGAGCCGATCGAAGGCCTGGAGACAGGAGTTTCTTTTGGACTCCCATGTGGATGCTGGAAGGCTTTGGGCCGTCCTCACTGCTTTCCCAGCCACAAGTTGGCAGCTGGAGGGGAAGTGGAGCAGCTGGGATATGAACCGGTACCAATATAGGATCCTGGTGTGTGTAAGGCGAGGACTTTAGCCACTAGAACCACAGTGAGCCTGAATCTGTCTTTTGGCTAGAAAATTGAATGTACTTGTAGTCAAGTGTACTACTAACAGATAGCTAACACCCGCCATTTTGTTGACTACTTCTTTCTTCTAGCTCCTGTATTGGTGAATTTGGTGGTATCATGTGTTACTATGATGCTTACTACTAATGAAAGACTCCCTTCAGAATTTCTTGCTAAGCTGTCTGTTAGTGGTGAATTCTCTCAATTTTTTTTCTTATCTGGAATATACCTTATTTTTCCTTTACCTTTGAAGCATAGCTTTTTAAATTATGACATCCTTGGTTGGAAGTTTTTCCTTCTTAAGGTATTGAGTGTATCATCAAACTCTCCTGGCATTTCAAGTTCTTGAGAAATCTGATGCTAATATAATTGTTTTTCTTTATATGTAACTTGACAATTTTCTCTTATTATATTTAGAATTATCTCATTGTCCTTCAGTTTGACAGTTTGAATGCTACATGCCTTTAAAAATATCTTTTTTTGATTCTGTCTGCTTTGAATCCTTTGAGGTTTTTGTATCTGCCTATCCATGTTTCTTTACAGAGCTGGGAAATTCTCAAATTTTATTTTATTTAGTGGCTTCCCGATGCCCTTTGCTTTTCTTTTCCTTCAGGAACACTTATAATATGGATATTTGGTCATTTAATGGCTTCCCATGTTTCAGGTACACTTACTTCATTCTTTCTAATCCTCTATTCTTTGGTTTTTGTCTGATTATATTATTTGAAGTGGTGTCCTCAAGGTCACAAATTCTTTTTTTTGTTTGTTTTAATTTTACTTTTGATGATGTTTACATAGTTGATGAGGGTGGGAATGGTCCAGGATTAGGGGACTGTGGGTGAGACCATTGTTTCCACATTTTCTTTCTTCTTCCTGTATCTGGGGGAAGAGAAGATAAAAGGGGAGAAGCTGTACCCAGCATCCCTCCTGCCTCAATAACCAGGGTTGGGGAATGACCTCCTGATGTCATCCCAGCGTCCCCAGTGTGGAGCATGTTCAGAGGCCTCTGCTCAAGTTGTTTTGATAATTCTGTTCTGAAATGCTGTTTATCTCACTGATCCAGCAATGAGGAATTCCTTCCAAGGTCTATTGGGTGATATAGATTCTCCATTTTACTGGAGTTTTGCTGTCAACACTTGGCTGGGGTATTTGACCAACTTGTTCTGCCCTCCTTCCTCTGCTGTGGTACTAAATGCCCTCTGCAGGCTTCAATGGATTACCATATCCTCCATGTGCATCAGAGTATGTCATTTACCAAGCCACTGAGAAATCTCAGCTCTGATACCTGTACTCCATGATCAGACCATAGATGCTGTTATTCTCCCAATGGCTGGGGTTCTGAGTCCAGATGTTAAGTTGAGGGATCCCCAAAGAAACCTTGCCTGAAGTGGTGTCATACCTATCTTGTGTGTGCGGCTAGTCCAGGCTTCAGCTTGGTCTGTCACCCACATCAGCCTATGCACACACTGGTAGTTGCAGTTGCTGGGTCAGTTCTGTTTCCAGCCCCATCTCTTAGGTAAACCAACGCAGCCTAGCCCAATCCAGCCAACTACACAACTTGTCCCTCACATACACCAGTGTGAGATTCAGCCTCATCGAACTGACCCTCCCTAGACCCGCCTCCAATTCTGGTTCCTGTGTTTGCCAGTATGTGCAGCAAACTTGTCCAATCTGTCTCACATCCTGTTTTGTTCTTGTACACATCAATGGGTGTTGAAGACTAACTCAACCCAACCAATTCCGCTGTCTAGCCCACATTCATGTTGGCAGGTGCCACCACCTGTTCAGCCAGGCCTACCACCCAACCTTGGTTCTCATGCTCATCAGTGGGAGTTGCAACCCACTCTCAGTCCCGGATCTTGCACTCTCCAAGTGGTTGTGTAGTCTAGCTTGAAGGTCAGAAATTCTTGACTTCACTTGGTCTATTCTCTTAATTGTTTGTTTGATCAGTGCTCTTAGTTTTTTTTATTTCACTGAATGAAGAGTTCATTGCCAAAATTTATATTTGGTTCTTATTCATGGTATTAGTAATATTTCATCCATATCATTCAATGATTGCCTCATTTCTTTAATCTATTTCCTGTGTCACACTGAGTTTTCTTAGTTATTTTGAATTCTATATCTGCTATTTGATAGATTTCCTTTGGCTCAGGATCTAATTCTAGAAGATTATTTTGTTATTTTGGACGTGTTATACTACCTTTCTTCTTTACGTCTCCTGTATTCCTATTTTGATATCTGCACATCAGGTGTAATTATTCTTTCCTAATTGAGTGGGACTTCTTGGAACAGAGTTTATGGTGTATCTGAGATGCTGGTTTCCACTTGACTTGTTGCTTTGGCTTTGGGGATAGGTTAGCCCAGAGTATAAGTCTCTGCATGATTTCTTTGTTCTTAATGAATTTTGGGTTTGTCAGTAACACAGTCTTCTGAAGCTCGTACGGCTAGAAATATGGCTTTGAGATGAATACTTGTTTTCTAGGATGTGTAACTTTGGTCCACTGAGAATTCGATATCTGTCTTCCTGGTGATTGCAATAGCCAGGACATTGTTCTTAGTACTGAGGGAGACACAGGTGGGTATCCCCTTGTCCTGTGCTGGGAAGCCTGAGCGATGTTGTGGCTTGTGCCATCTATTGCTGTGTCTGCAGTATGTGTGATGCAGATGGCTCTTTCCTTAAGTACTGCTAGAAGAGTCCAACTGGTGTTGTAGTGCATACCAATTGCCCTGGTCCTGGGACTAGAGGATCTGGACTGAACCCTGTGCCAGTGCAACAGTATGAGTGATTTTGCTCTGACAAGTATGACTCCACAGAAGTGACATTCGCATAGGTCCACTGGGTAGGTTCCAATGGGATTTAGAACGTTATAACTGATTGTTATTGTTAGTTACAATAACCCCAGTGTTGTAGGGTGTAGTGGAACCATTTCCCAGATCTCCCAGAGTGTGGGTGGGGTCTCCTGATAAAGCTCACCTCAAGTTCTCTTAAGTCATCCACAGTCTCTCTAGCCTGTAACCAAAACTTTCTTGTGGTGGTACATCTCTTTGGACAATCTACTGGAATAATTCCCTCAGGTATACTACCATTTCAATTGAAACTTCCTTTTTGCAGTAATAAAAGGCTATCATGGTGAAAATAATTTTTACTCAAAAATGTTAAGAATGGAAATAAGGTGATGGATTGGATTAAGGCATCAGTTTCTAGCTCAACCAACTTAATTCTTCATGCTGGCATGAATTTGGTGGCACCTCCTAGTCCCTCATGGACTTTTGCCACATCAGACAAAACCACTGAATGGTTTTGTGTTGTCTGGCAGAATTGTTAGCTTCAGTGGTGTAGAAATGGAAACAATTTGGGAGTTGTAGGTTGGAACCGAGGTGGTTGGGTCTATGAAGTGGTATTGGTACTGAACTTTGTGTACCAGATTTATGTATATACTTAAAACATTTTTTTAAGGTGGATGGCAGTGGTGGTTATTTGCATGTGTTCAGAATAGTGAAGCATTCAGCATAATTATACGTGTAAAAAGAGGTATTTTTGAGCAAGATGGGTTGTATATTAACTTCAGTTTTAGAATCCAAGCAAAACTCATTTCATGTCTGTATGAACTATTTTAAACCATCTTGATCTTACTAAATTTTCTTCTGCACTCTGAAATTTCTGTACTTAAGCCCAGCTTTCCCCTAATCACTATGGGATTTGTATTCAGCGGTCTTGCTGAGTCACGTCTAGATTGGTCCCAAGAAAAGTTAATGCTCTTCTATTAGATTAAATCAGTTGTACTCTTTATTTATAAATAAATTGCTGGTCCACTGAATTCACTAAGTTCTTTGGAGAGCTGACATTATACAGAGAAAATAGGATCAACACCTTCCAAATCTTATATTAAAAGGTCATAAGGCCAAATAATAAACTATTATAAAACATGAAAACTTCAGACAAAACATTAATATTGGATTTTTAAAAATTTTTTTATTTTTAATGTTCTTTACATAGTTGAGAAGGAGGCATGTCCATGTAGACCTCTGCTTAGGGTGCCCAAGTCCACCTTAGTGCATCCGCAGACACACTCAGTCACTGCAAAGCTTGGTCAGGAGAGTAATCCAACCTGGTTTGCTTTCCACCCCCTGACAAGGCACTTGGCATTGTTGGCTGGCCTAGAGGAGTTGGCTGTCATGTCCCCTGTGTGCATTTGGGTATGTTGTCCACTGCACAGACATCAAAAACTTAACATTGTATTTTTTAAAATATTAAAAAATTTTAAATTATTTTTATTGTAAATTCAGATATACAGAAAGGAGGAGAGACAAAGAGGAAGATTTTTGTCCACTCATTCACTCCCCCAAGTGTCCACAACAGCCGGAGCTGAGCTGATCCAAAGCCAGGAGCCCACAGCCTCTTCTGGGTCTCCCATACAAGTGCAGGTCCTAAGGCTTTGGACCATCCTCCACTGCTTTCCCAGATAACAAGCAGGGAGCTGGATGGAAAGTGGTGCTGCCGGGATTAGAACTGGCACCCATATGGTGGGCCCTCGCATGCAAGGCGAGGATTTTAGCTGCTAGGCTACCACACCAGGCTTTAAAATTATATTTTTAAGAACTTATTTGAAGCAAATAAGTTTGAAGCCTTGTGAGAACATATCCACATACTCTTCTGAACTCTTATAACTTTTAATCTGTCTCTTAGGCTTCTGAATGAAAGGCCAGGTAAATCCCAGTACTTTGTTACACCAATTTGTAGGTGTGTTAATGAAGAAATAAAGATTTGACTTTTGGATGCAAATATTTATTTAAGCACATTAGTTCATTAATTTTATATGCAGTTATCTTTGGCATGCTTCAAAGTAATTATAATAAATTGAATCTTTTTGTGCCTTTTCACTCTGTTTTATGAAAGTATAGTTGTAATTGAACATAAAAATTGCATATACTTGTATGTATTGTATACAACATGATATTTCAATATTTGTATATATTGTGAAATGATTACATTTAATTAATTCACATGTATTACCTTACATACTTATTTAGGGTTGAGAACACTTCTAATATATGCTATTAGCAATTTTAAGTACATAATACCTGATTTTTAGCTACAATCAACATGGAGTTTATTTCTTGAATTTTTTCATGTTGTATGACTGAAACTTTGAGATCCTTGTACACCTCCCCCCTCCTCTACTTCTCTGGTGCTTTGGGTCCCTTCTCTTCCATATGTATGTAAAATAACTTTTTGAGAATGTACCTTTACGTAAGATCATGTGGTATTTGTCCTGCCTTATTTCTCTGGGCATGATAGACTCCACATTAATCCATTTTACCTAAAATGACCAGATTTTCTCCATTTAAAAGATAGGCTTATATTTCATTGTGTGTAGGGAGGATTCAAAAAGTTTGTGAAGAATTTGCCTTATCCATTTTAATTCTCTTTCCGTGGACTTTGTGATGCCGCTCATATATATGTCTATACCATGTTTGCCTCTTAAGAGTGTTTATTTCTTTTTAATTACATTTTTATTTATGTTTAACTCTATATAGAAATTTAGTAAATGCGATTCCAAGAATAAAACAGTACTTTTCTTACTCTCTCTTCCTTCCATTCCTTCCTGTTTAAAAAAAAAATGTGTTAGATCACATGCTTTGAATTTATAAACACAGGCTTAATGTGCCACTAAAGAGAGAGCTAAACAAGAGAAAATGGGAAGAGCACCTTTTCTGCAGACATCACACAAGGGTTATGACCAATAATCAAGTCACATGATGTCAGGCTCACTCAAGTACAGTAAAGGTTTTTGTGCTCTGTAAATTAGCGAAACAAATGCAAAACTGTGCCGTTTGTCTTCTTGGATCTGGTTTATTTTATTGCACATAGCAGTCTCCAGTCGCATCCATTTTGTGGCAAAAGGCAAATTGCATTCTTTGTTATGGCTGAGTAGTATTCCGGTGTTAATAACAATTTCTTTATCCAGTCAGTTGATGGATACCCGGGTTAATTCTGTATCTTAACAATTGTGAATGAATTGCAATAATTTGTAATATAGGGGTACAAATAACTCTTTCATATGCTGATTTCATTTTCTTTGGATATATTCCCATGAGTGGAACACCCTATCATATGGTAAGTCTGTGTTCAGATTTCTGAGGAATCTCCATGCTGTCTTCCGTAACAGTTGCACTAGTTTCAATTTTCAGTGTGTAGTAGTTCCTTTCCCCTACGTCTTCGTCAGCATGTTGGTTTTTTGTTTGTTTGATTTTCCTGCATAATAGCCATTCTAACCGATTATATCTCATTGTGATTTTTAGTTCCATCCCCCTGGTAGCTAGTAATCCTGAGCAGTTTTTAATGTTGTCTGTTGGCCGTTTGACTTTCATCCTTTGAAAAATGCCTCTTTGTTTCCTTTGCCCAGTTCTGAACTGAACTGTTTGCTTTGTTGTTGAGTTTCTTCAGCTCCTCTGATGTGTAATTTGCAAATATTTTTCTGATTCTGTATGTGGCCTCCTCACTTTGTTGAGTGTTTCCTTTGCTGTGTAGAAGCTTCTTAGCTTGATGCAATCACGTTTTTCTATCTTTGTTTTTATTGCCCGTGCGTTTGTGATGCCTATGCAGATGTGTTGCAATGTTTTCCCATGATAATTTGATGAATTCATGTCTTAAATGTTGATGTTTTCTCCACTGCGGTTTAATTTTTATATAGCGTGTAAGATACAGGTACTATTTTAATTAAAAAGTCAATAAATTAATAACTCCTGATGATTCTTTTTATTTTGTAACATCAATTTTAGCATTTTATTTTTCTTTTTATGCTAGGCATGTATTTGCAAGGAAGGAATCTCAACTGAACTTGAACTATGGTTATGCAACAAGGTGGAGGAATCCACCATGGGGGGAGAGGTATGGGAAGGGTGGGGGGAATCCCCAGCGCCTATAAAACTGTACCACATAATACAATGTAAGCAACAATAAAAAAAAAAGAATTTAAAAATTTTTTTTTAAAAAAGATGCATTTATTTTACTTGGAAGAATTACAGAGAAAGAGAAATCTTCTATCCACTGATTCCCTCCTCAGTTGGCTGCAATGTCCAGCGCAGGGCCAGTCTGAAGCTGGGAGCCAGGGGCCTTCCCTTGGGTATCTCAAGTGGGTGGGGGGGTCCCAAGACGTCAGGCCATTCTCTGCTGCCCTCCAAGGCCATCAGAAATGGGGCAAATGTTGAAAGGGAATCAAACTGGCACCACAAAGCTTGTTAGCACCATAGAGGTAGGATTAGCTTGTTTGCCAACACACAAAACTCCCATTTTATTTATTTTAAAGGCAGAATTAGGCAGAGCAAGAGATACATTGTTCATATGCTGGCTTACATGAGAAGTGGCTACTATGGTCAGAGCTTAGCCAGATGGAAGCCAGGACCTTGGAGCTTTGCTTGGGTAGCAGGAGCACAAGCACCTGGGCCATCTTGCCCTGCTCTCCCAGGTGCGTAAGCAGGGAGCTGGATTGGAAGTGGAGCAACTTATTCTCAAGCAAGCTTCTCAATAAAGCAGACAGAGGGTCTTTCTCTGTGTCTCTTCTCTCTCTAAATCTGCCTTTCTGGGCCCGGCGCGGTGGCGCAAGTGGTTAAGTCCTCGCCTTGCACGCCCGGGATCCCATATGGGCGCCGGTTCTAATCCCGGCAGCCCTGCTTCCCTTCCAGCTCCCTGCCTGTGGCCTGGGAAAGCAGTCGAGGACGGCCCAAAGCTTTGGGAACCTGCACCCGCGTGGGAGACCCGGAAGAGGCTCCTGGCTTCGGATCGGCATAGTATCGGCCCGTTGCGCTCACTTGGGGAGTGAATCATCGGATGGAAGATCTTCCTCTCTGTCTCTCCTCTCTGTATATCCGCCTTTCCAATGAAAAATAATAAAAATAAATCTTTAAAAAAAAAAATAAAAAAAATAAATCTGCCTTTCTAATAAAAACATAAAAATCTTGGAGTGTCAGAGCTAGAACAAGAGTTAGAGCAAGCGAATCAGAGAGATCTTTCATCTGAAGTGTCAGTCTCTCTCAGCACAACCATTCATAGCTGGGTCAAGCCACAGCCAAGAGCCAGGAGCTTTTTCCAGGTCTCTTACTTGTTGGCAGGGGCTAAAACGCTTGGTCTTTCTTTTCACTGCTTTTCCCAGACCATTAGCAGGGAGCAGGATTAGAAGTAGAGCAGGAGCCCGTGCAGTAGCCTGGCAGCTAAAGTCTTCACCTTGCACGCCCGGGATCCCACATGTGTGCCGGTTCTAATCCTGGCAGCCCCAATTTCCATCTACCTTCTTGCTTGTGGCCCTGGAAAGTAGTTGAGAATGGCTCAAAGCCTTGGGACCCTGCACCCACGTGGGAGACCCAGAAGATGCTCCTGGCTTTGGATCAGTGCAGCTGGACAGAAGATCTTTCTCTCTGTCTCTACTCCTCACTGTGTATCTGGCTTTCTCCACCCCCCCACAAAATTGGAGCAATTGGGAAAAAACATGTGGCAGCTTTTCACATGAGGCCACAATGTGAACCCTCATGTTTGCTGTTAGGTCTGATCAAAAGCCCATCGCAATATCCTGAAGTATTTACTCTATATTTTATTATAGTCACAAAGTTTCATGGCTCATATTTAGGTCCTTATTCTATTTTCAGCAGATTTTTGTACCTCATTTGAATAAAGTCTACTTCATTCTTCTGCCTGTGTATTCCAATTGTCCTAGCAACCAATAATTAAAAAGGCTACCCCTTTTTCATGTTTTTAGCACCTTTGTGAAAGATCTGTTGGCAGCGGATACATGGATTTATTTCTCGGGTCTCTGTTCTGATCCTTCGTTGCAGGGGTTGAGAACATGCGGCCTGTGAAGTTCAAGTCCCACAGAATAAAATGACTGGGACCTGCTAAGGCGAGCATATTGGGAACTGAAAATCAGTAAATTTACAGCAGGCTGATTTTTAGGTTTATAATTTTATGTGACCATACAGGGAGTGGGAGTTAGAGGGAGACCTCTTCCATCTGCTAGTTAACTCCACAAATGGCCGCCGTGGTTAGGGCTAGGCCAGCCTGGAGCGAAGAGCCTGGACGTCATTTGGGTGTCCCAGGAGGGCTCCGAGGATTTGGGGCCATCTTCTGCTGCTTTCTCATGCACTTTATCAGAGAGCTGGACGGGAAGTAGATCAGCTGCGATTTGAGCTAGTGCTTGTATGAGTTGCGGATCCCCACTTCAATTGCTGTCCCACAACACAGGCCCCAGTGTCTTCCATTCTTGTCATGGATCACATGTCTCAATGCCTATGTTGCGTCACCCTTGAGTTCCTGGATTTATTCAACATGATCATGGTTGAATTTGGTATATTAACACTTTCTTGGAGAATAGTTGTATCTTTGTTCATGAATGAATTGGAGTGTAATTTTTCTTATATTGTCCTTGTCTGGCTTTGGTGTCATGGTAATGTTAACTTCGTAAAACAAGTTTGGAAGTATTCCCTGTTCTTCAATGTTTCAGAGGAGTTAGGACAGTTGTTGTTGATTCTTCTCAAGATATTTGCTAGAATTTATCACCAAAGTCATCAAGTCCCGGACTTTTCATTATTGGGAATTCTTTGATTACTGATTTAATCTACTTATTGTTTTGGTTCTGTTCAGATATTACTTCTTCATGAATTACTTTGGTCATGATAAGTCTTATGTTTCTAATAGCATCCTTTTGTTCCTCCAGGTTGTCCAATTTTTGGCATACAATTCTTTTTATAATTCTCTTTTATGAGCCTTTGTGTTTCTGCAGTATCGATAGTAATGGCTTTTCTTTTATGTGTGATCCTCTCTCTTAAACCTAGCTAAAGATTTGTCAATTTTATGTTTTCAAAAGACTAACAAAGTCTCATTGGTCTTTTCTGTTATTTTTCCTAGATTCTGTTTCCTTTATTTCCATTCTGATGTTTTTCTTTGTCTTAATTTTTGATGATGTTTACATAGTTGATCAGGGTGGGAAGGAATGAGGGTTAGGAAAAGTGGGTGTGCTCATTGTTTCCAAATTTTCTGTTTTTTTTTTTTTTTCCTGTATCTGGGGAAGGGGGAACCTAACGGGGGAAGCCATACCCAGCCTTCCAGCTGCCCCAGTACCTGGTGATGCGAATGGGCACCTGCTTCGAGGATTCTGTCCAGCTGGTTTCAGTAGTTTTGAAATGCTGTCAATCTTGCCAATCCAGGGATGAGGGATCCCTTCCAATGTCCATTGTTTGACATAGCTGAACTGAGTCTCCATTTGCCCAGATATTTAATGCCATTGTTTGGTTGGGGTAGCTGTCCCGTTTGTTCTGTTCTCTTTCTGTCCACTGCTCCATCTTTTTCACTGAGGTCTGATATTTTTCTTTTGCTGCCTCTGAGCTTAGATTCTTCTTTTTCTAGTTTTTTTTGGGGGTGGGGTATAAGATTAGATTGTTTATTTGACATATTCCCCCTTTTATTGTAGTCAGGTATCACAACAAACATCCCTCTTGGAACTTCCTGTGCTGAATCTCATATGGTTTTGTATGTTGTGATTCCATCTTCACTTGTCTCTTGAAGTACTTTTTATTCTCCTTGGCTTCTTCTTTGTGCCTTTGATGGTTCAGGAGCATGCTATTTGATGTTTGCATATTTCTGAATTTTTGAATTTTTTCTGCTACCATTGGTACACAGAGAATAGCTTTATACACAGTTTTTGCCTTTCTTCTACATTATCCCACTGGAAGCTGTATGCTGAACAGATTTATTCTGCCCCTGTGCACACTAGAAGTTATTTCATTGATATTATCAATAGTGAAAAATTTGTAACACATTCATTTAAAATAACAATCTAAATAAAACTCACTCGAGGTATCTGTGGAAGCAGAGATTAAAGCTGAGCACCTTCAGTGTTTATACTCCAGACCACAATTTTAACATACTTTAATACTTTAGAGAACAGCTGCATCAATATTTGGCTGGAACTTAAAATCTACAATACAGTCCAAATTCCCAGCAAGATAGCCTGCGCAAAGTGATAAATGTTAGTGTGGTGCTATTGATTTAATTTAACTTCAAGTGACATATTAAGAGATCTTTGATAGTGATGATGATACCTGTAAACAAAAGCAATTAAATACTAAACCAAAAAAGCTGCAAAATATTTTCTGTAAGGAAAGAACAGAAGAAAATGTGGCTTTTGGGGGGGCTGTGCAGCTGATTTCTGGATCTGTTGCTTGGCTCTTCCTTTTACGGTGCATGCCTTCCATTCTTATGAGATATGTTTTGAGATAAACAGAGAGAAAGAATAGCAGTCCTCACTTGACATAATAGTGGAGAGGTTCAATAACACACCACAATTAGGACCAGAATGCAGTTATCCTGTTTGCTGAGATCTGGGCCCATTTTACTAAGGACAACTAGTTCTCAAGAGACTCATAAAAAATATTTTGCTTTCAAGAAAAGATATTTACAACCCCCCCCCCAAAAAAAGGATTTCAGTGTATTTTTTGTTATTAGAAATGTAACCTAGATTGGATGTTTTTATGATTTTTTTGTTGCTAGTAAGCTTGCAAAATAAACATACTGACTAGTTGGGTATGTGAAATAGATTGACGAAAATAAAAATACAGTAAATTTTTAATCATCCAAATGCAACCACTGCGGCCTGGCTCAGTAACCTTGTGGCTAAAGTCTTCACTTTGCACGCTCCAGGATCCCATATGGGTGCTGGTTCTAATCCTGGAGGCCCCGCTTCCCATTCAGCTCCCTGCTTCTGGCCTGGGAAAGCAGCTCAGGACGGCCCAAAGCATTAGGACCAGGCACCCATGTGGGAGACCCAGAAGAAACTCCTGGCTCCTGGCTATGGATTGGCTTGGCTCTGGCTGTTGTGGCCAGTTGGGAAGTGAATCAGCGAACGGAAGAGCTTCCTCTCAGTCTCTTCTCTTCTCTGTATATCTGACTTTCCAATAAAAATAAATAAATCTTTTTAAAAAATGTAAGCCCTAGAATCTACCAAACATTAGAATGTTGGTTGTATAAAAAACTTTAAATGTGTATGATTTCTTGGTGTCACTTTGTTTTGTACCTGTGTTTCTGCTTGAGCAAGGAATGGAGGAATGATTAATGAAATCAGAGAATGATAGAATACAGTTTCAAAAAGAGAAAAACAAAAATTATTTAACTTGACGTTACAGTTGCAATGATTAATTCTGAAACATATTTTCTGAAATAATTTCACACTTGAAGTTTTATAAAACATTCATGATTGTGCTATAATACCAATATAAACCTCAACAAGTTAATTTAAAAGAGATGGATAACAATAATAGAATTAAAATTGCTTTTGTTATGTATTATTCATTGGGTAAACTTTAGATAAGAAGTTGATTTGTCTTGTTGATTACATCCAATTTTATTTATCCAAGTTGGCGTTTGTGTTTTATATCTCTAGTGGTCACTATTTTGAAACCTAGATAATTTAATAGTATGGCAATCTGAAGCTGGGTTTAGGAAAGATTTGGATCTGAGTGGGAAAAGGGCTGTCCTTGCTTTGACCAAATGTTTTTATCTTTGTCAGTGTCACAGTTAACTTTTTGTTTAGTGAGAGAATTATGGTATTGTTTTTTTGTGTGTGTGTGTACAGTTTCAACCTATCATTATCATGAACACTTTTAATTATTACAAAGTGGCTCATTTTCAGATGGCTTTCATATTGATGTTTCACATTAATATTATGATTCTGGGACAGATGATTACTGCATTATATTGCAACAGGTCTTTGGAATCCAGAAAAGGAGCCACTCACACTTTTACTTAGCAAATCTTTTGGTGTTGGAAGCAATGTGCATGTCAAAGAACTAGACAAAAAAGTACAGAGGTAGAGTAGTTTTCGCCAACAAATAGCAGAGAGCACTTTGTGAAATTCAAGTGTAATTTATAACTTAAAAAAAAGGTTGACTACTTTTACAGTGCTCACGAGACTGAACGAATAGTCTTTTTGGAAGAACGGATGAGGACTATTTAGGTTGGCAGGTGGAGAAAATTTACAAGCCAACAATGCCTTCATAGTTACTACAGCACCTTTCCTGACACTTCATTTAACTTAGCAATATTAGGGCTAATAATACTTTAGGTTGGCAATTTGAAGGAGAACCTTATTGGAGAATAAGAAGGTAGTTCCAAGCCTCATAATTAGTTACCTTGTAATACCTCAAATATCATCTTATAGTGTCTGTTCTGTGATTTCAATTAAATAGGAATCTACAGATAATATTTAGTAAGAGGTTGTTATTCCTTAGTTCAGCAGCTTATGAATCTGAAATTCGAATATATTGTAGGGTCTTATTTAAAAACATATTTAACTGTTTGAAAAGCATAGTAGCAGGGAAGGAAAGATGGAGAGAGAGAGAGAGAGAGAGAGAGAGAGAGAGAGAGAGAGAGATCTTCCATCTGCATGTTCACTCCCCAAACGCCCACAATAATCAGAATGAGTTAGGCTGAAAAGAGGAGCTCCGGACATCGTTATGCCTCCATTAGAGCTGACAGGGACTCACATACTTTGATCATCAACCACTATCTTCTTCATCACGTTAGCAAGAAGTTGTACTGGAAGTGGAGAAGTCAAGACTCAAAATGGAACTCTGATTTTGAATGTATGATAGTTATAGGATGCATACTGACATTTCAGTTAATAATTGGCTTCATTTTTGATGGTTGCCGTCCCATATTGTCTTGTTATGCAGAAGGTAGTGACATCTGGGTTTGTATAAGAACATTCTAGATGTTTTCACAGTGACAAAATTGTCTAAGAGCATATTTCTCAGAATTTATCCCCATGGTTAAGAGACACATAATTTATATAGAAAGTCAGTAGAAGAGATTGGGGAAACAAAATAAAAATACATGTGGAAAAATTTCAGAACACTGCGTTTGAGATCAATCCATAAAGAACAAGAAGAGTATGTGCATGAATCAGTTCTATATTAACTTAATCTGTTCACTATTCTTCAAGTGGTAAGTTGTTTTTTGACTGTAGTTTTGCAATAGTGTCCGAACCTGCAGGAGGAGACTCTGTTTAGAAGAGTCATAGAACTAGAACCCTTGTATGTCTTGTCCAGTGCCATGCTCCCTCTCCAAAGGGGCCCTGTATGTGGTTTAAGTTCTCATCAATTACAATGATTACCTTGATATATCACATCTATAGATGACATGAAATCTTTTATAATATGAGAACATTTAGGCATTTTCCAAATGTTAACCTCTGTCAAAAAAAATCACAGTCTTTTTTTTTTTTGTCTAAAAATTCTGAATTTATTTTTCCACCTTTTCTTATATCACTTGTTAGTATTTTGCCACAGTTAGTGAACCACACTCAACTTATCCTGTAGATTTTATACACTTCCAGCCTCTAGTCACAGTCGGAAGAACACTGAGAGTTAATGTTTATCCAATGTTCTACAACGGTTCAATACCCGGGACAAGAATCTTATCTTTTCTCTCTGCAAAAGTAAAAGCTTTCATTGTTTTGCCAGCAACACCTGCTAAGAACACTAGGCTGTTTTCAAAATCACTCAGAGTTTCACCACTTTTGGCAAAGTTACCCAAATAAAATCTTTTAGATAACTCCTGCAAATTTAATGCTTATTCACAAAATGAAAATAATACTTTTCAGTTCCAATACTGTGGAGGATGTTGCGGGGAAAATTTAAAGGGAAACCATTAACATATTGTGCATTTCATATATTTCATGTCATTTTGTTATTATTAACAATGTTTCTATCCAATGCATTGTTACAAATAAACAATTTTAAACTTGTTATTACTATTCTATTAATTATAGAATGCAAGTATAAACTAAGAAAACAAGATTCAAATGAAGATCTAGGAAAGAATTTTAAAAAGAAATAATCTGTTATTTATATTTGGTCTGTTCATAGTGGCTGAGAAGGGGCAAAATATTGTCATGCATAGCAAAATCAAAGTCAGATTATTGAGTCTTTAATAGCTATGGTAGCTACGTTGGAATTTTTTATGGTTTTTTTTTTTTGGTAAGTGCAGAATGTCTTTAAGCTTATTTGAGATATAATACTCTTCAACAAGCATTGCTACTGAACCCATGCTCAGCATCTTATATTTCATTTTAATTTCCTTTTTCGTTTACCAATTTAAGGTATAAAGTCATTCTGTCTTATTACTTACAAACATATTTTGTATCTGCATTTGTTATCATTTTTAAAAGAAATTTACTTATTCAAAAGACAGAGTTATAGAGCTAGAAAGGTGAGAGGATGGCGGTGGAGAGACAGATCTTCTGTCTGCTAGTTTACTCCTCAAATGTCCACAATGCTTACTTAGGAAATTTCATTTTAAAAAGTTACCTAGGTCATCTATGTTGGGCTGTCTCGTAGAGCACCATGACTGCTTTTCCTTATCCATGGATAGTAAGTACCGTTGAATATTTACTTCCCAATTCTGAATGGTAGAGAATTTATCTTTTTAAGGATTTTATGATCTATGTACGACAACAGTAGATGAAATATTTTATCTGTCTATGTGTGTGTTACTTCCATGTTTATATGTCATTCGAGTAGCTAGGCTTCTTGAGACTCAGTACAGACAAGTTCTGCTTAAATTTGGGGGCTAGGGGTATATTTTATCTGGCATAGCCCCATATGTAATGAGGTCATTATAGAAATTATTTTTCAGATTATTTAGCAGCAGACCAATACATTCAGAAGTCCTAATTCACCTAATGATAGAATACAATGCCTGGTATAGTAAAGTAGCCCAAATAGTTACAACATTTTGTGATCCTCCAAACTTTTCACTGTTTTCTGCAAGAGAACCAATTATTGTATTGGAGGGTTTGTAATCTACCTCTTGAATCTTCATATACTTTTATTAACATATTTGTTTTTATAGTTTATATATTGTATCTCCTGCAACAGTGTTGAATTGGAACTGCCTAGTGATGGAGCAAGTTGAACAAAACCTCTATAGCTATATATATATATATTTTTCCAGACAACTGTGAATTCTGGCAAACTTTTAAAGACACTTAAGCACCTCTTGTAGATGTGTGGTTATTCAATTTCCAATATTCTTTTATTTTCTTTTTATTTATTTATTTCAATTTTTGAGAAGTATAGAGGCAGGACTCCATATGCTCCATATGCTGTTTCATTCTCAGGCCTGCCATGGCAAAGGGGCATGACAGCCTGAAAATGGAAGTTTAACATCAGTAGCAGGATTTTTTTTTTTTTTAAAGATTTATTTTTATTATTTTTTCATTGGAAAGGCGGATATACAGAGAGAGGAGAGACAGAGAGGAAGATCTTCCGTCCCATGATTCACTCCCCAAGTGAGCGCAACGGGCCGATATTATGCCGATCCGAAGCCAGGAGCCTCTTCCGGGTCTCCCACGCGGGTGCAGGTTCCCAAAGCTTTGGGCCGTCCTCGACTGCTTTCCCAGGCCACAGGCAGGGAGCTGGAAGGGAAGCGGGGCTGCCGGGATTAGAACCGGTGCCCATATGGGATCCCGGGCGTGCAAGGCGAGGACCTTTAACCACTTGCGCCACTGCGCCGGGCCCAGTAGCAGGATCTTAATGACTTGAGGCAGCAGCTCTCCTCTGGATCTATGTCAGGAAATGGAGCCTGGAAACTCATCCCAGGAACTCCCATGTTGGGTGTGGGCATCCAAAGAATGGCTTTTTTTTTTTTTTACGATTAATTTATTTTTGTTGGAAAAGCAGATCAGATTTATGGAGATAAGGAGAGACTGAAAGCTCTTCCATCTGCTGGTCCAAATTCAGAAGGCAGGAGCTTCTTCTGGGTCTCCCATGCAGGTGCAAAGTCCCAAGCTTTGAGTCATCCTCTACTGCTTTCCAAGGCCACAAGCAGGGAGCTTGTGAGATAAACAAGGGAAATGGAGCAGCTGGTACACGAACTGGTACACACAGGGGATGCTGGCATTTGTAAGGTGAATATTTAAGCATTCAGCCATTGTGCTGGGCCCCCAGAGAATGTTTTCACCAGTTGAGCAAATGCCCACTATCATTTTTTTCCCTTTTTCTTAGTATATTATCAGCAATTGGATTGGAGATACAGTGAACGGCATCAATGCCTATGTCATGCTAGAGATTGTGACTCTAAAGTATTTTTCCATTGGGAATATTGACAAGAATGAATACAGAAGGGGAAAAACCATGAAGCATGACGGTTAAAGAGGAAAAATAACATAACATCTGGTTTGTAGAACTCATTCAAAACTCCTCTTAACTAGCTACTCACCGATGTAGGGATGGTGGAAGTATTTGTTTTGCAAAGCCCAGTATAAAGAGAATAGTCAGGTATTGCTTAATTCCCTTAAAAGATTTAGAATAAGGAAACTTATAGATGGGAGCATTATTAGCTGATGTGCAAGTGTCTTGTTTTGTGGTTCGATCCTCTTTTGAGAGGTCAGAGATCGTATACTGTCATGATGTTTTAGGAGTTTTGATGATGTACAAGTAGGGTTTGGCTGGTCTGGGAACTACATGTAGGTGGCAGTTATTCTGGCTAGTCAGAACCTGAGATTTCTGTAAACAAAAATTCTTGAAACAGGATATAACGTAAAGATGTTTTCATACAGGAAATAAATGAAATCATAGATTTAGTGATCTAGTACACTCTAGAAACAACTGAACCCAAAACATTCAGCCTCTAACTCATTGAATTAGTCATTAGTAAGAAGCTGGTGTACAGTCACCAAAGCATTGCAAAGGAGCTTCACGCTAGTGGATAGCAAAATTGGGGCCTGAAACAAGAGTATATCAAAGGTATTAAGGATAAAGTTGATAAGGATAAGGCATGGTTCCAAGAGAACCAATAACTGATTGTGTTTAAATAAAGCTGAAAACCCTCTTAATAGTAAAGGAATAATAAGATAAACACAAAGTAACAATATAGTATTCTGATGAAAGCAAACACAACACTTGGAAACATAAAAAGGCATCAAGAATGTGGACACCGGAGATTGTTTGGCCATTGTACTTGCCACCGGTCAGACCCTTATGAGAGTATTGTTTGTTTCTAATTCTCAGTTCTACCACGAAAGGAGGACATGGAGAACTTGGAGAAAGTTCAGAGGAGGACCACAAAGATGATTAAAGGGTTGAAAAAGAAACCTAAAAGAAAAATGTTAAAGTAACAGTGATTATTATTTCAGAGAATACTTAGAAGTATTTAACTTATGCATAAAGGATAGAGACCAGATGTTTTCAATTTCTCTGAAGGTCAAGTAAGAAGAAATCAATCTGAAGCATAGATTTAGGTTAAATATGAGGAAAATTTTACATTTGGTATGTTCCAATGGGTGACTCTGGTACATGGGACACCTTTGATAACACTGTGCATGCTTGTTGATAACATCAAGCAATTAAAAGGATTTAGGATTCTAAAAGTAATTAGGATTTTGAGTGAGGAGAATTAATAGTTGATATGGGAATTCTAACTTAAGAATCGGCTAATGTGGAAATGGCATCTGATTGCTTTAAGAGATGTTACATCAATACAGGTTGAAGTGAATTCTGAGTGTTAGTTAATTTAATACCATGTTTCATGAAATCCCCAGAGTAATCAGTCTGACCTCTAAGCCGAATAAACCCACCTTTTTTTTTAACCTGACCACACTCTAGAAGAGAAATGGCAGCTATTTATTTATTAATTAGCTGAATGGTGAATATCAATAATAAGAGAAATAATTATATTGAAGTTTAAATAGTTGTATTCTAGATTTTAACATGTATTTATATACCTACAGATTTGAAAACTGTGCTAATGTTTTTTCTAAGCATAGCCCTTTTGTATGCATTTTTTAAATGAAATTGAGTTTTCAAAATCAGTATGGTTGCCTGACTGCATATAAAAATTATTTATTTTTGGAAACCACCTAAGTATTATCTCACAGAATTAGAGTATTGCTTGTTTGTGGATAGATTTGAAAGACTCATTTACCAACAATAGAAAAATTCAGTGCCTTATTGAGCAACGTTAACATGTCTGTTATGTTTTTCCTTTTTTGATTTAAATAGCTTCTTTGGTTTTGAGGTTTTGAGGAAGAAGACGAAATAGGCTATGTACTTTATTTTAAGGCAAAGAACTGTTGTGGTCTACCATGTTCTGTAGCACCAAAAAGATGGTGTAGTAAAAAAATTTGGGAAAAAAGATGATCTAGTGAAATGGGAAAAGTTATTTGTATAAACTATCTTTATGTCACAAATAAAATAAAATAAACTGATCAGTTTTTCTTTGTTTATAAACCATTTCCATTGTACGCTGATGCCAAAATCATCTCATTCCTTCCTAAAAAAATTTATTTTTTGATTCTAATGTGCATAATCAAAGTGTAAGGCATATTTTTATATGGGCTTATTACAAATGATGAAATCAATCTAAGTCATCACCTCACGTACTTCTTGTGATATGAAGATTTGAGAACTGCACTTAGCAATTTTGAGGTCTACGTCATTAGCTGTAGCTGCCAAGGTGTTCCTTACATCTCATGAACTGGCACCCACATGGGATGCTGGCCTTATAGTCAGCAGCCTAACTCACTACTCCACAATAATTGCGCCCAAACATTGTACCTTCTGCTCAACACCTCTCTATTCTCCTCTCCTCTCCATCACCCTTCTGATAACCGTTTAACTCTGCTTTTATGAGTGACTTTTGTAGATCCCACTTGTTAAATCAATATAATATTTGTCTTTCTTACCTGACTCTTCCAGAGTCAAGTGTATTATTTCAAATGACAGGATTTCCCTTTTCCAGGAATAGTATTCCTCTTTGTATATCAATAGATTCAGTGAACACAGAAATTAAGATATTTATTTAACATTCTACTTTTAGGTCCTTTGCTTAGACACCCAGAAGTGGGATTGGTGGGTTCTATAATAATTCTCTTTTTAACTTTTCAAATGACTTCCATAGTTTTTCATAATGATTGTACTAATTTGTATTCCCACTACCAATATGACAGGTCCTCTTTCTTCACATCAGTTTGTCATTGTGATTCTAATTGGCATTTCCCTGGTGTTTAGTGATGTTAAGCTTCCATTTTTTATATACTTGTGCTTTATTTGTTTGCTTTTTAAAAAAAAAACAAACAATTGTTAGTTTAGATCCTTGGCCCATTTTTTAAGTTGAGTGATTTATTTTCTCACTAATAAATTTGATTTCCTTTTATTTTTTAGTTAATCTCTTATCAGATATGCGGTTTCCAAATATTTTCTCCCAATCTGCAGATTATTTAAAGTCATTTTATAATCTTTCATTTGTTTGTTTGTTATAGAGAGTGGTTTGCATTCCTGCCAATATTAGAATAAAATTATTTTTCTTGGGGTTGGCACAGTCGTGTATCAGGCTAAGCCTCCAGCTCTGGCATCAGCGTCTCATATGGGCATCAATTCGTGTCCTCACTCTCCTACTTCTCACCCAGATCCCTGCTAATGGCTTGGGAAACCATTCTAAAATGGCCCATATCCTTGGGCCCCTGCACCCATGTGGCAGATCCAGAGTCCTAGCTTCCAACTTCAGAGCAGGCCAGCTTTGGCCATGGCAACCATTTGAGAAGTGAACCATCAGATGGAAGCTCTCTCCATGGTTTTCCTTCTCCCTCTCTGTATTTATGACTTTGAAATAAAATAAATAAGTCTTTAATAAAGTAATTGCAATTTTTCTCAGCAGTTTCACTATAATTTTCGTTTTTAAGAGAAGTGAACTATGTATGCTGCTCCCTTTGTTTGGGTAAAGAAAGTAGAAAAGGTTTGTCACTATCACTTAGCTTTCAATACATAGGAGAGGAAATTTTTTTTTTTTTGTTCTACCCTTGTGAAGTTCATGGCTAAAGCCCTTGTGCTAAAGATAAACCGACAAGATGAAAATGTGCAGATGTATTTAATGTAAGCTTTATGTGGCATTGGAGCCTTCATAAATAATTGAAGACTTAGTTAAATTTGAGCATTTTTAAACTAGTATGTTTGAGAAAGAGTGAAGAGTTGTGGAAAAATATGATATAGAAAAGAGGGTGTGATCTAAGGATTTAAACTGATAGAAACTTAAGATGACAATTGATTCATATCTTCCATGTCTCTGCCTTTCAGTAAGGACGTTTCTCACTTCCAGTGCTGCTCTGTCCTTTTCACACGAGGGTCTCATTGCCCGCTTCTGCTTTTATGACTTGCTTGAGAAGGATAGGGTGGCAAGAGAGTAACAGTGGCTTTGCCTCTGCCGTCTTCTCAGATTCCTTCTCCTTAAGATATTTGATATGCCAAAGTGCCATATTTTGGGTTATCATGTCCTGCACCTCCATCACCATCTCACTGAAGAGAACTAAATGAGAAGACACGGTACATGGGACATGCTGTTTAGAAGTAAGCGTATGACTTAATGTTCCTCAAAAGCCCTAAAACATATTCAGTCTAGATGTTTGAGTCATTCCGTTTTCAAAACTCAGTTACCAAAAGAAGTTGTCTATGTATGGGTTTATATTACGTAAGAATGAGATGTAGTCAGAAGAAAAGTTTTAAGAACCAATTAAGGTGATTCATTATTATAAGGTAGCGCTGTTTTTTAGGACTTAATTATATTTTAGCCAGTGTCATTTACTAGCTATGCCTAGCCAAAACAAATCAGGAGATTGAAGGATTGAAACCATCCATAGCAAAAAGTATATCAATGTTGAGGTCATAAATGTTACAAAAATGTGTGGTTTTCATCTTAATCCATCCAACCTCTCCATGAATTTAGGGTGAGGGAATGGCAGCATGTGCCTTCAGCTACCACTTACCGAAAAGCAGAACCCTGAGAACCTTTAAGTACATTCCCAAAGATTGTATTCCTTCAACCTTTTAAAATCTGCCCTTTCAGGAAAAGGATACAAAACAAAATCTGTTCTTAAGAAAGTATTGCTTTCCCATCTAAATTCAGAGAGCCTTTTCTAATATTTCAGCTGGTCTTTCAGTTCTACTGGACTTTTTTTTTATTATTATTGTTAACATTGTATTGTGTGATACAGTTTTATAGGCACTAGGGATTCCCCCCACCCCTCCCATACCCTTCCCCCCATGGTGGATTCCTCCACCTTGTTGCATAACCACATTTCAAGTGCAGTTGAGATTCCTTCCTTGCAAACACATACTGGACTTTTTAACCCACCCTGAAATTTAGATCATAATGTCAAGGTTAGAGTTCTGGCCACATCCGGCTCACTAAGATTTGATGTTGACTGACTTGTATAAAGGGAGCTGACAGTTCATACTAAAGCAGGATATGTCCTCAAAGCATGCAGCTAGATCTTTGGGATCAGGCAAATTTTCTCCAAGAAGTTTGGGTCTGGAAGAAAATAAGGTTAGGCCCAAATTGTGGCACAGGAGGGTTGATGTGATGTGAGTGAAAATCAACACAAGCTACAAATATGAAAGGAGAAAAGAAGAGTAGTAGGGAGAGGTTTCTGAGAATAATCATTGTAGCGTAAAGGCCAGTTATATATGAAGGCAAAATGGGAGAAGACTGAGTGCTACTCAAGGACTTGAACTAAACGGGTTTGTACTTGAGCTAAGTTGAGAGACAGTGTTTTAAATATAGTCCAGCTATAGAATAGATGACTCACAAAGTTTTTCATATTTGTAGAAATATGGGATTGATAATAATGAGAGTAGTTTGCAGGAAAGGAAATAATCTGGTTTTTATATGTAAAAAGAAGCAAAATAGGAATAAGAAAATGAGTAAAATAGGAAATAACAAAAGGACATTAAAAAGAATTGTAAGGTTACAAAATATCAAAATAATAGAACTAAGGTGATTAAAAATCTAAAAACTGTCATCAGTGAATACTATCCACTTAGGCTTATTATTTTGGTATAAACAAGTAGCCAAATATGGAGCAAAATACACAGTGTGAGTAGAGAAAAATATTTATATTCATCATTTATATGTTGGTATGAAAATTCAATGTAGTTGAGAAAATTTACTTTGAATAGAAACTGGTTTCTTATGTTTATAATTTTTAAGCTGTAAAGCAAATATATCTTGATTATATGTTATGTAATTTATATAAAAGCTGATCTCTTAGCCATGTCTGAAGTTGTTTTTTGTTCGGTCTGTTTCTACTGTTCTGTGATATGTATTCACAGAAGACAATAAGAATAGTTAAGAGAGATGAATATGTTTTAGGGCTTGTGTAATGTTGGATAAAGCCACATATAAATTATTTTTATTGCTCCATTATTTTTTGGCTTTTATTCATTAGGAGTGTCTGTAGCAATCTGATGGAAGCTGATATGTTCAGGAATACTGTTTGTGTGAGGATTGTTATCAGTTCTGATGAAGGGGAGTTCTGGGCCAAATTCTGTCATACACAAAATTCTGTCATACTTAATTCTTACTAAGTAAGAAGGCACAAAATAGTTGATCGTCCTTATCTTACAAGCTCAATGACATTTCAACTCTGTTACATGCTTTGACATCACCTTGCATGAAAAATCACTCAATATGTATATGAAAGTATTTTAGGGACAGCTTTTTTCCCCTCATCTTGATCACCATGAATGAGTGGATGCACAGGGCCGATCCCAGACACTTTATCTAAATATATAGCCTATCAATTTTGCTGAATTCTTATATGCACACACACAAAGTGTGGCAGTGCCTGCCAAATGTTTTGGCTAATCTGTAGGTCTGAAACATATTTTTTCTTTGAAGAAAAAACACATTTTAAGTGCTTATTAACCAATCAATTGCTTAATTATCAAATTTGTGTTATGTTAGTACAAGTAGGCATATCTGAAACACTTTGTTATATAGCACTGAATATATTAAGACCATTATATTATCCCTGTTCTCCCACATATTCCTTAATTATTCTTTTTCTTCATGTTCAAGAAATGTTTACACAATGTACAATGCACCATAACAAGGTTTAGGATGGGTGAAAGACATGCTTCTTAAGTTTTGTTTAGCTTTGTAAAACCAAAGTGGGAGAATGGTGAATGGCAAAAGAGAGAAGACTGATGGATTCATGTGCATTCTAAGAAAAGCGCATGTGGGGATTTGGGAATAGATTCTATTTAAACATTTGTATCTGCATTACCCATGAAAAGTCTTTGTTTACATTTTCTTGAAGACTGCTGGAATGGTTTGTGTCCAAGTAACATAATAGGCATAACACAGCCTGATCACAAGATAAATTGATTGTGATACCCAGAATATATTTTCTGGCACTTTAGTGAGTACATCATTGCACTCTGTATCTTACGTTCAAGAATGTTCTAGACACTGCAATCCTCTGGCTTATCAATCACAAGGAAGGAGGGAGTGAGGATGAATACATGAGTAGTGCAAAGAGGTTATTAACAGGAAATAAAATCCCTTACCTCAAATGTAAAATGAATAAGACAAAGAATTTTAAAAACTAAACGTAGGCAGAGGCAATATCTGGATATTTTAATGAGTTTCAGATACACTGTTGGTATGGTTGATTGCATTATTTGTTTCTTAAAAATGCATGTTGGTCTGTTGACTGATGAATAAGAATAGTGTAAATTACTAAAGCCCTACCCTGGTAGTACTAACTAGTCATTATTTATACACAATAAAAAGAAACTTGGGTTTCCCTGCAGCTTGTGAAACTTTATTTTTTTTTACGATTTATTTTATTTTTATTGGAAAGTCAGATATACAGAGATGAGGAGAGACAGAGAGGAAGACCCTCCGTCCGATGATTCACTCCCCAAGTGAGCGCAACGACCGGTGCTATGCCGATCCAAAATCAGGAGCCAGGAACTTCTTCCAGGTCTCCCACGTGGGTGTAGGGTCCCAAGGCTTTGGGCCATCCTAGACTGCTTTCCCAGGCCACAAGCAGGGAGCTGGATGGGAAGTGGAGCTGCCGGGATTAGAACCGGCGCCCATGTAGGATCCTGGCACGTTCAAGGCTAGGACTTTAGCTGCTAGGCCACCGTGCCGGGCCTGAAACTTTAATTTTTAACCTAAACACCTTTCCATTTCTGGTACATAATGTAGACAAATAAAAATTTTAATCATTGAAATTTATATTTTACCCTCATTTTAGAAGCTGTAAATACTTTTGGTTTTAAAAAAGATCACCTTTTAAGGATATTATCATCAAAACTCTAAACTTACATATTTAAATAGATATTGACAATGTTCTTAATACCATAATGTATATTTTCTAAATGAAGGAATGCTTTATGGACCCAATCTTTTCTTGATTTATACTGCAGTGCGGCAGTAGTAGAGTGTCTGATCAATGTTAGAAAAGCCTTCTGTGGAGACATGCTTTTGGCTGATTGTAAAAAGTGTTTTAAAACATTTGTGTTGTAGCCATTTTAAATTAAACCGCTTGCATCCGGCTAGAAAAAATATATATATAATTGTATTCTCCCTGCTGTGCGACACTGTTTAAAAACAACAATAAAGAACCTGTGTTGGGGTTGAAGAAGCTCCAAAATGAGTGCTTCTAGTTCAGAAGTCTAAAATACAGTTTGTGGCTAGGGCAGGAAGATAATCCCAGCAAGTTCAGAAAAGACTGGAAATATAAAACAACTCCTTTGATTTTAGTTGAAGCAGTAGCAATCTGCAGACAGGCTCTTGTAGCTACAGAACAGTCTGGGAGATGGTCTTCTGGCACGTTAACCTTTCTTTCTCGCTGGCAGGTGTCCTACTGGCTGGCAGCCAGAGGCTGTGAGCGCAGTGCAGCCTGCGGTGTCCCCCGGAGTGCTGACAATGCTGACACTCCAGCTGGCTGCTCCAAGAAAGAACTGCGATGAATATACAAAAATTATTTCACAAAATTTGATCAGATTACAAATTTCATCTCTCTTTTTTTCTCCTCCATAGATATGATATCTGCACTTATAAAAATAAGCCCTGTGGAACACTGGGTAAGTTTTTTTTTTAATAAAGGAAGGATAGTTCAGATCATCTTCTTGGATCACTAACTTTACCCTTTATCATTTCGTTTGGTCAATATCCTCTGCTGCACATTGGACGTTACCCCAAAATGGTTAAAAACTGATCTTCTGTGGGTATATCATTTACTAGGAAACAAATACTTATCCCTGCAATAAATACTAGTTAAGCTCACTGGCTTTGTCCCCTGAAAACTAGAATGATGATTAAAAACAAAAGAAACTATTCAAAGTCATCAAATAAAAATTACAAATCAGTTATTACTTGTTTTCATACAATTAATCTCTGTCATGTGTTTCCCATAAAGCACCAAGGAATCTGAGAGCAAATGAAAGCAAACAGCATCTTAAAATCAAGGCTAGGCAAGAAAAAGGGAAAAAGAAAAACCCAGGGTTTTTTAAAAGGAACTTATCAAGTACAACACTTCTTTTGATGCAATTTTGGGGAAGAAATATAGCTTCGTAAACATATTATTGTAAGTTGTTAGTACTCCACCCAAAATATCAAGCAATTTAATAAAATATTGTAAGCAGAAGGGGAGGGAAAGGACAGGATTATCATCCTTTTGCACTTCCCTAAAAAAAATCACTTGCTTTATTTATCTACTTTTTACTTTGTTAGACAGGCAGAGTAACTGAGAGAGAGGCAGAGCGAGAGAGAGATCTTCCATCTGTTTGTTCACTTCCTAAATGCCTGTACTAGCCTGTGCTGGGCCAGGCTGAAACCCAGACTCTGGACTTTGATCCAGGTCTCCCATATTGATGGCAGGGACCCACATTCTGGAGCCATCATCTGTGCATTAGCGGAAAGCTGTACTGGAAGCAAAGTAGCTGGGATTCAACCAGCATTCTGAAATGGGCTGTGGGCACCCCAAGCAGCAACTTAAGCCTCTGTGCCAAAAGACCCACCTCAACGTCATTTACTTCTTTTATTGTAATTCTTTGATTCCACAATCGCAACAACAGCATTTTGTTACGGGACAAAAATTTCATATTGGTTGAGAGTTAACTGTAAATACAAGGGGGGCATGCTAGTTAAATTATTAAGCAGTTAAAGCTCTTATAAGGAGCAGAAACTTTATTCTGTAAGAGAGTTATTTTTTGGTCTCCTAGAGGCTTTTTGCAATCTTAGAAGTTAAATACTTGAAGGTATATGTAGTTTCTGTATGACAAGTTTCAGTTTTCTTACCTGTAAATGTAGTTATTAAGTTGATTCCTACACATCTCCAGAAGTAGAAGAAAAAGTATCAAAACTTCTCATCTTGATTTTACCTGCCTTTTTAGGTTTTTCCCAGCCCATTGCTCTCAGAACTTAAAGCTGTGCAGAAGTTCAAATTAGCCAGTTCTGAGTATTATAAATGGTGAAGATGCTAGTTAAAATGCATAACATAGAATATGTTGTCTTTGTTGAAACAGCTCGCACCAGAAAGATTTTCTTTGAAGTATTGAGGTTAGTAAAACCGACATAACACAACAGGGAACCCTGACCTGGAAACCAACACTGTTGAGTTTCAAGCTCTTGTTTATCCGTTTTCTTACCTGTGAGGTACAAGTATTACCTACTTTCATGCTACAGGGATGATGTGAAAGACACTTGAGAAACAAAACATAAATATGTTTAGTAAAGAAACACTATAAAGATGAACAAGGACCATTTAAAGTAGAAATTCCCTATGGTATTGAACATAGTGCTGTATTTACCATTCAAATTCTGTAAATATTGAATAAGTATCAGTAAGTATTACTAAGTGCTTAGCTTAGTTTAGATACAGTAGATACTAACCCTCAAAGTGAATGCATACAGGAGCTGGAGCTTGGATTCTTCGATCATATGTGTGCAGCTGCATGCCATTTTAACTATATGTGCTGAGGCTATTTTCATTGTTAGGCTAACATCATTTAGGTTTTTGACACATTCTAAGATGACTGTATGGCTTGGCAATATCATCAGAATGGAATCATTGTGACCTGTGTGGGCCATTGTAGGCGGAAATGTTGTGTAATTGCAACTCTGTGTATATGACAGGATAACAAGAAAATTGGTGTGAAATGGAATTAGCAGATAGGTTTATTTGTTACAAAAAATTTTTAAATCCACACCTCTTTTTCATAGAATATATTTTTCCATGAACTTTTTTAAGTCCTTTCATGTGCATATATTTCCAGTTATTTGTGCCAAAACAACTTACCTTTTAATTCAATTTTCCATGAACCTTTTCTAATTGTGTATGTATTAATGTGTGTGTGCATATATACAGTCTATTCTGCTTTTTGGGGGTAGATTTTATGTTTTCAATATATTTTTTTTACTGTGACATTAGTATACAATTCAATAGTACTTTTATTGTCATTATTGTCAAAAATTTGAAATACTCTCCTATACTACTTCCATTTTGTTTTTTCCAAAATAGTGTGTTCTGACACTTGATAGTTTAACATTAAATTCAGGAATCACTACATTGATAATACAATGATACATACATATCAATGCATTTTCAAGCACAACATAAGTTGTTTTAAATTATAATTCTTTATGTATTATTTCCCACTATCTCTTACAATGAAAGCTGAAGAAGTTACACATATGTGCTCTTTCCCATGTAGAAACAATCTGTCAGCACAAAACTGATCAAGCTATGACTTTCTGAGCTGTCATGTTAGCGACTTTCATTTTGATTTTTATACTAATTTGTTTTAGTATTTTTTGTTTAACAATCCTATGATCAATCACCTAAGTTGATTTAAGGGTGCAAACCATGGTCATTAAACTGAGAAAGTCTAACTGACTTTGGCTACCAAAAGAGTAGCCAAACTCCCCTTAACACAACCACACACAAGAACGTCAGCAGCTCGTCCAGCTGAGGGTTGTGAAGGGACACTGACATTTCAAATGCTCCCTTGTTTTAGTTAAGGTTCATCTCTATGTTTCAATAAGTAGCAGCTGTTTCCCAAAATACTCTTCCTTATGGTTAGCTAGCAATTTTATATCAGATATCAGAAGCGAGTATGTGCTTCTAAATACATCTTATAAAATTGTTGACAACTCTTAAGTGAAAATTTAGCCCCATGTTTCATACAAAAAACAACTTAACAGCAACAACAAAACCCAAAGAACTGACTTGTGGAATGATATATTTTAAGAAACAAGATTTTAATATTAGTTTAACAACAATTTTTGTGATTTTGTTTTTAAATATGCACTGCTTGAAACTCAAAACAGAAGCAGTATTCGGTGAAGCTTTCTTGCTGATGAGCTGTATTGAACCCAATAGCTTAAGGTCAGATACACTTATTTTTAAGATTGTTTTTATTGGAAAGTCAGATTGACAGAGAGAAAGAGAGACAGAGCGGAAGTTTTCCATCCATTGATTCTCTCTCCAAGTGGCCACAATGGCCGGAGCTCACCTGATCAGAAGCTAGGAACCAGGAACTTCTTCTGGGTCTCCCATGTGAGTACAAGCTCTCAAGGTCTTAGGCCATCCTCTTCTGCATTCCCAGGCTACAGGCAGGGAGCTGGAAGGGAAGTGGAGCAGCTGTGAGAGGAACAGGTGCCCATATGGGATCCTGGCACATGCAAGACAAGGACTTTAGCCACTTGGCTGCTGCGCTGGGCCCATTCAGATATGATTTTTAAAATTCTGACTGGGGTGTGTCTGTGTGTGAGTGTGTGTGTTTCTTTTGGTGGAGTTTGTGATATTCATTAAATATTTTGCTAATAAAAAAAGGATCATCTCTCTCTCTCTAATCAGTTCCTCTTTCCATGTTCCTTTTTTCTGTCACCAAGACCTCTAAATGAATGGAAGGGCAGCACAAGAGGGCTCAGTATTTCTAACAACTCAAGGGGGCAGAAGCCAGCTTTAACCCCTAACCCCCATACAGAACTGTAGGCAAATCCTGCACCGACCTCAGCTCTGTTGCAACACATATGTAATTTTGCTGATTTTTACAGTGGGAAATATAGAGAAACACAATGCCTAGGACTTTCTCATCAGTAAAAATACAAATTAGGTAGCATTTAGTGTTTCAGACTAGTGCCAGGCGGAAATTGTACTAACAGAACATTGATTGCTTTTTGCTCTCAGTAAAAACTCATTGAATTGATTGAAATCAGTTTTGGTGGAAGCTAATGCTGAATATTTGAGTGAAAATAGTAGGCTACTTCTAATAGCATTGTTCCTATTTTTTCCTACAACTTATTCTAAATAACTTTATGATTCGGCCTGTTTTATATCAGAAGGCATTCCTTCTTTTACATAAAAGTTATTTTGTTGTAACTACTGTCCTAGAGCTGTTTGCTAGTTCACAGAGCATGATGTTCATTTGGAAATAAATATTAAAGTTTTACATGCTAAAGTTTCCAAGGAAAGATTACCAGGACACAGTAGTTGTTGCTTTAAACTAAAATTTAAATGCTTTGGAGGGAGTGGGGGAGAGAAATACTACAGTGAATGAATAACTTTCCTTACATTTATATATGAAGAGAAATTGTTGCATCACTCTTAGGACTAATTTCAAAAGATTCAAAAAGTGTAAAGTCCTATCTTTAGCAATTCTCCCTTTTTCCGAATCATTCATTTTGCTTTTATAAAAATGGCATTTTAAAAAATGATTTGGGATATCCCTTTTTGTAACTAAAAAGTTGCTTGTATATTTTTATGAACCCACTAAATTTAAACAGATCTCTTTAGAAAAATAGTGTGGATATATTTTGCTTTCTTACTGCCTGAAGAATGTTAAAATAGAAATGCTTTCTTGAATTCCCTCTTCTGGCTCAAGTTACTAGGTGGTCCCAAGTTACCAGAAGTAAAATTTATAAATCTAACCCCTAGTCTAGACATTTTCCAGCACTGACTGCAGTTCAAAAAATATTAATGTCTAGCCGGCAAAGTGAAATTCCCCCCAGTGATTTTGCAAATGACTAGAAAGTTAACCTTTTGCCAACTGTTCCTTCTGTGCATGGAGGTTATTAAAAAGAATCCAGGCTTTTATAAGTATGGGCTTTTTAAGGCTGAAACACCTTGGCTTGACCCTTTGTGTCTCTTTCTGTTTATTCAGGCTTGGCCTCTGTGGCTGGAATGTGTGAGCCCGAAAGGAGCTGCAGCATTAATGAAGACATTGGCCTGGGTTCAGCTTTTACCATTGCACATGAGATTGGTCACAAGTGAGTAAATTTAAGAAAAATCAAAATAAATTTTAGAACTCTGTGCTTTTGAGCAACTCCTCACTACTGTGTACAAAGCCCTGGCTTAGGTACATTGCATTGCCATTTGGTTTGACTTTGAGTAGAGAAGGTGATCATTTTTGCTGATGCGATAAGTCATCTTAAACAATGGAGACATGTCAGATCCTCCTTGTGATTCAGTGGCGGGGACTCCCGGTGCTGAGTGCACCCTGCTAAAGTTTAGTTACACACATCTGAGATACTTCAGCTTTAGCTGTCTCCCCAACATCTACAGAAAATTCAGTTGTTTTCAATGATCTTGCTTTTTCTCAAGTGACAATATATACATACTTTTAAAATCCTTGATACTGCTGCCATAACATGTATTTTTAGCTTCCACTTACCTCTCCAGGCATAACATTTGCACAACCGTTGCTGTGTCACTCACATTTTCAGGTGTGCTTATATGTCACTGGAAAAACAAAACTGCCGAAAAAAAAGTGTAGTGAAATATCATCCTCACTTTTTTTAGGGAAGAGCTTACAATTTTTTAATACTTGCTTTGAATAAATCTATGCTATTCGTTGGCTTTCATACCCCCCGTTGGGAATAAATTCCTTTCTTTGTTTTAAGCAGGCAATGGTAAATGTACAAACTATTCATAAGAAGAGAGCGAGGTGCGATAATATTTCTCCTTATTTCAATCATCTGTGTTCCTAATATTCTAGGTGATTTGCTCTTGATTAGTCAAATTCTGATGTGCTTCTGGTGCTGTGATAAAAGTTAAACCTAACAAAATAACTTTTGATTCACTAAATTTTAATTTTATGCAGAAAAGTCCTTTTCCTCCGAAATAGAAATGTGATAGTTAACAAATGGCTAATTACACCTGATAACAAGAAAATGAGAGAAGCGAAACCTATGTATTTTACATATATGTAAAGCACACACATATAAAGTTATGGCATCAGTGTGTTTGCAAGAACTTCTGTCATTTTTATGACTAAAGTTTTATAATACACTGTTTTGGTGGTGAAATGGAGAAGGTAAAGATCAAAAAAAAAAGGAACATTTATTATACACTTGTCTCTGAGGCAATTCCTGAGATAAGTCTATGGTTGAGTTTTTTATTTTTTTAAGTAGAGATTACGATTGGGGTCAGTTTGTTACATTGCTTTAATGAATTTTTATCAAATGGATATTGCTTTAGTTATAAATTCAAATCACCAACAAGTTTTAAATCTGACATGACTTAGACACAGGAAGTCTGTATCATACTTTTAATGAATTCTTAAAAATATTGATACTCTAGTTTCCAGTGCAATCAATAGCAGGGAAATAAAAGGAAATGGCCTTCTTAACTAGGCAGTTTAGCTTTAACTCACTTAAAAATCTGACACTTTACTGACTGTCATATTCTATATCTCCTTGCTGAATTTAATATATTTTGTATATTTTGTTAGATTCTATTCAAGTGAAAACTTAGGACACAATAAACACAATGTGTGGATATACACACACACGCACACACACACACACAACCTGTGCGTGCACACACACACATATACCTAATTATATCATGTAACTTATTCAGTGTCAATGTGTGCATTTCAAGTTTCACTCCGGGATGTACTTAAAATACCTTGTAACTTGGTTGCCTCTTAGGTGTCCTAAAAATATTTTTGTTGTGAATCCTTTGAATTCTTTTATTAGGTGCATATATATATATATGTTTATACACATATATTCATATACATGTATATACATATATATACATTTAAAAAGCAGAGTTACGGAGAGAGAAAAAAATCTTCCATCTGCTGGCTCACTCCCTAAATGCCTGCAAAAACTAGGGCCGGAACCTGACCCTAGTGTTGGCAGAAGCCCAAACATCTGGTCCATCTTTGCTGTTTTCCAGACTCCATAGCAGGGAGCTGTTGTGGAAGAGGAGGCAGCCAGACCTCAAACCAGCACCCTAAGGGATGCTGGCATGGCGGTAGTTACTTAGTCCTCTATGTTTATGCCACCCCAATCCTTTGAATTCTTTTTTAAAAAAGGTTTCTTTTTTGTTGTTGCTGTTGCAAAGTCAGATATATAGAGAGAGAGGAGGAGAGACAGAGAGAAATATCTTCCATTCAATGATTCACTCCCCAAGTGAGTGCAATGACTGGTGCTGAGCTGAGACGAAGCCAGGAGCCAGGAGGTCTTCTGGGTCTCCTACATGGGTGCAGGGTCCCAAGACTTTGGGCCATCCTCTACTGTTTTCCCAGGCCACAAACAAGGAACTGGATGAGAATTGGGACTGCCAAAACATCAACTGGTACCCATACCCATATGGGATCCCAGTGCATATGCAAGGCAAGGAATTTACACCATGGCGCTGGGCCCTTAATTCTTAAGGCTTATTTATTTACTTACTAGTTTGAAAGACAGAGCAAGAGAGAGACAGTAAAGGAGAGAGAAAGAGAAAGATCTTGCATCTGCTGGTTCATTTCGTAAATTGCTGCTACAGTCATGGCTTGTCCAGGCGGAAGCTTGGAACCTGGAATTCTGAGTCCCCTAAACGGACACTACCTTCCCAAGAGGGTTGGCACGAGGCTTGATTGGAAGCTGAACACCTAGGACTTGAAAGATGAATGGTTTCTATCATAGAAACCATTGTGAAAGGAGTTTTATGTGCCTTTAAGTAACTGTATCTCCAGAGTTAATTCTTGTTTGCAAATGTGAGTGTTAAAAAGCCGGTGAGGGAATTGCACAGCATTCTCTAGATTGAGGTTGGAAAGAATGTTTCCATTCAAAAAAACCTTGACAAACCTCCATTCTTTTTTTCCTCCCTTCCATACTAGTTTTTTCTCCAGGTCCAGTTGATCATTAAGACTATGTTGTTTTGCAAATATCCTTCAGTCTTCAGAGCTAGACAGGATGTGTTGCACATATTTTATTTTTCGTTGCGTCACATTTTTATTTGGTCAGTCAGAGAAAATCTGTTTCTAGATGAAGATCCCTCTGCTTGAATTTAAGACTTAGGGTTTACGTTTCAGAACTTAGCAGATCGCTTCTGGCACACCTCATGCCTCTGTACTTCTGAGATAAATCAGTAACCACTGAATGTATATATCTGGTAGATTTTTCAGATCAAGCATCCATTTTTAAATGATTTCAATTGCTTATTGAATGGATAAAGTAATGATTTCTGTTGGTTGATTACAAGGAATAATAGTTGACAATGAATTCCTAAATTTAGAGTCCCAATGGGGTCACAATACTACATGAATATTTTATATCTTTTTAAAAATTGTACAGAATATACTTTATATCTAGTATATACTTGCATTGGATGTATATTCCATTTGAAATAACTGTGGAATAATTTTTTTCTTTGATTAGGTTTTAGTGACCACTTTTATTTCTCTCTTTGTGAAAACAATAAATTAACATCCTTGTCAAATGGAAAGGTGAGATTTATGCTACATTTAAATGATATGTCTCTTTTTAACGTATTCTGTAAGATAAAAGACACTTAACGAAACCTTATAGGAAAAAGTGTTCTTTATAGGATTTTGAAAATTATGTAGTTGCCCTGGGTATCAGAAGTTGAAACAAGTTATACCAAAGAGGAGTGGTAAGAATTTAACCAAACATCTAGCAATTGAGAAAACTAATCTATCTGAAGTGCTCAAACATTAATAATCTTGAGAAGAGATCTTGGGCAATGCCTTTGGCGCCATGGTTAGGATGCTGCTTGGGATGCCTGCTTCTCTCATCGGTTCTCCTCCCTTTGCAGCTTTCTGCTCGTGCACATTTTGGGGTGTGCCTAGGATGGCCTTAGGTGATGCCTCAAAGGGTTGTTTCCTGCTGTGGATGTGAGAGACGCAGTGTGGCTTCCCATCTTCTGCCAGGCCCCGTCCTAGTAGAATACAAGGTTGGGAGGTCCCTGTGCTTAAGAGATGAGTCTTTTGTAAAGGAGAGAAGTAGCATCAGGACAATTACTGTTGTGATCCCCGTGTTAGGAATGTTTATCCACTGTTCATCCAGTCTTCCCTTCTCTGGTTCACACCGTGTTTATTTTGTTCTGTTGTTCCCTCGCTTTCTATGTCATCAGTTTACTTTTCCTCTTTTCCTTTCTTATGCTTTTCTCTTTTCTTTATTTCCAGTTTAGTTTGTGCTTTTTTATTCTTTTGTGGTAGAAGCTTCAATAACAGACTTGGGGTCTTTGTTCTTTCATAATATAACTTAAGACTAGAAACTTCTTTTTTAGCACTAGCTTTTGTAGCAGTCGTAAGTTTTGTTTTGCTGAATTTCATTTTGATTCAGTTAAAAATTGTGTGTGTGCATGTGATTTCTTCTTGGAATATCATCTTCTTGGAATATCATTTCTTCTTGAATTCTCTCACATGTAAAATACCAGTAAATGGATCATGCATCCTTGGAACGCATAAGTGTTCTGCTGTTGTGTTAGGCATGGTGTTCCAGCATCGTCAGTTTGATTCATCTGACTGATAGGATTCAAATCTTCTGTACTTTTACAGCCATTTATGACAGGTATCTGTCAGTTTAAAAACAATGTAATGGCTTTGTCTATTTCTTATGTCAGTTCTGTCAGATCTTACATCATGTATTTTGAAGTTTTCTAATTAAATGCATTCACATTTAAATTATGTGTTCTTGATAATTCAGGATCTTTGTCATTGTAAGAAGGAAAAAGAAAACAGAAACAATACAAGTGATATGATTTTATCCTTGGGTAATATTACTTTTTCAGGAATCTACGTTGCTGAATATAGCAGCTCCAAATTTAATCTTATTGTTTTCATGTCATCTTTTTCCTTTTCTGTCCTTTGACTTTGAATTTGCTTATATCATTGTATTAAATGTGAAATTCTTTTAGGTGACTTACAGTTGATTTTTTCTTTCTTCATTCTGTTAAATTCCTTTAAATTGTATTATTTCTTCCAATTACTTGTAATGTGATTATTGATATACTTGCTTTTGGCTGATAATGTTGCTGCTTTATTTTTTTAAGCCTTTTCCATCTGTTTATGTTCCATTTTTCTCTCTCTTTTAGTTGAATATTTTGAAAAAATATTTCATTTTTCAGTGTGTATTCTACAGGTAATAGGTGGAACATTCTATGAATATCGTTTGAATTAAGTTGATTGATAGTACTATTCGGATCAATCGTATCTTTGTTGATTTTCTTATTTAATTGTAGTATTATTACAGTAACTGAAAAACCAGTCTAAATAGTGTTTCTAATTAAAATAGTGAAATTGCATAGCTCTCCTTGCAGTTTTGTTCATTTTTTTAGTGTGCTTTCATATACTTAAAAAGCAGTGTGCCAGAGAGAAAGAGAGAGCCAGAGTGTGAAAGAAAGAGACAAGACAGGCAGAAAGACAGAAAGCTTTAATCCAATGGCCCACTGCCAAAATGCCTGCTACATCTGGGACAGTGCCAGGTGGAAGTGCGAAGCCAGGAACTCAGTCTGTGTCTTTCATTTGGATGCCAGGGACCCAAGTACCCGAGCCTTTGCCAGTGCTTCTCAGGGTGTGCATCAGCTGGAAGCTGCAGTCGGGGACCTGGGCTTTGAATACAGCTCCTATGATATGGGGGTACGCATCACAGGCCGTCTCTTGACCTCTAGGTTAAAGGGCTAGCCTGGATTTTTCTGGCTTTAACAGTACTTTTTATGATTCCTTTTTCTCTCCTCTTTTTGCATAACCGTTATATTTCTTTTCATACATTTTTCTGTTTGCTTTCTTTAAATATTTATTTATTTTTCTTAGAAAGTCAGATTTACAGAGAGAAGGAGAAACAGAAAGATCTGTCTACTGGTTCACTCACCAAGTGTCCCCAATGGCTAGAGTTGAACTGATGCAAAGCTAGGAGCTTCTTCTGGGTCTTGGGATCATGTGGTCCCAACACTTTAGACCATCCTCAAGTGCTTTTCCAGACCACAAGCAGGGAGCTGGATGGGAAGTGAGGCTGCCAGGATTAGAACCGGCACCCACATTGGATCCTGGAGCGTTCCAGACGAGGACGTTAGACACTAGGCTACCTTGCCAGGTCCTCTTTTTAATACTTTTAATACTTTTTAAAAAGATTTATATATTCATTTGAAAGTCAGTTCTAGAAAGAGAGACAGGGAGATATGACATCTTCTGATTCACTCCCCAGATGGGCACAGTGGCCAGAATGGAATCTAGGAGCCTGGAGCTTCTTCTGAGTCTCCCACAGGGGTGGCAGGTGCCCACACACTGGGGCATCTTCTGCTGCCTTTCTAGGCCATGAGCAGTGAACTGGATTGCAAGCAGAGCAGCCGAATCCTGAAGCAGCCTCCATAATGGAGACAGGAGGCATAGGAAGCAGCTTCACTGACTAAGCCACAATGCCAGCCAGCAGTGTGGGCTTCTAAACTTGTAATAGAAAACTTTATATATATAAGGTTCTCTAATAATATATACATATCTGAGTTTACATATAGTGTGAATCTATTTTCAGATATCACTATGCTGTTTCATATATAACATGTGTATCCTTATAATTTCCAGATCCTCACTGCTCCCTATAACATTGCTTTTTTTATCTCAGTTATCCATTTATTGTAGTCTCCAACACATTATTACTGTTGCTTTATTTTTTTAGCCTCTTTATTGTTTCTTTTGAATAATCCACTCCAATAAAGCCAATGAAGTTCTTTTATTTTGACTTTTATCACTTTATTTTTCTTTGGTTTTTATTTTAAATAATTTATTTTTTATGCTGTTTACATAATAGAGAGGGATGCATGCCTATGTGAACCGCCAGTTAGGATGGAGAAGGTTTAGGAAATGGGGGAAAGTTGATGACACAACTGCCTCCAATCTCTTTTTTTTTTTTTTGTATCTGCGGTAAGTGGGGAGAGAAAGAAGAGGGCCGCTCCCAATAGCACAGCTGCATCTGTACCTGGGAAGGGGGAATGGTTACCCACTGTCATCCGAGGGACCCAATGTGGAGCATGTTCTGAGGATACGTTTTAAGTGCTTTGGATAGTTCTGAGATGCTGTTGATTTCATTGCTCTAAGGTTGAAGAAATTCCTACAAGATCCATTGGCTGACATAGTCCACCATAGAGTCTCTGTTCACCCAGATATTTGCTGTCATAGCTTGGCCAGGAAAGTTGTCCAATTTGTTCTGCCATCCATGAAGTGGTTGTCATGTTCCACTTGAGCATCTGGACATGCCATCCACTGCACAGGCCTCAGCAACCATGGAGACCCAGTTTTGCCACATACGTTCCAGGGTCAGAACACAGATCCTGTGATTTTCAGCATGGTTGGAGTTCTGAATCCAGTGATTCCGTTGGGGTCGGGGGGGGGGGACCAAGGAAATCTCACTAGACTCCTAAACCTAACCTGACTCCTGTGTGTGTCATCCAGTGCAGGGTCCAGCTTAGTCCATCACCCACACCAGCCTACACACACACACTGGTGGTTGCAGTCACCTGGTCAGTTCTGTCCCCAGCCCCACCTCATACATTAACCAAGGGATGCCGTAACCCTGCCCACCACGCACTTGTCCTTATGCACACAGTGGGAGCTGCAACCTAATCAGAGCAACCACTGCAGCCCGCCACCCCACAACGCTAGTTTCTGCATGCTGGTGTTTGTAGCAAACTGGTTCAGTCTGTCGTGCATTCTCATTTGGTTCTTGTACACATCCATGGACTTTGAAACCTGACTCAGCTTAATTGAGTCCACTATCCAGCCCACACTTATGCCGGCAGGTGCTATCACCTGTCTAGCCAGGCCTATTCCCAGCCCTGATTCTCATGCTCATCAATGGGAGCTGGAGTCCATCAGAGAGGTGCCCACAGTTTTGCTCCTGGGACTTTCCAGGTGGTTCTACAGCCTAGCTTCACATGATTTGCCCTCAGTCCCACCATTTGCTAGCTGATGCTTTGACAAAGTCCAGCCAGCCTGTATTTACTCTCACTGATGGAAGCATCAGTGGATACAGTTGCTTAGCTCAGCCCAGTTCTTTCCTTAACCCAGCTCACATGCAGGCCACGGGCTTTGTAGCCCTACGTGGCCTGTTCTGCTGCCCAGTCCAAACTCTCAGGCTCACCAACAGGAACAGTGGCCCAGCAGGGGAATCCCACAGCTCCCCTGTGGGCTAACCTGCCATCCCCGGTCTTATATGTGCTAGTGGGAGCTGTGGCCCATGCTGGCATTACTCGCCTCACCTCGGCATCTACCAGTGGGTTGCTGCAGCCTGGCTTGGCCTGGCCTTCCCCAGTTCCAGCTCATGCTGGCAGGTGCTAAAGCCCAGCCCAGCCCAACCCAGCCAGCCTCCAGTCTTGCTCATAATGTGAACTGGCTGGGGTTGTGGTCTAAGGTGGCTTGTCCTGCAGCCAGCCACCCCCACGGTTCTCCAATCTCCCAGTGAGTACTATGAACTGACCGAGGCTGGCCTGTCCTCAGACGTGACCCACATGTATACTTGTGGATACCATAACCTGGCTTTGTCTAGGCTGCTCCCAGCCTTGGTTCTTGCACTCACCTGCAGTGACTGCCTCTTAACGGAGGAGTTCCCTAACTGATCTATCAGGTCACCTCCTAGTCACAGATCTGACGCACACTGGTGGGTTCTTGGCCAGACTGAATTGGCCCACCTCCTGTCCTGGCCTTACATGACCAGCCCACATTCATCCCAGCACCTTATTGTTGGGTACTGCGGCCCAGCCATGCCTAGTCCAACCCCAGATCCAGCTCTCATGTGGATCAGCAGGTACAGAGACTGGTCCAGCCTGTCCCACACCTACTGTGGCTCTTGCAAACACCAGTAGGTGCTAGAGTCTAGCGCAGTCTAGCATACTGTAGATCCAGGCCAAGCTATACTTCGACCATGTCCAGCCCAGTTTGGCACCTTCATTCTGGCTTTCGCCCTCACCAGTAGGAACTGCAGCCCAGCCATGGCATCCTCTTTGATCCTAACCAGGTCTGCTCCCAGCTATAGATTTTGCCTGTGCAAGTGGCAGCTCTGACCCAGCTCTGCAAACCTGTCCCCCAGCTTGGCCTTTGCCATCAAAACTACAGCCAGGCCTGGCCTGGCCTGGTTGTGGGGAGCAGGGTGCTGAAGCCGCTCCCCGGAATAGGAAAGGCCGTTGCAGGATGGCGGCTGGCCCAGGGCCAGGATGCGCAGGGTTGGTCTCACCAGCAGGTAAACAGGAAGTCACAGGGATAGACTGATGCCCTCGCTGCAATTATGTCATTGCTACTGGCCATCAGGTAGCACCAAGTGGACCCATGAGGAGAAGTGATTGGTGGAGAACAGTATAAAAGCAGCCGGTAAAAGCTAAGGAGGGGACGACAAGGAGAAAGATGGGGAGAAGAACGACAGATGGAAGCAGAAGAACAGGGTAGAAAAGCTAACGGAAAAGCTAAGGCGCATGGGACAAGGAGGAGAAAGATAGGGAAAAGCAGCAGAGAGGGGTACAAAAGCAATACAGAAGCAGTAAGACCAATGGAGAAAAAAGTACGAGGACAAGAACAGGAAAAGCAGCAGAGAGAGGGCTAGAGAAGCAGGGAGAAAAGCTAAGACCAACAGAGAAAAAGGCAGCAGAGAGAAGGGTATAAATGCAGCCACTTTTGGCAATAAGGGGTCCAGTTGTGGTTCAGGCTTTTCCAGACCCTCGAGAGTATGCCTTTTTATTTAGTGTCACCACTGGGTGGCAACAACTGGTGGCCCGTACAGGGAACTTTCAGGCCAAAGACAAACAAGAGGGAGCGTTATACCTGGTGCCACCCCCAACCCCTCCACCAGTCTCAACTCCTCACTGTTGGGTGCTACAACCTAGCCCTCCCCAGCCTGCTCCCATCTCTGGCTTTCATGCAGACCGGTAGTGTGATAGCCTAGCCTAGCCTGGCCTCTGTGCATGGCAGTGAGCTAAGGTCTGGCCTGGCCCTGCCCAACCACAACTCCAGAGTCAACCCACACACTTGCCACAGGTGAAGTAACCTTGCCCAGCCTGGCCCACACCAGCCCTGATTCACGTGCTCACCGGTGGGAACTATGGCCCACCAGGTTGCACTCCCAGACCCAGATCTCACATGTTCCAGCAGGTGGTAGGTCCTTACCCAGCATAGTCTATTCCCTCTGTCTTGGCCTTTGTATGAGCTGGTCAATGTTGTGGCCTGGCCCACACCAGTCCAGATTCTTGGTGCACCTACAGGTGTTACAGACCAGCCTGACCTGATCCCAATCAGTGTTGATGAGTCCCATAGTCATTCCTAGCTCAGCTTGTCACTACCCCAAGCCCTTGTGCAAACCAGCTGTAATGGCATTCCCACTAGGATGAGCCCATGATTCCCCCACAGAATCTGCTCCCAGACCCAGTTCTCTTGTGAGCTGGTTAGTGTCATGGTCCAACCTAACATGGTCCATGTGTTGTCCTGTCACTCACTGGTAGTTACTGTGGTGAAGCCCTTCCAGGCAGATACCCCTTGCCCTGAGGCATGGCCTTTGATGCATCAGTAGGTGGTGGTGGATACCAAATAGCCCAGCTTAGGTTTCACACATGGGCGGGTGTATTGGTTTGGCCCTAAAAGGTCCTCCAGTGTCCCTCCTCTAAACCATCCAGTCTCAATCCCCTCATTTACCTTCAAGTGCAGTAGCCTAGTTGGTGGAAGTTCTCCAGAAGTCATTCCTCACTTGTCACATTCTGCCTGAGCAGTCCTCCCTCCCCTACAACCCCAGACCACTTTCCTGAGCAATCCACAGGCCCCCATGCCTACAAGCATGCATGTCCCCAAGCCTTGTCTTCTGGTGGTGTGCCGTGCCAGCCTGAGTCCCTGCTGCTTATCTAGGCCCCACACGTTTGCGCATGGGTCCCCAGACCCTGTCTGCTGGTATGCCAGTGTCTGTCCCCCACATATCTTTAAAAAAAATTGAATAGGCAATTATGCTGGCACATTGGTATAGTTAACACAGATTTGGCCCTAAACAGGCACTCGCCAGCTATTAACTGTTTTTCTCCCAGTAGTGTAACACTTGGCTTGGTACAATACAGCCTACAGCTGGGGATGATTGCTACCCTAGACAGTTATATCTTATATCAATTAAAAGTAAAAAAAATCTTATTCTCTTTTGGTTTTACTCATTCCTCTTTTGATTTTCCTCCTTTATTTTTAAAAGATTTTTTTATGTTTATGTACTTGAAAAGCAGATACAGGGCTTGGGGGGAGAGAAGAGATAGATAGATAGATAGATAGATAGATAGATAGATAGATAGATAGATAGATAGATAGATAGATAGGAAAGAGAAATAAGCCAGTCCCCAAAAGAAAAATACCATGTGTTTGTTCTCTGTGATATAAGGCAACATTATGCAAAATACAAAACAAATAGATACATAAGCAAACATGAATGTAATTATATCTTTAGATATTAATTCAATAATGGAAACTAGCATCCTGGGAAATGAAGATACGTTGCACTATGCATTTCTGTTCCCAAATAGAAGGAGCACTTCCAATGAAACTGTTAAATATGCCTTGATAATATAATGCTAGATCTTCTACCATTGCCTACACATACAATACCTGATACATTTAAATAGCAGAATAGTGTACTTGTGAATGTTGCTGAAGGACTATATTAATATAATAATACAGGGGGAAAGAGCAAGGGGGTACAATGGGGGAAAAGGAAAGGAAGGTGCCTGAATCCCTTTGCCTTCAAAATCATAGCACAGAAAACAATGCAAATAAATAAATTAATCAAAAGAACTCATCGACCAAACATTAAAAATTTTTATGTGTATGCATGAGGCATAATAGACATCTACATGCTTATATATGTTAATATTGTCCCGTCTTTGTTCTGAAGATCTCATTGTCACTGGTGTTTCCTTGTGCCAATATTAAATTGCTTTAATTAGCATGTTTTATAACATTTTTGAAGTTCTCCCCGTTCCTTAAAAATCATCATTAATCTTTATGATCCTTTACTTTCTGTATTAGTAAAAAACAACTCTATTCTCTAACTGTAAATGTAACCCCCCCTTTTTCTTCTAAAGTGGTCTAGTTCCAGTACCCCCTACTGTATAACCAACAGGGTTTATTTATTGCAAAATGTTTACTAATTGATTAGCCACATTATGTCTAATTCACACCATGAGAGTCCTGTGCATAGTTTTAAGGGTATGTTCCCAGAGAGGAGTGTAAGAGACACTGGGTTATCAGGGTTTCATGTATACCCCAAGGCCAAATGGATCTTCTCTACTCTAGAAGAATTGAACTACTGCCTTCTGACATTAGTGCTGGTGTTATCTTGGTCCTCAGTCTCAGAATTTAGAGGAAGAAACAACAGGTTCAGTTGCTAAGATGTAAGGTGTATCTTTTTCACCAGGAACAAGACCGAGGCTAACTATCAGAATTTCTCAAAAATTAGAATAGAGCTGTCCAACAACATGCTGTGTTTTAATTCTGCTTCACAACTCTAATGGCCTCAATATCTTTGAATTGTCCTTAACAATGAATTGATCTGTGATCCCATGTGTCATGTAGAACCTTTTAGTGTGTGAGAATTATGCAATTCCGGCCTTGCAATGTCAGGAATAAGGAGCAGCAAGAGAAAGGCAAGGTTTATCAAACTGGATGGAACTCAGAGCAGCTTCTCTAGATTCCATCCCATTTCTTAGAACTGTATTTGAACTGTGTGATTTCCTGCTTCTCCAAATTAAATCTTGGCTGTTGTAGTTTTTAGTTGCTTACGCAAAGCCGCTATGCCTTCATTACCAGTTATTAAACTATTCTATGTTAAGTAGTATGAATGCAATGCAATATGAAGCATACTTTCTTGCTCATTTCTATTTTCATAGTACTGAAAATAAAATCTAGCATCAAGCCATATACAGGCTTAAACATTTATAAGCAGTCACTTTGGAAGCAGTCACTCTGGCAGTTTCTTACAAAGCTAGGCAAATTTTTTTTCTTTTTTTACCATAGGATGCAAGTATAGACCCATGTTTGGATAAAGAAGAATTGTTTATTTCAACCACATTAAAATTGAAAATGTATTCCAAAAACACCATCAAATAAAGATATAGGACATAATGCAACAAAAGATGTTTCCTACCAGAAATATATCAAGAACTTACAAATTAATAAAGGATACCTACAAGGAAATAATAAAAATACTTGAACACTTAAGAAATTGTAATAGTCTGTAAGTAAATAAAAGATGTCATTCTAATTAATATCCAGGGGAAAAATCAGACTGTGTCATACTTTGGTGAATACACATTACGTCAGAATTATTGTATGAAAATATAAATTGAAAAGCTGTTTGTCAGGCCTGGCACGATGGCTCAATTAGCTAATCATCTCTTTGCAAATGCTGGGATCCTGTATGGGTACCAGTTTTTATTCTGGCAGCTCTACTACCTATCCAGGTCCCTGCTTGTGGCCTGGGAAAAGCAGTGAAGGATAGCCCAAAGTCTTGGGACCCTCTCTGAGGCCTTACAAATCCAAACTATTTTCATAATAATGCTAAGATTTAATGTGCCCTGTTAAGTAACCATGTTTAAACTGCTCTTGATCTTAGCCAAAAGGCCAAAAAGCAATACTGTGTTTAAGCTGATTTTGTCGGGTCCTGTCATTTTGACTCAGCTCTTGAAGCTACTGCTTCCATCACTGGCATCCAATATCAGACTGCCAGGTCAAGTTCTAGCTGCTCAACTTATGATTCCTGCTGGTGTACCTGGAAGGGAGGTAACAAGGGCCCAAGTTCTTCAGGCCCTGCCAACCAGGTGTGGGACACCTGAATGGGCACGGGCTTCTGGCCCCAGTCTCATCTAGCTCTGGTCATTGTAATCATTTGGCAAATCAAACAATGGATGAAAGAACTCTCCCTCTCTTTCTCTGTCTCTCCCTCTTTCTGTCACTCTATCTTTTCAAATAAATATATTTTTGGGTAGAAAAACTAATAGTAGTTATAAATGCTGGCATTGGACCCAGCACAATAGTGTAATGGTTTAAGTCCTCACCTTGAACGCACCAGGGTCCCATATGATTGCCGGTTCTAATCCCGGCAGCTCCACTTCCCATCCAACTCCCTGCTTGTGGCCTGGGAAAAGCAGTCAAGGACAGCCCAAAGCCATGGGACCCTTCACCTGTGTGGGAGACTTGAAAAGAGGTTCCTGGATGCTAGCTTCTGATTGGCACAGCACTGGCCATTGTGCTCACTTGGGGAGTGAATCATCAGACGGAAGATCTTCCTCTATGTCTCTCCTCCTCTCTGTATATCTGCCCTTCCAATAAAATAAATAAATCTATTTTAAAAATGAATAAATAAATAAATGCTGGCATCTTGGCATGAATCAAGACAATCATATTAGTATACATTCCATTTGTCACTGTGTGCCATCATAGTAAAACCCGTGGTAGTTTTACTTAGGAACATTCTTAGTTAGGCAACATTATTAATTTCAATAGATTGTAATTCTTGAATGCATGTATTTCTAATATTCTGCTTTACACAGTGAGAAGTATATAATACACTTTAGTTCTATACCTTAGTCTGATGATTGTCGCAAGGAAAAGTACTTGGGCAACTGTTCTAGATGAATTAGCTCCTCTTTTTATTTTCCTAAAAATTTTTTTATTTGAAGGAAAAACAGACAAATTATGGGTAATTGGCAGAAATTAACTTGAAAATGAATGAATAAGTCTTTGAATAAAAACAATGGATATTTGTTAAAACAGTTAAAGATTTTGAGCAAAAAAAAAAAAAAATTTTGGGAAACCTTATGATTGCTACCGTGAGCTTGATAGCCTCTTAATACTGAAAGATTTTTCTGATAAGATTGATGATAATAAGGAAATCATTGAGGGTTGGGCATATGGCCTAGCATTTAAGCTATTGAATGGAATATCTATGCCAGCTTCTGGCTCCTGAATCAAGCTCCCTGCTGCTGGAAGCCCTGCAAGCAGTGACCATGGTTCAGGTCATTGGATTCCAGATCATTGCATTCCAGTGTGGGGGAACTGGATTGAGTTCATGGCTCCATGCCTCTCTCTCCAGAGTCCCTCCCCTGACATCCACCCTGGTTGAGGCAGGCATTTGGAAGTACACTGCTGAATGGGAGCTCGCTTTCTGTCTCTCTGTCTTTGCCTCACAAAGTTATAAATTTTATAAGATCTTTGATATAGTTAGAAATCATATTGCAACTCACTGTTTAAAAAAATCAATTCCTAAATATTGTATTGGCAAAAGACGACATTCACTTTAATCTGAAATAGCTGTGAAAATACTTGTTTCTTTTTTTAGCTTATGTATTAGTATCAGGTAATATTCTTATCATATACTTCTTCCAGACTATCACAAGACATTGAATGAAGAAGATGATATGAGAACTTGGCTGTCTTTGAACATGTTGGACACAAAAGAGATTAGCAAAACAATAATGAAAAAGTATTACCCTTATGTTTTAGAAAATATAAATTTTTATAAAATAACATGGTAATTTATACTCACATAACAGATTTATTACTTAGAATAAATTTCTTAATCACTCAGTTTTAATTTTGTTATGATAAATACAATTAGATGAGACATCATAAACTCAGTCTTTGGAATCTTCAGGATTTTACAAATATGAAGGATTCCAAGGTCAAAGTAAGAAGTTCTTGCAGACATAGTCAGTGATATTCACACTGTGTGTCCATCGTAGCAGCTCCCGCCTATCTTGCCAAGTCCATCATTGCAAAATGGCTAAGTGCTGCATAATGAAATACAGCACTGACAATGAATGGTATAAAACTTGGAGAGCTTAGCAGATATGACTCATAAATTGTTGAATGAAAGAAATAAGTTATAAGAGAATATATACAAGTATGATTCTACAGATTTGAATACCAAGGAGAATTAACAGATACTTTTAAGAAATGCAAAGTGGATGATTAACATGAAAATCAGGACAGAGGTTCTCTCTCAGAAAAGGAACAGAAATATGAGTGTGAAGGTGATATTGGAAAGCAATCTTTTAGTAGTTTGAAAAGCATTATATCCTAAATTTGATATCGACAGCATGGATGTTTGCTTTACAATTAATTACTCATTAAAAATACACCTTTTTGCTCTCTCAAACATATATGCTATAAAATTTCATTTATTCTGAAATTGAACAAATGACTAAAATAATCTCTTAAAAATATAATGAGAAAATATGACAAGGGAGTACATTAGACAAGTGACTGATTTTACTTATGTTGCATGTATTTCCTGGTATGAACTCAAATAATGTCAACAAGCCATCAAGCACTTATATTACTTAAGCACCAGTTGAAGCTTATCTTTTAGAAGAACTTTCGTAAGACTCACAAAACTTTGTTGCTTGAATTCATGTCCAAAATGATTTTTATCTGCATTTGATTGTAAAATTTACAAATTTCACCCTGGTCTGCTATCATTAAATATCACCACAAAGAAATCTAAGACTACTCTGGTTGTTTTAGCTTTATAGGTCATTTTCTTTCACCGTAATTCCCCAAAAGATACTTTATTTTTGAAATCCCATAAGTTTCTTGAAATGCTACATCACAGGCCTTTGCGAAGCCAGAATTGTTGGTGGCTTCCCTCCGCCATCGTGTAGCTGGAGCCACTGGTGGCTTCTCTCTCTTCCATAAGCTCTGAGGTTTGGCAACCTGTGCTGGGGCTTTGGAGCAAACTTGAGATTGCACATGTATTTGGTCCGGGTCTCAAGCAAGTACTTGTGTCCCAGGTGATTAGACAGGTAAGGTCCCAGACCTGCACATATACCAGAGGACTAGGTCTGGCAACCTGTCCATGATCTTATATCCTTAGGCAGGCAGAGCTCCAGGCCAGCATATCACCCCACCAGAAGACGGGGCTTAGGAAGACCAGCCTGGGGGAACCTATGTGTTCCTGGGCACAGGGACTATGGATTGCACAGGGAAGAAGATGTTGGGAGGTGAGAGAGGGAGGACCACTGAAGAAGTATGTGGCAGGTGAGGAATGACTTCTGGGGAATTTCCACCATCAAGGCCACTGTACTTGCAGGTAATTAAGGAGGCTGAGACTGAGTGGTTTGGAGGGAGGAAGCTGGAGGACCTTTCTTGGTTAGACTGATACACCCACTCAAGTGGGAGACCTGAGTTGGTCTGGTTAGCTTTGACCACCACTGACCACCACCCACCAGTACACACAAAAGCTAGGGCTCAGGGTGGGCAGGGCCAGATCACAATACCTGCTAGTGAGTGTTGGGACAGGGAATGGGTCACATTAGGCTGGGCCATGACACTACCCAGCACATGAAAGAACCAGATCTGAGGGCAGATTCCGTGGAAGATACATGGGCACACCCCTGTGGAACTGTAATTTTCACTGGTTAGCTTAAGAGTTGGGAGTAGTAATGGGCTGAACCAGGCATGACCGTGATACTCTCTTGACTCTCATGGGTACTGGGATTTAGAACTGGCTGGGCTGGTCAAGTCTGCAGCACCTGCAGGGATGCCTAAGAATGGGATGTGGGGCAGTCCAAGTTGCAACATCTACCAGCTCATACAAAGACCTGGACAGAGGGGACAGATTGTGGTGGGTAAGAACCTAGCAGCAGCTGGCACATGTGAGATCTGTGTCTGGGAATGTGCCTGGTGGGGGAATTTGGGAAATTCCCCTGGTGAGTCATAGCTCTGGCTGGTGAGCATGTGATTCGGGACTGGGTATTGGTCAGGACAGGCAGGGTAGCTCTACCCATCAGCAAGTATGTGAGTTGGATCTAGCAGGGGCAGACCAGGCAGTGCCGGGCCAACCTTTGCTTACTGGCGTGTGCAGGAGCCAGGCTGGAGTGTGGGTCATGATGGGCTAGGCTATCATACCTGCTGGTTTGCATGGCCTAGGGATGCGAGTAGACTGGGCAAGGTTAGGCTTTAGCACCCAATAGTGAGAGTTGGGACTGGGGGTAAGCCAGCACAGGCCAGGCTACAGCATCCAACAGCAAAGGCCAAGATGGGGGATAGGCTTTGTGGAGCTGGATCTGAGCAACCAAAACAGCACACACAAGATCTGTGGGTGGGAACAGTCCTGGTTGGGGAGCTAAGGGGACACCCTGGCTGGGTTGTGATTTCTACTGGAGCATGAGAGCTGGAATGGGGACAGCGATCTGGGCTAGGCATGATTGCAGTGTCCCTCAGTATGAGTGTGGACTGGATCTACGGTGTGCCAAACTTGGTTAGACTCCAGCACCCTCTGGTGCTCACAATAGACAGCACATAGGATGGGCTGGGCTAGGTCTTGGTACCCACTCAGCCACATGAGAACTGAGTCTGGGGACTGGATCAGGTATGGTTGGGCTATAGCACCCAACAGTAATTGCTGGAATGGATATGGTCCGGTTGGGCATTGCCACTGTTCTCTGCTGGACTAAGTCAGTCTGGGCCAAGGACCCACCAGTGTGCATGAGATCTGCCACTGGGAGGAGATTTGATAGAAGGGTTTGGAGAACTCCTCTGTCAGGATGCAGTTCTTGCAGGTCAGCACAAGAACCAAGGCTGGGAGCAGCCAAGACAAAGCCAGGTTATGGCATCCACCAGTATACATGTGGGTCACCTACTGGCAGATTGGAGAATCAAGAGAGGGTGCAGGACAAGCCAGCTTAGGCCACAACCCCAGCCAGTTCACATTATGAACAGGACTGGAAGCTGGCCGGGCTGGGGTAAGCTTCAGCACCCACCAGCATGATCTAGAACTGGGGACAGATTGAGGTAGACCAACTAGAGCACCTGCTGGGAAATGCTGAGCTGAGGTGGGTCATGAGAGACTGGGCCACAGCAACTACTAACACACATGAGACCTGGAGGAGAGTGGGCAAACCTGTAGGGGGTCTGTGAGGTCTCCCCTGCTGGGTCACTGCTCCAACTGGCAAGCGTGAGCCATGGAAGGGGGCAAACTAGGTCAGGCAGGGGTACAGCTTTTGACTTTATATGAACAGGTTAGGGGGAGAGCCAGGCTGGGCTAACCAACTGTATCAACAGGTGCATGGCTGAATAAGTATAATAATACTTACTATAATAAGTATAAGTGCAGACTAAGTGCAGGCTGGTAGGACTTTGTAGCAGCTTCAGCTGGAAGGAGCTGAAACTGGGGCCAAATTCTGTCAAGCTAGACACAGAACCACCTGGAGAGTACAACATCTGGGATTTGGAGTGGGCCCAGCAGGGAGACTGTGGTCTACTTTCTGATGGGCTGCAACTCCCTCTGGTGAGCATGAGAATTAGGTCTGGGAGCAGGCCTGGATAGACAGGCAGTGGCACCTGCTGGCATGAGTGTTGGTTGGGTAATGGTGTCGATGGGTTAACCTAGGCTTCAATGTCTACTGGCAAGTATGAGAGCTGAATGGGATGTGGGCCAAACTGGACCAGTCTGCTGCACATATTGTATAGGCAAGCACAGGAACAGGACTGGGGGTTGGGCCTAAGGAGAGTTCCTGGGGGTTGCTCTGACTAGGCTGCAGCTTCCACTGATGTGTGTGAGGGCCAAGAGTGTGGTGGGCTGGGTTGGCTTGGGCCACAGCATTTATTGGTTTATGTAAGAGATAGGGCAGAATTGACCCAGCTATTGCAATGACCAATGTGTGCTTAGGCTGATGTAGGTGAGGGACTGAGCCATACTCTATTCTGGCAAGCACACACAAGAGTCAGGTCTGAGATCACTTTCAGATGAGATTTCTTTGGGAAACCCTGTAACTGAACTGCTGACCTCTGGACTCCAACCATGGGGAGAATCGCAGGATATGTGATCTGACCATTTAGTGCATATGTCAGAACTGGGCCCCCTCAGTGGCTTAAACATAACAGCAGACTGCATACCTAGATGCACGTGGAGGATAGGACAGTCCATTGGAGCCTGCAGAGAACATCTGGCACCATAGTAGAGGAAGTCAGACAAAACGGTCAGCTACCTCAGCCAAGAAATGACAGCAAATATCTTGGCTAATGGAAACTCCAAGGCGGACTAAATCAGCCAATGGACTTAGTGGAAGGATTTTCTCATCATTGAATCAGTGAGATTGACAGCATTTTAGAACTACTGAAACCACTTGAACCAAACCCGCAGAGCATGCTCCACATCGGGGACCCTGGGATGGTATCAGGTGGCCATACTGAGGCAGCTGATAGGCTGGGTGTGGCTTCCCCTCTTATCTTCCCCCTTCCGCCGGATACAGGAAGAAGAAAAACAAAATTAGAAGCAAACAAGCAAACAAACAAAAAATGTAGCCCAGTATATATTCAAATTGCATGAGGTTTTCCCCAGATATACCCATTGAATGGTTCAATGTTTATCAGAACTCAGCCCTTTTATGTCTTACTTATTTTCTTACAGCATATTGTAACATTTTGAAAAAGTTGTTTTGGTTCTCTTTGGAGACTGAAGGAGTATATATGTCAGACACCTATACTTACTTTAAAGCTTTTAAACCCTATCCACTTTCATTTTGCTTTGTTTTTCACACTCATATGAGAATGCTTTTAGCAGTAGTCTACCTTTTGGCACTTCAGCATTGCCTTTTTCCTAATATGCTTTTGTGCTTTTCCTAATGATTTCTTCTGATACCTCATGCTTTAATCTGCATTGCCATGTGTTCCCTAATTTTAAATTTGTTTAATTTCATAGTAACAGGTGTCCAGTTTCCATGTTTTCTGAGTGGATATGGATACAAGGAGCTTATTATATAGAAATATCATTCAGTTCTTTGAACTCTTTTGAAGTATTTGTCAAAATATAAAACAGTGAGTGAGTGTGCAAATAATTGATTCCCTTCTACCAATGTTTGGAGACCTGGATTGAATTCCTGATTGCTGGCACTGGTTTAGTCTCTCTCTCTTTCCCTCTGCTTTTCAAATAAATAAACCGGTTTTCTGTTATCAAAAACTAGTTTTAGCTAATAGTTCTGAAGTTGATTCAAGTACTGTAACCATCATCTTCTGTCTCCCCCTTTGTACTTTAACAGGAAGCTGTATTTGGAAACAGAGTTGGTACTTTAACCCATGTACCCTGATATGGGGTGTGGGCATTCCTGGTAGTGCGTTAATGACTGAATGACCACCCCCAGTGTAGCTTTTATATTGTACTTGTGAAGACCAATATATTCTGCTAACTGACATGTCTCAAACCGAATTCCACCATTTTATCCAGTGACCAGATTTGGACCAACATTGTTTCTTAATTGGTAACAGTTTTCTGACTATTCTTCCCAATCCATTATCTCCAGCATAAAGTTATTGTAATGGCCTGAAATCAGGTCTAAAGTAGGAAGCATTTCTGTATTCTTTGCCCCAGGAATCTTCAGTTGGTCTTACTTCTAAGTCTTCAATGTCCCTTTATTGCCAGGGGGACAGGTATTAATATTTACTTTCAAGATGTATTGTGTACGTATCTGTTCTCAATTTCCTTTGCAAAGTTTCTCTATCAGTAATCCATATCTATTTTATACTCTAGTCGCATTTCCTTGACTATACATCGTGGTGCATTTATTAGAATTTCACAATGGAAAAAATAACTTAACTTTTAAGAATAACATTCAGGGCCTGGCATGGTGGCCTAGCAGCTAAAGTCCTCGCCTTGCACGTGCCCTGGATTCCATATGGGCACTGGTTCTAATCCCAGCAGCTCCACTTCCCATCCAGCTCCCTGCTTGTGGCCTGGGAAAGCAGTCAAGGATAGCCCAAAGCCTTGGGACCCTTCACCTGTGTGGGAGACCTGGAAGAAGTTCCTAGCTCCTGGCTTCTGATCAGCATAGCATTGGCCGTTGCAGCCATTTGGGGAGTGAATCATTGGACAGAAGACCTTCCTCTCTGTCTCTCCTCGTCTCTGTATATCTGCCCTTCCAATAAAAATAAATAAACCTAAAAAAAAAAAAAAGAATAACATTTAGCCTAAACCTACTTGTGACACATGATGAAATGTGTTCTTATGCAATGTACATAACTTTTAGTTAATTTTTATGACAAAATGCTTTAGTTTACATTGGTAACACAGATTATGGTTATTGTTCAAGGACTACAAGAAAAGCTTTAGGAATAAAAGAGCATCCCAAAGGAAAAATCAAAATTCCTAAAGTATTGGGATTTTCCAAAATGTGTTTTAAGAACACACACATGCCAAAAAAACCACATAAATTACTCATGTATTTGATGCCTGTTTATTAGCATTGGTAAATGAAAGCACTTCTGTGTTTGGCCTGTCAATTGTCACCATATTTTATGGCTGTCTTTCTGAATTTCAGCAGGATAAGGTAAGAACAATCTCACTTGAAAAGGCAGGTTCTACCAACATTTTCAACATTTATTGTGATCTTTAGTAGATCTTTGCTAAATCTTAATGTGAGGATTAATCTTTCCTTTTCTGCACAAATAGAGATTAAATCATGTGTGATCACATGTGAGAGTGTGGAATTAGACATATATTGTACAATAGAATGATTGGTGGATTAGTCTCCTTAACCATAAGCTTATATTTTTTAAGAGAATCTCTATCTTGATGGAAGCCATTGGTTGATAAAACTTAACCAAAGAATCAGATAAGGAAATAAAGGAGTGTTCAAGATTGTTTTATTTCTTCTTCTTTCTTTTATGTTTCTCATTAAAACAGTTTTGGCATGAACCATGATGGAATTGGAAATTCTTGTGGGACAAAAGGTCATGAAGCAGCAAAGCTGATGGCAGCTCACATTACGGCAAATACCAATCCTTTCTCCTGGTCTGCCTGCAGTAGAGACTACATTACTAGCTTTTTAGAGTAAGTAATCTCTGGAGGATGATGATAAATTGCTCCAGAAGTAAGATATTGGTAGAAGCTTAATATGTACTGCTACAAAACTTGTATAAGAAGTAACTTTTATAGGACCTTATGTCTGACTGTTTCCCAAATATTTTAATATACCCTTGAGGAAAATTTTTTTTTTCATACTCAAATGGAACTTATTGAATAAATGAGAAGAATTGTTGCAAGAATGTGAGGTTGATGATTATGAGTAATTATAGTTGTCCAATAAAAGCATTTCAAAAATTATAGATATATAATTTAGTAGCAGTCAGGTCAAACTTTAATGCAGTAATCATATATTTCATTTTGGGGGGTTAAAAAACATGAATATTATAGAAATACAGAAGTATCTAACAGTAACAAACAACAATGGCAACAACAACAACAAAAACAAAAATTAAGGAAAAACACTTTGAAAAGCAGATGTATTAAGTGACCCATCTTTTCCACAGTTATGAAACTGTTGTTGGTTTTTTTTTTTCAGTCCTTAAATGTACATTTCAGAAATTTGGTTATCTGAATAGGAAGAATATGTGTTAGCTCAGATGTAACTATGTTTAAGAAGGGAGATTATCTGTTTCACCAGAATAGGGCTTCAGAATTGGACTTGGGAAACTGCTAGAAATTAGGTATACCGTTCTAACTGTATGACCTAGGACATGTTAGCTAATTTTTCTAATCTCCAGTTTGCTAATAGATGAGTTTAAGCCATATGTACATCAACAGGTGGTTTGAGCATAATTTTGTATAAATCTTTGACATGCATAAAAGACCTAATATACCTTCATTAAATGGTAAATATGTTTATTTTAGATAGTATCAAGGCTTCAGTGCTCTGTTGCTTAGCATTACTTTGCCTGCTTTGTGGCTTTATTTTCTTAAATAAGAGATCACTGAAAAAGAGGCATAATTGGACAATGGAAATTCTTTTTTGTTATTGGCTTTGTTCAAATTTTATATTAGCACTTTTGTATTGCAAAGATTTTGAAATTCAGATAAGTTATGTAGGAAAATATTATTCATTAAGATTTATGTCTATTAAAAATCAGATCATATATTTTTAAAAGTTGGAATTATGATTTATAAGATTTATTTTGTTCATTTGAAAGTCAGAGTGCTATAGAGAAACGGACAGAGAGAAAAGGGGTCTTCACCCACTAGTTCACTCCACAGGTGGCTACAGTTTGCTGGAGCTGGTTAGGGCTGAAACCTGTAGCCTGCAACTCCATTCTAGTTTCCCATAACAGGGGCCCAAGGACTTGGGCCATCTGCTGCTGCCTGCCTAGGTACATCAGCAGGGAGCTGTATCAGAAGTGGAACAGCTGGGCCTTGAGCCTCTACTCCAATAGGGGATGCCGACTTCAGGTGGCGGCTTATTCCTCTGTGCCATAATGCCAGCCCCCAAATCAGTATTTTCAAAATCTTTAAGCAAGATTCCAAAACATTATCTAGCACAGAGTTTTAGTGCAAAAACCCAAATACAAATGTTTAAAACGGGATCTTTTAAGTGAATTAGTATAATAATAAAATTGAAGGATTCCAAGTTCATTTTAGAAAATAGTTGTTATGAACAGTCGTATAATATATATATTTATATCCTAACAAAGTCTAATCCCATTGATAATTATAACACTGCATTTGCCCTGTGCCAAAACTGTATTAGCTTCTAGAAACATAAACCAAAGAGAAATTTGCTTGACGTCTTCTGATGTTTTTAATTCAAAGCACCAGAAATATTATTTTCCAAGATAGTTTTAATGAAAAATTTACTTAAATTGTATGCAGTGTTAAGGAACTGCTCACCCCAGAAATTGAGCAAAATCTGGAGTTTCAACCTGAAACTGGCTCACATTTCACCAATGCAGTGAAATCTTACTGTCATGCAAAGACAAGCTGTTTAACGTATGCTGGGGTCTTGTACATTTTTGATGGCTGCCCTCTTGATTTTTTAAAAAATGCTGTTTTCTTTTATATCCTGCTTCCATCCTGTTGACCATGGCACAGCTCACTTGCTGGGCTATCTCTCAGTACTGAATACAGGACCAGAATTGGCCAGCCATACACTGTCTATGTGAAACTGTACTTAACATACTCCAAAAGGAAATTTTTTAATTGCTGTAATATGCAGTTAAAAGAGATACACATTATTACTAATTGCATTAAAGTGTTCCATTTATTTTAATTAAAAGATTGTTTTTAAAAAGCATTATTTAATCTTTATCACTTCTCTGCATTTTTTATATGTAAGCATGATGAATGTTGATGCAACTCTGATGGGTTTATTTATCCTGTATTTTGTAAAAATTATTTCTCTTGTGCATCCTTAGGGGACTGCACACAAATTTAAGAGCATTAAGGATGATAAATGTGAAAGACAAGAGTAGAGGCTTGGAGAAAAATTGGCTTTTTTCACCCTACTTTGATAATAAACTAAAAAATTCTGATTCTAATCTGACAAAGTAATAAAAGGTTTTAAACTCAAGACCCTTTAAAAGGGTCAGTCTACTGGAGCACAAAGACATAATAATAACTTTCTTGAAATTCTTTGTTCCTTTTTATTAAGGCAGTGGACTTCATTGCTTTCACAGCCATTCGTGATATTTTTAAAAACCCAGTGATATCTTGATCAGAGATGAGGTTACATTTATGTTTTATAGTTGGCTCACAAAGGTCCGTAACATTTCATCTTAGCTTCTCTTGTCAAGAAACAGAAATCTTGAAAGATGAATTGTTTAGGAACCACAGCCCAGCTGACAAAATGCATACCTTTCTTTACAAAGTGACTGTATAAGCCAAAGGTTATGGTGGATTCAAACAATGAGCTTTCTGTGACTTACAGATTTACCCCGTGGTCAGCTGAGAACAACCCTGTGGCCTTGACGTGCCGGTAGAATAGATTCTCTCGTGTCATTCTGAAACACTAGGTGCTATTGGTTATTCAGGAGATGGTGTTTACCAACTCCCAATATTTTTTTTCAGATTTCTTTAACTCGGTGATTCAATAAGTGGTTCATGAATCGCCCAGAAGCCGTCCCGATTAAATAATAAAGAACCCATTTCCGTTAAAATGGACGTGTTATGCCAGCTTCTGATGTTTTCCGACGACGGCTTTGCAGGTAGTGTTCCTCCTATCTGCCTGCGGGACTTACCGATTGATGTAGGGAAGTGAACCTGGTATAGCGGCTCATGCTCTTCGAGGACTATGGGCTGACTTACCAGGCAGGGAAAGGCAGCCAGATGTAAGTTAGCCCAGTTTTTCATACATTCTCCACCACTTTAAAAAAAAGTACTGAGTATTTTCTCTTACAGAATTCCGAAATGACAGGGGATATATGAATCAAATGTTGCACTATTTCAATTTAAATCTGTTAGGCTGAACTTTCTAAGGTCCGTAGCAAAATTTCCTGCAGTTGCAAGTTAAACCCAAAGTAGCCATTCTTAGAGAAGGGGTAGAAGCTGAACACATTCTAAGAGGCCAAATGTGACTTAAGCAGCAAGAGAAGAGTGGCAGAAGAAGGACGTAAGATGTACAGGGTAGCAAAGGCACTACCGTATTTTCTCCCTGTGAAGGTCAACGCTAGACTATTAGATGGAGAAGCAGTCTTTATAGATGAGACCTTTTTAAATGTAGCTTCCAAGAAACAGCTTAGCAAAACACGCTTTTCCTTCCCTTTGTCTGACACATTTTGTGAATCTTGTACTAAGCATTCTTTGGACAAGTCATAATTACATATGGCAGAAATAAAGCATAAACCACCATCTTTACCTTTGGAGCCTCCACTTCATTTATTTTCAAATAGTCCAAGTTAAACTGTAGGTGCAAGAACATGTGACTTAGGATAATACATTTAGGCTTATTTTTACCTAAACGTGTTATTGCCTTTAGGCAAAACATAGTTAGTTTCATGACAATTGACAAAGTCGCTTGTGAAAACGTAAGAGGTAAGACACTGGACGGACCATGTAGATAGTATCAGCTTGTCTGGTTCGTTTTTGGTTAGTTTATATGTGTCAGCATACTTTATGAAAAGAAAAAACTAGAATATTCCATCATTAACTTTTTGTTGTTAAGACTGTTAAAATACATACAGAGTTACATAGAGAGATTTATTTTTCAGAATGACCTACTTTATTGTAGACTTACAGTTTATATTTTATCATGTAATTGTTTTAGTGAAAATAAATCTAAAATCACGATTAGGAGTATTCCTCTTATGTTCTGGTATCCAAGCCAGGAGTACATATTTTACATAAGGGTCTTAAATTTTCGTTGAAGCTTGAACTCTGGCTCATATTCCCATTTTCAGAGCTAGGTTTTGGACTATGTAAATAAAACCTCTCTAAATTAGAAGAAGAATATATAAAATGTGTCTTTCTCATCATGCTACAAAGATTTCTTTAAATGTAAATACTATCTGATTTGGTATGAATTTCATAATCAAGCAAGAAGCATTCTCTGAAACGAATACATGTATTTTGCTTTGTCTTCGAAACATAAATTATACTTGGTATTTGCTAATTTAGTTGTCATACGGTTAAGTGGGGTTGAATCTTTAGTTGTGAAATATATGCTGCTAGGAAAATAATCACAGTTTTGCTTTTGGTGTATATAGTTATACTCAGGAAGAAGTATCTTTACTTAACAAGAGTAATTTGTAACACCTTTGTACCACTAGTCTGTAAATGCATAGAGGTTCTATTTTCTGAGTGAAAAAATTTGTAAATGACATCAAGCCATAAACTGTTTCTATTTAGAGTGTTACTTGATGACTAATTCAAGCTTGTTATGATATCACTATTAGTACTTTTTGACAAAAGCCATAATACTTAGCATCGTAAGAATTATGTGGTTATAAGTCAATTAGCAGATTAAGTTAAAGCTCCCTATAATTTGCATTTTGTTAATGACAAGACAAGTTAAAGCTAAGAAATAAGAGTTCACATTAATATTTTGTGGCAGGAAAAACATTTGTGCATTTGCTCCTGGAAACGTGCAATGACATTTTATCAGCATGATTTGTGATCCCCAGAAAGTATAAATAATACAACTGTTTATTAATGGAACCATGGATAAGTAGTTGTGGAATGGTTTTACATGGAATATATGGAGGCAATAAAATGGACAAATAAGGGCATTGACAGGCTGCAATTGCATAAATGACCGTAATAATCTCACATAATGTGGAGCAAAAAAATGAATTCACAAAACAAAGTCTACAGCGGGACTCCTTTTACACAAAGTCCCCAAACAGGCTGGTAAATAATTGAGACGTAAAGTTACAGAGGGAAAAACAAGGGAATTGTTTTACAACATCATAGTAGTAATTACCTCTGGGAAAGAAAATTAAGGCTGTAGTGGAAGTTAGGCAACTGGGAATTTTCTTAGGAAAAAAAAAATGAGGAAAACACTTTCAGTGTTAAGCATTTATTTCTTCAATCCATATTGTCGTCTGGTACTGTATTTGAAATATTTTATAATGGTAATTGGTGACTTAAAAGATATGAAAATATCCAGGATTACTATTTTCAAAGAGTTAATTAGTAATGAGTAGGAAAGAAAAAAGTACTTACAAATAGCAGATAAATTTTAGTAATTTTATACAAGAGCATTTTTGTTGTTTAAAGTTCAAATAAAAATCGCAAGAACTTAACTTGCAGGCCTTCCTAATTTGAACAAACATAGCCTAATTCATTTGAAAAGGCCACAGGTTCTTTGTAAAAGATTCATACAGGGCCTGGCTAAAGTCCTAGCCTTGAATGCACCAGGATCCCATATGGGCGCCGGTTCTAATCCCGGCAGCTCCACTTCCCATCCAGCTCCCTGCTTGTGGCCTGGAAAAGCAGTCAAGGACGGCCCAGCTTTGGGACCCTGCACTCATGTTGGAGACCTGGAAGAAGTTTCTGGCTCCTGGCTTTGGATTGGCATAGCATCGGCCACTGTGCTCACTTACTTGGGGAGTGAATCATCAGACAGAAGATCTTCCTCTCTGTCTCTCCTCCTCTCTGTATATCTGACTTTGTAATAAAAATAAATCTTTTTTCAAAAAAAAGATCCATACAGTTGTCTTCTAGATTTTATTTTGCATGATGTTTTGTTCTGCACAAAAGGAAAAGGAAATCAAGATTTGTCAAGCTATTTTATTAGGCCACATTAGTACACACTGGCTGTAGCAGCCATTTCTGGACCAAGCAGAACCCCTCCAGGGGCTGGGAGCTTCACCCAGGTCTCCCATGAGGTTGCAGGGGCCTAAGTCCTAGGACTAGCCTCATTGCTTTCCCAGGCACATTAGCAGAGAGCTGGCTAGGATGCAGAATGGTGGGGACTGGAGCCAGCACCCAAATAAGATGCTGGTGTCGTAGATGGTGGCTTAAGTTGCTCTGCCACAACACTGGGCCCCATTTAAAGAGTATGAGCAATTATTGGAAGATTGCTAATTTTGGAAACAAAAATATAAGGAAATTGTCTTGGTTCCTCCAAATTTAAGCAAATTCTCAATTCACCATGAAAGAAATATTTCTTCCTCATGTATATTTTTGAATTCTTCCTTGGGTTCCACATAATACTTCCTTTAAGTGTTTATGTTAATTTTCTATATTCCTAAACATCTTGAATGGGCTTTGAGTTGATATTCCTTAGGTAAATATATCCTATAGGTATTTTTATGCTATTGGTAAATATTTTTTGTTACTGCTTGTAAGTGTAGCGTACTGTACTTGGCTACCTTGGCACACAATTTGATATTTTATGTTGATTTTTAGTAGCATTTAACTTATTTTATTTTATTGAATATTTAATTCTATCCATAGGGATATTTTAAATTTTTATTATAAACAGAGCAGAAACTGGTGATTTAGTAGGAAAACTGAAAAGTTAAACTACTGATTCAGTCAGCTCACAAATGATCTGCATTATCAAATTAATGTTACTTTTTCTGTTATACAATTGAAATATAATCTCTTTGTCATTAACCTTATTGTATAGTTTCAGATTTAGAATTACATTTTTTGAAAGTTTGCATGTAATGACATAAAAAAGTTCTCACTAGTTATTTTTAAGATTTATTTATTTTTATTGGAAAGGCAGATATACAGAGAGGAGGAGAGACAGAGAGGAAGATCTTCCGTCCGATGGTTCACTCCCCAAGCTGCTGCAACGGCTGGATCTGAGCCAATCCGAAGCCAGGAGCCAGGAGCTTCTTCCAGGTCTCCCATGCAGGTGCAGGGTCCCAAAGCATTGGGCCATCCTTGACTGCTTTCCCAGGCCACAAGCGAGGAGCTGGATGGCAAGTGGAGCTGCTGGGATTAGAACTGGTGCCCATATCGGATCCCGGCGTGTTCAAGGCGAGGACTTTAACCCCTACATTATCACACCGGGCCCTAGTTAGTTATTTTAAAGATTCAGTTATTTATGTCTTTAAAAAATAGAGCAATCGAAACCAAGGGAGACGCCAAGAAACAGACGAAGGGGGGGAGAGGAGAAGACAGATTTGTTTACTCGCCACATGGCTGCGATGACCAGGTCAGACCCAGGCCGAAGCCAGGAGCTAGGAATGCTGTCTGGGTCTCACAGCAGCACTTCATCTGCTGTGTTCCCAGGCATTTAGCAGGAAACTGGATTGGAAGTGCAGCAGCCCGTCACCCACGTGGCACTCATGGGATACCAGGTTGCAGTGAGCAGCTTAAAGGACTGTGCCACAACAGCATCCCTCACAATTACTGTTTAAATAATTGAGACGTAGGAAATAGGTTTTTCTCACTGAGGTATATGCCAATTTTGTTTTTAAGTATAATGAAAAGGAAATTTAGAAGTTTTGTTAGGAAAACTGGTTAGCTGGCTGAAGAAAAGAATGTTCTCCGTTAGGCATGTTCAGCAGCGACAACCAAAATGAATATAGTAGACAACAGAAACATTTTTCTATAGAAGTACAGCATTTAATGCCTCATCCAAAATATTTGATAGATTAAAGAGAGATGTAAATGAAAGGAAATGGGGTAAAAAAGATAGACTGTGTCCCCTTGGTCTTTGAATCTATAAGATTCAGTTCTTAAATGGACACAATGACTAGCTGTGCAAATGTACACCTTTGTAGAACACCTTAGCTTTTCTGTTTTAAGGATATGAGAAACTTTTAAGCGCATATAAAACCTGCTGTTTCGATTCTTTCTTATACCTATCTGTAAATGAAAAGCTGGACTTTCCTAAATAACAGTTGAGGAACTTCTACTTGTGAAATTATTTTCCTTTGGCAAAGTGGATGGAAAAGATTTGGGGGAAAAAAAAAACACGAGTGCTGGCACAATGGACAGGAATGTTGGAAAAAATTTTTAAATGTTGGCATAGAAATTCTTTAAAAATTCTAACTTACTCACATGTGAAATGAAAGTAAAAAAGCATCTGTCCTGCTTTATGCACACTGACTAAAATAAAAACGAACCATTATATACAGCAAAGTTTAAAACGCTTGAAGGTATTCTGTCTGGCTCTTGGCAGTCTTCATGTTATTTGTTCCACTGAATTAAAATATTATGTTTGAGTGCAGGCATCCTTTGAAAAGCAGAAATTAGAGAGACAAGAACATTCTCTTTTCCAGTTTTCATCAAAACCCTAGATGAAATACGAAATTTTTAAGAGACTAAACACTTCTAATTTACTTAAGAAGAGTATTTTGGATCTTGACCCCATCTGTCATTCAGCTTATTTATTAGTGAAATATTTCAAGAACCTATAGACACGTCTTCCCTCAGCATCTATTGTTCTGCCCAAAGTGGAAGTATATAAATTAGGTTTTTAAGAAGTACAGCCACAATTAAAAAAAAAAAAACTTTCCACATTTCATGTTTTTAATTCTGCTACCAGATGTGCTTATATTTGCAATAAAAAAAAGAAGCTTGGGGCAATATAAAGTTCTGTTTTGATTCCTTTATAAATTAATTTACGCCAGTGTTTTAAGGGCCAACAAGACATTGTCACATTGTTGTCTGAGATGCTTTTATTTTATTTTTGGTGTAAAAAAAAAAATTGGAACTCTTCTTCAGGTTTTAGTGAAGCAATTCTGTTGGGTTTGTGCTTATGTGGGGGTAGAATACATTGTTTTGCATGAATGAAATTACTAAAACAAAGAGCTGAACACCTGGTCTCATAATTATGGCTGAAGTTGTCCATAGAGTACCTAATTTCCTTTGATCCTTTATGTTGAACAGTTCAGGCCGTGGTACTTGCCTTGATAATGAGCCTCCCAAGCGTGACTTTCTTTATCCAGCTGTGGCTCCAGGTCAGGTGTATGACGCCGATGAGCAGTGTCGTTTCCAGTATGGATCAACCTCCCGCCAATGCAAATATGGGGTAAGAAGTCTTCATCCTTTTGTTTAGCCACTTACATACGTTGTTTTCATGACACAATTGTTATGATGGGATTATGATGGTTGCCATTTCTATAATATCTATTTCTAGATGTCTGAGTATGCTAAAATTAATGTATCTCAAACTTCTTGTGAGGGATATGGTGCGAGTTTAATGACTTCTAATGTATTTATTCTTTACATGTTGGGTTAACTTTGTCTTTTGAAATGTTGTGATTTTAAAAGCCCTCTGCAAATCCTTCTTTTCTGGTACTTTTCGCATTGAGCTAAAGGGTATTTTTACATTGGCTAGGTGCCTTTGCTTTAATTCGTATTAGCTAGCACTGAATCATTTCAAGTTGCTTCATCCACTGCCCACATTCCAACATGATAATCAGTCAAGGACAAGATGACATTCACCCAAATAGTGAAACAAGGAAAATTGTTGTAGAAAATTAAAAGGTAGGCATTAGAATTTGCTCTTTATATCTGCCTTTAAAAGTTAAAAGACAATATCAAAAATCATATAAAAAGTTCCACAGAGAAATATTGTAGTGTCTGGTAGAGGACACTGGTTCATAGTAGAAATACAGAATAAGCATGACAAATGAAAAAATGGGTTTTCAAATGTCACATTGGTTGCCAAAAATCTTTCAAATTTGAAAGAGAAGTTTAAAGTCCTGGTTACTATTTTTGTGTGCAATACTTTTTAAAATAATAGTGTCATAAAAATGATTATAAGTTTTAAATTAATAAAGACTTAATGATAGACCATTGTCCTACATTAATTACTCTTCTTGGATCTAGTAAAAGATAAGTGATTTTCAAAAATATTTCTTTTAGGTAGGCTCTGGCAATACATTTATTACACTAGCCTGAAAGGTTATATATGATTACCTGGGTGTATAGGGCCTTGAATAAAGTATTGGTTCTCTGATTATTGTGAAGGTCTTCCATACTGTTCTTCTGTGGGGTTCCAGTTTTGTTTGTCTTTAGGTTATTCCACCCTTCATCTGTAAACCAGTCAGACTTTAATCACAGCCTTTCTATATGCAAACTGGCTGGTAAATTGGAATTCATTTTAAACTGAGATTATAGATTTTCTATTAGAGTATTTTTATCTAAGTGTTCCGCATTTCTTTGTTCATACAGCCCATGTCTGAGTACCTGGATTCAAGTGCAGTTTTGTCCCAGTTTCTGCTTCCTGGTAATTTGCACTGTGGAAGACCACAGGCAAGGGGCCAAGTGGTTGGGTTCCTGTCCCCCATGGGAGGGACATGGACTAAGCTTCAGGCTCCTAACTTCCACCTGTTCCTACCCTGTTGTTGTAAGCGTGTGTGAAGTGAACCAATAGGTGGGAGAAACTCTGTTTCTTTCTTTCACTCTTTCTCTTCAATTCTGCTTCTTTAACTTTTTAAAAGTAGACTAAATCTACCTCACTGTATCTGTGTTTCTCATTCATTTCAGATGATCTGATTTGAAATGAAATAAGCAATAATTATGAAATTGTGTGTTTTTTTAGTTTATGTTCCTTACACTGTGTTTTTAGATTCTTCATGGGTTGTATTTATAATAACTTCTGTGATAATTATAAAAGAAAACTGCAAGGTGTAGAGAGAGACGTTAGCATTTCTAAGTCTGTAATTTCATATATTTTGTCATGAATCCTCTTCCCTGTCATTTGCAACCAAATATTCTTGTACCATAAAAAAAAAAAAACTTAGGGTTTACTTTAGGGTATTTTTTTACAAAGTGTTATGTAGCACTGATAGAGTTTCTTGAATCATAATAGATTCTTTGTAATCACTTCTACTTCTTAAACTGTCCCTGAAAGAAAAAAAATAAATTTACACAATTGATAGCACCCAAACCCCTGTTTTGTTTTGTTTGGCACATCCTTATGGATTTAAGCAATTCTAAACAACTTTAGAAAGTAGCTTTGAGGGTGGTAGTCCAGTCAGATAAGCAAATCATATCTCAGATGTCAGGTGAAGGTAGAACCATCCAGAGTCTGAGTATGGCCTGCTGTATTCAACACTAAACACCGCTGTTGTATCCTTACCACACTGGAGCTTTTCCAAAGGCTGTTAAAGAATCAGGAAGTGATTTCTGTTCGACTAGCATGTCTCCAGTGATGTCAGAGGTTTTAGAAAAGCATAGAATGAGCGCAGCAGTATTTAGTTTTTCACCTCTTCTGGCTATGATGTGGTCATGGCCACGTTACCAATGACTGTGTGTTTAGTCATGAAGAATCTTGCCTAAATGTGGGGGGGGGGTAGGGAGTGGTCGGGTTGTTGTTAAAAAGTTATTTAGTTATTTGAAAAAGGCACAGACAGAAATAGGGAGAGAGAGAGAGAGAGAGAGAGAGAGAGAGAGAGAAAGAGAGAGGCTGGACCTGGCAGGAACCCAGAGCCGCGTCCTTTGTCTGGATCTCCCACCTGAATAGCCAGGGGCCCATGCACATGGGCCTTCTGCTGCTGCTTCTCCCAGGCCGTTAACAGGAAGCTGGATGAGAAGTGGAGCAACCTGGGTGCGCACCACTGCCCAGATGGGATGCCAGCATTATAGGCAGCTGCTTTACATACTATGCCACATTGCCTGAGTTCTTGATGAATTCTTAGTAAGCTGGTACATTAATAAATGTGCTAGTTGCATTTTGGAATTTACATGAAACTTTTCTACTGAGGACAAGATTTTAAAACATCTATTATCTTTGCATATGTATTTTTATGTTGCTAGTATTTCTAAATTCCAAGAAAAACAGTGAAAATACATACAAACAATAAAAACTACAGCGCAATACACAAAATTATAGTAATGCGAAGTCGTTTCTGATAATTATAAAGTACTTTTTAAATAAGATACTTCACAGTGCCTTAATTGAAGTCATAATTGTTCCTAGATGAAGAAACTAAAAAAATATAAAATATGATAGAACATAGAAATAACATCTCAATTCACTAGGTATAGTAATGTTAACTAACATAGACATAGCAGGTATATTCTGTCTCAGAACACTATGTAAGTTAGTTTGTATCTGGTAGTGTCACTAGTAATTGAAATTGAATGAATTTGAAAGCCCCTTGTCCTACTCTCTTACGCAGAGAAGCGATCAGATGACCTCTGAAATCATCATCAGAGTCATTTCTCAGATGTCTTCATCTTGGCTTTCGATGAATTTGTTTTCTTTTAGCTTATATTTAAAACATAGGGTTTCTTGTACATAAGCTGCAAGTGCAGAGAGCAGCATACAATGCTGGACAACTATTAGATATTTCAAAAACAATCTTTGCTATCTATGTTACAGGTCTCTTAGAGACCTACAGTACTTCTTGGATGGAAATACATAGCAAACAGACCAGCGGGATCAATATTGCAATTAAGTAATATTTCTGTGTGTCTTTTTTTGGGATGGTACTGAAAAGCTCTGTAGAATCTATTCTTCCATTTCTCTAACATTTTCTATTAGGCTTCTCCAATTTATTAAGAAAGAACTATAAAAAAGTAGATTAGGGCCCGGCGACGTGGCCTAGCACCTAAAAAGTCCTTGCCTTGAATGCGCCCGGGATCCCATATGGGCGCCAGTTCTAATCCTGGCAGCTCCACTTCCCATCCAGCTCCCTGCTTGTGGCCTGGCAAAGCAGTCGAGGATGGCCCAAGGCCTTGGAACCCTGCACCCGTGTGGGAGACCCAGAAGAGGTTCCTGGGTCCTGGCTTTGGATCGGCGCAGCACCGGCTGTTGTGCTCACTTGGGGAGTGAATCATCAGATGGAAGATCTTCCTCTCTGTCTCTCCTCCTCTCTGTATATCTGACTTTCCAATAAATAAATAAATCTTTTTTAAAAAAAGTAGGTTAGCCAAAATCATATTACTATAGTAAAAATATGTTTAGGAGGGAAACTACCAATAAGCTTGTAAAACTGATAGTCTCTGGGTATTTTTTTAATTGCTTCCAAAGAAAAACCAGATTAATTCAGAGATCAAGCTCAGATTTACCAACCCTCCCCCCATATTTCTTTATTCTAACACTTCAGCACATAGACCAAACATTGTTTTCTGCACGCTTAATAATTCAATATAGATTAATAATATTTGGTGCATAAATTGTTGGTAGGCATCAAGAACTGATTTTGTGGTGCAGCCATTAGGTTATTGCATGGAACAGTCTCATCCCAGTTCGCAGTGTCTGAACCACAGCTTCCTGATCAGTATTCTGTGGGAGGTGGCAGGTGATGGCTTAGGTGTTTGGGTCCCCTCTATCCGCCTGGAGGCCAGGACTGAAGCAGCTCGTAGGTTTCAATCCACTACATCCCTAAATGAGGCATTTGGGCAGCAAATGGGGAAAGATCATCTCTCTCTTTCTGCCCTTAAGACGAAAAGTAAATAAATAGATTCAAGCCTCAAAAAATGGAAATTTTGTATATGTCATGCCTTTCTTAATTTATGAGAAATTTTCTTCATGAAATTTATCCATTATTCCATAGACTTAACACATAAATGAATAGTAGTATGCTGTATATTATTATAGCTTATTTTAAAGCAGAACTGAATGACATACCAATATATCATATATTCTGAGCCACGAATAAGGAAACATATTCTGACACAAAGTGAAACCAAATATTTTTTTGATGGAAGTCAAGACCTTCCCCGCAAGCTGACTTAAATTTGCACGTGTGTAGCTGTGCACACGTGAATTAAGTGTAATTTCTGTGGGGAAACAGATTCTACCTGATTTTGAGGATTTTTTTAAATTTAATTTTTAAAGATTGATTCATCTATTTGGAAACACAGTGTTCCTCCATCCTCTAGCTCATTTCCAGAATGGCCTCAATCCAGCAGTGGGCCAGGCCAGTCACTCCCATGTGGGTGTCAGAGACCCAAGTTTTAGGCCATGTGCAAGCCATCATCTGCAGCTTTCCCAGGCCCATTAGCAGGTGGCAGGGACCGTAACAGCATCCATACAGAATGCCAGCACCATTGGCAATTGGCTAATAATGCTGCTTCCTAGTGTAGGTCCCTTTCGTGGATATTTGTATAATGAGTAGCACAACATCTGTCATAATTATAGCAGCTCTGTAAATATTTGTTGAAAATGAGTGAGGAGAATTCTCTGGATGAGGTAAAGACCTTGATGCTGTGAAGAGCTGAGAAAAGTGCAGTGTTTTGTTTTGTTTGTTTGTTTTCTCAAGCACCGTATAAATGAGGTAGAACAGACTGCAACTCATTGGCATGCTAAGAATTTCATATTTCTTTATTAAAGGTAATGAGAAACTATTAAATGATTTTGGGTGAATGAAATCATTACAGCTTATTGATATGCAGAAAAACACGATTTCTAAGGAACATTAAATCTTAGGAAACAAAGTTCTGTAACCTAGAAAAACAGTATTTGAAAATTAAAATTTTGTAAAATGATGGAAGCCCTTCTCTTCCTTTTTCTCCTCCCCTAACACATCCTACAAATATCACTCCATTGCAGCATGCCCTCGTTTTCCTACATAATTATGTTTTTTTTTTAAGTAGTGGAAAGTGCTGTACTACAACTCAGATTAATGGCATAGAAATTAAAGTTGTATGAGTTCTATAATTTTGCTTGTGTTTTTCTTTATTTATTTTTGGTTTTTGTTCTACTTTTTTTTTTTTACTACTTTTGTAATTTTGACTTTTTGGTAGAAAAATCCCAGTGTGTTACAGTAGAAATTTGAAAGGACATCTAAAAGTGTGACATAACTTTGCAAATTCTAAGACTTTAGTTTTGATTCCTTCCATGAGAAATGTATGATACTTACAGATCACCCAACTTGAATCTTCTAAATGCCTCAGTTCAATATTTAATAATAGAAAAAAGCTTCTGCAAATAATAAAGTACCATAAGTATTTCAAACTTTAAGAGATTTTTAGTATTTAATATAAGACATGAAAGATCTAAGGATATATATATGTATATATGTATATATGTATATATGTATATATGTATATATGTATATATGTATATATATGATTGAACTTATTGATTTATAATAGGAAAGATAGGCACATAGGCTAATCTTGTAAAATCTGCATTTTTAACCACCTAAATAAATCTACCAGCAGGCCAATGTATTGTTAAGACTGTTAGATCAACAAAGAATTAAAATGCAAAATAGTAAAGATAGTTTTAAAATGCATTAATTACTAACTATGGTAATAATGTCATTAAGTTTTCTCCACCTGGAAGCTAACTTTTTGCAGTCAGGGTTGCTACTGGAGACAAGACAGTTGGGTGCCTGATCAAGGTATCCTTCCCTGGAGAATACTGAGTCAACACTTGCGCGTTTGATCTCTTAGATGTTACCTGTTGGTGTTTTCCTGCCGTGTCACTTTTGTTTCTTCTTTTTTTTTTCTCTTATCACTATCACTTAATGAAGATTCAAGTCATTATCTGTCATTAAGAATAATTCTTTCAAATAATTATATCCTGATTTATTCTAGTAGTATTTATAAAGAGACTGTTAAGTACACACACAATTTTTTAAGAAGCTGCAGTTAACTAGGGAGACAGTAGTGCTGAAGTGCTGAGAAGCATAAACCCATTATGATGGGGAAATTCAAGGAGAAAACTAAACAGCCTCGTTTTGGCCTCAGAATGATTCTCAGATGTTAAAACTGTGATTTGGTCATTGGTAACACATTACTCTCCTGCCCACCGAAAGCATGTGAAGATCCAAGGTCGTCTTAAGTCTTACAGTTCAGATGCTGTAGATTAGATAGTCCGAAGAATTCCATGTTATGAAGTGTTGCATTGAGAGAAATCATAGAATCACTTTTCTAGAAGATGTCAAGGCAGTAGAAATATTCTGCTGTATTGTCTGGGATGCTCGTAGGGAATGAAAGATTTGGAAATATTTTAGCACCTCAATATTCTTCTGGAGTTCAAACAGATATTTGTATCTAGAACATGCTTAGCAAAAAGCATATTTCATTTTAATTTTCTTAAATCCTAAGCCAAAATAGTAGATACAAATCACCCATATCCTTAAAGATGATTATTTTTTAACCCTGAGTTTACTTTGTAGATATTTTTCTTCTTCTTTTTAGCATTTAATCATTTTTAATTCCCTTAAGTTGATAATTATCTAACCTAAATTTCTAGACTAGATTTTTTTCTTTTTTTGCCTTTTTAAAATCTCTTCCATTTAAATTACCACGTAACAAGGTTGAACTGTTTAAGGCAGAAGTGACAGTGCACATATTCTCTTTCTTCCAATGACCTGTAAACTGCTTCTGGGCCACAGGGTCACCAGATGTGGGTTTCATGTGGTAAGTGACCTTCTAACCACCACGCTCTTTCCTGACCTTCCTTCCCATCGGGATGCTTGATTGTGCACAGCTGCTGAAAGATGTTGCTGATAGCGCAGTAAGGACAAAGAGGATGTTTCATACTCAGAATCGAGGACCAAGATTGCAGAGGTGTTCAGGTTTTCCCAGGGCAGATAATTTGTCAATATTTCTTTCATTGGTTCTCAGCAAACATCTTGTAATAGATATACCACTTTCTTTTTAAAGCATTTCTTTATTTACTAATTCTATTATAAAATTACCTTTTGCTTTTCAGGTCCTTTTCCCTTTGTGTCAGCTGCTAATGTTGATTTTCCTAGGGAAATCAAAGATTTTCTCACTTTTTAGTTTGCTTTTGCATAATTACTTGAAAAACATTGAAATGTTATGAAGGATAATTTTTATTTCTTTTTTTATATGGAAAGGCTCTATATAAGTTGGTCAATTATCTATTCTACACAATGGAGCCCGGTGACAAAATTCAGTTCTGATATGTTTAAGAGAATTAGGAAAGTAGCTTAGTTGTGTGGCGAGTCTTGGGCATTGATCTCAGATCAAGCTGATTCAAATTTAGATCTAGATAGAATTGAATCAAATTGCTACATTTTTCTGCATATAAGGTTTCTCACACTTTCTAAGATTGCCCTGATTAAATGAAATGCAGGATGCTTAGCACAGTAATCGACAGTTAACCCTGAAAAGTATTATTTCTTTTCTTCTCTCTCATAGCATCCTTTTCTCGTCACATAATATTGTGCAGTATTTCCGGTGATGCATTTAGTTTATCATTGCTCAGCTCTGATATTTGAAGACTCCTATATGCTGAAATGAAATATTCTCCCCATCATTTTTACCTACTAAACTGCCTTTTCATTTAGGCTGATGTGCATATTTTTTTCCCCTAATGGTAAAGTCAATACCATTGGCTTTTTAGAGATTTGTTTATTTATTTGAAAGAGTTGCAGAGAGAGAGATTCCATCTGCTGGTTCATTCCCAAACTGGTCTTAGTAGAGCTGGGCCAGGCCAAATCCTGGAGCTGGAATCTTCTCTCAAGTGGATGCAGAGACCCAAGCACCTGAGCAGTCCTCCACTGCTTTCACAGGCACACCAGCTGGGAGCTGGATCAGAAGTGAAACAGCCGGGACTGTAGTCAGCACCCAGATGGGATGCTGACACACAGGCTACCCAGCCAATGTCTCAGTGCCAGCCCCAGTAACATGGACTCTCCAAAGTCAAAGAAAAGAGTTTCAACTTCAAAAGCTTGAGAAACCATAACCACCATCATTCTTTCAAGTACAAAACCAAAGATGCTAGATAAACTCACACTAGCAAATATATTAGTTCATCTAACTACAACACATATTTCTGTGACTGAGACATGAACAGCTGACAACTTGAGGAATGATTCCATAGTTTTGTTTTTCCTGTATTATTATTTCATAGTAGATTGGTGAGTTGAAATGGTCAGGAGAGCATTATCACAATTAAAGAGACCGTCTACCACAGCACATAGAAGCTCTTGTAAAAAGACTGAAAGTGCTACACAAAGTCCTTTGTTTCTGGCATTCCAAGAATTAACCAGTTGATAGGAAATTTCTCTCTCTTTGTCTCTCAAATGAAGTCAATCAATGTAAAAAAAAAAAAAAAACAAATCTGGGCAGTGGATAGTTCACAAATGTTTAGATTTTTGCATTTTAAAACTTGGCAGACCAATAAAAGGATGCCAACCTTCTAATTTTGCCAAGGGGAAAAAAAAAACAGGTTCCCGTTAACACACCAACCCTGCCATCAAGAATTTTTTTAAAGTCTATAAAAATGAAAAAATTAGGATATGCTGATAACCTATTAAAACAGAAAGTTTAATTTTATGAGAAAAACCTGACCAAATTAATATCACAGAGCAGTTTCAGTCTGTGACATGCAGACTCATGCTGGTCATCTGACTATACCTTCACTTCTTCAGGGAAGTTACTATGAATTGTGAATGATAGCTTGGAATATTATTTTTTATAATGCATAATTCCTTCAGCACAGTAGATTTTAACTAAATATTCTTAAATAAATATGAGAAATACTACCACCTATGTGCATTGTCAGGCAATTCTCCTAATTAGTTATAAGCTAAGCCCATGAAATTAGACATTCATTTCAAATCTTCAGTGTCATGTAGCAGAAATGTCTGCGACGTGCCAGGTAAGTGAAAGGCACTTTGTATTATTGTCATATCCCTTTGCTATGTGGAGTTTACAAGAACATTTTGGCTGCTTTCACTGGTTACGAAGCGTTCAATCTACATGCAGATGAATAATGAATAATCCTTTCCTTTTTAAACATTTTAAAATTTATTTACCTTCAATTTTATCTGGAAGAGCAAAGAGACAGGCATCCTAGCCTTGTTTAATATATGGAGAATGTTTATTATCTATGAAGTTTGTCAGTGTTTACATAGACTTGAGTTAGTCTGCAGCAGCCGGACTGAAGCCCAGGAACCCACAACTCAAATCTGGACATCCACACATGGGTGGCAGGGACACAGCTACGTAAGCCATCCGCTGCTGCCTCCTATGGTGTCTGTCAGCAGAAAGCTGGAAGGGAAGTGGAGGAGATGGGGCTTGAACTGACCTAGCTCTATGATGTTGTGCCTGAGGCCATACACAGGTAGCGGTAGCAGTCAGTATTCTGTTTTAAAATATATATATATATTCTGTTCCACTGAGCAAACAAGTATTAGATCATGTGGTCACCCCGCCCCCAAGTCATTGTTCAGAATATATGGTCTGTTGCTAAGTGCTGGGGTAAGATAATGGAAATTCATAATCAACAAGGCAAGATAGCTTCAAACAGCATTAATTGGTAGGTTTATGCTGTTGAATATTCTTGCCTGAGATAAACATGTATTTCCTTTTTTGCATGTTCATTTTTCCCTACTCTTCTACATTAATGAAATATCTGCGGAATATTATAAGATAAATCCTAATCAATTTTCAAAACTAAGATATACTTTGTCTACTAAGAGTTATGAAGACAATTGTTTAAATGGTTTTGAAAAGTGAGTGACTCACCTTTCATAAGGAATATCTTTTATTTATTTATAAAATATTACAAATTTTATTTATAAAATTTATCTTTATTTATTTATAAAATATCCACATTTTTCATCTCTGATGCTTCCACAGTGATATGAGACCTGGAACATCATGCTAAATGACTCAGTGTACTTGATAGAAGCATTGGCCATGACTTTGGTATGTAATTCTGATCAACTTGCTTTTGCCTTCTTTCCTAGGAAGTGTGTAGAGAGCTCTGGTGCCTGAGCAAAAGCAATCGCTGTGTTACCAATAGTATCCCAGCAGCTGAGGGGACGCTGTGTCAAACTGGGAACATTGAAAAAGGGGTAAGCTCAAATGATTTACTAGCTGTTTGACTTAGAGGCTGAACTGATACAATTTCTGGTGCTAATATTTAAACACTAGGAAATTTTGTTCATTAGTTTGTATGCCGTTAAAAACAGTAAACTCCTAGCACAGTAGATTGTCATATCTTGTTCTCTATAAATACACATTGTTTAGGAAATTGCAGCAATTGTATTCTAGACTAGTTGAGTTGCAGCTTTTTGTTGATACATGTATAAGTTAATATTTGTACAATAAAAAAGTCAGCAACAATTTTGTATTAAATGATCTAGTTTTCTTCTGGTTAGTGATCCCTAGGAAAATTATGTGACCCAAAATAAATTTTTAAATTATAGTATGAGAGAAAGGACTAGTAGTGAAAAAATAAACAATGTAATGACCATAGAAATTGGAGATAAGTAACTTTAGTTTCATCAGTCTAGTTTTCAAAAATATCACTGTCGAGAATTTTCCAAATAGTTGGAAGGAATTGTGTGCTACTCCTAAAATTCTCTATAAATTGCTATATGTGTAAATTCTATGATTTATTATTATAGACTAAATTTATAATAGTAACTAGTGTCATCATTTTTTCTCAGTTCTGACTTCTTCCATGTTAGCTGGGCAAGTTTCAACAAGGATTATTGCTGAATTTCAGCTTGCAATCTGATGTTTAAATAGAAGGAATGAAAGCTTTTGGGCAACTGTCACAGTTTATTAATCCTTGCTGACGGCTTCATTCAGGACCCATGACCTAGAGCCATGGTGATGGCTTTTCCATGCTGAGTTTGGAAATGTTGGTAAATTATGTTAAATATATGAATTGATAGGGTCATTTAAAAGGATCAAGGATCCCCCCCCCCAGTTTTTGTAAGTAGCCAATAGAAACACAACACTATCAAGAAATTCCTTTTTTAATTTTTACCAAAGTGATAGAAAATGTTAGGAAACACATTGTTGAAACAACTGTTTAGGTTTATTTTAGAACCAACCATTCTTGACAAATACCATTTTATGTTCGATCTATTAACTAGAAGAATGACACCTACACATGAGTAGGAGAGCGTCGGACTCGCAAATGTCATATCTTGCAGTGTTTGTGCATACATGAGATAAAGATAGCACATTACTTGAAACTTTAGCTTTGAAGGCTGCTTAAAGAAAACTCTCAGGTAATAGCAAAGTAAATTGAATTGAATTTAGATCTTGAGAGAGTAAAAGAGACATAATTACTAACATAGATAAGGATAAGCACAGTAAAGGGAAAGTGAATAAAATGAAGTTAAAGTATTTCTAAAGACTCAGTTATTGATATTGGTTAATAGTTGCCAACTCCTTGTTCAAATGAATTCTAAAGAGTTCTGCTATACACATTTGACAACATGGAAATACTCTCGTTATTGATGGAGCCCTTTGCAAGCCCCTTACCCTGTCTTTGAAACTTTGCTGGCTTCTGACATACTTCCAAGGAACAGCTTGGGCTGCTTGAAAAACTTTTTTAAGAACCTTAAAGTCTAGCAAAACTTGTGTGTCATTTATATAAGAGTATGTTGTCATATGGTTTATGTATTGCCACCATTTAGAACTGATCTGTACAGCAAATCTTAATAATTCTTTCAAAAACATGGAACACCCTCAAAAAAAATCCCCATTATTGACTTTGGATTTTTGAAGAAGCTGTTAGAGAACCTAATCAACAGTCATTCTTAAGAGAAACAAAAGAACTAGACATGCATGCTAAATATTTACTAAATTATCTTTTATTTATATTTCTTAAATTGAGTTATCCTGTTCTCTCCTGCATGATTTTATAATTTGTTTAATTTGTTGATAGTTGTCTCTTTTTTTTCTTTAAGAGGGCAGGAAGCATGTTTATTGTTGCTAAAGGTACATTTTGCCCTTAAGGCAATTTAACCAGATCCAGAATTTTGATTCAAAGCAAAACAGCCATGCAAGGAGCTTGTGTCAAAATTAAAGTGGAATTTTCAATTGAAAAAAGTTTGTGTGGTTAGTCTGTAAACTTGCCATCTAAAAATAGTTGACATTCTCAGTAACAATGATGATGATGACTGAATATTTTGTAAGAACTTACACTTTGCCAGGCACATATTACTAGGTACTTTACAACCATTCTTCTGTTTAATATCAATAAAAAAAAATCCTATGATGTGGGAACTGTTTTAACTCCATTTTACAAATGGGAAAGATAAGACTTAAGAGCCTATGATTACCCAGCAGTTTATTAGCGTAACTGAAATTCTAGCCCAGGTCTTTCTAATTTCCAGAGTTGAAATCTTTGCCCTTGTATACTGACTTTAATTTTACCTTGTCTTCAGTTGAAAAAATTTACAAAGAAAAAAAAATTATTTTTTCATTGTTGCGGGGATTAAGAGCGTCACTGAGCACAAGATGGGTGGTGCTCATGTATCTTACCCATGAACACTAAGCGAATTTGATATTTCCATACCTGTAGCAGTATCTAAGCAAAGGAATCACAAAAGGGCAACAGCGGGGACAGGACATGGAGCTAAGAATTTGAATTTCCATAATGGTAGAAAATTGATTTCTATGTATTTTTTAAGAGCTATATTATTTTGCTTTTAGTATGGTTTATGTAATAGAGAGATGCACGCCATGAGGGCCTCCAATTATGCATGTATTTCAGAGAGATGTTGTGAGAATGAAATGAGATAATATCTAGGATGTATACTAGATGTTATTCATTATGACTTTTCATCTTTACTGGTCCACCTTAATTGATGGTAGGCAGAGCTTCCCATGGCTACATTGGGAACAGCACAGAACAGGCTACAAGCACAGGTTTGTGTGTCTCAGGGATATGAAGGCTATGCACACAACTCCTGATCCTAACTAAGAAGTTCAAAGTTGCTCTCCCTAGAAGCAGTAAGAACCGACACACTGCCTCCCCAAAGCTGCACAAAGTGTTTTTTTGGTTTTTTTTTTTTTTAAGAAATCTTTTTTTTAAAATGGGAGGGTGGACATATCACTCAAGTGATAGTGTAGACATATCCAGAGGATTGGATCCATGATGATCTCGTCCAATTCTGGCTGCATATGATACGGGATCCCTGCCCTGGGGCGCAGTTCCACAAATGTTCCATGTAAGTATGGGACTGCCCTGGGGCGCAGTTCCACAAATGTTCCATGTAAGTATGGGAACTGTTCCATGTACATTTAACAGATGGAATAAGAAATACAGCCAAAAAATTAAAAACTGATCTTTGCGTGAGTCCTGGGGGGTCTGCCATTGCTATTACAGCCATTGGATGTTTGCCTGAATAAGCCATTCAAGGACTGAATAAGAACCATATGGTCTGAGTGGATGTGCTCAGGAACAGTAGCGTTAAGCAAAGGAGGAAATTTGATGAGTCTAGATGGTGCGCTGGTCCTGTGTCCATGGGTCAGTTGCCTACAAATCACTCAGTGTGACTTTCAGCCAGTGAACTCTCCTCAGATACAGCATCCCACAAGCGGTCCTCTGGATGGGAACCAGAAGGACGCCATGCTGGAGGAGATGGTAAATAGGGATTTAGAATGTAAAAACGCGGTTCCTTTGCAGTGTTAGCTTTGTAACCAAACAGGATATTAAGGATAATCAAGACCCAATTTTTCTAATCCTTGTTGGTGACCACAAACAACGCTTCCACACTTGATTTATTGCCAAAAGATTGATTTAATGATTCTGTAAGATCCATTTAGAGATACAGCCCACCATTTGGGATTACATATAAGTGACATTGATCCCTAATATTTTTGCATCGGAAATATAGGCCTGGATTAGAAAAGGGTTATTCAGTAGGGGAAATAGGGAGGTGGGAAGGGAGGATGGGAAATCCCAGACCCTATGGACCTGTATCATGGAATAATGTAATAAATAAAAGTTCTTAAAAAGAAAAAAAAATGAATAGGATTATTTTGTGCCCTTCTGAAGCACTGGGTAAATAATGGAACATTTGCCACCTTAGCTTTTAATTCATTTAGACTAAAATATGGTACGTTTTGACTGAGTCCCAAACTATAACCATAGAAATGAAGGAAAGAAATTGTTCTTCCAGTTGCTTTAAAACTTTAAATAGAATGGAATGACAAGTTCTGATTTAGAGTTTGGACTAAAATATGACTTTAGCATTCCCACACCTGCGCAAAACAATGATAAGGTTTTCAATGGCATTCTGCTCCAACCCTCAGCTATTCTGATTTGGGAAGAATGCTGTATTTTAAATCATCAATGTCACTTCCTTTAATATCTTTGGATTTCCTTAGCTGTTTCTTATTCCAAATGCTGGCATGACCCAGTGCTGTCTCTAACAAGATGCAATCATAATAGCATCCTAAAGTGACCTTATTAAAGAAGAAAAAAATTACTTGAAAATGTGTATACTCATTGCTCACTGAAATTTTCCTCTGTGAAGTTCTGATACATTATCAAATAGATTGATTTACAGTTGATTTGCTGATATATAATAATGTAAATCATAAATTAAGAAGGCTGGTGCAATAGCCTTGTGGCTAAATCCTCACCTTGCATGCACCAGGATCCCATATGGGCACTAGTTCATGTCCTGGATGCCCCACTTCCCATCCAGCTCCCTGTTTGTGACCTGGGAAAGCAATAGAAAATGGTCCAAATCCTTGGGACCCTGGACCCCCGTGGGAGACCCGGAAGAGGCTTCTGGTTCCTGGCTTCAGATCAACTCAGTGCCGACTGTTGTACCTACTTAGGGAATGAACCAGTGGATGGAAGACTTTTCTGTTTCTTCTCCCTGTAAATCTGCCTTTCCAATAAAAATGAGCTACTCTTTAAAAATATAATAAATTAAGTAGTCTAATAGTAATACATATTCTCTAGTAATGAATAATATTTCATAAAAAGGCTCTAAAAGCCTCTTAGGAACATGCCTTCTTTAGACATAGTGTTTAAACATTAATTTAAGGAGAGTGTGGTAAATGAGTATTCCAGCAGCCAAAGCCAGGAGACTAGAATTCCATCTGAGTTTTCCACATAGGTAATTGGATCCTAGCCTCATAGGCCAGATTCTGGGCCAGGTACGTTAGCAGGAAGCTAGATCTGAGGTGGAGAAGCTGGGGCTCAAACTGGCACCTATGTGGGAAACCAGCATTGTAAGCAGCTGCTTAACTCACCATATCAATGACCCAGCCATAATTTCTTTTCTTGAACTTATATACCATATTAAGGTTTTCACTACCAAAGGAGAGAAGTGGCAAGAATTCCCAAACGGTCCTTTCCCAAAAGAAACAAAATACAGAAGAACATTTCAACTACATATTAAAATCAAACAAGTTGTTTGATAGAATTTTCACTTCTTGGAAAGACGTGCCTGCACAAACCTAATTTTTTTTTTAAAGATTTATTTTATTTTTATTGGAAAAATAAAATAGATATACAGAGAGGAGAGACAGAGAGGAAGATCTTCCATCTGATGATTCACTCCCCAAGTGAGCGCAATGGCCGATGCTATGCCGATCCAAAGCCAGGAACCTCTTCCGGGTCTCTCACGCGGGTGCAGGGTCCCAAAGCTTTGGGTTATGGCTGCTTTCCCAGGCCACAAGCAGGGAGCTGGATGGGAAGTGGGGCTGCCAGGATTAGAACCGGCACCCATATGGGATCCCAGGCATGCAAGGCGAGGACCTTAACGACTGCGCCATCGCGCTGGGCCCACAGACCTAATTTTTAAAGTTGTACTAAACTATACTGAAACAAAAAACTAAAATTAATCCCCACTTTCTAGTTAAGGGAGACAAAAGAAAGCAAGCATGCTTTGGATCAAAGAGTGCTAAAATCAGAACTTAGATTTCTAACAAAGTTTGCTACACAGCTTGATGGCAACTTGTAAACTATTCAACTAAACTGTTAACTGGTATTACAATAGAGACTAGTTACTTTTCTACTGCTTTTCTTCTGATACATATTTTTTTAAACCCATTAATCTCTTAACTTTTATATAGTTACCTATTTTCTAACGATTTATTTTTTCCAAAGGCAGTGTAACAGAGAGAGAATGGGATAGAGAGAGAGAGAGAAAAAGTCTTCCATCCACTAGTTCACTCCTCAAATGCCCACAACAGCTAATTTCGCACCAGGCTGAAACAAGGAGACCAGAACTGCACTCAGATCTCCCAGATGAGTGTCAGGAACCTACGTGCTTACCGTCATCTGCGGTCTTCTGATGCGTTAGGAAGAAGCTGGCCAAGAAGTGCAAGCAGTACTTGATCCCAGTGACTCTGATGTTAGAGCTGACTTTCCCAGGAGGCAGTTTAAACCTTAGTACCAACCCTATAATTGTCTCTGATTGTATGATGTTATAGGTCCAAGGGAAGATATGTAACCAAGGGATTTATGCAGTCGTAGGTCTTCTAACAAAATATGCATAAAATTCTATTACCAGGTAGATATTAATGAGAATTAAGCAGTATTTTACAAACTTAACATTGTATTTCTCTTTGGCTTCTTTATCTGTAAAAGAATTTGATAACCTTCTAGAAACATGGTTGCCAGTGTTGCCTAAATATATTAGAACTTACATCTCTTGGTGTGATGTGGCCTTCTGAACCCCTGAGATTTTTTTTCTCTGCAAATCACATGTACCTAGAATGCTCTGAAATAACATATGACTGTAGAATTCTTTGCAATCTTTAGTATTAGTTTACATTTTATGCACTGAAATGTTAGTAATCTTTAATCTTTTGCAATTTGTCATCATACACTTTCAATTGATTTTTTTTTTCCTCACTGATTTTTGTACATTTTTGGATACATAGTCCCTTTTCTGCTAAGTGATTTTGGGCAAATCTACCTCTGGTTCTAGTTTCCTCATGTGAAAATATTAAGTGCTTAGACTGCATGAATTCTAAAGTCCCTTCAAGTTTTAAATTCAACTCTGATTATATGAATTCAAATTAAAATCAGATTTCAATGTCATGTGAAATTAATAATGCTAAATTTCTGTCTGAAAATAAATTTGAAGATTTCGGATTTTTAAACTGTCGATTTCCACAAATTGTAACCAAGAACCAAATATCAGTAATTACTAGCCAGAAATACACTACTTGATTGTTTCCATAGAAAAAGCAGTTCTAGATATAAATGTTCTTCTATACAGATTCTTCTAGCAATTGAAAGACGAAATGACATTATTTGGCCTGATATGACATTTTTAAAAATAGGATTTATTTTACTTATGTGAAGCACAGAGTTATACAGAGTAGAATAAAAGAGACAGAGGGAGAACAATCTTCCCTTCCATTTCACTCCCAAATGAGCACAATATCTGGGGTTGTGCTGGGCCAAAGCCAGGAACCAGTTTCCTCTGGGTAACTATGTGGGTGTTAAGGGCCTAAGCACTTGGACCACCTTCTGCTGCTTTCCCAGGCACATTGGCAGGAAGCTGGATTGGAAGTGAAGCAGCCAGTACACCAGTTAACACTCATATGGGATGCTGGTACTACAGGTGGCCTCAGCTTGCTGTGCCACAATGCAGGCCTTAGGTGTTGCGATTTTTGTAGGTGAAAATCTAGCATAGTTGAAAATGACTTGACTTCAGGGCCAATGAGATAAAGCATACGGTGGCAGATGTGACATTGCCTCCCCTTCTTTCTTAGTAACCTGGGTACTAGGGTCTGTACTATGTTATTGGCTTATCCAATTGCCTCTTCAGTATTTTGGACAGGCACTTTTTTCCGCTTATGATAATTTTCGTTACCTGTAACTCATGATCTTACAACATTCAATGCTTGGGATCAAAATGTTCTTCCTTCTAGGCAACCATATTTTGACTTTCTTTTGACTAATAATTGCTCAATACTTCCCTGAAAAGTCCTTTATGATTTCACAAATACAAAAGCATTCACTGAGTGCCAATTTGTATACCAATTAACAGGGAAACAAATGTGTCTTGACAGTGTTTATCTGCCAGTTCTCCAGTTCCTTCCTGTAGTAAGCAAAACAAGACGTAACAATTCTATATATATATAAAAATCCAATGATGCATTCAGTCAATAAATTTTGTGCATGCCAAGTTTATTCTAGGCATTCATCATTTCCCACAAAACACTCTAATGAGGGAGACGTTTCCTATCTCCTCTACGGAAATAATCTTACCCTAATCCATAGCCACTAGCCATATGTGGCAGCCTAATCCTTGAAGTGTGGCGAGGGGCTCTGAGAAACTGAAAATTTCCTTTTAATTAATGTAAATTTAAATAGTCACCGGTGGCTCTCTAGTCTTGTATATTCTAAGGAGGGGATAACAAACGAATCATCTGAAGAAGTTTTAAGAGGGAACTAAAAGAGGCAGATTTAAGCCTTATTGCAACTGAGAGTGGAGCAGGAGGGCAAGAAAGGGATGGTAAGACAACATCAGGGTATGGGAGGGTGGTCAAAGGACACTTGGTCTAACACCGAAGGGTAACCCGAAGGATTGGGGATAGTGCAGTTCAAGAAGGCATCACATACAAATACCCAGGGGAGGGAACCAAAGTTCAAGGGAACCCAAAGTTCAAGGGAAAATGCATACTGTAAAAAAAAAAAAAAACTATGCATCAATTTCAAACATCTTTGGCACCAAATAAACTTCTTAAATCATTTTCTACAAATTTTCTGAGCCACCCTGATATTGAATCTTTTCCTCAGAAAAAAAAAAAAAATTAGTGTGTCTGGAGCAATCTGTTTTAGGGGAGAGAATGAGATGTGCAAAAAGCAGAGCTAGACCGCTAAGCCCACTGTTGAGCAAAATCAAGAGTATAGTATCACTGACGTCTTCTAACCAACAGGTGACTTGATGCCATGTCATGTTTTTGTAAAAGATGTCACTGAAGGCTCTCTGGAAAACAAATCCTAGAGGAAAAGGATAGTGACAGAGTGACCATGTAAGAAACTACTTCATTTACCAGTTTGATTCAGGGTGCTAGCAGTGAGGAAGGTAGAGTGAAGGAATAGTAGATGTATCTCGGAGGTAGAATCAATAAAGTCTGGTGATAGATCAGTTTCGCAGGCCAATTAGTTTCTAAACAGCACCTGTCCTCATCCCTCCACATTTTAATGTAAGGTTCAATTCGTTTAATAACCTTACCGTTGCTTAGCTCAAATAAGTATGTTCCCCGTTGTTACCCATATACACATGATGGTTTGTCAAACTTTGATAATTCGGGGGTGGGGGGAGGAAAAAGGGCAATAACAGATACCTGCAAATGTCTGGTGAAAGAGAAAGAGTTTCATTTTGCCCTCTTCTGCAAATAAGATTTATTGTGCTAGAGTTACGAGTTGATTATGCGATGTCTGTGTCTCAATAATTTATTCCTGGCTTTCTGCGTAGGTGCAGTACGTGTGGTTTATTGCAGAGAGTAAAGGCAAGCAGAATTCCAGTACACATGTTCACGTAGCGACCATACTTATGGCTAGTCAGTATACATAAGGGTTTTTTTGTATCCAGTCCCTAGTGCCTTGGCATTACTTTTATTATGTCTGCAGTGCTCATGTGGATGAAATGCCACAACACATTCTTTAACTATTGTAGCTTCAACTAATCTTTTTCTTAAGAGCAATTACCATCATAAAAATTCCTTACTGTGGAACTTTCCATATTGCGTTATCATTTCATGAGTCTAATAATGGTGGAATATAAAAGAAAAAAATTTTTATGAAATACTCTAGAAAGAGTTGTAGGTCTGCAGATAGTTTCATGATTAAAAACACTAAAAGTCTGGAGAAGAAAAAAAAGCAAAGTCGGAGATTTTAGAGCTCCTGCTGCTTGGTAGAGATCTATAAATTACAGGTTAGCTAAAGAAAATTCGCAATCCACAAGCACCTTCACCAATGTCTAAACACAATTAAGGAAGATTTGTGTTATCTATTGTGTAAACGCAAATGCCTATAATTGGTCATTATGTGACCTTTATGTATTTGTACCCTGATAGCTCTATCTGCTAAAAGCTAATTCTGTGTTTTTTGTGAAATCTTGCAGTGGTGTTATCAGGGAGATTGTGTTCCTTTTGGCACTTGGCCCCAGAGCATAGATGGGGGCTGGGGTCCCTGGTCACTGTGGGGAGAGTGCAGCAGGACCTGCGGGGGAGGCGTCTCCTCGGCCCTGAGACACTGTGACAGTCCAGCGTAAGTAGCTAAAGTAAGCCGGAGCCAACAAAAAGACACAGTTGGAAATGATTCAAAGCTGTGGTTTCACATGTTATCTGTAAAAACGTTTCTCTGTTGAGCCAAATGCTTGTCTTTGGAGCAAGCAATAGGCACAGCAAAATGAAGAACTTTGGGAGACAATTTCTTTTTCTTCCTTTCTTCTTATTGTGTAACTAAAAATAAAAAAAGAAGAAAGAAAAGAAAAAGAAAACCATTGTGTATCTGTATCCCAGATAAGCCATACTTTTAATCTAGAATTAATCAGATAGATTTCCACCTCCAAAAACTACTGAATTATGGATGAATCCAGGTCTGGTTTTAGCTACATTACCATTATTCCCAGGAAACCTAAGGTCTTTTCACATGTCACATAAAATTATTACTGCTACATTAGTATTAAAAGGACCAATGAGAGCACTTCAAGGGTTGAAATGCCTTGATTCGCATCACAAATCACAATGAAAAGAATATTGCCCATGTGTTAAAATAGTTTCCATTCACATGCCCCCATTAATCATCTTCCGGAGCTGCCGCCACTTCTCTCCCCATGAGTGTTTTGTGCAGGTCAGACTGCTCCTCTCCCACTGCTCTTTCCTGCAGCCAGAGTTCTGGCCCAAGACCAGGCCCATCAGTATTCTCTGCCAGCTCTATTGCTTCCCTCCCTCTCATCAGTGCCCGTTACAGGTGGACTATTGCTCTGGTTATATTTTACTGTCCTCCCTCAGACTAAACGTCTCAGCTGCCACATGTTAAGTGCCCATTTTTGTCTAGAACTCCAATTGAGAGCATTCTTTCCCAGCTAATATTTTGATGCAGAATAATATTGTCTAATTTCTACCCTCTTTGCTACCCGGGCCTACCCAACGAGGTTAAAAGATGATACATTTTTATTTTTCTCGCATGTCTTATTTTGACTCAGGATTCCTTTCTTTGATTCTTCTCTCAAAATTATTCTCTTTTGGTCCTTCTTAAAGATTTTTTTTCTTTAGATTAGTTTGGTATTTTCATTCTCTCACTTTCTGTCAGTTACTCCCCTTCTGTTAAGTAGCACTTGCTGTTACCTGTCCATAGACCTGTCATGCTATTCCCATCCCCACTTCCCATTTCTCTCAAGCTGAGTCATTTTTCCCTTTCTTAGACCCAACATTCACTGGCATTAAAAATATAGCTTTACTTATCTCTTGGTAGCAGTGAGCCAAATTACAATTTGAATTTAACCCTTTTACAATAAGTGCAGAATATTTAACCTGAATTTAACTGCACGTTCATTAATACCAAAAGTATAAAACTTTATAATAAACAATATACTGAGATATTTAAAGAAATGACCTGGAATTCCTTTAAAAGATGAAATTGGTGTTTCTCCCCACCCCCACATTTAATACTACTACTAGTATGCCCAAATAATAGCAGATGCTTTTTCCTTATTTTATTTTATAAAGATTAACTTGGGTAAATTAAATATTTGATGTCTTCCTCTTTAATTTGAGGAATGTGAAGTTGTAAATTTATGTAATGCAAAGTCGTTAGAGTTTTGGAGCTGGCTTCATGTCATAGTTGAAATTAGTTGTGAATTTGTTTTATTATTGTTTATTTGAACTGAAGCTTATTTGCAGAGATATCTTTGCTTCTTGACTGGAAGAAACAAAATTTTCATTCCTACTGAGTAGATAGCATCAGATTATGGCTTTTATTGAATAACTTAAATGAATTTTCATTATAAATTGTTATTGTTAAACTGATGACTAAGTACTGTACTATGATAATAAGAAAAGCATTGATTTAATTACATTTTCTTAAGAGTAAAATATGACAATGAAGAATCTTGTGTATTATTCATAGTATATTGTCTTAACTTATTCATCTACTCAATCATTATTGCTAATGATCACAGCAGACTATTATTTTAATAATTAGTAAAATGTCAGTTGTAAATTTTTAACATAAGCTTTAATGTGTTTCTATCATACAATAAATATACTCTTTGAATGGAAGATGTATTATATTCACATATTAAACAAAATGTTTTTTCAGACCTTCAGGAGGTGGAAAATATTGCCTTGGGGAAAGGAAACGGTATCGCTCCTGTAACACAGATGTAAGTAAAAACCAAAAAAAAAAAAAAATATGCTGTGAAAAACTAGTTTACATTTTCCCTAGGGCAGGAAGTTTTTTCAAATTGCTAACTATTCGATCAGAAACCCATGTGTCTGAGGGTCCCATGAGTGTTTTGAACGAATGGAGTTGGTCACACCTTGTCTGTTCCATACAGGGTTAAGGGGGGAGTTCCAGCACTAAGAGCCAGCACACTCCTTCCTGACAGGCATCACAAGAGAGCCACACAGCCACACACGTCCTGTACTGCCCTACCCCACCATGCTGCCAATGTCATGGCCCCCATCTGTCTCGAGTCCCTAAGGACTAACCTGATCATCTCCTTTGCCCCGTGAAGAGAAGCTCCAGCCTGGTGCATTAACCCCCATCATCACTCATCCTATCCCACAGTAATGTGGGCGTCTGCTCCCCTGATCTATTTCCTACCTCTGACCTATTACTGAAGCTCTTTTACGAGGTACTCAGGAGGGCATGATCCATGATCAGCAAAACCCCTTCCCCTTTGTCTTGTTGCTTTAATGGACGCTAAGTCTCCTCTGTAGATACTTCTTTGAGGACTGGCTATCATTATCTTTTTATTCTTTCCATATCATGCTTCCTTACATCTATTTGATGTCATCAAAGAGTCGGCTCACTATTGCTCACTCCTATTCTGTGCAACCCTTTTCCTACCTTAATTCCTGATAACTTCAAAAACATGTAGATAATTATTCCAATATCCTCTGGAACTTTCCATCTGAAAAATAAGCTAATAAAAAAAGACCTACTAGATATTTTCTTTGCTCTCCTTTAAAACCAAGTTCCTTAGCAAAGTGGTCTCTATGTACTGAAACCATTTCCTCTATTCTCATTTTCCATCCCCTCACCCTAGTTTTACTCCTGTCGGGTTTTTGCCTCCGTGATTTTTTTTGAAATGCTCTTCTGAAGTCCTAGATGACCTCTGAGTAGCTAAATCCAGTGGTCACTTCTTCATCTTAATTGGCTTTCACCCAGCTTCCAGGACACAGCTTGGAGCTGGCTTGTTTGTTTCCCTGCTTACTCTCTGTTCTAGTTTCCTGTTTCCTTTTCTTTACTCTGATCTCTCCATGTTGCAGGAGCTAGGACTTCATTTTTTTCCCCTGCTCTAACATACTGATTTCCTTGATTACCTCATACAACTTCATTGCTTATGATACGATTTCTATGCCATTTGACCCTCATACTTGTGTCTTCAACTTAGGCTTCTTCCATAGATACCAGGCCCGTGTCTTCATCAGACTTTTCATAGACATCTAATGCTTGATGTCCAAAGCATGCCCATTAGTCTGTTACCACCAGTTTCTCCCTTGTCATCTCCTAGACTGTTTTATTTACTCCGCAGAGGGTAATCTCAGGACATCCTGCTGCAGATATGACTGCTCCTCACTACCGCTGCTACCACTTGGTATAAGTACCCTGCCTTTTGCTGCGGTGCCTCACTAGCCTCTTGGGAGGAGTTCCTGTTACTACTTCTGTCCTGTAGCAGCCTCAGTATAGGAAGAAGACTGGATCAGATTTTCTTTCACTCAAAGTTCTTCAGTGGCCCCTCATTTTACTTAAATGTGAAGACCTCTTACAAGGTTTATAAGTTCTGCACAGTTCATCACTTACCACACTAGAATATGACAGTAAGCAAATCAGGAAGAATTAAAAATATTGGTAAGAACAATTGAAGTGCTGAGCAGTGGAGAGATCTGGCTACAAGAGGCCTAACAAGGAGACAACTGAGGACCTACCTACCTTCACAAAGCCAAACAAACCAAAGAAGCAGTAGAGTAGGAAAACCAGAGTGAGAGAAATGGAAAATTAGACCATCTAAATATGAAATATATTTGAACTTAAACTAGGACAAGTAAGAATATTCTTCATGATGGTACATCTGGAGTGTGGTCATGGGAACACTTGCTAACTTTAAAAGCAGGTAATAGAATTCAAAGGATTTGGAAGTTAGTAAGTTTAGAGTGTCTTCTATGTAGATACAGAAGTCATTCTGGATAGTGTTAGAACCTAAGACTGTAAACCAGGTATTGAACTTGTTAGTAAGTGAAGAAAAGTGACTCAGATTCTAGGAACATACACTCTCTATAAGCATAGAAGTGAATACCTGCTGTGTTAGCACACTAATGAGAGGAGTTTCTCAAATGCACTTCTCCATTCCCAGCAATTCCATCATTATATCGTTTTGCAAGTAGGTGCACACTTGGACACTAGTAGACTGCATAAAATAAATAAATCATGAAAAACTGTAGAAAAGGAAAAAAAAATAAAAGTGGCAGATTTTTTTAGACTTCCTCTGCTGCTGTCACAAATTTCCTTCAACTTTTATTTGCTTGGAGACCAGATATGCACCTAAACCTTCGACATAACTGTTTTTGGAATAATCCTGATTTGTCCCTAAAACAAGTTTAGGATCAGCATTTCTGACAAAGATTTTTAAGCTAAATAAATACACACAGAAATCAATCAATAAATCTATTAAGTTCATTGGCAAGAAAGCGAGGAGTTATAAATACTGGGTATTTCATAGTTGGGTGTTCAGGGTTGTCTAATTTTCCTCTACACTAACAGAGCTAACAGTAGTAGTAGAAATAGCTGCTGCCAACGTTCATTGAGCAGTTACCTTATTGGACCTGTTCTTGTACGTACATTCTCTTCCTCACGCAAAGAAGTCCTCCTCCGCCTCTTTAGTAGAGTGTGGACGTAGGTGTGGACTGTCCATGTCCCTACAAAGAATGATAGTGATCACTAAGAGTCATTTCTGTTTTCCCAAACAATTGTTCATCCTGATGACTTAACATAACCATATACAATGCTGTAAGAGATTAAAACTTAATGTACATATTATAACCACTTTGAAGTACCAGTAACTGAAGATTATCAAGGTTAATACTTTCTTATAGGCATATTTATAGTGAATAAAAATATAGCTATCTTGAGGTCATATCAACGTCTAAAGATAACATAATCATAGTTTACACTGAAGGCAGAAACACATAGTAGGAACTTCTGTGACAGAGCCTGTGGACAAAATGAACAAAAACATTTTTATAAGTTTATATTATATTAAAAAATTCCTGATGGTTAATTGCTTTCTATGTGTCAAATTAATCTTCATTTTTTTTCCTTCTTATTCTATGTTATGTGTGACTTATATGTCTGCTTAATAATATGAGCAGGATAAAACTTCTGGTAAAGCACCTAATGTTTGATTTGGCTAGGATGGATAGTCGTATTATAACCGCAACTTAGCCATTCTTCTTTCTCTCTCTGCTATGCACCAAAACCATATTTAAAAAAATGTATAGAGTTGAAGTTTACCAGATCATCACAGTGTGTTCTAAAATTTAAGCTTGGAATGTGTAGTACTTACATGTGTTCTCAGTCAACTTTGCTAAGTGGCCATGCTATTCAGTATTTTATTTAATGTGTGGCTTAAGGTAATTAAACTGTTACTACCTAGGTTTTGGTATAAAGGGAAATTATAGCCTATCCTGGAAGGTGGGATTAGAGTGAAAAAGCAGGCATTTGCAAGTTAAGTTGGCTCGAGATTGAATCCTAACTGTGACGCTCATTACTGTTTGGCCTGGCACATCCCTGTGACAGGATGGAGGAGTCTGATTTCTTGTCTCCAAACTTGGAGATGAGATTTAGATAAGGTCAGCAGCGTCAGGAGACGGATTAGCAAAACTAAAATACCCATGGAGGAGGAGGGTGTGCAGGCAAACTTGAGAGTGAGCTGTGCCCCAGGAGGTTAGGGGGTCATTCCTTCATGTTGGTCTGGAGGCTTAGGGTGAGGTGTTTGGGGTGGAGTTGTCCAGGAAAGGGTGGAGATTTCCAGGAATTTGATGATTGCCCATTTTCTGACTTCTGAGGAAGTCTCAGATGTGTCATGGCATCCAGTACATAAGTGTCAGCTTCATCATTTCATTATAATGATATTAAAACAAGCTAGAGGTCATCACAAGGATGCCGTCAGCAACCATGTTGGATATTTTTGGCCAGTGACATTTCTGGGCGGCAGCTTTGCTACAATAGTGGTTTCCTGTTGCCAGCTGTTGGAGGCACCCCTGGGGCAGAATGTGGTGACATAGTTCTCCTTTTCTCTTCCCTGTCTCTTTATCTATACCATCACCTCAGTAAACTGCAGTTGACTCCTACATAGCGTGTGATTAAATCAGGTTTACAGTTATTGCAGAGTGAAAAGAAGTGAAACATGTGGAACATGTGATGCTATTTCTAGCCCTAACCCTTAATGTACACTCACAACACAGTATAACTATTGTTATCTACATTAATGATTCCTATGTTACATTGAATCTTCATACATAGCCTCATTAAATCTCTAATTTTTGTGAGGAGGAAGGATAAACTTGTAAAAATACTTTAAGTGTTTGTTTTATTTTATTTGGAAGGTGAAATTACAGTCAGAGAGAGGACAAGACAGAGATATCTTCCATCAGCTTGTTAACTCCTCAAATGACCTTGACAGCCAGGGCTGGGCCAGGTGAAAGTCAGGAGCCAAAAGCTTCATCCTGGTCTCCCATATGGGTTCAGTGGCCCAAACAGTTGAGCTACCTTCTGTTACTTTCTTAGATGCATTAACGAAGAGCAGGGTTGGAAGTGGAACAGCCAGAACTCAAGCTAAGGCTCAGTAATAGACTATTCCCATGGGAGGGTATCAAGTCTGATTGCTGGTACTGATAATAACAGGTACAGCCCTTGAGATGTATGGCAAAGCCAGCTTCTCTGAGAGTTTGGGTATCTTTGACATTTTCTTACTTGCAGGCAAATCTCAGCACTTAATCAGAATTAGCCAAGAACATTCTGAAACTGTGGGTCTTACTCTTAGGCAGAGGGGCCAGATAAATGCCAAACAGGTACACAATTTATCCATTAACTGATAGTATGCAGCTGTATTCTAAGACATAATTATAAAATAAACATATGGGGCCAGCATGTTGGCTCAACTGGATTAATCCTCTGGCTGCAAGTGCTGGCATCCCGTATGGGCACTGATTCATAGCACAGGTGCTCCATTTCTGATCCAGTTCCCTGCTTCTGGCCTGGTAAAGTAGTAGAGGAAGGCCTAAAGCCTTCGGATCTTGCACACATAGGAGATCCAAGAAGAGGCTCCTTTATCCTGGCTTCAGATCACCTCAGCTCTGATCTGGCTGTTATGGCCATTTGGGGAGTGAATCAGCAGATGGAAGATCTTTCTCTGTCTCTCCTCTCTATAAAAATTGACCTTTTCAATAGGAATAAATAAATTATTTTTAATAAAAATAAAACAAATGTGTGTCAATCACTTTGTTCTTTATACATTCAGAAATATAAATATGGCACATGCATATGTATTGTAGAAAAAACAGAAATAAAAGCAAAAATCTTAGGTTACTGTGAATTTTGTGTATTATGTTTTACGTTTTGAAAAACAAGGAGTAGCTTCTAAGTACATATCAGAGTATGGTGTCTTTAAGGGAGACTTTAAAAAATGACAAAGCAAAAGTTTGTTTCTTGGAATTTTTATGGGCTTAGGGCAGAGTTAAGCTTTGGATAGATGGGTGGAGAGGTTGTTCGGCCCAGTAGTTAGGTTACCTGCTTTCCATGCCAGAGTGCCTGGGTTTGCTTTTCAGCTGGTGGCTCTGACTGCTGGTTCCAGCTTCCTGCCAGTTCCCACCCTGTGTTATGGGGCTATGTTTTCCAGTTTTTATTCCAAGTTCTCGCCCACTCATGAGATAAGAATTCATAGCAGAGGCTCAAGTACGACTCGTAAATAAGGACAGGATTTGTTTAAACTAAGAGAGTGAATACACATTTATATGTGAGTGTGGACAATCCCATGAGGAAAGAGATTAAAAAGAGGAAAGAGATCTCCTGCTGGGGAGATCCAAGCTAGAGAGAACAGGAGACAAGGACAGAAGAGTAAGAGCAAGAGTAAGAAGCCCACAAAGGGCCGCTCACAACAGCAACAGTTCTCCTTATTCTCTAAGTACGCAAAGTGGAGTTTGGGCAGGAGTTTTAGTGTGGGTAAGGTTTTCAGGGGTTTCCTGGAATCTTCCTGTGGATAACTTCCATGTGTTCAAGTGCTGTCTGCTCCTTCCCAGTCCCCAAGAAAATAGAGTCGCATCATGAAAAATCGAGTATACTTGTTAAATAAGGGGTGAGGTTACAGAGCAGGCTGTGAGACACAGTTGTTGGGAAGATCTTCCAGCTTCTTTATTTCTGTCTAACTTCCTGCTAAATTCCCCCACCCCCTGGGGCACGGGGAGGCTGCAGCAGTAGCTCAACACACTGTGTTCCCAGTCTACCACAGGGCAGACCTGGATTAAATTCCAGGCACCAGGTTCTGGCCCTGGTTCCTCTCTGGCATTTGCAGGCATTTGGGTGGTTAACTAAAGGAACATTATCTATCTTTCTATCTATCTAATCTATCATCTATCTATCCCTCCCATGTTGGTGGAAGCGATCCAACTACTTGAGCATCATCTGCTGATTCCTAAAGGATTCATTAGCAGAAAAGTGAATCAGAAGTGGGGAAGCCAGAACTCTAATGCGGCATAGAAGTAGCAATTTAACTGCTATGCCATATGCCTGCCTTTTAAATGTTTTTTTTTTTTTAATTCAGGCTGTGTAAGACATATAAAAGCAACATTAATTGTAAGAATTTTCATGAAAAAATTATGATCTCGGGCTTGGCAGCTGTATTAAATTTTGCATGGGTAATGTGAGTTATTAGTCCTTTGTTTTATTTTAAAAAATCAATGTGTAGAGAAAGTATCAGAAAGAAATCAGAAGCTTTTTGGGAAGAAACAATAAAAAATTTAATCAACATTGAGTTTGGGATCATTCATTACTTATAATTTAACATTGGACATGACCTCTTAGGAATTACTTTAATTAGACAGCCGTCTAATTTCTGAAAACTTGGGAATCAGCCACTTGATTTGCATCTTGTCAATAAGGGTGTATAAGCAAGGCATGTGTAAGCCTATGTTTTATCTTTGTATAATTTACAGAAAGATGTCCACCTGAGTAAGCAAAAATGTGTCCTTCATAGTTCCTTGTCAACAACATGACTTGCTAAGCAGGCAGGACATGGATTTCAAAGTCCCTCCACTACAAGGTACAAGCTGCTAAGAATATGTTGCTGTCCAACAGGATGAAAATTCAATTGGGGGAATGTTGAAGGCTGCTCGAATGTGATAGTGATGAAGCAGAGATGCATTTGATGGGAAAGCAGAAAAAAAAAAACCCAAAAAGTGGGAAAGAAATAGAGGAAGCAAAGGAACAGAATGTCAATTTTACTCATTTTGTAATTTTATTTTGAGGCCAAAGAAGTCCTTGTATGTTCTCAGCCTGCCCATTTCCTTTAGGGAAAGAACAGGAAATGCAAAGTGGAAAAAATGGTCTTCATTGTTGGCCTACCCCCATTACTCATAAGATATAATACAGTATTTTCAGAATTATCATTTGTGCAACAGTTTAGGATGTATTTTTCTTGACGATAAGAGCAATCGGGGATGTGTTTTATAAATGAAAAAAGGCACAGAATGTTTGGGGACTTACAAAGGTCACCCTGTTTTGGGGAAAAAAATCAGGACTACAATTCATAATACAATTGTCGGTGGAAGGTTTGTGAGCAGCACCTTTTCAATGCCCTCAGTGAATTACTCTGTTTAATAGATTATTTATTCATAAAAAAAACTAAATTTCGTCAAAAGACAATGAGTGTAAACCGTCAGGATTATATGAAACATCAGATAGCTTATAAAATGTGTTGATCTACATAGATCTCTGGGGAGGGGGGGGGAAACTGATAAATACAATTTTGTTGTTGTTTTGTTGTTGTTGTTGTTTCTTTGATCCCCCCCAAAAAATGAAGATGCTAAGACCTCCTGTTTTTTACTCAGTGGATATCTATGGATTCCTCCTGGTCAGTTTTTACGAAGAGAGTTTGCTTCTTTGGTGTTAGCATGAGGAAACTGAAAATCTGTGACTTTGTATTTAAAAAGTCTGTCATTCGTGCCTCAAATTTTCTGTTAGAGTTTTTCTTTCGTGTCAGCCTTTATTATCTTTATGTGGTTTAAAAAGTGAGCCCTTAGACTATCCACTGTGCCCTAGCAAAGCAAAAATATGCTTCAAATAATTTCCCTCAGGGAATCAATTTCCTTTTATCAGTCTCATTCTCTTTTAATTTAATTTTTCTGTATCATTATTATTGTTGTTGTTGTTATTTTATGATATAGCTCCATAGGCTCTGGGATTTCCAATAGTCACATCCCTGAATTATATGAGTTATTAGTCCTTGTCCCCTTAGAATTAGAACTTGTCCCCCTCCCCACTGATTTCTCCTAAATTATTATAATGGTATAGTTCTTCATAAGCTGTCGTGAATCCAGCATTGCAGGCATGGACAATGGCAGAGAGTCCAGCATCCTATTGTCAAGATATGTTTTAGCAGTTTCATTGGGAATCCATCTTTGTTCTGGAAGTAAAGATTCTTTAGAACGAATATAGTCAATACAGTGCCCACTGAGTCTATTTTTAATTAGCACAAAGTCAAAACATTCACTGACAGTAACACTGAAATCAAGAGAAATGATTACTGGTTAGAATATTCCAGAAATAGAAAGACCTGCAGTCAAGTCCCCAAGTCTACTACCATCACTTCAATTCTTCTGTTCTCTGGGTTATCCTCTGAGAACCCAAATACAATCCTTCCTCTGGCCCTTTGCATTTACTGCTTTCTAGAGCACTCTTTTTACAGATGTTTGCACGTGTCATTCCTCCATTTGTTTTATCTCTTTGCTTACATGTAACCTTTTCAATCAGAATTTCTCTGACTATAGTTTTTTAAATAAGGCCTCTTCTACCTCACTCTCAACCTCCTTACCCTACTTTAGTACTTTTTTTCTTTCTTATGTACAAACACAGTGAAACTTCATGAAAACAGGAAGCTTGTCTGTGTTGTCTTTTCAGCACAACACCAGAACCTAGATCCTATTGGGCACACACTAAGCATTGTATAAATACTTGTCAAATGAAGAAATGATACTTCAGGCCTAGTGCTTTGTTTGAAGAGGGTAATGACCAGTTACTATGATGCACCATAGCGATGTCATCAGGGTATAGGTAACTGTCAGTTTAGGAATTGGATTTGTTCAATGTGGGTTTATAAGAAAAACCAGTAGTTTATAGAAAAACAGCTGTTGGCCAAAGAGAAGGAGGAAGCTTCTAATAATTGTAGCCACCGGGGAAGTATTTGATCTTTCTGTATATGTTTACACAGATCACTTCAGAAGAAATTAAGTGTAGAAAATCTAAGAATCTTGTACAAATTAGAATCTCTCACTTTGAATATAAAGTTTTAAAAAGTTGACACTGTGCTGACTAAAAACTTAATAATTGAGTTTTGTTCTTCTGCAAAACTTTGCCAGACAGACATGACTCTTATGTTAATATAATTTGCCATGGGTTGGCAAATTGCACTTTGTAGGCCAAATATGACCTATTATTTCCTTGTATAAATATTTTTATTGGCAGATAGCCATGGCTATTCATTTACATGTTGTTTATGGCTTTTTTCTTCTTCTTTTTTTAGCCTATACTGCACAGTTTAGTAGTTGTGATAGAGCTGAATGGCCCACAAAGGTTAAAATGTTTATTATGTAGTTCTTTACAGAAAAAGTTTGTTTGCTTCTGCCCTGACCTGATATACTGCAAACAATAACATGGAAATACATACCTGTTCAGTTTCTCACACACTTCACTATTATTTTTATTTCATTCTTGACATCATAATGTATTCTACTCTGTTGAAGTAGAGCAGAGAACTGGGCACAGAAATAGTGGAAGAAGCTAACAAATTTGTAGATCAGCATCAATGGCAAGACACAGAATTTTTTTTATCTCGGTCAAAGTGCAGACTGGAATCAAGGAAGCGTCAACCATAGAGGAGGATGGCGGGGGAATAGAACTGTTGCTTGAATTAGGAGCCACAAAGATTGATTGTGCTTCTCTCTGAGATACGACCTGAGACAGAGAGGAAATGAGTCAAGTACCCTGGCTTCTCAGCTAGTGCCTTCAGTCGCCTGAGCCTATCTGTGCATCATCTGACTCATGAGGCAGGGAAATGGAGCTTGTGGAGTTTCCTGAAAACACACAGCAGGGTGGCAGGGTTGAGAATGAATCTGAGGCCAGCATAGCTGCTAGTAGGTACTATGTGCCAGGTACAGGGCTGGACAGTGTACAAGACTCTTCACCTAGGACATAAATTCTAGGATTATCCCCAAATTATAAGAGACACAGACAGCTGCCTTACTCCACAATTCGACTTTCAGCCTTCTCAATTTACAATAGATATGAAAGTCATTTGGAGAAGGTATAAAAAACTTTGCAGATCATATTTGATTAAACCTGGAACCCAAATTATTCCTGTTAGGAAAATGTCTAAAGAAACTCCAGTTCAGGTGATTGAACCCTGAAACTATTACTCAGGATTATTTGCTATTACTATTACGCAGCAAATATGCATTTGCTTAAATGCATGGCATTCCACTTATTTTGTTACTGAATGAGATTATTAGTGATAACTGACCAAATGAGAGTGTTGAGAGGGGATAAATAATATTACTTCTAAACATCTCAAACCAGTTTGCCACAGAGTATGAATCATAGGTAACTGTTATTGTTACTTTATTACTATGATGATGATGATGATGTCGATGATGATGCAGACCCTAGGACTGGTTTTCACAGGAAAAGAGTAAATAAAAAAAATCTTACGTAGTGTTATCAAAGGCTGTAATTACACAATAATACCCTATTGTTGGAACTTTTACTTTTTGTTTAAAAAAATCACTAAAACATACTAAAAAACAGCAATTTGTTTCCCTTTTTCCCTTTTGCTTTGTATGTTTTGGCTTTTATTTATTTATTTGTATAAAGGGAACAGATTTCAAGTATTTCATTGTACAGTTTTAAGAAAGTAATGATACTCTCCACGCCCCGTGATGCCTTTGTAAAAGCAGCACTGCTTATCTGTGAAGTATCGTTTGCTGTTCTGCCTCTGAATAATTCTTCTCTTTCATCTAGGATGGCGTTTTCCAATGTTGCTCGACATGATCTTTGCCTTCCTGTTCCCATGTCTTTACTCAGCTGCATTCTTAATAGTTTCCCCTCCTATCCACCAAGCCCTTATTCTTTCTTTACTTGCTGGAATCCTATAATACTTCAGTATATATGCTCAGGGTTTTCTTTCACTATCGTTTTTTTCCAATAACTACTCGCATGGCTCTTTACTGTATTACCTATATATATCATTATAGATAACCTAGAATGAGCTATCAAATACTGTTTCTATCAGTTGAAGTACTTGTATAGTTTTTCCATGTATATTTTATTCCTCCAATTAGATTAAAACCATTATATTAACTTTTTCACCACTTATATTAACTTTTTCAAAATATTTAACTTATTTGAATGAAAACTTCTGGTTAGAGTCAAATTACTTGTTCTTTTTCAAAAATGATTGTTATTTGCTTAAATGCATGGCAAAGTCACTGACAGCCATAGTTCTTATGTGAGGTTCCCTGAAGATAGCTAGAAAAAGGAAATATTCCTTTATTCCAAAGCAGTCAAAGATTCAGACTTTAGCAGGAACATGAAACTGAAGAGCGTGAAACAAAGTATGTATCCTATATAAATAGTTCTTTCTTTTCTCTTTTTAAAACTTTATTTTATTTTTACTTCTTTTAAAATTATTATCCTCATTCTATAATACAGTTCCATAGGCTCTGGGATTACTCCTCCCTTCTTCCCACCTACCTCCCACTGAATTCCCCTATTTTATTACTATAGCATAGCTCTTCATAAACAGTCACATATTCATCACTGCGGGCATGAACAGTGCCAGAGGGTCCAGTATCCTGTTGTCAAGAGACAGCTAATAGTTTCATTAGTAGTCCATCTTTGATCTGGAAGTAGAGATGCACACTGAACTGCATCCTCACATCTCAACATGATAGTCTCCATTACACAGTCACCATGCATCCCTCTTAAATGAATAAATAGTTATTTCTAACTTTTGTTAAGGACAAGCACGTAAGGTAATTTGACAAGAAAAAATCATTATGCAATGGAGTGTCCTTATTTTAATGTGCTGAAAATATTTTCAAATGAAGGACTCACAACACAGTATGATTTGCTACTACTATTTTCATGTTCTGATCTCTGGACTTGGTATTAAAATTTGAGCTATAGTATTTAGGAAGTAATGATGACCATGCAGGTACATACAAATTGTGGCCCACTCTTATTGCACATGCTTCAAAGAGACCATTTGTCATGTACTAACTTCAGAAAACTGTGCAAAGCAAGTGTAGAGGTCCAAGAGAAAATAATAAATACTCGAAACAGTTTCTGGCCATGCTGGAACATACTTGAGATGTAGTCACAATTAAGAATCCCATCTAATGCCATGTTCTATTCTTTCATATTGAAGTGGAATGTTTCATCAGCATTTCAGAATCAAAAATTTTGGTTTTTAAATGCTACGGGTGCACAACTCTAAAAAATAAAGTTGTGTTGCTTAGCACTAGGAGATAGTATAACTACATGAACTTAAAGATTAAGATGACCCTTTGCTATTTAAAATCTATAGCTGCCTAGATGAACTACATACATGTCTTTAAAAAATTCAGATAAAAAAGTGTTTTGAAACTTTTAGTCTTTCCTCCCCTCTCTAAACAGTGTTGTCCCAACCCCACCTCCCTGACATATGTACATGCCTTGTAACAGTTGAGTATTTCATTTTCTGTTGTGTTAATTAAAATTTCTTAAATTTGAGGTTGTTTACACCTAGCATTTTGTCTATTTTATTCCATATTTAGAATCATGGGTTTGTCAGAAGTAGATAATAAACAGCTGTAATAGAAGGTTTCTGAGCCAAAATTAATTGTGGTGAATGTCATGCTATACACCTGCCTCTTGATTCCTTAAAATAAAGATGTAAAAGGAGGTATAGCAACTGGACATCAAGTCATGTAACCAAAAAGGATGTGTGTATTTTAGTTTCTTCACTTAGTTTTTTCTGTGTGGTTATAACCTGATGGCTTGATTGCAAAGTGAACTATGACATGTATTTGAATTTAAAGTTATATGGAAACTAATTCTTTGTGTATAAATTACTTCAGTTATTTCTTCTATAACTTAAATTATGATTCAGACATTTCGATTTAAATGCCAATTGTGAAACAGTAAAGCAAATGCCAGAGTTATTGCCAGACAGTGTGGTAAACAGCTATTATGATAGCATTCTAGTGATTTTAATTATAGGAACATTGTTCCTTGATTTTGGTATTTTCCAACAATGGTACCATTCATGATTTTATTTTATTTTAGCCATGCCCTTTGGGTTCCCGAGATTTTCGAGAGAAACAATGTGCAGACTTTGACAATATGCCTTTCCGAGGAAAGTATTATAACTGGAAACCTTATACTGGAGGTAATGTATAACCTGGCAGAAAATTCATGCTTGAGATTGAAAATATCAAAAAGTATATAAATACATACAAACACACATATAAATTCATGGTCACACTAGTAGCAGGAAAATGCTTGTGATTCTATAAAGGTCTCATGTTTTAGTTTCCCTGAAATAAACATCATATATTATTACAACCCAAATTATTTGTAAACCCAATTATATGTAATAAGATACAAAATTCCTAGAATAAGATGTCTGTACATCAAAACAATATAATTTTTTAAAGCTTTATTTTCTTACAAAAGTGAAGGTGCAGAGACAGAGAGGAAGAGACAGAAAAGAGATCTTCCATTTGCTGGTTTATTTCCAAAACAGCCACAGCAGCCCACGTTGGGCCAGACCAAACTGAGGAGGCAGGAGCTTCTTCTGGGTCTTCCATATGAATGCAGGGACCCAAGCAGTTAGACTGTCCTCTGCTGCTTTCCCTGTGATAGCAGGGAGCCAGATCAGAAGTAGAGCTGCCGGAACTTGAACCAGCTCCCGTTCAGGAAACCAGCAAGATGGGCAGTAGCCTGTCTACACTACAATGCTGACCTCACACACATACTATTTTTGAGTCCTACTTTGGACTTTGCCAAGTAGAGATAAAACTATATTATAATCATTGAGTATTTGCAACTAGCACTCTGTAAAAGTACAGCAATATAAATCAACTCAAAGGGTCCAAGAAAGTCTCTATTCTTTTTTAGTTAAAGATCTTTCCATAGATGATTAGTGTTCTTTTTCGTAGTTAGGATTTTTTGTTTTGTACTTTGATTTGGGCATTTATCAAATACTAATACAAGCTAAATTTTATCTTGGAGAAATTGAATGTACTTTTTTTAAAAAAAGATTTTTATTTATTTCTTTGAAAGTCAGAGTTACAGGAAGAACAGGAGAGAGAGAAAGAGATCTTCCTCCACTAATACTGGCTCACTCCCTAGTTGGCATCGAAGCCAAGAACTGGGGATGGCACCTTAATCTTCATGGTCACAGGTGTGGCTTTACCCATTATACCACAATGACAGCATCTGAACATACTTCAAAAGCATTTTAACCTTTGCTTTTCCAACATCTTTAAAAATTATATAACATATAAAAATATTAAGCATAATTTTGGAGCCAGTGCTGTGACTAATCCTCAGTTTGCAGCCAGATGGGCGCTGGTTTGTGTCCCAGCTGCTACACTTCCCGTCCAGCTCCCTGTTTGTGACCTGCGAAGGCAGTTGAGGATGGCTCAAAGCCTTAGGGATCCTACACCTATGTCAGAGACCTGGAAGAGACTCCTGGCTTCTAGCTTGGGATGGGCTCAGTTCTGTCCGTTGCAGCCACTTGGGGAGTGAACCAGAGGATGAAAAATCTCTTTCTGTCTCTCTGTCTCTCCTCTCTATGTAAATCTACCTTTGAAATAGAAATATCTTTAAAAATTAAAGATGTCTACCTCCAATATACCACCATTGACATATTATTATATTTGCTCTAAATTCATCTGTTCATCTCTGTGCCCATTATTAATCAGCCTAATTTTTAGATGCATTATAAACTATGTTGAATTACGAATACACTTGAAGTATTTCAATATGTGTAGCTTTAAACACAGTTCCATGATTTGCTTTTTCCTTTGAGATAATGTTATGTGCACAAATCTCAACTATTTTTTTCTTGAGTTTTGACAAATGCACACATGTGTGAAACCCTATTGCTATATTAAACATTATTGATACCTCCAATATTCTCATATTCTCTGTATTGCTGTCAAAAATTATGAGACTGGGATCCTAAACTTACTTCATACAGTTTGGATTAAGTTCTCAGTATGGATGGATTTCAGTGGGAGCCTTTTCCTAGGCTACCTGCTGACTCCTCATTACGTCTTTACCTGGCAGAATAACAGAGAAGAACTTCTTTGAGTTCCTTTGTATTAGGCTGATAATCTTATTCTTAAGGGATCCATCCCTAAAATCACCCCTGAAAGATTCCACTAATACCATAATTTTAAATATGAATTTTGATGGGACACATTCAGTCCTCTTACTCCTTTGTTATCAATCACTGCCTGTACTAACTCTTTCCAAGACACTATCATTGTTGTCTTTTTCCCCTCATCATAGTTGGATTTTGCCTGTCCCCCAATCATATATAAATAAACCAATCATCATATGTACTGTTTTGTGTAAGGCTTCTTTAAGCTTACTGGTTTTGAACCATAGCTATTGTATGTGGAAGTAGTTTATTTGTGTACGTATTTTTGTGAGTATATATTTTTATTTCTCTTCTGTAAATGATTAAGGGTGAATTCTCTGGACAACAAAATAGATGTGGTTTTAGTTTTAAAACAAACTAGCCAATATCTTCCCAAGCTGATTGTATTAAGCGACACTCATATGAACACTGTGTAAGAGTGTGTTTGTCTCACACCCTTTCTAACATTTGGTGTTTCCATTCTTCGTTGGTAGGGATGGAGTGATATCTCATTGAAGTTTTAACTTGTACTTTCTGAGTATTGTCCATGTTGAGCACATTTTCATGTATTTATTAGCTATTTATGTATGTTCTTTTGAAATCTGTTAAAATCTTTGCCTATCTTTTGATTGAGTTATTTTTCCTCGCAAGAGCTAGTCATTTATTATATATCCATTTTACAAATATTTTGTTACTTTCTGTGGCCTTCTTATTACCATCACCCCTATCAACCATAGTGGACATAAGATTCTGCACAGTATATTTCTGAGTAATTTGTATTTCTTAGTTGTTTGTACACAAAAATCAAAAGGATCTTGAATATTAACTGTCCTGTAGTAAATTGTTTATAGTTTTCTTAGCCAACATTCATGTTATCTGGAGATGGAGATGATTTCTTTCAATGCTTCTGCCTTTCATTTTTTCCCTTAGTGCACTGCATTGGCCCTCCACAACAATCTGTGCATTCATTGATTATATTTTTTGAAAATACAAAGTGGCTCGGTAGACTGAACATTGTCAAACCAAATTCCTACTCCCAGAATGAAGCCCACGAATGATATATTACTCTTCATATGTTAGTCAGTTTAACTGCTACCACATCCCTACCATGAATGCACAAGGGCCTGTGTGCACAGAATCCTTATTACCACTTTTATCTCTTGAATTTTTTATAACTCCCCTAAGAAGTATACAGTAGTCACACACTGTGACTTGATTTAGATTCTGAGGATCATCGATGTTCACACCTTTTTCATGTACTTTTTGGCCATTTGTATGTTTTCCGATCCTTTGCTTATTTCCCATTGGATTAATTCTGGTTTTGTTGTTAAATGTATGAGTTTCTTAAGTGTTTTGGATAATTATCCTCTTTCAGATGTATAGTTTGAAAGTATTTTCTTTTGTTGTGGGTTTGATTGGTTGATTGGGTGGGTACTTCTGTCCTTGTCCAGATACTTTCTGTTTTTTGTTTTTTTTTTTTACTTGTGTTTATTTATTTGGGCTTTTGTTGTCAGCACTTTTGTAGTCATAGCTAAAAATTCATTGCTGATATGAATGTCCTGGTGCTTCTCCCAATGTTTTCTTCTGGTAGCTTTACAGTTTGAGGGCTTCTTTGTAAGTCCTTAATTTATTTTTAATTGCTATGGTATAAGATAAATTGCTTTTTTCATTTTGCATGAAAGTTCACGTGGCACCTTTGTGAAAAACCACAAGGCCATTCCTGTACGAAGAGTGTTCAAGAAATCACATACAAGATGTAATTTTACAAGGATCAAAAAATTATGCAAGGATCAAAACTTGTATAAAAATCAACTTACTTAATTCTCTGGCCATTTTGAAATACCACCATTTATGTAGGGATTTATTTTTAGGCTTTCTGTTCTGTTCTGTTCTGTCATTCTGTGCATCTGGTTTTCATTTTTTTTTTTTAAGTTTCTTCTTTTTCTGATTACTACAGTTTCATAAAATAATTTGAAATTAGGAAGCATAGTGCCTCCAAGTTAATTCTTGCTGTGGCTCTTCATAGTCTTTTATGATTCTGTTTGAAGTTTAATAAAATTGTGTTTTTTAGGTCTGTGAAAAGTATCATTGAAATTTTGATAGAGATGGCGCTGAATCCACTGATTGCTTTGAGGAGCATGCACATTTTGACTATTGGTTTCTGATCCATGAACATGGGATATCTTTCTATTTATCTGAGTCTTTCATTAATCTTTTATTATTTTTCATCGGTCTTGTACATTCTTGGTTTTATTTCTTTCTTTGTAAATATTTTGCTATCTATTTGGTGCTATTATGCATCGGATTGCTTTTTTAATGGCTTTTCCAGCTAGATCATTATAATTTTAGTAAAAACACTAGTAATTTGTGTGTGTTAATTTTGTATTCTATGTCTATTGAATTTGGTCTTTAGTTCCAATAGTTTCTTTGTTGGAGTCTTCTGCATTTGTAATGTATATGGTAATGTCAGCAAATGGAAACAATTTACTTCTTCGTATTTATTTAAATGCTATTTATTTATCTATTGTTTAATTGCTGTGACTAACATTTCCTGTGCTATGTTGCATAAAAATAGAGAGAATGCATATTGTTATCTTGCTTTGATCTCAGAGGAAAAGCTTTCAATATTTCCCTACTGAGTTTTATGTAAACTTTGGGTTTGTCGTAAGTGGCCTTTATTGTTTTGAGATATATATATCTTCCATATGTCATTTACTGAGAATTTTTTATGAGAGATTGTTAAATTTTGTTAAAATTCCCTTGATACACATATTGAAAGGCTCATTTGGATTTTGTTCTTTATTTTAATATGGTTTTATTACATCTATTGATTTGCCTATGTTGAATCATCCTTGCATCCCTGAGATAAGTCCTACTTGATCATGGTGAATGATTTTCTTATATTATGTTTAATTCATTTTGCTAATATTTCATCAGTATTTTTGCATCATGTTCTTCTGGGATATTGGTCTGCAATTTTTGTTTCTTCCAATGTCTTTATTGGAATGGCTTGATATTAGTACAGTGCTTACCTTCTTAAATAAGTTATAAAGTGTTGCTTTCTACAGATTTTTTGGAAGAATTTGAGAAGATTTGACATAATTCATCAGTAGGTCTTAAGTTGATATTTGATAGGAAGTATCTTAATATAGATTCAATCTTTATACTTGTTATTGATCTATTCAGATGTTCTGTGTTTTCATAATGACAATTTAGTTGTGTGTTCCTAGGATCTTATTAATTTATTCTAGGTTATCCCAAGTTTTGGGTGTATATTTCTTAATAGCCATCTCTTATGAGCTCTTTTATTTTTAATAGTAGTTACAGTATCTCCTTTTTCATTTATGATTTTATTTCTTTGAGTCTTTTCTTTCCTAATGAGAAGTTTGCTAGTTTTATCTTTTCAAAAACCAAATCAACTTAGTTGACTATATTTTTTCTCATCTCTATTTTATAAAGCCATGTTATTCCCTTTCTTTGGGCTTAGTCCATTCTTTTTTTTCTCTGCTTTTTGGAGGCACAAAAAGTTAGGTGGTTAATTTTAAAGTCTTATTTTCTTCATAGATACATTTGTTGCTATGAATTTTTCTCTTAGAAGATTACTTTAGCGTACTGTGAATGTTGTGATGTGCTGTTTCTATTTTTACTTGTCTTAGGTAATTTTTAATTTAGCTATTTAGTTCTACTTTAATCCACTGGTTGTTAGGAGCATGTTTTATTTGCACAGATTTGTGTATTTCTTGATTTTCTTTGTGTTATTGATTTCAATTCATACTATCAAAATGAGAAATGATTCCTGACATATTCCAGTCTTAGATTTATTAAGACTTACTTTGTGGCCTAACATTCAATGCATACTGAAGAATGTTGTATGTGCACTTGAGAAGAGTGTATATTGAAATTTTTTAAAAAATTAGTTTCATTCGATGCCTACATTATAGTGTAGTGAGTGAAGCTGCCACCTGACATGGGCATCCCATATTGGTGTTGGTTTGTGTCCGGGTTGCCTGCTTTCAATCCAGCTCCTTGCTAATGGCCTGAGAAAATCAGCATAAGATCCAAGTGTTTGGGTCCCTACCACCAATATAGGAAACCTGGATGAAGCTTCTGGCTCCCAGCTTGAGGCTTGCTCCAGCCCTCACCATTGTGGCCATTTGGGTAGTGAACAGCTGGATAGAAGATAGCTCTTTCTCACTCTGTATATCCCCACATCCACAAACACACGCCTTCTCTCTCTGTAATTCAAATAAATAAATTTTGTAAAGTTATTTCTGTTCTTACTTGTGTGTTAAAGCAACAGAGAAGGGCATGCGCGGGGGGGAGACAGAAAGTGATCTTTCATCTGTTGGTTCGTTCTCCACATGCCCAAGCCAGGGCCAGGGGCAGCAAGGAACCCAGAACCAGTCTGGGTCTCCATGTGGGGCAGGAAGTTGGGGAGAGGGACCCAAGTACTTCTTGATCCCTCATCTGCTGTCTCCCAAGATGTGCATTAGTGGGAAGGTAGATTGGAAGCAGAATAGCTGTGACTTAAACCAAGCACTCTGAGATGGAATGCAGTGATGACTTAACAACCAGCTGTGGATTCTAGTCTGAGTGTCTGTTAGATCCGATCTACTGCATAGAACAACTGCAGTGTTTATTGATTTCCATTGCTGAAAGTGGGTTATTGAAGCTTTGAACATTCATACAGTTGTCTGTTTGTCCCACCAGATCTGTTAATATTTGCCGTATATAATGAAGTACTCTAATATTAGTGTATATGTATTTACATTTGTAAGATGCAAGGAGTTGCTGAAGGGAACCCTTTTCACTTTAAAATGAGTTTGCCTTCTTGGAACCTTTTTTTTTTAAACTAAACATCCCTTTTGTTTGGAATAAATGTAGCCACTCCAACTAGCTTGCAGTTCCCATTGGTGTACAGGGTCTGGCTTAGTCCATCACCCATATCAAGCCTCTGCACAAACTTGTAATTACAGTTGCTGGTCAGTTCTGTCTTCAGCCCCATGTTTTAGATAAACCAATGGATACTGCAGCCCAGACAAACCCAGCCAATTACACAGTCAACCCTCACATACACCAATGGGAACTGCAAGCTAGTAGGAGTGACCCCCAGTAACCATCCTTAGGCCTGCCCCCAGCCCTGGTTCCTGTGCTTGCCAATATGTGCAGCAGACTGGTCCAGTCTGTCCCACATCCCATTCAGCTCTCATACACTTCAGTGGCTTTTGCAGCTCAGTTCAACCAAACCAACCCCACTATCCAGCCCATACTCGTGGCCACTGCCGCTCTAGCTAGGCCCTTCCCCAGCCCTGGTTCTTATACTCACCAGGGGAGTTGCAGCCCATCAGAGATTGGACCACAGTTTCCCTACTGGGCCCGCTCCCAGATCTTGCACTCTCCAGATGGTTCTTCATCCAGCTTGACAGGATTTGCCCCCAATCCCAGCACTTTCCAGCTGATGCTGCTGCAAAGCCCTACCAGCCTACACTCATTCTGGCTGATATATACACCAGTGGGTAAAGTTGGTTGGCCCAGCCTGGCTCTCCTCCAACCCTGTTCATATAAGGACTACAGCTGTTATAGCCCTGCCTGGCCTGGTTTGTCTCCCAATAAGCTCACATCCCCCACCCCAGGTCTCATGCATACTGGTAGGTGCGGTGGCCCAGACTGTCATGGCCTGCCCCTCGTTGGCAATTGCTGGCAGGTGCTGTATCCTGGCTTGGCCGGGTCTGCGTCCGATTCCAGTTTCTGTCAGTGGGTGCTACAGCCCAGCCTAGCCCAGCCAGTCTCCAGTCCCAGCCTAACATGAACTGGCTGGTGCTGCAACCCGAACTGGCCTGTCGTGTACCCCACCTTGGTTTTCACATCTAGCAATTGGATGTTACAAACTGGCCCAGCCTAGCTCACCCCCAGACCTGATCCACAGGTATGTCAGCGGGTACTGTAACCTGGCCTGGTCTGGATTATCTTAGTCTTGCTTCTTGCACTCACCTGCAGGGACTTCTTCCTAACAGAGAAGTTCTCCAGGCTTCTCTATCAAGTCTCCACCCAGTGGAAGATCTTGTGCACACTGGTGGTCCTTTGGCCCAGGCTGACTTAGTCCCCCTATAATCCTGGCAGGGACGGTAGGCTTGCCCAACCATCCCACACCCATTCTGGTTCTTATTGTTGGATGTTACTGCCCAGCTATTCCTGGTCCATGCCCAGACACAGCTCTGTGAACTCTTCTTTGATGTAAATTTTTTGGTGTGTGTTTATTCTTTTTATTTTTTTTTCACGTTTTATGTTTTATTATTATTATTATCATTTTATGATACAGTTCCATAGACTCCTGGTATTTCCCTTATCCCAGCTCCAAACTGCCCCCACCCCTGCCTAGTTCCTCTAGCTCATTACTAAAGTATAGTTCTTCATACACAGTAATATGTCCATCATTGCGGGTATGTTCAGTGGCAGAGAGTTCAGAATCCTATTGTCAAGATATAGTAAACAGTTTCATTGTAAGTCCATCTTTGTCTGGAAGTAGAAATGCATACTACATTGTATCCTCACATCTAGATATGTTAGTCTCCATTTTACAGCTACTGTACATCCCCTTAAATGAACAGTCATAATACAAAATCAACAATAGAAAGAAAAATAGAAATTTACAATACTATGAAGTTAAGCAATGTATTACTAGATATGACAGTTTCCATTACACAGCTACTATACATCCCCTTAAATGAAAAGCCACAAAACAAAATCAATATCAGGAAGAAAAAAGAAATTAACAACACCATGAAGTTAAATAACATGCTATTAAATGACTAACGTGTAGCTGAAGAAATGAAAATCAAGAACTTTCTTGCAGAAAATAATGCTATTGTGCGATCTATGAGTCATTGAAGAATTTAATCCAAAGAAAGTGTTTTGAGCAGGCGAAACTAACAGAAAACATCAAGACCCATGCGATATAGTCTCCGCCAAATGTGACCCTTCTGGGCAACAATTAGATGGGTTTTGTTTTGTAATCCAGTCTACTAATCCATGACATTTGATTGAGCTTAAGCCATTTACATCCAGGGTTAATATGTATGAATGGTACTTTGGTCCTGTCATTTTAGGGATGGGTTGTTCATTGATTTAGTCTTCTGTTGTCATTTTACTGGGATGTTCTTCCCATTTGCCTTTGGTTTTGTTTGGTGCTATTCCTCTTCTCTGTCAAGAGAACATCTTGAAGTATCATTTATAGGGCAGGTTTGAAAGAGGCAAATTCTTTTAGCTTTTCTTTACTGTGAAAGAATTTTATTTCATTTTCAAAGACAAAAGAAAGCTTTGCTGGATATGTTATCCTAGGCCGACAGTTTGTTTCTTTTAGAATCTCGAATATATCACTCCATTCTTCTTGACTGTAGAGTTTCCTGGGAGAGATCTCCTGTGAGTTTAATTGGCATTCCTTTATATGGCAATTGATTTTTTTTCACATGCACATTTAAGGATCTTTTCCTTATGTTTGATTGAAGAGAGCTTTTTGATCATGTGTCTTGGTGAAGATCGCTTTTGATCAAGCCTATTGGGAGTTCTGTGCCCCTCCTGAATCTTGTTTCCCAATTTTTTCTCTAGATTAGGGAAATTTTCCTTTATTATTTCATTAAACATGTTTGCAAACTCAGCTTCTCTTTCTGCACCTTCTATGACTCCCATAACTCTTATATTTGGCCTCTTAATAGTGTCTTTCAATTGTTGAATACTTTTTCTGGCCTGATCCAGCAGCTTTTGTTTGCTTCCCCCTGATGACAGGAAATATCTTCCAATTCTGAGATTCTTTCTTCTGCTTGCTTCATTCTATTTTGGAGACTTTTCACTGTACTTTTAATTTGCTCTACTGTGTTCTTAATTTCTGATATATCAGCCTTGATTTGCTTTATTGCTGCTGCTCCTTATGTAAAATATTCCTTAAATTCTTTGAACTCTTGTATGTGCTTCTCATTTTTGATCAGAAGCTTTAAAATGAATCTTATGGATTCTGTGTCTCCCATTTTCTCAATGTCTTCCTCAGTTAACTCTGAGGTTGGCATAGGGTTTTGCTCCTTTGCAGGGGAGGTCTTCGGTAATATCCATTGTGCCTTTGTCTCTTTTATTCTTGGTCATTGTACTTCTGGTTAGCAGGATCTTCTCCTTGGGACAGGTTTCTAAGCTGTGTCACCCACAGGTCTACAGTTTGATTTTACTTATTGCAGTTGGTACACAGCTCTGCTGTAAGCCAATTGTGCCACTCCCTCCAGCGAGTTCCAGGCCTGGGTTCTTATGTTAGATTTCCACAAAGAACTCTGTAGCCCCAACTCCTGGCTCACCACTCTCCACTTCCTGTGATACCCTGTTGAGGCTGCACCGTTGTCTGTACAACCTTTCTCCCACTTTCAGTTGGAGCAGGTCCCAGGATTAGGGAGACACTCCAGGTGTCCTATATAGCTAGGTTGTTGGTGGCACTGATGTTGTTGGAACCTGTTGGACATTAGGTCTGGGTGCCACACGGACCTATTTTGACCTGTAAGATGCCAAAGTCGGTATTATTTTCCTGCAGGACCAGTGCAATCCACGGAAATCAGTGAGTTCTCGCAAGCTCAGCACATGCGCAGTTCACTGTTTTCCCCTGCAGTCCTAAAGCTATTGCCACGGTGTACAAAATGGCGCACGATATACCACTACTAGAGTTCTTGATTTGCTGGCTGTTAGGCCTGAGGGCTACCCAGAGCTGTCTTGGGTAGAACCTGTAGAATGCCACGTTGCTGCAGTTGACTGAGTCAGAAATGAGTTCACTCCCAGCTCAGCATATGCTCAGTCCTTTCCCTTGCCTTTTCCTCCTTAAGCAAAATGGCATCCAATTCAGCTGTAGGGGGCTGACTGGGCTGTGAAATCTACCATCTTTTCTTACTGTCCATCTGCTGTTGTGTCTCTGCTCCTGGTCAAATCAAACAGAGCAGCCGGACAGACAGTTCTTTGTCTGGGTTCACCTCCCAAGCTTCCAGTGAAAGTCCCTTCCCACCTGGTTGCTGGTGGAGTTCCAGCTGCTGGTGGAGTTCAGATGGCCGTTAGCTGAATGCCGCTGAAGTATCAGTCACTGCAACACCACATCGTTGTGTCCGCTGCTTTGCTGTGTCTGTCAGTCTTCAGGTGCCCCTCTGCTGTTGTTCTGTCCTCTCCTATCTCTTGGAATGTGTCCTCTCTGCTTCATCCTGATTAAATATTTCTCCATCTGTTTAAACGTGTGCTTACCCTATTCTGCCATCTTGATTCTCTCCCTTTGATTTGAATCTTAGGAGTCTTTATTCAAAGCTCATGTACTTGGATGTCTATCTGTCCCCAGATTTGAAGTGTTCAGCCATCCCTTCTTTTCAGTAAAGTTTCTTCTTTCTCTTGTCCCTCTGGGATTCCCAAAATACAAAAGTCACAGCTTTGTTCATGCTCTATAAATCCTGTAGGTTTTCTTCATTACTTTTTATTCTTTTTTCCCCCTTTTATTTTTGAGACCCAACATGCTCAAATGGATACCCTTTTAGGTTACAGTTGCTTCTGCTTGATTTGTGGATGCCTTCTATTGCACTCTTCTTCTCATTTTGGTTTGTCAGCTCTGGAATTTTGGCTTTTTAACATTTTTTTTTTTGGTTCATGTGTTATTTTTCTGATTTCTTTGCATTGTAATCCTTTGTAGCTTCCTTAGCCACCTTAAAACAATTTTATTCCTTGTCAGGCTTTTTCTCTATCTCCATTTCTTTGAATTTGGTTATTGAATATGAAGAATTCTTTAGTGATATCATGTTGTCGTGATGGTCCTTGTTCCCTGAAGTATGTAATCATCTTCACCTATGAAGAACGAATTGCTCCCTCTAGGTTTTGCTGACTGAGTTCTGGAGACAACCAGCCAATAGGGATTCTGAGACTCTCAGGCCTTCTCTGGACACAACTATTCCCCAGTTCTTGTTCTTTCTTGGGGAGGAATTCTTGAGATTGTATGCCCTCCCGGGCAAAACCCGTCTAAGTTGGGTGAATCTCCATTTTCCCTGGGAGTGGTGTCTTAAAATGCTATATTTACGTACCTTCTCCCAGTGTTCCAGAGCCAAGGCAACTGTCTGCACGAGACACTTACACCAGCCATCAACGGGTGTGCTCTCAGGCTGCATGCCTTGGGGAGTGTTCAGAAGAAGCAAAGCTGCACAAAGTTCTGAGGGGACCATGGGCTAGTTTGTTGGGTGGGTCCACACACAAAGCCTGCAAAATATCTCATGGCTGATGTTCCTAATGTGATCCACAGAGTGATTAGTTAACTTTGCAGCCTTTCTTCTTTGGTCTCAGCCACTCAGCCAGGTTGATTACCTCAGCATTTGGGGGTGGAGCATGAAAAGAAAATAGGTCCATTGAGCAGTGTCTGACACAGGTGCAGGGAACTGAGTCTCATTCTTCTCTGACTTCCTCAGTGGGAAAAATCATGAGCTGAGGGGTTGGTCTGTCTGCTCACTGATTTAAGTTGCTTAGAGGAAAGTGAGATACAGATAAACAAACTGTCTCAAACACCTCTCCCTGCACCTTCTGTTGGAGTTTTTTCCGCTCTAAGGTGTGCTGGAACTTCACTGCTGGAATCCCAAAGTCTCACAAAGGTACTCCTGTCTGTGGGTAGTTTTCAAACTCGATACTTCTGTGAAGGTACCGTGGTATAAAGGTCCTCTTCTACCATCTTGCTGATGTCACTCTTAGAACAATTCATCAGAACAGGAAGAGCTGAACTTCTTTAGTAATAAACAAAGAAGAAATTAATTCCCAATTCTATCATGTAGTGTAGTAATCTGAGGAATGCAACAAGTGTATCTCCTGCTTATCAAACACTATATTACATAGTGAATGCAACATTAAAATTGGGTAAGCAAAAAACTTGGAGTCCCTTTTGAAACTGTGTGCCTGAAATACTGCATTGGATCTGAAAGAATTACAATAAGAAAAAATAAAAGAACTGTGCTGAGTAATAAAGAAAATAATTCCATTCCATTAAGATTTATAGAATTTTAGAATAATTTTATTTGTAAGAATTTTATTAAATTATAGCTTGACTATTAATTCAGGAAGATATAATTATATTTACAATGTTATTTCTATTCTCAATATAGCACAAGTTTGCCATTTACTTAAGCCTAAAACTAATGTTGTAATTTCTCTGGAAGCCCTATAGCCTATAAACAAGTACAATAGGAAAAAATATGGACTCAGGCCAAAAGTGGTAAGCTTCAGGGACCATATATATATAAGATATATATTAGCTTCCACTTTTAACGAGTTGACAGCACTTAATAATTTAATGGGCTTCCATTGGAAAGAAAAACTAGTTTTCATCTTTTGTTGAAAAACCTTGTCTTGCATGTTGGGCTACCATCTTATTAAACAATACACATGAGAGCAGGCATGTGTTATGGGATGTGCTTTGGCTCCTCATTCCACCTGCTTTGTTTTACCTTACCTTGTGGAAACCTAGTTTCCAAGAACTTCCCTGAGGCCTGGGCCCATCCCTTCATCAAGCTGCTTTTGTTTTCTTCATTAGAAGTAGTCTTCTGAAGAGGGAGGGCGGCACACCAAAGGGGGGGAGAAGCAAGACGCTTTATGCCGGAATTGTAACTCTGAACTACAGGGAATCTATTAAAAACTAACATTTAAAAAAAAAAAAACAAAACTAAAGTCTTCATTTTGAAATGAAATTTTGTCAGCATAATTTGAATAACACCAGTGTATATCTCCAACCCCATGGAATCAATGTTCCCAAGAAAGGTTTGTAAGTTAAAATTTCAGTAGGTAATACATGTTTATGAATAGTGGCTTTTTCTTGATTTTTGTTTGTTTTCTACACTGTACCCATAGTCCTCTGCTCTTCTGCATTGTTGTCATGTGTGCCCGTCTTCACTCAGTCTTGAAAAAATGCAAACATTAATGGCTAGTAAAAGTGGCCAAATGTAATTATTTACAAAGTAAAAATAAAGTGTTTTATTATTTAAGTCTATAGTTCATAATTATCTTTTTTTATTAATCTGATAAGAATAATTCAGACTTAATGTAATTTATTTTATCTTTGATTTGCTAATATCTTAAAAATTTATCTTCATGCTAGAACCAACGTCATGGTTTATTTAAGACATATACAGATTTAGTTTAATTTTACAACTGCTCTATTTCTGCCTTATCTGGCAAATTTTTTCAATCCACTTCAGTAATATGCAGCAGAAATTTCTATTTGCTATGCATTGTATTGTTTCACATCTCCTCAAACTTTATTTCCTCAGCTAATTTCTCAAAGCAGTTCTTTTTTTAATCTATTTTTTAAAACAGTCACATTCACTGTTACCACTAAGCTATACTTTAAACACAGAAAGAAAATATCTGACAATTACGAACTTTTTAATGACATAAACAATGAGGCTAGGCAAGAAAAAGGAAAGCGAACAAATCTGTATATTTGGGTGTGTAGTCAGGGAATGACAATTATATGTATTATAAAGTTTCTGCGAATAGTATTGGCTATTGTTCATCAGGAGGAACATTTCATTTCCTTCTGTCCTACTGTGTTTGTCCAGGTGGTGTAAAACCTTGTGCCCTAAACTGCTTGGCCGAAGGTTATAACTTCTACACTGAGCGTGCCCCAGCAGTGATCGACGGGACCCAGTGCAGCGCAGACTCCCTGGATATCTGTATCAATGGAGAATGCAAGGTTCTATATTTTATTGCTTTTTGTTGAGATTCTTGAGACTTTTGCCTTCTTTTTTTAAAATAATATCTCTTGATTAATACCGTGTTCAATTATTTTAAAAGAACCACATTTTAGAGAAAGCTAATGTCCAGCTTAGAATGCAAATGTGTGTACCTAAAGTTAGAGTGGCCCGCTCTTACTCAGGCACCAAGGGAGTGTGTGATATAGTGCTGCTGGCAGCGATTGCCAAAGGTATGGAAATATTTTTAGGTTTTATTTTTCCAGTACTTTGGTGTCCTTACAAACATTATGGTAGGAAACAAGAGGGAACAGCGATTCAACTCTGCATATGGCGGCCATATGTTTTCATTGGAAGAGTGAAGCGACTATGTCCCTCCTATTTTATTTCATTTGAAGCATCTGGGGTGGTTTTAATTATAGAATTAGTCTTTATCTTATTAATGCATTTACCTTAGGGAATTAGTCTGCTTGGGAATTGTAGGAGCGTATCTATACTGTTTCCCTAGAATTGTGTATGAGCCTTATCTAATAAGAAAAACTTCAAAAATTACTGTTTTCATAAGTGTTTTGCTTTGTTTTACTTTAAAGAGAAGCACAAGATGCAGTGGTAAAACTTAAAAGATAAAAGCACCTTTTTATTTAGTCTCATAATTTCTTAGAAAAGTTGCTGACGCTCTGAATACTTGCCTCCATACATATCCAAAGATTCAGTTTGTGTGGGTATTTGTGTGGGGGTTGGGAGAGGAGCTTTGTGTCCATTTTAAAAAGTGACATTACTTTTGTGACACTGTGCAAGGTTTTTTTCAGATAACAAAGATCCAGGTATTTAATAGCCTTTACTCAAATATTAAATGCTTAGTGTCAATGACTGAAGGTCAATTGTACAAACTCCAGTACCAAGTGTGTACCTACTGTATGTCAAGAGTCCTGATTTTACTAATACAAAACAGGATAGTGAGTCTTAGCTTCATAAATTGTTTGCTTGCAACTCTGTTTCACTTATGACAATTGTATTCAGTTAGCGGAAACAGATTTTAAAGCATTCACACAGGTGTGGATTCCAAAATCAATTTCCAACATCGACAGTTTCCGAAAAGAGCCAGTGGTTTAGAAGTGGCAGACTGCAGTTCTCAGCATCTTCCTTCATAACTCTATAGGACTAATATGCCATTTTTCCTAGTCCTTGATATTTCTATGCATGTCTCCATTGAGGGGCTATGTAAGAATCTAATTGTAATTATTCAGTGATCACGGAACGTGGTGTCTAAAAGTGAAGACAAGGTCTCAGATAGAAACTTAGGCCTCCATCCTAGGAGACAGGATTTTCCCCCTCCTTAATCTTGCAGGTTGAGAAATTATTAGCTAAGAGTTGTTGCAGGGTGGAAGTCATATTTTTTTTTATTTTGATTTCCTTTATTGGAAAAATGAGTAAATAAGTAAATTACCTGTGTCTGGTTAGGTATGGTTCCAAGAATTTCTCTTTTTGACACACTGAATATTCTTCTCTGTTTTCAGCATGTAGGTTGTGATAATATTTTGGGATCTGATGCTAGGGAAGATAGATGTCGAGTCTGTGGAGGGGATGGAAGCACTTGTGATGCCATTGAAGGGTTCTTCAATGATTCGTTGCCCAGAGGAGGTGAGTGTGTAGAGAGAACTCTTCCTCACACCTCTGGTGGACCTGGAATAGCCAAAAACACTTGATTTCCCCCTCGCTCGCTTATTTGAAAACATTTTCTTTACTGGAGCAGACAATGTTTTTTGTTTTTTTTCCAAAATTTTCTTCAGGTTTTTAAAGTGTCATGTGGCTTCGTGTAAGATGTTTTCAGAAAGCGTTCATATTCCCTCTCTACTTCATTTAGCCATGTTTCTTTAAGATGTGAAATCCCCAAGGATATCTTTGAGGTAATTTTAGGGAAGAAGATTACTAAATGCTTTTTCTCTAAAACGTACTCATTAATCCAAAGGAGACTTTGTCTGCATTTTGTAATTTATAAAGCACAAAGCCAAAGAAGGACTAGAACAAGGAGACTGTCATCTCAGAATGGTTCCTGGTTGCCCGGCAGAGGCTGCTGATCCCTGGCTTATCTTCTGTGTTGTAGGGTACATGGAAGTGGTGCACATCCCAAGAGGCTCCGTTCACATTGAAGTCAGAGAAGTTGCCCTGTCCAAGAACTATATTGGTATGTTATCCTGACAGATGCTATATTATCATTATTTTGTTCTTCTTCACTTCTGTGTCAAAGGCAGAGACAGAGGCCTTCCAAATTCTGATTTTCTCCCTAACTGCTTACTGCAGCTGGGACTCGGCCAGGCTGGTCACACGCCTGGAATTCCATCCAGGTCTTCCATGTGAGTGGCAGAGACCCAGGTACTTTAGGCAGCTCCTGCTTCTACAAGGTACTAGGTCGGCTTTGCAGTTGCAAGTGGCAAGTTAACTGCTGTGGCAAACACCTCTATTTTGCTAGATTCCAACAATTAATAAGGAAAACCAGTATAGTAATCATGAAGGAAAAGAATACTGTTTTGAGGTGGAATACTTTTATGCTAAAATAAAAGCAGCTCTCAGTTTTATAGGACCACATGTAAAATGCTAAATGGAAAAATCATAGGTCACTCTTCACTTGGCTAATTATTTGAATTTTTTAAAGAAATTCTTTGAGTACAATTTATATATACAAGATACACACACTACAGCACTAATAATGATGTGACCCACAGGTAATAGGAAACATTTCTATGATTTCCAAACTATCTTCCATCCCTTTTTCAGTCAAATCACCTTGGCCCAGTCAGTGATCTAATGCACCTGTGACATCATGTGTATTATCTTTATTTATGTTGTACTTCCACATAATGAATGTATATATATATTTCCTCTTATTTGGCTTTTTCCACATAGCATAGTGCTTCTGAAATTTGTCCATCGAGTTGAGGGCTTCAAAAATCCATTTTTACTGCTAAATAGTATACATGCGTAAATATACTATATTTATCTATTCCCTTGCTGATGGATATTTGAGTTATGTATTGTCTTTGTGAATAAAACTTATTTGAATATTCATAAATAAGCTTTGTATAGACATTACTTTGATTTATTCTGGATAACTTTGTAGGAATGAAATGGCTAAGTATACAATAGGAACATGTTTAATTTTATAAGAAATTGTTGGAATAAAACCATTATACAAAAAATTTACATGTTTCTCCAAAGATGAAAAATGGAACTACCAAATGACATATTAATCCTACTTTTGGGTGTATATCCAAAAGAAATAAAATCACTACCTTGAAGAGAACTTTGTACCCTCACATTCTTTACAGTATGAGTCACAATACTCAAAATATGGAAACAACAGAATTGTCCACCAACAGGTGAATGGATGAAGGAATTATGAGAGTGTATGTAACTGTATATACATATAGGTCTATGTGTACATATAACATATATGCTGTATGTGTGTATAGAGTGAGAGCAAGCAGTATTATTCAGTCTTAGGAAAGAACTGTCATTTGAGACAACGTGAATGAACCTGGACGATATTATATTAAGTGAAATAAGCCAGACACAAAAAGATGATCCCACCTGATCCAGTCAAATGTGAAATTTTAAAAAAAGAATGCATCAAAATAGAATAGAAGCATAATTATCCCAGGGGTCTGAAGTTAGGGGTCAGACCAGGGAACTGTTGGTCAAAGTGTACAGACTTTCAAGTATAACTTTCTCCAGAATTAATTCTAGAGTTTTGATATACTAAATCTGATAATAATGTATTACATACTTGAAATTTGCTAAGAGAGATCTTAGTTCACTTTTTGTTCCTCTGAGATACTCAAGAGGCACTTCTTGGGAAGGAAAATGTTCATTTGGTCTTACAGTGTGAAGATGGCAGGTCAGGGTCAGGTGGTCCCCTGCTCTGCCATCTGTGGAAGCCTGTTCTGGCTGCTGCAGAGCAAAGACCGCTCGGTGAGCCAAAAGCAGAAGGAGCAGCTAGGCAGAGCTTGAACTCAAAAACTGTCCCTGTCTCCAGGAATAGCCCCCCTCTCATGACAACCTGCAGTAACCCAAAAGCCTTCTACTAGCCCTGTTTGTAAGCAAATCCATCAGCCATTAAGCCTGTTTAAACACCTGCATGAATTTTAGGGATACAAGTTCTGTACCCAAAACATTCTCACCACACATGCACAAAAGGCATGAGGTGATGAATATGTTAATGTGATGTGATGAATATGTTGGTTAACTGCATTGTAATGATCAATGAAATCATAAAGTTGTACACTTTGAAATTTGTTATTTTGTCAGTTATATTTCAAATAAAACCACAAAAAGAAGTTACTAAATAATTTTCAACACTTGGCATTATCAGAATTTTTTTCTTTTTTTTATGATTGGAAAGTCAGATTTGCAGAGAAAAGAGACAGAGAGGAAGATCTTCCATCTGCTGGTTCATTTCCCAGGTGGCAGCAAACAGTCTGGAGCTTAGTCCATCCAAAGCCAGAGTCCAGGAGCTTCTTCCGGGTCTTCCACATGAACGCAGGGTGCCAAGGCTTTGGGTCATCCTTGACTGCTTTCCCAGGCCATAGGCAGGAAACTGGATGGCAAGTGGGGCCGCCGGGATTAGAACCAGCGCCCACATGGGATCTTGGTGCGCATAAGCTGAGGATTTAGGGCCCAGCAATGTGACTGAGCAGCTAAAGTTCTGTCCTTGAACACGTCGGGATCCCATATGGGCACCAGTTCTAATCCCAGCAGCTCTGCTTTCCATCCAGCTCCCTGCTTGTGGCCTGGGAAAGCAGTCGAGGATGGCCCAAAGCCTTGGGACTCTGCACCCATGTGGGATACCCGGAAGAAGTTCCTGGCTCCTGGCTTCGGATTGGCTCAACTCTGGCCGTTGCGCTCACTTGGGGAGTGAATCATCAGACAGATCTTTCTCTCTGTCTCTCCTCCTCTCTGTATATCTGACTTTTCAATAAAAATAAAATTTAAAAAATAAATCTTAAAAAAAAAAAGATGAGGATTTAGCTAGTAGGCTACCATACCAGGCCCTATCAGAACTTTTAATTTACTCTTACAGATATCTTCTATTGTGAAGTACTTAAAAATTTTTTACTATTTTAAAATTATCCTTGTCTTTTCAAGTTATGAGAGACCTTTACGTACTCTGGATACAACTCATTGTCAAATATTTGTATCATGGCTATTTTCTCCTAGTGTATCATTTACTTATGAATTTTTAAACTCATCTTTTAATTCTGATGAAATTCAGTTACTTAAAACATTTGTTATGTTATTGATCATAAATAATTATACATGTTCCTACTTCATCTCTGTCACAGCTTTATTAATTTTTAAACGTTTATCTATTTATTTATTATTTAAAAAAATGTTTTTTAATGGTTACATGGCTGACCATGGTGGGAAGGATTGAGAGTTAGGAAAAAATGGGTGAAATCGTTGTTTCCAAATTCTCTATTTCTTCTCATCTTTGGAGGAAGAGCAGCGTTAAAGGGGGAAGCCACACGCAGCCTTCCAAATGTCCCAGTCCCAGGGAAACGCCACCCAGTATCAACCCAGGATCCTGATGCAGAGCATGTTCTGAGGGTTCTGACCACGTGGTTTGAATAGTTCTGAAACGCTATCGATTTCGCCGACTCAGGGGTGAGGCAAACCTCCCAATGTCCATTGACTGACATAGTTGACCTCAAGGTTCTATTCATCCAGATTTTTGCTGTCCTTGTTTGCTGGGGTAGTTGTTCAATTTGCTCTGTTCTCATTCCTCTGCTGCAGTACCAAATGAGCTGCCATATTCTCCGTATGCATCAAAGTCTGTGTCCACTGCTCTGCCTTTTTCACTTGCAGGCAGGTCCAAGGACCAGGGCCAGGAGACCCAAGCCCCACCGTATTTCCCACCCTGGATCTCACGAACTTAGCACCTACCACTCAAGAAGGCCAATGGACCAGGGCCAGACAGCCCGAGTCCCGCCAGATTTCCCACTCCTGGGCCTCATGAACCCGGCACACACCTCTCAGGGTGGGCAGAGAGAAAGAATCTCCAATCTGCTGGTTCACTGCCCTAAAATGACCCCAATAGCCAGGGTTGACCCAGACTGAAGCTGGGAACCTGGTTGCCTATCTGATTCTACACGTGGCTGGCATAGACCCAACTGGCAGCGCTGCTACTGCTGCCTCTCAGTGTGCACATTAGCCAGAAGCCAGGACTTGGGATGCATGCGCCCCAAGCAGCGTTTGACCTGCTGGGGCGACTGCCCAATTCCAGGCATTTTTGTATGGCCTGTGTTTCCATGTCCCTAGGGATTTTTCCTTCTTAGAAAGAGTGCAAGAATTGTCTTCACTGTTTTTTTTTTTTTAAGATCTTATAATTTTAGTGTTTGTGTTTAAATAGGTGATACTAGATGAGTTAAATTTCATATAAAGTTTCTTTTTTTTTCCCCCATGTGGGTAGTCAATTACTCTAGCACTGTTTGGCTCATTTTTTTTTTTTTCCTGCGAGTAGTAATTCCCTTTCTGGAGAAGTTTTAAACTAAAACCAAGCTGTGCTCTGTCTTCCCAGTGGATCTGAAAGTCCAGAAGAGATAGGTGATCACATTTGCTCTTTTTTTGAAAGTTCATTTTGCTTTTTTAGATCCTTTACCTTTCCATTTACATCTTATTATCAATTTGTCAATTTCTGTAAAGGATTTATGAAATCTGTATATCAATTTGTTGAGCACTGATATCTGAAATTTGAGTTTCACAATATATGACAAGTTTGGTTTTGTATTTATTTATGTTTTCTTTAGATTTATTTCAGTAACATTTCACTTTCAGTATGTAGGTGTTGAACCAAATGTTTTATTAAGTCTATCTTCTTGCTTTTGATGCTTCTGTTATTGGTACTGATATTTTAATTTCAGTTTCAAATTTTATTATATTAATATATATGGTTACTTTTTATATAACCCTCAAGTCCTGAGATCTGATAAAACTCATTTATTAATGTGGACTTTGTATTTAGATTATCCTATCAGCCTTAAAAACAGTTTGACTTCTAATTACCTTTCTTTTTTTAAGATTTTTTTCAATTGGAAAGGCAGATTTACAGAGAGTAGAGACAGAGAGAGAAAGATTCTCCATCCACTGGTTCACTCCCCAAGTTACCACAATGGCTGGAACTGAACTGCTCTGAAGCCAGGAGCAAGGAGTTTCTTCTGGGTCTCCCACATAGATACAGGGTCTTAAGGATTTGGGTCATCCTGCTCTGCTTTCCCAGGCCATGTGCAGGAAGCTGGAAGAAAAGGAGCGGAGCCAGCACATGAACTATGATGCCCATATAGGATGCTACGTTTGCAGGTGGAGGATTAGCCAGTTGAGCAATTGTGCAGGCTTTCCTTTTTGTCTTTCTTTCCTTCTTCCTTCCTTCCTTCCTTCCTTCCTTCCTTTCTTCCTTCCTTCCTTCCTTCCTTTCTTTCTTTCTTTCTTTCTTTTTCTTTCTTTCTTTCTTTCTTTCTTTCTTTCTTTCTTTCTTTCTTGTTTTTTCTTTCTTTCTTCAGTGCTAACTCTACAATATCAAATAGATATGAGAAAACTAAATAACCTTTGTACTGACCTTAAGGGAAAAATATTTCCTTTTTTTTTAACCTTTAAATATAATGTTTGCCACAGGGTTTTTGTAGATGATCCCTTATCTGATTGAGGATTTTCACTTCTATTTAAAGTGTTCTGAGAGTTTTACTTATAAACAGATATTGAGCGGTTCTTTCAGATCTTTCTACATGTTCATATGGCTTTTATTTCTCCTTTTAATATATGCATTTTAATATGCATTAATTTATTTTTAATGTGAAATCTGAGTATTCCTGGGATTACAAACATCCTGTGATGATGTATCATCTTTATACGAAGGCACTTGATAAAGTTCGGAAGAATGAAATTAAACTATAAGTTATTTAAATTGGTGCAAAATATGTTGAAACTCATGCATAGCTGTTTTACAGAAAACAATTTTATGTATTGTGTTTTACTATTTATCCTCCTAGATCCCACCTTCCCCAAGCTCTCTTAATCTCTAAGATAAATTCAGAAAGATTCTTTAAGCTTACACACACGAGAAAGAGGTTATAGTATTTATGTCTGCCTTATTTTACTTAACATGGTGTCCTTCAGTACTATGTAGCTTCTTGCAGATGTCAAAGTTGCATTCTTTTTTCTTTTGCCTCAGTGATATCTCATTGTGTTTGATTGCCACATTTCCTCTAATAGCTCATCCATTGGCCAGTTAGGGTGATATCGTGTGGTGTCTATTGGGAATAGCGCTGCGATGGCCAGCAGACCGCACCTATCCCTTTGATGGCTATTTCTGTGTCCTACAGGAGTGTTGCAGAAGATTGGTGTCTGGGTCCTAGCGCAAATCCATTTTTAGGTTTTTTAAAAAATATATTTGTTGAAGATTTTATGTATTTTTATTGGAAAGCCAGATATACAGAGACGAGCAGAGACAGAGAGAAATTATTTTCCATTTGCTGGTTCACTCCCCAAGTGACCACTGTGGCTGGAACTGAGCTGATCTGAAGCCAGGAGCTTACTCCGGGTCTCCCATGCGAGTACAGGGTCCCAAGGCTTTGGGCCATCCTCTACTGCTTTCCCAGGCAACAGGCAGAGAGGAGGATGGGAAGTGGGACCACTGGGATTAGAACTAGCACCCACAGGGGATCCTGGCACATACCAGGCAAGGACATTAGCCGCTAGGCTACAACACCGGCCCCTCCATTTTTAGCTTTTTGAGGAGTTGCTACACTGTTCTCCAAAAGAGCTATACTAATCTTCACTTACACCAACTGTGTACAAGTATTCTTCTCTTTTCTCAGCATTCACAGCAGCAGCCATGATTTTCTGTCATTTTAAAAGATTTTTATTAATATATGGGTAATGGGTATATTTCATACATGCAATTCTAATAAGATAATTACAGTTGCTTCCATTCTGCTTTCCCTCAAACCACCCTCTTTTTTTCCTTTTTTTCTTCAAGTTTTACAATGTCTTTTTTTGTGTGTGTGTGTGTATTTCATATATACAGTTTTAAGAGCAAGTCTTTTTAAAAATATATTTATTTATTTATTATTTAGCTTTGATTTGTTGGTTCACTCCCCAGATGTCCACAGTGATCAGGGTGGGCCAGACTGAAGCCAGGAGCCTGGAACATCTTCTAGTTCTCCCTGTGGGTAAAAAGGGACCAAACATCTGGGTCCTATTCCAGTGCTTGCTCCCAAGTTATTAGCAGGAGCTGGGTGGGAAGTGGAGCAGCTGGGACATAAAGCAGTGCCCAGAGGAGATGCTAGCATTGCAGGTGGATGTGTTATTAGCTATGCCACAACACCAGCTCCTATTTTTTGGTCTTTCCAATAATGGCCTTTCTAGCTAGACTGAGTCGATCCCTCAATGTATTTTTGATTTACATTTTCTAATAGATAATGATATTGGGCATTTTCCCACATAGTTGCTGTCTACTTGTATTTCTTCTTTTAATAAGATTCTATTTATATTCTAAGCATATTTCTTATCTGGTTTGTTTGTAGGGCTTTGCTATTTGTTTGATCATTTTATTTGAGAGTCAGAAAAACAAAAAAGCAGTGAGAAAGATGTAGAGAACTTAAAAAGAGAATAGCCAGTGCTGGGATGGGCCAGAGCCAGCTGTTAACCCATCCAGGTGTCACACGTGGATGCCAGGAACCTGGTTACATGAGTCAGCACTATTCCTTCCCAGGGTTTGTGTTAGCAGGATGCTGGAGTCAGGAGTTGGAGATAGGATTCAGTCTCATGCATGGAGATACGAGGTGTAGGCATTTCGACCAGTGTCTTAGCTGCTAGACCATGTGTGTGCATGCATCTTGTCAATTTTGTTGTTGTTGAGTTATTTGGATTTTCTTATATATTTTTTATGTTAATGCTTTGTCAGATGAATAACGTTCAGATATTTTCTCCCATTTTTTTTATTTTTCTCTTGAAATATTCCCGTTTTCTTCTAATAAATAATTTCATAGTGTGATGTTATGATACAATAGCTTTATAGAAAATGGATAGTGAAAGCTTAAATTGAAGTACTTAACACTACTCAGAATTGTTTTTTTTTTTTATTTTACTATTTCACATCAAACAGGCTCAAATGTCTTTGTAAAACCTAAGTAATTCTGACATTGTTGATATTGAAAATCAGTCAGAAAATGGCTAGAGGTGGGAGTTGTGCATATAAACTTTGAGGAAACTTTTTACAAGAAAAATTCATGTCCAAATAGTTCTTAATATTATTTGACATATTCTTGTCTCAAAAGGTTAATTGGGTTGTTTTGTTTGGGCGATTCAATGGCTCTTTACAACATATCTGAAGCAAGAGAAAATATGTTACTCAGGCACATGGGGATGCAGGAGAGGAAGAGGGTGCATAATATGAACCATAAGCAGTGGAGCTCGGTGTACACAGAGGCTGTCCACCATGGCACTTCATGGTCCTTATGCTCCTTGGTCCGATCTGATAGTTTTTGGAGCAAGTTAGCATTCTAATAAAAAAAATCAAAATGACATATTTGCCACTGCCTTGCTTAGTTATAGGAGTTTTTACACAGTAGTGCTTTAAAAAACCCTTTTCTGTAGTCATATCTTTAAACTTTGTAAAAAGTTCTTTTTCCTGTTGAGTTTTTAAAAGATTATTATGTACATCTTTGAATCTATTCTTAATCATTGCTGAGTTTCTTGTCATGCCCCAATATTATAAGAAAAAAATTCTCTTACATTTTATCTTGGCATTCCATGATTTAAAAAAAAAGATTTATTTATTTTTATTTGAGAGACAGATTTGCAGAGAGAGAGAGATTTATGGTTCTTCAAATAGTGCAACAGCTTGACATTCCATGATTTAATTATAGGTACATTTAAATGTTCATCCATCAGGCATTTATTCTTTTTCTTTATTTTTTTTTAATTTTTTTTTTATATTTTATTTTATTTTTATTTATTTTTTTAATGTTGCTTACATTGTATTATGTGTACAGTTTTATAGGCGGCTGGGGATTCTCCACCCTCCATACCCCTCCCCCCATCGGTTGGATTCCTCACTTGTTGCATAAACTTTGTTCAAGTTCAGTGAGATTCATTGCTTGCAAACAAGGCTAGCATTGAAGGTTTGCGTCTTATTGTCCAGATTAGGTTCAGTGGCTCTTGGGAGGACATTTATGGCTGAAGCTAGGTCTTCTAACAGAGTAAGATCGGTCAGTTTAAAGCGCAAAAGGCTCAATATCAATATAAAACTTATGGAATTAATTGAATAGTATTGGGTCAACCATATGTAAAAATATGCAAGTTCCATTCTTGAAAATCTGGGTTGAGACAGTATCAATGACAGGTTCAAAAAATAACAAACAACCATACAAAAAAATTACAGGTTACATTCAGGCAAACATGTGGTATTTATCTTTTGGGATTCCACTTTTCCTTAGATTATTAGTTTCAGATTGTGCCCATTTAGCCACAAAGAACTGCTTTGTTTTTTTTAATAGTGAGTAGTTATTCATGGAGTAGATGAACCAAAGCTTTCTTATTCAATTTTGCTGATGGGCATTTCGGTTGCTTCCATGTTTTTGCAATTATGATTGGTGCTGCAATTGAACATAGGGATGCATGTTGGTTTGTCGTAAACAGGTGTCTTTGGATATATTCTTGGAGTGCTATTGCTGGGTATATGGTTATTGGCAGATTTTGAGTCTGTTTGAGTGTTTTCCAGACTGATTTCCATAGAGGCTTGTACAAATTTGCGCTCACCAGCAGTGGGAGTCGGGTTCCCTTTTCCCGCATCCTCGCAGCAAGAGTCGTTGGTGTTTTGTTTATGTGGGCCAATCTTGCTTGGTGTTGGGTGGTACTCAGCGATGTTTTATTTGGAGTTCCCTTAGTTGTAGGGAGATGAACATTTTTTCATTGTTTTGTTTGCCATTTGACTTGTTCTTTGTGAAATGTTTGCCCATTCCGTGCCCATTTCTTGAGTGGTTGTACGTTTTGGTTTTTTTTTTGGTTGTTTTGAAGTTTTTGTATATCTGGAAATTAGCCCCCCCTATCGCCTACTATTATGGGAGCAACGGATATTCTCCTCTGTGGAGTTGCTTTTTTACTTTGTGATGTTTCCTTGCTGTACAGAAGTTCTTAGTTTGAGGATGGTCCCATATGTTTATTCTGTCTCAACTGCTATTGGCTTTGGTGTCCTTCTTAGAAAGTCGGAACCTACTCCTAGTCTGAGGGTATTTCCTACATTTCTGCAAGAGTTTGAAGGTTTCTGGATGTCGTTTAGGTCTTTTATATGCGATTGGATCTTGGTGTATGTATGGTGATAGATGTGGGTCTATCTTTTGTTTATACAGGCTATCAGCCAGTTGTCCCAACAACATTTACTAAAGAGGCCTTCCACTGTTGAGTTGTCATTGGGGCTTTTTGTCAAGATTAATTGGCTGTCTTTGTGTGGGTTCCCTTTTGGTTCTTTATTCTATTCCATTGATCTTTCCTTCTGTCTTTGTGCAGTACAGGCTGTTTTGATAACCACTTGTCTATAGTATGGTCCAGAGGTCCGGGATTGTGATTCCCTGCTAATTTTATTTTTCAGGATGTTTTAGTATTCGTGGTTTTTTGTGTTTCCACGATGAACTTCTTGAATCAATTGTTATCCTAGTTAGGTTGAAGAATGTTTTGGCAATTGATTGGAATTGCATTGCAAAATGTTATATTGCTTGTGGTAGTATTGCAATTTTAATGATATTGCTTTTGCTATCCAGGAGCACGGGTGATATGCCATCTTTTGAGGTTTAGTTCAATTCCTTTTAATATAGTTTGTAGTTTTCTTCGAAAGGTCTCCTACGTTTGGTTAATTTATTCCTAATACTTCATACTTTCTTGCTATTTTGAATGGTATCCTGTTGCGTTAGCTCTTCTTCATTTGGTGTTATTTGCGTACACTATTGGCTGTTGATTTTCGTCTTCGTTTAATTTTGGTTCCCGCCACTCTGCCAAAACTCTCGTATAAGTTCTAGCAGTTTCTGTATTGAGTCTCCTGGTTTTTCTATGTAGAGGATTATGTCATCTGCATATAGTGAAAGCTTGACTTCTTCGTTCTATTCTTTCTCTTTAAACAAAAAAAATTGAAGCAAAATTTGCATCCTTCAATGTTCAGTGCAGTTGAGAGACGGGTGTCTGGCTGCTGGCTGACTGATCTGCACTGGAGGGCCTGCTCTGGGTTCCCAGCTCTGACTTCTGGTCCAGCATCCTCTTCCTGTGGACAGGGGCGCTGGCTCAGGGAACTAGCTTCCTGCCATCCACATAGGCCACCTGGCTCCTGGCTTTCAGGAGAGGGACAACTCTCTCTCTTTCTGTCTCTCAAATAAATAAATGCAATCTTAAACTTAAAGAAAAAAAAACCAGGTAACAATTCTGTGGAATGTAGGACATTCCACCCAAAAGGAAACCATATACATTAGGCAGTTTTCCCTCACTCTCTCCAGCCTTCGCCCTTGATGGCATCTGTCTCTTTCTGTCTTGTGGATTTTTCCCTTCTTGCATTTTCCATTCTTGCATCCTTCACAAGAATGGAAGTGTGTAACATGGGACTTAACTGTTTTTGAGATTCATCCTCCTGGGTGTGAAATATATTTGCTTCATTCCTTTTTATGATTGAATAATATTTTTGGTTGATAGCATTCCATTATATAGTATCACAGGGTTTTTTTTAATCTACTTACCCATTTATAGGTATTCCATTCTTTCATCCTTTTCTACCAATGATATTATAATACTTAAATATTGTCTTAACATTTGTATGAAGATTACCATTTTAATTTGTACTTGGGAAAACATGCCAGAATCATAATATAAACTGACTATCCATTGAACACTTTAGTAATTAATCAGTGATGATTTCATAATGGAGGCTTCACATTTTTAGGTGAACTGTGATTTGTTTTCCCCTAGCTTTAAAATCTGAAGGGGATGATTATTACATTAATGGTGCCTGGACTATTGACTGGCCTCGGAAGTTTGATGTTGCTGGAACAGCTATTCACTACAAGAGACCCACCGACGAGCCAGAATCTCTGGAAGCTCTGGGCCCGACCTCGGAAAATCTCATTGTTATGGTAAATGTGTCTTTGCCTGTTTATTTCTACTATTTGTAGTTCTGCTTTCTGAAATAACAAGGGTCAGGTTTTATTATCAATGTTTTTTTGCCAGTGGTGAAATTGAGCTAAAGAAAGGCAAAATGATTTGCAGATTGGTATAAAATTAGCACAAAGTTAAGGCCACCGTGCTCTGTCTGAGTGTTGGATCTTTTCATCTGATGCTTTCTTGAATGATATTCTCATAATCACGGAAAATAGAAATGAGTTCCAACTGCCCATGAAAATGGAAGGAGAAAATTTGATATAAATGCATGTGCTGTAAAGGTTATTTTAAATTTATTCTTAGGATGTTATGATGTTTTCTTCTTCAAAAGAAATAATAAATGTCTGAATGAAGGCTCATTGTATTTTAATTGTCTTCACCAGTTGTTTTCAATGGCAGGTTCTGCTTCAGGAACAAAATTTGGGAATTAAATATAAATTCAACGTTCCTATCACTCGAACTGGCAGTGGAGATAATGAGGTTGGCTTTTCATGGAATTACCAGCCTTGGTCAGAATGCTCAGCCACTTGTGCAGGAGGTAAGGCACCAGCTAGGCAGCCCCCTCTGAGGGCAGGATGGAGAACAAGACTTATCTGAGTGATGCTTTCTGTCTGCTAAAGAAGCTAATTGAAAACATTTCTTGCAGGTTTGCCTCAACTGTAATTTAGCAAAAGAAACTTTGCTTTAATTATATTATATTCCATTCATTTTCAACCTCGTGTAATTTGTACAGATATGTTGGTAATATACATCTTGGCACAATGAGTGTCTCTGCTGGTGCTTCTCCCAAGACTAACTGGAAGGTGGGCTGTTTGCTTTTCGTGAACACATTCTTGGTAAAAGAACATCAAGTGTTTTCAATAAGAAAATGAGCAAGAATCAAACGTCACAGATGCAACTTCTTGGAATGGGGGATAAGAAAGTACGACAGTGTGCTTGTGTGTTGGTGTGTGCGTGTGTGTTTCCCACAAACATATTCAAACTCCCTTCTCCAGCCATCCAAGTTAAGGGGCTGTGTCCTGGGATGCTACAGTAATTTCTAGTGGGTCTCTGAGCTAGTGGTGGATACCAACCTGTGGTAGATCCTCAGAGAGGTAGAGGTAGGTGCTAGGCGGTCATTGGTGATGTGTTGGTTGTCCCATGTGCGTTTTTCATGGGTGCCTTTTCCCCACAATTTACTCTATTCCTAATCCTCCTCCCTCTAGTGGCCACCAATGCAATTCTTTACCTCTGGCTGGGAGAGCAGGACAGTTGGCTTCCTTCAAAGCCAACACCCTTGCTGCTGCATGGACTGGTGAGTAGAAGTGCTGTGCGAGCAGCATCTTCCTTCTCTCTGGAGACTAAATGCATCGCCTCCACCGTACACCGCGATCCCAATAGGCCAGGGAACAGCTGGGCTAGCGGACCTCACCATTCCAAAAACAAGGGAATCTTCTGAGTAGTGATGGAGAATGGGCAAAGTGCAAGTAGCCAATATTTACCAGTCTATTCCCTGTCTAAACTATGCAGAAGTGTGTGATTTCACATGGACTTCATCCTATCTTGTCTTGAATCTGTGTGAACACTTCTGATTTTCATGACTTGAATTGGATAAATTCTTTTCAGATAATCATATGTTTGTGTGCTCATTTAGAATAAAATAGTTAACTATAGCTCCAAAATAAACACTGTGCAAAATGAAGAAAACAGAAAACAAGTTGATGTTGTCCCCTACATAAATACCATGAAACATGATTATACATACTTTGTCATGTATTTTTATCCATTTTGTGTTGAAATGGGTGGCAGTATATAAAGTTTAAAAAACTACAGGACATTGCCATTTCTTTTCGTACATAAATGACATTTACAATGAATTACTCCAGTGAATGCCATCACAGTTTAATTTAGTTGGCATTTCTGCACACATCTTTCCTTATTAAAATTAAAGTCCTTATATTCATCTATAAACTAACTTATATCCCTTTTCACATATCAACAAAAAGTCCTCATTAGAATCATGTGTATATAAATAAATAACTGAGGCCCTGAGTAAGGCAGATAAATCATCCAAGAAGAATCAAAACAAACTTTTTTACATCTGTAGGAAATGTCTAAAATTGAGGTGAATTAGCCTGAAGAAGAGAAGGCTCAGGGAAAACACAGTAGTATCTTTAAGGACATGACAGAATGTTGAATGGCAAATTCTTATAGTGCCTGTTCTCCGTTGTGCTGAAATTGCTATATTTGGGGATGGCTTAGGCAGAGTCTTGTCTGAGGCCAAGGAGGGATTAAGTGAATTCTCAGATTCCTTTAACCCTGTGATTCTATTTACTCAGAAGGGAGATAGGTGAGGGCATGAGAACTGAATTTGGAAGAAATCTCTGATTTCCATTAAAGAAAATGTGAAAAATCTAAAGGAGTAGTATTCTTTTCTGTAGCACCTGTGTTAGGGAAAAAAGTGATGTGTGCGCATATGAATGTGTTTGTGTGTGTGAGAGAGAGGGAATAGAAGTGAAGGAAGGAAGGAGAAGACCCTGGAAGGAGAGTTTTTTCTTCTTCGTTATTTCTATCTTGCGCTGCTTTCTTTGATTCTGAAGCTACCGATCTTACATGCTTGAGGTGGTATAGAGCATAAAAGTTGTGGCTTGGTTGTGAGCAGTCCTGAGCTCTCATGTGCTCACTGCCTCCTTTCGGAGAGGGTGGATGGGGCTTGAAAGCTGGTGGCCAAGGGACAAGGAGCTGCCACTTGAAAGCGATGCTCGGTGTGCAGTTCTTACAACACCAGCCTCATTACTTGGGAATGTGGTAGAAATGCTAGTCCGAGACCCCCCATTTCAGGCCCACTGAACAAAAGCTGAGTGCACCCCAGCAATCTTTTTAACAAAGTATCCAGCTGATTCTTAGGCCTGCTCAAGATTAAGTACAATGGTCTTGGCTGACAAGAAAGCGGGAGCTTAGCACTCTAGACACAGAATCCATATGCTTATCGTTGAAGTCTGCACATACTTGTAGATTCATTTTGAACTCAGAACAACATCTACAATGTGCCAATAGTCTGATAAAAATGTACACACGAATGAATGAACGGAATTGGTTTTGGCAACGATGTATTTATGCCTGTTGTTTTTTGTGTAGAAAAATGAAACCCCAGAATTGCTCATTTTTTATGGAATGGAATGAAACAATTGGCAAGAAGCTATAATTTTCGTTATCACGGACAAACAAAACCAATCTCCTCTCTGTTTACTCTGACTAGGTAGAAAGTATTTCCTAGGCTCTCCCGTGCACACATCTATTATCGAGGTACCTTTTCCTACGCCTAGCCCCACTTTTAACCCCAGCTGGCTTAAGTACATGAAGCTTGTGCTTGAAGGAAGTCCTTCAGGGCCCAGGAACCTGGATCCAAAAGAGCGACGGGCTCATCTGCTCTGTGATGGTAAATGAAACGCCAACCACAGTCAAGAAACTTGTCAGGACAGTCTTTCCTGCCTGATTTTCACTCCAGCGCTACAGATGAATTCACTATCAGTCCTTCATTAGATTACTTTCAACCCTCCGGGGTGTGCTAGGGGTCTAAAGGCTATGCAAAGTTTTACTTTTAAAAGGAAAGAGATAAACAAACAACAACAAAAAAATCTCAGTTGTCAGAAGATTCCTTCTTCTCGCCTGCTATCCTCCTGTATGATTTACTAATGTCAAAACTTTTGGATCCTGAGTTTGGGGAGCACAACAATGATAACATTCTCTTTGGAGATCTTATGTAAGATAAGAAGTGTTGAGATGGAATTGTTGTTGTTGCTTAGAAAACCCAGTGACGACTCTAACATAGCTGGAACATTGTTGGTGATTCAGCGCAAGTCAGGGTTGTCTCTCTGAGTCAGCGGTGAGACACTTCCTCAGCCTGATTAGGAATCTTTGAGATATGCTATGGGGTGTTTTCAGGATAAATGTCATTTTTAAGATACAGCCTTTGCCTCTTCCTCTGAAGAAAAATAGCCCAAGCACAAGGAACTAAAACTTGACTATTTTTAGAACCATTCTTCCTGCTGCTGAAGTTCCTCTATTTTATGCCCAAAGCATTTTATACTCTATAATACATCTGACTCTTAAATGTTCACGCAGTTGAATTAGGGAGTATCAAAATATGTTCATTGAAAAAGCTCGAGTGGGTAGTGTGCACCCTATTGTTTCAAAATTCAAAGTTTTAGGAGGTTTTTGTTTTAGTAGTGTATCTTTGCACTGTGACTTCTATTTAAAAGCTAGTTTGTGTCCCAGCTGCCCACTTCCCATCCAGCTCCCTGCTTGTGGCCTGGGAAAGCATCAGAGGATGGCCCAAAGCCTTGGGACCCTGCACTAGTTGGAGACCTAGAAGAAGCTCCTGGCTTTGGATGAGCTCAGTTTCAGCTATTGTGGCCACTTGGGAGTGAATCAACAGATGGAAAATCTTTATGTCTCTCCTTCTTTCTCACCTTTCCAATAAAAATAAGTAAATCTTTGAAAGAAATGTTTTTCCTTTTTTTTTTGGAAAAAAGAAAAGTTTTCTTTGAAAAAGAAAAAAAGATTTATTTATTTGAAAGGCAAACTTAGAGAGGGAGAGAGCTAGGAAGAGAGAGGAATCCTTGGTCTGCTGGTTCACTCTGGAATGGTTACAAATATTGGGGCTGAGTTAGGCCACACCAAAGCCAGATACCTGGAACTCCATCTGGGTCTCCCATGTGGGTGGCAGAGATCCAAGGACTTAGGCCACCTGCCCCTACTTTCCCAGGTGCATTAGCAAGGGACCTCGGCAGGAAGTGGAGCAGCCAGGACTTTAACCAGGGTTCATATGCTTATGTTACAGGTGTAATTTAACCTGCTGCATCTCAAGACTGACCCCTGCATTAGGACTTGGAAAGGCTTCAGTGGTGGGCAACTTCTTGCTTGTGGGCAGTAGAAGGTCCACAGAATCATTTGGTCTGGCCATGCCAACACATGCAGGTGGAACTCCAAATTCAGTTAATCTTTAGCACTCTAATAAGACCCATGAATCTTACGAGCATCTAATTGGCCCTTATCAGAAAAAAGACTCTCCTCCATAGCCCAAATAACAAAATATTTGTCACACTAAAAAAATCCCAAAAACCAAAAACAAAAAATCCAAGAGGATTCATGTATTAAATTTAACAATTGCAAATGAAGCCACTCGGAGGTCCAGTTGGAAAAGCCACTTTACTTCCTGCAAATCTGCTAATACATCCCCACTCCAGAGTTTACATGCTGGATAGTACAGTTGGCTCTGCAAAACCAGCTCAGACACAAGCTGCTGCAGCTGCACCCGTGTTACACAGGTTGTCCTCAGAAGACTTGACTTAGAATGCTACCCCAGAGGGAGGCTTATGAGGCCACCCCGGAGGACCCCTCCATCACAGAGAATGCTCCTTATGGGCGGAAGACAGCACCGTGAGCCCTCTGTACAACAAGGCACGTTTGATTTTAGTCACACTTACTCTTTTTACTGATGTTTGGCTAGATACATGACCCTTCAATTACCTGAAGGACTTTTGAAAACACCAACTACGAGGTTCTGCCACCAGTTTCAAATTCAGTAGGTCTGAAGTAGGCTCCAAGAATTTACATGTCTAAGGAATTTTCAGGTGATGTGGCTGCTACTGGTTTACGAACCAGACTTCAACAAACTCTGAGCTAGACTCATTTCCTCAAGTAAATGCCTATTAAAACAAAATGACAGATCTGTTGGGTTGTAATTCATAGTACAGTTGGCAATCCACATTACCACTAATCTTTCTAATGACAAGTGGTTTTGCTCAGCTATGTAATAATAAATACAATTTTACAGTTTATGAAACATTTTCTGATGCCTGTTTCATTTGACCATACCCAACAACTGGTCTGTTAGCTTCAACAGAGTTTTTTGACTAGTTGGCAGCCTCAGAGGAGAACTATATATCTCCCCCTTTCCTAGCTTGAAATGTATTTTTTTAAAATGCTTTCCCTAGAGTAATAGTTCTTTCTGCCAAATATTGGAATCACCATGAGAACTCTAAACAGTTCTGATACTTGCGCTCTCCCTCCAGAGTCTTACCAAGCTGGCTTAGGGGTGGGGATTGGGTATCAGATTTTGAAGTTTACTGGTTCTGTTATTTTTTTTTAAGTATTAATTGACATGTCCCCATAGTTGAGAAGTACTGACTTTGACACTCATTGTACGTTTTGAGTCTCAAAAAAATTAACTTTCAAATCCAAATGCTCCTGGGAGCATTCCTAACACGCATCTCTTGGTGTGCTGGTAACTGGGGGCAGAGTCTGGTACGACTTAGAATTGAATACCTGGGGAGAGAGCAGGGCACCGCAGAGGTCCAATGTGGAGGAATCCCATAGTGGCACCGCTAGCCACCCACATGCTTACAGAAAACTTTCCTGCAATTCTGTTGATTTTCACACTTTCTTCTTTACCTGATTAATCATTTATAAGCATCTAATTAATACTTTACACATGAATGAAATTGGTGATAAACAGCTTTTTTGAACCTCTTTGTTCTGATCACAAGTTATATTTAAGAGGTGTATGGCCTCCTTTTTACCTCAATCTTTATGAAAATTGATTTTAAAAAAAGTTTTTCTCTTTGTGACTTACTATAATCAAAGAAAGCCTTCTATAGTTTTAGGACATTGCTATTTCTTTAGGACTCTGAACCTTTGTAAAATGCATCAATATTTATGATAATTTTCTGCCTTATCTTTTTGGGCACATTCTCAGCTTTAACACTGTATTTAGCTTTGTGCCTATTCTATTACAAAGAAACCTAATAATATTTTATTTGTAATTCAAACAGTGATCAGAAATAAATATACTGCTCACATGTATTGCAGTATAATACGATCTTTAGATCAGAAATAAATACTTGACCAGTAGAGAACAATTCTGTAAGAACCAGTGAAACGGAAACAAATGCTTTACATTTTTCACAGATATTATTTTGAATTTCTTTGCTTATTCTAAGATGTCTATGTAACATCAGTAAGCAGTCAGTTCATGTTATTGGTTAACTAACACAATGTGCCCCAAGCATTGTGTCCATCATTCTTTTCTTTGAAGAAATAGTTGTATGATTGAATTTCAGGAAATACTCCCTATCCCATCAAAGGTATTTTCAGTGTGAAGTTCCACTGTGTACTCTTGTTGGAAACCACAGATTCTTTCACATTTGATTCTTGTGTTTATCAAACTTAGGCATAAAACAAATCGCTGTGATATCATTAATAGTATTAATATTCTGGAAAAAGTTATTTGAGTTTAGAAAGAATAAGGGTTGTGTTAAGTTATGTTTATTATTCTCTAAATTTCTCTTTGAACCATAAGAGACCTAGACAATGGCCTGTCCCAGCACTGAATACTGCATTCTCTTATTCATTCCAGCCATCTCTTCTTTTCAGATCCTTTTCATTGACGTGAAGAAAGACTGTCCCTAAATGTATCAGATTAGATGTACTACACGTTATAGCAGGGTACCCACAGGCATCACAGCTCCCAAAATCCTTGACCCTGTCATCACCAACTTCACTAGGGGTATTCCCATGTAGCCTTGAGAGAATAAAAGCTCTCTGCAATAAACTCATGCTCCTGGCAGGTTCATTCTTATGGAAGCCAATTCGTTTATTTATTGGTTTGTCTGTAATAATTATTTTGACTTATTCTTTAAAAAAATATGTAATCCACTTTTTAAAAAATTATTTGAATTCTCTGTGTAGTTTTAATATAACTTACATTTTCTACTGTCTTGTAAAGGGCTTTACACATGAGAAATTACTTTGATAATCTTGACAGTCTTTATTATTAGCCCCTGCACATTGTGGCTTATTTTGTCTTTACAATTAAGATTATAGCTAAAGGGAAGAATCCATTGCTAGTCCCAAAAACAGGCTTAAAATGTTCGTTTTCTTCATGCTTCATCATTTCCATTACTGTAATGTTTATGTTCTTTGTTAACATGAACAGAGTTTGGATACATATGCACTCCCTGAAAACCTTCAGTAGGACTCAATATATGATTACAAGGAAATCTCCATTTTTAATAAACAAATCAGCATGTGCAGGAAGCTCAAAATCTTGTACTGTCAACATCATTCCTCTAAAATTTTAAGTGAAAGATCTGAAATAATTAATATTTTACGGCATATCATGGAGATTACATTCTTGTATAATAAAATTTAAATTTTATGTATGTGTTTGAAAATCAAAATTACAAAGACATTGAAAAATAGATCTTCCATGAACTGTTCACTCCCCACATGGCTGCGATGGCCAGGGTTGGGCCAGGCCGAAGCCAGGAACAGGAGCTTCCACCTGGTCTCCCATGTGGGCAGCAGGGTCCAGGCACTTGGACTGTCTTACTCTACTTTCCCGGAGGCATTCTCAGGCGGCTGGAGGAGCAGTGGAGCAGCCGGGACTTGAACTGGTGGCCGTATCAGATACAGGCATTGCAGGTTATGATCCAGCCCGTTATACCATAATGCTGACAGGAAGTTAATTCTTTATATGAGGGAAATTGCTTTTTAATCCTGCCTGTAGTCAGTTTTTTGCCATCTTACACAGACGTGCTGTTTTGACATCTCCAGCCCCATAGGAATGAGTGTCACGCTGGTAAGAATTCAGACACTGAGCACCATAAAGCCAACTGGAAAATACCAGACGCTTCTTTTCCAGACTTCTTACTCTGTAGAGTACAGGGTACGGGCATACAAAAAAGGGATAGAGATGGTTTAAAAAAAAAAAAATTGGTGAGCAATTTAAATGTGAAGAAAAAAGAAGACAACTTTTAGAGAATTTTGGATCTGGAAGAAACATTAGAAATCGTCTGACTTGATTGACTTATTTTGCAAAAGTAAATTAAAAACTTGCCCAAAGTCAGTTACTTAAATGGACTATACCTCAAAAAGAAATAACGAAACATGGCAGGAGTTGGGCTGAGGAACACAAGAGTAAGATAAAGTGAAAGGGAATGAGATCATAGTCTTTGAAGAGAATTCCTAAGATCAATGAGATCAGAAAAAAGAAAAATCAGACAGCAGTGCAATAAAACAGAACTGTAAGCTGCAAATATTAGAACTGAAAATGCACCAGTTGGTTAGATAAGATACCTTCTACCTTGCATTATGCCACCCACCTCCATTTTAACATAATCTCATTGAGGTTAAGACTGTTTTAGTTTTCCCCTTTCTGATAATGAAAGCTGTGCCTTAGACACTGTAGGAACTCAGTGAATTAGATTAAGCTAGACACTTTCCATGGACTAAATTACTCATCATATCTATTGAGTGGTAGGAATTCCCTCCTTGGATAATGTGGTTTCAAAAAATCCTGTGTGTGTGTGTTCCACCATTGCTTACCATCACTAAACACAGTTGCTCTAGAAAAATACTTTCAGCGCAACAATTTCCCTCCGACTATTCCATGTTTTTTTCAGAACATCTAGTTTTGCTTAGAAGGGAAGACATTGGAAAGGCAGAGAAGGGAAACTTGAAAGATAAAAAATAACAGGAGACTCTTCGAAGAAGGAAGCATCTGGGTGGAGTTGGTTTGTACCCTGGGTGCCAGCTGTGAGATCCAAGGCAGATGGGCTTTGCTCTGCCCTGACAAGGCCTGTGTCTGGCCAACAATCACACTACACAACAGCCAGATTCCAGCAGGAAAAGGCGAAGCATAGAGACTTTTTTCCCTGGCACTTGCCCCTCTTTGGATGCTATTTGTACCAGATATTTAGATTAAATTAATATTGCTGGTCATATGCTCTGTATACTGTGGTTAGATAGTGTTGTCTGGTTGCTAGCTACTTTGGATATATACTGTGGTTGAACAAATTATTGCCTTAGCCACCAGCAACATTCTAAGTACAAGTTAAGACTTTTTGTTGTTGTTGTTTTACTTCTTTCCTTCTGTTTCTCTTCCAAAAAAAAGAAGGGGGGGGGTTCCTTGAGTAGACTTGATGTGTGCTATGCTGCTATAGTCAGTTATCTAGAGGTTGGTTGGCCCCTCAATCCTAAGGATATGCTTATACTTACATCCTTTTTCCGTATTGACTCAGTCACAGCTGGTTACAGACTGCCCTTTTATCAATGGAATTATCCAGAACTGAAATGATGGATCATAGAAGTAGATCTGAGACAATCTAGAAAGTCTGTCTCTGGCCCTCCACTACCAACTCCCTTCCCTCTTGCTCCAACACCTATTAGTCTTTCAAGTTCATTTCAACTGGTAGTTTCTATAAACTAAGTATTTACACACCAGCAGGTGAAGGGCCCTGAAGAAGAACAACATTCAAATGAGTCTACAGAATTAGTTCATCCTTTGAAAGAAAAGAGGTGGGAACACCTGAAAATCCCGAGCATTTATTCTTTCGAGTAAGAGCAGCAGGTGAAGGATTCTTCCAGGCCTTGCGTCACTTTTGATGGGCTTCTCATTCATTTCCCTGTTGCCTATACCATTTCAAAATCAAAAGCCATTTTTCAATATGCAGGTAGAATAGCAATTCAAGTCTGGTATGTCTTACCTCATTGTGAAAAAGATCTTTAACTGTTGACAGAAAAATTAAATATAGAATCTGATAAATTTATAGACAAAAACTGAGAACTATAATATCAATGATTCAAAAGATAAGTAAATAAAAAGGCTCTGGAAAAGATTCACCTTTTAGAGTTTAAGATAAATTATGTTTGGGTCGTGGTATCTCTGTGATGATATGAAAACATGACTTTTATTGTCTTATAAAATAAAATCAGGCGCACAGTTTTCACATGGTCACTTCAAGTGTTTAAATTACAAGCAGTGCAATTTTAAGTTTGGCCAATTGAATTTTGCAGACTGTCTACCTATGTCCAAGGGATATGCCCTCTGGAACGTTGCTTATGATTGGCTGTACCCTGATCCCAGGGTTATAAGCTATAAGTTTTCTGTTTTGGTTATAAGCTATAAGTTTTCCGATTTGAAAAGATAGAAAAGTTCTGGGTATTCTAGGTAACTAGATAGAATTATTCCCAACAAGGTTCAAAAAGCCAAGTTCTTAGCACATTTTGCAAAGTAACTTTGAAAGAAGCTATCTTCCATCATATAAAAAGACATTTGATCACATAAAAAGATTCTAAACTCAGTCATTTCTTTTGCTGATTTGTTTTAGATGATTTCCAGTTGATCAGCATTTTCTACTTTCCAAAGTTAAAGCCTGTGTTTCTTTAATTCAAAGGTATTTAAAATCCATTTATTTAGGCACATTGGTTTATGACATTATCCTATTACTACTTACTTTAAAATAAAGAAAACATCTGTAAACTTGCCAATATGGGGGTAAAAGTTGAAAGAACACATGAACACTGTTGAAGGCAAATAGTATAATGTTATAAGATTTGGACTAGATTACTAGTAGAGTGATTCCTTGAGTATGAAATACCATGCTGTTTAATGGAACTTTCTAGAAGAAAATTAATCAAAGATGGCTACAGAAGAAAATGCATCTTTATGGAGCTGGTACAGTGGTGTAGCATGCTAATCCTCAGCCTGTCACATTGGCATTCCACATGGGCACCAGTTCTAGTCCTGCCTGCTTTACTTCCAATCCAGCTCCTTGCTAATGTCCCTGGAAAAGCAGGAAAAGATTGCCCAAGTCCTTGGAACCCTGCACCCACGTGGGAGACCCAAAAGAACCTCCTGGCTTATGGATTCCAGACAAGCTCAGCTCTGCCCTTGGCAACTTTTCAGCCCTTTAGAGAGTTAACCACTGAATGAAAAATCAACTTCAATCTTTCTCTCCCCCTAGTCACTCATTTTTCCTCCCCATTCACTTTCCCACACCCCCTTTCTCTCTGTAATTCTTTCAAGTAAAACTAAATAATCTCTAATACAAGAAAATGTATCTTTATCAAATACAACACAATTTCAGCTGTATACTTGAGGACTTTAATTTTTACCTCATAAAAAAATAACATCCTAAAATTATGAAGCTGAAATTAGCCCCAAGAATAGCCCTTAATTCTTCCTAAACTTTAAGAATTCTGGAGAACATGGGCCAAAATTAAGTCAATTTGTGTTTTTTAGCACTTACCCAATTTCTCATAGAAACATGGTGCCTTGAGCTTAGCATGATGTCTAATGAATGAGTGAATGAGTGAGTGACCTGCAGCATATTTACCTGGCAGTTTTAGTTTGTATATGTATGCAATTTTAAGCTAATTGCTGAATCCTACCAAATAATTAAGTCCGTTCTACAAATAAAGCTTAGGAACAAAGCTATGGGTCTGTGAGTAATCTTCATCTTGTTCCTTGTGTTTTTTCTAGTGGGGACAGTGAGACCCAATTTTTATTTCAGGTCTTTGCCTTCAACATGGAGGGGCATTCTAAATACAAGCACATCAATGGTACACAAAATGAAGAAGCTGATTTAAAATGTGAGAGAGCAAACACACACACGTGGGCATAAGTGAGGAGTAGAATGGACCAGAAAGTAGGAGGAGCTGGCAGAAGGAGAGAGAAGCCAGCTTCAGCACCTTCTCTCCTTCCTGTCTCCAGAGAGAGGAACATCCTGCCCATCCCCAAACTGCAGGCCTGTTTTATGACTACTCAGCTGGTGCTTCTGTCCAGGTCTCAGCTAAAGGACATCTGCCTGGAAGGGGGCCACTCAACACCAAGTGGGTGGGTAGCCTTATACATTGGAAGGAGGGCAGTGACTTGCAGGTACATTGAGCTCCATGCTCCTTGATTGCTATCTCATATCAGTTCTGTGTGTTTTCCAAATCTTTAACGATAGATATTATGTTAAATTTTTTTAAGATAATACATGGCTAGAATTTATCTTGGAAGGAAATACAAGTGTCACTTCTACTTCTCATTTGATTCAAAATGCAGACTCCTGAGTCTACATTAAAGACTACTTTTGAAAACTAGTATGGTGATAGCTAAACAGCATTTCTAGAGATAATTTAAAGAAAGCAGAATTTAAAAAAAAAAAAGAAAGAAAGCAGAACTTTATTCTAGCCCTTAGAAACTGAATGTTTCTGTCGCTGAAATAAAGTAATATCTATTTTGTAGGCTTGAAAATATTTCTTCTGTAAAACAAGCAAACCAGTGTATCACATACCAATATTCTTGTTTCAAGCAGAATCATATTTTAATTACCAGGGTGAGGGGGAATGTATGCTAACCTATAAAAACAATCTCCTGCTCTCCGTGGGAGAAGCGATATGTCAAACCAGAATGGATGAGTAATCTAAGCCATTATTGCGGTTGGTCGTTGAATCATGACTAATGGTAAAGCTATCTGTCTAGGTGGACCACATGAACTTATCTGCCCACAATGACACAATGGCACAATGGAGAGATAGCTGATGAATATCACAGAACATGTGGGAATGCATCTCAGCTAGGCACTGATATGAATCACTCTTCCCTCAAAAATCTAAGCTCCATAGTTAAAAAAATTCCAAACCGTTGTCATGGCCTGAACTGAGTTGTTTGGCCTATTCCAGGAGTCGAAAGGAAATGAATACAACATATGCTGCCAGACATTTTACCAGTAAGTTGTTTGGCTTTGTTTTAGATGCCTAAATTGGGAATATGGAAAAGGTTTCTGTTAAAGGTGATCGCAAAGGACCTTGCGTCACCACAAGCAAATGAAAAGACCTTTTCCAACTACTTACCACTACTGTGGAGGCTGGAGGATTGGGACGGGAGGGGAGAGGATTTAACAGTTTTCCCTGTCAGTCTTTACATGCAAACAGTTTAGTTGAAGATGTACACAACACAATAACTGAAGCACCGAACCTGCAAAATTCTCAGGGCTCTTCAGGGACCTTGGGTGGAGCGTTTGATTCCTAACTCCTTAGGAGTCCGTTTCTTTCACTGAATCATCCTCATGTGGATTTCCCTAATTGGAATCAAACTCTTCTCTCTCTTTTTTAAATGTACTATGACTTAAAGAGGCAAAAAAAAAAAAAGTAAGTAAATAAAAGCAAAAACAAGTGAAGGATCCTGTGGAAGTGGGATGCTCTAGGTATGAAGCTGTAGTTTCCTGGATGGTGCTGTTTCTACGCCTCTTTGTGGGTAGTTTAACTTCCATGTTTATAGGAGGGGGTGAGTACCTGGAAAGGATAGTTTAGCATCTGCTTTGATTTTCCTCTCCAGGAGTAACCTGTTATCTTGGAGACTGTATAATCTGAAATAGTTAGCATTATCATATAGTTCAACATTTTTCCTTGGTATCTTGATATATACCTATCTTGGTTTCATGTAATTTATTGACACTAAATGGAAAATGAGTATTCATGAAGTCTGTTCCTGAGGGATGTTTACAAATAAGAGTGTGTGTGTGTGTGTGTTTGTGTGTCTCTGTGTTTTCTGAAATGTGAGCAAGCTATGGTGGATACCATTGTCATTAAATAATAAACATTCGTAGAATGTCCTAATGAGTATTTTTAGTTGTGGCAAACAGATCATACAGACTTTTACAAATGAAGATAAACACTTGTAAATTAATATATGAATGAGATATGTATAATTTTAACAATGATTTAATCAACAGGGGACCGTCTCTGTTAAAGCGAACAGAATAGTATGTTAAAAAGCTCATTGTGATTTTAAATTCTACACTTTTGGGGTTTTTCAAAAGATGCACATGGAAGAACATTGGAAGAAAAAAATTAAATGTGTGAATGTGATATGCTCCTAACAAAGACTGAATTGATGGGGTTTGTCCTACACGGTGTAAAAAAATGAATTTGTCCCTATGATTTGTTTTTAAATAAACATACAGCCATTGCTTTGTATTAAAACATATATTCGTTCATTTTATCTGGTGATATTTTGGAAAATTGAAGTTTGTTTTCTTTTAGCACGGAGAAGAATGTAGAAATGGAAATACTAATGATGTAAAGTTACCGATAGTCTTTTTTTTCTGCACTTGAAAACAGCTATGTTTCTAAATATGAAAACAATAATTTTGCCTAAATTTTCGGTGCGATGACCAGGACTTCTCTCCTTTCTTAGAGAAGCAGGCAAGTGTGTCTGGAACAGATAAGACAGCAGCGATCCGGTGAGGTTGATTCCCCACAGAGGAAAGCTATGCAGACCTAGCTTATCGGAAGATAAACTACTCTTCAATTAATGATACCTTCTTTTTCTCAAGGTGTTCAAAGACAAGAAGTGGTGTGTAAAAGACTGGATGACAACTCTATTGTCCAGAACAATTACTGTGACCCAGACAGCAAGCCACCTGAAAATCAAAGAACTTGCAACACTGAGGCCTGCCCACCTGAGTAAGTAAAAGCATTGGGGGCTGCTTGCTTCTGGCACGGAGAAAACAACTGTGTGTATTCGTTCTGGAAACACAGCCTCATGACAGAAGTAGATGAGGCTGGGAAAAGGCAAGGTGACATCACGGAGAACAGAGTCCCATGTCTCCTTCACTGAAGCAAGAATTCTACGTCCCTGTAGATTTCATTTGTTCAGCTCCTCAAAGCAGTGAATTTGATCATGACAGTGCTGGAAATGGTTGTATTTCTTCAATTTTGACGCATACATCTGCACATTTGAACATACTTGAACTTAGAGTTGACCTTGCAGCTGATGATGTCTTAAAATAATAAATGGCATTTTCTCTCTCTCTTAATAGTACAACAAAAGTAGTCTTACATTTAATAAAACACAGGGATTTGTTTGTATTCATTTCTTTTGTATATGCTTTTAACAAAGTCCTAAAGACTTGTAAAATGGTTTGGCAATATTCAGGAATTTGAATCTAAGTTGCTGCATTTGGTGACTTGGTTTAAAATGCTGTCTTTGTAAAGCATTCTCTCTTCTTTGTGTTGGATGTAGGCACAGAGGTATTTCAGTCTCTCTGGAGTACTATAACAGTCCCTCTAAAGCAAGACACGTGGAGAGAGCCCTTTCATCTTATGATGGTTTTAAAGTAGGGCTATAATCTGTAAGAACCCGTAAGATTTCTTGATTGAACAGAAGACCATGATGATTGTGGGGGCAAGAGGCAGGGGGAAAGACCAGAATGCTGCATTCATCTTAACAAAACTGATTTTGGTAAAGACTGTGCTTGATAGTTGCAGGACAAAACATGTGTGAGTGACATTCCATTTATGAGAAATTAGGGTAACCCTTATCTGCTTGGTTAGCTACTAATCTAAAATTGACAAGGAAAAGGGGGGGAAAGCAAATGAAGATATAGGTTCCAAACTCTAGAACTGAGTAGCTGAGGGTGGACTTTATTATGAAGTAATCCCCTTTTTGGAAAATGACACCCATGAAGTTAAGTGACAAAAACCGGAAAAGGAAAAGAGGAAAAGAGTGGATATTTAAGGAAGACTGACTCCTATGCTCTAGATAAGTTTTAGGGTAGTGGCTACCAAGTAAAGAACATGAAATGTGGCGTGATCACAGTTTTTATTCTATTTTGTATAATTTTATGTCTGTCCATTTAAAAAATGTAATCAGTATGTAACTAATGGCTTAAAGTCCAGATGAAAAAATATGGAAATGTGACTTATGTGTTACAAAAATAATGTATTTTAATAGCTTTCATTTTCCTATCTTCTTTAAGAAACATTGAAAAACTATATGAATGAAATGATACTCAAAATCCTCAGGCTGGTTTTATCCTTTCGCATGTTTCTAATAATTGTGTAAGGTTGTGAGTCTTAATTCATCAACCAGGTTCCCCAATGCTTAAGATTTTGATAGCTCTGTGTGGTGTTTGATCAGCCACTGAAGGTAGCTGAGTGGGTCTGATCACACCTGGTCTTTTTGGCTGAAGCTTTTCATTATTTGTTTAGGCTTAAGTGTTTAAATCCAGTGTACTCTTGTCAGATTTCAATCATTGGTCATTCCATCCCATATACTGTGAGTTTCAATATAACAATAGAGTGCTCTTAATAATTTAAGGACACTTAATATGTTCATGACCATGATTAACATCAAGTTTTCCTTTTGTAGTTCTAACGTGAAGTTGCTTAAGTTTAGAAGTAAAAAAATGAAGCTCAAAAGAGAAAAGGCATAATGTGAAGGGTGGAAAATTCATTTTGCTAGTTTTCTTCGAAATACCTAATTATACATTTAAAATATTATTCATTATTTGGGTTTTTTTTTTAGTTTTTTGAAATTTCTTCTTTATTCTTTTTGAATTCAGTCTATGAACCAGGAAAACCATTCTTTAGAATGGTTGTCATATATAACAAGATTTCTAATAGATGTTAATTAAAAATCATAGAAAGATTACTGAATTCAATAAGGTCTTAAATGAGTGTGGAAGGAAGGAGATAAACAAAAAGAAGAAAACTTTAAAACCCATAATGCCACTGTTGACATTTTGATGTATATATTTCCAATCTTTCTATTACTACATAGGTACATGTGGATATAAGCCGGCACAATTGGTGTTATGTTATCTATGAATTTCGTAGTCACTTTTCACCATATTTTTAAACTTTATATATCTTTGACAAAATACATTTTTTGTATCTAAATTGGTAAGTTACTGTTGAAAATCTTGGTTTGGCTCTAGCTTTTGATCCATGATACTATAATATTAACCATTTTTGTTGCTACAGTTTTCTCTCCATAATTATGATCATATATAAAATAAATAGAAATAGAATATTGGGTCCAACTGGAAGCACATTAGTGTTTGAGACGCCTTTTCAAATTACTTTCACAAAAGAGTGTACAAATGCATACTCCTGTCAGCAATTTATAAGAACGCCATTTCCCTGAACTGAATAGTACTGAGTGTTATTATTTTAAAACCAATCTTTAATTTACTGGAGGGGAGAAATGCCGAGTATCTTACATTTCTGATGAGGCTGACCTTCTGAAAATTATATTCAGTAGCCTCTTATACTGCTTCATTTGTGCTTTTCCTCTTACTGACCTGTCCTCTTTTTTTTTAAACTAAAATATTTTATTATTGGTTTGCACAAATCCATTATTAAGGATATTAACTTTTATATTCCAAACGGCTTTTTTTTTCCCTAGTGTATCATCTCTTCCATATTATTCATGATGTTTTTATCTATCTTCACTTATTTTAAAAATATTATTTTGGAAAAATTGTTCACCTTTATTTCATTTGAAAGGTAGAGAGGGAAAGACAGAAGTCTTCTATCCACTGGTTCGCTCCCCAAATGACCAGAGCACCCAGGTTTGACCCAGGCCAAAGCCAGGAGCCAGTAACTGCATCTTGGTTTCTCATGTGAATAGCACCCAGCACTTGAGCTGTCATGTTGCTTCCTTAGACACATTAGCAGGGAGCTGGATTGGAAGTGGAGAATCCAGAACTTGAGCTGGCACCCATTTAATCTATCTGAAATATTCATGCATTTGCTTCCTAATTTGAGAAAAGGATCTATATTTATTTTCAAATGTTTTCACAATGTCATTAATTTAAAACTCTATTTTTTTTACATCAGAAACTATCTTTTCAAATAATAAAAAGGTATGTCTGTTGAGAGAATTTAAAGATGCCGCATAGAAAAATAGAGAACAGTAAGATCTGTCCTTGCATAAAGAAAATGACAGGAGATTAAAAAGAACAAATAAAAGTATTTTTTAAAAAAAGCAGGGATAGTATTTGCTTGTCCTACTTTGAAGGGCCCCTTTCTAGGGAAAATTAGTATTATTGCAACAAATTTTGTGAGAAATAGTTCAGTAGTCATGGTGATGCAGTGACTAGAATTAAAGATGTCCTAATCCATGACATTGGCTTAAGTGTTGACAAGGAAAGGATGAGTGGATGCTAAAGAATACGGCTGACGAGAAGTTAGGGAAAGAGCCTAATGCTGAGTCAGAATCCAAAGAGAAGGGCCAAGAGTTCAGTTGTTGCATTTTAATAGCAGTAGTATTTCTACAAAGAGCCCATGTGAAAAATATATGAATATTAGATATTAGGTCTGCATGATACTGTGATCTTTAAATTTCTGGAAACCAAAGAGGCAAAAACAGTAAAGTACTAAATATCATTGTAACATCATAACCATCACTTAAAAGCATTTATCAATCAAATGCAATGTGGAAGGCACTGTCCTTTGGGGGAAATGGTTCCTTTTCCAAAGTACAGTGTAACTGGGCAAACTCATATAAAATAAATATAGTACAAGGCAAAAATGACTAAGTATGGTGAGAGAGCTGTAAGAAAGTGTGAAAGGTAGCTCAGAATGGAAAGAGATCAATTTTTTTCTGTGGCTAGGTTTTGTTTAATGATAGCTTTTATGGCATCATGTCCAACAGTTATTTTGAGTCGTTGGATCTCATCCATGAACTAGAATAGTAACATACTTTAAATTTAGAAAAAAATGAATCAGAGGCCTCTTCTGAAATTCCAAAATGTGAGACCTGGGAAGAACCATGGAAATCAGCTAGACTAATTCCCATCATTTTACACAATAGGAGATGCTGCTTCTTTTTCCTACACAAGTTCTTCCTAGTATATGCAAACATCACTGACTTTGTTATAGTCATTTGACTATAGTCATTTGTCTAGTAGAACTTCATTATAGCTAGTTTGTTGACACATTTCCAATTGCTACAACTTTAGAATTTGTTATTTCATTTTTAAATGTTGTTTATTTATTTGTTTGTTTGAGAGGCAAAAAAAAAATGAAGGTCCGGAGCCAGTGTGTTACTTCCCAAATGTCACAATAACTGGGATTGGGAGTGCCATCCAGATCTGCCACGCAGGTGGCAGGAACCCAGTGGCCTTAGGTACCGCAGCTGGACCCTTAGGGTGGGCACTGACCAAAACCTGGAGTCAGAAATAGGATCTGTGAATCTAACCCAGTCACTCTAGAGTGAATCACTCACTGACAGGCGTCTTAAGCATCCTAAGTACCTGGCTAAACACCCATCCCCTCCCACATTATTTTGAAAAAAATGTAGAAAACTTTGACTATGCAATGTTTGGGATATACAGTGTTCCCTTTAGTGTTTATTTTACTTTCCAACTAACTGGAATGAACAAAAGCTTTTTTTTTTTTGTTAACAATTTTTTTGTTTGTTTTGGAAAGCTACCTAAAAATTATTTTAAAAGCCAGAGCATTTTTTGTGTCTTTGTAAGGAGGCAACAGATTATACGATTGAATCTCTGATGAAAAAATTGTCAAATTCTATAGTTTTTTAAATTAGTATTTTATGTGTTTGTAAAGAGTTGATCATCACACCCTTGACTCTAAGACAAACAGCGGAAAATCTCTTTTTTCATCTAAGTATTTAATGTTAGTTTTATTTCTGTATGTTCTGTCATTTCTCTGTAATTAGCCAGAAATAGCATTGGCTTTATAATGGATTCCTTTCTCAGACTCTGATTAACTAATATTGTTAAATAATAATATTGTTTGTAGTCTAGGAGGCTGGAGTTATGTATCAGATTACACAGGCTACACCAAGCATTCTTATTCAGACCATGAATCCCCGTATTTGTTGGCAGCTGGTAGAAATGAAGGCACTGCTGAGGCCTGGGACAGTTTCATCACTGGGTGTTGGAAAGAATATGGGGCGAAAACAGTCCTGCAATTACTCAGCTACTAATGATTCAGCAATTGGCATTTCCAGAAACAAAGTCTCTTCGTATGCTTGCCACTAAATCTAAAACAAAAGAGAACTAAGAATGTCCTCAAAGGGTTTCATCAAAAGGGTTTGATTTTATATCTACATATGAAGAATGAAGATAAAGAAAGCTGTTTGTCTTAAACTAGACAGGGAAAATGAAGAAACCAAGACAGGCAGATGCAAGTGGAAATTGTAAAACTGTGATTTAATTCTTCGGAGAGAAGTGGGGAGGAATGATATGATGAGCAATAAAGATGCAACTAGGGCTGAAAGGGAAGCTCCAAGTCAAAGTGACAGTCAGAGAAGGAGGGGAAGTGATTAATACTTCTGCTTTCACATATTCCAAGTTGAAGCGTGGAGTGATACATCTAGCCTCAGTTTCTGAGGCGAGACAGTTGGCAATAAAAGAGGTTTGAAGACTGAAAAAGGAGAGATGGCCCTGACCCTGTGGGGCAAAGAACAGCAACAACTCCTGAAACTTTGCTGTTGCTTCATGCACCTGTGTTTAATTTGAATGAGATCATGGCTGGAGGTGGTGTGACTGAACTTTTTGTGGCTGAGTTATACACATTTCTGTTTTAATTCCCTAATCTTGGTGATGAAATCACTGTTGCAAATTAAATCAGAGTTTCACTATGGCTGGCATGCAAGTTTTTATTCTCAGTACACACTTTTCTCCTGACCAAAAATGGTGCAAACAATTTGGGATAACATTCATCTGTACAAAAAAAAAAAAAAAAAACAGTAAAATAAATAATAAAGTCACTTTAATTCTATGGAAAATGACAAAGAAAAGGGCTAATGTCAAATCATTTAAAAGTCAGTATTAAAATTATCACTCTTTAAATGAATTTTAGGTTGAAATTTTTAGATTTCTTAAGTTGGAGAAAATGATCAACTATCATACTTTTATTTCTAAATGCAGGATTTCTTTTATAATTACGGATAAAGCAAATAATCATAAACAAAGGCCACTATTGCTTAGCTGGCCAAATGCAGGCTAAACTTTAGAATGCTAGAATACTGGCTTCACTTAGATGTTATCTTCCCAATGCAACGCTGACACAATAGGTATATGCTGTTGGAAATATCAATGAAGTTATTAAGCTTTTCCTATTCCTTCCTCTGGGTGGTTGTTCACTCCAGAGCTTGAGCAAGTCCATGTCTGTTGAGGAAAGCTAGACGCAAGATTCATAAGCACAGATGGAAGAAATGTGACTCCAAGCTTGGGCCCTACATTCTACAGTTCAACAAGGTAACACATGAAGTTCAGTTGAAATAGCTAGGTTCCATCATTACTGTTTGTTTCCCTCACACTGGATATTGTTTCTGTAATACAGAGCCCAAAATCTTGACTAGTGTGGAGTTAGCATTATTAACTGAAATAAGAATTTCATTTGAAATAGCTTTCAATATTTCAAACGAAATAGATTTCAAACCAGCTATTTCCACTCCACAGGGGACATGGCCACTGAAACCTTCACATGCTTTTCCTTATACATATGATTAGAAGGGAAAGTGATCCTTTCTGCTCCAGTTGACAGATAAAATTCTTACAACAAATCTTAGTTATTCGATGTGGTGAGGGAAGCGAAGCAGGAGAGATATAGAGCTCTTACATCCACTGATTCAATGCCAAATTCCCAAAATGGTGGAACAGGACCAGGGCTAGAGCCAAGACCTGGGACCACAATTCGAATCTCCCATGCTGGTAACGAACCAAATAACCCAGTGACGTAAGCCATTACCCAATAAACCAATAACCCAAGATCTGAATTGGCAGGAAGCTGGAATTGGGAGCCTGGGCCAGTCATCAACCAGACACTACAGTGTAGGAGATGAGTATCTTAACTAAAAGACTAAACACCTGCTCTGCTTACACAGGACTTTTATTGGCCTGATTTGGATCAAGATTCATACTTTTCGGGCTAACTAATGTGTCCAAGAAAGTTAGTTCTGAGAAGTATTACCAAGAAAAGCCACGAAATGGTATATAGGAAAGTTCCTTGATGACTTTAAAGAATTCTAGACTGGGATTGCTATGAATGTGAGATGTGTTTATTTTGTGTGCGTGTGTGTGTGTGTGTGTTTGTTTTGAGTTTCTTCCCACCTTAAGGTGATAGATTATGGAGCATCTGCCTCAGTGGCACAAGGGTATAAATAGCTCATTTTATGCCAACACTGTGTTAGAAGGGTCAGCTGTGTGCTGACACCAGTGAGCACTATGAGGCTCTGTTAGTGCATCTTGCCTTGTTCATGTTTAGTATGTCACGCTGCTAACTTGAAACTGACTATGGCAAGGTGTTAACCCGTTGTTAAACATCTACCAGGACACTGAGAGTTTGTATTTGTGGTCTTCTCCAATCTCCATGCCAATCTGATAAGACTGATCGTTGTTATCTTCGTTTTAGAAGTCAATTATGAAAATGAGAAAAGTCTAAGAAGTTTAAAAGTGTGCAATGCATTGTTTGCTTGAGTCTGGGTTCTCCTTGCTCCAAATAACACTCCCTACAGTGTTGAAGGAAACTGATGTGGAAAGATGTTTTCCTTAGCAGCTCTTCCATTTGCCATTTGTCCCATCAGCCAACATTGAACTGTCCACCCCTCTGGGTAAAGGATTGTAGCCCAGGACAATGACTTCACTCGGCACAACAGCTCTGGCTACACTGAGGGAAACGCTTCTCTGTGTTTCTTGGTTGGCTGCAGGTGGTTCATTGGGGACTGGTTGGAGTGCAGCAAGACCTGTGACGGCGGCATGCGCACCAGGGCTGTGCTCTGCATCAGGAAAATTGGCCCTTCAGAGGAGGAGACCCTGGACTCCAGCGGCTGTTTAACACATCGGCCTATCGAGAAGGAGCCCTGCAACAACCAGTCCTGCCCCCCGCAGTGGGTGACTTTGGACTGGTCAGAAGTAAGACAATCGAACGCTGTGTGTTTTGAGCTGTCTGAAGTATTCTTACCAAAGCGTTTACCTGTAAGGACACCTGAGTGTGAAACTGCAGAAGAGTGAATTAGAACATGCTGTATTTTATGACTTGAGTCAGGAAAATCAAAGAGAAACTGGTCATCAATTTGATGAACATTATGTCCAAAATGAATTGAAATGACAGGACATAATGAGTATCCAAGTGTTTTTTTCTGCTTCTTACTATTGAGAGGTAGCACAAGCCCAGAATTAGTCGCAAGAAGTGAAAAACTGACATTCAGAAGCAGAATGAAGAACCTTTCTTACCCTTCAAACTTTTGGAAAACCTAGAGTGATGTTTCCTACCTATACTCTCACTTGGAAAAGCCGGCATTTTTTCATAACTCTTTTTCCAAGTGATGGAACAGCCTCTGCCATAACTCATAGATACAAACTTTCACCAATTTCTTATCATTTGTGGCATATCTAATCTTTATGCTTAAATTTATTCTGTTACATCTGATATAGAAACATGAAGTTTAAGACTATAACATACGAAAAATTTTGAATTCAGAATTTAGCAGTACCTTCACTTACATGTAAGACCAGAAAAGAAGACCTAACTAAAATAATGTTTTTCTGATATACCTGGGCACACACTCGCCTAATATAATGAAGAGGCAGTCAGAAAGATGAAGTGATGAAAGTGCAGCTTAAACAGTAGTTAACCGGTTTTTGGTTGAGTTTTTTTTTTTTTTTGACTCCTCAGTACACATGATTTATACACATATACATATCATGGCGTTCTCTATACTTCCCAAAGAATTGTATGCTTCTGTAGGATAACTTAGTACTAAAAACAAGGAGTTCCCTGGCTGAATAACTAAAGCGATAATGCTTTCAGGTCAGCAAAACAGGATACGTTTCAGGTTCTGGTCTAATATATTTTGCCAGAAACATTGTTGTACTTGCTTCGAGTATGCACTATAGACTTCAGAAGTTTGCCAAAAGACAAATGAAAAAAAAAAAATTAGACATTTTTCTTCTGGAACCTGGGATGTGAATGGCTTTATTTTGCTGCAGGCACAAGGATGTGTTTAGGATGGTACATGGAAGTGGAGGTTCTGACCACTTGTGGTTATCCATGGAATCTCTGGCAGGAATTGGGAGCATTGCCCCAAGTTTCCTGGCCACACTCCAGCTTCAGTAATGACATTCTGCCTACCTACTTTTATTTGAGGTTTCCATCTCATGTAGAGACATTCTTCAGTCAGTGGTTACAGAAAGTGGTATGGCTGCTTCTAATCCCTCACAGCGGGTGCAGGAGCTCCGAAACCGACTTGAAAAATAAAGTCCACTGGCAAATAATAGACATGCTGCAAGACTGTGCACAGAAGCGCCTGACCTCTTACGGAAACCTATACGTGTTTGTTGATAACGGTGGCAAGTTTGTCATTTAAAAAAATAGTTTTAGAGTTTCAGGTCAGGTTGGTAAGTACAAATGAGGATTTACTAAAAACACCAGGATGGGCACTACAGACAAAATAAAAGGTTTTTTTTTTTAATTAAGTTTGAAAATATAAAAAATATCCAGAAAGTAACTGGGGAATCATAAATTCAGTGTTTTAATAAAACAGTGCATTTGGAGATGTGAGTGCGTAGCTGGTGGAGGAATTTGGAGCTGGGAAGGTCAGGTTAACCTGGTGCAGGACCTGGGCTTTGCTAGCTGATGGGAATTAACAATGTTAAAAGGTACAGGATCTGAAGCAGAGAAAAGAATAAAGAACCTGGAGAAGGTATTATTGGTAAGAGAAGCAAATGAATAGAAACAGAAAGGGTTTTTTTTTTTTCTCTTTTAAGATTTACTTGTTTTACTTATTAGTCAGATTTACAGAGAGAGGGAGAGACAGAGAAAGATCTGCCATCCACTGGTTCACTCAAGGGGCCCTCAATGGGCGATCTGAAATCAGGAGCTTCTTTCAGGTCCCCCACATGGATGCAGGGCCAAGCATTTGGGCCATCCTCTGCTGCTTTCTCAGGTACATTAGTAGGAAGCTGGGTAGAAAAGGAAGCATCTGGTACTCAAACCAGCACTCATAAGGGAAAACTGGCATGACAGGGGGCACGATAAGGCTGCTATACCAACATGCCAGCCTCAGCACAAAGCTTTTAAGATAAAAGTAGGGTCATGGAAGAGGATTTATTTTAAGATATAAAAAGCAAATAAGATTTAAAAAGTAGTGGTTAAGTAGTGGAAAGACTGTGCAATATAGAACTTTTTACCTCAGCATTCTTTACAAACAAAATCTAAAAATGTATGCCAACTACTGAAACAGCTAAACTTCCTCATATTTAGACTTACTCCATGTCAACCTGTTGACCCACACTTTTCTGTTTCATTGCGTTTTTATTTGAAAATAAAACCTACCCAACAACAAGCTAGAGAAATAAAAATATATGCTATTGATATGCCTCCATTCCCAATATCATTTTAAGGGTTTCTGACGAATTCAACCTCACTGAGATTGCCCTTTACTTACTCTTGGAGTTTTGACACCTGTCTATCCAGTCTTTGGAAGTGACTTGCTCAATTTTTGGCAAAAAGCCGTCACATGGTTCCTAGTGGCTACCTGAAGTAATAAAGACAAGCTGAGAGCTTTTACCCACATTACAGCTATTTGGGGTTTTTGTTGTTATTTTGTTTGTTTAATTTGAGAGGAGAAAAGAGAGATACAGAAATAGCTCCCATTTGCTGATTTATTCCCCAAGTGCCCAGAGCCAAACCCAGACCAGGAACCAGGAACTCAGTATAGGTCTCCTGTGTGGATGGTAGGACCCTGCTACTTGAACTACCATCTCTTGCCTCCCAGGGTTTGCATTAGCAGGAAATTGGAATCAGTGGTTAGACTCAGATGTTAAATCCAGGTGCTCCAATCGAAGCCACGTACTTAACTGATGTCTTCACTAGGCCAAATGCCTGCCCCTTTGCTATGAGGATTGGATCAAAGTTGAGGGGAACGAGGTGGTGTGGAAGGGCTGACATGCACACGTTGGGGCTACCACCTAGTTAAAGAATTGGTAGCGCCTCCGTCTGCACAGACCACTGAGGAAGACTGCTCTATGGTCCAGCGTTGCTGAGTGTTTACCTCTCAGAGACTCTAATTGAACCTCATCTTTGCCACTGTCATCCTTTGGCCAAGAGGAAAGTGATGATTTCATCCCAGAGTCTCTCCTGCTTGTTTTCCAGAATGGGGGAGGGAGGGGTGGTTCGCACTCTCATGCTTCCATTTCCTTACTTTGCCAGGCAGCCCTCCTCTACCCTAGATGGATTGGAAATAAATAAGAGCAAATAGCCTTACATGAAATACCTCTCTGAGTAGCTTGGAGAAGAATGTGGGAACAAGGAGCCTGTTCTTCCTGGAGGAACTGAAAACCTCCCATTCATGAGAGGGGGAGCCCTCTGCAACAGGGCACACAATATACAGGCTCTTTCACATCATTCCTTGGAAATATTTGACACAGTTTTCTTTTTTGAGATACACCCATACAGACTTCCCTCTTTCTTCCTCCTGGCCACTTCCAACCACCAGCTGTTTGAGCCTTGCTAATCACAAGGGTGAGGTTCATCTGTTGAAAACATGTTGTAGGAAGAGGAGTTTACCCTTTGACCCTTTTCTTTGCTGGCTACCCTAATACAGTGTAAAATTTCCATTGTTGATGCGCCAGCTACCATTTCCCCATCAGTTAAACATGCCCAAAGCTTGTGGCAAAAGAAAAAGGTGAAAAAATCCAAGTTAACCTTGTTGGAAAAATGGCTTATTGGCACCTGTTTGTAAGACTGATGAAGCCATAGTTTTCCCATTTCCCATCATCTGTTCTCAGTCTTGGGATCAACCATGCTGTGTTGGATTTGTAGTATTGGGTTTTTGTTTTTATATATTGTTTTTGATTTCATTTGCTTCACTTGACAAATAGGTTTTGAAAGCATTTTTGTATATTGTGGATGGGCTCCAGGAGTCTCAACTTTTGATGTATCAGAATGGTTTCATTGACCGTCACAGTGTACCCATTGGAAAAAAAGTTTCTGGTACTTAATCTTGGACAAGTAGACATGTGGTGTCATATTCAAGTGACTTTATAAGAACTTAAATTTGAGCAGCACTACTTAAGAAGGGTTATAGTGGGAGGAGTCTGCCTGCAAGGTACCCTCTTATTTGATAGGACACTTGTAATATCACCTTGCGTATCCTTAGGTCCTCCTCTGCTCTGTGAGTGAGTAGGTTAAGCTTTTCTCTCTAAGAGGGAAGTCAGTCTAAACCCAAAATGTTAGTGTTTGCCTCCTGTACCAATGAGACCCACATTCTTTTCCCTGGAGTGGATTCAAGTACTTTGTCCTGCAAAATGTGCCTGTCCTGCTTCCTAATCATGATACATTAAGCTAAAGCATAAATGTATTTCTCATAAAAAATCATCTCCTCTAACCCATGGAGACAAATTTTAAAAAAAAACGGATAATCTGATCAGATTTTCAATAATTATGAGATTCTAATTATATGAATTATAAGTGAATACAATTATTTGCCTGCAACAAGGGGAAATACTGAGAAATAATTTTACTAAAGAATGGGTTGTTTGTTGGAATAATATATTTTGAGGAAGAAAAGGATGGAATTTGGTACCTATCATTATTTCTTAGTGTGAAAAATTACATTTTTATTACTGAAATAAGTGTTCAAACTTCTGATTGTTAATTTTGAATTGTTCTGCACACTCAAAACCTTCTCAAAGGCATACCTTTCACAGGAGACTAAACTGATGCACAATTAAGTTAATACATATCATTCATAGCCATAGCCATGACTACATCTTGCTTTGCTAGGACATTTTGTTCTTTTTCATTTGTTGTATAAAATGCAGATTGCTAGATGGACAGAAGAACTTATTTATTACAGTCTAAAAAGAGGCAACAGTGAAATTGAGACTAAAGAGAACAGAGGGAATGATTAAAAATAAAAAGCAACTGTCTCTGCATGAATATCAGAAAGATGAGGTGGACATAACATTTGCTTTCATAATCTACAATGAGAAGTGCAGTATTTACAGATGACCAGAGCTGAGATTCTGGCCACAGGTAGTTGATATTTGCGCCTGGACCAGAGTGCCGAAGCCATCACTTAGGATGCACACATCCTGCATTGGAGCCTGAGTCTGAGTTCTGGCACAACGTCCCGGCTTTCTCTAATCCCCTCTCTGAGAGATAGCCAGTGATGGCTCAAATGTCGATCACTGCCACCCGTGCGGGAGACACAGCTTGAATTCCAGTGAGCCAGTGGATGAAAGCTCACTCTCTATCTCCATTTCTTTCTTCTATTTCAAATATAATTAAAATAAATCACTTTATGAAAAGAGATTGTGGCAGAAACATGCAGTGGTTTCCATTCACCTACAAGGTATGTGTTCCAAGACCCTCAGTGGATGCCTGAAATGCAGGTAGCATCAAACCTTACATGTCCTGTTTTTTCCATACACATACATACTTATGAGAAATTTTACAAATTAGAAAATTATAAAGTGCATAAATCAGATACAATAAGAGATTACCGACATTTAGTGAAATATAACAATATTCTGGGATAAAAGTTACATGAATGTGCTTTCTCTCGTAATTTTTTCTTTTTGTGAGCACATAGTTCCTGGTTCATTTCACTGCACTAGCTTTATCACATGCCCTGCACATAGTGTTAGAGTTAAACCCTGGCTCCTCAACTTTACACCGTGGTTCAGCCTTTGTCCTTTCATGGGCGTTAGACATATTCTCCCTAAAGGGTAAGGTTTAATTGCTACTACAGACTTGCTTTGTACAGTATTCTTTCTCCTCAACTTACTTAGCTTTGCTAGAAATGAGGTAGTTGTTGCTAGAAATGCAGCAGACATGGGCTCTCTGATAATTTTTATGTTCTTGCATACGCATTAATCATCCCTTACTTGCAATAGATACCTTGGTGTCACAAATTTCAGAAGATGCTTTGGTGAAGTCTTCATACAGATTCAATGTTTGTGACACAACATGTTGTGGTCTTGAGAACATGTCTTATGTTCCTGTCTTATATCCAAATCGGTGCCATTGCCACACTAACAACTTATGTCACATCGTGGTCTTACCTTTTGCAGCTAGCAGGAGTTTCTTTTTCCTTCTTCACAAATGTACAAATGCTCTTAAGAGACTCATTGCTATTAAGATGCTAAGGATATCAGTATGTGATTTTTTTCAATTATAATGAAAGTGAAAACTTCAAGAAAATGGGCTTTATAGCTCCCAGATTTCAGCATCTCTACTCTTGCACTTGGAAACCATTATTAAGTAAAATAAAAAGACTGGAATTACTGAGCCCAAGCACCATGATATCCTTATAATGTGATAGCTACTAAGTGATTAATGGGTGGGTAGTGCATACAGTGTGGATGCGAAGAACCAAGGCATGTTCACCTCCCGGGCAGGATGAGTAGGAAGGCAGGTATGCGTTATCCCATTCCTCAGAATAGTGTGCAGCGCCAACCTTGTGAATTCTTTATTTTGGGGACTTTCTGTTAAGTATGTTCCCACCTTGGTTTACTGTGGGGGACTGAAAACTGCAAAGTACAACCAGGAATATGAGGACGCACCATGATTTCCAGAACCCATGATCTCTACTGCGACAGTATACAATAAATACCCTTGGTTTATTTAGTGGGTGCAATTTTCGAAAATGATTTCTTGTCTAAGTAGAAGATGACACTCTGTGATACACTTTGCACATAATCCAACAGCTTGTGCCTTTTTACACTTCTTTCAGAACTTCATTCTGGATTTCTCTCTACTTCTCAATGCTTCCGTTTGCTCATCACTAAAGGGATATGGTCATGGATATAATCGTGGTCCTGTGAGGATTAGGCAAATTATTACACGCCAGGGCTGACAAGCACTGCCTGACAGTGAGCAGGAGTGCTGTTTTCTCTTATGCTTCTTATTATCATGTTATTTGTTTTGTTTCCCAGGGACTTTTCAGACACGGAGGGATGAATTGTCTGTCTTTGCAATGTCTGCCGCTCCTAATTATAAGCAGCACTTGGCATATACTCTAAATGACTGCTAGGTATTACCATATTCTTAAAATAATGACAGAAGCTTCTTGCTGCTGGAAAACAAATCAGAATAAGAAACAATGACTTGCAAATATGAGTCGGGCAGCTTAATGGCACAGCACCTATTCAATGAGTATCCCAAGTTAAACTAATAATTCCCCTAAAATGTGGTAGCTGAGACCCACATATAGATTATGTGTTTCTGCCTTTGTCTTTAGCATAAGGTGACCCTCTTTGCTCTTGTGTTTCATCTCGATTTATTTCTTCATATAATCAATTAATACTTTTGGGTCACAGCACCCAAGATATTTCTTTAAGATTTATTTAGAGCCAGAATTATGTGTATATATATAGACACAGAGAGATTTCTTCCATCCACTTGTTCATACCTCCAAATGGCTGCCAGAGCCAGAACTGAGCTGTCTGAAACTGGGAGCCAGAAGCTTCTGGGTCTCCCACGTTGGTACAGGGACCCAAGGATTTGGATCATCTTCTACTGCTTTCCCCACCATTAGCAGGGAGCTGGGTCAGAAGTGGAGCAGCCGAGCCATGAACAGGTGCCGCTAAGGAATGCAAGCTCTCCAGACAAAGGATTAGCCTGACACTGCACCTTGGATTTCATTCCAGCTCTACCCTTTGTTGTTCAAGTCGCTGAGACTTTCCTCATCTATAAATAGATTTCAAAAACTTGTTTAATAATATATTTGAAAGTATTTTGTGGATAGTGAAGCAGTGAAATGGAAGGCAGCAGTGTAACCACTAGTAATGCTGATAGTAAGTGTTAAGTGGGGACTTTTGCCTAGATGATGATGGAGACTCAGTATGCTAATCAAGAGGACTAGCACAAATGGAACAAGTCCAGGAAATGAAAATGGACTGAACACAAGCAGGCTAAGGTCAGGAATCTTAGACCACGGCTTATTCTGTCAAAATTATTTCATGTGCTGGTTTCCTGAAATGGGGTGTGATAAGGTTGTGATGAAAATCAAATCTGCCAAGTACATGGTATAGCACCTAACAGCCAAAGTACACCTAGTAATAGTATTAGAGCGGCCCTTCATTTAATCTGTTTCCTTATTTTAAAAACAGAATAGGGCTGTTTGGTAGAGCAGTTAGAACGGTTCTCAAAAGCCTGATGTTGCACAATGCAGTGGCAGGGTTGAGTCTCTGCTCCACTCCTAGTTCCAGCTCCCTTCTAATGAGTACTCTAAGGGCAGCAAGTGCCACCCATGTGGCAAAGCTGGATTATATTCCTGGTTCCTGACTTTGCACTGGCCCGGCCATGACTGTTGTGGGTGTTTGGGGAATGAACCAGCAAATGGGACCTCTCTTTCTCTGTTGCCTTCCAAATCAATCAGTAAAAATTTAAAAATAAATTAAAAAACACAACATTTGCTATCTCATAAGGATGTTGTGAGGACTGTGTAAATTATAGCACGTAGTACAATGTTCAAAATATGTATATTTGTTAAATGATAGCTTCTGTTAGTGGTACAAAAGAGCTAGACCTTGTGGCTGCAGTAACACTGTAGTGACAGTGTTGTTTTCATACTTGAACCTGGACTCACATTGAGAGTGAATTTTTTTTAGTATGGTCAGGATGTAGAGAAATGAAACCAATGAGGTAAGTAGGGCTGCACTATCATGAAGTAATACCACACTTAAAGATTGTGGAAATGTGTATCTTGAAGGCCATAATAAGCCCTTGGTGGTTTTTGTTAAATCAAAAGCAGTTTGTTCAGATTCGTGCTTTAGAAAGGTCCCTCTGACTGCAGTTTACAGGGTGAGGTGGATTGAGGCAACAACAAGAGCCAGGAGACCTGTGAGAAAGTCAGCATAAAATTTCTCATGGGAAATGCTGTCGGAAGTAAGATGAGTGGCAGAGGACACCGCCAGAGCTTGAGCGTGTGGTCAGTAAGACATGGCAACTGAATGGCCCGGCACCGTGCTACGGCAGGAGAGAAGGACTTGGGTCTGGCTATGGAAAGTGTTGAGAATTTTTCTGTCTTAACTCATTCTGAAGTCTCTTTTGGAGCCATGATATTGTCCTTCCTCAAGATACATGTTGATGAAACTTCCTGTACATTAGAGGAAATATAGTCTGTTGCTACATTCAATGTGAAGCTTGAGTTTCACCTGAAAAAATGATAATATTTCTCTCTCATTTTAATAAAGACATGCATCAGATTCAAAGATGACCCACTAATAAGACCACTGTATTCAGATGTTTACCTCATAAATAAGACTATGAACTTCAGAGTAGAGATTGTCCAGTCTTATTTTTTAATCTCCCCAGTCTAATGTAGTTCCTGAAAATGAGTCCTTCTTCTTCTTATTCTTTTTAACAAACAGTTTAGCTACAGTGCACTGGTGAACTCTCACTTGGCTTAAAGGAAAGACAGATTTGAAGGCAGGGTCCAGACACTGACAGATGAAAGCTGGAGGACTTCATTCAAACATTGTGTTAAACAGGTGACTTCTAAAACTACCTGGAGATGCAGTTAACAATAGCATGAAAAAGAAACAGTCCAATTTTTTTTGTGCAAGGGGGAGCAAATCTTTGGTTTTGAGATTTATTTGTTCGTTTGAAAAGTAAAGTGACCGAGAAAGAAGGGGAAGACAGAGGTCTTTAATCCCCTGGTTCACTCCCCAGATGGCCATAGCGGCCAGTGCTGGACCCAGGCTGAAGGCAGGAAACCCAAGCTCCATCCAGTTCTTTTACCTGGATGCAGGAACCCAAGTGTATGGTGGTCAGCTGCTGCTTCCCAGGCACGCCAGCAGAGAGCTGCCCAGAAGCACTTCATAGCCTGAACTTGAACCATCATGTGTCCCAACCTGCAAGTTAACCCACAAAGTCCATTGGTGGACAGACATGGTTTTAAATGACAGTCAAATATATTACATTTGCATCTGACAAGGAAGAGGTCAGAGATTTTCCATGCAATAAACCTGCAGTAGTGGCAATATGTTGTAAGCTTAGCTAAATGGCTCCCAACCTGTTTGAGAGAGCTAAGTTCTTGTGGTTTACTAATAACATTCTTTATCAAAGACTACACCCAGCAAGTAGGAAATCAAGAATTCCACAGATGAGCAGAATCTTAGCACAGCTGAACGAGCCAAACATGGGGAGGTATAGAAGAATAAACCTATTCCCAATAAAGGGGGAAAATAAGCTAGCCAAGATAAACAAACATCTGTTGGATTTAGCTCTTAAAGACCTAAGGGAAAAGATAAAAGTGCTTCCACTTAAGAACTATTTTTTAAAGATTTATTTTATTTTTTATTGGAAAGTCAGATATACAGACGAGGAGAAACAGATAGGAAGATCTTCCATCTGCTGTTTCGCTCCCTAAGTGGCCACAATGGCCGGAGCTGTGCCAATCCAAAGCCAGGAGCTGAGAGCCTCTTCTGGGTTCTCCCATTCAGGTGCAGGGTCTCAAGGCACTGGGCCATCTTCAACTATCTTCCCAGGCCACTAGCAGGAAGCTGGATGGGAAGTGGGGCCTCCGGGACTAGAATGGTGCCCATATGAGATTCAGGTGCGTGCAAGTTGAGGACTTTAGCCACTAGGCCACTGCGCTGGGCCCCCACTTAAGAACTTTTAAAAACTTGCTTATCTGAGATTTTGTCCAGAATTCTATGTATATGTTTGTTGTAGATCCGCATAAACATTTGCTTTCAGAAAGAATTTCCTCATATTTTTGTCTTTATACGTGTGTGTATTTGTTTTCTTTTCAGTGTACACCAAAATGTGGTCCAGGATTCAAGCATCGGATTGTTCTGTGCAAGAGCAGTGACCTTTCTAGAACGTTCCCTGCTGCGCAGTGTCCCGAGGAGAGCAAACCTCCCATGCGCATCCGCTGCAGTCTTGGCCGCTGTCCGCCTCCTCGCTGGGTGGCCGGCGACTGGGGCCAGGTAAGGCCAACAGGAGGCTCCCGACTGCGGCACTGTGCGGGCTTGAGCGAGGGGTAGCAAGGGACGCTGAGAGATCTCGTGCCCTGCAGTGTGAGCGACTGCACATCCCAGATTACCGCACGGACACGCCGCCATCCCGTTTCTCCCGCGCCTGCAACACCGCCCTCCAGTATTTCTGTTTCAGATCCTCCTATTTAGAGCTGAACTTCCACGAGAGGTGGGGTAGATGGTCAGAGACTTGAGTAAGTTGCAATTCTTGTCCTGGCTCCCTCTTGAGCAACAGTTATCGTCAGTATCGTCCAACTTGGAGAATAGAAAGACTGTGCTCCCGGTGTGACAGAACAGCTCTGGGAATTGTAAATCTGCTCAATAATATGAGGAACCATTTTGGCAGTGCTATTGTTAGGACTGATCCCTCAAATGCCCTATTTTTCTCCAGTAAATATTGAATTGGAGAACAAGCACGGAGCCATTGGTAAATATTTTTATATTAGATTCATTTCCATTTTGTGTTTCCATTCCGATGTGTTTCCTCTGTCTCGTCTACTTTTAAATGATGATAGCTTGTTATAGACAAGATGTGCAGCGTAGCTGTATAAAGACAATCTCTCCCCTAATAAACAGACCGATTCTCATCATAGAAGCAGCAATATGAGGTACCACATATGCTAATGAGGTAGAGTTAATAATTTCACAATAAACACAAACTTACATTGTATACGATAATCACATACAATCTCATCTGACAATTAAAAGCTAATTTTTAACTTACAGAAATAAATTGGCATTTTTCCCTGGGAGAAAAATCAAATATTGTACTTCTAAGTGTCAAAGAGAAAAAATCTAAAATTTAATGTTCTCAAAAGTAAATTTCTAACCAATCAGTATTCTTATCCTGTGATCTCATAATGGGCCTTGAGGCTTGTCATTTTCTAATTTCAGAGACCCAAAACAATTGTAAAAATGGAGTAGAGCTATGCTAGTATAGTTTTGTTTGTTCTCTGGGCCTGCCCTATTTTATTAAAAGTGACTTTTTACAAGTAGTTGCCAGAATTTTGGCCACAGTGCGATATTCTTGGAGTGTTTATAAATCTTTGTTTCATCTGAGAGAAGACAAAAACTTTTCAGTACCCTTAAGGTAAATAAAAACACTTGCTCCAATGGTCAGTCCTAGAGGGCGACAAACAAAAACGATCACAGAATAATTGCTACTTTGAAGCTCTACAGCAATAGTCCGTTTTATTTATGAAACACTCAAATGGAATGTACCCAGTAAGGTTAAGCATTGTAAGCAATTAAGAATCAAAACAAAGAATGACCTGCAGAGATGCCAGCTTGCAGCTGGTGCAGCAGCACATAGGTTAAACCTGTACCTGTGGTGCCAGTATTACGTATGGACACTGCTTGAGTCCCATCTGCTGGTCTTCCCATCCAGCTGCCTGCTAATGTACATGGGGAAGCAGCAGATTGCCCATGTCCTTGGAACCCTGCACCTATGTAGAGACTCGGAACAAATTCCTGGCTCCCGGCTTCGGATCAGCTCGGCTCTGGCTTTTGGAGCCATTTGGGAACTGTATCTGTCTTTCTTTCTCTGTAAAATCTGCTTTTTGAATAAAAAACAAACTAAAAAAAAAGGGGGGGTGTGCTTTTCTTATCACCTCTCTGTTAGATTTTTACCAACCTTGCTTGAAATCCTTGGAGTGGTAGCCCGAGAAATCTCTTCCTGCTGTGTTCTGGAAAGTTTATTGCTTCTGTTTTCTAGGTTAATAAGACACTTGAATCTCCAAATACATATAACTTGAAAGTTAGTACTGTGGTGTTTGAAACAGTATCTCTTACCTTCTGAAGTTACTGAGATCCCTGTTGTGTTTCTCCATGTCTTTGGATTTAGTGTTCTGCCCAGTGTGGCCTCGGACAGCAGATGCGTTCCGTGCAGTGCCTCTCCTACACTGGGCAGGCTTCCAGTGACTGCCTGGAAACCCTTCGACCGCCATCGATGCAGCAGTGCGAAAGCAAATGTGACAGTGCCCCCATTTCCAACACTGAAGGTGAGTTTTCCATGGAGAAAGAACTTACACGGTTCTCAGCATTCAAAAAGTCCCATAAACCCACCACTGTACAGTAGTTTGCATAGGATATTTGTGAAAGTTGCTCATATGTTGGACTATAACAAGGAAACCTAAGATTTTCCTTCTTTCACTAACCATATGGCCTTATAAAGTCAGTCTCTCTGGGGCTGAGTTTCCTGTCTATAGAATGAGAGACAGGAGTGCGTCATTGCTAACATTGTATCTAACCTGATATTCCGTGTTTGAAATCTAGGCATCATTTTTCAAATGGCCCATTCTTAAAAGTGAACACTTTTTTTTTAATGTGACAGTGGATCTTGGTGATTGAGAACATTAAATTCATGCTTATCATGCATAAAATGAAAGTATATCTTGGAAAGTGGTATCAATGCTCCTTTTTATCATTGCAGAAAACTAGAAAAATAGTCACATGCTATTTACAATTAAGGATAAAGACCTTTATGTTTTGAAATGTTTTCTCATATAGGGACAAATCCCTATTAATAAATGGCAGATGCCAGCCAACATCCCAGGTTTTCTTATTCAAATAAAGAAGTCATAGGCATTCACTCAGATCAAACAGATCTCAGTCCATAGGCATTTACCCAAAATTTCTTGACTGTCAGTGTGTACATAAAGTGATGAGGAATGTGAAGACAAATATGGCAGAGTCAAGAAATTCAGACTGCCTTCTCATGTAAAAGACACACACATGAACCATAGCTGAAGCATGTGCTGAAGCCATGTAAGAAATTCAGGATTAGGGCCCTGCTTAAAAAAAAAATGAGTGCGTATCAAATAATCTGTTAACATTTTTCATGTGAAGATGAAGTACTCATAAGCCTTTGCAAATGAGATTTTTTTTCCTGTTTTTCTTCACGTCTATCCAGTGTGAAGGATGATATCTCCTACTTGTACATGTTTCCTGGGGAGCGTGGTCAGTGTCTTGTGCACTAGCGCCCGGAGACGTTGCGTCCTTGCGTGTTGCTGTGCATCTTGTTGTAGTTAAGTCACAGCACAGTACGCGTAGTGTCCATGTACTTCACACTTCCCAAGAAACACGGCCTTATCCTGCACGATTTGAAAGCCACAACTTTGATTTGCCAAACCCCTGGCCCCGCTGCTCTCTTCTTTCCTCATCTCTTAGGTGAGAGACTTATAAAAATCTCACTCTTTCTCCCTTTTAAGAGAAGGCCTCAAAATTCATGACAAGCAGGATTTGTTGAGGAAAACTATGTCTTTTAATGATCTAAATGAAAATTGCCGGTCCATAAGATTTTAACAAGTGCCTTTTATCTATGTTTTTAATAAAGTTTTTATAAATTAATAGTGACAAAATGCATAGCAATCAGTCACATTTCAGAAATGGAAGAGAAGGTTTAGGTGGGAGAGAAGCTATAGCAGTTGTACTAAGCTCATCTCCATGTGTACTGTCTTATTTCTCTCACGCAAATAATACAACTCTGTATATAGGTGTGTGTGTTAGCTAATCCTGCAAAAAGTCTTTTGAGAGTTGGAATTACTGAGAAGGAAACAAACATAAAAGTTACTTACAAAACTAGGAAATAATAACTTGAAGACTTGAACCCAGACTGGACAGATCCCAAGGGCATGTCAGTTTCAACCACATTTACATATGTAAATGTTATTCTTAGTTCACTCTTTTAAGTGGGATATTTTGACATGAAAACAATTTCTGGTTATGAAGCAGACATCCTTTTGGTATGTCTGTCAACCTCATTAAATAAGTTAAGCTATAGTTGTTGAAAAAAAATTGGCGATATACATTACTGTATATATTGTATATATTGAATGTATATAGAATATGTAATGTATATATTGAATTTTAATTTAAAGTTTATAACGTAATTTTAGATAACTTGAGAATTTCAGTAATTTTTTTCAGAAGTTTCTCTATAATGAATAATTATCATATATAAGCTTTGCAGATGAAGATGCAATATCATTTTCAAAATGGACAGAATATCATTTGTACCTGTATTTATTTCTGCCTTAAAGGAATTATTTTAAAACTGATAGTTGTTTAATTTGAAGTTTTTGGATTATTTGTATAAACATGCCATTGTCATTTCATCTGCCTGGCTAAATCTCTTGTTGTTAAAATTCATTAGAGGTAAGGTCTGAAGAAAGTATGTTTAGCTTCTCAGTAAGGGAGGAATCTTGGGTATTGTCAGTTCTGCAGAGTGTGACTGCTGTTAGAATTGTTGCTACGTAAAACTGTTGACTCGCTGAAAAGGGAATCACCCGCCTACAAAATTAGATTTAAAGTACAAGGAACAAGTCTGTCTTAATTTTTTAGTGTTTTCTTTAACTTTCCAATTATGTTTATAAAATTCATTTAACTACCTAAAGTTATTATTAAATTGGCGGCTAATTAGTGAGTTCTTTCCGTAGCCAACATCTGCTTTTCTTATAGAAAATTCAGGTACATTTGTAAGTTCATTGTCTTTCAAAGCAAACACTTAAATAAGAATTTAAAACGTGTTTTATTCGAAAATGGAAGCTGGAATCCGTTATGGGAAGCAGTTCAGGAAAGAGCTAAGGAGCCTCAAAAGAGAGTGATGACTTTAATAGTTTGGATCAAGGCAAGCTTTATGGTCTAAGTGATCTCTGTTCCAATATGGCACTGGAAGAGCCCAACGTGTACCCTTGATAAAGTGGATAGAGCGTTTCAGGTTAATGCTGAGTGCCTTCCACATAGATGTTTAATGGCCAGATAACATGGATTCCAAAAGAGATTAAGTCGTTGCAAGAAAATAATGCAAGAGTGGTCTGATATGTTCACTAGGTCACGTTAGGGAGAGAAGTAATGCCTTGTAGTTGGATACAGGTGGGAGCGAAGTCCCTCGGTTGTGAAAGGATACAAGAGAACCCTCCTTTCCCCAGCAGAATTAGCTTCCTGCGACTGTTGGTGTGGGACTACACAAAGAACAACTGTGCTGCACCTCCAGAGAAGGCACAATTCAGAGGGACCGCTTGAGATGTAAAATAGTCTTCCAATTGGGTCTCTGTGAGTAAAATGTGTCACAAAGAGAATCTTTTTTTTTTTTTAAAGATTTATTTTTATTATTTTTTCATTGGAAAGGCGGATATACAGAGAGGAGAGACAGAGAGGAAGATCTTCCATCCGATGATTCACTCCCCAAGTGAGCGCAACGGGTCGATACTATGCCGATCCGAAGCCAGGAGCCTCTTCCGGGTCTCCCACGCGGGTGCAGGTTCCCAAAGTTTTGGGCTGTCCTCGACTGCTTTCCCAGGCCACAGGCAGGGAGCTGGAAGGGAAGCGGGGCTGCCGGGATTAGAACCGGCGCCCATATGGGATCCCGGGCGTGCAAGGCGAGGACCTTTAACCACTTGCGCCACCGCGCCGGGCCCCACAAAGAGAATCTTAAGAATTGGTTAAGAATTGCCGATGTTTGATAATGTCTTCTCTATGTAACATTTTATTATGGAAACAATTTCAAAGTTTTAAACACACAGCAAAATGAAAGAAATTCACAATGGACCAACCAGGTTCTGTTATTAACGTTCCATTGAATTTGCTTGACACCTATTTCTCCACTTATCCATCCCTCAAGGTTATGGTTTCTAAATTAACAAGTTCTGTTCGTTTAACCATTAATCCATTTACTTAGGAAACCTACTCACTGTGTGCCAGGCGCTGAGACTATTAAACAGCAAGGTCATTGTCCTCAAAGGGAGTATAGTTCAGTAGAAACGACAACCTATAAATGGGGCAGGAGGGAGAAGGTACAGACAGGAGAGTGGCCTTGTATGCAAGAATTAGAAAGTTGTCTTCCGAGGCAGGCCAGAAATGAGGAAGGCTTGAACCGGGGCTAATAGCAAAGTAGTCACGGAGAGGCTGGTAAAGTGGGAAGCAGAGTAAGAACAATCCGATGGGCAATGAGACAAGGTAATGGAAGAGGCACAGGGGTTTAAGATGGTTCCAAAGTTCTAGATTGAAGGAAGTGCTCTGGAATTCAGACTTGCATAAGAAAAATGCATGGCTTCCCCCAGAAACCATGATACAAAGTATTTTAGATGATATGACAAAGATTGAAAAAAAAAAGTGAAGAGAGACTGAGAAATAGGTTGGGGTTAAGGCAATAAAGGATAGTAAGAGAAAGAAAATCAGAGCCACGGCTTCAAGAAATTCAAGTGATGAGAAGAAATAGGCAGAGAAGAGATGTTAAGTCACCAAATTCTACATATGCTTTTAGGATCTTATCTTTCTCTGAGAACTTGAGTAAAGGGTTAAAGCATCATGTGTGTGTGCTTCACCGACTAGCTCTCCTGAGAGTAATATTATGCTGGGCACCACTGCATATAGCAGCTGGAACTAGCCTCCTCAAACTCACCTGAAACTCAAAATGCCATTTTACTCATCTTTCATACAGTTCCAAATTCTCTTGTAGCATATATGTAGTATATATTCAGTTTCTCAATAGCACAGGCACTCTGTCATCTACTATTTATTGCTGTGAGGTCATGATTCATGATGTGCCGTGGGCCGGTAACAGACCCACCAAAGGTGCGGTTTGTGTACTTTGGTCCACTGGCCCAGGGTGTCTAATGGTAGGTTTTGTGAGCCAGAGTCTCTCTCAAGTAAACAGCTCTGAGAAAGCCAAGACGGCTCCAAAAATCTTACACCAAGGTCAACTGAATGAAACAGCTACTGGATTTGGAGTTCATTGTGCAGTCCTAATGTTTTAAAGTCAGGGAAAGGAGTGACGAAAGTCATTTGAAGATTGATTTCTAGCAGGTGAGGAAGGCAGTTTTTCCTTCTAAGAGTTCACAGCCCTATTTAACATTCAGGTGCGCATTTCTGGCTATCCAGTTGGAGAGACATCAGGGATTTGAGTTAGTACTACACTATTGGGATGTTGGATGTGGTGGTATCTAGCGAAGACTGAGTAAATAGAAGCTGAGAAGACAGAGATAAAGGAATGGCTTAATGCATGGTAAGATGAAACCAGTGGGTAGGTGTTTAGTGTAGAGACTAAGATACCAGCTGGGACCCCCGTGTCCCACATTAGAATGCCTAGGCTTGAGTTCTGACGCTCTTCCTAAATCCAGCTTTCTGCTAATGCCCACCATTGGAGGTGGCAGATGATAGCTCAAGTACTCAAGTCTGTCATCCATGTGAGAGAAATGAATAGAGTTCCCAGCTCCCAGCTTTGATCTAGCTCAGCCTTTGGCCATAGTGGCCATCCAAGAAATAAGCCAACAGATGACATCAGCCTTCCTTCCTTCCCTCCTTCCTTCCCTCCTTCCTTCCTTCCTTCCTTCCTTCCTTCCTTCCTTCCTTCCTTCCTGTCTCTCTGTCTCTTCCTCTCCACCCTCTATACCTTTAAAATTAGCAAAATGCCAAAAAAACAATTTTTTGTTTACTGGTGGGGTGAGAATAAAGTTCAGTAATTCATCATCTTGCTTCAAGGATGAAAGAAAGTGCAGGGCATGTTTCCACTGCAATTAATAATGTCAGATTCCCCAGGAAAACATCGTTTCCTCATTTTCTTGTACAAGTCGGTTGTACTCTAAGGTCAAGTACAACTTTGCAGAAGTACAGCGAAGACACACACATGTGCCGGAGTCCAGCTCCAGCTGAGTTCAGAACTCGCAAAGGGTGCGTGGATGAGGCGCAAAGAGGAACGAAACAGACCACTACGATTTCATGATCATAGTGGACAATGCGAGAAAGCTGTCCCCTTTATTTATAAAGAAGCAGTCACAAGCTCTGGCACAGACCTTTGACGTCATAGTCAAGTGGGTGCATCCAAGAATAATTCTGCCGTTTGTTTCACCTGAAAACTCTAGAAGTTCCTGCTACAATTCTTATTCTACAACTCAATCTTGTATCACAAAGAAAAGGAGAACCTAAAGATCAAGGAAAGAATGAAACCCTAAATACAGGTCCTTTCATTAGCATAAGGTCAATGGGGACAGCCAAGACAGTATGAATAATAGAAGGCCCTTTTGCAAGACATTATTATTGAGTAAAAGGCCAACTCCACAATGGCAAACAATGCCTGAATGGATTAGAATTATTTCACAGGATGGTCCAGTGTCCATGCAAAGGAAGGTGGAGATGCATTCAGGTGATTGTAGAGACATCCGCTGGGCCCTGCCAAACAGCGGGAAGTTCCTTGCGGCCCTGCCTGCAATGGAACAATACTCCTCACACCTTTGTGTCCCCCCACATCCACTGCACGGACCCCAGCACACCTGCAACTCCTGCTCTGGCTGTGGTGTGTCCCAGCTCCCTCCAATGGTGCGAGTAGACACATTTTACAAGACTTGGTGATACTGCATCTGAGGAACTGATCCTGTTTTCTTTGGGCTAGTTCAAACCTTCCAAGTCACAATAAATTTGAATCCAATCATGCCCTTTATTTATAAGTCCCTGTTCAGTATGAGTATTTTGAAAACATGACACTCAGGTTAGAATTTTGAAAGATTAATGTAAAGCACCCAGAGAAAAGCTCATTGGCCCACATTAACAAGTGGATTCATGTGATGTCTATAAGACGCATTATCTAATGTTATCTTTCAACTCTACCAAAATTGAGGTTACCAATGAGACCTACTTGAGCATATCCAGCAGGTTAGTTAAGAGTCTGATCGTGGTTCACGCTCACGTCACAGGACCAAGGACCTGGCTTTTGTCCATCATGTGTTCCTAAGTTTCCCTGAGTAGAATCACAGAGTACTCCATAGATTGTCACCACTGGAAGTCTCTGACCTTGGGGAAATACAGCTATGTTTTTTTCAGGGGTGTAGTGTGGGTTGTGAAAGAGAGAATAGTTCGATTCACAAGATGTCTCGTAAGAAACTACATAATGAGGACTTCTCATTTTTGATATCTTGATATTAAAAAAAAAAAGCTGTGCTTGTTATTCTCCTGCCTAGAAAGTACTTATAGTGAAAGAGAAACAGCAGACTTAGATTTCACCTTAGACTCCTGCCCCTGCTGGGCTCAGGATGCATCACTTATAGAACGCTGGATAGGCGTGTATCTGCATGAAGAAAAACCCGATAGTGAAGACCAGCCTTCCAAACATCCCCACAGGGTGATTCTATCCCAACCAAGAGATCCCTCTTCACCTTAAAGATGCCTTGTAGAGTTCCTGGTATCGTTTCTCTGCAGATTATGCACTGCTTTAACATAGAGGAACTTTTCACTTAAAAATTATTTGAAATACTAGCTAGGAATCAACCACAGATCATTTGGAAATTGAAGCAGAACAAAATATTGTTGTTTTTATTTCAAATGGAAAATATGGTTAAATTCATGTATTTCCCAGAATGGTTTTCTGGGGTTTTTTGTTTTTGATTTTGTTTTTGTTTTTTCACAAAAGCAGATTGGATTGTGTTTTGGCTCAAGGATAGAAGAGAAAATATTCTTTCATAATTTTAGAGGGTTTTGAGGCTGAGCTGCAGTAATGATGCGATTAAGTTTTATAATGATATCGGCTTTATGTTAGTGAGTCAACCGAAGGGCACAGCAAGCCAGTCCTATCGAGCCAAGCTGGACGTGGCAGCTGGGTAGGAGGCACAGAAACAATTGAAAACTGGCACGAGTATTTTGAACAACATGTTCAGCTTTGGGTATCCATGGGGATTTGAGAGCTCTCTGTATGCCTAAATCACATCTTCAGGCAGGTAGTTTCACAAAATTCAAAGAGGAGGATTTAGAGAAAAAAAGATCAGAGGAGGTAATTCAGGCTATTTTAAATGCCTGTTGCCTAGACATCTTCTTTCAAAAGGAAAAAAAAAATGCCCATTCTTTAAGGAGACAGAGCCAACTTAGAGGACAGAAAACCTGACTATGCTGCCTCCCAGGTTGGCTTATCTGTAGTGTCGGTCAGGAGTACGAGGACAAGGACGGGCAGAAACTTCCTGCAGATAAGGGCCAGGCATGCTGCCAAAGGAGAATGAGTGTGGAGTCAGTTGGATCTGAGTTCTTAGATCAGTTCCCTAGGTGACACAGCACCAGTTTGACCAGTTTTCTTTTTTATTTTTATTATTTTTTCATTGGAAAGGCGGATATACAGAGAGGAGAGACAGAGAGGAAGATCTTCCGTCCGATGATTCACTCCCCAAGTGAGCGCAACGGGCCGATGCTATGCCGATCCAAAGCCAGGAGCCTCTTCCGGGTCTCCCACGCCGGTGCAGGTTCCCAAAGCTTTGGGCCGTCCTCGACTGCCTTCCCAGGCCACAGGCAGGGAGCTGGAAGGGAAGCGGGGCTGCCGGGATTAGAACCGGCGCCCATATGGGATCCCGGGCGTGCAAGGCGAGGACCTTTAACCACTTGCGCCACCGCGCCGGGCCCCAGTTTGACCAGTTTTCTGAGCTTAAGTTTTGCTGTGTAAAACTGACTTGAAATCATTATATATAAAAATAGATGTAAAAACAATCTATGCTTTACCTAACACGAAGGGAGAAATGATGCTTTTAATACTCCAGTTAATAAATTCAGCTCTTTGGGCATTAAAACAATCAGAGAATAAAGGCTGTAGGTTAAGCCTCCCCTGTAGCACTGTCATTCCATGTGGGCAGTAGTTCCAGTCCTGGCTGCTCCACTTTTGACCCAGTTCCCTGCTAGTAGCCTGAGAGAGCAGTGGAGGATGGCTCAAACCGTTGGGTTCCTGAACCCACATGAGAGACCTGGAAGAAGCTTCTGGAACCTGGCTTTGAACTGGCTACGGTTCTGGCCATTGGGCCATTGTGGAGTGAACCAGCAAATAGATGGAAGATCTCTCTCTCTCTCTCTACCTCTCTCCCTCTCCCTCCTTCCTTCTCAGCAACTCTGCCTTTCAAATAGCAATTACTAAATCTAGAAGGAAGGTAGACAGACAAGCCATGGTTGACCTTTGTGAATGGATTCTCATCAATCCAAAGTTGTGATGAGCTGGTTCTTCCAGGCAGGGTAGTTCCTAGAAGTGGTTCCTGAGCAAGAAGGAAGTGGGCCTTTCCCACAGCCCTGTCTTCCCAGGAGCAGCCCCCGCAGCTCAGGGCTGAGTGTCTGATCCAGCCTGAGAGTCTCGTCAAGGCCTGTGTTTGAGTCTTTTCAGTCCCAGACCTTTCCTTGCCCATGTCATTTTCTGTACAAATGTGTCACCCTCTTGGGGGCTGCCGCAGAAACAGGGTTGGCTGGTGAGTCCCAGAGGCAGTTGTGTCTGTGGTTAACATCTTTACTCGGCTTGACTGTGTCCAAGTAATGAGAATGAATAAACTGAACCAAGTGCCCCAACTTCTGCTTTGTGCGCATGCCCTCACGCTCGCCTCCCAGCATCCTACCAGCAGGCCTCACTGTGCTGTTCGCTTTAGAGATGCTGAGCCAGAGAAGTGTTTGAAGAACCAGTGCTAGCATTCCTCCCCATACCACCTGGTCCCTAAGCACTGAGCTTTGAGGCGGTTGTTGCAGGCCATTCACTGTCAACCTACTTCCCTCAGCTTGACCCTACTCCTAGGGACTAAGCAACTTACTGCTTCTAATGCAGTTAGTTGGGAACTGGGAAGTTTCAGAAGGGCAGGTGGCCTCCAGCATACCCCTCGACTGGGCGAAGTACTATTTCCTACCTGAGGCCTATGCTTATGAACTCTGTAAGCAGCAGAGTCTTGCTTCTAGAACCAACTTCAGAAACACTGTCTCTGACTCTATTAGTAATAGCCTGAGTACTTTGGGTTGGAGGCAGCAGGATGGGTTCGGTGAACACAGATGCAGTGTTCAAACACCGTTTCACTCATTACAGATGATTCATTGTCTAATCTGGTCCTTTAGTCCAGATCAAAAAGAACAATGTGATTTTGCTTATATTTTTCACAACTCAGAATTTACCTGATTCAGCAACTCTTCAAAAGGAAATAAGGAATTCTCCCAATGAAAGTGTGCCCCAGGAAATTCTTTCTGTTCTTTTGTCTTCAGCCTGATTTGTGTCTGTAGGACTTTTTTTTTTTTCACAGTAGTAATCCAAATAGTGTGTCCTCACGACCATGGTTGGAGTGTCACTTCTTGCTTCCTTCCTGTCATCAGGCAACAGGAGACACTAACAACTAATAATGGTGATAGAAGGAGCAATTCAATACCCCACACAAGGACTTTGTGTTCAGCAGGCTCTGTTCTAGGTGAGGCACAGAAAAATATGCATGTTACAGGCCTGGTGCAGTAGCCTAGTGGCTGAAGTCCTCACCTTGCATGCACTGGGATCCCATATTGGCGCCGGTTCATATCCCGCTGCTTTTAAGAAATAAAAATAAAAATAAAAAATATATTTAAACAGTTTTGTTGAAAAAAATGCATATTCCATGACAGAGTGGAACCTCTAATTATTCTTATTTTACAGATGAATAAACCTAGGCTCAGAGAAGCTAAGTAATTTTGTTGGAAGTCATAAAGTTAATAAATGGTAAAGCTAGGATCAAATCCAGGCAGTCTGGCTACTAATTTTATTTCCTTGTACAATTAAAACAACCAATCCTCCTCTATCTGTTTATCAATTAAATCATTTTTATGTTTTGGCAAAGAAAGTCAAAACTAAAACTTACTTTTATTTTAAGCAGTCCCACTAATTCCTGTAGCAGAGTATGACTGGCTTCCCCATGAAGAGGAGCATTTGTTTTTGTTTTTAAAGAATTATTTATTTATTTGAAAGAGTGACGGGGTAGGGATGGTGAAATCTATTTTCCATCCACTGATTCACTCCCAAATGCCACAACCAGGGTGTGGTCAAGCCAAAGCCAGGAGCCAGAAACTTCCCCTGGGTCACCCACAATGGTGGCAAGAACCAAAGTACTTGGACCATCACCTGCTGGCTCCCAGTACGTTAGCAGGCATCTGGATCTGAAGGATTGATCCCAGGCACTCCAATATGGAATTCAAGCATCACAAGATTCAGCTTAACATGCTGCACCATGATGCCCACCGCAAGGAGGATAATTAGGAATTAAAAACATGTGACAGTGTTTCATTAGAGAGATGCCTTTCTCATCACTTTAAAGAACCTTGACAATATAAATCTCTTGGTAACACTGATAAAATTTTTGCACAAAGATTATTTTTAGTCTAAATTTGTGTTGTTGTTGTTCTTACTGGTCATGACTCTCGGAGCTGAAAAGAAAACATAATGGCCAAGTGATTTCCAAATTAAAATATAGGAAGTCTTTTCACCTCCCGCAATACCATATGGTTTCTGTTTTTGTTTTTTAGTGCAAAAGTTAGGTACTTTTTCATATCCCTCCTACCTTCTTTCACTTGAAAATTAAATGGCCTGTGCAAAATTTCTACTCAGATTTCCAACTATTTGTCTCTTTGTCAATCAAGTCTAGAGTGAGAAAGTTTAATGATGGCAAAGTTATGTTTTCAGGGAGTCTGGCAGCTGCAGGCTCACACTGTAAGAGGTTTTGAAATGACATCTGTGACACAGGAGCAAAGGGAAGAAAAGAAAAACTGGACGTGTTTGTTCCACCCACCTTTCCCCATACCTCCCCAGCCTAGTCAGTGATCCTCATTGGGCATGCCTGCTTGTCAACTATATGAACAGCATTAAAAAATAAAATACATTTTTTAAATTTTCAAATGCATCTGTAAAACTGTTACCTTACTTTTCAATAGGAAAAGCTGGAAGTTTTCCCTACTTCTTTGCATTAAATTTTCCAAATTTATCTGAAGCCAGGGGGGAAGAAAACAAACAAGCAAAGACAAAAAAAATTCAGTTGTGTCACATTGAACTTAACCAACTGTCCTGTCTGCTTCGTAATTACCTTGCCCTCGATCTTAGCCTAAAGGCTGAGAAGCAATACTTGCTTTTTTAACTTACACAACCACCTGGAAGCTGAGGGTGGAACTTTGGTTCTGGGAGGTATATGAAAGTTTCATAGCTAAGTGTATAAAATATTTTAAAACGCCCAGATAAAAGTGACCAGAATTCGGAGGAAAGATATCATTATGAACAGCAGTGAGATTCTGCTGGGGGGTGGGGGGGGGGCAGGGTTACTAATAATCAAAGGCCTCAGGTCCCTTGTCCCTGCAACCCCTTCAGTCTCACCTTGGGAAGCAGCCACTAAGGGAAGATGGGAAAAAAAATCATTTATTCACCTTCTGGCTGCAAAAGCTGTAAAAACTTGCAACTGTGGCAATTCTAGCAGCGAGGAGAAAATACACATGGGAAAAAAGAAGGCCATGTCTCACTTCCAAATTAAAAAAAGACATTTCTCCATGTTTCCATAACCCGCAAGCTGCTGCCATTTGAGGCCAAGCCCTCCGAGCTTTCCTCTGGGTCCAGGATAGTGATTGAATCCGGGCCACCGTGAGCAGTGCTTCTCCTTCACGCAGGCCCAATCCCCTGCCGCCCAGAGGCAAAGATTCTCCTAAGGCATGTGTACTTTGGTATCAAACAATGAGACTCATGTTTGATTTTGGATAACCTCGCAGTGCTGAATAAAATAACCCTTGAGAAAGAAGCAATAAAATCGCTGTAAGGAAAATGACTCATGTTTCCAAGCTGTCTAAAGTGATCACTTATCCCAACAAATGGTAATTCTTTCAAGACACAGTGGGCATGCACCATACTTATAAAAAGTCTGGAAGAAAAAAAAAAATCTTGCAAGCTTTTTTTTTTTTTTTTAATAAATGTTGTGTTAAAATATATCAAAGGAATGTTGCTGGTAGGCTGTACCAGACGGGGCATGCTAAAAACAAAAACAAGTGCCACATGGATGTGGAGGCCAAGGTAGGTGGGTCCAAAGGGGCTCCTCGTCTGAACATCTAGGCACATCAGCTTGTTATGTCCGTGTTTATGTACCGCTAATTGCTTTCCGTTGTCTGCCCCCATTTGCTAGAGTGCAAAGATGTGAACAAAGTGGCTTATTGCCCACTGGTGCTCAAGTTCAAGTTCTGCAGTCGCGCATACTTCAGACAGATGTGCTGTAAGACCTGCCAAGGACACTGACCCGCAGAAAGCAGAGAGCGAGCCTTGTCATTTCATCATGGAAGGGCGTCCATCAGAGAGAGCCGCCCGGAGGAGGAGACCTGATGTCCTTGCAGATGCATTACCCTGTGGAAAATGTAACCACTGGTCAGCCCCAGCTGACAGCATTTCACTATTATTTTAACTTCTGTGAAGTGGGATTTATTGATCCAAAGTGCTGGACACGGAATTAGGAGGGAATGCCAGATTGGAGAGATGCAGACACCACGAGGAGACTGTCTTACTGTGGGATGTTTGTGTTCTTTCGAGTAAATCCAATAGCCTGTTTACCTCCTTGGACCATTCAGATCTTTTTTTTTATTATTATTATGAACTTAGCAATGACACTGAAGCCCTTTGTATTTAAAACTCTTGAAAATGTAAGCTGTTATGACTTGCTCAACAACGGATGTAAAGAAGATGCAGAATTCTTAAGTCATCGCTTAAAAATATTTACTCTTATCTCACTACAACAGCGCCACAACTTAAATTATAAACTGGGCTTTGAACTGTAATTTAAGGAGCAATTATAAACCAAAAGTAATGAAAGTCTATATTATTTTCTTCTTCATTCCACCTAATTTCCTTGGGGATAATCCTTTATTCTGAACACTGCTGTGAGCCATATATAAAACTCTATTAAACGGAGCAACAGTGAGCGACTTCGTGTAAAGCCGTGCGTCCGTTCCCGCAGCTGTGCAAAGTCTATAAATTCAGTGCTAAAAGACTGTGGCCAACTTGCCATTGTGCAAGTGAAGCTGAGATTTCCATTAAAACTTTAAGAGAGAGAGAGAAAAAAAAAACAACTTTCAATTTCCCGCAGAAGCCAGCCCTGGAGTACAGTAGGGACGAAGGTAGCAGGCCATCCCCAGGAGGCCGGCCGTCCTCTCCGAGTCAGCCCAGCTCGCTTGCAGTGTTCATACCCTCGGCAGCTCCAAGCAGCCTCTGCCCTGTTGGAGCAGTGCACGTGTGCAGAGCCTCCAGAGATAATACCGCGAGAGCCAGACCGGCCATGTAACACCCAGACAGACCCTTTGGCCATTTGATGACAATTACGATGGGTTCCAGATGTCCTTTCTTTGATATGGTAGAAGGGCATTTATTTATGTGAGAGCAAGCATGTGTGTGCATGTGTGTGTGTGTGTGCGCACGCAGGCGCTTTTGAGTGTGTGGAAAGGTGAGTAAATGTGCTATTTCTGTGAGTTTTAAGCTAGGGAAGGGATAACAACCAAAGAAGAAAACTCATGAAGACTAGAGATCATAAAACGGAATTTTAAGTCACTTAACCAGGAATTTTGTAGGGTTTTGGTTTTTTTTTTTTTCTTTGATGGATACCCTGAATGGCAATTAAATGTGAAATTCCATCTCTTGATCAGATCAAATCATAGAATCACATCTCCCTAATTGAAAACGATTAGCTCAGATTTCCCCTCTACTTGCACTTCGTATCCTGCTCATCAGAAGGCTCAACAACAGTATTTCTGGACAAGGGTGCTAGTTTCTAAGAATATCTTGTACTTGAACACCTTGCTGTCTCCATCACACCTCCTTCGTGGTCCCCCAGAGCCCACTGCCATCAGCAACTCCCAACCACAGGCGACCTTGTAGAAAGGACACCTGCAGTCCGAGAGACCCCAAGTTCATCCCTGTTCAGAAACGACACCTCCGTGTGGCCTGGACACTGTCGCCTGATTTGGATGATTGGTTGTTGTTTTGTTTCATTTCGTTTTTTCTTTTTTTTTCTTTTTCCTGAAAGGTAAGGAGACTCAAACACACACACTCTCTCACTCACACACACACGCACACGCAATGTAAACTCACACAGGTTTGATGTGGACAGTTGGAACAGGATGCTGTCTAGGCACTTGGTGTGGCAATCTGTGTGTCATTCCCTGGCTTTACTCGCAGGACCACAATCCCCATCCCTGAACTTGACAGACAAAAAGAGCTATTGACCAAGTGAGAATGTTGCCAGTATCCCCAACCGAGCTCCCATGGGCAGACCAGTGCAGGTGCCATTTTAGCCATTCCATGAAGAGAAGGTAGTCCATAGGCAGCAGGGGCCTGAGATCCTTTACAAAGAACAATGAACTTGGTGCTAAACATGCTGTTGGCATTAAATAAAGTAGGGGTAAGTTGTCTTAGATCAGGCAGATTTGCTTTTATGATCTGATATCCTCCAAGATGAGCACCAGCTTACCTTTTTGTTTCCACGTGATTTCTCACAGTACTGACAATACCATTTTCCCTGGGGCCTGACATCACCAGGGCCATCCCCCGGCACACCAGGCAGGGCCTCCAAGATGTGTGCCAGCACTGGTGGCAGAATGCCAAGAGTGCGCCCCACAACCCTCAAGGCAACCTCGCAATACCGTGTGTAAGAGGGGACCAAGCACAGAATGTGACAGGTTTAAACATTTTTAAAGAAGCCCTGAATATACACCTGAGTATGTTAAGCAAAAGAATATTGCACAACACATGACAATAACACTGCCACTCTGTACCAGCAATAGGGCTATGTGATGTTGTATTCCTAGACCACAACAGGTTATCCTGTCAGTGGCGGGTGCGCTGCTGTCACAGCTGTTCTAAATATGCCACTTCGGGAACTCCAGGTGCTCCCACGGTACCCCACACCTGAGTGTATCTGCCACTGGCACAGAAGCCTACCCAAAACAGGAAAGGTCCAATGTACCCCAACGACTAAACCCCTTGAAAAACATCTGACTTCCCAACAGTCCACTTTACCAGGAACATCTTTATTTGTGAATGTCACATAGGTATCCCTAATACTACCAAACAAAATTACCTTTGTATTATTGTGATTAGTTGTTGCTTATTATTTTATACTCAGTATTAATGTGGTACACTGTTACTTTTTTTTTGCTTTTATAAATTATATTCTAATTTATTGCCATGTTTCCTAACACTTGTCCTACATTCATTCTCCAGCTTGTAATGAAAATGAAAATGTCATTGTAACACTTGATGGAGTGAAATTCCACACCAGGCACAGATTTTTTTTTTTGACATAGATAATTTAGTAAAAAATAAAAACTCAGCTTATAATATGGAAGTTGTCTATTCCCTGAGAAGTTTTTACTAAATGTACGGTAGAAAAAAAAAACCTACGTTTAAATGTATCATGCCTGCATTATGTGAATAATCCAGGATCCAGAGGATTTGCCACATCCTTAGCAGCCTCCTTGGAGACGATGTGTATTTGCACATATTTTAGGCCTGTCTATAGGCAGAGATTTCAGCTATCCCTGGGGTAGCTACTTGTTCATCAGTATTGTAGGGGACACAAGATAGAAGGACGTGGGAAGGTACTGAACTCAGACTGGAAGCTCTTTTCCATTCAGATTCCATGAGGCACTGAAATGTGGTAGACATGCTTTTCTGGCTTCAGACCTTTCCCCTTATGCTGAAGATGAGCCAATGAGTCAGGTTTTGCACGCTGGTGGAATACTATAATATACAGTGATAACTCAGGAATGCTTTGATGATGCATACTTAATTCTTGTAGCACACGTGTAGGAACAGCTTCATCCATTATATAAGAAAATGTGGTATATTCAAGCATGATGATACTTTAACCACTCCCATGACCCTTACACATACCCAACTTTACCCATTGCAATAATCTGATTGGACCAGGTGTTCTTGGGAGAGTATTGCCCCAAGGTCACCTCAGTATCCAAAATTGTCAAAGAATCTTGGTAGGTACCAACTAGTTTCATCTTTCACTGCTTTTTCAAAGGATAATTCTTTCAAGAGTTGATAAGATGGAAATACCAAGAAATTGACTTGCTATCAATCCTGCTTAGGGTATGAACTCCAGAGACAATCTTCCCACCACAAAGTCTGCCAGTTCCCCCCAGAAAACACTGGCATCACCCTCAAGTGTTTATGTTCCAAAAGGCTAGGGTCAGTATTACTCTTGAGAATAAAAAGGTGTACATTTGATGGAATGGGAGAAAGCACATTACTGTTTAAAGAAGAGAGAAGAAAGACAGTCCAAGCAAGAAAAATTACAGCCTAGTAAGATTAAAAAGTTCTAGACACGTGGTCACAGGAAAAAGAAAATATCATCAGCCAGTGAGTAAGCAATGACATACTCTATGATTGGATTTCTGTCTTGTTCATGTCATCATGACATGAGGAATAAGCCAACATGTTTTTAGAAAGAACAGTTGTTCACCGTGATTTTGTACCTCAGCTCGAGCTGGAAATTAGCAGAAAAATGGAGTTTTCTTCCACCTCTTCTGCAGAGGTTGTTTCCAGCTTTCTTTGTCCCTGTTTCATCCGAAGATGATGTCCAAGACTAGAAATGACACTGTCTTTTGAGAGCTGGCCCCATTCTGTGGGAGAACCAAGGTTTTAATTCATCTTTTTTTTTGTTGTTGGTAGTGGTGGCTTCCTTTAGCCCCCTTAAACCTTGAAGTGTGTAGGTGATGTAGTTAACTTCCACAGCAATGCTTCATCTTGAATAGAATGACATGGCCCAACACTACCTGACATCCCTGGACCACTGCACATCATGCCTGAAGTGTCAGATGTTATTGTCTGGACCTGAAGCCTGGTGAAAATCAATCAAGAAGTCTCTTCTTGGTACTTGGCTTGGATATCTGACCTTACGGAGAAGAGATCAAGTTGCTCCCACCCACTCCAGGCCTCCCAGAAGACAGAGGGCCTTGCTAAGGTCAATGGATCAGAACTGGCTAGCTTCCATCGACTCAAGGCCGTGGGATTCTGGGACAAAGCTGGCCTCTGCTCACCGCAGAGGCAGTTGTGGGTAGCAGGTTCACATAGGAATCCTCAAAGCCGTGCTCACTTTGGAATTTTTGCTGGCAGAGAAAGAACTGTGAGCTGAGCCCTCTGACATTTCCAAGCTAAGGAGGAAGTGCCAGTGTGGGGCCACTTCAGGGCCAGAATGGGCCCCTGTGTCTAGAGTGGCATTAGCCAGGGTCACTCACTCCTATAGCTAATATTTGCTGAAACCCTGCTCCACCAGGCCTTATGCAAGACACTATAGCACACCCTTGCTCATTGAGTAGCTTACAATTAAACTAAGGATAACACTGCCAGTCCTCACTTCCAAGGGCCAAAACTGGAAATCAGGGAGGTTGAGTGAGCTGCCAGGGGTCAACAGAGCCAATGAAAGAAGCATCACCTGTTCAGCTCACACAGGGGAACCTGCCTGTGCTGTGCTTGGCTAGGGTGACGGGGAAGGATGCTTCTTTGCCAGAGAAAAACTGACTCACCATTCTGGCTGTTGCCAGAGAAAATGGGGTACTCCTTTCTAGAAAACAATAAACCTGAGCGCCTAGATAGGGCTGCAGAGTTAGGGTAGGGGAGTGTTGAGTTTCTACCCTGGCAGGTGAAGGTATTCACTATGAGAATCCAGTCACTGGCTTGATGACCAAATGACAGCAGAGGACCTGGTGTGGTTTCTAAGCATGAAGTCAGGGTTCAGACAGGGGTGGAGAAGGAAGGTCAGGAATGTTCTAGAATGGAGGATGTCCGCCATGGCCTTTAGCAGCCACACACTTACAACTTGTGGGGCTCTCACCTCCCCTGAGATGCCTCGTAAATCACGGAGCAGTCTGCCCCCACAACTTGTTCTAAGGGCCTGTTTGAACACAGCTGGAACCAGAGGGGCCCTTCGGTGGCTTTAGTTTGAGCACTGAGGGAACAAGGTGGGTCTCTCTGTTTCGGTCAGCGGGATGCTGGGGGTCTGAACACCAGGTCCTTGCTTTGCTGCGAGCCAGCGTGCTATTTGACCTGCGGTGGGTCCTTGGAGGGGAGCCAGGTGTTCTTTCAGCCCAGGCCAGAATGTATTGGCCGCCCAACTGGCCTCCTGGCCTTCACCCCATGATGGGGCTTTGGCTGGACCTCAACCAAACAGCTGTTCGTGGGAGCCACAGGTGGCCGCCCACGCTCCTGCCCAGGCCGGCAGCTGCATCAGCTTAACTCAGCCTGGCAAGACGGTCTGTGTGCCTCTGCCGCTCTACTCTGACTTCTCCCAGAGCCGGGTCACTCAGGGGATCAAGGAGGAGGAAAAGCAAAGCTGAACTAACCTGGTATGTTACAAACCCTCCTAAGATCTCTCATGAGAGCCACCGGCAAGCCCAACACACTTCAGTAGCATCAATATGGGGGTTTTCCTTTTTAATTATTCACATCAGTCTGATGAAAAGCAATGAAATTTTAGATCTCGCTTGTCATGTGTTTTATTGTCAGAATAAAAACCTTTTCCTGGTGCCATGTAACTGTAATAAATATGAAAGCAAAGGAGAGTGGTATTCCAACTTCAAATCAATGGCATTTGGGGGACCATTCCAGGACCATGCAGGAACACTATCGGGGATATTGGAAGACTGTCCCAGAAGTTACTGAAGTACGTGATCATCAAAAGTGCAGGGGTCAGTGTCATGCTAAGCCAGCGTCCCATGTGAGCATCAGTTTGAATCTGGCTGCTCCACTTCTGATCCAGTTCCGTGCTAATGTGCATGAGAAGGCAGCAGAAGATGGACCAAACGCTCAGGCTCCTGCCACACATGGGTGCATGGATGCAGGTCCACGCTCTTGGAAGTGGCCTCCCAACTGGCCAGTTGGGGAGCGAGCCAGCTAATGAAAGAGCTCTTTTCTCTCTTTACTCTACCTTCAAAATAAACCTTAAAAAAAAAAAAGAAGTTTTCCAGTTGTACAAATTGACTTCAAAGATGCTATAGAAAGGACCTCAAATATGCTTTGACTGAATAATTGCTTTGAAGAATCCCACTCATTTTTGGATAGAACAGGCTGAAGTTTGTGTAATGCAACATTTTTGGCTAGCTGTTTTGTAATTTCCTATTCTCAAGTTAGCCAGTGTGGGGACCACCTAAATGGTGCTATCTGTTGGTAAGAAGAAAGACCTCCGAACCCCAACCCCCAACAATTCAGTAACTCCTAACCCAGGAAAGGAGCCTTCGTCAGACTCTGGAAATGAGCCACCAGCTGTCCTCACAGAATGCATATTCCTGGAGTTTGAAATAAACATACTCCAGCTGCCCAACCACCCCCAAACTAGGAGGAGGCATTGCCGTAGAACCCCCAGATCTGGGTCCACTTGCTCGATGCACAGAAAGCCAATCACAGACATTAGGGTAGGGGAAGAGGCAGATGTTTATGGCAAAGCACAGAGCAAGGAGCCAGAGAGCTACCATTTAACTCCCAGGTTCCGCGATGAGTTTGGATTGAAGTGTCTTACAGATTGAAGTTGGGGCTGAGGTGTGTGATCAGCTCATGTTCGAGTTCCTGGTTGATCAGTAGAGCTCGGGGCCTTCCTTTGATTGGTTGGTGATGATATGCTCTTCAGGGAATTTATGATGGCCAGGTGGGCTCCAGTTGGTCTGGGAGGCCACGTGTCTAGCACAGACCTGGAATTACCTTAAACAAACCCCTTCAAACAACACCTACCAGTAGAATTTTATTTGTTGGAGAAGCAACAGATGTGTGGAGCCTGGTGATAAGACTTGTTAGCTGAGGGTCTGGCACGATAGTGTAGGTCCTAGGCTTGAACACACCAGGATCCCATATGGGTGCCGGTTCTAATCCCGGCGGCTCCACTTCCCATCCAGCTCCCTGCTTGTGGCCTGGGAAAGCAGTAGAGGATGGCCCAGAACATTGGGACCCTGCACCCGTGTGGGAGACCTGGGAAGAAGTTCCTGGTTCCTGGCTTTGGATAGGCATAGCACTGGCTGTTGCAGCCACTTGGGGAGTGAATCATCGGACGGAAGATCTTCCTCTCTGTCTCTCCTCCTCTTTGTACTTCTGCCTTTCCAATAAAAATAAATACATCTTTTAAAAAAAGAAAAAGAAAACTTGCTAGCTGAAGCACTGCTTCCGATTAGTGAATCCCTTTAGATAAAGGCCAGTCTAGGACACCTGCAGGCCAAGAAAGACAGCTGAGAATCCAGGTTGGCATGATAGGTGTTTGTATCATAGGAGATTGGTCTCACTCCTTCCAGAAGGATTAATAATTGAAAGTCTGTTGGCAACATCAATGACATCCCTGCTAGTGCATGAGACCCTCAGCTGCCCCCTGAGTTCAGGGAGCCAAACAGATATGCCCCCACTTCATGGGATATATCTGTGTTCGCTTTCTGTAGCTTGAGTCATGACCCAGTCACTTACATAATAATTTCACTATGAACCTAAGTGTCGATGGCCCTTCTTGGCTGAGGGTGCGAGGGAACACTTTGGCATTAAATATCTCCACCTGCTTTCGTTCTAGAGGTTTTTTTTTTTAGGAGGTTGTAAATGATGTGCACGCCAAACTTAAACCCATGCAAAATGTATTATTGTCAAGAATCCCAAGGGTGAGAACCTTCTAGAGAGCACAGTTACCCTTTTGTTTTTCTAATTTAAAATTTTATCATGAGTCTTTTGGATGTATCCTGACACAAATTAAGAAATGCTCTCCAGACGCCAGCACTGTGTTAACCCACCCCCTGCAGCACTGCCCCGGCTGCTCCATTTCCAATCCAGCTCTCTGCCCGGGGTCTGGAATGGCAGAGGATGACCCAAACATTTGAGCCCCTGCACTCGTGTGAGAGACCAAGAAGAAGCTCCTGGCTCCTGACTTCTGGCTTGTGCCTTCAGCCATTGGGATGTTCATGGCCATTTGTATACTGAACCAGAATGTGGAAAATCACTCTATTTCTCTCTCTCTCACTCTGTCAAATATATAAATCTGGGGGAAAAACTTCAAAATTTTTATATAAGAACTTACCTTAAAATGCACATTTTTTACCTTATTTTTAACTCCTAGCCTCTCCCACTAGACAGCTGTAGAAAATCTCCATGGGTGGCCGAGAGTGCCTGCTTCCCAGTTAGTGGTGACAGCTAAGAGTTTAGGCACAGTTGGAGTCCATTTTCTTTTTATAGTCACGAAAAAAAAAAAAGAATCCCACTTTAAAACTACTGTTTCACTTCTTTCCCCCTCACAACGTCCCAACTAGGCTGGCCTTCATCAGCTTCATCAGTCAGTTGCCAATAACTGAGAAGGGGAAAAAAAAAAGACTTGATGAGACTTGGTGATGTGGACAGGACCCTTGGAGGAGCTGTAATGATGCAGAGACACACCATGCATTTACTTAAAGGACAAAGGATGCTAAAAAATGTTTCCTTCACTGTTGAAGACATCTAGTGTTCTTTAGAGAAGAAATTATCTACCCTATTTTTGTTATTATTATTTTGGAAATTTTCAAACATTCCAATTTTAGAGAAGTAGAGAAAATAGCTTCAACGACTCCTCCTTCTTTGCTTGGTTTGCCAGTTCCCCAAAACATGGCGAATCTTGTTTACATTACTAAATACTTCAGAATGTAGCCCTAAAAGATAAGGATTGTTGTTTAAAAACCTGTCTGTGAATATGACATTCGTATTTTCATTGTGAATTTGACTTTGCTCTTTTAGAAATAACTGCCACCAAACTTGGGGAAACTAACAGTAATTGTGTTGCTAAGCCAAAACTCTCTAGACTGAGGGTTTTGTGAAATAAAGGATTTATTGAGCCCTAACAGATGCTAGCCAGCCAAGAACTGGGTCCTGGGATATGTTCCCGCAACCGGCAGCAACAAGGGAGAGCAGCTGGAAGAGTGTCTGCTGAACCTAGAGCTAAAAGCGTTTTTTGTAAGGAAAAGTTGGGCAAGGAATACCTGAAGTTGTTTACATTGAGCTTACACTGGTGATAGATAAGGAGGGGTGGGATTTGGGGAAGTGGGAAGCTTTGGGACAAGACAGTCTGTTCTGCTTCAGCATCGATTAAAAATAGGATGTGTGGGAGTCAGTGTCACGGCTTAGTAGATTAAGCCTGCATGTGTGATGCCAGCATCTCCTTCAGGCATCAGTTTGAATCCCAGCTGCTCCATTTTCAATCCAGCTCCCTGTTTGTGGTCTAGAAAAGCAGCAGAAGATTGTCCCAAGTTTTTGGATCTCTGCAGTTCTCTGGGAGATCCGGAAGCTCTAGGCTCCTGGCTTGGAACTGACCCAGCTTCTGCTGGCGTAGTCATTTGTGGAGTGAACCAGTGGATGGAAGATTGCTCTCTGTAAAGCTATCTTTAAAGTAAAAATAAATCATTTGAAAAAAAAAATTGTTAAGGGCCTGGTGCAATGACCCAGTGACTAAATCCTTGTGTTGCATGCACCAGTGTCCGATATGGGCACCGGTTCATGTCCCAGCTGTTCCACTTTCATCCAGCTCCCTGCTTGTGACCTGGGAAGGCAGTCAAGGATGACCCAAAGCTTTGGGACCCTGCATTCACATGGGAGACCAGAAGCGCCTGGCTCTTGACTTTAGATCACTTCAGCTCTGGCCATTGCAGCCACCTGGGGAGTGAACTAGTGGACGGAAGATCTTTCTCTCTGTCTCTTCTTCTGCCTTTCCATGAAAAATAAATCTTTAAAAACAATCTTTTTTTGAGTAGAGTGTATGACATGCAGGGGATCATGTTGGGATTGAGTTAAGGTTTTAATCAGCATTTCAACACAGGCATTTTGAAAAGAGCATAGAAAATGGAAGTGAAAAATGAGTTTTTTCGTGGTGCAAAATTTTTTTAAATCTTTGTATATAAGTGTCTTCAATAACTCATGGAAAAAGTATTCTGAGACAATTGTGAATGAATTTCAAAAAATGCTTCCAGCAGCATGTTGATCTTTACATGAGCTTTTTGAAGCACTTTCGTCATTTTGCTGTTTTCTAGCACAGCTCACACAGAACATCAATCTTGCTTTGGCTCTTGTGGGTTGTTCCTGCCCTGGGCTTATGTTGCCCTGGTCCGATTCACTTCTTGGTATGAATAGTTTCACCTGCATTGCTTATTGATTTTCAAATACTATTGATCTATTTGAAGAGAAGTACCCACTTATTTGGGCCATCATCTGCTGCCTTCCCAGGCAAACTGGCAGGAAGCTGGCTCAGAAGTGGAGCAGCTGAGACTTTAATGATGGGTGGCGTGGAGGTGGAGCGATAAAGCAAATATGGTGACAATGATCATTGGTGAGTACGGGTAGTGAGGGCTTGGGAAGAAAGAGTCCCCTCTCATGGAGGATGGATGCAGGTGTGAGCAGGAAGGAGCAGATGAGAACACAAAGGTATTATTGATTCTTTGGTCAAAAAAGCTCAGTCTCAATGAACTATCTTTTTATTTCCCCTTCTTTCTCAGCAGGAAACCGAATGAAGGACAGGACACAAGTCCTTCAAGTGAGAGTAGCCCAAAAGGAGAGCCCTGGCTCAAAACCAGCTCTGAGTCCAAAACCAAGTTTCCCTCCACTTAGGACACTGGTTCCCAGATTTCACAGAGCAGGAATATGGCAAAACACTCTTCTGAGACTGCTGTGGGCTTGCTAATGTTTTCCTTTGCCAAGTAAGGATATTACACGCAAACACACACACATACACACACAAATATTTCGTGTGCTATCATCATGAAAGTTACATTCCAAAGGAATGTATTTTATATATATTAGTGAAGTTTTTTTTTAGTAGCAAGTCACCGCATTGCTCTGAGTTTCCCATGGAATGTCTTCTTCAATGAGGAACGTTGAGTATAGAGACATCAGTACTCAAGGGACATGGTCCCAGAGGGAGTGCCCTGGGTGCTCCCCTGTCTCCCTCCCCACTGCCTGAGACCCTGTGCTCAGAACCAGCAGCAGCCAGCAAAGAGGAGTGGCTGTCTGGGCTGAGCTGTCACTTGCTACCAGCAAGGAAGTTGCCAGTCCACTTACCCTCAGGATCCCATAGCCAGCGCTGGGCCACACCCCAGGCACTGAGAGAGGGAGGCCAAGGCAATCCACTGCTCTCTGGGCTCAGGACTGGAACCAGCCTCTGCACCAAAGGACTGGGCAAGGCGGAGAACCAAGAGAACCAATGCCGGGTCTTGGGAATCCTCAGCTGGGACTAGCATGGGTCTGAAGCCGAGTGCTGGGGAGCTGACCAGCTCTGGCGTCCCAGGCTGAGGCCTGCAGCAGAAGTGGATGATGCATCCACAGCCTCAGACATGCTGTGGGTGGCTTTGTCCAAGTTCAGAGCAGAGATCAGTGTCAAAAACAAAAGTCTTGCTTTGCCCGGGGGCCCGAGGAGGCACAGCCAGATGCTGTCATCGCTCTCTCGAGACAAGCTGGACCACTCTCCAAGCAGTCACCCCCGATTGTGCATTAACAATCACTCATCTTTATTAATTACCTTATTGAATTATTCATGGGAGACAAGGTATTCAAAACCCAGAACTAGGCTTCCTGTGTTACATAAAGGAAAATGTAATGGCTCCTGGAGAGCGTGATCAGTATAATAGAGGTGAACTTTGTACTGTCTTGAGGAGCTAAGGCAAACGGCGTAACTCCCAAGAGATTTTAAAACAACACTCAAGCCTGCAATGGCCATTGCCCAGGTCTCCTTCTCTTACTTCTATTGTGTAGAAACAAGCCATAGTTTTAAGCAAACGCTGAAGAAGCAGGTGGTTTTTTTAGATAACACAGGGAACAGTGCTATAGGATTTCTTCCCACAACCTATCAAAGCACAACGAATGAAAGAATGGGAGCGAAGAACAAATCAGCAACAGTGAACAAATAAGACAGGCAGCAGGTGCTTCTGCCCTTCGTAGTGAAAGTCACTGACTGCAAAGGGAACTAGCAAAATCCCGAGCGTTCTGTCCGATGCCTTCCAATAGGCAGAGAAACAGATGGGTGACTGACTGAGGTGGCCCAGGGTGATGCAGGGGCAAAATCACCCCCACTCCAAAGACAAGATAGGTTACAGTCTGTGAATGGGAGCAGCAGCCTTCCTCAAAACATTGAGCTCAGCATGACGAGTAGCCCCAGCAACTCCACCTCTGGCTGTCCCCCTAAGAGGAGCTATGTGGAGGTGCTGGTATGCCCACAGTGATATGGCACTGTGCACAATAGGAAAGGAAATGGCAACCCATGTATCCGTCAAAAGATGAATGGAGAAGCACAACGTGCTATTTATATATACAGTGAACACTTCTGTCATCTTTTAAAATTGAAGATATATTTGATTTATTTGACAGGCGGTTAGAGACAGACAGAGATCTTCCATCTGGTAGTTCACAGTCCCAGCTGGCCACGATGGCCAGGACTGGCCCAGGCTGGAACCAGGAATGCCACATGAATCCTCACTGCATTCTCAGGTTCATCTTATGCCACTGGATTGAAAGTGGAGCAGCCAGAACTTGAACCAACTCGCTGATATGAATGACAGTGTTGCAAGCAGCCACTTCACATATTGTACCACAAACCCGGCCCCAAAACCAGGGAGTCTATTTCTTTTGAGATATGGAAAGACAGAGAAAGACAGACTAAAGAGATATTTCTTCTGTTGGTTTACTTCCCAAGCAGTTGAAACAGTCAGGGCTGGGTCAGGACAAGACCAGGAGTCTGAAGCCTTATCTGGGTCTCCCACCTGAGTGGTAGAGGCCCAAGAACTGGAGCCTCCCAGGGTAGACATTAGCAGGAAGCCAGCACTGGAAGCCAAGCCAGGTTACAAAAGGCAAACGTGTGTGAGTCTACTTGTTTAACCTACCTGGGGTAGTCAAACTCATGGAGACAGAAAGCAGCATTGGTGGCAGCCAGAGGCCGGGGCAGGGCAGAGGGAAGACAGGAAATGAGGGCTTCAGGGCCCCGAGTTTCCGTTCTAGAAGAGAAAAAAATCCTGGCGATGGATGGCGGTAATGACTATACGGCAGCATGAAAACACTTTAAAATGGCCAAATGTGTGTTTTGTATATATCGGAAGTGTACATTGAATAAAACAAGAGAAGGTGCGAGAAAAGGTGGAAGGAAGGCAGGGATGGAGGAAAGAAGGTCTGCAAGGACTTGCCACCTCCTCATGCACTGTGGGCTTTTGGCAAAAGTCCCCAGTGTATTGGCTAACCAAGCGGGTCGTGGAGCAGAGCTGCGGTGGATGCACAGCCATCCCCAGCTTGCCCTGCCTTGCTCAGCCACATTGCCTCAAGGTTTGCTGTGACCCTGGCCATAGAAAAGTCGACATGGAGCTTGGCTGAAGGACTTTTGTGTGTGGCCAATAGAACATGAGGCCCCTGTGACACACTCCTCATCCTGGCTGTGGGGAGTTGGCTCTTTCTCCCACTTCTGCTGCGAGATCACCTGGTCCCAAACAGGCACTGCTTAGATGCTCTCATTTCAGTATGTTGAAAGCACCATGTGCACACTGAGACCAGAAAGTGATGTTAAGATGTTCACCTTTCACCTTTGACCCCCTCCGATTCCAATAGCAGCAAAGTGGTCCCCTCTGTGCACCTCCCTCTGTACCCCTCTCCCCCAATCCCACTGCAAGAAGAGGTGCTTTCCCAGAGCATTGCCCTGGAAACAGTGTTGTTGTCCTTGTGTGTGGGTCCTTGCTGGCTGTGATCAATCTATGAAATCTTCCTTCTCCTAAGCCACCTTGATTCATAGGGCTGGGGAGCATCTGGCCCAAGGGCCACGTGAGGTGCCCAGAGTCTGCTGGTCTATGCCTACTGATGTGGGCAGTAACTCTACAGCAGGCTGATTTTTAGGTTGGTGGTTTTGTATGCCCCAGAAATCCAAGTGGTTCTTGGCAGAAAAAAAGCTTCCCCACCCTAGATAGAGGAACAAAAAGGATTGCCCTCGATAAGCTGATTTTAATGGGAAAATCCAGCAACACATCCGATGGGAAGGCCCAGGTTCGCCATTCCCGAGCGAAGGGAACATTTGTTACTGGAGCCACATCCACAGTCTTCAGCCCACATCAACACACTTCTCCTTTCATTCTTGGTTTCCTGTCCCATTCCAACACTCAGGAGTTTTTCTGCACTCATCCCACTTGAGATGTGGAAGCTGCTAAATCTGGGCAGATCCATTCTGCCAATTTAGTACCGATGTCAGTCCGCAGGAATTCTCGCACGTTCCCTCAATGACCAAAATAGGTGCTCTCACGAGTGTGGCTGCTGCCCGAGAGACGTGGGCTCTGTCCCTTGGGTCAAGGAACAGGCAGAGGGAACAACAGAAACTTATACTGGGAATGTCCGTGGCAGAGGCATGGATGCACACACTGATCAGACAACAATGCCCCCACCCACATGGGTGATGAACTGAGATTTTTTTCTTGTTTGCTCATTTCTAAATACTATTCAGAGACAGTCTGTGCTTGGAGGGTTTGCCAGTGCTATGCTCCAGGCATCAAACTGGTCAAAAAATATTCTTGGCTGAGCCACTAGGCATGGGGAAGGATGCAGAGCCTGGCTCATGGACTAGTTCAAGCACTCAGTCCAAGTGGGGAGCAGTGGATCCAGCCATGTATCAGAGCCTGACTGAGACAGGAAGCCGAGATAACAATGATAAACAACCATGTTGGTGTATGAGCAAGGAGCTTTTTCTACCTCTAACCCAGGAGCCCAGAGTCCAAATCGGCCCCATGACCTAAGCCAGCTCTGATGGACAGAATCAGCTCTGTTTCTGAAGAGGACAGGTTGAGTTACAGAGCTGTGAATCAGCCTTACCAAAGTACAGTTAGCCCTAGAGGCAGGCATGTTCCAGACCTCTCTCTTTTCTCCTGGGACCCCACTGACACCAGTGCCAACCATCAGACATCCCACACATTCTCAGGCCCAGCACGACTTTGACTTTGAATTCAAGTTGGCAAAGGCATTGGTGATGTCAATTGGAGACTCTCCTGCCAATGGAGCAGGAGGTAGAGTGTGGCTCTGTCAGCAGCCTCTGCCCCGGGGGGCAGAAGGGGTAGTGAGGGACATCAGATCCCTGTGCTGCTGTCCCCGGATGTGTGGCCCTCACAGGCCGGGCCTGGCCCACAAGCGTGTGACCCCCACAAATACCTTCTTTGCCATCGGAGGCCCTAGCCTACACCGCTGGCTGTGTGTGACCTCGCTCCCTTCTATGGCAATGGTCATATGGTCCCAAACCCATGGATGTGCCCACAGCAGCTGCTGCCTGCAGTCAGCTAGACTGGGGCAGCAAAAGTGCCCAAAGGGGTATTAAACCAGGAAATTGAATGACTTCTCTGAAGGGACACTGCCTGAGATGATTTGTGAGAAAAAAAATACTCTGTATTATCCTAAAAATATACATATATATCGAAGAAAGCCAACTGGTTTTAACCGAAGAGGCAAAGCACTCGGCAATTTTTTTTTTAAAAGAATTCACTAAAAGTCACCCAAAGGGGTCAAATACAAAGTCAGGACGGGACGAGTTGGCAATCCTTAGAGACACAGGGTGTTGACTAGGGGACCAGCTGTCCAACAGGACAGCATTGTTGTTGAGGGCACAGGCCTCCAGGGAGATGGGCTTTGGATGGGGTTGTCATGGTGTGATCACAGTTGCTTGCATCTGTTCCCTGGCACAGCCCCTTGGAAGCACAGGCTACCATTTGGAGGTCACCCAGAGGGCACACTTGCCCTCTGGCAGAATGCAACTCTGATCGACCTCTCCATGGGCTGACCTGAGGAGTAGACCACTTCCTGCGTGTGAAACCCAAGTTCTTCTGGTCGTTTCTCTGCCAGGGCTGTTCCCCCACTGTTCTCGACTGGCGGCGGGGGGATCTCGTGGCAGCCCTGTGCACCTCTTGTCACATGCAGAGGTGTGGCCTCCCACTGAACCCTTCATCCTTGGGCCTTCCCCGTGTCGTTATATCATTGGATGTTCCCGTGGATGGGCCATTTCTTCTGGGGCATGACTGTCATATAGGGTGTGGATCCATGTTTTCCTTCTCCTGGAGCATTTTGCTGGAATTCAACGTTCACTCCACAATAAGCCAGAACATCTTAGGGTCTGGTGAGGTTCTGAGTATCTCCTTAACCTTGAGAATCCATCCTAAAGGAGATTAGTGGCAAAATTTTGAGAATCAGGCAGCCTGTGGCCTCCATAACAACAGAGAACTATGGATTGTTGCAGGGGTGGACAAGGCAAGTTCATCTCAGCAGAGGCCAAGGACATCCAGGGCCTGGGATGAAATGCATCCCTAAACAGCCCCGGTTTCTAGCTACAGCAATGGTAGAGCAAACACTGCTGAGCAAACTTTTCTCAAAAGTTATCAGAAAGATACCAAAGGCCATGTCCTCACACTGAGACGTGAGACACTAATACCCATTTTCTTCACTCCATCCCGGAAAAGCCAAGACCAAAACATTCATCCTCACCTGTGACCTGAAGACAGATGTCAGTTGAGGTGAAAAGAGGTCAAGCAAAATGTACCGTGTGTGTGTGTGTGTGTGTGTGAGAGAGAGAGAGAGAGAGAGAGAGAGAGAGGGAGGGAGAGAGAGAGATTCATTGCAAGGTCCAACTGTTCAAGTTGAAAAGAATGGTACAGAAATTATGCCAACCATAAAGGGTGGAGGAGTGAGAATTTAGCAGGATCAAACACATAAAGAACCCAGTGTAAGGAAAAACCAAATCCACAGAAGAGGAGGAAAATTTCCATGAAGGTTTGCCTTTTATAGGAACTTAATGAGGGCCCGGCACGGTGGCGCAAGTGGTTAAGGTCCTCGCCTTGCATGCCCGGGATCCCATATGGGCGCAGGTTCTATCCCAGCAGCCCCGCTTCCCTTCCAGCTCCCTGCCTGTGGCCTGGGAAAGCAGTTGAGGACAGTCCAAAGCTTTGGGACCCTGCACCCCTGTGGGAGACCTGGAAGAGGCTCCTGGCTTCGGATCAGCATAGCATCGGCCGTTGCGCTCACTTGGGGAGTGAATCATCGGATGGAAGATCTTCCTCTCTGTCTCTCCTCTCTGTATATCTGCCTTTCCAATTAAAAAAAATAATAAAAATAAATCTTAAAAAAAAAAAAGAACAATGAAAGCATACATTCAACACAGAATAGCTGGAATATAAAATAAGGCAACCAAGAGACAGAAAAGCCAGTGAAACAAAATGAAAATCTCTCTAGAAGAAATGAGGGTCTGAACAAGGAATTGAAAGTCATGACTGAAAGCTGAAGTGCAGCATCTTGCTGCAGGTGTGGGAGAGATCACGCCAGACACATCTAGGATGTGTTAAGGAGTCTTTATTAACCAAGCTTGGTGATGGCAGGGCTCACCAGAAATCAGCAAATGAGAAGTTCATATGGCAATCCAGTCTGAATCAAAACCCTGAGAGGAACAAATGGGCATTACCATAAAACCCATCCTTTAAGCTGTCCCAGCTTCCCCAGCAATATAGATTATCCTATGAGATGTGCAGTGAGCAACCTGGACACAATTACAAAGCTGCAGACATTCACCTTTTCCTGGCTTCTCTGTCTGTATTCCACCACTGCTAGGCCTCACCTCTCCTGGAACTCTTGAAAGTACTCAAACTAGAAATACAAAGCATCTTAGCATTAACAGCTTCACTGACTCGCCCAAGCAGTGAGTGAGTGAGGAATACAGACATGCAGGGGCCATGCTCAGAATCTACCTGTTCTTGGAGCTGTTTATGGGAAGCCAGAAAGCAAGCAGGCCCTGAGGAGGACAAGAGTCGGAGTGCTAGAGCGACGGAAGCACAGGACCAAGAGTCGGAGCCCTTTTGCTGGCTTGCAATACTCAAAATTGCAATACTGCCCCCTCTCCAGTTCCAGGTGATGATAGATGAGCGTCACAGCTGGGCAGAAAGGACCACAGAGGTGAGGGAGGCGGGTCTTTCAAGCTCATGGCCCTGAACTAGCTGCCTAAGACCACAGCATACCTAACAAGATGAAGCAAAGTTTGAGACAATCGCAATTCATGGTTAAGCAAATACACAGACATCATGCGTTGAAGTCAGTTGGTGAAGAACTGGGATTAGTGTGTTGGCACACCTGCTCAGAGCTCCTCTGGGAATGACCTCCCCAGGCCTCAGGTGGGAACCTCACAACCGTCTTGTGACCCCAGGTTCTGCCTCCTTGGCTGCAGCTGATCAAGTGGAGCTCTGGCATGGAGGAGGCAGTGGACTTTGCCTAGGAATCTGGAGCTGGGACGCAAGGGGGCAGCCAGTCTCCGTGCGTATCTGTAGCACATGCCAGCTTGTAGCATCCTCTGTCAGAAGCATGGTTGCAGATACACAGTGAGAGTTGCTTTTGAAGGTACAGAGAAAGCTGATCTAAGTAAAGAGAGGTGAAAAAGCAAACTTGCCAGTCCAGTATGATGGTTTGAATTCTCTGCCTTGCATGTGTCAGGAACCCATTTGGGCATGTTTGTGTCCCAGCTGCTCCACTTCCCATCCAGCTCCCCACATGTGGCCTGGAAAAGCAGTAGAGCATGGCCCAAAGCCTTGGGACTCTGCATCCGGGTTCTGGCTCCTGGCTTCAGATCAGCTCAGTTGCAGTCACGGCAGCCATTTGGAGAATAAACCAGCAGATGTAAGAGCTTTGTCATTTCTTCTCTCTTTGTAAATATGGCTTTTCAATATAAATAAGTAAATGTTTTTTAAAAAGCAGGACCCAGTGCGATGGCTCATTTGGCTGATTCCTCACCTTGTACATGCTGGTATCCCACATGGTTGGCTGGTTCATATTGTGGCAGCTCCACTTCCCAACCAGATCCCTGCTTGTGGCCTGGGAAAGCAATTGAGGATGACCCAAAGCCTTAGGACCCTGCACCCGTGTGGGAGACCTGGAAGAAGCTCCTGGCTCCTGGCTTCGGATTGGCTCAGCTCTGGCCATTGCAGCTGCTTGGGGAATGAGTTGGGAGGTGGAAGTTCTTTTTCTATACCTATTTCTCCTCCTCTCCTTAAATTTGATCTACCTGTCCAATAAAAATAAATCCTTTTTAAAAAATGAACTTGCAAAGGCAGCTAAAGGAGGGAGCCCACGCTGCCCTACAGAGAGAGGCTGTAGTACCATGAGGTCCAACTGTGGGCTCTTGCCAAACTCGGTTCTTACACTACTGAGTTCTTTTCTGCCGGCCATTCTGACAACTGTAACCAGCTCAAGCATCTCAAGGATCAAAATGTTATTCCATGAGAAAGCCTGCAGGGCAGAAAGAATCTCCTCAAACTGCCACCTTCGTGGACTTGCTGAAACGTATCGGGTGTGTCATCCTTACATCACAGCCAATCAACACATGGCTGTTGAGTTAAAAGCCAAGCTCTGGCTTAATCATGTGCGGTTCAAGAAAGGAGAGTAGAAACACAAGAGTAAGCTACTGATGCTTATTACCAATCTTTGGGACAATCACATGGTCTATTACTTATTAAATGATCCCAGGAAGGCCTCCATCTCTTCCCAGTAATATCTTTTTCTGACTGTGGCATCTAGAAGTGTCAGAGGCTACTAGAATAGTCTACGAAGAGAATTTTCTTTTATGTGTGGTCATAACAGCAGAGAGATGGATCTTCAAAATATTTGTAGGATAAGACGGTCCCTGACTTCACAGGAATACTAGAAAAATGCTAAGGAGGGACTCTAGACGTTTCCCTTCTAACAACACTGTACTACCCGATTCTCTCATAACACTGCACCTGGAGACTGTGTTGGGGACCCCTGAGTGATGGACATGGGCAAACTAGAGCCTGGGTACAAGGAACCCCAGGAAAAGGGGACATCACTGAGTAGTGGGAAGATGTGGCATGACGTGACTTGGCTCTGGTCTGTTCGTGTCCTCATTCTCCCCCAGACTTACATGTTGAAACCTACTATTTTTTTTAATGATTTATTTATTTTTATTGGAAAGGCAGATCAAATTGAAAAGAGAGACACAGAGAAAAATCTTTCATCTGCTAGTTCACTGCCCCAAGTGGCCACAATGACCAGAGCTGAGCCAATCCAAAGCCAGGAAGGAGCCAGGAACTTCTTCCAGGTCTCCCATGCGAGTACACGGTCCCAAGGCTTTGCATCATCCTCTGCTACTTTCCCAGACCACAGGCAGGGATCTGGATGAGAAGTGGAGCAGTCGGGACACAAACAGGTGCCCTTATGGGATGCTGGTGCTTGTGAGGGGAGAATTAGGCAATCGAGCAGTTAGGCTTGGCCCAAAACCTAACACTACGTGTGTTGGTGTTAAGGGTGTCATAGGGAGACCTTGAAGGATGATGAGATCTCAAGCTCCACCTCCCTGAGTAGGATCCACACTCCCCTAACAATACCTGAGGGAGTGGGCTTGCTCTTTGCACTGTGTGGAACACTGTGAGAAAGACATCAGACATGAGTGGGCCCTCACCGAGCCTGCACCTGCCAGGGTCCAGAGTCCAGAACTGTGAAAAATAAATCTTTGATGTTACAAGCTCCTCAGTCATGTTAGAGGAGCCCCAAAATACAAAGACAAAGACCCGTGTGTCACAGATCGGCTGTTGTTGAGTTGGAGAGCAAACTGTCCAATGGTTGGGCCGTTTGGGAAGTTGACCCCAAAGACCTCGTTTACATCCCCAACAAGTGGCGCAATTGGTTGCTGTCCTAACATGACGTGAGTTGGTCTGAGTTTTTCTGCTTTTGCTCCTGCTGACGGCTCCACACCACAGGCCTGTGACCCCTGGGCTGGGCCTGGGATGCAACTTGTGCACTGGCTGTTTCTCTGTCGTATCCGTGAACTATGAATGTCCCTTTTGTTAGTCAAGCTGAACTCATACGGCGAGCAACTGAGACCCCAGCACAGGAACTGCTAGGGCTGCCAGGCCCGAAGCAGTGAGTGAGTTGCCATCCTGGTGTAAGTTCACAGAGGGCCAGGGCCATAGCTTAGCCAGGACACTGTGTGTGGGGAATGAAGAAAACCACAGAGTCCTCCGCCCCAGCTGTGTTCCCGCCTCCACTTCCTGATCCCTGAAGACAGTAATCTGTCTTCACAGCTTGACCACTGGCAAGCCGAAAATCCAAGGGTACTTTCAAACTTAGTTCATGGAAAAACGGAATTAAAAGACAAGTCTATTTGGGTGCCAGAAAGTTTGAAACCCCATGCAATGTTTTTTTTTTTTTTTTTCGTAATCGGCATTTTCTATTAACTTCTTGAAGACCTCACTTCAAGAAACCTCTTGAACTTCAAAAAACTTCAAAAAACAACTTCAAGAAACCTCTTGCAGGAGGATAGATGGATTCTTTCTATGTTCTGTGAGGTTTTGGGGGTGCCCTTGCGATGTATAGTATATGCGATGTTAAAAAAAAAAAAGATGGTGAAATGATGTCAGTGAATTCACGTTTATGACTCTTCTCATCCTCATGAATTTCTGCCTCATAGACCACGTGTTCCTGACTATGTGTCTCTGAGTGATTGTCTGTGACCCAGGACCTGGCACAAACATCTAATGAATTGGAAGCTAGGTGGCGTCTTAGTTTATTTGAATCATCTAAAGCATTTGAAGGAAATGACTGGCCCGAATTCAGGGATTGGTGAAAAATGACCAGCACACTCAGGAAAAGAGACTTTTCATAGACACCCTAATCTCGCCCTTAGTTGGGAGACCCTGCCTTGCCTCTAATTTCCATTTCTCTACCAGGAGGGTGTTGGAAAGGCAGCTCACCCTATAGGGAAGAGGGCATGGGCTGTGCCATTATATCCGTGTCAATTTTCTTCTCAAGAAATGATGAAACACGGAATCCACCCTACTGAGGTCCACCACAGGGAAATTAGCCTCACCAGACTCCAAATAGAAAGCACCATGATTTCCCTGCCAACCAACCCTCCACAGACTGGCCCAAGGCAGCAGGAACTGTCTGAGCATTCCAGAGAGATTTCTTGTGTCTTTGGCTCCATGGTGGCCATTTACATTGTTTTCTAACCAACCCCACCAACTGGTCAACCTCATGGCCTCACAGATGGCCACACGCAGCACATCCCGCCTCCTGCCATCTCCCCCACCCACCCAACCTCCTCCCAGTGGCAGGCTCAGCCTCGGCTATCCGATTTACTGAACCTATACGGGCAGTCAGGAGTGTGAGGGTGTGTGATCTTATTTTGGGGGCCTTCACACAGTGAGGGGAACCAGATACTATTGCGCTCTCTATTCCTGGAGAGAGAGAAAACTGAAAAATCATTTCATGATGACATTTGGACTTAATATTAACAAGTCCAAAATTTTCCAACACCCTTCCGCGGAGTCTCCCAGCCTCCACGTGACTCGAGCGAGCGGTTTCAAGGCAATCCACTCTGTCTGGGGCATCCATTTGATTTACAGAGCATTTCAAAATATTTATATATTTTTTTAGGGTTTCCATCACAGCCTCAGCCAGTAACCTGCTGTGTTTGAAAATGTCTGGGCAGTAACTGTCATTGTTTGCAGCAGCTCTTTTGGATCCCAGCGAGTGCTGTGGCATTTTGTAGAATCTAGGAATGCAATTACCCAAGTTGTATACATAATCCAAGTGACCTCCTGGCTTCGGAAGCTAACCCCCTAGAAAACAAGAGAGAAATGTTGGTCTGATTTTTCTTCTGTAGTCGGTCCGTGTTAGGTGGACTAGATTGTGGCCAATTTGGCAAAAAAAAAAAAAAGAAAAGACGACCAGCGTAACAATTCCTTATAAGTACAAAACAATGCTGGCTTGGATATGCAAGAGACAACACGGCTGGCGCAATGGTTCTCCTGACCCACTTTCATACCCAAGTGTTTTGGGGGAGGAAATTGGATACTGAGGGGATGTCTGGGTTCTGGAATGACTCATCTTTCATGACGCAAGAGATTGCTCTTTTACCAATTAAAACGGGGCCCTCGGATGTCACTCAAAAAGAACTTGCTAAAGTGAAGAGATTTATGCTGTGTGGTTTTCTTTCTTTCTGTAAAGCCCATCTGAGCAAAGGAGGCCTTGCCAGCTCCATACATGAATGCACAGGCTGCCCTGCATCTCATTAGGGACTTAGGGTTTCTGAGAGACCCACCTTACAAATCCCGTATTAGTTTTCTCTCCTATTACTCTTTTCTTTCTTTCTTTCTTTCTTTCTTTCTTTCTTTCTTTCTTTCTTTCTTTCTTTCTTTCTTTCTTTCTTTCTTCCTTCCTTCCTTCCTTCCTTCCCTTCTTTCTTTTCTTTCTTTCTTTCTTTCTTTCTTTCTTTCTTTCTTTCTTTCTTTCTTTCTTTCTTTCTTTCTTTCTTTCTTTCTTTCTTTCTTTCTTTCTTTCTTTCTTTCTTTCTTTCTTTCTTTCTTTCTTTCTTTCTTTCTTTCTTTCTTTCTTTCTTTCTTTCTTTCTTTCTTTCTTTCTTTCTTTCTTTCTTTCTTTCTTTCTTTCTTTCTTTCTTCCTCTCAGATAACCATCTGGAAACTGCTACAGGAGTCAAATCCCCAAGTCAGAGCTGATAAAACACTCTAGGTATCCCAGTAACTAAGCGATGGCGGGCGACTTCATGGCTAGAGATACGGAACCCTCACCAACTCCCGTGGAACTTTCCAAAACCCACCACCACCACGCGGCAGCTAGAAACTCCATCTGCTTAGCCAGTACTGCTTCCGGGGTAGGGAGTTGGGGGTCCGGGTAACACAGAAGCGTCCTGCTCACCTTCTCTAGCCTTAGAGCCCGAATCCCCACCCCCCCCCCTCACCCCGGGAGCCCTGCCAGCTCTTGCTCCGGCAGTGGAATGACTGCCACCTGAACCTTGTCTGGGTGGTGTTGCTGGTGCTGGGTCTGCTGGCGCAGCATGGACAAAACCCGTCATGGACAGCAGTGTTAGAGAGCGGGTGTTCATCGTAGAACGCTGACTGCCTGCCTGCCTAAGGGAATGCGTCTGATGGACAGGGCAACTTGAGTTTTGAGGTTACAGGCAGGTGGTGGCGACTTTCTGCCCAGCAACTCCCCAAAACAAACCACTCTGATTTCATCCAATGTGTAACATAAAATCAAGTGTTTTTCTCTGGTGGAGGAACAAGTGCTGGTGAGGAACAACCTGGTAGAGTTGGCTGTGCCCCTGCCTTGATTCAGTCAATAATGCAGGACAGGTACGGATGCCTCGGGCTAAGGATGGGGAGGGTGGTGGCTGTCCCGACGGGGAGGCATTCCCTCTCCGCCAAAGGGAGGGGTGCGTCTGGGGCCCCCTGGCCTCTAGCCCTGCTTGGGGTCCCCATCCTTCTCTCTCTTCTCCGCCCGGCCCAACAGGGACTTCCTCTGCGCCCAGACGCCCTGGCCAGCGCGCCCCTCCTCGCATGCCTTTGTTTTGCAGCCGCCGGCCAGGCTCGCTCCCTCCGGGCGCCCCAGACATCTGTGACCGCAGCCAACGCGCGCCTGGAGCGCCCCCAGGGCCGGCTGGGCAGGAAACCCCGCCAGAAGTCTCCGGGGGTAGGGGATGGGGAGGTGGAGGGAGCCCCGGCAGGCAGCCCTAATCATTCCCAGTGGGGCCGCAGGCGCGGGCCGGCGCAGCACTGGTGGAGGCACCGGGGCCGGTGGGCGTCTCGGACTAGCCAGCCCCCGCACAGGGCCACCGGCGCTAGATCCAAGGTGGCCAGCTGTGCCTTCGGAGGATCTGTAGACTGTGCACCCCACCGGGATGCCACAGCACTTCCCCTCCACCGGCGGCCGTGTGCACGGCTTCTGGGGCTTCGGCTGAACCCGCTTAGCACCCAGACATGCAACAGGCCCAGCCCCAAGGACACCGCAACGTTCCTCCCTCCATCTGCTAGGCTCTGATCACTCCCGCTCGTCTTTTACTACTGTAAGCTTTGGATGAAGTGCAAAGAAAGCATTGACACTTGGGTTCATTCATTCGTGTATTGAAAAGGAGATGGGCGCTTTTGTGATGTAAAGATGCTCCCTAGGGAGGCCAAACCAACCCTGGCTGGGAGAGAGAGTTTAACAACAAATACAGTGTTCTGGCCGAATTTCCCCCCGGTGCTCGGAACGCGGAGGCAGCAAACCCGCCCGGGGAACGGAAGGCTCTGGCGACCTCTGGCACGTCAAGGCCTTGGCAAGGACTGGCAGGCGGAGGCTGGACGGCCTCATCCCCGAGAGCTGGCCACTTGGCCCAAGCCCTGGCCAACTCCAGGCACCGACCCGACGGGGAGGCCACAAATGCATCATTCATCACTCAGGCACATAGAAGGGCATCTCCCTGGTGGTTAGAGCCAGCAGTCACGGCGCCCAGCAAAGCCAGCTTCTGATCTCACATGGCACCTCCTCAGGTGGCCAGGACAAGGCCAGTTCTGGGCTGAGATGGAAATCCTGGACACAGAAGTCAGATCAAGGAGAGACACTTGGAGCAAACCCATCTCCCCAAAGTTAACGGACTCGGGGGACAATAATATCCGAGCATGATTAGACAACACGGTGTGAGCTCACGGAAATGGACTGGAGGGAACTCAGCAAGGCCTGCTGGTTCTGGAATATTCCTTCCCTTCAAGATGGTGAGCCCTCCAGAAGAGACGCAACAGCAGGATAAGATGGGCAGCCCCTTTCTCCCCTGCAGCTTTCTCAATTTCCCTTAGTTAAAAATGCTGTATTTGCTAAGGAGCCAAATTGTAGTGTATCTTTTCATGTATCCCATCAAACTCGTCCTTTCACTCCCCGAAGATTTATTTGAAAGGCAGAGTTGCAGGGAGAGAAGGAAATGACTGAGAGATGTGTTCACTGGTTCACCCCTCAAACGGGACACCAGGACCTCCATCCTGGTCTCCCACAAGGATGCAGAGGCCCGGTTACTTGGGCTACTGTTTTCCCAGACTGCTGATAATGAGTTTGTTCCTATTTGAAACTCTGATAAACAAATCCCATATTTGTTCTAGTGACCTATTTGTCATACACAACAATGGCAAAACTGAGTGGAGTAGCAAATGCTACAGATCAGCACCAAGATATTGCACTGAGAAGGTTTGAAAGTCCTTTGTTGGTGTAGCTGAAGCCCCTGTCTCCAAAATCCCTCAACCCAAAGCACAGAGCAGTGGGGTTTATAAAGACAAAAATACAAGCCAGGAAGGCTTCAGAGGCACTGAGCTAATGCAGAACCAGCTTCGAGATGAAAAATTACTAATCGCTAACTTTGCAGCCCTTGTTGTTGTACCAGGTGAGACTCATTTTTCTCCGAGTCACGCTTGAACAGCCTAACCAGGGCTCCCACCATTCTTGCCAAGCAGGATGCCGATGTCTCTGGCTACATTCTCACAGCTGGGGGGTTTACCTCACCTAAGATGAAGACCAGGGGAGCCCAGGTCAACATGGAGTCCCTCGTGTTGGGCCATCTGTGACGTCAGTGTGTGTGTTTCCCTGCCGGGAGAGCTGAGTAGGAAGGCCGTCTCATGCAGCCCTGCATGAAGGCGAAGCAGAGAGATCTGCCATGATGGTAGCACTTGTGTGCACGCTGGCCCCACTGCGTATTTCCAGCAGGGGTCGGGGGGGGGGGCAATAATTGTGGGGCTTTTCTAACCTTTGGATTTGGAAAGTCACACGTCCCAGCTTGGGAGAAGCAGTTTGGGGCACATGCCACCCACTGTGCCAACACTCCTTTTGGGTGCACTCCCAAGCTGAAGTGATTTTTCAGAGGGGATTAAAGGCACCCCTGGGATGCCAGAGCCTTGCTCTCCCAGGGATCTGTGCTGTGATTTCTTCTGACAGAGTTGGCTGTAAATTCCCACCACCGAGAGCAGGGTCTGAAACCATAGGGCCTCAGGATGACCGACCACACAACCTTGACCTTTAGTTTTTCATTCTAGGCTTCAGTGTAAGCCGTCAGCTCTCCATACACCCAATACGTGGCCCAGAACGATACTCTGAGATGGGAATATGCTGTCTCCAGCTCTTGAACACACCTGCCAGGGACCATACGTGTTTCTTTAACATGCAACATGCAAGAATGTGTTCATTCTTTGGCTTGAATCCCTTCTGTGCTCTTGCCGCTGAGCCCTAACATTTTTATTAACGCCATGGTTCCTTCACTCACTGTGGAGTTTCTCTCTCACACTCCACAGTACAGTTACTTGGCCTCTTCTCAATCAGGCATGATTAGCCTGATGTCATTAAGATAGGGGTGGATCAATAATGCTGCCTGGCAAGACGTTCTGATAGTCCTAATCTCTTTAGATTATGATATGATACAGAGTGGTAAAAGTCCTGAGGGGAAACTATATATGTTTCTGTTATTCATTCCATGTGAATGCAGGCTGTCTGATCCTATTTTCTTACAGGGCTAGAAAAGAATGCAATTGCCAAATCATCAGTCAAATACTTGAAATCATGCTAATCTGCTCTACTAAGTTTCCCACATCTGCCACGGTGGCTGCAATCAAGAGCTACTACTTGGATGCATTTCTTGTAGCTTTCGCTCTGTCTCTCCCAGGATTGGTCAGGTTTCTGCAGCAGTTGGACTGGAGAATCGAGTGAACGGAAGACAGGAAATGTAACTCCCGCAGTTACGTGTTCAGGCCAGTACCCGTTTCCCCCATCTTGTTGGGATTCAACATTTGAGGGGCGGTGTTGGAGATTTTTACTTCTCTTTCCCTATAAGGGCAGTTCTTATCCAACAACTTAGCTGAGGTTGTGTCAACTACCAATTACCCACTGAGGAATAGGAAGATGCCCATGGATCCAGGGGGCCCACTGGGAGCTGGGCCATGTTCCATTTAGTTCCATTTAATAATATTGCCCCTGGAGTGAATCAACAGACCGAAGATCTTCCTCTCTGTCTCTCTTCCTCTCTGTATATCTGACTTTGCAATAAAAAAAGTTGTAAAAATTAAAAAATATATTGTCCTCATTGCTATGGCTTGAGTGTCCCTCCCTCTACGGCTCCCCAAATTCATACATTGAAGCCTAGTCCCCAAAGAGATGCTTTAAAGAGGTGGGGCCTTTGGGAGGTGGTGAGGTCTCAGGCAGAGGCCTGCTGCCCCAGACTTGTGTCCTTATAACCAAGACCCAAGGGAGTGCTTGTTTCTGCATTCTGCCATGCGAAGTCCTGGCATGAGGCACCCACCTACTAACCAGAACGTGGACCCTCACAAAATGCCAATCTTCCAGCACCTTGACCTCAGACTTTTTAGTCTGCAAAACTGGGAGGAACAAATTCTGCTTTTCACTAACTCCCCAGTGGATGATGTTCAGTTGCATCAGGGCATGTGGGTTACGGAATGCATACTGGTTGCTCCAGGAACAGGGGCCGTGATGATATTTGGGAGGTTGGAGGGCTCTATATCATCGGTGCCAATTCAGACCTGGTATCCAACAGTCCTCAGAAGGATGGCATCCCTCTTTACCCAGCAAGCAGTCACAAACTGAATTTCTGGAGGTCCCTTGGAGCATGCCTTGCAGTGATCATTGCCAAGTACAAGGGTAATTCAGACTGTGGAAAAACAGAACTAGTTGGGTGTAAAATCATATATTTGTGAGACCATGAATATGAGTGAAGTTTTCAAAAAGTTCATGGGAAATAGACATTGAGGAAAGACTACCCACAGATTTCAAAATCACAGAATCCTTCTTTCTTATTATAGTGATTACACATCAGGAAACTTTTCCAGGTCTGGAAATCAGCTCCCTTTACCACCATACCCTTCTTGACCTTGGTAAAGGTTATTGTGGTCTCTTTGAGCTATTGTAACCAAATTTCACCAAATGGGGAGTTTAGGAACAACAGACATTTATTTCTCATGGTTCTGGGTACTGAGAAGGTCATGCTCAATGATCTAGCAAATACTGGCTGAGGAGGGCCCACTTACTGTAGGAAGATATAGAGGATTCGGTGGCTGAGGAGGGCCCACTTACTGTAGGTGTCAGCCTTTTCACCATGCCCTCACTCAGAGGAACAAGGGGAACAGTATCTGTTGGGTTTTGTTTATAGGGCCCCACCAAGAGTCCACCCCTGATACCATCACCTTGGGGATTAGGGTTTCAGTATTTTGGGGGTGATACAAACATTCATACAGTAACATCACCGAATCCTCTATATCTTCCTACAAAACACAATCATGCGGTACTTTTCTACCCCCTCCTAGTATATGTTCTGCAGCCTGTCCACTTCCCAGGGCCTTTGAATCACTGCTGTACTCCTCTGTCACCTCACCATCACTGAACATGACTTTCACTGTCCCCTGCTTGTAGGAACCATCCTAGCAATGAATTTACATTACTTCCAGAAATTGCTGCCAATGTATTAAATTCTGTAGCTAACTGATAAACTCTTTTGCCCAATGAATAAATGATTCCATAACAAAATCAATACATCCTCCCTTGTGAAAGCATATTGTCTAGGTTTTTAAATGAGGTACCTTCAGGGTCCAGACCCAACATGTATTTCCTCAGTTCCTGCTGATCTGTGCTAGCTCAGTCTTGTAGCTTTTTCGGGGTATGGGTCTTTCCTCCATTAAACAGGCCCAACAGGTCCTCAACTGCCTGATAACAGGCTAGGTAAGAAGAGGCCTCAAGATCAGCTACCAAAGGAAGGAGATGCTGGGGAGAGTAGGGCAAGACAGGTGAGGATGCTAGGGTTTAGCAGGGTGGAGAGAAAGGAGTGACTCATCCCAAGTTCAGAACTCCCAAGGAATCCATCACTCAGGATGTGTCAGAGACATCAGCCCTACAGCCCTCACCCAGCATGTCAAGGTCCTCTGCTCGATGGCATAGCGGACTGTCATCAGCCTCTTTGTGTTTGGCTGCTCTGAAGATTGAGTCCTAGTCCTTGGCTTTCTCTAGCATCCTGAAGGGCCCGAGGCCTGTGTGTGCTATCTGGAAGACCTTTTGCTGCCTCGTTTCACTTAGAATGGTTGTGATTTGCCTTTGGTCTTTTACCATTTTGCCTCATGTCCATGGAGCTTGTCATTCGATTTCACTGGTTTTACAATCACTGTTTACTCCACATACCTCAAAACGCTAGGATTTTGCTTCACCCTCTCCAAAACTCCTAAGTGTAATCCCCAGTACACGTTGCTAAGAGATGAGACCCTTAAGAGATGATTAAGGCTCTGCCTGCAAGGGTGAAGCAATCCATTTATGTGATTAATGACTTCATGGATTATTTGGGTTCTTGGGTTATCTCAAGAGTGAATCTGATATGAAAGCCATCCCATGTCATGTGTTGCTGTGTACCACCTTGAGACCCTACCAGCAAGAAGACCATTACCAGATGTGGTCTCTTGACCTCAGAGCAGAACCAAGAACCAAAATAAGCCTCTTCTCTAACTTACTCAATCTGTGACATGCATGATGAAAAACAGAAATAGGCTAATACATATCCCTTGTATTATCTTCCTGGTCTAACACCCAAGTCATCCATAGTAAAGGCTCTAACAATTCCATTGACCAGCTTTAAGTGGAACAGCACCCAAATTTTTTGTATCATTTTTTTTATTGATTACATTGCATTATGTGACACAGTTTTATAGGCACTGGGATTCCCCCCACCCCTCCCCAAACCCCTGCTCATGGTGGATTCCTTCACTTTGTTGTATTACCACAGTTCAAATCCAGTTGAGATTCTTTCATTGCAAGCATCTACCAAGCATAAAGTCCACCATCTTATTGTCCAGATAAGTTCAATGGTTTCTTGGGGAGACCATCTCTGGTCTGAAGGTAGAGCTGACAGAGTATTATCCTGATCAACTAAAAGCCCCGACATTACATCCGTAACAATTTATAATGTTATGGAATTAGTTGACATGGTATTGAGTAACCAATGTGTTAAAAGAGAAAAAAAGAATGCAAGTTATGAATCGCATCTTGTGACTTCTACATTGACATTTCACTTATTGGTTTATATACAACCGGGTTCTATACCCCTTAAAATGGCTATAGATTACTATTCAGCTGTCTCATGTCTATTTTAATTTTAGTATTTAGCAGTTTATAGCATTGAAGCATGATTTTGCTGAACCTGTTTTCAGGTAGTCTAATTCTATAACTCTGACAAGACATATTTCAACAGTTTAGGTGAACAGTTTTAGGAGGGGTGTGCAGAGAAATCTTCAATACCCTAGTGAGGAGTAACTAATCTTTGTGTCCCACCTAGTGAGTTATAAGTGCATCTCTGCTGACCGTTTCCTATATGATTCCAAGCCTTCCTTGTTGTTCTCTGTCTATCTGTTCTGGATTTTTTGTTTGTTTATTTTGAGGGGTTTCTGGAGTGGTCCTGATGTCATTATGAGAGAGGGTGGGGACCCAAAGTCGGAACAAGACAAGGACCAGAGAAAGCTCCTCTCCCTAGTCCCGAAGGAAGTTTACTGTTCTTCTGTTTCTGCGGACCACTCGGTACTCCTGGTTGTTGTTCCCATGACCTTAGATTCTGCAAGGCAGGATTTGGGCTTCTTCCATCCCACGTGGTAGATCCAAATGGGGGTGGGTGACCTCAGAGTTCTCGGCCTCCCAAGGCACTCCAATTCCCCGTGGTCTCCTTGGCGGTTGGGATGTAGACCTCGGAACTCGTACTGATAGTCCTTGGTGAGGATCTGGGAGTCTTCAGGGTTGGGATACAAGCCTCCTCCTGTCTGCCTGCTCCACTCTGGGGTCCCCCTTGCTCTGTGCATATGACCTCCTGTTAAGAGTTTGTTAGGATTGCTCCTGATTCTCCCCATATGCCTTTGTAGTTTTGCAATTGTCTAATGTTGATTTGAGTCTGTTGTCTATGAGTTACCAGTTATGATCGTGATAGGTTATACTTCCCGTCTTCCTCACACCTTCTAGGGTGATGGAAGATTTCTCTGCTCTCCCTCCCCATTTCTGAGTAGCATAGGGCCTTACAGGTATATTAGGTTTTGCAGTTCTTTGAGGTAGATCATAAGCAGTCTGACTCATATCGATTGTTGGTTCATTGGTTACTTCACAATATCTTATTGCATGAGATACAGGCTGTTTGGGGTTGAAATAATATTACTGTTTTGGATTGACATCATTTCATAACAGCCACATCAACAGCAACAACAATATCAACAACAAATTATATCACCCTGAAAAAATAACACACTACTGAGTAACCAACACATGCATGACAAAAAGGGGACACAGAAGTCCCTTGGGGAAAATGATGCCATCGTATACTTCATGAGCATTGATTTTTTTTTAAATATGTATTTATTTTATTTGAAAATCAGAGTTACAGAGAAAGAGAGCAAGGAAGAGACAAAGACAGAGAGAACTCTTCTATCTGTTTGTTCATTTCCCAAATAGCTGCAATGGCCAAACCTGAACCTGTCCAAAGCTGGGAGCCAGAAGGCGCTTCTGGTTCTCCCACATGGGTGCAGGGGGCCCAAGGACGTGAGTCATCCTCCACTGCCTTCCCAGGCCCTTATTAGAGAGTTAAAGTGGAAGTAGAGCAGCCAGGACATGAAGTGGTGTCCATACAGGGTGCTGGTACCACTGGTGACAGATTAGCCTGAGATGCCATCACACTAGCCTTGCAAGTTTGATCTTATCACCCGTTTCCATACGATTCAGTTCTGCAGGAAGTAGACTGAGACACAGCCTGTCATGCTTATTGACAGTGCTATTGATTAGGAAGTGTCGTTGGGATCGATGCCCCTAAGGAGAGGGAAGGATGCAGAATAGGATGAAAAGAGTGCAAGAGGAAGAGAGAACGGCTGAGCTGCAACACAGCCTTCATCGTCGTGGCCCATCCACAAGGAGCTCTGCAGTAAAAAATGACCCATCAGAATTCTCCCACACAGTTCTTTTTAGCCTCCCCCAATCAGTCATTGGATATAAGTCACCCAAGAAGTGCAAGACCTTGGGCCATGTGGCTCTTTGCCACTGAGTCAACCACTGCAGAGGCCCTCAATTGATGTGCGTCCAATGAGAGCACTTCCAGCAGCTGAAACAAATCCTTGCTTGTCACCATAGGAGTCAGCATCGAGATGATGTCATTATGAAAGTGTCTTTGATTATACATGTAAGTTTTGAGAACGCCTCATGCTTTTAAAGCTATGCATAGTCCTCCTTAACCATTAAATCTTGCCTATATTTTGAAATACGCTTTCCTTAACTTTAGACAACACAAAAGACTGGTGAATGAGGCCTCTCCCACTAAATACAAGTAAAATGAAACAAAGTTGATATGATCTCCAAGCAGTAATTAAGCAGTGCTTGGTATATAGGCAGCCAGTGGAATGTAACACTGATGGCAACTTGGTATCTAGTGACCAAAAGGGATTCTGGTCATGTAAAATAGTGAGACTAGAATTGGTTCCCTTGCTTTATCCTCAAAGCTCTAGAGCTAATTAAATGAGTCGAGAATTTAATGTAACACTTCACAGTTCATTTTATGATATTAGACCACACAAAGACATTACTGGCAAAAAAAATTGAAAGGCAACACCTCTTATGTGATCATAAGAACAAAAGTTGCGGTTGAAAAAGATGTAGCAAATCTAGCAAACCTATATATATATAAAATGAAACATCATGATCCAGTGAGTTTTATCCCAGGATTGCAAGTTTGCTTATTGTTTGAAAATTAATCAGCATAATTCATAATTAGTAAGCTAAAAAAGAAAAGCCATATGATCAAATAATGGAAAGACTATCATATCATATCAAAGAGAAAGCAATGTCTAATTTCTCTAACATTCAGCACAGAAATGGTAGTCCTAACCTGTGCAATAAGTCAAGAAAAACAAATACTAGTCAGGCCGGGTGTAGTGGCCTAGTGGCTAAAGTCCTCGCCTTGAACGCGCCACTATCCCATATGGGTGCCGGTTCTAATCCCGGCAGCTCCACTTCCCTGCTTGTGGCCTAGGAAAGCAGTCAAAGATGGCCCAAAGCCTTGGGACCCTGCACCCGTGTGGGATACCCGGAAGAAGTTCCCGGATCCTGGCTTCGGATAGGCATAGCATCGGCCGTTGCGCTCATTTGGGGAGTGAATCATCGGACGGAAGATCTTCCTCTCTGTCTCTCCTTCTCTCTGTATATCTGACTTTCCAATAAATAAGTAAATCTTTAAAAAATAAATAAATAAATAAATACTAGTCACAGAGAGGGTTTATCTATAGGTGATAAAGAACACTGAACCTCAGGAAGGATGAACTCAAAGAACACAGACACATCACAATAGAGTTGTTGAAGACCAACAAGGCAGCAAGGGAGAGGTGACTTCTCATGTATAAGGGATTCTTAGCAAGAATAGCAGCTTTCTCATTGGAAACGAATGTATTGAGTAGTGTTTGCCTCCTCACAACAACATGCAGCTATTTAACCACTGACATCTTGATATTAATGGTCGATAGACTAAAGAGGTGAGGCCAATGATAGGCCACTGGGTCCCTGGGCTTGTGTCCTTTCAGGGTGGTTCTTAAGAGCTTTGATTATTTAAGTGTCAGTCCAGCCTAACTTCCTTCTTCCCATGCTACTTTATCACATAATCATGCCTCTGCATCATCAAGAACAGCTCCCCTGAGATGCCACACCATGGGTCACCTGATTCATGGACGATCCATGGAGAATGGACCTCCAGTCGCAAGTTGGAACCCTTTTCTTGGACCCAGCACAATGGCTCAATTGGCTAATGTTGCCCCTTCAAGCACTGGGATCCCATTTGGTGCCGGTTCATGTTTTGGTTGCTCCACTTCCCAACCAGCCCACTGGCCTGTGGCCTGCAAAAGCAGTAGAGGATGGACCAAAGCCTTGGGACCCTGCACCTGTGTAGGAGACCTGGAGAAGGTTCCTGGCTCCTGGAGCTAAGATCGGCTTAGCTCCAGTTGTTGCAGCCACTTGGGGAGTGAACCAGTGAATGGCAGGTAAGGATCAGGGGCACAATACTGAGGGAACTGGGGCAGCACAGGTCTGGAAGTGGCCGGCAGTGAGGTGGCATGGTGACTGAGGACCCTGCCTTGGCTGGTGAGGGCCACCTGGAGAGTGAATCCGTAGATGGAAGATCTTTATCTCTCCTTCTCTCCGCAAATCTGCCTTTCCAATTAAAAAAAAAAACAAAAAGCAAAAAACAAAAAATAGAGGCAGGGCTAGACAAACAAGGTAGAGTACTTAAAATTCAAATGGTGGGAGCCCTACGGCAGAGCAGGAAACATGTCACTGTCCCATTTTGGAGACCCTGCTCCATCTCCAATTTCAGTTTCCCCCAAATGCACAACCTGAGAGGCAACAGGTTATGGGTGACGGCCCATGTATTTGGGTACCTGTCACCTCTAAAGGAGACTTAAAATTGAGCCTGGATTCCTGACTTAAGCCTTGCCTAGCCCTGGCTATCCCTGGCTATTGTGTGTACCTGCACTGCTAACCAGTGGATAAAAGCCCTTGGCATCTCTCTGGTTCAGCCATGACTGTTACAGGTGTGTGGGGAGAGGACTAGTGGATAGATCTCTTATCTTCATCTGAATCATCTTCTCTGTCACTCTGTGTAAATAAAACTTCGAAACATTTCTTAAAATAATAAATAGCACAAGGTAGTGGATTTCTGAAAGACAATAAACTGAGAACAACAGATCCCATAGTTCTATGTTCAGGAGGCATCTCATACGAACATTTTGTCATCCCAGTATATTAAAAGCTACGCTATTCCCCACACAACATGATTCCCAAATGCAACTGCTTTATCAGGGTTCAAATCATAATAAGGTACTTGAACTCGGGAAGAATCAAGGCCTGTGTTAAACTTACCAACCGACACCTTTGGGTCCTGACAGGACATAGTCCTGAGGAAATGTGGGGTTTTGACCCCTCATGATTTTCATGTTCCGTTTTGGCTCAGGGAATCACCTCCCATGCGAGCTGGGTTCCACTTGGATGAGATCAAGCAGGTAGGTTCTGCCCCCAGAGGAGCAGTTGGGAGAAGCTGCAGGGCAGGGAAACCCAGAGACACTGAAGAGTCATGTAGATGGGGAGTCTTGGGGGAGGAGCTCTGAGGGAGCAATTATGTCTCAAACGGAGGAGAGAAGAAGAGGAAGTCCAGAGATAATAGTGCTATATGAATTTGGTAGCATGGTGATTGAACGAGTTGACACATGCAGATCTGAAAGCTGGTGAGAAAGTGGAGCAAAAGAGGCTGGTTCTGCCGTGGTCTCCAAGAGCTTGCAATCCAAGCCGAGACCCAATGCAGGAAGTGTATGGTCAGTGCCACAAGGGTCCCAGGAGGGGGGAAGAGGGACAGCAGGATGGACTCAGGGCATCAGGGGAAGTAGGATGCAAGGAGAAGGCATGACAGGTGGAAGGATTTCCTGCAAGGAGACAGCAGAGAAACAGGAAGTTGAGGCAATAGGCTTCTGTGGGGGCTTGGTGGTAAACTGAGATCAGATGAACAGAACTTTGCATGCTAAGCCATGACACCCGCCAGTAAACTTGAGTTCGTAAGCTTTGATACCTCCTAAAAGAAAGCCATCCTGTGTTCGGGGCATCCCTTTGAGAACAATCCCTGAACTCTTTCCACCGCTATCAAATTGTGCCTCCCTTTAAAGTGGACGTTGAAAAGCCATGAGGTGTGATGGGGACAGCTCTGGTGTCTGGAACTGCTGAGCAGCTTCCTCTAACAGGTAGTTAAGTTTTCTTTGCTTCCAGCCTATTACTTCCAGCTCCATCCCTTGGGGACCATGGGAAACAATTCCACTTCTCTTTCTGTTTATGGTGAGAGTTTCCACGGTCCCTCTGCTTTGAGCTTCGCCAAGGTATACATGCTTAATTCTTTTAATCTCTCCTCCTAAGTCACTCCCTGCGGCCCCTTAATCATCTTAATTGCTCTTCTCTGAATGGCAGCCAGCTCGTTCTGTGTATCTTCCTGGGGAGGCCACGAGGAACACATTCTTCCCCATGTAGTCTCACTGGGCTCATATATTACCTCCCAGTTTCATCGGGCCGCGGCTGGACGTGTGCAGCCGCACCCCTGGCCCGCCCCCTCCCCACGGAACACCCAGGGGCCCGCGGAAAATTCTCTTATCTCGACAGGTTATCACCCCCTTTCCAGGTGGCCTATTCCGAAGCTTGGGAGCTCTGCACACCACATGTTTTTTCTTACCCTCAAGCTCTCTCACTCCAGGAGGTCTTTACTGGGACAGGTGGCCCAGGACCAAACTGAGTATCTGCGAAAAATTGTGGCCAATCTTGGATGAGGAGCACCCACGATTGGAGGGTGTCCTGGTCTCCCGGCTGGGACAGCACCGCACGGGGGGCGGGGGTGACCAGGGGACCCCCAGCTCTATTTCCAGGGGTCCCTTTTCTCTGTGTGCTAGCCCCTTTCCTTGCCTGTGTGTTTTCACAGCACTCGACCAAGACCGCTCAGTTTGGGGAAGACAGAACTGAAACCAAATGTATGATCAAGACCCCGTTTCCAGACCTATTATCATCACCCTACCGGTCGACACTGCCAAGAAGCTTGAGTCTTCAGAAGGCTCCGAGGCTGTTCTCTTGAACCTTTGAGGGGCTGGAGGGACAAAACCCTCTTGGGCTAAGACTGGGTGGCAGAGGTTAAACTGCCTGGGAGACAGCCAGATGTTTGGATTTCAAGGAGGGTTGACATGGAAACCCACCTGAGGGCTCTGGGAGGAAGAAAAACCTGAGCTGCATGTTCCCGTTCCAGGGGCAGGGCAGCTCCAGGTAGGAAGCTCTCTCTCGGAGTACCACCGGAAAGGGAACTGGACAGACAGGAAACCCAAGGCCTGGGACGGTGGGAGAGCAGATGCTATCTGACACATTGGCGGACCCACGCCACTCCAGGACATGCAGGGGGCAACGTTGTATTGCCTGGGTGGCCAGCTGCCCCCCTACATACACCCCCCCACCCAACACCGCCAGGATCTCCTGGGGCCCTGACAGCCCCTGACGCCTGCTGCTGAAGCTTTGCAGCTGGGCTACAGGTGGCAGCTGGGCTGGGTCCGAGATTCGCCCTTGACTGGTCGCTGTGGGACCCATGTCTCCCTTGGGTTCCTGAAGAGAGCTGTGATGTAGGCTTCTCAGGTACTGGGGGTACAGAAGAGGGAGAGAGAGAGCCAGGAAGAGAAAGGGAGAAATGCAGCTCTGACCACTGTCGCCTCCCTGAGGTGGGCTGGCTTTGCCCTCCAGGCCGCCCCCACACTGCCCACTTCTGCACAGGTGTACTCCAGGATGGCCTTGAGTGCCTCTCTCTAGGAGATGGTGAGGGGTCTCCACCTTGCCCCCCGTGTCGCCTCCCTCCGCTCCAGCCCCAGCCCCTTGCTCATCTTGTGGGATTTCAGCCGGAGAGGCGATAAACACCCCCCTAATCGCTACAGCCAGTAGGCCCCCTGCAGTGTTTTCTGTTTGTTTTGCTAAATTAAGCCAATCTGACCCAGAACGTCTTTCCGATTCTTCTCCTGCGACTCCTGTCCAGACAGCAAGCCTTGCAACAGGAAAGGGGCGTGCGCTTCAGTGGTGCCGGCCACCCGGCACGGTTTCCTGCCCCCGCCTCAGTCTCCTC